>NC_135898.1:41141468-42456291 GCF_964194155.1 Cetorhinus maximus
CCTCCTTTTGTTTGCTTTGGTGAGTGAGCCTATGGCTACAGTAATTTGACCCGGCCTTGACAATAATGGAGCAGACTACAGATTGCAGAGGCAAAAATATCCTTCTAGGTTTGATCTGTTCTTTATCTCAAAGCAGCAGCTCACCCATGTGGCTTGGAGTGAATAACTGAGTACAGAACTTAGTCTGATTTGAAGATTAATCATAATGCTGTAATGAACTTGGGTTTTGTTCCATTTTTTCCTTTTGCTGGCCCTGTCTGCATTATGTGGGGCAATTGGAAGATCACTCCTTTACTTTTCCTCATTAGTATTCATTTTTGTGGGGGGGGGGGGTCCAAGCTACTTTACTTCCACCGGTTCAATATTTTGTTAAAATTATTTTGCATTATCACAAATGTGAAATCA
The DNA here is from genome assembly GCF_964194155.1 of Cetorhinus maximus. NCBI lineage: Eukaryota > Metazoa > Chordata > Chondrichthyes > Lamniformes > Cetorhinidae > Cetorhinus > Cetorhinus maximus. The sequence continues at coordinate 41,141,874 of NC_135898.1, forward strand.
TCCATGAACCAGTGCAATCAGACAGCATAATAGAATGCAATCTTTTTTCTCTCATTAAAAAGTGCCCCCCAATGCTTTTGAGTGGTAAACCATATAGTTTTATCAATTCAGCTGAAAATGGGTTTATTACCAAAAATCGGCATTTCTAATAAGTGTGATCAGTCTTCCGCTTGTAAGGAACCTGATTTAAAGTCACTTCAAAAAACACTGTACTGAACTATAGAATGGTTTCATTTGTATACACCAATGAGTTTCTTAGTAAATTAAATATTTTTGATATGAAAAATGTGCCTTTAAGTGCCTGTGCACCTAAGAAAATGAAGGTAATTTAAAGAGCTTTTCCAACCAGTGGAATCTCACATTTCCAACTTGGTAATGAGCCTGCTGCAGTCAGTGTGATGAAGGTCTTCCACACTAGTGTTAGGTAGGGGGTCCAGGGTCTTAAGCCAGTGGCATTGAAGGAACAGCAATATACTTCCAAGCCAGGATGTGTGTGACTTGGAGAGGAACTTGATGGTGCTCCCATACACTTGCTGCACTAGTCCTCCTAGGTGGTAGGGATCGCATTTTTGGGGTGGTATTGTCGAAGACGTCTTTGCAACTTGCTGCAGTGCATCTTGTAGATGGTACACACTGTGGCCATAGTTTAGCAATAGTGGAGGGAGTGAATGTTCAAGGTGGAGCATGCGGTACCAATCAAGTGGGCAGCTTTTTCTTGGATGGTGTCAAGCTTCTTAAATGTTGTTGGGAGATGCACTCATCCAGGCAAGCGGAGTGGCACTTGACTCCAGACAAGTGCCCCCAGGAGTCAAGGCACTCTTGACTTATAGATGGTGGGCATCTTTGGGGAGTTAGGAGATGAATCACTTACTACGGAATACTCATCCTCTGACTTGTTCTTGTAACCACAGAATTTATGTAGCTGGTCCGATTAAGTTTCTGATCAATGGTAACACCTCAGGATGTTGATGGTGAGGGATTGGACAATGGTAATGCTATTAAATGTCAAGGGGAGGTGGTTAGACTCTCTTTTTGGAGCTAGTTATTACATAGCACTTGTGTGGCACAAATGTTACTTGCCACGTCAGCCACGCCTGAATTATGTCCAGCCTTGTTACATACGAACATGGACTACCTCATTATCTGAGGCATTATGAATGGAATGGAACACTGCAATCATCAGTGTCAATATCCACTTCTGACCTTATTTTTTTTTATTCATTCACAGGATGTGGGCTTGAATGAATAAAAAAAAAATGGAGTTCAACCTTGAAATAGCTTAAAAAGTCACAGCAGACACAAGTGTTAGGTGTATGTGGGCTATCACAGCTAGATTTTGAATTTCCCAATCTTTGCACTGGTTTGCCCAATTCCACCCCAATTGCACTGAAATTTGAACAGGTGGAAATGAAGATGTTGGAACATAATCAAACACTTATTTTGAATGCAGCAACACAGGCATGACAGTCCTAATAGCAAAAACAGTGGCCTGGAGTTTCCACTCTGTTTTCATTGTTTTAATTTTTAGCACAATTCAGATGATATCAGTGTAACAAGTATGAAAGAAGGAGGAATTTTAAGTGGAAGTTGTGTCCAGTGCAATTTGAGTTTCTGCAATCCTTTGCATTAGCTTTCAAAGCATTGCACTAGAAACAAACCTCACCTACAAAACTGACCACACCTTCAGAATGAGTTAATCACTATTGGGAGTTCCTGCTCATTGTGCTCATTCACAGGCCTTGGGGAAGGCTTTAAAATTAAGCTGGAACCTTTGGCTGTAAGGTCGTTTTGAAGGTTTTGATGTTTTTTAATTTACTAAGGTACTGACTACTGTACGCTAATCTAACTAGAGAATATCTCCTTATATTTTTTAAAAAGCCGTTTAAAACTACATTCCTCACATATGGCGGATTGACACTGATTAAAACTGTTTTCCAAAAGCTTTTTTAAAAGTTATGTTTTAAAATGCTGCCCAAGTACACTAGATTGTGGCAAATTTTGCAGTGGTTGATAAGCCAATGTGCTTGAGTGAAAAACTCAATTCACACCCTGGCAGCCTGGCCAATTTTGTGGATGAGATTTGCTTCAAGTGCATTGTTTTTGAAACTAGCGCAAAAGGTTGTGGGAACTCCAGTTAAGAAGAACGCAACTGGTGCTTAAAATGCTGCAATCTTTCGCACTGGTTACATCGATATTAGGTGAACTGCACCATAAAAAACCAGCACAAGTGATTGGACATTTCAGGCCATTGTATTTTGTTACCTCCTCATTCCTTCCCTTACTATCCCCTACATTAACTTGAATCTCATCCATTGTATTGTCTTATCTTGCCATCCTATTCTCTTTCTTTCTGTCCCACCTCACCCTTTGTCATTACAGCCTATCCCCAACCTTATGTGTATGCTCATCGTTTCCTCGTGTTACCACACCAACCCAGTCTGTGTGGTGGTATTTATTCACTGAGCTATTAGGTGATTTTTAAGGGCTAATTTTTCATGCAGTTATTTAAACATCAGCAGTAGGAGTTTGCATATATAGTTCAAAAGTAATCATCTTTATTTCAGCTCTAGAAAGTATATAACAGGCACTCTGCATTGACAGCTGCAGGGAGATACAGGACAAATCAGGGACAATTAAATATGTAAAAGTTAAAAATCTACAACCAAAGGAGTGCAACAAGCCTGTGAACAGCATTCAGTGACAAAATATACATTTTGACAAATTTGCCATGCTCGTTTATCTAAACAAAAGGCTAATTTGGAAACAACTCCCAACAAATATTTTATATAAATTTATAAACGTTCAGTGAGATTGATGGTAAACTTGTTAGAGACAGGAAATATTGATCTTAGAAGTGGGTATCAGCTATGTTAAATCATTGTTTAAACTCAGTATTCTGATGAGACTAAGTTTTACAGATATTCTGAAATTTTCTGAATTGTATCAGCCAGGGCCACATTTAATGCAACTTGACAACATTAAGGAGATAATTTCACCCTAATTTTTGCAACACAGGTAATTAAAATAAGATGGATTTGCATATACAAATCAAAGCAATGATACCCAAAGCAATGATAGTTATAGCCATGAAACTTTTTCTTGTTGCATGTGCACACATTTCACAGAAATGATGCATTACGTCATCACCAGTTTCACAGTTTCTCTAAAATTGAACATAATGAATGGTACCACAGGATGTTTACTGCAACTCGTACATATTAAAAAAAAACCTATTAAATCTTACAGAAGAGACAATTTATACAGAAGCCAGCTAAGAAGGATTGATCTTTGAGGTTTTTCTGTTTTGTGTTTTCTTTTTGAGTTAACGCAGCATTGGACCAAATTTATAAACCTGTTTGGATGCCATGTTTTTAAGGCACTTCAGACAATGCCAAACCTAGTCTAACCTATGGGAGAAATGATCTTTACAATGGTTCAGAAATTTTAGGCCAAAGCCTTCAGCTTTTTCTTGCAGTTCAAAAGCATTGGGTTACATTATAAAATGGGAAACATATCAAGTCAGCTAAAAAGAAAAGGTTAAGTCACACACAAAGTGTCAACACCTAAAACATATCTGCCTATTTACAGTAATATGGAGCTTGTGGTCCAATTAAATAAAAAACATAGATACATTTAAAAAATATAAAGCTGAAAATGTGATAGAGCCTCTTGACCCACAGGGTTTACAAGCGCTTGATTGCTCCTTCGCATGAGATTGTATCTAGAACTTCCTCCTTCAGATGTATTTCATGTGCCCCACTCCCCACAATTCCCTCCATTATTTTCATTTTCAATTTTCAGAATTCACCAGAAATAGAACATGCATGATGATCCTAACACCCTTTTGATGAATTCATTGGTACAGAGAGCAAAGATTGGTCAAAACAAATAGCCCAAAAACACTAAGAAGTTGCAGATTTAATCAGGAGTGCTAGTTGCGCCATTTATAAATATGGAAAGGGGCATTAGGAAAACATGTTCACTGTTTGTATCCACTCCTGCAGGAGTGTGTATTATCAATGAAGTGTTGGCCATTTCTGGGGAAATGTGAAGCATTTCATACCTGCAGCTTAAAGAAATTTTACGCTGGTTTCTAAAATATAATCCAGAGCATATCCAGATGAGATACGATTGTTCTTGTAAAGTATTACATGTCATATTTCCATGTTTTTCTATAGAGTACATTTCCTTAAATGAAGATAGAGCATTAAATTCAAAGCGACAGCTTGTTAGCATTTGATAATGAGGGTGAGAAATGGGTTCTAAAGTACATTTTTAGCCCTAATAACATTATTGGATGCTGATAGTCACCAGCCTTTCTGCTCTTAGTTCAGTTTCTCCTCATTTTCTTCTTTTGTTCCTTCCTTTAGTGGTGACATTCTACAGTGACACAAAGGAACAGGTGAAGGAAGAACTTATGTTGTTATAGCTCCTTTTACAACCTCAGGATGTCCCAAAATACATCATAGCCAATCAAATACTTCTTAAAAAAAAGAATTTCATCACTGTTGTGATGTAGGAAATGCAGCAGTCAATTTGTGCATAACATGGTCCCACAAACAGCAATGAGATAAATGAGCAGATGATTTCTTTCTGTGATGCTTTTGAGAGATAAATATTGGCCAGGATAAAAAAGAAAGTTCAGTACTTTCATACAATCCGTTTAGAAGCTGTGGGTTGGGAAAGAGGTCTGAATTCTATTCAAGGAAATCTAAAAAAGTTAGATTTAAAAAAAAACATATATCTTTGACAGCATTGCTCAGAGCTCTGACTGTGATAACAAATTATTGAACAGTTTCCATGAGCCCATAGTTTTCAGCTAGCATTTAAATCCAGTGGCATGTCAAACAGAAATGATTATTATTCAAATGCATCTTCAGGCAGTATTTGACCTCTAGTATTTCTGCTAGTTTCACATTGCAGTACAGAGAAACATATTCACTGTTTACAAGGTATAGGAGACTATTTTAATATTAATTGGTGAGGCAGGCAGCTAATTTGGGGCTGGGTAGGGAACAAATCCTGATAGCATCAGCAGTTGTGCTTTGTGTATATAAATACATGATGCCACATTTAAATATATTCCTGAAATCAAAAAGTAATATTCAGACTAATAATGAATAAAGTGACTTGACATGAAAAGTGGTTGACCAGTAGTTTTACTGGTCCTTTAAGAGGGTGCGTACAACACTGGCTTGTCGCACACAGGGACGTGTGCACTTGCACTGAAGAATGGGAACATCCCAAGTTCAATTCTATTGCAACTAACATAGTCCCATGAATAAAAATCCCCCGAATAAATACCTACGTTTGTCTTATTTTAATTAGAAAAAATCTAAATTTAGAATAACTTTACTGGTTTCAAACGACCCATTTTTACCTTTTGAGTATTAACTGGTCTCCGGAGCAAAGCACTAGTCACTTCAGTGAAGGAAAAGCCTTACATGTATGCTAATAAAACAAGTTGCTCTAGGACCACCATCTAAGTTGCTATTTTTTTTGATTCAAACCTAAAGTGTTTTTTTTAAAGGAACACCATTGCAATTCTCTAACGGCATAGCTCCTAATGCCACCATCATGAGTGTAGCAGGTATCAGTCAAGGCATCATGGTGACCCAGAGCACTGATCCTCCTTCTCGTTTCTTTTCCATTGACTGGCAGTCTCTTTTTTTCCCCCTTTTACCAAGATGCTGTCCTAGGCAAGGCAGAAGCAAGTCTGAAGGAACAGATTTAGAAATCTGCATCCCATCCGGAGTTATCGTCAGGAGGCGGGTCATCATTGTCTTCGGGGAAACTGTCAAAGTTGCTCGTGTCTGTTGGAGACGTGACCTGCAGAAGGAAACATCATGACATTTTTTAATTGGTGACTCAAGATGGTGAGTTATTTCCCGCTTCTCTCATTACCAAATGGAGGTTCGCAAAGCTGCATCATTATGTTATTCTTCAACAAAGACTACCTATATTTATCCAGCGCCTTTCAAGACCTCAGGATGTGCCCAAAACACTTTACAGTCAAGAAAGTATTTTTGAAGTGTAGTCAATACTGTAATGTGAGAAATGTGACAGCTAATTTTTAAAAATTCTTTCATGGGATGTGGGTGTCATGGGAAAGGCCCATCCCTAATTGCCCTTGAGAAGGTGTGGGTGAGTCACCTTCTTGAACTGCTGCAGTCCATGTGGCGTAATTACACCCACAGTGCTGTTAGGGAGGGAGCTTCAAGATTTTGACCCAGTGACTGTGAAGAAACGGTGATATAGTTCCAGGCCAAGGTGGTGTGTGGCTTGGAGGGGAACTTGCAGGTGGTGGTGTTTCCAAACATCTGCTGCCCTTGTCTTACTAAATGGTAGAGATTGTGGGTTTGGAAGGTGCTGTCGAAGGAGCTTTGGTGAGTTGTTGCAGTGCATCTTGTAGATGGTACACACTGCTGACACTGTGCATCGATAGTGGATGGGGTGCCGATCAAGCGGGCTGCTTTGTACTGCATAGTATCGAGTTTCTGGAGTATTGTGGGAGCTGCACTCATTCAGGCAAGGGGAGAGAATTCCATCACACTCCTGACTTGTGCCTTGTAGATGGTGGACAGGCTTCGAGGAGTCAAGTGTTACTCTCCACAGAATTCCCAGCCTCTGACCTGCTCTTGTAGTCACAGTATTTATATGGCTGGTCTCATTCAGTTTCTGGGCAATGGTAACCCCATGCTGTTTATACTGAGATATTCACCGATGGAATGCCATTGAATGTCAAGAGGATATGGTTAGATTCTCTCCTGTTGGATATGGTCATTGCCTGTCACTTGTGTGGTGCAAATGTTACTTGCCACTTATCAACCCAAGCTGGAATGTTGACCAGGTCTTGTTACATTTGGACATGGACTGCTTCAGTATCTGAGGAGTTGTGAATGGTGCTGAACATTGTGCAATCATCAGCGAACATCCCCACTTCTAACCTTATGATGGAGGGAAGGTCATTGATGAAGCAGCTGAAGATGGTTGGGCCAAGGACACTATCCTGAGGAACTTCTGCAGTGATGTCCTGCAACTAAGATGATTGACCTCCATCTTCCTTTGCGCTAGGCATGACTCCAATCAGTGGAGAGTTTTCCCCGATTCCCATTGACGTCAGTTTTGTTAGGGCTGCTTGATATCATACACAGATCTTGCCTTGATGTCAAGTGCAGTCACTCTCAACTCACCTCTTAGGTTCAGCTCTTTTATCCATGCTTGGACCAAGGTTGTAAGGAGGTCAGGAGCTTAGTTGTCCTGGCAGAGCCCAAACTGAGCATCGGTGAACAGGTTATTGCTGTCTAAGTGCCACTTGATAGCACTGTTGATGACTCTTTCTATCACTTTCCTAATGATCAAGAGTAGGCTGATGGGGTGGTAAGTGGCCAGGTTGGATTTATCCTGTTTTTTGTGTACAGGATATACCTGGGCAATTTTCCACATTGTCCAGTAGATGCCAGTGTTGTAGCTGTACTGGAACAGCTTGGCTAGGAGTGCGGCAAGTTCTGGAGCAAAAGTATTATTGCCTAGGTTTTCTCAGGGCCCATAGCTTTTATAGTATCCATCGCAAAGAACGCTCCCACAACGAGCAATGTGATAATCTGTTTTAGCAACGTTGTTTAGGACGCTGTGAATAATTACCCTCTTCTATGAAATAGTGCTATGAGGTCTTTTATAGCCACCCCAGGCATTATGGAGTAGATTTTACAAGCTGGTACTCCTGACGTGGAGCATCCTACAGCAGGATTATGAATCAAGCAGTTGTAAGGGGAATTTGTTGTGTTCCACAGGATTTTCTCATCGTTGGCCCAGAACTTCCATTCCCTGGGGGGTTGTACACTGGAGGGACCCCAAAAGTGCCCTGTGGACCCCCCAGAAGTCCCCAAGCAAGTACTGCACAGGAATTGCCTGGAAAGTTCAAACTCCTGATAGGCAATTATCCTGCACTTGGAACCCTCTGAAACTCTGATTTAAATTGGTGACTTCAGATGGTTCTGACTCTCTTAGCAGAATAGTTACCTAGGAAAGGTTAGAAGGATTAAAGCCACTTCTAACTTCTGGGTCACTATGGTACTGACCCCCCACCCCCGAATACCCTCCCGACCCACCAACTATGCCCCACCCCCACCCTGACCCCCTCTCCCCACACCCCCAATTACCCTCCCGAACGCCCAACTAAGGCCCCACACCCCGAACATCCTCTCGATCCCCTGACTACCTCCCATCATCCGGATTACCCGTGCAACTACCCCATCCACTGCCCTGATTACCCTTCAGATCAGCCCGCCACTCCCACTCCTCCTGACCACCCTGATCCCACTCCCCCGACCACCCTGACCCTACACATTCAGCTACTCAAAATGGCTGGGACCTTTAAAGTTACCGCTTCACGGCAGCTAGTGCCGTAAAGAGGGGGGCGTGGCTTCGCTTCCCTCGACGCTGCTCCGGAAACTCCGGAATTGCTGCACTGCGCAGTTCTCACCTGGCTCAGGATGGAGGGCCGGGTGAGAAATGAGCAGCTCCCGACCTGGGTAAGTAAAACAGAGCGTAGTGGCAACTGACCATGACTGCCACTCCACAGGAGCTCTGGGCCATTGTGTTAATGGGTGAGGATCAGGTTGGGCACGCTAACCTCTGCGTGTTCAAATTCCTGATGTGCGGTCCCAATGCGCAAAGCTTCTGTTTGGGAAACCTACTCGCGGAGCTGAAAAATTTGTGCTGCCAAGCTTAGCCAATGAATGTTACCATATTCTCATGATGCTCCATTTTAAAGGGTTTGTAGCCCATATAAAACGAGCAAGACAACACTACTCTTAAAGTAGACAGGGGTCAGAAGAGTGCGTCTGGAATGCGCTGCCTGAGAGTGTGGTGGAGGCAGGTTCAATCGATGCATTTGGGAAGGAATTAGGTTATTATCTGAAAAGGAAGAACATGCAGGGGCAGAATTTTGCCCTTGGCATGCGGGGTCAGTGGGGCTGGACAGGGGGCAGTCGAGAAGCTAACCGCCACCCACAATCGGCAGCGCTCCGCGGTTTTAAGCGGGCGGGCCAATTAAGGTCCGCCCAGCATGATACGCGGCTTGGGAATGAGGGCGAAGGGGCAGGCGGGGGCATGATGCTCATCGAGTCCAATGGCGACCCGGCGGCCAATTCAAATGCGGCCTTGGCAGCCCCTGGAAGGCTGCCACCGAAGGATGTGGAGGTCCTGTGCATGGATACCACAGCGGGTGGACATGGCAGGCAGGAGGACAGGCCGGTGGGGCAGTCGGCCCTGCGTTTCTCAGATGAATGCCTTGCTGCCCTCCTGGAGGAGGTGGCAGCCAGGAGAGAAACACGTCCCCAGGGACGGGAGGAGGGGGCCTCCCCACCTCACCAAAAAGGCCTGGGAGGAGGTGGCATCCAGGGTCAGCAGCCACGACGTGGTGAGGCGCACATGGGTCCAGTGCCAGAAGCACTTTAACCATCTCCTGCGATCAGGAAGGGTGAGTACCATGTTGGCAGGGTCACTTTTTACGAGCTGCCCATCCCCCTGTGGACCTCAGAGGTGTTAGAGTGTGAGTAGCAAATGTCAATGAGGCAGGATCTGGCTAAGGGGGTGAGCCCTGGCTGCTTGGACTGAGTGCTTTGTGGCTCCAGGGTCACGAATGAGCTGAGCCCTGCGAGGTGCTCCTCAGGTGGGGTTGGCCAGGCTGCAATGGCGCTGCAGGTTAAGAGTGGACTAATCAATGCTCCTCTGTCCTTTCAGGAGAAAACATCCCATATCAATGTCCCCCCCACCCCCACACCTCCTCATCCTCATGCGGTACGAGCAGGAGGCCCTGGAGCTGGAGAGGCGCCATGCACCTCGGCCAAGCGGCTGCAGTGAGGTTGGGGTGCCAGAGGAAGGTAAGAGTGCAGGGCACTGAGGTGAGAATGTCAGCTATTGTGACCATTCCAGTGTAGTCTGTATATTGATGTGAGCCTCGAACCTGGAATCCCCATAGATAATCGAAAGACAAGGGCACCATGATGCATATCTCTGTCTCATCAGGGTGCCCGGCATGCATAGTGAGAGTTTCATGACTTAAACTAATGACATGTCCTTCTTCTCCCTTTTAGGTTCACCAGCAGCCCCTCGCTGTGAGGAGCATGAAGTCCCACCCCTGACCCCTGAGGACCGCCATACTCACCACGCACCAGCGTCACACTCTTTCTATCAAGCAGGCACCAGCGCAGATACCAGCATCTCGGTGGGCATAACATCGCCGTGTAGTCTATCATGCACATTGGTGAGGGCACTTCACACTCACTTGAGGTGCCGGTGGAGGCAGAGAGTGCCCAGGACACCGGCAGTTGGAGGACTGCTGGGGACCAGGAACATGCTCAGTTGGTGGCTGATGATGAGCCTCTGGAGTCATCCCTGAGGCAGCAGATGCTGGAAGTCCAGCAGGGTGTGTGGGAGGATCTGGCGGAGATACATGAGGGAATGCGTGCCATGGTGTCCGTTGTAGAGGAGTCCCCGTGGACCAAAAGCACAGCTTTGATCTTCATGGCTGAGTGCAATGCCTCCTCCATGGGGAGAGTGGCGACTCTCATGGAGAGGCTGCTCCAGGAACTCAATCAGGGGTTCTTGGGGATGCACATGGACCTGCAAGCCCTCACACTGGCAATGACCTCAGCTGGTCAGTGTCAATGTGGGAGATGGATTGGGCACGCAGTATCCCAGCTAGGTGCCCATCCATCAAGGGTGAGCAGGGAGGTCCAGAGCAACCTGACATTGGCGCACGAGCTGCCTGTCGTCTCTTCGGGCTCCTCTCAGGGCGCTCCGGATGACAACAGCAGCTCCTCTGCCAGTGACCGTGGCATCTGATGAGGCTGCAGCAACTGGGGAGATGCCAGCCATGGAACTGGCCACCCCTCCCAGGCCGGGTCAGCATAGGCTCCACAGGCCAGAGGATGCCCGCCAAGGTCATCGAGGCCAACAGGACAGCAGAGTGATCAGGCTGTCTCCAATGCCGGTGCTAGCGAGGGGGAAGCACTTAGACGTAGCACCCGCAAGCGAAAAACTTAAAGCACCTTAAGCACAACATAGGTGATATTTGGTTCCCCCAGTTTTCTTTTCCTTTTTTTAATAGTGTGATGGAAAACACCAGTTAATGTTGAATTCTGCAATGTTTCACATTCACAAGTAAATAAGATGTTATTTTGTGCAACTGGCCTTTGTATGCTTCATTTGTTCTGTAGGTGCACGGTACGTTATTATGTAATGATGGATGTGTGTCTCCTGAAACTTTATTGCACAGGCACATAGTGTATGTTGCTGATCAAGGAAATGGTCCTGTCAGGGATTGAGTATGGAGCCTGCAGCCTTGGCATGCGGTGGTGATTCTTATTTGGTAGCCTAGCTGAAGGAGCGTTGGATCAAAGCATCCTGGGTGTCCCTGACTCCCTGGAGGTTACCCAAGTCAGCGTCTATGCCCTCAGTGTTCTCCTCACCATGCTCGTCCTCAGACTCACTACTCAACTCATCATCTGTTGCCTGTGCAGCTGCGTCAAGATCTTCTTCCTCCACTGGGTCCCTCCTTGCCAGTGCCAGATTGTGGAGAGCACAGCATGCAACCACTAACACACGATCTGGGGAGTATTGGACTGCGCCCCCTGAACGGTCCAGGCATCGGACGCACATCTTGAGAAGACCGATGGTTCTCTCTACCGCCGCCCTTGTGGAGGTATGGCTCCTGTTGTACCACTGCTCCATCTCTGTTCTTGGGTGGCAGAGAGACGTCATGAGCTACCTTTTCAAGGGATAGCCCATGTCACCCAGCAGCCATTCATCTAGTCGGGCTGGAGCACTAAAGAGCCCCGGCACCTGGGATTGTCTGAGGATGTAGGCGTTGTGGGAGCCGACTTGCACAGACTTGTAGAATCTGCATCCTGTGACCACACACTATCTGCACGTTCATGGAGTGGAATCCCTTCCTGTTGACAAAGGCACCGGGCTCACCTGCTGGCGCCTTGATGGCCACATGTGTACAGTCTATAGCACCCTGGACGCGGGGGAAGCCAGCAATGGCCGTGAAGCCTCTGGCTTGCTCTGCCTGGCTGGCCACATCTGTATGGTAATGAATGAAAGTCAATGCACGCCTGAACATAGCGTTGTAGACAGTTGATTGGGAGACTCCAAACAGATCCCCCACTGAGCCCTGGAAAGAGCTGGAGGCATAGAAATTTAGGGTCACCGTGACCATCAGTGCCACTGGCATGGGGTGTCCACCCACACAGTCAGAGCTGATCTCAGGGCTGATCCTCTGACAGGTGGAGGTCACTGTCTCCCTTGACAGTCGTAGCCTCCATCGGCATTGCACCTCAGACATATTGAGGTAGCTGCATTGCCGACTGTAAACCCTGGCAGCAGGATAGTGGTGTCTTCTGCAGCCCCTTCCGCCTTGGCCTCTTGTGCCTGCACCTCTCCTCCCACAGGTGGCCCCCCCTGGAAGCTGAATTGAGACACCTGGCCGCCTCCCCCTTCTGGCCCTCTCTTCCTCCTTAGAGGAGGTGCCTCCAGCGGAGAGCACAATCCCTGTTACCAGGGTAAGGAAAGGCTGTCTGATACCCGAAAGGCCCCACGTGGTGTGAATCCTCTGGGGGCCTGGAAAACAACAGCTGAGCCCTGGACTGAAGCCTCTAAATTCTCTGAATGCAGCTCTGAAATGAGATGCAGCTGTCCTGTTCACAGAAGCAAGCAGCAGCAAGTGATATCCTGCACTCCTCACTAATCACTTTGACAAGGCCACTGACCCCTCTTATCCCGCCCGTGGATGAGGTTTTGCTAATTGTGGCCTGCCCGCCTGCCCGTTTTGCCCGTGCGATGGTCTAAAAATCGCACGGGCTACGTAAACCCGGAGACAATTGATCTCTCAAGGGCCTTAACTGGCCAGTTAATTAATGGCGGGCGCGTCTCCTTCTCCATCACATGCCTGCCTAGCAAAATATCACGACTTCAACACGCTCAGCCAACTTCAACGAGCTGTATTTAATGCTCAAGCAGGTCGGGCACGTGCCTGCCCACAGAGCTAAAAATTCTGACCCAGGGCTACCGGGATGAAGGTAAGTGAATTGCTCCTTCAGAGAGCCAGCACAGGCATAATGGCACAAATGGCCTCCCTCTGTGCTGTAACCATTCTGTGATTCTGTAATAAGAGCATGTTGAAATTTCATCCTCCACTCTCACCAACTTCAGTCATGTTTGGGATTATATCAATGCAACCCTATAGTTCAGCGTCAGCCTTGGTTCATTTGAGGACTCTCACCTCTGAGTCAGGAGGTTGTGGTTTCACGCCCAGTCCAAAGACTTGAGCCCATACTATTGGCTGCAGTGTAGTTCTAAGGGAGTGCTGCACTGTTTGAGGAGCCATTTTTTGGATGAGCCTTTAAACTGTCTGCTCACTCACCTGGATCTAGAAGATCCCATGGCACCATTTCAAAGAAGATCAAGGAAGTTTATGCAGTGTCCTGTCCCAAATTTATACCACCAGCCGACACTGCTTTAAAAAAAATATTTTGTGGGATCTTGCTGTGCCATTACCTGTTTTGCTTCTCCACATTACAACAGTGATTACACTTCAAAAGTACTTTATTAGCTGTGGAATTTTAACTCAAAAAACAGGCAGGTTTGGGTCAGAGGGGTGGGGGTTTAAAGTGCTAAAAGTCTGAAACCAAAACCCTAGCCACCTTCAACCCCCCCACTTCCAGTTTTAATGGAGGTTGGATGATGGGTGGACCAGCAAACTGTTCCCAGGGGATGGGTTGGCACTTTAAATATTATACTGAGGCTATGTGTCTCATTTGTATTCACTCTTTGTAATTTAACTGTGGACAGCTGGGTTTTGTGTGCCTCTAGGGAACGTGTGCTAGCTAAGCCTAAGTGAGGAATTGCTGGATCAGGAGGTAAGTGCTTTTCCACCTGTCAGCTAAATTCAGCATGCCTGCCTGATCAAACCACCTCCCCACCCCATGATCAGCCATTGCCAGACCCTTCCAATCCCCTCCTGCCTACAGGCCTCTGTCCTCTGACCTCCCCACCTCATTAAGGCTTCCAATTCTTTCCCCTCCCCAACCTCCTCTCCCTGAGACCTTCAACCTCCCCCATCAGGCTTTCGATCTTACCCCAAGGCCTTAGGATTTCCCCCAGAGGCTTCCAATCACTGCACTCAGCAGACAATGGGACCTGACTCCCTAGTACTGGACCTGCTCCCCCACCCCAACTCCCCCGCCTCTAGCCCACTGGCATCCCAAATCGGGCACCCCTAATCAGCCACCCCCTCCCGTCCTACCCAATCAGAGACCCCCCCCACCTCCCTGGTCGGTGCCTGGTCTTGCAGCCTGCTCCCTGCCCAACTGGAAGCTAAGCCTATCAATCAGCTCTACCACGTCCTCCTACCCTTCCCCCGCCAACCCTGGGTGAGTCAGGTCACTTACAATCCTCCACAAAATCATGGATACAGTTGAAAATTCACACCAACATGTTAACATTTTGCGGTTTAAAAAAATTATATCAGCTAAGGAACTGTTTCTAAAGGCCGATGATAAAGGTGATAATGGCTTTAAACTGGCGTTCAGAAATGGGGACCCAGTAGTATCTGTAAAGTGAGAGTGCTGGCTCACGATGTGTCTGTGTAGGTTTCATCTGAAAACTGGAAGATAGGTAAAACCTTTACCGAAAACAAAGATGTGGAAGAAGATAATTTTTTGCAGCACGAGAAACACTAAGGGCTATCCCAGAGAAGGGTGGATGCTCAAAGGTGTTTTCCCTCTGAAAAGCTGGAAACAAAAAGATCATCTCAATAAAAACCCATACAAAATGAAAGAGCATGAGAACACGGCGGTAGAAAAGCTTGGAAAGAGGTAAAGAAGAACACGGGACAGAACTGCATAGGTCGGAAATAAGATGAGAAATGACATTACAGACTGCCAGCATCAGAACCGAGGTGAGATGGATTAAAGCCCACAGATACAGACCCCATCCCCCAGCTGAACGAGCAATAGATCTAACCTGGAATGTCAACCCCTCCCCCATCCTGCAGGGAACTTTGAACACCTTCTGCACCACCATTTCTCAAAACAAGGAAGTGAGCTGAGGTTTGAATTTTATATATTTTTTTGTAGATGTATCATAGAATAAAATCTGATATTGTACGTGAAATGTCCAATTACAAGTTTACCTCCTCCCTTCTCACTGTCTAAGGCCCCGAACAGGCCTTCCAGCATTTAAAGGTACTTCTTTCAGTTTAGTATACGGTACTCACTGCTCACAATGTGGTCTCCTCCACACCGAGAAGGCCAAATGCAGATTGAGTGACCACTTTGCTGACCACGTTTGTTCAATCTGGAGGTGTGACCCTGAGCTTCCGGTCGCACTCCTAGGTCTGACAAAGAGCCAATGATTTGAAATGTTAACTCTGTTTCTCTCTCCACAGATGCTGACAGGCCTGCTGAGTATTTTCAACATCTGCAGTGTTTTGCTCTTGCTTTGACTTTAATTAGGTCCTGGCCTCAAATATAAGGAGAGAAAGAAACAGCTTGGCTTTGTGGAACACCTTATCATTGTCTGGCAGGGTGTCTCAAATCACTTCACATCCAATTAGTTATTGTTGTTAGATGGATAAATATAGCAGTCATGTTCTCACACACAGAAAAATAGATGAACAAAGAGCTAATCAATTTTTGGTTGAGGGGGGGAATGTTGGATAGATCACTGAGAGAACTCTTGATTGATATTCTTGAAATAGTGCCATGCAAGTGAACGATCAGAAGGAACCTCAGCTGAGTATGTCAACCTAAGGACAGAACCACTAGATACACACAGCACTGAAGCATCAGTCCAAGCAGTGTATTTATGTTCAGGCATGGGACTTGACAGGCTGACCTTCTAACTCGGAGATGAGAGTGCTACCAAATCAGCCAAGTGGAAAGCTACAAATTTGGCTCTACAAATGCTAGTCAGCTTTGGAGAATGTTAACTGAGAAAGGGCCTTAATCATGATTATTAGATGGGAGTAATGGCCAGCAACTTCAGATTATTTCTCAGAAAACTGTCATCACAATCAGTAATTCTCTGCAAAGTACTTGCTGTCAATGGAGAGAAAAATCCCCTGATTTTTTAAACCAAACAAAGCTGACATGGTGGAGTGATTTAATGAGAGTGACCTAACCTTGGGGTTGAGTCTTCTGCTCTTTACTTATGTGTTTGTTGGTTACACCTGAACCCCTCATTTAGAAACACCCTCAAAGTCATGCCACCATAGCTACTACCTGCCAAATAACAGCTTAGAACTCTGGAGGATCCCATTTAATAAAATGTTTAACAGTAACATTTAGAGGTATCACAGGTATGGTGAACAATTCCACAAGGAGACCTTGGTTGTATACTTACACTAGATACGATTGGAGGTGTTAAAGTGCCTTTCCTTAATCCTTCCCAGTTAAAACCTTCAAACCACCTGGAAAAAAGAAACAAATGTCCTTTGTTGTAAATTTGCTAAAAAATATAAATATTTTCCATTTTACACAAAACAATGGTACTTAGAGTTTCTAAAGCAGGCACACTGCAAATCAACAGATGGTCTGTGTGTGTTCTCTGTATCTAAGACCTGGTCCTTTGAGATCTTAAAGTGCAAAGGGGGGCCAGGCATAGTCACCTATATGTTTCAAGTTAATTTTCACTGAGATTTTCAAATGACAGAACTCAATCCATCAGTTTTTTTCAAGAACTCAAGCCCATCCTCTCACACAGAGCTGGCTGGCACTGTTGTGTCCCATTTCTATCATGAGTAAATGCAACAACTCTAGTATCGAGTGTTCAATATTATATATACACTTGTTCTCATGCATTCACACTCACACTCCTGTGATATAACTCTCGGGTAAACAGGGATGTACATCTTTGACTTTTCTAAAACATGAATTTATTTCCTCATTTCTAGTCTTTCAAAATACATGAAACCTGATGTGTTTATTGTGTGTGATAAAATGAATAGTGACCATTCAGCTCTGAAGAAGAGCCATATGGGCTCGAAACGTTAACTCTGCCTTTCTCTCCACAGATGCTGTCAGACCTGCTGGGTTTTTCCAGCACTTTCTGTTTTTGTTTCAGTGACCATTCATATTGTGGCAACAAAGAAAACAATTCAGAAGGAAGCAGCAGAAGGGGGTCATTAGACAGGTTTTCCTCTTGATAATTCAATATCAGGCAATCACATGATTTAATTACATAAAGTGGATGAAATGGTATCATGTATTTGCCAAGTTTTTGACATGAGAGTGGCGGAAATTGGAGACTCAGGGCGGGATTTTCCACACCCTCCCACCGACGGGATCATCCGGTCCTACCGCAAGTCTTTGGACTTCTGGCTGGGACGCCGCCTCGTCTGCAGCAGGTCCTGCCCATGGCGGGGCCGGAAAATCCCTGCCTCAGTACCTGGCACAACACGGAAGGACTTTGGGGATTGGTGCTTTCATATATTAAGAAAATTTGTATATGCGACAATCAGCTGCATGAAATTTTCTGATGAGAAGTAGGTTTGCCTATATGGATGACAGAAAGTGTGACATGGATAGGAAATTCAGTTGATAAATGTTACATTGAATAATCAAGTATAAATAGAGTATAAAGAAGTATAAAGTATAATAGAGTGTAAAACAGCAGATTTTTCTTAAAACAACTAGTGCATAATTTGTGTATTAGAGCCCCAGTGTTCATTTAAAATAGATACCTATCCCAGCAGTTGTCACTGAATGGCGCTGCAGCAAACGCAATGCCCATTGGGCACAGGTTTTGAAGGAGAAGTTCACCTTAAATTAAAAATCATGGACACTCCCTGTCCTCTGCTCACCTGGGCATCAGTGCCCTCTCTATGCTTTGCCATGCCTGGTGCAAAAATGCTGTGGAAATGCCTGACACACACACACAGGGCAGCGGGAATCTCTTCATTGGCTGTTGGTATCTCAGTACTCCTGGCATGTGATGAGAGATGTGCTGGAAATGCCAGCAAGTTATGGAGCAGAGCTGATCTTGCATTATCTGGCAAGGGGAGGCGATGGCGTAGTGGTATTGTCGCTGGACTAATAGTCCAGAGACCCAGGGTAATGCTCTGCGGACCTGGGTTTGAATCCTGTCATAGCAGATGGTGAAATTTGAATTCAATAAAAAATCTGGAAGTAAGTCTAATGATGACCATGAAACCATTGTCGATTTTTGTAAAAACCCATTTTGTTCACTAACGTTCTTTAGGGAAGGAAATTTGCCATCCTTACCTGGTCTGTCCTACATGTGACTCCAGACCCACACCAATGTGACTGACTCTTAAATTCCCTCTGAAATGGCCTAGCAAGCCACTCAGTTGTAACAAACTGCTACAAAGTCACAAAAAAGGAATGAAACCGGACGGAACACCCGGCACTGACCTAAGCACCGAAAATGACAACGGCAATCTCAGCCATGTCGACACTGCAAAGTCCTCCTTACTAATATCTGGGGGTTAGTCTTACAGTCTGTCTCACAGACTAGTCAAGCAACAGCCTGACATAGTCATCCTCACGGAATCATACCTTACAGATAATGTCCCAGACACCACCATCCACTGTGCTGCCACCTCTGCTGGGTTTGTCCTGTCCCACCGGCAGGACAGTCCCAGTAGAGGTGGTGGCACAGTGGTATACAGTCAGGAGGGAGTTGCCCTGGGAGTCCTCAACATCGACTCTGGACCCCATGAAGTCTCATGGCATCAGGTCAGACATGAACAAGGAAACCTCCTGCTGATTTCCACGTACTACCCTCCCTTAGCTGATGAATCGGTGCTCCTTCATGTTGAGCACCACTTGGAGGAAGCACTGAGGGTGACAAGGATGCACAATGTTCTCTGGGTGGTCAACTTCAATGTCCCATCACCAAGAGTGGCTTGGCAGCACCACTACTAACTGAGCTGGCCAAGTCCTAAATGACATAGCTGCTAGACTGGAGCAGGCGGTGAGGGAACCAACAAGAGGAAAAAACATACTTGACCTCATCCTCACCAACCTGCCGCAGATGCATCGGTCCATGACAGTATCAGCAGGAGTGACCACAGCATAGTTGTTGTGGAGACGAAGTCCCGCCTTTACATTAAGGATACCCTCCATCGTGTTGTGTGGCACTACCACCATGCTAAATGGGATACATTTCAAACAGATCTAGCAACTCAAGACTGGGCATCCATGAGGTGCTGTGGGCCATCAGCAGCAGCAGAATTGAACACAATCTGTAACCTCATGGCCTGGCATATCCCCCACTCTACCATTACCATCAAGCCAGGGGATCAACCCTGGTTCACTGAAGAGTGCAGGAGGGCATGCAAGGAGCAGCACCAGGCATACCTGAAAATGAGGTGTCAACCTGGTGAAGGTATAAGACAATACTACTTGTGTGCCAAACAGCATAAGCAGCAAGTGCTAGGCAGAGCTAAGGGACCCCACAACTAACAGATCAGATCAAAGCTCTGCAGTTCTGCCACATCCATTCATGAATGGTGGTGGACATTAAACAACTCACTGGAGGAGGAGGCTCCACAAATATCCTTATCTTCAATGATGGAGGAGTCCAGCACATCAGTGCAAAAGATATGGCTGAAGCATTTGCTACAATCTTCAGCCAGAAGTGCTGAGTGGATGATCCATCTCGACCTCCTCTGGAAGTCCCCAGCATCACAGATGTCAGTCTTCAGCCAATTCGATTCACTCCACGTGATATCAAGAAACGGCTGAAGGCACTGGATACTGCAAAGGCTATGAGCCCTGACAACATTCCGCCAATAGTACTGAAGACTTGTGCTCCAGAACTTGCTGCGCCCCTAGACAAGCTGTTCCAACGTTGGCATCTACCCGGCTACGTGGAAAATTGCCCAGGTATGTCTTGTACAGAAACAACAGGACAAATCCAACTGGGCCAATTATCGCCCGATCAGTCTGCTCCATCATCAGTAAAATAATGGAAGGGGCCATCAACAGTGCTATCAAGCAGCACTTGCTTAGCAATAACCTGCTCACTGAAGCCCAGTTTGCGTTCCGCCAGGGCCACTCAGCTCCTGACCTCATTACAGCCTTGGTTCAAACATGGACAAAAGAGTTGAACTCAAGAGGTGAAGTGAGAGTGACTGCCCTTGACATCAAGGCAGCATTTGGCCGAGTGTGGCATCAAGGAGCCCTAGCAAAAATGGAGTCAATGGGAATCAGGGGGAAAACACTCTGCTGGTTGGAGTCATACCTAGCACAAAGGAAGTTGGTTGTGATTGTTGGAGGTCAGTCATCTCAGCTCCAGGACATCACTGCAGGAGTTCCTCAGGGTAGTGTCCTTGGCCCAACCATCTTCAGCTGCTTCATCAATGACCTTCGTTCCATCGTAAGGTCAGAAGTTGGGATGTTCGCTGATGATTGCACAATGCTCAGCACCATTTTCGACTCCTCAGATACTGAAGCAGCCCATGTCCAAATGCAGCAAGACCTGGGCAATATCCAGGCTTGGGCTGACAAGTGGCAAGTAACATTCGTGCCACACAAGTGTCAGGCAAAGACCATCTCCAACAAGAGAGACTCCAACCATTGCCCCTTGATGTTCAATGGCTCATTACTGAATCCCCCACTATCAACATCCTGGGGGTTACCATTGACCAGAAGCTGAACTGGCCGAGCCATATAAATACTGTGGCTACAAGAGCAGGTCAGAGGCTAGGAATCGTGCAACAAGTAACTCACCCCCTGACTCCCCAAAGTCTGTCCAGCATCTACAAGGCACAAGTCAGGAGTGTGATGGAATACTCTCCACTTGCCTGGATGAGTGCAGCTCCCATAACACTCAAGAAGCTTGACACCATCCAGGACATAGCAGCCCGCTTGATTGGCACCACGTCCACAAACATACACTCCTTCCACTACCGTCACACAGTAGCAGCAGTGTGTACCATCTACAAGATGCACTGCAGGAATTCACCAAGGCTCCTGAGACAACACCCTCCAAACCCACGACCACTGCCATCTAGAAGGACAATGGCAGCAGATAGATGTGAACACCACCACCTGGAAATTCCCCTCCAAGTCACTCATCACCCTGAGTTAGAGATGTATCGCCATTCCTTTACTGTCACTGGGTCAAAATCCTGGAACTCCTTTCCTAACAGTACTGTGGGTGCCTACACCACATGGACTGCAGCGGTTCAAGAAGGCAGATCAGCACCACCTTCTCAAGGGCAACTAGGGCTGGGCAATAAATGCTGGCATAGCCAACGATGCCCACATCCCATGAATGAATAAAAAAAAAATCTGGCACAGCCAAAGCAGGCAGCTCCTGCGATGAGAATCCAGAATGATGTTCATCCAAAAATCGGAATGGGCATATTTCCAATGACAACTTTTTTTAACCAAGCTTTGTCCCAGTGCTGTCTGACTTATTCAAGATGATAATCAGTTCTAATGATTTTCAATCAGTGCTAGACCTCAGCCATCAATCAATGGCTTTTAATGTTTTTAACTAGCATCAGTAATTTAATGTGCATGTTCATGAAGACTCAGTTGATAACTTTGATAAGTGTTGCTTATCAAGGGAGGAAACCCTTAAAATCAAACCTAGCACTTTTTCAACAACTGCCCATGCAGAATGGCAATTTGAAGAAACAGGGTTAAAGTAAACAATCCACTCACTAAGTGAATGCACAAAATTATTAGATTACAACATACAATTAATGGGTGCACTAGCTCTGATACATAGGCAGAAATTTTAGCTCGGCAGGCAGGCTCATGCCCAACCGGCTCTAGCGTGAAATGACGCGCGTTGGCCGAACATGCTGACGTCAACGCGCAGTTGCGCGATAGTTCGGTCACCACGCGGGTGTTGGAGCCTGCAGCGTGCCCACTGACAATCAGAAGGCCTGTTAAGGCCATTAAGTAATCAATTAACGTAAATTTTGCACTGCCTGTCCAACCTAACGGTTGGTGGGCAGGCGAAAAGGCCAAGCGGCCTTTGTATTTTTTTTAGAAACCTCATCCATGGGCGGGATGAGGTTTTCAAAAGCAAATACAAATAAAATAAAAGTTTTAAAATTGATTTAGAAACATGTCCCTGCTCATGTGACAGAGTCACATGAGGAGACATGTTTCATTACGTTTTCATTTTTTAAATTATTATTTTTCATATCTCTTCATCTCCCAAGGCAGCTCTGTGCCTCAGGGAGATTGTGAAGCGTGCACTCACACAAAGGTCACACTCGCCCGGCTCGCCATCTTCCTCCCCCTCCCCCACACAGGCAGCGCTCAACACTGCTGCTCACGTATCACACTGGGCCGCCAGCATGAAATCACGGTCCGGCGCCAATCACGGGCGACTTCCCAACTGCCCCCCGCCGAGCTCGCCCGCCAAGGGCAAATTCTGCTCATACCCCAATATATTATAAATAAAAAGGAGTCTCTTTGTTACAA
This sequence comes from Cetorhinus maximus, assembly GCF_964194155.1. Classification (NCBI taxonomy): domain Eukaryota; kingdom Metazoa; phylum Chordata; class Chondrichthyes; order Lamniformes; family Cetorhinidae; genus Cetorhinus; species Cetorhinus maximus. The sequence goes on from NC_135898.1 coordinate 41,164,355, forward strand.
TACACTTAGGTAGTTTAGGCAGTAGGTTGCTTTAAGTCTAACACAATATTGCACAAAGATGCCATTAAGGAAAGACTCACTTGTGTTTTTGAATGTCTTTAACTCCATTTTTCAAGTTCCCAAGTCTTTCTGATGGATTGTCCCTGATAAGAGAGCAGAGAATGTTTTTGAATAATTGAATCCCTCTTCAATACTTTGACCTTTTCTTACAGTCGTGTTTTGACTTAAACCCCGGAACAAATTAAAGTGACAGGAGGGGAGGGAAGAACTCTCTTCTAAATGTCACACAGGCAATTGGTCAAAGAGATTTACGACTCTGACCAGTCCAGCTGATTGAATTTTTTCACACCCTCGCCATGGCCAATTCTGGCGGAAACTCACCTGCATAGTTTCTTGATGAGGTTAGCAGCATTTTTGGTGATCTTCTTTGGAAATTCAATCATGTCGATCCCACGAAGTATGATGTTGTATGTTTTCATAGGATCGGGACCTGAGAAGGGTGGGCTTTATAAAATGAAGAGGCAATACAGAATTAGAAATCATTTCACACAATGACTAGGAAACCGAGCATTTTTCCCCAAGCAATAAACATAGGCCTGGCCTTTTAGCTGCACTGTTAAATGAATTTCCATGCTTCTTTCCATCTTTATGTTTGATTTTCTTCTACATGAAGCCTGTTCCTTGCCATCAAAGAAGGAAAATCTTTCCCCGTCCTCGTGAGAAATAATTTGCAATTACATAAACCACTTCACATCCTCTGGGTCTTCCAATTATTTTTGAAGTTTATCCACTTTCATTCATGGCCAAAAGCAGCAGCTAAATTGCATACAATGTCCCATGAACAACACACATGAGGAATAGCTGATTAATCTTTTCTTTTTCAATCATGTTGTTGATGTATGCAATTTTGTGCACAGCAGATGCCACAAATGGGGATGCGGTAAATGATCATCCAGTCAGTATTAGTGATGTTGGTTAAGGGGTGGACACTGACTAGGACACCGGAGAGAACTCCTTTACTTTTTTTCTTGAGCTAGTGCCGTGGGGTCTCTTATGTCCATCTGAGGAGACAGTTGGGATCTTGGCCCACTGTCACATCTGAAAGACGGCAACTCAGCCAATGCGGCACTCCCTCAGTAACAAGCTGGAACGTTAGCCTGGATGGCATGCTGACAGCCTGACATGAGGCTTGAGGCACAAACCTCTGACTCGAGAGGTGAGGCTGCTACCAGCTGTGCCAGGCAGATAGCTTTTCCATCAAAATTTATGGCAGAATTAAGATTGCATTTGTAACATAGTTATTTCCTGTCAAGTCTGTTTACCAGCATTGGGAAAACAGCATTTGAATCCAATTTCAGCTAACATATAAACTCAGTGCCCTGAGGTGAGATTTGGTACCAGTCAGAGTTAGACCATACAAAGAGGGTTGACTTGTGTCTTCTTGCAGCTTAGAAAGAAACAAATTGCGTGTTTGGAAATGTTTCTTTGCAGTATTAAATGCAGCCTCTTCTCAGTTTGTGAAATAGTGTGGGACTAGAAGGGTAAAATAGTTACAGTGGGTCAGAGTTTACACTGGAGTGGGCCTTCAGGAATGACTGCTGAAGTGTGACAGGAAGCGAGTGCAATGCACACAAGCCTTGCAGTATGTTCATGATGGATCAGCAGACTAAAGAAGTTATATATAATATAGGGTACTGTAAATCTGTTCTGGATTTTCTCACCTGCCAGTTAGGAGTTCATACATAAGGATTCCCAGTGACCAGTAATCTGCTGATATGTCATGGCCTTTGTTCAAGATGATTTCTGGAGCCACATATTCTGGAGTCCCACAGAAAGTCCATGTTTTCTTTCCAAACCCTATTTTCTTGGCAAACCCAAAGTCCACCTAATCACACAGACAAGTACCTTTAATTTGTGACTCTGCAAAGTCCTTCTGGGCTATAATTTGCAACATAACACTCTGAGTGGCCAATAAAGACACTGTTTAATGTTTGGCTCAGACATTATTTAGAGATCAAGGTCAGTCTTCACTTCCTAGGTTGCACCAAGTGATGAGGTGGATGGATAGAATTCACGCATGCAGTTTCCCTTATAGTGATGGCAGCTGGTTTCCTCCCAGCCAAGAAGGGAAGTTAACCTGGCTTTTGTTGAAAAACCATTGCACCAATGGTCAGCCGATGGGCAATTTGGGCAGAATCCTGAAAACAGGTGGATTGAGGCCTGAGGCCTGCCTTTCCTCTCATTTCAGGAAATGAAGTTGGGAATCTAAGGTAGGGAAGAAAACACTTGTGGGGTGCAATGACCAGAACACAAACCTGACATCAATATTTAGACTCGGACCTCAATTCCCCAGGAAAACTGTCCTTTGCAGCTGCTGTCCAGCCATTAAATCCAAGCTTTTGGGATATGACTCTCACATTCATGTTGGTCAGTTGGGAAGGGGAAAGCAGGGAGATAAAATAATTAAACTTTAAGGTTAAAAAAAAAATCAATGGGGAGAACCAAGCGGAGAATCAATGAAAGCAAAACTAAAATAGTCAAAATAGAGAATGATGGACAGAGAAGGAACGGCTGGTAGAATTGAACAGTTTATTTTCTAAGTGCTTGTTTAGATGACCTAAATATACTAGTATAAAGCCACTTGTGAATTCCAGGCAGTGTTGCAGTTTATGAACTCAGGGCTAAACTGGCCAGCCAAAGATGCTTCAAATTTCCTACCCTCCAGTGGCATTGTAAGTGTTAATAAAAGAGTAGACTTTTTACTAAACCACAGCCTTCCAAAACTCACCAGTTTAGCATAACCCCGATGATCAAGGATTAGGTTCTCTGGCTTGAGGTCCCTGTAAATAATTCCTTTGGAATGCAAATAGGCAAAGGCTTCCACCACACAGGCCGTGTAAAAACGCGTGGTAGCATCGTCGAATGAACCTCTGCAAGAAAAATATCAAAATTACACTAGAGGAATTGCCCCACACAACATACAAGTCCAGACTCGATGTGTTAGTTGTATAGCTCAGGTTGGCATGAGATGCAGCTGGTGGTGCAGCCAGGCAACGGTGCTATACACTGGACTCCACCTTGATGCCATGCGTGCACACTCCATATGCAAATATTATTATAATGTAGATTATGAGGTAAAGTGTACGGTATCATGGGGGGCCTGGTTGAAGGGTTTTAATCCTGGATGTCACTGCATGCAATACTATTGTACAGAGACTTGATGCAACCATTTCAAATTCATCCCTCCACAAACTTAACCATTTTGTTTAAAAGGCGTTAGCTCCTCAGTGAAAGTATTGGAGAGGGGAACCTGTGGTAAGTGTACAGTAACATTGTATGTACACAGTCATCACCAGGCTTTCGAGATGATGGAGGTTATGGTGGGAGGTGGGCTTTGGAGGTTTCAGGATTCTAAACCAGAGGACACGATGTTAAACTCAAGAAACCACAGCCTAGGAACTTGAGCCATAAATGCCATACATTGAGTTGTCATCGCATGCAATGTACGAACACCTAACACAATGAAATGGTTTGAGTGGGGACCTCAGATGGATGATGCAAGCTGGATGGGTTGAGTGGCTTGTTTGCATGTTCCAATTTAAATGATTGTAGTTTAATTATTTTAAACACAAAGGTGCCACATACCTTTTAATATTGTCTTCTTTGTATCTATGGAAAAAGGTCAATAAAATATTATTCAAGAATAAAGGTTGCCACAATATAGCTGGGAATTTGTCTGTTTAAGGACAGTGGTCTGTTCTGAATGATGGAGTTTGGGCAGAATGTGCTTTTGGTTTCTTTATTTAATACCTGTCAGTTAGAAGTATTGGGAGCAATTTTCAACTTCACTGCCTGGTCAGTAACCTGGAAAAGATTGCTGTTGGCTCATTATAAAACGTATCCGATTTTCGTTCCATCAACTTCAATAATTTAAAATCAGGCGGGAACTACAGTGGGGGCTGGAGACTCACTCCAACAAATTACTGTCTAGGTGATGATAGCAATGTTATTAGTCCAGACCTCCAGGTGGCTATTCCTTATCACTTCACTCTACTAAATGTTGGTGTACTTTAAAATGCTAATTCACGAGATTATGGTTTTTTTCCCCCTTTTCCTAATTTAATATGTTATAAATGTTTTTCAAAGCCATGTGCAGAATAAGATTGGCAAAAGTGCTAACATTTCTTTGGTTAATCACGGGCTGTCATTTGACAGAATGTGCTGAAGAATTCATTTGTTGAGGGCAGAATAGTTTAACTTAACTCTGCCTTCCCTCCTGCACAGGTGTTTCGCAAAGTACTTAGAGATTAGATCGAAGCTTTGGAAAATAATTCACTCCACACAAGGCTTTCACAGCGTACAACTTAGACACCTACCCAACAGAGAAACAATCCAAGCATTATAGAAGCCAATGCTTCCAAGAGGGCTAAATTCCTGCAGAATTTTCATGGTTCAAAATATATAGAAGCTGTATTTTAATGTAATGTAACACATCTCAGAGCAAGCACTGCATGGGATCATGGGTTAAATCACTGTCCTGTCGAATGAATGTTCAGTTCCAGCCTTGACTGAGCTGAAAATTTTCTCCTGCTGTTTGGCACTACGCAATTGTTTCAACATGCTGGATCTTTCAGTCAGTGGTGAAGAAACGATGTCCATCGCTGGCCTCTAAGAAAGCTGCCTACAAAGGTCGAGTGATCTCTGAGATGTGGGCTTCCCCTTTCTTGACGTTAGTTTGAATCTGGCATCAAGTCACGAGGATCTCCAGACATCCAGCAGCAGTGATGTCATCAGACATGGTAAGCAACCAATTACACTGACGTATTCTCACAGTCAGCAAAAACCAGGAAGTAAAAACCTCTCAATACCTTCACTTACAATTCTAAATTCTTACAGATAGTGAAATAATTGATTGCGACACGCAAGCTTAAAAATATTATTTCAAAGATATGTGGAATTTCTTATCATAATGGAGAAATTTGACATTCAAAAAATATGAAATTATTTTTTCAGGACTACTGAGAGTGTTAAGCAGTAACTATAAATTTAGTATGCCGTTTAAAACATAGTTAAATCTCATTCAACAAGTTGCAACTTTCTCAAGGGTTTTTACTGCAAGACTAAGAAAGTAATAATGGAAGTTCTTGTCAGTTCAGTGATTTCTAATTGATTGCAGTCTGGGGGAGGGGCGGAGTTGGAATTTAACACTGCAGCCTATAGAGAAACGTAGAATCACTGACAGCAGCATCTGGATTTTGATATTTAACTGCACATGTGTGGACTCCAGAAGTTGCTGTTAGTTGAGTGGAGCAACAACAGTGAATACTGTCAGTTTCATCATCATTGCTACAGCAAAATCCGGACCCTCAGATCCTTTTACCCATACCCCATTTATGATCATGTCTGGGGCAAACTTTATGGGAGTAGAGAAAATTTTGTTTAACAACTGAAATGGTTTACAGTGTTAACAGTGGAAAGGATCAATGAATAACTTGATGAAGAGTCATACGGACTCGAAACGTTAACTGTATTCCTCTCCGCAGATGCTGTCAGACCTGCTGAGCTTTTCCAGCTATTTTTGTTTTTGTTTCAGATTTCCAGCATCCGCAGTATTTTGCTTTTATCTTAATGAATAACTTGAGTCTGTTTATGTAACAAGGTTTGTGAGAGCCTGAATTTCTGCTACATATTGCAATGGAATAGGCTGCCTCTGGCAGCAGACTCCTTCCAAATGGTTTACCTACATTATCTGACAGTATCTTGGGCATCATCACAAGGTTATGAAAGGCCATTGGGCCCATTTACCTCAGCCTTCATCGGGAATATTTTTACTTTAGATTGTTAAATCAACCGGACTCTATATGATTCTCAGGCTGAAATTATAATCAGTGTTGAAAAGTTCAATCAAAAACATATTTAAAAACTAAAATAATATGCTATATTGAACCTTGCACTCTCAACTCAGCAAGATGGATTTGATCAAATCTCCATTTTTTTGCACTTTGTACCAGGCTTTAGCACTTTTCTGAACATTCGGTACCTGAATAATGAATTCCTGTTAGCAGGTTTCACAGGATGCTGGTTATTAACGAGTTAACCTACAATCCTATCATTATTATTTCCAACTTAACTGTATTTTGAGATAAAAGGTGACTTGCTATTTTAAGGCAGCAGGTGGCGCAACAGGATAGGGTAGGATTATATTGGACAATTGGTAATTGTAAATTCTCACTAAATACAAAGGTAAACAAATTTGATGGACAGGTTAATCTAAAATTATTAGAAGCTCATCTTGTATTGCCTTATTGATACAGCATGAACTGGGACAGCCATAACTTTTCAATTTCTTATCACTTGGATTTTCTATTAAAGCTATTAACATAAAAATGAAGCAACAACACTTCTGTCAGCATTCAACCAAAAACCGCAACTTGAGGATCAGATATCAGAGGCTGCAGTTCACTGTGCGTGTTTGAGACGAGTGTAAGAGAGCGAGGGAGGAAGTGAGATGAGCTGCGTGTGTTCACAAGTGTGAGAGTTAGTGTGAGGGAGGGAACAGAGAGAGTGAGAGAAAGAGACAAACTGTGTTTATGTTCAGAAGTGTGTGCGTGAGGGATGAGTGAGGGAGTGAGGAAGAGGATGGAGAGTGAGAGAAAGAGAGGGAGACAGACTGCGTGTGACAGTGAGCGTGTGAGTGAGGAGACAGAGGGCGAGTGAGGCAGAGTGAGGGAAGGAGGCAGACTGTGTTTGTGGGTTCAGAAGTGTGAGAGAGAGAGTGTGGCAGTGTATCTATGAGAGAGCGAACAGGAGATGGGAGATTTAATCTTTTCTTAGGCAGTCTTTCAGGATGGAGGATGACTTTAATATACAGTTCAGGATCCTATAACTTACTGAGGAGCCTGTTTACCATTTTAGGGCAGTACTGAGTTGGGTGGACACTAGGCTCTAGTATCAGCTAAATTGGTCCCTGGGATGAGGGGCTTGTCCTATGATGAGAGGCTGAACAAATTGGGTCTATTTTCTCTGGAGTTTAGAAGAATGAGAGCTAATCTCATTGAAATGTATAAAATTCTGAAGGGGTTTGATAGGGTAGACACTGAGAGATTGTTTCTGCTGGTCGGGGAATCTAAAACACTGGGGCATCGTCTCAGGATAAGAGGCCGATCGTTTAGGACTGAGATGCAGAGAAATTACTTCACCCAAAGGGTTGTGAATCTTTGGAATTCTCTACCCCAAGAGGTTTGTTGGATGCTCCATCGTTGAATACATTAAAGGCTGGGACAGGCAGATTTTTGGTCTCTCAGGGAGTTAAGGACAATGGGGAATGGGCAGGGAAGTGGGGTTGAAGCCCAAGATCAGCTGTGATCGTATTGAACGGCGGAGCAGGCTTAACGGGCCATCCCCTGCTCCTATTTCTTTTGTTGTCGTGTTAACACCTCACGACATCTCAGTGTTTTAATGATGTAAATTATCTTTCAGGATTAAACTAAGTTTTGCAAATATTTTGCACTCACAGCTTATGGGATGAATTTGGTAAAAATGTATTTTTTCATCCTTAGTTATTCAGCTTTATCCTTTAACCATCACCCCCCCCCCACCCCCAACCAGATGTTCAATCTTCTCCCTTGTGGAGATGCTGCAGTGTCACCAATGGTGAGGTGATGTAATTATGGCGTGACACATTAACATAAGCAGTTCTATTGTAAATGTAGACATAGGAATTTGTAACAGGAGTATAAAGCTTAAGACTGCCTTTATAGGATGCTAATTTATGACTAAGCCCTGAGTCAATGGTCCTCACCCTCTACCATTTCACATGAAGATGACACTTGATTTTGATTCATTATGAGCAATAAGAGGTTGACTAGTTAATAACTAAATCCTTGGTTGAACAATTTAAGGTCTAAATAAAAGGAGTTTCCCAAATTTGATATAGATCAGCACAAAAAAAATTCCTTGAGTATCATAAATATATAATGTGTCACAAGTTTATTTTTGTAAAACATTTCATAAATTGAAATACTTGTGAAATGAAAAAGGCTTTCATTTTACAAATTCAGGACATCCCAAAGTACTCTGTGACCAATGAAGCACTTTTGAAGTGTGGTCATTATTGTAATGTAGGAAAGACAGGAACCAATTTTCATACAGTAAGCTCCCAAACAAATGTAGATCTTTTATTTTAGATAAAGGCAAAATACCACTGATGCTGGAAATCTGAAACAAAAACAAAAATTGCTGGAAAAACTCAACATGTCTGACAGCATCTGTGGAGAGAGAAAGACAGAGTTAACGCTTCGAGTCCGTGAGTCGTTCTGAAGAAGAGTCATACGGATTCGAAACGTTAACTCTGTCTTTCTCTCCACAGATGCTGTCAGACCTGTTGAGTTTTTCCAGCAACTTTTGTTTTTGCTTTTGTTTTAGATGTTGGCTGAGGGATAAATGCCGTCAGGACACCAGAAGAACATCCCTGCATTTCTTCAAATGGTGCCATGGGCTCTTTATCATCCACCTGAGAGAGCAGACTTCAATTTGAAGCCCCATGCAAAAGGTAGCACCCCTCTAACAGTACTGCACTTGGATCAGGACAGTTGTTGAAATACTCCTTTGCAACAGACGATTCAGAGTCCATCTTGGGCAAGGGAGAAGTGCATGGAGAAGACTGATAACAGACTATCACAGTGCTCAGTGCTAGCCCCAGTCCTGTCCAACATATATACAAATGATTTGCCAACAACCACGTCCTGCAAGTCCATCCATACTGATGACATCTGTTGTGCCACCCAGGCACCATCCATCTGCATCCTGGACCAGAATCTCAACAAAGACGTTACAATGTTGACAGACTACTGCAGCACATGGCGACTTACATTGAATTCCTCTAAAACCATGTCCAGTGTATTCTACCTCCACCATGCCAGAGTCAAAAGAGAATTGCACAGCTACATGGATGGCCAGGGACTACTGCATGATCCCTACCCAGCATACTTGGAAGTAACTCTAGATCGGACTCTATCCTTTCAGGGACATCTGAAGAAAACAGCAGCAAAGGTCAAAACCAGAAATAACTTAATACCCAAGGTTGCTGGGCCTACATGTGGCACTGCTGCCACAACACTCCAGGCCTCAGCACTTGCCCCATTGTACTCCGCAGCAGACTACTGTGCACTTGTCTGGCACAGGTTATCATACACACATCTTGTTGACACTCAATTAAATGCAACAATGTGCATCATAACTAGCACTCTCCGCTCAACACCCCTCCCCCGGCTTCCTGTCCTCACCAACATCACTCCCCCACATATTGCTGCACAACTACTGTGTTCCCCCTAACTTACCACTCCATGATGACCTGTTCAATTCACTTACTGCCCGCCTTCCATCCTGATGCCCCACATGGAGTAATCTCCCTGACCAACATCTTCCAGCAGATATCCTTTAGATCAAGGAATGGGAAACATGGGAAATCACTAACAAGGTTCTTATGACAAACCCCATCTGCCCAATGACAGGCTTTCAACTACCATGGCGACAATGGTCCTTGTTATACAGGTTCAGGACAAGCCAGGGCCCCTGTCCAGCCAACCTTAGCCACTGGGGCCTCAAGTACAAACCCCTTTTGCACTTGTGGAGAGACACAAACAATGCTGCACATTACCAAGGAGTGTCCCCTCTCCCGTCTAAGTGGTGGACTAATCACCTTAAATTCAGCTAATAAGGCAATCGCTTGGCTTTGGAGATTTGCATTCGCTCAATAAACAAAGTACTGTACTGGTGGGTCAGTTTAGATTATGTGCTCAAGTTTCTGGTCTAGGATTTAAACTCACAATCTTCTGACTCAGAGACAAGAGTGCTACCCACTGAGCCAAGGCTTTCACTTAAAAGCTGGCCATTCAAACAATTTTGGAAATAGCAACTGTTTTGGTAAAAGCTGCCTTGTTGGCCAATGCAAAAAGATATTGAAAGTGAACTCTGTATGAAAATAATTTCTTTCACTCCATACCTGTCCCTGAGAATAGTCCACAGCTCTCCACCAAGGCAGGCCTCCATTAACATGTATAAATATTTGCTGTCCTTGAATGTCCTATAGAGCCTGTATTGAAAGAGAAGAATGTCAACAAGGAGTCAAAATGCCTACAGACAGTTCTGGTTTGTTCATCCTTTCATTATTTCAGTCCAATGCACATTGTGTATCTGTGCAGGCTTTGCTCAGCGAACTAATATTTTCACTTGACTAGAATTCATAGCATTTCCCTACAGTTGTGCCTTAAGTATACACATATTGGTCGGAATCTTATAGCCCCATCGAGGCGGGAATGGCCATTCCAAACTCCATTGACTTCGGCAGGGCCATAAAATCCCACTGGCGTAAAATTCCACCCATTGAATTGCAAAGACTCCAATGTGACAGTATTTTATGATTCATGTTAAAAGCAAAGTTGTCTAATTTAATTAAATTGTTTTACAAACTTGAAAAATAATTGTTCCATTGATTATGCCCAAGTGCTGACCTGAAGAGAAAGATAAAATAAACAGAAGTGGTGCCTTTAACGAGGTGTAAGTATCCAAATAAAGCTTCTGATGCTGTGTGTTAGGGAGGAGAGCTCCAAATACAGGGGTTCAATGGTTGAAAGCTATGCTATCAATGGTGGAGCAGTGGCCCAATATGGAAAGAGTATTGGGTGTGAGCTGGGATGCAGGGGGTCACAGAGGTTGGTTGACTGGGGTAAGGCCCTGCAGGATTTATGGAGAAAGATTAATATTTTGTAATCAATGCTTTGGGGGGGAGGCAGAGAACCCAGTGAGATCAGGGACAGTCTGTGAGAACCCAGTGAGGTCAAGGACAGTGTAAGAGAATCCAGTGAGGTCAGTGTGAGAGGACCCAGTGATTTCAGGGACAGTGTGTGAGAGCCCAGTGAGATCAGGGACAGTGTGAGAACCCAGTGAGATCAGGGACAGTGTAAGAGAATCCAGTGAGGTCAGGGACAGTGCCTGAGAATCCAGTGAGATCAGCGACAGTGTATAAGAACGTGGTGAGATCAGGGACAGTGTATGAGAACGCAGTGATATCAGGGAGAGTGTGAGAGAACCCAGTAAGGTGAGGGACAATGTGTGAGAACCCAGTGAGAACAGAGACAGGGTGTGAGAACCCAATGAGGTCAGTGATAATGTGTGAGTGCGACTTGGCCTAGGGTACGACACAGGCAGGTGAATTTGATCAAGTTGCAGTTTGTGTAGCGTGGCACTTAGGAGGCTAGCGAGGCAAGAATGGGAAGATGAGGTAATGAAAGCGTGGATGAAACTTTCAAAGGCAGTAGATCAGAGAAGAGTAATAATATGTAGGGGGCGGGGCAGGGGGGTTCCAGCAGAGCAAACGACAGAGCAATCCTGGTGATGGATTGGATGTTAAGTTTAAAACTGAATGCAGGGTCAAATGACAGATGCTTGTGCATCTTCAGCTGGGTCAAGGAGCAAGCGAGGGGTATAGAACGTGGGTGTAGGGCTCAAATTTTCTGGTGGAAGTTGACCAACTAGTGAGAAACTTATCGAAAATTTCAGCTCACCCATAACATAATATCAGGGAAACAGTGCAGGTAATACAGGATGGGAACAAAGAGGTTGGGCTGGATGCCATTAGCACATTTGGAGAAGCTAAGACTGCGCTTATGGATAATGTTGCTGAGGAGCAGCATGTAGGAGAGGACCCAGAAAATACAGTTTTGGGATAGGCAAAGAAGCTATTGCAGGAGATGTGCTAGCCACACCCAAACAGGCAAGGGTGGTACAGGGCATAATGAGGACAGGCAGTGCAGGAGGATAGAGTAGATGGCCACGTTGAAAGTTACAGAGAAACTGGGGACCACAGACTGGATAATCTAGTTGTTGACTTTGACCAATGCAGTCTTGGTGCTGTGGGCTGTGTGAACAAGGAGAGTTGGGGCAGGTAGGTGCGGAGTTGGGTGGTGATCATGAGTTCCAGGATTGTGACATCAGTAAATAATACCCCTGTTACTATCTCTATTGATTTTTTTTTCAGCTCATTGGTGAAGGGTAATTCAGACTGTACGATATGTGATCTCTCCTTGTGACAGAATTGTCTTGTCTGGGAAAGGCATTTAGCTTACTTAGTTATAAAAGCCCTGTTATTATTACTGCTGCTACAGTCACATTTAACAGAGCGAATAAATCAGAGGCAGGATACATCAGCACACATCATTTAGTAAGTGATAGATCTGATAAAAATAAACCCACTAATAAATTTGCCATAAACCTTAATAACACATTTGAAGTTCACCTCGGAAAGTAAAATACTTTAGCACAAATCTGTTGCATGAACATACAGACATACGAATTAGGAGCAGGAGTCAGCCATTTGGCTCCTCGAGCCTGCTCCACCATCTAATAAGATCATGGCTGATCTGATTGTGGCCTCAACTACACATTCTGCTTACCCCGAATAACCTTTGACTCCTTTGTTGGTCAAGAATCTATCCACCTCTGCCTTAAAAATATTCAATGACCCCGCCTCCACTTCTCCGGGGAACAGAGTTTCAAAGAATCATTACCCTCTGAGAGAAAAACTTTCACCTCACCTTGGTCTTATATCGGAGACCCTTTATTTTTAAACTGTGTCCCCGAGTTCCGTTCTCTCCCACAAGGGGAAACATCCTCTCAGCATCCACCTTGTCAAGTCCCCTCAGGATCTTACATGTTTCAATAAAGCACCTCTTATGCTTCTAAACTCCAATGGATACAGGCCCAGCCTATGCCACCTTTCCTCATAAGATAATGTCCCATCATCCCAGGAATTACTCGAATGAACCTTTTCTGAACTGCTCCTAATAAAACTATATCCTTTCTTAAATAAAGAGACCAAAACTGTACATAGAACTTTAGGTGTGGCCTCACCAACGCCCTGTACAACTGTAGCAAAACATCCCTACTTTTATATTCCATTCCCCTTGCAATAAATGTCAATATTCCATTTGCCTTCCTAATCACTTGCTGTACCTGCACACTAACTTTTTTGTGATTCATGTACCAGGACACCCAGATCCCTCTATACCTCAGAGTTCTGCAATCTCTTTCCATTTAGATAATATATTGCTCTTCTATTCTTCCTGCCCAAGTGGACCAGTCCACATTTTCCCACATTATACTCCATCTGCCAATTTTTTTCCCACTTGCTTAACTGTATGTATTTTACTGTATGTTTAATTTATGGATACTATGATTACACAACTTCAAACCAAGCTCCTGATAAATTTATAAAGGCACAGTTACTGTTTGCCTGACATGGAGAACCCACTGCATCACTGTAAGGATACAGCCCACTTATATAAAGGTAGATGTAGACTGGTCAGTGCTAAGGCTTCAGGATCTCCAAGGGATTAAAATGGTGCAGTTTACCAGCACAAAGCACCAATAAAGTGCCAGCTGCCTGTCCAGTTGGACCACCCTAACCAGCAGCGTCTTGGCCTGCAGCTTGTTTGGAACAGAGTAAGAAAGATCCCAACTCCCAGTGGCTCCTCTGCCTTTCAGCAACCATTACACCAGACTGGCTGGTCAATCACCAACATTCCTGTAAAGAGCTGTGGAGTTACTTGGCTCAGGATTTGGGTTACCAACACTGCCACAGAGGGATTTTTTTCTGGATTTTTGTTCCATCACCTCATGTGTCTCAGAGTCAAATCAGCATGAATGTAATAGTAACCTCATTTCAAAAATCATCTCCCACTGCATGCAAAGGAGTTTGGATATCCCGAGGCAATGACAAAATGCTATATAAAAGCAGGTTCTTTTAAGTTCTTTATTCAAGACCTGATTCACCTCTCCCCTCTCCTTCAAGGGAATTGGCCAATGGAAAACTGACACATTCTGGTTTGATCCCTCACATGCGGTTGCCATCTCTGGTTGGGTGTATTCGTGGAGGTTTAATCATGTGGACTAGTGCCTTGAACTATTCGAACCTCACACTTTCACCAACAATCATCTAAAACACCCATCCTCATTGTTAATGTCAACTGGAAAGCAAACAGAGCCTTCATGATCTAATTGGATGATTCTCAATGTCATTCTCCATTATTATTATTACGACAACAACAGCAACTTATATTTATATAGCACCGTTAACATATTTTTCTTATTTGTACGGCTGGAGAGTTAGTTATAGTTCGGTGCCAAGGTTAACAATCCATTCAAATGGCTTCAGCTGAAGCAGGTTGATTGGTTCTGATGCCACCACGAATGGATCTCTCAGGGCACAAGGTCAGTAAATGGGCGATGGTCTGCCTTGGATGACCACAGTCACAACTTCAGCTGTTCCTCATTCCACTTGCGGAGCAAGTGGGCACATCTTCCCCAGCCCGTCCTCAAGCAGTGGAGTGTTTTTCAGATATTCCGTGGAAGGTTGAAACGCGGGACTTCACCACTTGGGTCATGTACCAGCTTGTGGTTGGTGATGTTTGCAGTCAGCCAGGAGGTGCGCCATTGAGAGGAGGGGCTGTTATCAGCTTGTAGGGTGTCCTGTGTGTTCCAGTAGGTGCTATGTGATTTCAGACCAGCGTGTGGGGTTTTTTTTTGAGGTCCTGTGTCACTGGGAGTGCTTCGTTAGCCGTATGACAGTGGTGTTCTTTGAGGAGGATGGTTTCACTGTGGACATCAGGGGATTCAGTGTCTGCAAGAACAGGAAGCCACTCGAGCTATGTTGGTCTCAACGTCCCAGAAATAATCTTTATGACTTCCTGGAGGGGGATATGTACCACGTTTGTGTGGTTGCGACTGAACCAGATTGAGTGAAGCATTGCAGTGTGTTGGATTTGCTGCCCCAGGGTCGTAGCCACCAGTTTCCAAAAGAGATTCATTCTTGTTTTGACCTTGACTCTGGTGTTCTGGAGACATTGTCGGTAGGTCAGTGTACGGCGAAGAGTGAGGCCAAGCTATTTTGGCATTGGGTTGTGGGTGTGTGATCGGCCACAGAACTGGACATGAAGTTCTCCCCCGACCCTCGAGTTGTTCAGGTGGAATGCTGAAACGACAGTCCTGGTGGTCAAAGTTTCCATTTTCTGAAATAGATTTCCCAATAACAGAGATCTTCAATGAGTGTTTTCTCAGTGTCCTGAAGTTCTTCAGTCAGGAAATCCAAAGCCAAGTTGTCAGCATTTGCAATGAGTCGTGACTTTGTGGGAGGGAGGTCACTGGTATATGTTTTGAAGAGAGCCAGTGTGAGGACTGATTCCTGTGGGAGCCTGTTGTTGGTTACGTGTGGGTATTTGATTTAATCCCCAAGGAACTGTTGGTTGCTGATCATGGAGCTGAGTGGTGTTTTCACACAGCAGATGATGGTGCAGAGTTTCAGCAGGATGCCTGTGTGCCACATTGGTCATAGGTACAGGATAAGTCAACATTGGTGGTTCCTGTCTGCAGGCCTTTCTGGAAACTGGCTTCAATGTGTGAGGTCAGTGTCAGAACCTGCTCGGAGCCGTTGTGGCCTGTGTGAAAAGCTGCCTCTTGAGGAGGCTTCCAGAGTGGAACTCAGTCTGTTTAGCAGGTGGTGTTCCAGGATCTTATCTGTTACTGAGAGCAGAGCGATGGGGTGCTGACTGCATGGGTTGTTGAGTGGCTTCCTTGGCTTGGTAACAGCCACGATCTTAGATTGGTGCCAGATGTTTGGAATAGTGCCTGTGCTGTGAATATTGGTAAACAGCTTTCCTCGCCACTTCCTTCCCTCTGATCCAATGTTCTTCATGAACTCTGGGTAAATCTGATCAACTCCTGCTGCTTTGTCTGTCTTGGTGCCGTCAGGACACTGTCCACTTTCTCTTGTGTGTAAGGGCTTGAGAGGTCTGTCTGCCATGAGGCAATTTTGAGACTGCATTAAGACTGTTTTTACTGTCCACTTATCTTCCCTGCTGGTCGGTATCATTGAGTTTATTAGAAGCTATGAAGCGAAGGCATTAGCATTGATTCTGGGCTGGTGGTGTGGTTGTTATTTGGTTGCTCCCAGGTAGCGTGGGAGTTTCCACAACTTTTGGTTTGAGAGCATGAAGTACAATGAAACATCCCAAAGCATTATAAAACAAAGTATGACACCAAGCCACATAAGGAATGTCTTAAAGGAGGAAGGAAAGAGAGAGAAGTAGAGAGATGAAGGGAGGGAATTCCAGAAATAACGGCCAAGGTAACCAAGGCATGGCTACCAATGGTGCAGCAATTATAATTGGGAATGCATAAGAGACCAAAACTAACAGAACTAATTAGAACTCAGAAATGAAAGTATTCAAAGAAAGTGAAAGAATGTAATTTTTTTTAAGTACCTCAATGAATTTACCACTGAGTGATCTCTTTAATTCCTAAAGACTCCAGGACAATCCTGGAGGGTTGGCAAGCCTACATGTGGAAACCCTGTGATTTATAATGATTAGTTTGATGATCCTGCCCTCCCAGCATGTTAACTCATGTAGGTGTGACAACAGACCAGAGGCTGGACACAATATTAATGGGGAGGTTTATTTTGCACAAAGGCACTCAGTTAGGCATTTGTAGTTGTTGACAAAGATCAGGTCATTCATACCTGGTTGTTAAACGGTCCAGTTTGTACAGTTTCATGTAATACTCCATTGGTTGGACACATTGGTTCATGTGGTCATGGTTCATATGTGGCTTCCCTCAGTGGTCACGACCTCTCAAAGAAGAAGTGTATTTTAGGGCTCTCTAAACCCTGCACCATCACACAGAAATGGTCTTCGGGAGGAAATACCATTTTTCTGTGGTCCCCACAATGGCAACATCCGAAGACGTGCATGTACGCTTTGCACACCGAGCCTTCCCAACCCGCAAAAAGGCCACAAGAAAATGGCACGGAGTCAGGAAGACAGAAGAAGATAGTCTTTTCTCGCAGCAAGAACTAAGTGTGGCATTTTGCACCCCGATTCCCACCTCCATTTGGAGACAAAGATCTGGCCCTTGGTATCTAACAGCCAAAGGGGAGGAAATCCATTAGATGCTAGAAAGTAGCAAATATAACCCGTCTCGTCAAGAGGAGGGGGATGCAGAACAGAGGAAACTATAGGCCAGTTAGCTTGACGTCTGCCGTGGGGAAGGTGTTAGCGTCAATCATTGAAGAGCTTATAGATGGACACTTAGAAAAACTCAAGGGAATTGGAAAGAGTCAGCATGGTTTTGTGAATGGGAAATCATGTTTAACCAATTTATTGGAGTTCTTTGAAGGAGTAACATGACACGTGGCTAAAGGGGAGCCTGTAGACGTGCTGTCCTTGGATTTTGAGAAGGCCTTTGATGAGGTGCCACATCAAAGATTATTGTGGAAAATAAAAGCTCATGGTGTAGTGGGTAACATATTAGCATGGATAGAAGATGGGCTGGCTGGCAGAAAACAGAGTATGCATTAATGGATCGTTTTCTGATTGGCAGGATGTGACTAGTGGAGTTCCGCAGGGGTCTGTGCTGGGACCTCAACTTTTTACAATTTATATGAATGACTTAGATGAGGGGAGCGAAGGTATGGTAGCTAAATTTGCAGATGACACAAAGATAGGGAGGAAAGTGTGTTGCGAAAAGGGCATGAGGAGGTTGCAGATGAAAATAGATAGGTTGAGTGAGCGGGCAAAGATCTGGCAGATGGAGTTTAATGTGGAAAAGTGTGAAGTTGTTCAATCTGGCAGTACGAATAAAGAAGCAGAGTATTATTTAAATGGGGAATGAGTGCAGTATTCTGAGGTGCAGAGGGATCTAGGTGTTTTAGTACATGAGTAATAATAAGTTAGTATGCAAGTACAGCAGGTAATTAAGAAGGCTAATGGAATGCTCTCCTTTCTTATGAGAGGAATTGGATGTTATGTTTCAGTTATACAGGGTATTGGTGAGACCACATCGCGAATACTGTGTGCAGTTTTGGTCTCCTTACTTAAGGAAGGATGTAATGCGTTGGGGGTGGTTCAGAGGAGGTTTACTAGATTGGTATCTGGAATGAGCAGGCTGTCTTGTGAGGAAAGGTTGGACAGACTGGGCTTGTCTCTGCTGGAGTTTAGAAGAGTGAGGGGTGACATGATTGAAGCACATAAGATCCTGAACGGCCTCGACAAGGTGGACGTCGAAAGGATGTGGGTGAGTCCAGAACTAGGAGGCACTGTTTTAAAATTAGGGGTCACCCTTTTAGGACAGAGATGAGGAGAATTTTTTTCTCTCAGAGGGTTGTGCGACTTTGGAATTCTCTGCCTCCGTAGGCGGTGGAGGGCGGGGTCACTGAATATTTTTAAGGCAGAGGTAGATAGATTTTTGTTAGGCAAGGGAATCAAAGGTTATCGAGGGTCGATGGGAATGTGGAAATCGAAACACAAACAGATCAGCCATGATCTTCCTGGATGGAGGAACAGGCTCGAGGGGCCGAATGGCCTACTTCTGCTTCTATTTTTTATGGTCTGGTGTCACCTCCAAAGTCTTGTGTGGTAACATGGTACAACTGTTGTTGAAGTAACACATTATCTGGTGTCTGTCACAGTTAACAGGCCCAGCTAAATAAATGATCAGCTCTGGGATTGTTCAGTGATGCCACTGCTGATCAATATCAGACACACTGAGAATACTTTGCAGTCATCAACTGGACAGATTAAAGGAAGGTTGATTGATGTTTACTGAGTGACAAACTGACTTCATGAGGGTTATACACAAAGTTTATTTGGAACAACAGCATAAACAGAACTAGAGTGACTTAAGTATGTTTTGCATCTGCAATTGTATTCTCAAATCATTAAATGTTCCAGGCATATATCTTACTACAATTTTCTTTCAAACCCTGGCAACACTTTCAATTCATTAATCAATAATTATTTTACTCTACTGAATGTTTCAATAAAATCCTTGTAGCCTAGCCAGTAGCGCCATTGTCTTGAACCTATGCTGCTCGACTTATCATTGTAACAATAATGCTGTTTGATTTCTGGTGCTGCAGAATCCCACACAGCAACAACTGGTTCATGCTCCAGCAACAGGTCTGCAACCACATGCCAACTCGCATCAATCATTGATCAAAGCTGAACTGGAGCAATTATTCTGGGTAGCCCACTGGAAATTTATCTTGGAACTGCTGCAGCTTGAATCTTTAGAATTTGTCAATGAAATGTGCTTGGCATGAAACTGCTTAATAAAAAATGATAGCCAACATACACAGTGAGCGATCTGTCATCTGGTTGTGCTGGGGTGAGTTACATTCAATTCTCAGCTTCTGGTATCAGGGCCAGTGTTTCCCGTTGCAGGGGGAAGGATCTGGCTGGAATTTCCGATATGATTTCAGCTGACACAGGTCTTGCTAAACATCAACCTTTGATTTCCACTTCTTAAATCTACAAACGTCCCAACAAAGAGATGTGTTATGCTTTTGTATTGTCCACCCTCAATGCTTCAAACATATTGTCAGGAAGGGTCAATGCTTGATTTCTTTGGCTGTGCAATTGGGAAATTGGATGATAACATTCTGCTGAATTAGGGATATCCAGCAAAACACCCCCATCCTCAACTGCGATACCAAATGACTTGTGATTGTTGCATATTACCTAGTGATTTTACATGGAGAGAAAAAAGAAAAACAAGAGTTTTCTCTTTCTGGATCAGGCTGATCATTTTGCAGGTGTAATAGAAAAATAACAAGTAAACAATTACTATTCAACAAATACTATTGGTAGAGTAATGGAATTTAGGCCAATGGGAGGATATATAATGTATGACTAGGTAACTCTGTGACACATGTTACAGTTCCAAAGTGGGACATAACAAAGCAATGAGCAGTGAACCACATTTGCTTTTTGTAGCTGACGACAGCTGAATCCGGTCTCAAGCACAATCAGAGTGTCTCTCATGAATCCCCCGATTGATATGGTAAAGGCGTTGGGTCCCATGCCCCAAGACGTAGTCAGGGTGTGGACGTACAAGAAGAATAGACAACAGTTCCAGTACCTCCCAGAATCTCTTCCGAAAAGCTCAACTATTCCTTGCTCACATGTTCTCTGATGTTTCTGGTTATATGGTCAATGTCTGTCCCACACTGTGCCCCTCTGGGGGAAATAGATATTCCATGGGGGTTAAGGCTGGTGATTTGGTCCATGGTAATTCTCTCCTGCACAGCATTATGGTATGTCTAATGTAATTTCTACAACCTCAAAATTGAAAGTTTTACTGACTTACTTACTAAATGCTTGTTAATATTTTATTTGCCAGTACAGTTATTTTTAACTACTACTGCTCTTTTCCACATCCTGTATTATTGATTTACAATAATATTTAAAACTTTTGTGGTCCTTTTTCAAGATGTGCTGCTTCTTCCAGACATTCCAGCAGGTCCTCTGTATCAGCCCACTGGCTCATCCAAGTGGTATTCCAGCATCATTGTTTCCTCATGTGCATATTTGGAAACCTTCTTTCCCCATCAATACTCTGCTTGTTTTCCCTCTACACCAGCCGCTAGTCTATTCATAAAACTAACTTTTCCAACTCATTATTTGTCCATTCTGCAACAAGTATTACAAGGTTGATGAATGAGTTAAGTGGCCTTTAGTTACTGGAGAAGATCTGTGCATTATAATTAACTTTACATTCCCGATAACAAAATTGTATTTACATGAGTTGCATGTTTGCCTGCCCACAACCTCATTTGCAAATTGGAAACTTCAGTTAGGAGCAGACCTTTCTCACATTTATCTCCAACAGACAAAATTTAGCCCCTACAGGTCATTTTTAATGGTCACTTCTTTAACACATTGAGCTAAATATTTAGCAAGAAACAATTCCCCCAAAACATTTCAGGATTGTTAATGAAAGAAAAGAATGATCTTGGTGCACAGCAAAAAAAAAATAAGTGATTGCAATTTTGTTAGTTCCCTTCGCATTATGTAAAACTTGTGATAAAAATGTCTCAAAATGGCTGGGCTACTTCATCTTGCAACTTACCCATCAATGAAGCTGAGGGTGGAATTTCTGCAGAATAGCAGGAGGTTGGCAGAGCCCCAGAGAAATTGCATGGATAGTAAAAAATAACTGTTTAGATCATTTCTCAGTGGTTATTACCACCCTTACATTTAAGTTCTGGCAGGAGATTGTGAGAACCTGACTCAAGTTCTCCTTTGAAGAGTCTATCTTAAATAGATGTGCTGTGTGTACAACACTGGTTCAGTGTTCTATACAGACATTAACAAGGTACGTACTGGGTCAATGTGATGTGGGTACAGTACTGGAGCAGTGCTTGATATAGACATCAACAAGGTACTTACCGGGTCAGTGTGATGTGTGTACAGTAATGGTGCAGTGTTACATGTAGACATCAACAAGGTACATACTAAGTGTGATATGTGTACAGTACTGGAGCAGTGTTATATGTAGACATCAACAAGGTATATATTGAGTCAGTGTGATGTGTGTACAGGACTGATGCAGTGTTACATATAGACATTAATGAGGTGGGTGCTGGGTCAGTGTGATTTATGCATGAGAGCATTTTGAAACCTAGAAACATGCTCAAGGTTTCTTTTCTCTTGGGAATAAACAGGCTCCAGCTATATTTAACTTCTCTTCTTCTCATTCAATTTTAGGCTTCATCAATACAGACCCTATTGCAAACTCAGACTCTCAGAATGTTCCTTGAACTTTCTTACCCACAACAGGAAGACAATTGGATTGTTCAGCTTATTAATATATTAATGAAACAGAATGGAGAAATCCATCAACACTTTAACTCTTTAGTAAGTAATGTAGTGAAATATTGTAAACGTCATACCGAATTACTTAGCTCTTGAACAAGTCATTCAATTTACCAACTGTTCAAAATCATATTGCACATTAGCATAAAAGCCTTCAACCCAATCATCATCTCTGGATATACTATGCATATGATAATATGGGTTATACTGAAAATCTTGGAAGTAATCTTGGATTGCTATCTAGAATGCAGGGATCTGTAACTTAGACATATTACTTTTCCACTAAATGCTGGAAAAGCTTTACTAACAAATCTACCGCTCAAGCATACAGTTGGGACTTTAACAGTCTGATTGCATCTTCATTCTTTCCAAACTCTTTGATTTGCCATTTTCCATATACTACAAGATTTTCCCCTTGTCTGGGTGGTCATGTGCTCAACAGTAACTTGTTTATACAAATGGTTTTCTTACCACCACCTCTATAAAAGGTAAGTCGAGATCATCAGGTCACTTCTCCCCAGTTCCAATATTACACTCTCACAAAATCCCAGACACAACCTCTTAGAGAGACAAATTCTTCCAAATGATGACCAGTGCTCTAAACACTTTAGCTATTCATTACCTGGTCTAATTTATCAGATATTCATTCTCAGGATATGGGCGATAATGGTAAGGCTGCATTGATTGCCCATGACCCTAGTTTCCCTGAGAAGTTGGTGGTGGGCCTCCTTAAATCCTTGTGCTGCTGGGGTTGTTATGTCGGTGTTAGGTGATGAGTTCCAGGGACTGGATTTTACCCCCCTGAAACTATGCAAACCTGCGTTGGGAGGGCCAAACTGGAGTATTCAGGGCCTACAAATTTGTACTTAGCAGGCCATTCACCACAGCCGCCAATTTCCCTGGATCAGGAAACATGGTGAGTTGCGAGTTCCAAACCACACTAATGGATTTAGCTCAGCAAGAGTTGTTGACACAGCTGTGGAGAGGACTGTGTGCTTTGTTTGATTGGCAGTTTTATGAGAAGCTAATAGGATTACATATTTTGAAGAGGCTTTTGAATTGCTGTTTGTTTATTTTGACAGATTAATGAACATGTGACAGGAGGGAGCAGTTATCAATCGGAGTTTTAATGGTTATGTATTTGATTGGCAGTTATATGAGCTTCTAAGAGGGGCTTTTTATTTTAACTGGAGATAGAATGCCTATGCTTTTATTTCATGAACATTGCAAAGACTTCACAGTGTTATTATATGGTTCATGAGTTCTGTATGTAGTGTATACTGGTTGAGTATGGATGATGCATGGAGGGGCCATGTCCTCATCTACGCAACAATAACAACCCTTCCTTGCCCTCAAAAATATGTGAAGAGCCCTGGCATCACAGCTATTGCACTTTGTTACCTCTAAATGGAAACAAAACCCAGTACCTACAGAGATCTACCTACTGAAGATCTGCCAAACCACACTCGAATTCATTGCATCTTTCAATCTGAAGCTAGCCTAAATCCCGTATATAACTGCTCCATAAATTTCTCCAAATTTCTCAAAGAGCGGCCCGTTTTATTCCCAGAATGGAAAGCATTAAATAAAGAGTTGAAGTATTTTGTCTCTCCCTGTTTCTTTAGGGTTGATTTGAACCCAGTACAGGTTTTGGGAGGCCAAAGTTTCAGGCCTGGGGTATTTTAGTTCCGAGGCCTTACTTTTTGCTGCTGGTCCTCAATTAAATGCCAAGGTCTACAATGGCTAAGGTATTGGTTCCTGTTTTTCTTACAATGAGCGAAATGACCAGATCCCTTGGCTGATTGCAGCAAACTGGGGGGACAAATATTTGATGGAACCAGATGAGTAGATGAAGCCAACGATAAATGCATATCAGATCATCAGAGTATTACATAGAATTTACAGCACAAATACAGTCAATTCAGTCAAAGTGGTCTATGCTGTTCTTTCACCCTACTCCATGTAATCCTATAAATAGATCCTTCTATTCCTTTCTCCCTTATGTACTTATCTAGCTTCCACTTAAATCCATCTAAGACGTTTGCCTCGACTACTCCATCTGGTAGCAAGTTCCACATTATAACTACTCTCTGAGTAATAAATTAGGATAAATAAAAAGAGGTTAGATTGTATCAGACAGAAAATAGGACAGACTGTAATCAGAGAGAATGGAGGCTAGAATGTATTAGAAGCCTAAGTTATATCAGAGGCAGAGACAAAGGTGTGAGATGTCAGGGTGAGCCAATACATAACATACAGGCTCCATATCTGGCTCTTTGCTTCCATCTTAATGTTCCAGTGTTCAATTTTTCTTTTATGTTCCATGAGGTTATCTGATGGAAACTTACCTTACAATGAAGTCTGAGTGAGCCTCCTGCATAATCTGCTTTTCCGATCGTATGTGCTCCTGTTGTCGTGTATCTACTATATGACGCTTTTTCAGGATCTTCATCGCAAATGTTTTGGATTCCTCACTTTTTAATTGGACCTTTTAAGAATAAACAAAGAAAGAGTTTTTTTGGCATTTTCAAAAATGCCTCAGCATCCTTTCCTACAAATCCCAACATTCTGGAATTTCATTTGTTATTCTATATCATGATCAGCATGTCTGTGTTGTTTACTTTCTTTACTCCTCAAACTAAATTCCACATTAAGGTGTAGAAATAATCTCTAATAAATTATATAGATTAATATAGTATGATATGTGCATATATCAGAGACTAAGGGCGGAATTGTCCCAGATTTGCACTAAGCGCGGTAGCACATGGGTAAAACAACGTTTTACCCATCGGCCGCGATGGTGGGTTTTCACACCGTATCATCCCCAATCCGCCACATTATTTATGCATTCCTGGGAAACATGCTGTTTCCATGGTGGGCAGGCTCCGATTCTCCTGCTAAGCTATCGCCTCGCTGCTTCATCACACCAGGCACCACATTTAAAGTACAACTGCGCTCAGTGCTTCCAGCCCAGGACTGCAGCAAAGAAGACATGGCCCCAAAAGGCAAGAAGATTGCAGCCCTCGAGCGCCCTTTGGGCGCCGTGGAGGCCCGCTGTGATGTCCTCACTCTGGCCGCAGAAGCAGCAACATTACCACTCCGGCTTGGTAGCCAATGGCCGTGGTGATCAGTGCCAATGTTGCACAGAACAGGTTGGCTATCCAATGCAGATAGAGGATGAATGATCTCATCTGTACCGCCAGGGTATGGCAACCATCTCAGCATTCTAAACTTACACACACAAACCCATCACATATTCAATGGCATCTCACTCACTGCCAGCTCAAGGGATATCACCCACCCATTCTCTCACACACACCCTCCCAAGTCCATTTGGCCTCATCTCCTCTGGAGATTGCCTCCTCAGCCTTCACCATCTTGAGGCCACTTGCACAGATCAACATGTGCCCCCACACACACCCTGGGATACCTTCCTTCCCCAGTACAGCCCTCATCCTGCAGCCTCTTCCCTTGCGTGAGGTTGCTTCTCCCCCTTCTCCAAGCAAGCCCTAGCCCTGCAGCCATTGAAAAGCCACCCAAATATGGCTGATCAGTTAGGTAGAGACCCGCCCGTGAGCCCCCCCTAAAAGTGATGTGGTGCTGTCTGTGAATCCTGGCGCTGATGACTGTGAGTGCTGACTGAAGCAAGGTAGGCAAACAAACCTTGAAGTCCCAAGCAAAGTGCAGACCGCCAAGCGCACGTCGCTTATGTGCTGTTGTGAAACATGTTGGCGTGTCTTCCCGCCGGCATGGCCGGACAATCCAGCGGTTGTTTGGGGGGGGGGGGGGAGAGAGAGAGAGAGGGAGGGGGGGGTGGTGGTTGGGGGGGGTGGGTGGCAGGGGACTGACTCCAGCGGGCTGGCCTAATATGATATGCTGATGTATTACAATGAGGCTCCCAACGTCCGATGGGGGAGAATGCAGCACGCCATCAACGGGCTGAGCGGACGATCGCGAACTGGCTTTATGCTGTCGTGAAACTGATCACACCATATTGTCTGCTCACGCCACTGAGCATGCCTGACGCCAGTGGGCATGGAAAATCCCGGCCTAAGTCTACAGTTCTTCAGCACTTCTACATTGTTTTCTGCTTGGATGCTAACTCTGTGATATAGGCCCTGCTCTTGTGGTCGTGACGACAATGAAACCGTCAGCATTTGCCATCGTTACCCTGTGAGACTGACAGCAACTTCTGGTATTTAGCAGAGTTATTGAGATTGAGCTTAATAATGCCAAATTTAGAGGGGAAAATGGAAAGGAGACAGGGAAGCCAGAAAACTAGACACGACTGGCATAGTCACAAGGGGAAATTTACCGTGGGAGAGCTGATGTACGTGAAAAACTTTGGGGAAGGACCAAAGTGGTTTCCGGGTGAAATAAGTGAATGGACATCTATCTTAGCGCGTGGAGGTGGAAGGCCGGATCATCTGTAAACATGTGGACCATTTAAGGAAGAGAGAGACAAATCACCAAGATTTGGTTCCACCAGTGACCATGACCGGGTCTGCGTTTCCTGAAGTTGCACAGCCCAGGTCTGATATGTCTGATTTTCCTGTAAGAGTTGAGGATACAGAACGGCAAGTGCCCACCGAAGCACCTGATGTTCAGGCAACTCGGGAAAATTAGGTTCCTGACAAAGAATCTGAAGTTGTGGAGCTTCGACGTTCCACACGTATCAGGAAACCACCTGAAAGACTGAATGTGTAAATTCCTTACCCAGTGTAAATATTATGTTGTCTTGAAAATATATATATTTGTAAATATAATATGTATAGCCAAGTTAAAGGGGGAGGAATGTAATAATTATGGTTTTATTTTGTGTGTGATATACCTTTAAGAATAATACTCGTTAGGAAAGATCACATGATCTGTAGTAATCAATAGGAGAGTAGCTTGGGCTACCTCAGCAGTCAGTATAGAGATTGAGTTGGAGTTGAAAGCACACGTGTAGTTTCTGTTGAGTATATTGTAAATAAACTTAATATTTCCACTTAATAAGCGCCTGCAAATCAACTCTATTTCTAATAGTACAACTTGTGCAACAGGTGCAAATGAATTTTTAACACCATACAAAGTCATAGGGCAGAATTTAACACCCCCCTACCGACAGGTTTTCAGGCGGGGAGTGGGAATGTCTGTAAAATGCATTATTGTCTTTCCTAGCACCTAACCCACCTGTCCTTGACCCCGCTGCAATTTTATAAGCAGCGGGGGAGGCATTGGGTGGCCCACTTGCCTTTGTGTCAATTGAGGCCCTTAAGTGGCCAAATAATCGCCACTTAAGGGTTACTTCCTGCCTCTGTTGCTATTTCAGGGACTGCAGGCTGAGACCAGCAACAGGTGGGAAACTTGGCAGATAACATTGCTCGGGCATTTGGCAGCAAGTGGAGGTACCTCCTGTTTCCATCAGAGGTCCCCCTGCTTTGAGCATCCCCACATTTCCCATCTCCCCGCCCCACTACCCTGCCTGACCCAGGCCCCATATTGCCCTCGACCCGCCTGCCAGCCTGACCCCAGTGATATCCACCTCCCCCGCTCATTTATCTTTCCATGTGCCTTCAGCGACAATCCTCATTGTGGTCTGCTGCAGTCCCAGCAGTAGTCATTGCTCCTGGTGGTGCTGCTGGGACCAGGGAGCTGCCAGTCATTTGAATGGGCAGCAGCTCTTAGAGGCGGGTCCTGCTTCCCAGTTGGGGGCGGAGGTCTCGCCCCTTGGCAATTAACGCACTGACGGATGTTAAATTGCTGCAGGATGACGGGACTAGGCAGGAGCTGACGATACACCCACTTCCATTTCCGCTTACACCACCTACTCGCTCCCCATAAAATTTTGCCCAGAATTACTCGTGAACCACCTCTCTGGCCCTGAAAAACTAGTTTTAGGTTTGTGGACTGTCAAATTACTCCATGTTGATGTAAAAAAATCTGAAGGTTTTTAAAATAATAAAAACTATTTTTTCTGAAGTTTGTTTATGATATTTTAGATTCTACCTTAATCCCATGTGAATGCCCAAGCTTTATTTTGCTGTCAGTAAAATGATTAAAAAGGAAATGATAATCAGTGCTTGTTACTTCATGGTTTGCTGTCTGTGAGAACTCATCAACATGATTGACTATTTAGCCTGCTTGGTGCCATGGGCTGGATTTTATGGGGCACCATATTCCCCGCCCCATCATTGAAGTGTTGGGTGGGAGATGCCCACGAAAAAGCCAGCTGCCCTGCTCGGCGGCAGGTTAATTGGTTCAGGGTAAGACTTCTGCCCCCTTTTGCGGAGGAGTGGCTGGCCAATCCAATTGACCAGCAGCTTTGTAGTCCCAACAGCGTCAGGTTCGAGTAGTAGCCACTACAAGACAATAGCCATTCCCCAAGGAAGTGGAGGTTATGGAGGCTGGATTTCCGGTGTATCGGTGGGTCCCGGCTGGCGGACCCCGGCAAGGGGGTTGAGTGAGGAGGGGCTGGGTTAACGTGGGGTATGACCTTGGTTGGAGGGGGGAGGTGGGGGGGGGGGGGTGAGTGTTATGCCTCTGATGAGCACAGGGGACCCCTATAGGAGGCCCCCTCCTTCTTGTCTGACATCAGCTCGTGCATTAAAATCTGTCGGTATACCCGCTTGGTGTGGGCTTCACCCTGCCGCAGGGAAATTCACTGTGGCAGCAGAAAGAGGCATGTAAGTGGCCATTAATTGACCCCCATTGTGTTGCCTGTAAAGTAGGAGACAGGTCAGGGTGGGTGGGAAGGCGTTAGGCAGGCAAAGCGCTCCCCCCACACCTGCCCTGACTTCAAACATGCTGGCGGGGGACCATAACATCCAGCCCTATCAGTGTTTGATGGAGGCCAGTAGTCACCTACAGCTGGTGCCAGAATGAAATTAACATCGTGAAAGGTGAAATCCACACGAGAGAGATTGTTAGATCTTTGTGGGCAACTTTCTTCAACATCAATGGCAATCGCAGTTACTTCGCCGTGGACTACAAACTCTCAGCCATTAATTATTGGACAGAGTCTCGCATGCTGTGCATTCACAGTGACCTATAATAAATGGAATGATTCCAGCCAACTTTCCTCAGAATGGTGTAGACTCTGTATTTATTCTCCAATTACTCATTTTCGTAATAATATGAAAGAGGTTTTGTGCAACGAAGAATAATGCAAGATCTTACCAGATCTTTTACAGCTTGCTGCTAAATGTGGGAATTCAGGGTAGTTATAGGTAATAGAGTAGAAAGGGGAACAGCTTGTCAGTGAGGTTCTATTAGATGGGGGTCCCCAGGGATCAGTATTATGAACATGATTATGCAGCAATGACTTGGAAACTCAATGCAATTTGATTAATTTTACAGCTTCGCAAAGTAGCGGGGAACAGTGGAATAGAGGGAGGTGGCCCAGAAATCACAGAAAGTGTTGGACAACTTGTGCAAATGAGGAGAGCAATGAGATGAAATTTAATCAGACAAATGTAAACTATGGCACATAGGAAGGAGAAAAATGTGACACACTGATTCCAAACACCAGGTAATAATAGATAAGGATGAATTTGCAAAAGACGCGGGGCCTTAACAGATTTAATGTTTAATGCAACCAGCCAATGAAAATGAACAAGCAACAAAGTCAGCAGAATATTGAACTATACAGCCCAAACAGTCCAAGTTATAGGCAGTCATGCACAATGCCCTGGCCAGACCACACCTCGAGTACTATATCCAGTTCTGATCTTGACAACACAAGGGTTTGATTGAGGGACTGGAGGCAGTGCAAAGAAGAGACACAAAGCTGATCTTGAGTGTCAAGGGGTCTGGGTCATGAGGAATGACTGCAGAAACCTGAGCCTTTGAAGCTGGCAGAGGTATCTGAGAAGGTGATCTTATAAAAGTACACAAGATAACAAGCAATATGCAAGAAGTAAATTGGAAAAATTGCTTTAAACCAACTTGTGACAATAGGTCAAGGGGACACAAGTGCAAATTAGTGAATGGCAATTTTAAGGACTGATACAAGAAAGTTTTTCATACAAAGAGTAATCAATATACAAAATGGAGTCCTGGTAAAGCAGTGCAGGCAAATACCCACAAATCAATTAACTATTGGAAATGGCAATGTGGGAACTTTAGGGTTTTTCTGGATATGATGAACTAAGATGAAAGTTATAAATTTCCTTAACTAGCTTGACAGAACCAGATAGAAATAATATGGTCTATAAACATGAGTGCCAAGAATTCCTCCCATTCCTCACTGCCATTAGAACACGGGCAGAAGTTTAGTGGCAACAGGATTTCTGGTGAACTTCCACCAAAGATATGGCAGTAGTGAAAACTGATGGAGGAAGTACATGAGTTGACAATAATGAGTTTAGCCTCTGGGTGTCTTTGGACCCAACGGTGTTGTGCCCTCATAAATTGGTAATCTTCATCCAATCTATGAAGCACTATGTAAATATTGTACCCAAAGGACCACTTTTCCAAAGGGATTCTGATTGTCCAGACTTGATTACCTGCAATGTGCTGCTGCAACTGGAATTGCCAAAATTCCAGAAAGTTGTGCTAGATTAAAGCTTTATCAAAAAGACGCAAATGCACCAGAGGGAGGCCGAGGAGGGGACACAGCAATGTTTACACGTTGAATGTACAAGCAGCAAATTGTTCATTTCCCAAAAAAAAAGATAGAGGGTGGTGAGGGTAAGGCAGAGTTTGGGGTGGGGGGGGGGGTGGTTGGGTGAGGGTTTGCATGGAGATGGAAGGACTCCCTAAATTGAAAGTTCTCATTTTACCTTCCCTCAGGGGAACTTGGTCTAGGATCCAGGGATAGGGATGGAGGTGGTGGTGGAGGTCATCATCGTGGCTCTGCCCCCTGAAAAAATATTCCTAACTTTTTATATAAAAATATTTTAAAATGACCTGCTTCTAATGGGGGCAGCAAATTACTGTTTCTGTTAAAGGAGAGCCGAGTATTTTCCACTGGCAGGCTATTCTCTGGATGGGCTTTCTGATTTCTCTATTGGGTGGCCACCGCTAATGGGCCCTGACTGGCACAGGCACCCACCACTGATATCCAAACAGAGATGACTTCTTCCAGAGCCCATGGACTTTGGTAAGATTAACCCTGAGGCATCTCTGGTGCGCATAATTCAGCATTTACACTTCTGCCATTTTTCAGAGTTGCTGTCTTAACTGATATGCTTAACTGAGGCCATCAACATGGTGTTCTGGAATAAACAATATCCTGGCACCATTTGATGAGGCAACTTGACTGTTGTGTTTGCCTACAAAACAATTGTGACTACGTTTGGAAAGTAATTAATTGGCATGAAGCACCTTGGAACACCCAGAAGACATGCAAGGTGCTATATAAATGCAAGTTCTTTGTTTGTTTGTTCCTTTTCTTTGAGCTGTCCAAGTGCCAAGTTCTGAAATTTCCTCCCAAAACCTCTCCCATTTTCCACCTTTATGATAAAGCTACCTCTTTGACAAAACTTTAGTCATCTGTCTTAATACCTCCTTCCTTCGGCTGATGTTAATTTTTCTCTGATTTTGGGACACTACCAGAGTAAAGGCAGCATATAAATGCAAGTTTTTGTTTTATATATATATACTTGATAATCCCAGTTAAATAACAAACATTGCAGCCAACTTGGCTTTATTCCAAATGTGGTTTGTTCAGCTAAAATGCCAGATTGCCTTTCCACATATTTGCGTTTTACTTGGTATAATAATTGATTATTGATAATATATTGTCATTAATATTAAAACATCCACATTTTATTCATCCATGTTGAATTAAAATATAAACTGTTAATGGAATTAACAAGAGTCATTAACACTTTGATGTTGAGGGTTATCGCGCTTTCAGTCATGTGATGGAGACTGTGGATTTATTTTAGCACAAAGCAAGCCCATGGCTGAATGGAACCAGAGAGTGAAGTCTGCGGGATATGTCATTTTAAAAATGACAGCTGCCTTAGAATGATTTCAAGGCAGCGATCCTGCCTCAGGTTATAGATGAGAAGTTCTCAAGCTCTTCAATTTTGCTCTGGCTGCTTGTTAGGTCATCTGAACCCGTCAAATATCCTATGGATTTAGAAACTCTCAGGATTCATTAATTGAAATGTAAAAGGGGAAAATTATTGCATACATCAGAGGGGTTCTCTGTAAGCTGTGGAATTTCCTCCCTAAATCTCTCCTGTTTCTCTACCTCGCTCCTCTATGATGTTCCTTAAAACCTGCCTCCTTGACCAAGCTTTTGACCATCTGCTCTAATTTCTCCTTATGTAGTTTGATGTCAAATTTTGTTTGATAACATTCTTGTGATGCATCTTGGGGTGTTTTAATACATTACAGGTATTTCAATTTAATGCTTCAAGTTAAAAAATGGTTACAATTTTGCTCTTTAAGACCGCATCATGGAAACAAAATCTCAAACTTACTCGAACTCTACCCTGCACACACCCAGCTTTGTGCTGACATGAATTTTGTTTTTGGTTATTCTTGTACAGATTTCCAAAACTGCCTTTCACTTGTGACTGAAATGATGTTGCCCAGCTCACAGATTCTAATTACAAGTGTTAAATTACCCTCCACAGTCACAGCGGTTCTAATTGATGGTTATTAAGAAAAAAGATGTGTGTGTCAATTTTTTCCTCAACAATTTTGACTAGCATAACGTGTTTGCTTTCTCACTGTGAAAAACGCCAAATGTCTACTTTAATTTATCCAATCCATTAAACACTCTGCGGTCTTTTTCTATTGCTACAGGCACTTACAGAAATGCAATGATTTGTTGTTTGGTGTTTAAAGGATTTATCCAATAGGTTATTCTTTTAACTAATTCTCATCTGTAACTTTGCTTTGCCCATTACTTTCTGTGTTTTGTGCTCAGTTTTTCTTCCTTTCAATTTCTATAATCCTCTTTTATTTTCATACCTCTCTTCAGCAAGAACAGATAGACACCAAGAGGAAAGACCATTCAGCCAATCGAGGTGTACTTTGGATCACAGCCATCATTTCCCTGTTAATTTCACTTTTACTCTGTTCATTTATAACCATCATTGTTTGGTGTCAATCTACGTTTCATCTATCACTTTCCTTCTGACTTACTATTCACATAATATGTCTTCGTTGTCTTCTTCTACAATGTAAAAATGCAACATTTTCCAACCCTATATTGCAGCTCTTCCATTTCCACATTCCCCACTTGCTTCTCTAGTTATTGGCTATTCTATTCCCGCAGCCTCCCTATCTGCTTTTTTCCTTCAGCTCCCAGCAAAATTCAGGCAAAAGAATTATCCTCTCCTTCAGCTTTCAGTTAATGCTCTATAATTTTGCAGCACTGCAGTTCCCCATCTCCAGAAAAAACTATAAGTGCTGAATAAGGCGACCAGGGAACCATAAAGCAAGAGATCTATGGACAAGCAGCCGAACAACTGAGCAGTGAAAGGGCAGAGAACTTATAGTTTTCTAAAGGGAATTACAAATAATGTGTTGGAGATCCTTATACAACTAACCAAAATCCAATCTGCTTTTTATTTTGATGATGTGGTTCCTGTGAGTAATTTTCACCATTTTTAAATTTTCATTCCAGGATGTGGGCTAGGCCAGTGTTTATTGCCCATCCATACTTCCCCTGCTTTGATACAAATGTGTGGCTTGCCAGGCCACTTCTGAGGCGTGTTAAAAGACAACCACGTCGGTGTGGGACTGAGTCACAAAGGCCAGACTGCGTAAGATCAGACCCTAAAGGTCACTGGTTAAACCAGTTCGGCTTTTACAACAATCCAACTGCTTCTTGAACATTTTCAAATTATTTTGAAGTGAACACAAATTTACAAATTGCCAAAGTGGGATTTGAACTCACTCCCTGAATTATTAGTCCAAGAATAAAACCAGTACACCCCTGACTGAGAAAGAACAGAGACACCTGACCTCTGATCTAAAATCTGACCACACTAATCAACAAGATCAGGTTAGCTAGACTTACAGGTATAGTCAGCATGGATTTGAGACATTGGAGATAAACGGTTCAGAATGACATGCAAACAAAAACAACATAATGCTGTTCGAATAAATATCTCAGGATTATTAGGGTACCTGGTCTTTTGACACCTGTGAATATTGTCACAACAGATGGCAGTTCTGGATTAGAAATCTCCAGGTCACCATCATTGTGATAATTGGCTGCTCACATACTGTGCTGTTGCATGTTCCATTTTTGAGGCCATAAACACATTCTCGTATTGGAAAGCATCCCGGCATTAAGCCAGCCAGCATTACCTGGACAACCTGTTGTTTACAGCTTCACCAGCATTCCACTATAGAGTACAAGATGGCAGCAATAAGTGACCACTACGAATATGGGCTGTGTGTAGTTTTAGCTGTTCAGTTATTCATGTGAGTGTCAAAAAATAAGACAGTTGCTATAGATGAGCTTCTAAGCATCTAATAAGGACATCAATTCCCCAATAATTGGCACAAAAGTAGTTGCAGCTGTCAAATCAGCTGCGTCAATCAGAGATTTGGAGGATCCATGGTAACTCCTCAGGAAAGAAAATTGTGAGAGTAAAAATATGCTGTTGCCAAATGTGTAGGTCTATTCATCAGCTGGTCATCACTGTACTGGGGGAGGGGGATGTAGATTGGCGGAGGGAGGGAAGTGGTGAAGTTACATGTCAACCAAGGTCACTGACTTCCTGAATGGTAGGAAATGATTCTGAGGGGGTCAATTTTCCAATAATGCCTCTAAGTGGGCATTAAGTCAGCAGTCTGCGATTAGCACATTCCCATCAATACTGGAGGTGTCAGCTGTGGCTCAGTTCATAGCACCCTCGCCTTTGAATCAGAGGGTTGTGGGTTCATGTCCCACTTCCGGAAACCAAGAACTGTGATTGTACTCGAATGAAGTTGCAATCTGTGACTGTTGATAACTCGAAAGAGTTTCCCATCAATACTGATCCTGCTTGTTTCTGTACAGTCAGCTTCCATTTAATCATGAGCACATGGTCTCAGTACTTATTGGGCCTGGCATTGGGAGTTTATACCAGGTCTCGGTTCCCTTTATATTGCCAAGGGATATTTGGAGATGTTTGGGAGGGGCATGGAGGAATTACATTCCCACAGGATGCAGCTATGTTGATGAGATAAGAGGGGGGAATAACTTGTCTTCCTACTTCAGTTTTCCCCAAAATCAAAAGGACATCCACAAGAAATGGACCTTATGGCCCGAATTTCCATCCTCGAGGTGGGCAGTGGGATTCAGGAAAATTCCTGGCTCAGCCGGACTGCTTTGGGAAAAAGTGTCCACAAAGGCAGGGGGCAGGTGCAGGCTACAGCTGGGCCAGCCAACCCGAGAAAGAGGTCGGAGGCAGCAACAAGGGCTGCAACAAGCTGAGACAGGCTGTTTACAAGGCATGCCTTATTGCTGTGGGAAAAATAAAAGCACAAAGGCCCTCCAGCCCTCATACTCTCACACACTCTCCATGCCAAGCTATGCACCTCCACCCATGCCCTCATGGCCCCTCATTCCACCAATGCCAAGATATGCCCCATCACCCACCCCACATGGCCCCTCATACCCCACTGTCAAGCTATGCCCCACACCCCACTTACCCATAGCCCCTCATACCCCCAATGTCAAGCTATGGCACTTTCATGTCCATTGACCCACTATACACTGCGTAGGACAAATTACCCTTATAGTGACAGTGGGATGTGTATAAAACAAAACGTATGTGTATATAAAAAAAGTAACTCATTCATAACTTTCTACTATGTTAAAAAAAATCATTTCACTACAAGGCAATAAAAGTATCAATCATTTAGGCCTTTTAAGTATCAATAACAAAAACCACAAGCCCTTGAAACCACTTAACCTTGTGTAAATAAACAATGTGAAATTGAATGCAGGGAGTCAGAGCTGTCAATCAAACAATGTTTTCTCTGGGGTGCAGCTGTTTCAACAAGAGAAATGGTCGCCTGGGCTCTCAGCCAAGTATTTCCATTGGAGTTAAGTACTATGATGAAGTCAATGTTTCAAGGGCAAAAAACATGAAAAAAATTAAATCTGATAAATGCATAATTAAATTTCCATCGTTAGGTGACCCCCAAAGAAATTGAAGCTAGTCTTTTTAGCAACGATTCGCATGTTAATCTTTCTGATATGTATTCTAGTTGAGGTGGTTTCAGAATATTTCTAATGGGTGAAAATGGGAAATGTGGTTTGGCTTAAGTGCGGAAGTAAAAAGGATTGTTAAAGGTAGTCTGAATGCAAAACATTGGCCCATGTGGAGGCAGTGGATACGGGATTCTATTGGTCAAAAAATTTAAGTGAGAGTCTATACAATGGGTGTACTGAAGTTAGCACACCCATTGAATGTTATGTAGATAATCATTCATTGTAGGAAATTGTACAATCTGCCGCAAGTGTGAATGAGACAAGTTTATGAATTGACCTTGCTGGCTTGAAACAAGGGCTGGAGAGAAAGGAAATCTCTAAAATTAAATTGGTGGATGCAAGCCATCCACTGTCGCATTGTTTTATAAAAAGAAATGCATATACAAAGAAACTGTTAGGGGTCTGAAAGGAGGGGTGTCTCACAATGTAATGCTTTGTACAGAATATGGACATCTTTGATTTCATTTACTTTGAATTTTGGTTATACCTATTAAGTCTATTTTTTATTTAAAAAGAGGAAGGGGAATCTCATAATTGTATGGTAATTGTGTATAATTGTATGCAGGTGGTGGACATTAATGGGGATTCATTTGTGATCCTGTAAATAGGAACAGACTGAAACTAGGGTTGTTGTATTTGGGGATGCTTGTTTTATGACGCATGGCTCTATAAATAAAAACTTTTGGAATTATGTAAAGTTTGACTCCAGTTCTATCCTTTTCCGTGGGGCTTTCTGGATTAGAACACCCACATGAGTAAAAACAGCAGAGAATTTGGCATCTAAATGCAAGCTCCCTGCTGTCTTGAAAACATTTATTCTTTAATGATACTTCATGGTGACTATTTTAAATTTCATCTTTTAATGCCTGTGATCATAAAACAAAACTTTTAAAAATCAAAGACTGTAGTTAATTCATAAATGATTCAGTGGCCAAAGCCATGTATTTAACTCTGAGTGTATACCCAGAGGGTGATGATTTGTCAAGGACAAAAGAGGAAAGACCGAAAACACACTCTGATGAATATCAACTTTTTAGTATAAGCGGAATAATGATCAAAGATTCTCAGAGAGCTTCAGCTTTAAATTCTTCCTCTCAGTTGATGAAGTGTTTGCATCACATTCCTGTCAGGATCTCGGCACCAAGAGGTACTGAAGAGGTATTGCTCTATAGGACTATATGACTTAGGAGCAGAAGTAGGCCTTTTGGCCCTTCGAGCTTGCTCGGCCATTCAATAAGATCATGGCTGATGGTTGTGGTCTCAATTCCACTTCCTCTCTGCCCCCATAACCCTTGACTCTCTTCTCCATCAAAAATCTGTCTAATTTTGCTTTTTTGAATAAATTCAATGACCCAGCCTCGATTGTTCTCCGGGGGAGACAATTCTACATACAAACGACCCTCTCATAGAAATAAAAGTTGCCCTCGTCTCAGTCTTAAAAGGGAGACCTCTTATTCTTAAACTGTGTCCCCTGGTTCTAGTCTCTCCCACAAGTGAAAATATCTCCCCTATCAAATCTCCTCAGGATCTTATATGCTCCAATAAGACCATCTCTTATTTCTCTAAACTCCAGTGGGTATAGGCCCAACCTGGAAAGACTTTCTTCATAGGATAAACCCTTCATCCCAGGAATGAACATTCTCTGAACTACTTATAACGTAATTATATCTTTTTTCAAATATGGAGACCAAAACCGTTCACAGTATTCCAGATGTGGTCTCATCAACGCTGTAGTAAAACTTCCTTACTTTTATATTCCATTCCTCTTGCAATAAACACCAACATTCCACTTGCCTTCCTAATCACTCGCTGTACCTGCGTACTAACTTCTTGTGATTCATGGCAGGACACCCTGATCCCTCTGTACTACCATGTTCTGCAATCTCTCTCCATTTAAATAATATGCTGCTTTCCTATTCTTCCAGCCAAAGTGGACACGTTCACATTTTCCCACATTATGTTCCATCTCCCAATTTTTTGCCCATTCATTTAACCATCTGAATCCCTTTGCAGGCTCCCTACTTCCTCTAGGCAACTTACTTTCCGACCTATCTTGGTGTCATCGGCAAATTTAGCAACCATACATTCGGTCCCTTCGTCCAAATCATTGATTTAGGCTGTAAATAGTTGAGGTCCCAGCACTGATCCCTGTGTCACTCCACTAGATACATCTTGCCAACCTGAAAAAGACGCATTTATTCCTGTGGAAGAATTTTCCCGTCGGCGAGCAGGGGTGGGGCCCGCTTGCTGACGCGTAAAATGACGCGTGGTGACGTTGGGCGTGTGTCCCGACGTCACCTCGTATCATTTAGATTACCAGTTCAGCGGCTGCGCACCCGCCAAACAGTCAAAGGCCTATTAAGACTATTAACAAAGTAATTAAAGTTGTTAAGAATGCTGCCCATCCAACCAAAGAGCCCAGGCGGCCTTCGCGTTTTTCATGAAACCTCATCCACAGGTGGGATGAGGTTTCATGAAGGATTTGTTAATTAAATAAAAAGTTTTGAAAAAATGAATGGACATGTCCCAGCTCATGTAACAGTTTCACATGAGGGGGCATGTCCTTAAATTTTTTTTTCATCTTTATTAAATATTCCAGAACTTAAACTAATCTGCCTGAGGCACCTCCATGCCTCAGGGAGATTTCTGCGCTCTTTCGTGCGCATGCGCGAAAGAATGCAGGCCCCGAATCAGGGAATTCCACCCCCCCTCGCCACCTGCACAGGGAGCACTCAGCGCTTCCGGGCACGTGTCACGCTGGGCAGGCCTTAATTGACCTGCCCGTGTAAAATGGCGGCACGCACCCGATCAGGGGCGCTGACCGGTTTCACGCTCGCTCCCACCCACCCCCGCACAACCTCTCCGACCGGGGGGAAAATTCAGCCCCTACTCTCTGCTTTCTGTTAGCTAACCAATCCTTTATCCATGGTATTGTATTACCTCCTACACCGTGTTCAAAAATGAATGTGAACAGCAATTCATGAGATAATATAGAGTCAAAGGGTTAAATATTCCCTTTATTCTTCAGTAGAAATAACAATAATTATGTCAAAAAACCATTGGTATCATGAGATCAGAAAGGTGTGGGTTAACGGGCTCATGAAATTTAACTATTTCACATAGAGGATGGTGACTGTTTTCAATGAACTACCCAGGGCAACCACCAAAGCTGAAAACATTAGTAATTGTGGGAGGTAATTGAATAATTATTCGACCAGAAAATCAATTGAAGGATATAGATAGCAAACTGGATTTACTGTTTTTAGCATAGATGCTGGCCAGATGGCTTGAAGCAATCACTCCCAGTCCTGTAAATCCTCAAGTTCCTATTATCAACCATGAACAAACAGGAACTTTGCAGGAAGGGTATAACCAGTTTGGTCCTCTCCCTTGGTAATTACATTTTTATCTGTTTTCTTCAAGCCTCAACTATATCACACATAGAGCAAAATATGTAGCTTAATGCAATGATTCAAACACAGCTTTGGAGCTTACTACTTAGGGTTTGCAGCAAATTTCAGCTGTGTGTTTACAATGGAAACATCAAGGAGTTAAAGGATAGATTTTATAAGCGTGCACTGCCGGCTTAGGTACTCCTATGCCAGCGGTAGATATTAGGGTTTGGCTGGGAGATATCAGCAGAAAGGAATTAATTGGATGGAAACTCACATGGGGCACACCAACCTCTGCCCACCCGAATTAACGATAAGGACTCCTGGCACACAGAGCTCCATGGCGGGAGCTTAAAGTGGCAAAATCTACCCATAAATATACCCTTTGCTCTTGGACCAGTTGGAATCGCCATAGAATCTTCTAGAAAATGAACAACAAACTGGGAATCACTTTTGTTACTCTCCCGCAAGTTCCATAATGCCCGGAAAGCATCTGATGACTGGATGATGAGGGATAGTAATCTAATTGCTAATTGTAAACATGAACTAGTTTGTCTAACATCAGAGGAAGGAAGTCCTCAGAAAACAATTTACAGAATGCCAACAGCGTCCGTCTCAGTAATGTAGATACATGCGGCCATTAAGAAGTCCTCAACACCCAGCTCTCTATCTCCACCATCCTTTTCAACCTAATAACTGTCATTGTGTATATGGTATAAAGTTCTGAATAAACCAGAGCTTCTCTCCACCGTACTATTAGCAGGATTGAAGGCAGAATGCACTCCACTGTAAAAATCAACACTTCTTATCCAAATTTCTTTGCCCCCTTTCTCAAGATAAAGCCAGCAAGATTAAATAGTTGTCCTGCTTGATCTGGAACCCAGCTTCAAAACTCATCTTCTGTCATTCCCTGTCTTCCTCACTCATGTACTATCTTTCTCTCTTCCTTAGTCAAACATCAGGGCAGTTACGCAACGCTAGGCTTACACGTGCAGTGTGGAACCAGGGTAGATAAGCTTGATGGTCAACAGCGCTTATGCAATATTTAAAGCTGCACTAATAGTACACAAGGACCTTACAATGGCAACCAAAATTAAGAAAAAATAATTTAAATAGGGCCTGCAATGAATTCCTCATCTCTTCACGTCTCAGGACTCTGCAAATCTTTCTTGTTTGGATCAGCAACTTACCTGCTGCTCATTGGGCTGACCTAGTTTTGGAACTTGTTCTTTGTCCTTCACTTAAATTGCCACATAACTGGTTCTGTATTATTCCTTGTTTAATAGTTTGTATTTTCTGTGTTCCTTCTGCAGTCTAGGGCTTCTTTTGTGCAGATCTCCAACCACACCATTGCTGTTGCCATCAGCTGCCCATCCCCTCCCAAAGCACATTGCTCAGCATGAGCATTGCATTGGCACTGCCAGGTCAATATAGCTTTGGGGAAGAAAGTGAAGATCAGGCAGAGGGAAGGAAGGCCAGGTGCACTTTCAACTTAGACACCCGGCATCCATTTGAATTTGGGCCAGAACCGATTTTCACGAACCTTGTTACAGGTCTGACCTCTAAGAAGTCCTACTTTCACTGTCTCTGCTTTATGAATGAGGATGTGACAGAGTCTGCCAGGATCCTTGACACATACACAAGACAGCCCTTTTGTGAAAATAGCCTCAACATAGAATGTTCATGGGGCTAAATCCTTTCAAACCACTGCTGGTTACATTTGTCCCAGACTTCAGTACACTGATACATTGACAAAGCCACAGAAGCCTTGGCTGGAAATTTCCAGCCCCCAGCCCTCTCCCCCACCCCCGCCGCGGCGGGTTTCCCCCGTTGAAATCTCCGTTCACACTGGCGGGACCGGAAGATACTGCTGGTGTGAGGGACTGGAAAATTCCGGCCCTTGTTTTCCCAGACACAACAATTTGGTCACTTTCCCATTGAAAAGGAAATGAACTAATGAGGAAATTCTGTCCACTCACTGGGTGGTTGATTTCCCTAAAACCTTATTGGTGACAAACTTGTACCCATCAAGGTCCCTAGCAGCTGTCCCATGTTGCAAATGCATAGGAAAGGCCTTCATTCCATCAGTATACAGGTTCAGCTCAGACCAGAGGAACAAAATAATGTAGGTGGATGCGCATTACCCTAACAGCAGCCACCAAACTCTCCCTCTGCAATCTCCTCCCCAATAATATGGAGGGCGAGTTCTTCATGGTAGGGTGAGGTAGTACAATTTGGTTAGTTGGTCACCAGGGCAGATTTTTCTTGTTTGCTGGCAACCTTTAAAAACAGACACTCTCCAGCATTACAATATCATTTGAGATACATCACTACCACCAGATTACATTTCACCTGCTCAGAACAGGTGACTGCAGAGCAACCAAATAGTTTTGAGAAGGCAGCAAAGCATCCAACATTATTAGGAAAAAAGAAGTTTATCCCTTTCACACATATTGGAGCTGCGGTGATTAGAGGCTGTGGGGAGGTGAGGGGCGGAGTTTTCTAAGCTCTGTTGTATAGCCTGCCAGGGACAATCAGCTTACAGGGAAACATAGCACTCTGATAAGGGCAGTTGCTTTTCAAAAGCCACTGTTCTCATTCCCCACACACCTAGGCCTCTGCACTTCTGAGAACCGTGCGTGAAGAATATTTGAATTATTTACGTTTGATGACCTTACCGATTCTGCAGGCCACTCTAGGTCCATGAGCCTGCAGCGCTGCTACTGCTGAGGCCCTCATCTATGCTTTTTGCCACCTCCTGGCTAGATTTCTCCATTATTCTCCTCACCATGCCTTCATTCTATCCTGCATTGACTCCCACTCATCTATCAACCCCAGTCACAATTTCGACTGGCTCCACACCTCCCCAATGCACTAATTTCTGGGCCACGTCAGGATCTGGAACGACACCTTCACCATGCCCCCCACCACCCCAACATTGGCGGGTTGGCTGCAGGACTATTTTTCAATTAAAGTTTGAAAATGTTGGTGAAGTGCCCTCTCAGTTACTTTCCATTCACCACCCAGCTGTCCCAATGGGAACAGGGCGGGCGCCTTAACTGAATCAGCTGCAGTCAGGCAGAAAGAAGTGAAGTTAGTGCTGTGAAATTCTGGGAGAGAGTGCTGCAGACCTTGGAATTTAAATATTACCTTCAATATTGAAAGACAGGAGAAACTTGGCCAAGGAATAAGGCAATGTTATCTAGAGCTGCAAGCAATGGAAGAAGGGCTTAATGCCCACAGCCAAGCAGCCCCTCACTTCTCTGAAGACTGCCTGTGGGCACTTATCCAGGCAGTGAGTGATCACCAGGAGATACTGCTGCCATGTGATGGCAAGAGGAGATCTCCGCCTCTGACCAATGAGGCTTGGCTCAAGGTGGCAGCACAAGTCAGCAGCTGGGGGGTTGTGCGAAGGACCTGGGTGCAGTGCCAGAAGAGGGTGGATGACCTCCTTCACTCTGCAAGGGTGAGAAATGAAGCCCCTTTTATCTTGATTCAATGTTTACATGTGGGCTTGCATTTGGTGGGGCTGGAGGGTGTAAAGCAGCAACCTAAAGTCGGCACATCGTTCTGTGCCCTGGAAGGCTGCCTGAGACTAGACATGATGGCAGGCATGTCCGGAAGGGGTAAGTCCTGCAATGTGCTGGGCACTTAAACCAGT
Source organism: Cetorhinus maximus (assembly GCF_964194155.1). Lineage (NCBI taxonomy): Eukaryota > Metazoa > Chordata > Chondrichthyes > Lamniformes > Cetorhinidae > Cetorhinus > Cetorhinus maximus. The sequence continues at coordinate 41,207,273 of NC_135898.1, forward strand.
GATCCTGGGAGGAGGATGCAATGTTTTGGCATATCGGGGAGGGCCTCATGAATGCACTCTTGTCCTCACAGGAGGAGAGGAAGCACAATGCCCTAGAGTGAAGCCATACCGGTGGGGGAGTGCCAAATCTTGCAGCATTGAGTTCGATGGAGGAGGAGATTTTGGATCTTGCATGTGTGTGGAGCGAAATCCACTGGTTGCAGAGAGGCTGGGGTTTCAGAGGAGGGTAAAAGTGAAGCGGACAGACATTAGATTAGGGGAGGGTCTCAGAAATGGAAGGCAATGGGTGAAAGACTGTGAGGTGACATCCACTAATCCTTTATGTTCTTGCATAAGGAAATCCTTGATTAGTGCTATGTCCAATTGCAGAATTTAGCTGAATTCACCGACTCGGAATCTTAAATGCTCATGGATACTTACACTTGCTTTTCCTCCATTAGGAGAATCAGCTTCAAGACCAGCTGATGATCCGGAAGGCCCTCCATTAACATCGGAAGAGGAGGAACAGCGAGATGCACCAGCATCACATCCTCTCTCTGCACCTTGCACCACCTCAGACATGGGCACTTCAGTGGGTTTGAGTGCTCTGGCATAGATAGTTTCACACACTGGGGAAGGCACGTCACATTTGCTGGAGGGTCTGTCTGAGACAGAGTTCCAAGCCCTCTGACAATCGGAGGGTGGCTGGAGACCAGGATGATGCTGAGCCCCAGGCAGATGATGAGCCTCTGGAGTTGTCCATTAGGCAGCAGATACCGGATGTCCAGTGGGATGTATGTAGAGATCTGGCAGAGATTCCTGAGGGCTTGCGTGCCATGGTTCGTACAATGAAGGAGTCCATGCAGAGTATGAGCACTGCGTTGACTCTTAGTTCTGAATGTAAAACATCCCCCGTAGAAAAACTGGTGACTCTCATAGAGCAGCAGCTCCAGGAGCACAATGAAGGGTTTCTCGGGAAGCAATCAGATCCGTGAGCCATTGCCAGTCTGAGAGATGGATGAGACATCTAGTGACTCTGCTAGCTGCTTGTCCATCTATGGCAAGTAGGGAGGTACAAGCAAATCTCATGCTGGTGGATGACCTCCAGCTCCATGCATCTGGGGGCTCATCTCAGGGTGCTCCTGATGAGACAGCAGTTCCTCCGTCCCTCTGCCAGTGCTCGTTGATTCTGAGGAAACCACGATGACTGAGGGTGTCCAGCCATTGTGGAGGACTCTCCCACCCAATCGGGGCCCTCACAGGCACCGGTGACCAAAGGATGGCCGCCAAAGACATCCAGGCCAAAGGGGCATCAGAGTAAGCAGCCAGATTCCAGTGCAGCTGCCGGTGACAGAGGAACACCCAGACGTAGCACTTGGAAGCAGTTCATGAAATCACTATGAACACAAAAGAACTATCACAGATGGGATCTTTATCATTGTTACTTGTCTCATATTTTATATTTTGCTGTCACACAGTCCTGTATTAAAATGTAACCTTATGTCGCATGTCCTTGTGCTTTCTGTGCCAGTAAAATAGGAAGCCTTCAACTTAAAGCTAAACAGTGATTGGGCATGATAGTTTATTTCAGAAGGAGGCTCAAGAGAAAGAGGCTGTCAGGGGAGCTTCATGAGCTCCAAGCAGTAACGTAACTGCATCTTTCCAATGATTTGGAGTGTTGACTTTGGAGTCCCACTGGAAGCTCCTTTGAATCAAAATGTCCCTGGTCTCCCTGGCTCTCATTGCTGGGTCATCATCATGACCCTGTGGTTGAGCAGGTCCTTCTTCACAGTCTGTGCTGGAATCTTCCTCAACAGATAGTGGAAGCACATCACACTCTTCACCCTCCATCTAGTCTCTCTGTGAGACAGCCAGATTGTATGGGGCACAACACACAACCACAATGAGTGACATGCGCTCCGGTGCATATTGAAGAGATCCTCCAGACTGATCCAGGCAACGGAACCTCATTTTCAGGAGGTCTATCGCTCTCACAATTATGGCCCGTGTGGAGGCATGGCTTCGTTTGTACCTCTCCTCGGCAGGCGTTCTTGGATATCTGATTGGCGTCATCAGCCAACTTTTCAGAGGAGATCCTTTATCCCCCACCAGCAAGCCATCCAAGTGTGCAGCAGGGATGAAAAGCCTTGGAATTTGGGAGCGATGGGGAATATACAAATCATGGCAACTCTCAGGAACCTTTGCACAAACCAGGAGGATCTACTGCTGGTGATCGCACAACAGCTGGACATGAGCCAATGGAAACCCTTACGATTCACCAAGGTCCCCGTCTCTCCAGCAGGTACCTTGGCGCACGGGTGCAATCAATAGCTCCCTGAATCTTTGGGAAGCTGCAATAGCTGCAAATCCTCTTGTACGTTCTGCCTGGCTATTCTCATCTGTTTTGAAATGTATGAAGGTGTTGACCCTTCTGAAGATAGCGTCCGTCACAAGCTTTATACAGCTGTGTGCTGCGGATTGTGACACTCCGCGCAGATTACCAACAGGACCCTGGAAGGAACTTGAGGCATAGAAATTGAGGACGACAGTCACTTTCAACGTCACTGACATTGGGTGCCCACCTACAAAGTTGGATGCGATCGCAGGCCCGATCATCTCACAGATTAAGGTTACTGTCTCCCTTGAGAGGTAGCTCCTTCTTCTGCACTGCCCCCTGTCATGTCAAGATAGCTGGATCTAAGCCTGTAGGCTCTTCCAGCCGGGTATTAGCACCTCCTCCTGCCCTTTGTCCCTGGCAAGCCTTGCTGACCTTCAATTCGTTCAGGTTGTGCTGCTTGCTCTTGCAGGCAGATTCAATGATGATGTCTCTGGCCGGCTGGCCTCCTCTCCCTTCTTGCCCTCTCTTCCTCATCTGAGGAAGTGCCTCCACCTGAAGTGACAACCCCCATTTTTCACCTTCTGCTTTGCAGAGGTTGTAGGTTAATGATGATGCGGCCAGTCTGTAAAAGCCTGCATAAGGATTTATGCTCCTAACTTACATAAGAAATACCCAGACTTTCAAATAACGTGTGCACTCCTACCTCTTCACTCCTCCATTTCTCCTGAGCCTTATATCCTGCCCTGGATGTGGAAAGTATAAAATATGCGATTCTCGCTTGCCCGTTTTTTCCTGGGTGCACACACTGTAAAAATGTATGGGCCTCTCAAAATTGCAGTGCTTTGCCCCTTTAATTGGCTCAATTGGCCCTTTGACATCGGATGGGCTGCCGACATTCGGGCATGCCTGCCCTGCGTAATATCACAATGCGCATGATGACGTCAGGAACACCTCCGGACATCATCACACTCTATTTCAGGGCGCCGTAAAATTCAAACCCTTGTTCTCCAACATAAATTGCTTCACAGCGTTAGAGCCCTACATTTGCATTCTCCTTCAGCTCCATAGAAAAAGGAGCAGGCCACTCAGTCCCCCAAGCCTGTTCCATCAGCTATTCGCAGATCTGTATCTTAGTACCAACATTTGCTCCATCTCACTTGATATGCTTATCTAACAAAAATCTATCAACATCAGTCTTGAAAATTTCAACTGACCCAGCATTCACAGCAGTTTGGGACTGAGTCCGAGATTACCACTACCAATTGTATGAAACAGCACTTACTTCAATTTTAAATCTTAATTTTAAGCTCACCAGAGTTTCTTTGTATTTTAAAAAAATTATTTAATGGAATGTGGAGCATCCATTGTTGCCCATTCCTAACTGCCCTCATAATGAGTGGCTTGCTGAGCTACTTCAGAGGACACTTAAGAGTCAACCATAATGCTGTGGGTCTGGAGTCACATGTAGGAGGGCAGATTTCCTTCCCTAAAGGACATTAGTGAACCAGGTGGGTTTTTACGGACATTCAATGGCAGTTTCATGGCACCATTTCTGAGACTAGCTTTCGATTCCTGAATTCTAATTAACTTAATTGAATTTATTAATCAATTGAATTTAAATTCCACCAGCTGCCAAGATGGGATTTGAACCCATGACCCCATAGCATGAGCCTGGGCCTCTGGATTACTAGCCCAGTGACATTACCACTATGCGTCAGTGATCCATTGACAATTTTAATATACCTCTAATAGATCACCCTTCAAACCTTTCGAAATTCAAAACAGTACAAGCCAGGTTTATGTAATCTATCTCTTGTTGCGATTTTCTGATTGCGTGGTTCATATGTTTTAGAATATAACTTTTAGGTTGGAGATTAAAGTGTTAAATGTAAGATAAATGGAAACACTTGGTTAAGAAACTGGTATGCATCTAATGCATACATAAATCAAAAAAGCTCGAGCTAATTAAAGTTAAAAGGTAACTTGTGTTTATCTTACAAGGTCAGGTTTAGAAGTGTAAAACTTAGAGGACAAATGACTCAGCTTTAAGCTTGTAATGGAGCCAGAAGGTCCACACTTACTTCAATAAAAGATCTATATTGTTTATGCAGTTCCCAGATAAAAAGAAGTTGAAAGCTGGTTGTAAACAAGAGAGTTGCTTAAAAGGGCCAGCAATTCTGGGAGAGAGGGTCATAAAACTCCATTAGAAATACAAATTATTTATATGGGTTACACGATCAAAGAGTTGTGTTGAAGGTAAAATAACTATTTTGCAGTTTTGTTTGAACCATCTCAAAGCATGCCATATTGTTGTGGGCTGTGGGGGGTTAGAAAGTTTTTTTGTTTAGTTTAGCTGGGAGTTTCTCAGCAAAGACAGTTGCAGTTTTTGTTTGGTGCAGGCTGCAGATCATTGAGTTGAGAGCACAAAAGGAATATTAGATAGGCTTGCATCTTAATCAGAGAAAACGCTAACTTTATCATTTACTGCGGAGAATGAGGGTGGGGCTCAAGCACAGTTTGGAATTTGAGAGGGGGAAAAGGAGCTGGAAGATTTGCCTAGCTTGAAGCTAAAGGGACAAATCAACAGAGGTCCTCACAGTAAAAGGCAGTTAGTCCTGTGGCAGAAAGTAACTAGTTTGGAGAATACAGTGAACTGTGGGTTTAGGCTGAGAAGTCCACAGTTTGAAGAGAATTTGGAGAGTCACTTAGCCAAAAGCTAACGGAAGGATCCCCATGAAAATTCATACCCTGGAGAATAGCTGGGGCACTGAGGAGAATATAAAGTGAATTCTGAAGGACTATGGCATACCTTTGAGTTGGTCCCAGGAAAAGTGAATGAACCTTCAAAATTTTTATAACATTTAAGGCAACTCTTGGGGGAAGTAAAAAATAGAACTGAGTTTATAGCATTAGACTTCATAAGCTATAGTGTTATCTTAACGGTGCTTGCTTTGTTTGATTTCTCTTTATATATAGCAAAGTTTGTTTTTGCTTAAAAACGTGAATGTCTTATGGTGTATTTCTTTCAGTTAGTCACTGGATGCTCGGGTTTCTCTTCAAAAGGGTTACATAGAAACATAGAAAATAGGAGCAGGAGCGGGCCATTCGGCCCTTCGATCTTGCTCCACCATTCATTATGATCATGGCTGATCATCCAACTCAATAGCCTGCTCCCGCTTTCTCCCCATATCCTTTGATCCCCTTTGCCCCAAGAACTATATCTAACTCCTTCTTGAAAACATACAATGTTTTGGCCTCAACTACTTTCTGTGGTAGCGAATTCCACAGGCTCACCAATCTCTGGGTGAAGAAATTTCTCCTCATCTCAGTCCTAAATGGTCTACCCTGTATCCTCAGACTGTGACCCCTGATTCTGAACTCCCCCACCATCGGGAACATCCTTCCTGCATCTACCCTGTCTAGTCCTGTTAGAATTTTATAGGTTTCTAGAATTTTATAGTGTTAACAGTCTCTAACAGGATCATAAACTCTATAATTTATCTCTTTAAGCCCTGGTATCATTCTGGTGAGTCTGTGCTTCACTGTCTCCAAGGTCAATATATCTTTCCTAAGGTGCGGTGTCCAACACTGAAAATAATATTCCAAATGGGATCTGACCAAGGATCTGTACAAGTAAAGCATAATTTCCTCACTTTTGAATTCCAATCCCCTTGAGATAAAGACCAGCATGCCATTAAACTTTTATTTTTTACACCTGTGCATTAGCTTTCAGTGCCTATGTACATGGACATCTAATTCTGTTTGATCCTCCACAGTTCCTAGTTGTTCACCATTAAGAAAATATTCTGATTTGGCTCTCTCAGATCCAAAGTCAATGATCGCATACTTTACCACATTGAGCTCCTCTGCAATAGTTTTTTCAACATGTTTAGTGCGTCTACATCCATTTGTAACTTCCCCCTCAATCCACGCAACTTACTTTTCTTTTCCTATTCATTTACGGGACGTGGTTTTCTCTGGTTAGGCCAGCATTTATTGCCCATCCCTAGCAGCCCTTGAGAAGCTGGTGTTGAGATGCTTTCTTGAAGCGCTGCAATCTATGTGGTGTAGGTACACCCACAGTGCGGTTAGGAAGGGAGTTCCAGGATTTTGACCTGGTGATAGTGAAGGGATGGTGAGATATTTCCAAGTCAGGGTGGTAAGTAACTTGGAGGGGAACATCCAGGTGATGGTGTTCCCATTTATCTGCTGCCCTTGTCCTTCTAGATGTTAGTAGTGGTGGGTTTGGAAGGTGGTGTTTAAGGGGCCTTGGTGAGTTCCTGCAGTGCATCTTGTAGATGCTACATACTGCTGCTACTGGCCTCGGCGGTAGAAGGAGAGAATATTTGTGGATATAGTTTCAATCAAGTGGGCTGCTTTTTCCTGGATGGTGTCGAGCTTCTTGGGTGTTGTTAGAGCTGCACTCATCCAGGCAAGTGGGGAGTATTCCATGACACTCCTGATTTGTGCCTTGTAGATGGTGGACAGGCTTTGGGGAGTCAGGAGGTGAGTTACTCGTCTCAGGATTTCTAGCCTCTGATCTGCTCTTGTAGCCATAGTATTTATATGGCTAGTCCAGTTCAGTTTCTGGTCAATGGTAACCCCCAAGATGTTGATAATGGGGGATTCTGTGATGGTAATGCCAGTGAAAATCAATAGCCAATGGTTAGGTCCTCTCTTGTTGGTGATCATCATTGCCTGACACTTGTGTGGCACGAATGTTACTTGCAACTTGTCAGCCCAAGCCTGGATATTGTCCAGATCTTGCTGCATTTGGACATGGACTGCTTCAGCATCTGAGAAGTCGCAAATGGTGCTGAAATTTGTGCAATCATCAGCAAAAATCCCCAATTCTGACCTTATGATGGAAGGAAGTTCATCGATGAAGCAGCTGAAGGTGTTTTGGCTGAGGACACTACCCTGAGGAACTCATGCAGTGATATCCTGGAGCTGAGATGACTGACCTCCAACAACCACAACCATCTTCCTTTGTGCTAGGTATGACTCCAAACAGTAGAGTTTTTCCCCAATTCCCATTGACTCCAGTTTTGCTAGGGCTCCTTGAAGCCACACTCGATCAAATGCTGCCTCGATGTCAAGGGCAGTCACTCTCACCTCACCTCTGGAGTTCAGCTCTTTTGTCCATGTTTGAACCAAGGCTGTAATGAGATCAGGAGCTGAGTGGCCCTGGTGGAACCCAAACTGGATGTCAGTGAGCAGGTTATTGCTAAGCAGTTGCTGCTTGATAGCACTGTTGATGACCTCTTCCATTACTTTACTGATGATCGAGAATAGACTAAGTAGGCGTATTGGCTGGGTTGGATTTGTCCTGCTTTGTGTGTACAGGACATACCTAGGTAATTTTCCACATAGCCGGGTAAATGCCAGTGTTGTAACTGTACTGGAACAGCTTGGCTAGGGGTGTGGCAAATTCTGGAGCACAAATCTTCAGTACTATTGCCGGGATATTGCCAGGGCCCATAGCCTTTGCAGTATCCAGTGTCTTCAGCCATTTCTTGATATCACATGGAGTGAATCGAATTGGCTGAAGACTGCTATATGTGATGCTGGGGACCTCCAGAGGAGGCTGAGATGGATCATCCACTCGGCACTTCTGGTTAAAGGCTGTAGCAAATGCTTCAGCCTTATATTTTGCATTGATGCGCTGAGCTCCCCCATCATTGAGGATGGGGATATTTGTGGAACCTCCTCCTTCAGTGAGTTGTTTAATTGTCCACCACCATTCACAGCTGAATGTGGCAGGTCTGCAAAGCTTAGAACTGATCCATTGGTTATAGGATCGCTTAGCTCTATCACTTATTGCTAACGCTGTTTGGCACGCAAGTAGTCCTGTGTAAAAGCTTCACTGGGTTGACACCTCGTTTTTAGGTATGCCTGCATGTCTTCCTGCACTCTTCATTGAACCAGGGTTGATACCCTGGCTTGATGGTAATGGTAGAGTGGGGGATATGCTGGGCCATGAGGTTACAGATTGTGTTGAAGTAAAATTCTGTTGCTGCTAATGATCCACAGCGCCTCATGGATGCCCAGTCTTGAGTTTCTAGATCTGTTTGAAATCTGTCCCATTTACCAAGTTGGTAGTACCACACAACACAATGGAGGGTATCCTCAATGTGTAGGCAGGACCTTGTCTTCACAACGATTGTGTGGTGGTCACTCCTGCTGATACTGTCATGGGCAGATTCATCTGTGGCAGGCAGGTTGGTGAGGGTGAGGTCAAGTATGTTTTTCCCTCTTGTTGGTTCCCTCATCACCTACCGCAGACCCAGTCTAGCAGCTATGTCCTTTAGGACTTGGCCAGCTCGGTCAGTAGTGGTGCTACCAAGCCACTCTTGGTGATGGACATGGAAGTCCCTCACCCAGAGTACATTCTGCGATCTTGCCACCCTCAGCGCTTCCTCCAAATGGTGTTCAACATGGAGGAGCACTGATTCATCAGCTGAGGGAGGGCGGTACATGGTAATCAGCAGGAAGTTTCCTTGCTCATGTTTCACCTGATGTCATGAGATTTCATGGGGCCCAGTGTCAATGTTGAGGTCTCCCAGGGCAACTCCCTCCTGACTGTATATCACTGTGCCGCCACCTCTGCTGGGTCTGTCCTGCTGGTGGGATGGTAATGGTGGTGTCTGGGACATTATCTGTAAGGTATGATTCTGTGAGGATGACTATGTCAGGCTGTTGCTTGACTAGTCTGTGAGACAGTTCTCCTAATTTTTGCACTAGCTCCCAGATGTTAGTAAGGGGGACTTTGCAGGGTCCACAGGGTTGAGTTTGCCATTGTCGTTTCCGGTGCCTAGGTTGATGCCGGGTGGTCCGTCTGGTTTCATTCCTTTCTTCAGACTTTGTAGCAGTTTGTTACAACTGAATGGCTTGCTAGGCCATTTCAGAGGAAATTTAAGAGTCAACCACATTGCTGTGGGTCTGGAGACAGACCAGGTAAGGACGGTAGATTTCCTTCCCTAAAGGACATTCGTGATTCAGATGGGTTTTTACAAAAATCAACAATGGTTTCATAGTCATCAATACACTTCTTAATTCCAGATTTTTATTGAATTCAAATTCCACCACCTGCCATGGCAGGATTCGAACCTGGGTCTCCAGAGCATTACCCTGGGTCTCTGGATTATTAGTCCAGCGACAATACCACTATGCCATTGCCATTTATAACTCCTGAGCATTTAGGTTAATGATTTGTGATCAAAAATGCAGAACAAAGGCAATGTTTATCTTCTCTCCCAAAAAAGGTAATGAGACCAACACCTTGAATTTGTATAGCCCCCTTTAGTGCAGTAAATGTTCGAGGGCACTCCAGATAACAGAACAAACAGCGGGATCATCCAAGATTCGCACTAAGTGCGGTAGGGATGGGTAAAACGATGTTTTACTTGCCGGCCGCAACGGCAGCTTTTCACGCTGTATTGTCCCAAACCCGCCACATTAATTGTGCATTCCCAGGAAACACGCTGTTTCCATGGCGGGCAGGCTCACGTTTGCCCACCACGATATCATCTTGTCACTTCATCATGCCAGGTGCCATATTTAAAGTGCAGCCGCTCGCACATCTCTCAGTGCTTCCAGCCCATGACTACTGGGAAGAAGACATGGCCCTGAAAGGCAAAAAGACTGCAGTCCCCAGGTTCAATGACGCATCCAGCACCTTTTGGATGCAGTGGAGGTCCGCCATGATATCCTCTAGCCCCGCAGTGGCCGCAAGAGGGGCAGCAACATCAACTAATCCAGCTTGGGAGGCAGTGGCAGCGATGGTCATTGCAAACGCCCTGCAGAAGAGGACAGCCACCCAGTGCTGCAACAGAATAAATAATCTCCAACATTCCACCAGGGTAACTCACTCTTCTCATTACTCTCAACTCACACATTCACAAACCCATCACACATCCACAGGGCCCTCACTCACTGCCAGTTCAAGGGGCATCACCATTCACTCTCACATACATACCTTCATTGTCCTCATCCCTTCCATGGGACCACTCACTACCCATGCAGGCCAGGCTTACTTATCATCTGGCCAGTCCCGCATCCTGATACACTCTCCCCCATCTCTATTTATGCAGGTCAAGCTGGCACACAACAACAGGGAGAGGTCGCAGAGAGATGGAGGAATGCTTGAAATCAAGGTCCTCACGGACTTTGAAAACAGAGCCATCCAGCTGGCCGGTGATGACCAGGACTGGTCCTGTGCTGACGGTGAGGTCAGCGCTGCTCTACCAAGTGAGGACCCAGCAGTGCAACATCCATCAGACAATCATGCTGTGAGTGATGTGTCTTGTTTCACAGGCCACTGCCATGCACTAATTATCTCCCCTTGCTTTCGCAGGCACATCTGCCAAACAGCTGACAGAGCCCATGACCCAGGACCTCCAATCAAGCCCCGAAGAAACCTCTGGAGAGGAATCTGAAGGCATCTTCCTTGAACTCCCATCACATCGCACACCCACGCCCTCCACCTGCGCAGAGACGCGCACCTCGGTGGGACCTAGCTTTACAGTAGCCTCAGGGTCACATCTGGTGAGGACGTTGCACTTTCTGATCCACAGCAGGCGGCAGCAGGGGCTTCCCAGGTCCCTGGCACTCGGAGGACTGTTGGAGGCCAGAAATCTGCTGACTCTGAGTCAGGTGACAAGCGTCTGGACTCAGTCATGTCACAGTTGCTGGAGCTGGAAAGGCAAGCTCGGGAGCATCAGGAAGGGATGTCCACTGCACTCCTCGGATTGCAAGGCATGATGGAGGAGTCCGTCTGTCTTCAGGCTGAGTTGATAATGCTAGCATGCCAACACACTGAGGTCAACAGTGGTAGGATGGCGGCCACCATGGAGACCTTGGTCCAGGATGTCGCTCCTGCACTGCTACATGGGCTGAACTCCATTGCTGACGCCATACTTGGCTTCCAACAGTGTGTATGCGAGAGGGGTGCGGAGCAGCTCGATCTCACTCCAGCTACCCCTTCTCTCATGGAGTCAGCTAGGGGCCCTTGGGCACCCATAGGGAGAAGGATCAGCAGGTGCACCCCCTGGGCCCATCCACCCAGGTAACTCCAGGAGTGTCTGGCCCATCTGAATCCCCTCTTCCTGTGGCACCAGCAGCTGCAGCTCCACAGCTCAAGGAGAGTGCTATTGCCTCCCAGCAGGACCCCGAAAGCAGGCCGGGGCCCTCCAGGTTCTCGGACCCCAGAGAACGCCCGCTAAGGTCATCGTAGACAGGGCATCACAGTCAGCAGGCTGCCTCCACTTCTGCTGTGGATGTCCAGGGAGCACCAAGACATAGTAGCAGGGTAAGGAAGGTTAAGAGGATGTAGTTGCACAGCCTTATAGAAACATATAAGATTCTTAGGGGGTTTGACAGGGTGGATGCTGAGAGGCTCTTTCCCCTTCTGGGAATGTCTAGGATCAGAAGGCTTAATCTCGGAGTAAGGGGTTGCCCATTTAAGACAGAGATGAGGAGGAAATTCTTCTCTCAGAGGGTGGTGAATCTGTGGAATTCTTTACTGCAGAGGGCTGTAGAGACCGGGTCATTAAGTATATTCAAGGTTGAGATAGACAGATCTTTAATCAGTAAGGGAATCAAGGGTTATGGGGAAAAGGCAGGAAAGTGGAGGTGAGGATTTTCAGATCAGCCATGACCTCATTGAATGGCGGAGCAGACTCGATGGGCCGAATGACCTATTTCTGCTCCTACGTCTTATGGTGTTATAACCTGGGCATGGGTGTTAATCACTTGTGCATAATGTTCATTATTGTCAATGAGCTCCCAAGAATGTCTCCCTGCCTATGGCTCCTTGTTCTGATGAGCAGTGTTCTTGTCACTCAGATGTGAAACCTTTCTGCACAAGATAAAGGCAGGTGTCTCAGTCCAGGGTCTCTTCCCTGTGCTTTGTACAGCCTTTAGACCAAAGTGATGATCTGGCCTCACACTCAGTGGACACATTACTGATGCCTGCACTTCGATGGTGCTTGTCATTGCTGCCAGAACGTAGTGGGCAGACATTACAGAGTTCCGTCATTCTCTCTGTGTGCTCTCAGTACCTTTGCTGTGGGGCTGGCCCCCATCTCATCAGCATCTGTGACCAGTGACGCTGTGCTTCTGAAGGGCTCAGGTGCTGAAGGCGGACAAAGGATCAGATGCTTTTAAAGTTTCAAGACTGTGTCTCTATATGGCGCTGAGCACAGGGCGCTAGCAAGCTGCCCTTGCCCAGTCAGACATTCTCAGAGGCTATGTAAAGATCCTCACTGTGAACAGTGGACACAGTGAGTGCAGAGAGAGTATCCTCACTGCGTGTCGTCACCATCCTTCTTCAATTGAGTGACTATTAGGGACTCAACTGCATCTCCATGACAGAAGCATTATCACAGAGGGTATCTGCGCTGCCATATGCCAGACTGGAGTCAAACATTCACAGAGGCAATGTGAGGATCTATGGTATCTCCTCACTGCACGTCGTCATCATCCTCCACAAATCTAGCAGCTATGAGGGCCTCGTGAGCGCGCCTGACTCGTCTGGTCAGTGTGAGGACATCTTCCCCGTCATCACCGCATTCGAGGACCTTCTCACCCTCATCACTATCAATGTCCTCCTCATTGCAGCTCCTGCATCTCCTCCTCAGCCAGCTCCAGCTCCTGAGAGCACATAGAGAGAAGGACGGAACTCTGTGATGCCTACCAACGACATTCCGCCGCTGTCACTTTTCACAGCCACTGGCAGTAGATGCCCTCCACGTTAACATGGCACCAAATCCTGCAGTAACTGGCAGATGTGAGCAGTTTTTGGCGATACTGGTTCTCAGTCATCTGCATGGTCTGTGGCCCTGGGTGTCGCTAGGCACCAACTAGCAATGGCTCACTGTGGCTCTTTGGCAGTGTGTGCAGGAGCCCCAGCTGCCCCTTATTCCTGAGGATGCTGCTCCTTCCTCTGTGCAGCCAGGCACCTCAGTCGCTCTCTTCCCCGTTGTCTTCACTCTCTATACACCACGATGCATACAGCTAGTTCACCAGGCTCCATGCTCCTGATGAACATCCTGCAGGATGAAAGAGGGAGAGACACGTGGATGGGTGTTCTAAGAACCTGTCATGGTAAAGTCTGAAGGCTCCTTATTGCCACTTAACACACCCTTGCTGGCCACCACTTGGATGGCCAGAGTTTAGTGCGTTGCATGGCTGCCCGAAATCCCACCTTCCTCTGTCCCACTCCACTTGACTGATTGGCAGTAGCTTTGCCCACTGGCCTGCATGCTGTACTCTCAGCTCAGACACAGGCATTCTCCTAACCTGCACTGCAAGGCCGCACTGTTAGCTTGAACCATGGGGGAGGCTGGTCCAAACCTGGATGATGACATTGCAAGGGGCTGTGAGCGTCTCCACCAATGACTACTTCATGACCAGCTTTAGCAAGGAGATTGTACAACGTGCCCAGTCATCCAACTGTTTTGCAGTCTGCTAAAATGCTCATTAGTTTGCAGTCTGTGCCCAAGGGGTGAAAAAGTTCTGGAGCAGTTGGTGGCACTTTGATGCCTCTGCATTGCTGGAGTGGGCAGATAAGCTACAGGCCCAACTCCAATCGTATCAATGCGGCTGCGCCTGAACTGTCTCAGCTGCAGAGCAATGGTTACTTTATACAAGGGTTTCCGTAATGCATGGCCGTTTCCCTCGCCCACATCCCCCCCCACCTGTCCTACCTTCAACCGCAGGGCAGCCTTTGCTACCCCCGCCAATGCAACTCAACCTTGAAGTAAAACAGGCATCCCTCACGAGCCCTCCTCAACATTACTGTGCACTCACCTTCGAGTTCCCCTCAAAGTGCAGCCTGCCAAGTGCACGCCTTTTATATGCTGTTGTGAAACATGTCGGCAAGTAATCACGCCGACATAGGTGGACAATTCAGCGGGGTGCGGGGGAGATGAGTCCAGTGGGCTGGCCTTATGATGACATGTTGGTGTATTACAATGAGTTTCCTGATGTCTGATGTTGGGAAAAGTGGCTCGCCATCGACGGGCTGAGCAGACGATCACAAACTGGTTTCATGACATCGTGAAACTTATTTTTGGCTTTCTCGCCATATTGTCCACTCGCGCCACTGAACACACCTGACGCCAGCGGGTATGGGTGATTCTGCCTGAAGTGCGTGGAAGGGAATAGGTATTAGTAGATATAACAATAAGAAGGTGACCAAAGGCTTGGAGAAAGAACGAAGTAGATTTTGAAGTTGTGGAGAGATGTAGTAAAGTGAAAGGGTTTACTGTGAGTTTTTCAGAATGTAGGACCAAAACAGCTAAAGACCCTAAAGGTTGGACAGTGCGAAGGGGAATGCACAGTAGGCTAGAGGAAGAAGAGCAGGAAGCATAAATGGTGAATGGAGAAAATAGTGGGGCTTAAGATAGACCAATTTCTAGGATTTAATGGGCTCCACCCTTGAATATTCAAAGAAATAGATGAGCAAGATAGATGCATTCATCATCATTTTGTAAAGCACTGTTCATTTTGGAATTGTATCTCTGGATAAGGAAATTTCAATTGTGACTGCATTATTTGAGGAGGGAGGAAAAGTGTCTGCCATGCATGCCAGGTTTTCTGATATCTCCCATTGGCAGCATGGATTTGTTGCAGTCAACTCTTTAAAATACTCACATTTGGCTAAGTGTGGTATAACATAAGAATCTTCTGCATCAAAACTCCATTAAACAAGTTACTGATATTTCTCAAATGTTCACTGACTTCATGTTCTTAGGTGATTAGTATTGCACTCAATGACTTTCAAGACCATTAATGTTCATGACTGAAAGCTTTACATTCAGCCAATGCCCTTGGGTATGAAAATTATACATCATGCTAGCAAGGTGTCTATGGGTTTAAAAATCCTGACAGACTCAGGGTGAATATGAAATGGCACTTAATCAGTGTAAAGTGAACAAGGTTAATGGGGTCAAATATGACTAACGACAAATATGACTTTCACATTCCCTAAGTAGGAAACTGAAACCACTTTGCATCAATGCTAGACATCGTATGTATATCAAATATGAACTCGCAAAGTGACTGTGAAGTGAAGCGAGACTCCCTCCTCCAGGAAGTCTCACTCTGCTTTTCGTGTAACAGAATAGACTTGAACATTGGGTTTTAACCATTATTGGGATGGATGGTTGCGTTAAAGTAGCAATTAAATATGCAACACAAGTAGGATGCAAACATGTCATATATTTTATTGAGCACTTCACTCTGTCCTAGTCTCAACCCAAAGAATGTGCCTGTGATCTCAGCCTCAGCAATGCTTCCAATCCTTCCCTTATCGATGAAAACATCACCGCGTACCATGACCTTGACCGTTCTCCAATTTCCAGATAACTGGAACGGCTCCGTTCCTTCAGTTCAGGCCTTGTGTCCATTCTTAATCCAGTTGCCAATTCACTTGATTGCTCTCCCCCTTGCTATTCTTCCTTTACTCTAAACCCCACCCCAATAGCTTCACTGCCAAGCCCATTTCCCAGAAAATCCATGAGGAGTACCATAGTAGGCCAACTAGTTGAATTAAAGATCAGATCAACATGCTGGAGGGAGGTTTTCCATCAATAAATGTATTTATGGGGACCAGCTTAGACTGCCATCCTAAACCTATGTCTGTTTTCACTGAGACACTTTCATTAATATGTATGAGATAAAGACTTTTATTTGGTGTCCAGTGCTCATTCCTATCAATGTGCAATCTCAAACCACTATCTATAAACTAATCTTTATTCGCATGGTACCAAAAGCTTCGTGCAGCATCTATGGAAAAACATGTTACATAAGGTACAATAAAATAATAAAGAACAGAGGCAATCTTTGAATATTCAGTTATAAAATGCAATGAATGAAATTAATTAAGGATACTCCAGTGCATTTCTATTTTTATTTCAATGGTAAAAGAAAAGGGAGAAGATTTTCAAGTTGCCGGCTGAATGTAAGACTGGTTGCAGGTCAATATAGAATGCACTCGATTCCATTTCTATTTCTATAGACCATAAGATGCAGGAGCAGAAGTAGGTCATTCGGCCCATTGAGTCTGCTCCGCCATTCAATGAGATCATGGCTGATCTGATAATCCTCAACTCCATTTTCCTGCCTTTTCCCCATAACCCTTGATTCCCTTACTGATTAAAGATCTGTCTATCTCAGCCTTGAACATACTTAACGACACAGCCTCGACAGACCTCTGCGATGAAGAATTCCACAGATTCACCACTCTCTGAGAGAAGAAATTTCTCCTCATCTCAGTCTTAAATGGGCCTAGACTCTCCCACAAGGGGAAACAACCTCTCAGCACCTACCCTGTCAAGCCCCTAAGAATCTTATGGGCAGAATATTGCCATTGGTGTGCGGGGGCGGGCCTGACATGCCGATGCGCAAAATGACGCTTGATGACGTCGGGCGTGCATCCCGACATCAATGCGCGTAATTTTGATATGTCGTTCGGTAGATGCGTGCCAGAGGCGGCTGCGGGCCCGCCGAGCTGTCAAGGGCCTGTTAAGGCCATTAAAAAAACAAATAAAGCTGTTGACAACGCTGCCTGTCTAACCTTAAGGATGGCGGGCAGGTGAGAAAGTTTAACAAAATAAATAAATACATTTTGCTAAATTGACAAACCTGTCACATGAGGGGACATGTCTAAATAATTATTCACTTTATTTATAAAAAAAGTTTCATTATGTACTTAATCTCCCTGAGGCAGCTCCTTGCCTCAGGGAGATTGCTGTACTCTTTCATGCATGAGCACAAGCCCTGACTCTCCCTCCTCCCCCCGCCCGCACAGGCAGCGCTGAGCGCTACAGAACACGTATTACGCAAGGCGGGCCTTAATTGGCCTACCCGCATAAAATGGCAGCGCGCAGCTGATCATGATGACGATCGGCTCCGCGCCCGCCCCTGCCCGTTCCCACCCAGCCTGCCCGACATAGGTAAGATTCAGCCCTATATGTTTCAATAAGGTCGCCTCTCATTCTTCTGAACTCCAATGAGTACAGGCCCAACCTACTCAACCTCTCCTCGTAGGAAAATCCCTCCATCCCCGTGATCAACCTAGTGAACCTTCACTGGGCTGCCTCCAATGCCAGTATATCTTTCCTTAGATATGGGGACCAAACTGTTCACAGTATTCTAGGTGTGGTCTAACTAGTGCCATGTATAGTTTTAGCAAGATTTCCCTATTTTAATACTCCATTCCTTTTGAAATGAAGGCCAACATTCCATTTGCGTTCCCTATTACTTGCTGAACTTGTATGCTAGCTTTTTGTGATTCATGCACGAGGACCCCCAAATCCCTCTGTGCTGCAGCTTTCTTCAGTCCTTCTTCATTTAAGTAATTTTCAGCTCCTCTATTCTTCCTGCCAAAGTGCATAACCTCACATTTTCCCACATTAAATTCTATATCTGCCAAGTTTTTGCCCACTCACTTAACCTGTCTTTACCCCTCTGTAGACTCTTTGTGTCATCCCCACCACTTGCCTTCCCACCTATTTTTGTGTCATCCACAAACTTGGCAATAGTACATTCACTTCCCTCATCCAAGTCATTAATATATATTATAAATAACTGTGGCCCTAGCATTGACCCCTGTGGCACTCCACTAGTTACAGGTTGCCGTCCTGAAATGCCCCCCTCCCCCATATCCCAACTCTCTGTCTTCTATTAGTTAGCCAGTCCTCTATCCATGCTAATATGCTATCCCCGACACCATGGGCTCTTATCTTATTAAGTAGCCTTATGTGTGGTGCCTTATTCAATGCCTTTTGGAAATCCAAATATATTACATCTACTGGTTCCCCTTTATCTATCCTGATTGTTACCTCCTCAAAGAATTCTCATAAATTTGTCAGGCATGATTTCCCCTTCATGAAGCCATGCTGACTCTGCTTGATTAGATTATGCATTTCTGTATGAATGCTCTGCTATCACATCCTTTATAATAGACTCTAACATTTTCCCAATGACAGATGTTAAGCTAACAGGCCTGTAGTTACCTGTTTTTCGTCTCTCTCCCTTTTTGAATAAGGGTGTTACATTGGCAGTTTTCCAATTCTCTGGGACTTTTCCAGAATCTAAGGACTCTTGGAAGATTACTACCAGTGCATCCACTATCTCTACAGCTATTTCCTTTAATATCCTAGGATGCAACCCATCAGGTCCAGGTTACTTATCAGCCTTTAGCCCCATTAGTTTCCCTAGTACTTTTTCTCCACTGATTGTTATTGTATTTATTTCCTCCACCCCCACCTTTTGCCCCATGATTATTTAGTAGTTTTGGTACGCTATTAGTGACTTCTACCGTGAAGACAGATGCAAAGTATTTGTTCAACTCATCTGTCATTTCCTGGTTCCCCATTATTATTTCCCCAGCCTCATTCTCTAAGGGGTCTATATTGACTTTGGCCTCTCTCATCCTTTTTATATATTTAAAGAATCTCTTAATGTCCGTTTTTATGTTACTTGCTAGTTTACCCTCAAAGTTTATTTTCTCCCTCTATTATTTTTGTGGTCATCTTCTGTTGGTTTTTAAAACTTTCCCAATCCTCTGGCTTACCACTAATCTTTGCCACATTATATGTTTTTTATTTCACTTTGATACTATCCTTAACTTTCTTGGTTAACCAAGGTTGGTTTATCCCTTTCTTACAATCCTTCTTCCTCACTGGGATGTATCTTTGTTGCTATGAACTATTTTCTTAAGCGTCTGCCATTGTTCATCAACCGTCTTTTCTGCTAAACTCCATTCCCAGTCCACTCCAGCCAAATCCGCCCTCATTCCTTTGTAATTGTTCTTATTTAGGTTTAGCACAGTTGTTTCCGAACCAAGTTTCTCCCTCTCAAACTGAATTCCAAATTCCACCATGTTATGCTCACTGTTTCCTATAATAGGCAGCAGATCTGCGAAGCCAGTTTTATGCATGGGTGTGAAACTAAAAACCTCTCCCGAGAAGAGAGGATGGCCAAAATGGGATATTTCAGTGCCTTACTAAAAATGTACTAAGCGTTGTGTTATTATAGTGATATAAGTCCTTGAGCTTATTTGTTGTATAAGACACAAGGCACCAATCATTCATAAGGGATTGGATAAACACATTGTGGGTTTATTTATTAAGACTAGGCACATGAGAACAGTCTTACATAGTTGTATAGCTTGGAGACATTAGAGCTGTGTGTATGTGCTCTGTTCAAAGCAGAAGTGAAGCTAAGGCTGGATCACATGACACATTTCCCTTGTACTGATGTCATGCTGATATCCCTTAAAGACATATTACAGCACCCACTTTCTTTTTAAAATACTTTACCCCTTGCAAAAAAGTATAACTATTTACAATACATATTCATGTTTAGTTACCATTACATAAGTGTATAGAACTGATCATGCTATGAGGCTGTAAAGCATGAAGGTAATCTGCTGGTATGCCCAGATCTTGTGATGCTAACCTTGTCTGGAGCTTTCTTTCATTGCTCACAGTGATCTGTGGGGTTGTCATTCTTGGATATTTTTCATGGCTGCATTTGGGATCTTGTCCTCAGTGAAATAGGACTGTACGGTGGTTGAGGAGGTGGAATGGATCTGATTTATCCTTAGTTATGCCTCATTGTTGTGCTTTTGTGTGTAATGACTTCATAGGACCTTGGCTCTGAACAAATCCTTGTCACTTTGGCTGGTTGCCATCGACCTTCAGTGGGATATTAGATGCAAACTTGTCCCAACTGTAAACTTGGCAATGCTGTACCTGCATTTTAATCGTGCATGTTGGTCATCTTTTCAGTTGCACTTAAAGCTGTTGCTCTCAGATGTAAAATTGCAATGTGTAAATCTTGCTTGGTTTGTCTACATTTGAGAATTAGGGATTTTACTGTGTGAAGTCATACCTAGCACAAAGGAAGATGGTGTGGTTTTCGGAGGTCAATCATCTCAGGACATCACTGCAGGAGTTCCTCAGGGTAGTGTCCTAGGCCCAACCATCTTCAGCTGCTTCATCAATGACCTTCCTTCCATCATAAGGTCAGAAGTGGGGATGTTCGCTGATGATTACACAATGTTCAGCACCATCTGCGACTCCTCAGATACTGAAGCAGTCCATGTCTAAATGCAGCAAGACCTGGACAATATCCAGGCATGGGTTGGCAAACGTTAAATAACATTCGCGCCACATAAGTGCCAGGTAATGACCATTTCCAACAAGAGAGAATCTAACCATCGCCCCTTGACACTCAATGGCATTACCATTGCTGAATCCCCCACTATCAACATCCTGGGGGTTACCATTGACCATAAACTGAACTGGACTAGCCATATAAATACTGTGGCTACAAGGCCAGGTCAGAGGCTTGGAATCCTGCAGCGAGTAACTTACCTCTTGGTAATGGTAATGCGAGTAACTCACGTCCTGACTCCCCACTGCCTGTCCACCATCTAAAAAGCACACATCAGGAGTGTGATGGAATAATCTCCACTTGCCTGAATGAGTACAGCTCCCACAACACTCAAGAAGCTTGACACCATCCAGGACAAAGCAACCAACCTGATTGGCACCTCTTCCACAAACATTTACTCCCTCCACCACTGACAAACAGTGACAACAATACATACCATCTATAAGATGCACTGCAGCAACTCACCAAGGCTTCTTCGGCAACACCATCCAAACCCATGGCCGCTACTATCTAGAATGACAAGGGCAGCAGATACACAGGAACACCATCAGCTGAAAGTTCCCCTCCAAGTCATTCACCATCCTGACTTGGAAATATATTGCCATTCATTCACTGTCGCTGGGTCAAAATTCAAAAGTCCCTAACAGCACTGTGGGTGTACCTACACCACATGGACAGCAGCGGTTCAAAAAGGCAGTTCGCAACCACTTTCTCAAGGGCAAATGGGGATGGGCAATAAATGCTGGTCTAGCCAGTGATGCCCACATCCCATAAACGAATAAGAAAAAAGAATCATTCATTCAGCTAGGCTGTTAGATCTAGGGTAAGGAGAAGAAGTAGTGTGATTAACATTCCACTTCTCACAAATATCCTGAAATGGTTTACCAATAAATTGTGAGCCGTTATCCATAATCATCTCTCTAGGTACACCACATAAACTGAAAATAGCACTTAAGAGTGTGCATGATAGTTGTGCTTGACATATTGTGCAATTGTTGAGTAATGGGGTACTTGGTAAAGTAGTCAACGATGACAATGAAGTCAGTGCCTTGGACATGAAAGAGGTTGGATTTTGGACCAAGGGTGGTAGAAACTTCAGGTGGAACCAATGGCTTTGTACTGACTTGGCATATGCTTCTGACATGCCTCATACTTCATGATGACAACTTCAATGTCATTGTCAATGCGATATTTCTTTTGCGAGGCCTCTCATCTGATCTATGCCCTTGTGTGTGTGATGAAGTTGTTGAAGAATATCAGGTCACAAAGATTCTGATGTGATAACCTGCCTGCCTTTAAAAGTGACTCCCTGGGAAATGCCTAGCTTGTCCTGGTAAGGCCAAAACGGCCTTACATGTTTGTGGACATGCTGAATTGAATCAGACCATACTTTGAGAATGGACTTCCAGTTTCTGAAATGTAGAATCTTTCACCGCATGGCACTTTCGTTGCACAACATGTATCAGATCAATTTGAAGAACATCTTCAAGTTTAATGTCGATGAAGTCAACTTGTAGATCTAAAGATATATCCTCTGTTTCCGCTGGATTAGGTAAGTGTATCTGATGTGGCCATCAAATTACTTGGCTTGTATCCAATCTCACAGTCGTAATCTTGAATTTTTATCAAGAAGCACTGCAATCTTGGCAGTGCAGTGGTCAACAGTTTTCACCAAATCATCTTCAGTGGCTTGTGGTCGGTCTCTACCACAAATCTTTTGCCAAATAGACAGGTATGAAAATGAATGATTCCAAGCACTAAAGATAATGTTTCCCGCTCAATGCTGTGGTTGGATTTTAAAGCAAATGCAATCAGTTTGCCTTTTTGTAGCATGCATGCTCCAAGATCTTTCTGTGAGGCATCTATCTCCAGGATAGTTGTCTCCCTAGGATCATAAAATTGCAATGTCGATAAATCTGATAATGACTGTTTCAGTGCTTTGAAGAGGTATTGGGGGTCTTCGTGCCACAGGAAATGCACATCCTTCCTCAACAATTCCCTTAGCAATGAAGATTATTGAGCAAAATTAGCAATGTATGAAGACAAGAAATTAAAGAGACCTAGACATCTTCGAAAATCGTCCTTATCTTGAAGAGTTGGCATGGCCTTAATATCTTCTATTTTACTAGGATCAAGACATATGCGAGTACCTGGAATAAATAAAGATGAAGACATTTATCTGCTACACATTGATGTTGCATTTCAGACTGTTGAACACCAATCCTTCATTACGTGTTGCTTGCATCAGTAAGTGCAGATTACGGTCAGGTTCTTGCTTCATTCTTTCCCAACAGCTATGTCATCTGTGATACAGATGCATCCTGGTACAGTGCCATGTAATGCAGTCCATGTGAGCTTGAAAGAGATCCTAGATAACAGATAGCCCGAAAGAAAATCATTGAAAACAGTGTTGTCTGAATGGGGTATGATATGTAGTAAGCTCTTGGGACTTTTCCACAAGATGTACTGACTAATAACCCATGCTTGGCATTAAGATTTGAAAAAAATTTTGCATCTCCAAATCTCTATAATTCTTCTAATGTGGGTGTTTTGTAAGGAGAATGTTTCAAAGAGAGTGTTTAAACATTGTGGATTGAGGCATACTCTCAATGTTCCGTCCTTCTTTTGACATGTGTTTGAGCTGCACCAATCTGTGTGCTCTCGTAATGATTCTGTCTTTCTCCATTTTGTTTGGTTCGACCTTCAATTTGTCTAGTATGTGGATGCTGCACTTACATGCTGGATCAGTTGACAGACTTGCATTCTCTTGCAAGTGTAACATTGCAGCTCCCTTGAAACTGCCAACTTTGTTGAAACATTCTGGCTATTTCGATGTTAGGTCATGAACGGAGGTGATAGGAATAGTTTCTGAGGTTGATCTGCCTTGTGATGCCTGACTCATTCCATGGATTATGACTAGTGTGAAGTCACAACAGGCCGGTAGATCTGCAATTTCTGGGCCCTTTGTTTCCATGATGTAGACTATCCGTGATACACAGGAAGACTGATTGTACTTGCACTCCAGGACTATGGACCCTGCACGTGGAATTAGTGAACCATTGTACTTTGAAAGTTTTGCAGCAGTAGGTGTCGCCATGGCTTTCCATGTCTGTGGATACATGTCTTTTAGGATTCGCAGAGATAGTGTGTTGACACTTGCCCCTGTGTCAATCTTGGCCAATAATGAATAGTTACCAACTTCCTTAGGGAAGATAATTTGAATCTTCGCAAACACTTTGGATGGTGTAATGCCATCTATGTTTTTCTGAGATCGACGGCATGAAACATGTGTTCACCGCTCTTCGTCTTGTTGTGCAAATTATCGTCATTTTCTGGTTCATCAATTACCTCAAGTATATGTTTCTGATTGGATATCGGATGGTCATTCTTATTGCTTGGATCAGTGCACGGCTCTTTGTAGCTACATCTGTCTTTACTCTAGTGCACTGCCACTGCCAATGGCCCTTTCTGCCAAATGCCTTGTAGAATTGGTGAATAGCTGGACATTTCCTTGATGAATGCAGAAGACTACACCTTCCACTTCGTGCTAGGTTTGGGTGTTCTAGTGTGTGTGTCAACAGTTGGGGTCGTACTTAGGAGCTATGAGCTTTGTCGACCTGCAAGGATCGCTTTGTGCTCATGTCCATCTTTGAGTAGATCTTTGATGCTATTTGGGTTCGTCAAGCAGGTCTTTATGAAATGCTTCCATGGGATTGAATTCAACAATTCTGCTCATTCTGCATTAAAAAAATCACAGTACGTACCCTTTTCTCTGCATCTGCTGATGAAGTGTTCTATGGAACCTGTAGGCTGTTGTCGAAATAACATGAACTCTTGTTGATAAACATGGAAGTTTAACCTGATTCTCAACCGATCTTCCAATGTACTCCATATCTTTTGGGGATCTTTTAGCTCTTCTTCTGTTAATCCTAAGGGGTTCAGCCTGCGTAGACCTCCATTCCCAATTGCTAGGTGAATTTTTATGGCTTGCTTGTCTGGTTCAAACACACCTAAATCAAGAAACCATCGCTCTGTATGCTGTTTAAACATTTTGAATTCGGATAGGTCAGCTGCATCCCAATTCAAACTGGGGAATTTTGTGAACATTGTGACAATATCCCTTTGACATTCCTTCTTCTGTAGCACCTAGTGTCGCTGTAGCTGCTTTTTTGTGCTTTTCCAAAGCTCCACCCATGAAGACGAGTTGTGATGGGAATGCACCACAGAATAATGGTGTCTTTGCTTTTTATTCAATTTATTGCTCAACAACTCCCGAAGCAGCCTGTTATAATCACAACCTTCTCTGGCCCGATTTTTATGATGGTTTTGTTCAGAGTCAGTCAACCCTGTATCTGCCGTTGTCTGCTCCTCAAAACTACCCAGTGTGTGTGGATGTGAAGTGCATGGTGCCTCCTCACATTCCTTGTCCTGTTCAGAGCCTGTAAAGGTATAGTCAGTACCAATTAACCATGAAGAAGATACCCTAACAATTTGATTACCGTTTTGCACAATTACTACTTTCCCATCACTCTCTATTACCTTGCCAGGTCCTTTCCACTCTTTCCGGCCTTCCCTTTTATAATATACCATGTCTCCTTGTTTAAAGTGTATTCATGATGGTCTTATGTGGTGCCATAGGCCTCACCAAATTTTCTCTGAAACCTCAGCTTTAATGAAAGCTTTTCTGCCCACATGCAAAGCATTCAGATGAGCAGAAAAGGTAGAGCTAATGCTAGATTCTTCTAGAGCAGGGGGAGCATCCAATAACACCGAAGGCAACTTTGGATTTCTTCCATACACCAACTGGTACGGACTGTACCCCTCAAACATTTGCAAAGAGTTCTTTGCGTGCACCGCCCATGCTAGTGCCGTTTGCAATTTACAGTCTGGTTGATCAGCTAATATTTTATGTAACATGTCGTCTATTACCATATAGTTTCTTTCGCAAAGACCATTACTAAACGGTCACTCAGCTGTACTGTGCATAACTATGATGTTTACATTTCCACAAATATCTCAAAATTCATCATTGGCGAATTCCCCACCATTATCTGTGAGGAACTTCGTTGGTGTGCCTAATCCTGTTCCTACCCATTTCTCCATGACCTTATTGACAATGGTCCTTTTGTCTTTATTGTGTATTACAGTGGATAGGCTAAATCTGGTTGCCATATCTATGAAGTGTAGTAAAAAAAATACCCCTATCCTTGAGCCAAACTTTCAAGTCCATTGCCACTGCACTGTTCAACTCCCTGGCTAGTGGCAAGCTTGTAACAGGACGCGGTGGTGTCTTGCAATATTTAAGACAAATTTCACACTGAGCAGTGACTCGCTCAATAAGATCATCTTATCCTTTATCGACCACTCCCGCATCTCGAAGCAGAGTCTTCAGTTTCTGTGGCACCGGGTGTGCAAACTGTCCATGAAATTTCCAAATGATCTTCTTTTTGTCCACCAAATTATTTTTCTCAGCAGTTAACAAAACTTCATGAACTTTTTGATGAGAAATCTCTGGCTTCCTTAGTGGCAAGCAGTAATGGCCCATTGACCCCCTCAGATTGATGTGAAATATTCTATTATACTATTCAAAGAAGAATATAGGAGTATTCTTGATGTCCTGGCTAATATTTCTCCCTCAACCAATGTAACTAAACTAGATTATAGGATCATTGCAATATGTGGGATCTTGCTGTGCACAAACTGGCTGCCAAATTTCCCAACATATTAGCAAAGACTACACTTCCAAAGTTCCTCACTGGCTGTGAACACCCTGAGTTACCTGGAAGATGTTGGATAAATGCAAGTCGTTCTTCAATAAAAATTGCATCCTGTCACTAGGGCAATGAATGTGACATTCAACACACTAAAGAGGGTTTTCTGTCATGGAATGCAGCAACAATATGAATAAAACTGCCCATGTGCTCATCATGCAACATCTTCTTTTATTCTAGAAAGTCCATAAGTTTGTGGGAGTTAAACATTTACCTCTGTAACTCTATGTTACCCACACTTGAGCAGGCAGGCCCCTGGTCAGACATGCCTGCTTCACAGGGTAGTCATGAGTTTGAGGGAGCACCGGGTGAGTCACCAATAACAGGTGAAGAAAGTGCAATCTTGAAGATCCAAGCTGGGAGGGCTGGTGTTAGACAGAGGGCAAACATCAACGTACCTCCTTCATTACTAACACTGTGTGACATGCAACATGCTTCATCATTCTGCCAACTGACTGGATCACACTGCAAGGTGCTTTTGGAGCAGGCAACCCATATTTTCAAAGATTCAACTTTGCTATTTGCGACCTCGGAGAATGCAGCAAGATATATGTATGGTCAGCACTTCTCTGGGAGAAAAGCAGTAACTCTCAGAATCATTTGCATTATGAGATTAAAATCTGGACAATGGAACAGGAGCTCTTTTTGCTAACAAAAAGAAGGAAATTGTCTACAGGTACACAAATCGGTCCTGTCAGTGCGATCAATCTACCCTGGAAGTGCAGCATATTTCATAAAATAGGGTGCTGTGTGCTATGTAGGAAGATGGGGCATCTGTTACTTCTGTGATCACTGAACTGCACCCTGGCTGACCTTTGCAAAGTCTCTGGCCATTGCCTGGAATGGCCCAGTGGGCTGATTTAGTGTGGATGTCACTCTTTGGTTGTTGTTTTACTTTCAGGAGATGGCTTAAGTCATTGATCATGTCTCTGATGTGCACTACCGTCACACACAGTTCCTTGCTGTGGTCCAAATAGCTTGCATCTTACACTGCAGTGGATGTTGGAAGACTTCCTACGCCCTTGACCCCTCTGGGATATCCTTTCCTGCAGTTGCTGCCCCTCTTTCCCAATGTCACCAATAACAAACGTGATAGCTAACCCATGCTTACCCAAAGGTTTACATGTTCCCAACAAAAAGGAACCAGCCTTAGTAAACCTTAATAAACTTGCAGTATATTTGCATATTCCAAAAAACACCTCATTAAGAACAACTTATGAAGTAAAGAAACCTTTAATCTTAGGCCTGTGTTTTAACGTGGTTAAAAACTATTCACTCACAAATAATTTCAAGAGAAGGGGTAAAAATGAATGGTTGAGGCACTAGTACTAATGCACATTTTTATTACTGGACAATGCATTTTTGGTGCTAGCCCCACCTCTAACACAAAGAAAAACTCCCCCTCAGCATCTTGACTGAAAACCTTGGACTAAAAATCCTGACTTCAGGCAACAACTTTAAAAATAAGTTACCTTTCATTTTCTTCATTACAACAGCGATTACGCTGCAATAGTACTCCTTTGGCTATAACATACTTTGAGATGTCCTGAGGTCGTAAAGGATGCCACATAAATTCAAGTCCATTCTTTTACTGATTCGAATAGAAGCCAGCTTGAGACAAGTGGGCTTATTAAAGAAATTGCACCTACCAGTTCAACTCTTCCAAATCCTCCAACTCCCAGCGTATCAATGATGTTAAAATCACATAGTTTCAGGTTTGAAAAGAAGGCAGACTCAGCTTCATATCTAGGTTTTGTCACAAGAAAAAATGGAAAGTTCTTAGTTGTGATGAAATGGCAATTCTGTAGCATTGTTATAGGTTGGGAGGGCACGGAGATTGACCTGTTCTCAGCTGCTTCATCAAATGAAGGCTACACTTTGTTATATAAGTTGACCACGCTCTGACCCCAGAAATCCAACACAAAAATGTTTACGTTCTGTAGTTTCTCTACATGCATTAAGTCAGAAAATTTAACATAGGATCCTGCTGGTGATAATCCTGGACAAAGCACATTTCCCTTTATGCGTCTTGTTCCTTCATTTTGCTTTGGCAAATATTTTGTGTGACAGATTTTACTGCCTAATTATTTAAGGCAAGGGAAAGGAGAGAACTTTTTTTAGGTTTCCACAACTCATTATCTGAGGTACCTCCCAAACCAATTGCTCGTCTGCAGCTGGCAAAGCATATCCTGGTGGGAGGGATCAGAAATGACAAGTCCTTAAAA
Organism: Cetorhinus maximus; assembly: GCF_964194155.1. Taxonomy (NCBI): domain Eukaryota; kingdom Metazoa; phylum Chordata; class Chondrichthyes; order Lamniformes; family Cetorhinidae; genus Cetorhinus; species Cetorhinus maximus. The sequence continues at coordinate 41,235,775 of NC_135898.1, forward strand.
GTCGGCAGGGAGAAATCCCATCCAGTTTTGCTTTGGGAAACACTTCACAGCAGACATCACAAAGTGTTTCGCTATAAGATTGCACATAGCTTCAAAGAAATAGACAGAGCAAATGTTTAGACCCTTGCTCATTTGTGTCTAATTCAGTTAGAAGATGCTTTTTCTGAACTGACTGCCAATGTATAAAAGTCAACACTTAAACACTGCCAAAAATGCGTTAGCGGAATTTAGAGTCTGACAAACGCAGAAGAGAATGTAGAAGCCCCACATCCATTAACTAAAAAGCATAGAGCACTAATAATAGCAACATGTGGTTATCCTGGTATGAGTAGAAAAATTTTATGATATGCATGCTGGATAGGCATCTGGTGGCTAAAAAAGTTAGCCACATGGTCTGACAGTTAGCCTTTAACCCACTTTATTGCATGGTTCAAGCTGAATGGCATTGAGAGAACTATTCACTGCCTTATCTGGCATTTTGAAATTATTTTCCTGGTTATTAGATTGGCATATTTCATTCATATTCTGCAGTCATAACAATGCACTAATCTTTCATGATAAACGATAGACAATTACACTTAAAAGCCTTGCTGTTATAAGGCTTATCTGTGTTTGTACCCAGTTTGAATCTTTGGGGGAGTATTCTGAGGCCTCCTGCATCAGGGATAGAATTCCAGCACCCCAAATGATCTATTACCCCCATACTGTTGACAGTCAAGGGGCATACGGCTGGACAGCCTTAGTCAGCTGGTAGACTCTTTAATGCAGAAATTGGGTTCTGGAATATACAAAGGACTCTGACTGTCATTTGAGGGCAGTGCTGGGTTGTATGTGTGCCATGCAAGGTCCATATGTCAGCTGACAGTCCATCAAGAGAAGTCCAGAGACATTAAAGTGATGTTTCATCTACCCTCTCAGGTGGATTTAAGAGACCCCATGATGCCATTCAAAGAAGAGAGAAATTCTCAAAAAAAACCCTACAATTGACCCTCATCCTTGCAAACTACCATCCTATCTTCTCCCTCCTTTTCTTCTCCAAAGAGCTTGGATGTGTTGTCACCTCCCAGTCCGATCTTTTCTGGAGCTTCATATTTGCACCTGTTATGATATGGCAGGTGGTAATTGCCAGGCTGACCAAATCCCAAAGGGAAAATTGGCCAAGCTATCATAATTTGCATTTATTATGAGAAGGTATGTGCACTGATGTAAGAAGCAAAAATTTTGCTACCACTTTTGGAGATTTTAAATATTAAATTAAAACATTTATTAACAAAAGAAAATAAAACAAATATACATGATTACTGTTACACAGTTAAATTTAGTCTTATAACATTTCCCAAAAGATTTCCACTTAGCTAGACTCCCAAATAAATACCCTTTTCCAGGCAACAGTCCAAATAGATTCTTAATCTCTAAAATATCCAGTATTATTACTGCAAGGCACCCACTGTTGCTATAAAGGAGGTATTTCACAGGGCTTCCCTCTTCCTCAACAATGGAAATCCAAGGTTAAAACAAAACCTTGCTATCTGGAACAAGCAAGCACTTCTCTGGGGTGACTGGAAGCTGATACTTCACAGAACACTCTTCAAGATCTCACATGGCCACTCCTTATACTTTCAATCTTTCCTTAAATATATTTCTCCTCTTTTATCTCTAAACCCATTGTTCTAAACTTTCTTTGAAACTCAAACTCTTCCAAATATAAGATCTTTCATGTTTCCATCTTGTTTTTGCTTTTGGATCAATAAAAATGTAATATCCCCATTACTTGTTTACCTATGAACTCCTGCAAGGTGCAAACATTTTCCTTATGACCTTTTAATTCCCCTTTGAAATTCAAACAACCTCTCAACTTATCTACAAACGCAAATGTTAGGTAGTCCATTTCCATTTCAAAATGCCTGCTTTCATACCTAATCCCTTTGATGATTCAAACTTTGCAGTCTGACTGTCTTCAGTTTAATTAAACTAGTCACGCACACACACACACAACACAGCCCCTGCAAGCCTGCTTCCCAGCATCCCACAGTGATATTAGGAAAAATGATATTCTCTTTACACATCAATCCAATCAGATTTACGCCCTTGCCACAATATTGAAACAGCTCTTATCAAAGTCACAAATGACACTCTATGTAACTGTGACCATGAGAAACTACTCTTTCTCCTCCATCTGAACTTGCCTGCAGCCTGTGGCATAGTTGACTATGTTATCCTCCTCTAATGCCTCTATTAGGTGGAACTGCCCCCACCTAGTTCCATTTTTATTGATTCAGTTGTAGTCAGAGAGTTAACTGCAAAGGCTTCTTGTCCCACTCACATAATATTACCTCCTGAAGTTTCCCAAAGATGTACCCTTGGTGCCCTCCTATTTCTCATCTCTATGTTGCCACTCAGAGACATCATCCAAAAATTCAGTGTTAGTTTCCACACACACACTGACAGCACCCAATCTACCTCACCATCACCTCGCTCTACCTCTCCATTGTCACTCATTTCTCACAATGCTTGACCAGCATCCAGGGCAGATGAGCAGAAATTTCCACCAACTAAGTATTGTGAAGTATGAATTTGGTCCCCACCACAAGTTTTATTCTCTATGCATCAACTCCATCCCTCTCTCTGGAAAATGTCCGAGGCTGACCCAAACCGTTTAGAATCTTGGTGTTGTATTTGACCCTGAGATAGACTTCATACCACATAACCGCTCTATCACCAAGACCGCCTACTTCCATCTCTGTAACATCACCAACTCTGTCTTTGGATTAGCTCATCTGCTGATTAAACTCTTATCCATCCCTTTGTTACCTCAAGACTAAACTACTCCAATGCTCTCCTGGCTGGTCTCACCTTACAGACTTAAGTCATCCAAAACTCTGCTTCCCACATTCTGGCTCGCACCAAGTCCCATTCACCTATTATTTCCTGTGCTTCCTGACCTACATTGACCCCCTGTCTGCCAATATCTTAATGTTAAAATTCTGATCTTGTTTTCAAATCCCTCCTTGATATCATCACTCCCTATCTTCACAACTTCCTCCAACCCTATGAGCTTTCTGCATTTCTCCAATTCTGGTCTCTTGAGCATCCCCAATTGTTGGTAGCTATGCCTTCAGCTGCTTATGTCCTAAGCTGTGGAATTAGCTCTCTAAACTTCTCTGTCTCTCTAAATCTCTGTCTTCCTTTAAGACAGTCCTTAAAACCTACCTGTATCACTAAGCTTTTGGCCATCGCTCCTAATGTCTCATGTGGCTCTGTGTCAAATTGTTTGATAATGCTCCTGTGAAGTGTCTAGGGGCACTTTACTGTGTTCAGGGTGTAATATAAATGCAAATTGTTGTTTTTTTCTTTCAAATGGCAAATATGAGCTAAGTGTAATATGGCAACATCTATTAAACTTATGTTAAATTATTATAGAGAATAGTCTTAATGGTTTTTTTGAAATTGAAGTGCAAAAACTGTGGATAAATATCTCTACAAGTTCCAAGATATGAGACTTTATGCCTTTTCATTTCCTTTGGTAAAATAACCATCTTTTATTGAGCAGAAATCAACTCATAAATCTGCAAAAAAATAAATCAGCTCGCTATTTCTTAAAGGTGAATTTGAATTTTCGGCATTGCCCATGAAGGAACATTAAATTACATTTGGACAGAACACAGTGCCCTCTGCTTTTAACTCTGTGAGTTTTCCACCAGCTTCTTCTGCTGAAAATAGATTCCTGTGTTCTGTTAAATGAGGAAATGGGCTATCAACAAACAAAGTCAGGCCATGAACACGACACTATAATATCTGGTACTAAGCGGTCAGGGAAAATCCAGGCGTTCCTCAAATGTAATAATATTCAGCCCCATCCCCAAAACTAGCCATTTCCTTTTAACCTTTTGCTAAACGAGATAAATCAAAATGGCAAAAAAAAACTCCGATGAAAATAATGATTGAAATAAAATAGCAGGAGTTTTAATTGGTGAAAATTCTATTTCATCCCCATTTCTTGCATGTTGAATTTTTAATCTTTTTGCGGCTTTACATTGAGAGACTAGATAAAAAATGGAAATGAGCTGAACTTGATGCAGTAGATTAGTTGAGGAATTTTGTTAAAAATCATCCACTGACTGACTCAAATTCTTCAATTTATTCATTGAACACTTTTGAAATGATTAGCACCAATCAGCTATCCAGCACAACATGACATTTTTTTCAAAAATGGTCCTTATACATCTCAGTACAGCTGTTAATAACAAAGCTGTGTTGCATTAGTAATTCAATCACTCTTTTACTTTGCTTTCTTTTACTGCTGCATCAAGGTTTTCTATCAAACTGGGGACATCTGGGTTGTCACATGGAAGGATGGAAGTTTGAGTTTCTGAGCTGATGTTCTCAGGCGCAGCCTTGCTTGATGGGAGGGAGGATCAGGCATTACTGCGTGGAGTACAGCATTCCCTATTGGCAACCCTTCCTGATCTCCTGATGGGATAGTTAATGGGGAAGGCTGAAAATTAGACTAACTGTCCGCCACACTTAGGTGACCTCCCATGACCGAGGCTCTGCACCAGGAGTACCAATTCTTAAACCTTACCCTGGGTGTATTTTCAGGAGAAAGGCTTAGAGGATGTCTTCCAGTCAGTCAGATTGGAGCTAAAACAATTTACCACACAGAGTTATTATGACATGAAGGAGGCCATTCAGTCCATTGAGTCCATGCTGGCTCTCTATAGGGCAATCCAATCAGTCCCATTCCCAACTATATCCCCATAGCACTGCAAGTTTATTTCCTTCAAGTGCCCACCCAATTTCCTTTTGAAATCATTCATAATTTCCGCTCCACCACCCTAATAGCGAGCGGGTTTCAGGTTATTACCACTTGCTGCGTCAAAAAGTTCTTCCTCAAATTCCCCTGTATCTCTTGCTGAAAACCTTAAGTCTGTGTCTCCTAGACCTTGAACCATCAACTAATGGGAACAGCTTTTCTTTGTCTACCTATCTAAACCAGTTAAAATCTTTCATGCCTCTTTCAAATCAACCATCAATATCCTTTGCTCCAAGGAGAACAACCCCAGCTTCTCCAACCTATCCTTATGGCTAAAATTCCTCATTGTTGGAACCATTCTGGTAAATCTCCTCTGCACTGTCTCAAGACCCTCACATCCTTCTTAAAATGTGGTGACCAGAACTGGACAAAATACTCTAGTTGTGACCTAATCAGAGCTTTAGAAAGTTTCAACATAACGTCCTTGCTTTCGTACTTAATGCCTCTACTTATGAGTCCCAAGGTCCCATGCTAATTACTCTCTAAACATGTCCTGCCACCTTCAAAAATCTATGCCTATGAACCCCAGGTCTGTCTGAGCCTGCACACTCTTTAGTACCATTCAGTCTATATTGCCTCTCCTACTGCCTGTCAAAATGCATCACCTCATACTTTTCTGTACTAAATTCCATCTGCCACTTGTCTCTCCATTCTGCTAGCCTATCTATGTCCTGTTGCTGTGGCTAAGTATCATCCTCACTGTCTGTCACATTGCCAAATTTAGTATTGTCAGAAAATGTTGAAACTTTGCTTCATATTCCAACATTCAAGGTATTTATATATATAAAAAGCAGTGGTCCTAGCACAGATCCTTTGGGAAAACTATGTTTACCATCCTCCAAGCTGAAAAATTTCCATTTAACACGATTCGCTGTTTTCTGTCCAGTTGACACTGACCCTCCTATTCCATTAGCCTCAATTTTATTAACCAGTCTTTTATGTGGCATTTTGTCAAAAGACTTCTTAAAATCCATTCAGACAGCAACTATTGTTTTCCTTCCATCAACCTGATCTGCTACTTCATCAAAAAATCAATTCGATTAGTCATGCACGATCTGCTTTTACAAATCCTTGATACCTCTCCAATTTCCTCTTGATTTTTATCCCCAATTATTCTTTCCTTAAACCTTATCAATCACTGATGTTAAACTGACTGGCCTGTGGTTAGTAGGAATGTCACGTCCCCTGTACTTGAGGGAAGTTGGAAGATTACGGCGAGCCCTTCCATTATCTCCACCCCCTCATTTCTCTTCATATTCTGGGATGCAAGCCATCCAAATCAGGTGACTTATCAACTCTAAGTATAACCAGCTTTTCCAGCACATCTTTCCTATCAATTTTCATCCTTCCATTACCTCTATCATTTTGTTGGATTCCTCCACCTCAGTAAACACTGATATATATTCCAATCTTGCCCTGCACTTCTAATCATACATTACCCTTAGGGCAGAATTTTCCCCCCGTTGGGGGGGGAAGTTCAGGAGCAGGCGCGTGCAGGCGCGCTTCCGATCGGCGCCCCCGATTGGGAGTGTGCCACCATTTTACGTGGCCGAGCCAATTAAGGCCTGCCCAGCATGACATCCGCCAGGAAGCGCTATGCGCTCCCTGTGCGGGCGGGGGTGGGAGGTGGATTCCCTGAGCCGAGAGTGCACTCTTTCGCACATGCACACGAAAGAGCGCACTCATCTCCCTGAGGCTAAGTGCTGCCTCATGAAAATCGGCGCCAAATTCAAAAATGTTAAAAATAGAAAAAAAAAATTTCCCTGACAAATCCCCTCATGTGACACTGTCACATGAGTTGGGACATGTCCATCACATTTAATTAAACTTATATTGAAGTTTTAAAAACCTACATGAAACCTCATCCTGCCCGTGAATGAGGTTTCATGCTTTCTCTGAAGCCCGCCAGGGCTCCCGGCCTGCCCGCCAACCTTAAGGTTGGACGGGCAGGTCCTTTAACTAGTGCAATTACTTTTCAAATCGCCTCAATTCGCCGTTGACAGGTCGGCGGGCACACAGATGATTCGGCTGCGCCCCTGCCGAACTGAAATTTGAAATGACGCGGGGTGACATCGAGAATTCCGCCTGACATCATCCCATGATGGCGAGCAGGTCCCGCCCCCTGCTCATCGACTGGGAAATCCTGCCCTTAGTTTTTTTAGAGCAGCATGTTCTGGAACCAACCAACCAGAGAGCAGGTTATATTAGACTTGGTATTGTGTAATATAACAGGATTAATTAATTACCTTAGAGCAAAGGCACCTCTAGGTAGCAGTGCCCACAATATGATTGAATTTTACATCCAGTTTGAGAGGGAGAAATGTGCATAGTGGTATTGTCGTTGGGCTAGTAATCCAGAGACCCAGGGTAATGCTCTGGGGACTTGGATTCGAATCCCACCATGGCAGATGGTGGAATTGGAATTCAATAAAAAAAATCTGGAATTAAAAGTCTAATGATGACTGATGAAATGATTGTTGTAGATACTAATGTCCTTGGTTGAGTGCTGCTCCAACAATGCCCAAGAAGCTTGACACCATCCCGGACAAAGCAACCCGCTTAATTGGCACCCTTTCCACAAACATTCACTCTCTCTTCAACTGAAGAACAGGTAGCGGCAGTGTGGACCATCTACAGGGTGCACTGCAGAAACTCACCAAGGTTCCTTAGGCAGCACCTTCCAAACCCACAACTGCTACTATCTAGAAGGACAAGGGCAGCGGATACATGGGAACACCACCACCTGAGAGTTCTCCTCCAAGCCACTCACCATCCTGACTTGGAAATATATCACCGTTCCTTCACTGTCGCTGGGTCAAAATCCTGGAACTCCCTCCCTAACAGCACAGGGTGTACCTACACCACATGGACTTCAGTGGTTCAAGAAGACAGCTTATCACTGCTTTCTCAAGGGCAATTAGGGATAGGCAATAAATGCTGGCCTAGCCAACGAAGTCCACATCCCGTGAATTAATAAAAAAAGTTAAGGAAAACATCCTTAACTGAAGGAAAAAGCACATAACTGTGCAAAGATGAGTGGCAGGTCAGATGACTGGTCAGCAGAGAATGACTGAAACAAAAACAGAAAATGCTGGAAAACCTCAGCAGGTCTGACAGCATCTGTGGAGAGAGAAACAGAGTTAACATTTCGAGTCCATATGACCTTTCTTCAGAGAATGACTATAAGGTTAATCAGAATTAAGAAATTAGAGCATTAGAGGAAGCTAGCTTGATCTGTAAAAATGAATAGCAAGAGTTTCTACAGGTGTTTAAAAAGGAAAAGAGTAAGTAAACTGAGTATTGGTCCTCTAGAGGGTGATAGTGAGGAGTTAAAAGTAGATAATAAGGAAATGGTGGATGAAATGAACAAATATTTTGCTTCTGTCTTCACTACAGAGGATACAAAAAACATTCCAGTAGTAGCTATAAATCAGGAGGTGGAAGGGAGAGAGGAACTTGGTGAAATTACAATCACTAGGGAAGCAGCACTGAGCAAATTGATGGAGCTGCGGGCTGACAAATCTCTGGGTCCTGTTGGACTATATCCTAAGATCTTAAAAGAGGTGGCTAATGAAGTAGTACAGGCATTGGTATTAATTTTCGAAAATTCACTAGATTCTGGAAAGATTCCATCAGCCTGGAAAGTAGCAAATATAATCCCTCTATTCAAGAAGGGAGGAAGGGCACTTAAAAAACTCAAGGTAATCGGGAAGAGTCAGCATGGTTTTGTGAAAGGGAAATCATGTTCAACTAATTTATTGGAGTTCTTTGAAGGAGTAACATGTGCTGTGGATAAAGGGGAGCCTGTAGACACGCTGGACTTGGATTTCCAGAAGGCATTTGATAAGTTGCCACATCAAAGGTTATTGCAGAAAATGAAAGCCCATGGTGTAGGGGATAACATATTAGTATGGATAGAAGATTGACTGGCTAGCAGAAAACAGAGAGTATGCATAAATAGGTTTTTTCTGATTGACAGGATGTGACTAGTGGAGTCCCACAGGGGTCTGATTTGGGGCCTCAATTTTTTACAATTTATATCAATGACTTAGATGAGGGGAGTGAAGGCATGGTAGTTAAATCTGCAGATGACACAAAGAGAGGTAGAGAGGTAGGTTGTGAAGAGGGCAGATGGAGGTTGCAGGCAGACATAGATAGGTTGAGTGAGTGGGCCAAAATCTGGCAGATGAAGTATGATGTGGGAAAATGTGAAGTTGTTCACTTTGGCAGGAAGAATAAAAAAGCAAGGCATTACTTAAATCGAGAACAACTGCAGAATTCCAAGGTGTAGAGGGATCTAGGTGTTCTAATGCATGAGTCACAAAAAGTTAGTATGCAGGTACAGCAAATAATTAAGAAGGCTAATGGAATGTTACTCTTTATTACGAGAGGAATTGATCATAAAAATAAGGATGTTATGCTTCAGTTATACAGGGAATTGGTGAGTCCGCATCTCGAATAGTGTGTGCAATTTTGGTCTCTTTATTTAAAGAAGGATGTAAATGCATTGGAGGTGGTTCAGAGGAGGTTTACTAGATTGATACCTGGAATGAGCACATTGCCTCATGAGGAAAAGTTGGACAGACTGGGCAAGTTTCCGCTGGTGTGAGTGGTGACTTGATTGAAGCATATAAGATCCTGAATGGTCTTGATGAGGAGGATGTGAAAAAGGATGTTTCCTCTTGTGGGTGAGTCCAGACATAGGGGGCACTGTTTTAAAATTAGGGGTTGCCCCTTTAGGACAGGGATGAGGAGAATTTTTTCTTTAAGAGGGTTCTGCGACATTGGAACTCTCTGCCTCAGAAGATGGTGGAAGCGATATCATTGAATATTTTTAAGGTGGAGGTAGATAGATTCTTGTTAGGAAAGGGAATCAAAGGTTATTGGGGGGGTAGATGGGAATGTGGAATTCAAAACACAAACAGATCAGCCACAATCTTATTGAACGGTGGAGCAGGCTTGAGGGGCCAAATGGCCTACTTCTGCTCCTATTTTGTTTGTTCATATATAAATGTTCATATGACCCTCCTGCTACTTGCTTGCTATTTATATACCGATAGAAGAGTTTTGGGTATCCTTTTATGCTAACAGTTTTCCTACTCTCATAGTCTCTCTTTATCAGTCTTATTTTCATCTTCACTTCTCTCTATTGAATTTGGCCTGGTTCTTGCTTGAAGAATTCACCTGAAATTGATCATGCACCGCCTTTTTTGTTTCATTGTATTCTCTATCTCCCTCACCATCCAAGTGGCTTTTCTTTGCTTACCTTTCATCCTTGTTGGAATGTACTCAGCATATACCTGAAATATCTGTTCCTTAAAGATCACCCACTGTTCTTTTACACAATTTTCCTGTCAATATTTGGTTGCAAAGAGCTATCAAGAACAACTGTGCGAGGGGGATTAAAAGGTTGAAGTAACAAGATTCTTGTTGCATCATTAGGCCAATGATAAAACAGCTCTGGCTCACTGTTAGATATGGCAATTCCTCTGAGCCTGCCCCAGACAGTTTCACTGACATACAAACGTATTTCAAAGTTTTGATGATTAGCATGTTTATTAAACTGAAAGGTTCAAAGGAAATTGATCCTTTCCCACGTTATGGGCTACAGAAGAATCAAACATATTAAAGTCAATTTTTTTTGATGTTTAAAAGGGATGCTAATATTTTCTCTCTATATAGGTTATAGGTTAATTGAATTAGATGATCCTATTCATCTTCACTAACAGCGTCAGGGTAATTTTGTGCTGCTTTAATTGTAGGGCCTTGCTAGGTGGGAGGGTGAATTGCAGAATCAATCATTTATGTGGTGCATTTCTGCAGAGGTTCACCCAACTGTCCCATGTAACTCTGTCAGAGCATCCATGAAAAAAACTTGAAAACTGTTGCATCTACTACCTGTGCTGTTTCTTTTCACAGATCTTTCACTAATTGTGAGAATACCCGCTGAAGTTCAAAGTCATGCTATTCGAGCCAGGTGTTAGCAGTGGTTTAGATGCACCAGCATTCCATTACACTCCTGACTTATACCTTCAAGATGGTGGACCAGCTTTGGGGGGGGTCAGGAGGCAAGTCACTTGTGGCGGAATTCCCGGCTTCTGACCTGCTCTCGTATCTGCCGTACATATCTGGCTAGTCCAGTTAATGCCAATTAATGGCAGCTATGGTTCAATAACTCAGCAAGTGAAGGTATGCATTACACCTGATGACATCTGTGGCGGTCAAGCCCCACTTCACCACCAAGTTTGGAATATGGCATCATCAGACTATTTGGTCAAGCAATCAGAAGCACATATATAGTGGCAGCTCAGAAAATCTTTGGCCTCAAAAAGTGGAGCACGGACACAATAAACTGTTCAAGGACTTTGATACCAATGGGTTTATTCAGGGTTTGACATTATGATCATGACAAGCAGGACAGGTAATCCATTAATGCAGTTCAGGAAACTGGAGGAGGAACCAATATAGACTCTGATGAACACCACTGTCAGGGAGAGGAGCAAGACAGAATAGGGCAATCTCCTTTGCAATAATCAACAGACTCAGTTGTAATAGATCATTGTTCAGCAATCCACAGAAGTGGAATAAAAATAGGAAATGTTGGAAATACTCAGCAGGTCAGGCAGCACCTGTGGAGAGAGAAATAGAGTTAATGTCTTAGGTCGATGATCTTTCATCAGAACTGGAAAAAAACAGAAACGTAAAAGGTTTTAAACAAGCATAGAGGCAGGAAAAGTGGAGCGGGGGAAAAGAATAGAAGGGAATGCCTGTGATTGGGTGGAAGGCAGGAGAGATTAAATGTCAAAATGGATGATGGTGCAAGGCAAAAGGAAGTGGGAATGGGACAAATAAAGGAACAAAAGGTACACCTAGAGGAGCTCTAAATGATAATAGCAGAACCATTACCAGTAGCTGTTGTCTGAATAAAATGGGATGGGAGCAGTGATTATCTTCTGAAATTATTAAAATTAATGTTGCAAAGTGCCAAATCGAAAGAGGAGATGCTGTTTCTTCAGCTTCTGTTAAGCTTAATTGAAACTATGTAAGAAGCCGAGGATAGTGAGGTCAGAGTGGGGTGAAGAATTAAAATGACAGTCAACCAGAAGCTTAGGGTCGCACTTGTGGACTGAATAGAGGTGGTCAGAAATGCAATCACCTAAATTGCCTTTGGTCTCTCCAACTTTCAGGATACCATATCATGTCCTGCTACATTAGTTTAGCACAATGAATTGAAAAAAACTACAAATAAATCAATTTTCACCAGGCTGAGTGTTTAAGGTCTTGGACATAGGGTAGGAAGAGGTGAAAGGATAGGTATTGCATCCCCTGCACTTGCATGACAAGGTGTTGTGGGTAGGCCAGTGTTTACTGCTGTAGAGGGAACAGTCCCTTCTGAATGCTGAAAAAGGAGGGGAAGGTGTATTTGGTGATGGTATCATGCTGGTGGCATTGGAAATGGTATGAGGATGATTCATTGAATGTGAAGGCTGGTGGAGTGAAAAGTGAGGACAAAGGGGAAACTTATTGTGGTTGTGGGAGGGAGGGGAAGGGGTGGGAGCAGAAGTGCATGAAATGGAATGGGCATGTTTGAGGGTCCTGTTAACAGTGGTCTGGCGAATCCTCAGCTGAGGAAAAAAGACACCAAAAGCACTGATATGGAAAGTGGCATAATCAGAACAGACATGACAGAGATAGAACACAAGCACACAAGAGAACACAATGCCGCAAGAGATAGGGGCAGGAGTAGACCAAGCGGCCCATTGAACATGCTCTTCCATTCAGTGGAATCATGGCTGATCTTACACTTCAAGTCCACTTTCCTGTCTGTTCCCCATATTCCTTGATTCCCTGAGACATCAAATATCTGTCTATTCCAGCCTTAAATATATTGAATGATCGAGCATCCACAACGCTGTGGGCTAGAGAATTCCAAAGATTCAAAACCCATTGTGTGAAAAGAATTCTCCTTATCTCAGTCCTAAATGATCATCTCCTTATCCTGAACCTGTTCCCCCATGTTTTAGATTTCCAGCCCACGGAAACAACCTCTCAGTGTTTACCCTGTCAAGGCCCTTTAGAATGTTTCAATGAGATCACCTCTCATTTTTTTCTAAACTCTAGGTGATATAGGTCCAATTTACTCAGCCTCTCATCATAGGACAACTCCCTCTTTATCAGGATCAAAGTATTGAACCTTGGCTGTACTGCCTCCAATCAAATATCTCTCTTGCTCTTCAGGTAGCATGTCCTAAGAGGGCATTGGCGACAAGGAACCTCCATGTTAATCAGGCTCTGGAGGCATGGATCATCTTCTTTGGTGGCACATTCACCCAGTTTGTGAATGCAAGTATACCTTTCCTTAAATATGGAGACCAAAACTGCACACAGTATTCCTGGTGTTGTCTCGCCAAAGCCCTGTACAATCGGAGCAAGACTTATTTATTCTTGTACTCCAAACTATTGCAACAAATGCCAACATGCCATGTGCCTTCCTAATTGCTTGCTGTATCTGCTTGCTAAGTGTTAAGCACACTCAAGCCTCTCTGAACATCAACATTTACAAGTTTCAGACCTTTAAAAATATTCTGCTTTTGTACTCTTAAGCCCAAAATGAATAACTTCACATGTTCCCACATTATGCGGCATCTGCCATCTTGTTGCCTAGTCATTTAAGCTGTTTGCAACTTTTCTGCATCCTCTCTAAGGCTTACATTTCTAGTTCTGTATCATCAGCAAACTTAGCTACATTACTCTTTAACTTCAGCCTGAATTTTCAGAAAGCCAGAAGGGGATCATGCCTTAGCCAAAATGGCGACAGAGCCCTGATTCTGGAAGTCCCCTGTATTTAGCACCCACGATTTTAGCTGGGTTGGGGTGGGGGGGGGTGGTATAAAGGAGTTAGGTTGTAGTTTGTACAATCCATGGTTCATGGAAGCTGCTGACTATATAAAGGTGCAGCTGCCTTCAAACAGATCCATTTTCCGTTACTGGGATGTATAAAACATAACTCATGGGCTTAAGACGTTTGGGAAAAACGTCTAAAGCGGTAGGAGTTATTTGTAGAGGTAGAGTACACTTTTGTAGAGGTAAGGTGCTCCTCTGGGAGAAGTCAGGTGCCCTTTGGGATTATTAAGAGTAGCCATGAACATGCGCAAAAAAGTGGATAAGCTCAGTGTCAAGCTATCAAATCATTTAAATCTCCTACCCTTTGATTTAAAAAAAAGTCTACTGTGACTCTGCTTGTAATTTCACTAGCTGTCTGTTGACATAAATCTGAGGCTATGGTTTTAGGATTAGTGCTGCATGAATGATTTCATAATCTATCAAGACATCAGAAGCACTAATATGGAAGGTGGCATAATTAGAACAGATGCGACAGAGATGGAACACAAGAGAATACAAGCCCACAAGACATAGGGGCAGGAATAGACCAGATGGCCCATCGAGCCTGCTCTTCCATTCAATGCGATCATAGCTGATGTTGTGCTGTAGTTCCACGTTCCTGTCTGCTCCCCATATTCCTCGATTCTGAGACACCAAAAATCTGCCTGTAAGTTTAGAGTTTGATTGACAGCTCCAAGTGGTTATAAAGTCTTTGATGTAGGGCTATGAGAACAAATGTTTGTTTTCATAATGGATTAAGCACTTGAAGGAATTTAAATATATTGAATTTTTTTTAATGAATGATGGCAATTTAAAAAAATGAAATCTGTAATAAACACTTAGAAATGTATTTTATTTCATTTCACCATGGCTCCTGAGGTTGTCCCATGGTTAGTATTGGGTGAATTGGCATGGAGGTTGTAAGCATGCAAAAGATAGTAGTTGGGAAGTCATGGGTTGGCACTAAGTTGGCATGGGGGCTATAAAGAGCCACAGGGTGCTGGTTAGAGGAGCACTGGTTGGCTGGAGGGTATGAGGGGCCATGGAGTGGCATGCGTTCACATGGATGAGGCATGCGAAGTGTGTGTGGGGGGGGTGGTGGTGAGGGGATGTGAGGGATAAGGGCTGGGGGGTTGTTTTATGTTTTCTTGTTTTTATTCTAACTAGGACAAAGTCCCAGATTGCCGAGGTGGGCCTTTTAAATTGCCTGCCTTAGCACCTGGCAGACCCTTCGGCTGTCTCTGAGTACCTTCCATGTTCAGCAGGCCTGACTCCCTTTAACACCTGACCCCACCACCCTCTGCTCCCACCTGCGGAATGAAAATCCAAAGATCTAGGGCACTTTCTCCTGAGTTGAGTTTGCGGAATCAGGAATTTCCCTGACTCTGCACTCCCGACTTCGGAGTGATGATTCAGCCCTTCATTTAATTAATATAGATTGTAAATATCTGAAGTCTTTGCACTAATCCATGAAGCACTCCACTAATTCACAGCCTACCAACTTGAAAGTGCCCCATCTATGCCTACTCTTTGCTTTTTATCCTTTTACCAATCCACTTTTTTTATTCATTCAGGGGATGTGGGTGTCGCTGGCTAGGCCCTGTTGAACCATGTAGTCCATGTGGTTTAGGTACACCCACAGTGCTGTTCCAGGATTTTGACCCAGCGACAGTGAAGGACGGGCAATATAGTTCTAGGTCAGGATGCTGTGTGGCTTGGGGGGAGCTGCAGGTGGTAATTTTCCTATGTATCTGCTGCACTTGTCATTCTAGATGGTAGAAGTCACAGGTTTGGGAGGTGCTGTCGAAGAAGCCTTCAGCATCCATGCTAATAGTATATTATCCCCAACTCCGTGAGCCCCTATCTTGCTTATTAACCTTTTGCATGGTATCTTATTGAATGCCTTTGGGAAATCCAAGTATACTATATCTACTAGTTCCCTTTATCTAACCTATTAATTACATCCGCAAAAAATTCTAATAAATTTGTCAAACACTATTTCCGTTTTGTAAAACCATGTTGAATTTGTCTGATCATAGTATGATTCTCTAAATGCATTGTTAAGACTTCCTGAATAATAAATTCCAGTCCTTTCCTGATGACTGATGTCAGGCTAATCGGCCTATAGTTCCCTGTTTTGTCTCTCCCTCCCTTTCTTGAATAGCAGTGTTACATTTGCTAACTTCCAATCTTCTGGGACACTTCCAGAATCTAGCGAATTCTAGAAAATCATAGCCAGTACATCCACTATCTCTTCAGCTATTCATTTTAGAACCCTAGCATGTAGGCCATCGTGTCCTGGGGATTTATTGGATTTTAGTCTATTAAATTTCCCTGGTACTTTTTTTCTGCTGATATTAATTGCCTTAAATTCCTCACTATTTTTACCACCTAGGTTCCCTTCTATTTTTGGTACACAATGTTTGTCTTTTACTTTGAAGACAGACCAAAATATTTGTTCAATCTCTCTGCCTTCATTTCCCATAATAATTTCCCCTATCTCTGCTTCTAAGGGACCGATGTTTACTTTAGCTACTCTCTTTCTCTTTATATGCTTGTAAAAGCTCTTACAATCTGTTGTTACATTCCTGGCTAGTTTAATCTGGTATTCTACCTTCTCTGTTTTTTTAATCAACTTTTTTGGTGGCTCTTTGCTGGTTTCTAAAACACTCCAAATCATTTCACTTGCTATTATTCTTTGTGCCATTATAAGCCTCTTCTTTTAATCCGATACAATGCTTAACTTCCTGAGCAAGGTATGTATTTTGTTGAACATTTTGAATATTTTCAATGTTTCCTACTGTTCATTTATGACCATACCTTTTTGTCTATTTACCCAGTCACCCTTAGCCAGTCCTCCCCTTAGACCTATGCATTTAGCTTTGTTTAAGTTTAAGATTCCTGGTTGTGACTGGAGTATGTCACTTTCATACTTAACATGGAATTCAATTGCATTATAATCACTAATTCCCAGCGAACCTTTTACTCTGAGATTACTAATTAACACTGTTTCATTGCACAATAAAGCATTTAAAATAGCTTTATCCCTAATTGGTTCCATAATGCATTGCTCCAAGAAACTGTCATGGAAACATTTCACAAACTCATCTTCTAGACTATCCTTGCCTATTTCATTGGTCCAGGCTATATAAAGATTTAAGTCCCTCACAATCATTACATTGCCTTTGGTACACATTCCACTAGGGCAAAACTGTTAGCTCGGTGTGTGGGCGTGCGCCCGACCCGCTGTAGCGTAAAATAACACGCGTTGACATCGGTCGAGCGTCCCGACGTCAATGCACAGTCGTGTGATATTTTGGTTGGCAGGTGCGCGCCGGAGTTGGCAGCACGCCTGCCAATAATTAAAAAGCCTATTAAGGCCATTAACAAAGTAATTAAAAGAAATTTTTCACTGCCCATCCAATCTTACAGGCGAAAAGGCCAAGCGGCCTTTGCACTTTTTAGGAAACCTCATCCACGGGTGGGATGAGGTTTCCTAAAGCAAATAAAAATGAAATAAAAATTTAATAAATAACATTTCCCTGCTCATGTGACACAGTCATATGAGGGGACATGTTTTGTAACATTTGTCATTTCTTTATTTTTTTTTAAAACTCTTCATCTCCCTGAGGCAGCTCTGTGCCTCAAGGAGATTAGCAAACGTGCACTCGCACGCACTCACGAAGTTTGCGTTCACCCCGCTCGCCCTCCTCCCCCTACCTGCACAGGCATTGCTGAGCGCTGCCGCTCGCTTTTCACTCTGGGCGGGCCTTAATTGGCTCGCCAGCAAGAAATCGTCTTCCGGCCTCGATCGCGGGTGGAGATCAGCTTCCTGATCGCCCCCGCCGAGCCCATCCAACAAGGGCTAAATTCTGCCCATAATTTCTTGTTTAACGCTCGGTCCAAGAATATAACCACTGCTGGGGGCCTGTAAATTACTCCCATAAGCGTGTTGTGCATCCTCAATTTTAATCACTCCACCATTGGTTGCAGTATCTTCAGCTGCCTAGGTCCTAAGTTCTGAAGTTCCCTCCCTGCAGCTCTCTACCTCTGCCTTATACTTCAATACCCTCCTTGTAGTCTCCCTCTTTGACCGAGCTTTTGATCACCTATCTAATATCACTTGTGACGCAGTGTCAACTTTTGTGCCTGTCAAGTGTTTTACTATGTTAAAAGTGCTATATAAATGAAAGTTGTTGTTGTTGACATTTTCAGTAGGTGAACTAAAAATAGGCTTTGATGTCTGAACTGTAGACAAGCCAATCAAATAATAAAAGAAATAGTTCTCATTTTCAGCTGTGAACTCCTATTAGGAGGCATTTGGACAGCTGAAACGGCACTGGGAAGCGCAGGACAGCTGTTAGAACTGACCAGAATTGTTAGATCAGAAATGGACTGTTACAGGGTGTAGAATGGCACTTACAGCCCAGCTGCTCAAAGCCCAATGTCAAGGAGTCAGGGCAAGTAGATGAACACTATGGGACTGGTGGAAACCTCCCTCCCTGAAACATAGCCCAAAGGGGTCGATGGTTACCAGAATTCCAGCAGACTGTCAGCGAAACACCAACAGTTAAACAGTGTACCTATTCCTTGCAGTAGGGAATGATTTAGAAGGAGTTATATGCTTGGTGTCACACAGTTAAAATCAAAGCACAACACCAAGAAGCAGCCTCATGCCAACTCGAGATGATGACACTCATACCCAGAGGGCAGTGGAAATAAAGATCCTTCACTAGACTTGTGTATTACGTTGAGCAACTATCTGTTATAGGTTGCGATAAACCAGAAACCCAGCATAAAATGCAAATAAATGACATTTGAAGAATTGAGCATGGAAGTGTTAGAGTACAATTACTTGACAGACACGGTTTGTTCCTTTAGGAAATTGTGATATTCCACTTCTGCACTTCCCAATCTGTGATACCCCACATTTCCACACCACAGCTCAGCTCTCCCCTCTGAGACAGAAGCTTATGGGTTCAAATCCCACTCTACAGGCTTGAACACATAATCTAGGCTGACAATCCCCTTGTACTGTAAAAGCAAAATACTGTGGATCCTGGAAATCTGAAACAAAAACAGAAAATGATAGAAAAACTCAGCAGGTCTGACAGCATCTGCGGAGAGAGAAACAGAGTTGACGTTTCGAATCTGTATGGCTCTTCTTTAGAGCTCTGAAGAAGTCTGCCCTCCCAGGTGGATGTAAAAGATGTCACACCACTATTCAACGAGGAGAAGGGGCGTTCCCCCAGAATCTTGGCCAGCATTTATCAATCAACCAACATCGAAAACAAATTATATGATTGTTTTGCTGTTACTTGTGGGACCGTATCGTGGGCAAATTGGCTGCCACAATTCATATAACAGTGACTACACTTCAAAAGTGGCTGTAAAATTATTTCGGGTGTCCTGAGGTTGTGAAAGTTAGTATATAGATTATAGATTTATGTACTTTCTTTTCAAGCTCCACTCCAGGACTTGAGCAAAAAAATCAAAGCCAACACTCCACTGAAATATTGGGGTGCTGCATCCTCAGAGTTGCATCTTTAGGATGAGATTTTAAACCAAGTACCTGTCTCAGGGGGACATAAAAGATTCTATGACACTATTTTAAAGAGCAGAGGGGTTATCTCCAGTGTCCCGATCAATACTCATCCCTCATTAACATCACAAAAACAGATTAGCTGGTCATTATTACTTGCTGTTTGTGGGAGCTTGCTGTGTACAATTGGCTGCCATGTTCCCTACCTTACAACAGTGACTACATTTCAAATGTACTTCATTGGCTGTAAAGCACTTTGGAATGTCCTGTAGCCATAAATGCAAGCCTACCCTTCCCTGGCCATGATTGTTCCGCACTCCACTCCTCCAACACTTATCTTGCCAGTTGTCCTTGGCAGTGGCCTGTAACCATGCCATTTCCCACTCCCAACAATTGTCCTCCACATCATCTTTGCCAGTGGTAGGGTTCACTGTCCCCATAACTCATGCTGCTGCGGGGGGTGGCATTTGGGGAACATCGCCCATTGAACAGCAATGTAACATCACAACTCCTACTCTCCAATTGAACTGAACTCTTCTGCACAAAAAGATAACATCTTCAGTGCAGCTCCTTTCAATGGTAATCCCTGGGGCAGAATTTTCTGCCTGTCGGGCGGGGCAGGTCAGGAGCGGGCGCGGAGCCGATTGTTGCCCGCAATTGGCTGCATGCCGCCATTTTACGTGGGCAGGCCAATTAAGGCCCACCCAGCGTGACGCACGGCCGGTAAGCGCTACCTGTGCGGGTGGGGGGAGGAGGGAGAGTCAGGGCCTGTGCTCTTTCGCACATGCGCACGAAAGAGCGCAGAAATCTCCCTGAGGCACAGAGCTGCCTCAGGCAGATTAAGTTCAGGTTGAAAGTTTTAAATAAAGAAAGATTAAAATGATTTAGACATGTCCCCTCATGTGACAGTGTCACATGAGCTGGGACATGTTTATGAATTGTGAAAAAAATATTTATTTATTTAATTAAACCTTCAGGAAACCTCATCCCCCCTGTGGATGAGGTTTCCTGAAAAACACGAAGGCTGCTTGGGCTCTTTGCCTGCCCGCCAACCTTAAGGTTGGATGGACAGCATTGATAATTACTTTAATTGGTTTTTTTAATGGCCTTAACAGGCCTTTGACAGTTCGGCGGGTGCGCAGCCGCCTCCGCTGCACGCCCACTGAACGAAGGATCTGAATGACGCACGGTGACATCTGGACGTGTGCCCAACGTCACCGCACGTCATTTTACGTATCGGTGTACCAGGCCCGCTCCCACACGCCAACGTGAAAATTCTGGCCCCGGAAAATTAAACACAATATACTGACAAGCTGCCTTGTGCATAACAGCTGTTATTTAGCGGCATGGTCATCCCCAGCTATTGAAAGTTTCCAACTGGAAGAAGCTACAGGCATCAAAGATCAAAAGTACCAATACCACAGTAAAGTCCCTTGTGATGCCAGTCAGCTCAGATATCATTATCGACCTGCTCAAAGGGAAATAATGTTCAACCTAGTGTATCCATAGCAGGCATATTTGAATGATGGTTACTTTTCCCTGTAGCCTCCTGTATCTTATTACAGGAACCTGGTGTGATTACCAGTTACATTACACATGCTTTCATCTTCCCAGAACTGAATTCTAAAATAAGCCAGTAGAGTTCATTCTGATTGGAACAGACTATTACATCTGACAGCTTGGTCTAAATTCTTCCTGCGTCCATCCCCACACTAAGTCCCACTCATCCATCACCCAATCTCCTTATTGACGTACACTGGCACTCTCTTCCAATTGGGACATTCTTGCATTAAAAGTGTGATATAAATGGAAGCTGTTGTTGACTGATACAGACCTACTTGTATTTAGTTGGCAAAACACAATTACATCCACATTTTTGGACAAGTACCAACCTTTTGGACAAGTATCAAATATTTGGGATGCCTTCTGCCCGAAGGCTGACCATTATGTAACGTGGCACTTTATTGTTCTTAATGCCCATCATCTTCATCAAGGAAACAAGTTCTCATATCAAAACCTTTCCCAGCGTCTGCAAGTGTCAGGGGCCAAGTATAAAACATTGACAGATAATGCTGTTCTTCAGTCTTTTTCATTTAGTATTCAATATCATTATGGCCATCATCAATCTTTGTATATTGTAGCACATCACCAATGAGTATGTCAGGAAACCACATTAATGATGTTTGAATTTTATACAAATGGTTTACTTCACTGAAGCGTGTCAAAAGTTGAGTAACACTCTTTTTAAAGAAATCATTTTCTTAATTTGGGACCCGAACAATTCACCTGCCGTGTTTTGAGTGCTCACTTATAAATAGCAGGCCCAATGGCCTTGAGGGATGTGAGAGTTACCATCCTGTGCAGTTGGAATCATGAGGTTGCTGAACTGCCCTGTTCGAAAAAGGGAGAGCGGGATAACCCAGGAACTGCAGGCTAGTCAGCCTCACATCAGTGGTGGTGAAAATTTTAGAGACAATAAACCGGAGCAAAATTAATTGGCATTTGGAAAAATATGGGCTAATAAATGCAAGTCAGCATGGATTTGTTAAAGGCAAGTGATGTATGACTGAGTTCTTTGATGAAGTAACAAAAAGGGCTGATCAGTGGAGTAAGATTGATGTTGCATTCTGGGCTTTCAAAGGATGCTTGATAAAGTACAATATAATAGACTCGTTAAACTAAAGCTAAAACTCATGGGATTAAAGTTACAGTGGCAGCATGAATACAAAATTTCCCAGGAAACAGGGAGCAGAGAATAGCGATGAATAGTTATTTTTCATATTGGTGGGAAGTATATGGTGATTTTGTTCAGACATGGGTATTAGAACCACTGCACTTTTTGATGTACATTAATGGACTGGGCTTGAGTAAACAGGAATAAATTCAAAGTTTGCAGATGATATGGAACTCAGAAATGTAGTAAACAATGAGAAGTAACATTCTTCAGAGCGACATAGACGGACTGTGAAATGGACAGTCACATGGCAGATGAAATTTAATGCAGAGAAGTAGAAAGTATTACATTTTGGTTCATGGAATGATGAGAGGCAAAATAAACCAAATGTTACCATTGTAAACAGGACACGGGAACACAGAGATCTGGGGTATGTGTGTATAAATCCTTGAAAGTGGCAGGACAAGTTGAAAAGGCTATTGCAAAAGCATACAGACTCATTGGCTTTATTAATAGAGGAATTGGGCGCAAAAGCAAGGAGGTAATGCTGAACTACTTTAGCACAAGTTAGACCTCAGCCGGAGGATTTAGTTTTACTCTAGGCACCACATTTTGGGAAGAATGTTAAATTCTTTGGGACGATGAAGAAGAAGTTTACTAGAATGGTACCAGGTGGGCACCAGGGGTCTTCAGTTATGTGGAGAGACTGAAGATGCTAGGGTCAGCCTCCTTAGAACAGAGGAAGTTATTAGGAGATTTGATAGATGTGTTCAAAATCATGAACGGTTTTAATAGAGCAAACAAGAGGAAACTGTTTCTAATGGTAGAAAGGCCAATAATCAGAAGATTCGGATTGAAGGTGATTGGCAAAAGAACCAGGAGCAACATGAGGAAATATTTTTCCATGAGTTGTTTTGATTTAGAATGCATTGTCTGAAGGAAGCAGATTCAACAGTAACATTGAAAAGATACTGGATAAATATTTGATGGGAAAATATTTACCATGCAATATAGAAAGTACAGAAGTATAAGACCAATTTGCTAGATCTACCAGAGAGCCAGTGCAGGCTGAGGAGCTGAGCAGTCTCCTGTACTGCACCTTCCTATGATTATATAAAGGGCTGTGCCTCCACTGGTGCATTGTTCTATCACAGTACTGGGCTCAATAACTCCATCTAGCACATTCTTTTGATGTTACTGTCACAAGTAGTTGTTTATACAAAGGCCCTGGACTGTTGTGTCAATATGATGTGACAGATTGGAATCCCAGTTTGGTTACTAGTCAGGCCTGCCCTGTATTTGAGAGAACTTTTGCTTGACTGGGTGGGGGCATTACATCATGAACAGTGATTCAGTGGCACTTGTCCCTGTTGGTTAGTGGATGTCAGAGCAACACATAGCCATTCTGACAGGAGAAACACCCCAGCCCCAGGAAGGAACGAAAAAAAGAACAAGACATTTGAAAATGTTTCTCCAAAGAAAGCAGTTTGGGGGTATTTTTTTTACGTGTTCATGGGATGTGGGCATCACTGACTAGGTCAGCATTAATTGCCCATGCCTAATTGCCTTGTTCAGAGGGCATTTAAGAGTCAACCACATTGCTGTGGGTCTGGAGCCACGTGTAAGGTAAGACCAGGTAAGGATGGCAGATTTCCTTCCCTAAAGGACATTAGTGAACCAGATGGGTTTTTACGACAATCGGCAATGGTTTCATGGTCATCATCAGACTTATAATTCCAGGTTTTTTTAAAATTGAATTCAAATTCCACCATCCGCCGTGATGGATTCGAACCCAGGCCCCCAGAGCATTATCCTGGATCTCTGGGCTTTTAAATTTTATAAATACAGGTTTATATATTGAATTTTACCAGGTTGAATTTTTCAATTTATATTTTTATATTTTAATTTTATGCAATTCAATTTTACAAATACAGATTTCCATGTTTGTGGATATCAAATATTGAAATGTTTCTTGGGCATTAAAAAGATATATTCAAAACATAGGAGCCCACAGAACAGGAGGTGACCATTTGGCCCTTTGTAACTGCACTGTTAACTAAAACAAAAACTCGTCTCATAGTCCTGAATCAGCTGCTGTTCCAAATATTAAGGTACTCTCCCCAAAAATATTTATTCATCTCTTCCTCAACTACTCATAGTGGCAAAGCATACAACTCTTTGTGTAAAAAATGTTCTCCTAACTTCTCCCCTCAATCTCTTCTAACTGTTGCCAGCCAAGGGCAAATTGAAGATTCCAAAACTGATGTTGAGAATTTTTTTTGTTAGGCAAGGACATTATGGGTTATGGAACCCAGTTAAGCAAATGGAGTTAAGATACAGATCAGTCATGATCTAACTGAATGGCAGAAGGGGCTTGAGGGGTTGAATGGCCTCCTCCTATTCCTACATTCTCAGGCTATGATTACAAACATTTGAAGAGGCTCAAGAGGTTGAATGGCCCATTCTTGTCTCTATTTAACCAGACCAGACTGATTATGTATGTCATATAACAGCCAGCTACAGTGTGGCTTTACTGAAGGTCTGGAAGTTGGTTCTTAAACATAAGTAAGCTGCATAACAGAAAATGGGGAACAGCTCCATGGAACTGCGGAGGAAACCAAAAATCACTACGGTGAAATTTATAAAAGGGAACACATTACATTTCACAGATTCAGTCGTGTGAGTTATAATTTACTGGCCCATACTGCCCAGGAAAAAGCTGCTTTTGTTCATTCCACTTGGTTCACCAGTAAAAAACTTTCCCTATTTAATAATTCTCCTGTGAGCAAGGTTTATTCACTTCTTGCTGAACAATATAATTAGAGCTAATCTATTCAGCCAAATTATAGCTATTTAGTACAGCTAATTTCAATCTTTCTGTAGACAATAAGGGGATGGTTCTTTTTTGTGCAACCCTCCAATGTTGTAGCAATAGCTAATTAAAGGGTTTCAAGGTGATATCTGTTTAGCCAAATGTTTCATGGCAGTCCATCAGTCAGAATTATGCAGCTTGTTTTCTTCAGTGGATGCTCGTCATGGCAACATTCATTCTGTGATGGAGGCCTCGATCGCTTGCTACAAGGATGGATCAGATGATCACGGCCCCTTTTAGGACTTTTCAGACTTTAAACAGGGCAGGTTTTATCTGAGTTTGAGAGTCTCGCCCATCAGCTGCATGTTTTGAAAAACTGAGTGCAAGCCACCTTGAATTTTAGGCCCAATATTTGTATTCCCTCTGACAACTTATACCAACCTTTTTAATGAATGATACTACCTTATTTTTGGTACTGGTTTACTGGCGCATCAGTATAACTTTAAGTGTCCCTGTCCCTAACTGCATTGGGCTCTTGGCAATGTCCCCACATCCTATACAATGTCTTGTTTCAGCACCAGCTCTGTTATAAAGCAGCAGCTAGGTCCTAGCTACCACCTTTCAGGTTCCATTTCAAGTCATGTCACCTTGAAATTTCAGTCCTCGGGGCAATTAATCTCTGGCACATTGTTGCGAGAGGACTTATTGGTGAGCCAACCCTTTCGCAGGCCGCATGGCATCCAGTGCTGACCCAATGTTGCACAGCTTGGCCTGTAAGAGCCAAGTCAACCAACCTCCTTCATCATGGAATCCCACGGACAGTATCTGGGACAAGGCTACTATGAAAAATGGCTCTGCATCCTGTGGAAGGTCCTAACTTGGAGAGCGACAAAGATCTGCCAGGTTGCCACCCTGATTGCAACCGTGGCGACCGGACAACGTGCACTGTTTCCACCCAATTCAATTACATTCAAGAGGCATTTTGTGGACCTTTTTTGGGGGTGGTGGTGGAGGGGGGGAGGGGGGGGTGGGGGTGGGGGGTTGCAGGAGCATTTCTGAGATCCCATTTCAATCCAGCAGATCCCACACTTACTGAGAACAGGTTCCCAGTTGTCACAAACACTCCTAAATGAAATTTTCCAACAGTAACTCATGCTTGAAAACCAACCAAAGTTCATGGGAGCAATTGGCTATTTTACTGGCTTTTTCCTTCAGCCCAATAAAGATCTAAGGTTAGCAAAGCAGAGTGGGTAGCTTCTCGGCATCTCCACAGGCCTGGGCCATCCTTGTGGCTTATTCAAATAGCCACATCTCTATGGTTTGGGATGGGATCTTGCCGAGGCTTTAGGCAGCAGATAGAAGTCCTGCTCTGCCACACTTCAGAACCCCCGAATCTTTTGACCTGTATCTTCATTGCAAGCCCATATTTATATATATATATATATATATATATATATATATATGTGTGTGTGTATATATATATATATATATATAAAAAATATTCAGGTATAGATTGAGAAGAAATTAATATTAAATTTCTGTTCTCAGCAATTTATGTTTATCATTTTTACGTTTCTAATGTTGCTGCTGTTCTACTACACCAGCTGATATATTTATTACTGAGATGGAAGCGCTTGAGCAGACTATAATCACTGGACTTGACAGCTGAGTACAAGTAAAGGCACAAGCAGTGTTAGGGAGGAGGAAAATAAGGCCAGGTCACTGAAGTTCAGTGACTCTTACTAGAAAGTGCACGTGTAAATATTAGGCAGGGAAAAGGATTAGGCTCTTTCTGTGACCCTCTGCAGCTAAACATCTTACCGACAATCACTGTATAGGTTCGCATGTGATAAATAGCTGGCAGAATGAGGTACCAGAGGCTGGTGAGGAAGTGCACACCAGCTGGAGTCATCAACCTCAACAGTGGAGTGGAGATAAAGGGGAAGAACTTCCTTTAAAATCAGAAAAGGGTTATGTGCCAAAATAACTGGTCTTTGATAATTTAAATGTTTAAACCGCTGGACCCTAAATAGCACAGTAACCTTACAAGGGAGCAACTTGAAAGATAAATGAAAGTGTTGGATCAGGTCCAACAGTAATCGAGCAACTGTTATCAGTGTACACTGAATTGTATGAAGCGCTTCCACTAGAGGGCAAGGTTGTTTTGTATTTCAACTAATTTGTAATTATTTCACTTGTGATATTCCTCTTCTGTTGCAGCATATTAATGTAAATTCACTGATAATGAGTATTGGAAATGCACTGGAAAACCATGGAAACTAATATCAGGTGAGATCGTAATGTAAGATTGGATATTCCTTATTATATCAACCATTGTAAAGCAGATAGATAACTGCCAGAGAGACTTGATGACTACTGAGACACAGGCATACTGACACCGGGCTTTGGACTGTATAACACTGAAGTTCTTAGAAGATCAGAGTTATCAGAGACTCTATCACATGACCCTTCAGCTACCAGGTGCCAACTGGCTTCAAAATATCAAAGCAAACTTGTGCTCTCCATACCGAACGCCAAGAAATCTGACACCATGGGGAGGATTTTTATCCCCCCACAATGGGCCAGAGAGGGTCAGGGGAGGGGTTATAAATAAAAAAAAGATCAGCTAATGGGACTCCAACATGCTGTATGAATATATTTACAGAGTGACTCGCAAGGCATGTCTTTATTCCACTCTCGAGAGGCAGCATGCCTCATTATAATATTTAACACAGGTTAATCCCAGAGTGCAGCTGGGAGCTTGATTTAAATGTACTGGCTGTAAACTGGGATTCTCAGGGACTGCTTGTGTGTCTGGAGGAACAGGAGTACTTCCCACCACCCCCCCCACCCCAACCCCCCACCCCAGGCTTCTCACACACATCTTCTGCAATTGGTTGACCCCGCTACAACCCTGCAAATTTTCCGTCCCACCACAGATTGACAGTCTGTCATGTCTCCCTGCTGCCTCACCATCTCTCCTATTACCCCCTCCAACCCGATTGCCAGTCCAACACTCCCTTTTTGCTGTGCGATCTCTCCCGATCCCTTCACCCTTAGACTCCAAGGCCCCATCATCAACTCCTGACCTTCCCTAGTTGCCTGGGACCATTTTGAACTGTGCCTGACTGCAACCTTCTGCTGCCGGCTTCAGCAGCTGGCCACACTGTTAACCTGGCTGACTGGAGTAAAATGATAATGAGGATCTTAAATTTGGTAGAATTGCAGTGTTCCCAGGGCCAGGATTTTATGGCCCCTCCCACCTGCTGGGATATTACGGGAGTGAGGATTTAAATCGCTGGCCGCAACCCCCGGGGGTGGGGCGGGGGGGGAAGGGTTTGTGAGACATGCCATAAAATCCTGGCCGAGGATTTCTGGGTTTCTCCCCTTGCTGCCCCACTGCTCTCACCCTGCTCCTTCACCACGATGCTGTAAATAATCAGGAGTACGGACTGAGAGATTCGTCATTGTCATACATATTATCCAGCAACAAACATCACCAATTTTGCGGGTCCTACACCCCAAAAATAACTGGAAAATGTCCAAATGAAACAGGCCTTAAGGCCTGTTAGGCCTCTACTGATGAACTGGGCTGCCCCTACTCTACCTCACCACCATCTCTCCTGACTCCTCCAAGATTGCTAAATTCTCAGACTGCTTATCCAGCATCCAATACTGGATGAGCAGGAATTTCCTCCAATTAAATATTGGGAAGACTGAAGCCATTGTTTTCAGTTCCTGCTTCAAACTCCATTCCCTAGCAACCAACTCTTCACTCTGCCTGGCAACAGTCTGAGATTAAGCCAATCTGTTTACAACTTTGGAGTCACATTTGATCCCGAGATGAGCTTCCGACTTCATATTTGTGCCACCTTTAAGACCGTTTATTTCCACCTGCATAACATTGCCCAACTTTGCCCCTGTCTCTGTTCATTTGCTGCTGAAACCCTCAGTTATGCCTTCATTATCTCTAGACTCGAGTATTACAATGCACTACTGGCTGGTGTCCCACATTCTACCCTCCATAAACTTGAGGCCATCCAAAACTCTGCTGCCCATGTCTTAACTCACAGGAAGTCCCAGTCCCCTATCACCCCCCGTGCTCACTGACCTGCATTGACTCTGGGCCAAGCATTATTCTGATTTTAAAATTCTCATCCTTGTTTCCAAATTGTTCCATGGCCTTGCCCCTCGCTATCTCTGTAGCTCAAGCCCCACAAGCTTTTGAGGTATCTGCACTCCTGTGATTCTGGTGTCTTGTGCATCCCCAGTTATAACTGCTGCACCATTGGTGGCCGTGCCTTCAGTTGGTTAGGCCCCGAGCTCTGGAATTCCCTTCCTACATCTCTCCACCTCACTTTCCTCCTTTAAGACATTTCTTAAAACCTATCTCTTTGACCAAGCTGGTCATTTGACCTAATATCACCTTATATCGGTTGGTGTCTTACTTTGTTTTACAATGCCCCTGTGAAGCACCTTGGGAGGTTCCATTACACCAAAGGCGCTATATCAATGTAAGTTGTTGTCATTATTGTTGTTATTGAGTAAATGCTATGAACTTCCGTTCCCTCCAAACCTAAAACCCGAATGCACCCTCTGGTGTGGGCAAAGCGCCAAACTGGAAGTGCAAATCTGCAGGATCCTACACCTCACGTTTCTTTGAAAATAACAAACAATGTTGCTGTCTGTAATCTGATGTACTTCATTAAACAAAAGTGAGCTGATAAATGGGCTGTTTTATTTTCAACAGTGCATGCAAGTGAACAGATTTAACTGCAATTCTTTGATGTGTTCCAAGATATTGTGACAAAAAGCAACTGATTACTGTGCTCTCCTCTATCACCATAACTGCGAATATGTGGCAACAATGCTTTTATCTGTTTGGGTATCAAAAGCCCTGTTTATTCTATATACATGGTACTGCCTTTTGTACATTCTGTGAAGTTGCAAGTTAATTGCACAGCTCCATTCAAGCCCAGTCCTTCAGTAAGTTGATAATTTTAATGTCATTCTCCATCCAAGTTACCCACTGCAGATCTTTCCATCATTAAATGCAATTTTCCATATCTTTTCAATGGATTCCCTTATGAACGCCCACTCCCAGCGGTCAACTATGTGTTTACAGATGTAGAACAATCAAATTATTATGTATTTTAAAATCTTTCAAAGCAGTGAAATAATCTTAACATAATTGCAAATAATACTCGGTTTATCCTACACTTACGAATTCTGAATAAGAAATTTGAATAAATTAGTTTTGAATGATAAAAGGTTTTATTTGACATACTGGCTGACTACTTGTATCTCCATCAGATGCCATTACTGTAGTATTCTCTGTAACTATGAATATTCTTTTTGTTTTTGCATGGGTAATGTGGTTAAGGAATCATGTTGCGAAAGAACAAGCCATTATTTGAGGGAGGAATAATTGACAGCTGTGCCAAGATTGTGTATATTTTTAATTCTTGCAATTTTTCTTGTGATTTAGTGAGAAGAATAAATTCCCTGCTCATTTTCCTCCTGAATATGATGATTGGGTATAGGGGTATGTTTCTACTGCTGTTAATGGGCCCCAGGTATTTTGTGCAAATGGCCATTTATTATGCTTGCACTAAGTCAGTGAATGTCTATCAACTAAGAGGGTCACAGAACACAACACTGCCTTCACTTGATGCTCAGACATGTTCAACTCCAGAAGGAGTCACTGGCTAGTGACCAACAGTTGGAGTACTGCTGTATTTTTCTCTCCCTATTCTGGAGACACCTAAGCCCAGTGTAGAGATCCCCCTCTCTTTTGCCACCCTGGCCGGAATCAGTGATCATAGAAAAGTGCAGGCCCCAAATCTGGGACTTTCTGATCGTGCAGAGGTATTAATCAGTTAAAATAACCTCTGTGGCAAAATAAGAATAAAATAAGGACATAGTAAGTGTTTGTTTGCTAGCAACGTAACCCCAGTGTTTTCAAGGTGCGACAGTAACATTTGAAGTGTAATCAAAGTCTCATGGGGATATGTGAGCAACTTTCTTTTTCCTTCAGCCTTGCATCCCCTGCGCTTATAGATGAGGGTGGTCACATTGTATGCTGCAAATGTGGCCTCTCATTCTTCCAGCAACCAGAATCAAGGCTGCTGTTATACCATGATTCCTCCTCCCTCTTTTTGTATAATAAACATCTCTAAGATTAGTTTGGGGATTAAAATCATCTGACATGACCTTTAATTGATCCCCTCTGTCCTCTCTCCCCCAAAAATATCTGAAACTGAAGTTGCCCTGCTATGAGGGTACTTAGTCCCACAAGAGGGCTGCATCAGCTAACATGAATCTGCCACATGAATCAATTCCCTTTAAAATGGAAAACTTTAAGTCCATAGGTCTTCCGCCCTCCCTTAGTGATGCTGAAGTCACTAACATTTTCACAATAGCTCTTGACCCATCATTATCATCTACAATGCCTTGGTGAACTGATTGTAGCTTCTACTGCTCTACAAAGTTGTGATCCTTAAGCCTTTTCTGAGAGCATCACTGTGCACAAATGACATAGGACACATTGATAGCTGGTCTCCATTGAAAGTCCCAGTTGCAGTCAAAAATTGATGGCTGGATTTTTGCAGAGTCAGGAAGACTCCGCTCACCTATAGAAATGGCAGGCGGGACCAAATTTTGGGATTCCCGGTCTCATTCCCAATACTCTCAACTTTCACCAGCTGTGGGCTGGTGTGGATCATGAGCCTGCACTGTGCACTCCTGATCTGGCTGGCTCCATCGTGGGGATAGGCACCTCCTAGTCACACACAAATTTCATGGAGTCGGGCCAGCTTTTCAAGGAGTTGTGGTTCACGGCTCCTCAGAGGTGTCGTGGACCATAGTCTGGATGAGGGGATCTTTTGAAATGTAAGATGAAAAGGTTTTACCCATGCACCCCCATGCCAAGCTACACCCTTCCCACCACCCCTCATGGCCCCTCATACCCGCAGTGGCATCATATGTCCCTTCAATGCCCATTCTCCCAGTTTACACCCTGTACAGAACCAATGGACCATGTAGTAAAAAATAGCACATGAGAAGAAGGTTTAACAAACATTCATTCATAACTTTCTACTTCCTTAAAAGGAATGCTGTTACTACAGCCCTTAAAAGTGTTAATCATCCAAATTATTTAAAGTATCAACATGAGGAACTGCAAGCACTTGACACCTCTTCATCTTATGTGAATAAACATTGTGAAATTGAGAAATAGACCAGATAGAAAGAGCTGTCAATCAAGCAAGTTTTCCGAATCCTCATTATACATTTCTTTTAGAACTGAAAGTGTTTATTATTCTTCAGGATATGACACACATATCCAATGTTTCTTGCTCGCTGCTGCAACCTGACCAGCAATTCGGTACAGGTCTCTCAGGGGACAGTCCAGATAGCCTTTAATCTGTTGAAACAGCTGTGCCCCAGAGAAAGCATTGCTTGATTGAAAGTTCTTTCTCTGTGGTCTACTTCTAAATTGCTCAATGTTTATTTACACAAAATACATGAATGTCAAGTGCTTGCATTTTCTGCTATTGATACTTTATGGGTCTGGATGATTATCATTTTTATAGGGCTGAAGTAAAAGCATTTTTAAGAGAGTAAAAAATCATGAATAAATGAATATGTGTTAAAGCTATTTCACACATGCAACTGTTATATTGGGTTCACTGGTACAGTACAGATGTACACTGGGAGAATGGGCATTGAAGGGCCATGGGTTGGCATGGAGGATATGAGGGGTCATGGGGGTGGGTGGAGGGGCATAGTTTGGCATAGACAGTACGAGGGGCTATGGGTGGTGATTGGAGGGGCACATCTTAGCATGGAGCGTGTGAGGGGCCATGGGGGTGGGGGGAGGGGCATAGCTTGGCATGGAGGGTATGAGATGCCATGGTGGTGGGTAGGAGGCATGAGGTGGCATAAGTTGGCATGGATAGGGCATGGGGAGTGTGTGGGGGTGAAGGGGTGCGAGGGGTGAGGGCTTTTTTAGTTTTAGTGATTTTATTGTAACTGGGGCCAAAGTGCGCCTTTTAAAAAGCCTGCCTTAGTACTCGGCCCCCTGTGGCTGCCTTTAATCTCTTTCTGGAAGCCACAGGCTCAACTCCTTTTAATACCCACCTTCCGGAATGAAAATTCCACCTTTGCAGGCACTTTCTCCAGAGGCAGATGAGCCAAGCCAAGAAATTTCCCAACTCCCGCTACCCGCCTCTAGGGTGAAAATCCAGCCTGTAGATGTTGAGCAGCCTGATGAGAAGTGTTTGGAGAAGAGACTAAAAGCATGATCAAAGAGAGAGCATAGATTTTGAGAAGGCTTTTGAAGGAGGGGAAAGAGGTTGGAAGATATTTACGGAGAGAGTGCGAGCTTGTGAAGTCAAGACAGAGAACGGTCTGCCAATAAAGTCAAAATGGGATGTAAGCGGGAGGCAAAGGTTCCTGAATTTGGGCTGGAGGAGGTTATGCAGGCAGGGAGGAGTGGGATGTGGTGAAATTTGTAGACACGACTAGGGCTTAGGTTCCAGTATGTTGAGCTTGGGAAGCCAATGGAAACATTAACTATATTTCCATTAGCTATAAGATGCTGCCTGATCAATTCTGGCATTTCCTGTTTTTATTTCAGATTCCATGTATCCCCAGTATGTTGCCCTGTGGCCAGGGATGATCAGGGTCCTTAATGCTGGACAGCACATGAATTTTGGACAAGTTGGAGTTTCTGTGAGATAGAATGTGAAAAGTTGGTGAGGAAATCAGGGCGGAAGGCAAGCCTCAAAGTGACCTCAAAGGCTTGAATGGCTGATTCAGCATCTCTCCCAGATACTGGGAGAATTCTATGTTGTTCACTGTACATTCGATGCAGCAGGTAGACAATTCGAAGACACGTACCAGACTGGAGTTACAGTATATCTGGTGTGTGTGGCTGAAGCAGAGTGAGACCAGCCGATAATCACAATGATCAGGAAGATAAGTAGGGATTATTTAGGGAAGTGCTGCATTGTTGGAGATGCTGCTTTCTGGATGAGGCATTGCTCAGATGAACACAAAAGATGTCACACACTACTTGAAGAAAATTAGGGAGGCCTCCCGGGGTCATCCCTGCCCTTTTGCGATTCACCCCAGGTCGAGGTAAACTCAGGGTTATGAGCCATGGTCAACGGGGGAAACAGTGAATTTTTGGTGGTGCTGGCGGAAGAGCTCGAACCTCGAAGGACAATGGCTGCTTTCAGGTGGGGGGTCCTATGGGAAGAGGAGTTGTATTTCCTTTAAGCGTACTGGAGGAAGGCAAGGGGAAACCACCTCATCATACTGCTCACTGAAGTTGCAAATGGGAGGCTCTTATGAGCAACTGAAGAGGAAAATGCAGGACGAGGTGTGGAGGGATGAGCAAAGGAGATGCCCTTAGGCAGATTGCTGCTACACTACTACAACCTACCAATGCCCTGTCCAATCCTCCTCCTCCAACTAACACCACCAAAACCAGATTATCTGGTTATTCATCTGTCCTTTCAAGTGGACATAAAAGACCCCATCAGATGATTTGAAGAAAAGCAGCAGAGCTGACCCTTTTATCCCTTAAACAATGTCAGTAAAATGAATTATCTGGTCGTGTTTCCCATCGTGGCTTGTGGGATCTTGCTGTGTGCAAATTCGCTTGACCACTTCCTACATTAGAAAGTGACCTGTTGACTTTGAAGGCTTTGGGATGTCCTGAGGTCATGAAAGGCGCTTTCTAAATGCAAGCTCTTTCTTTTCTTTCATTCAGTTTCTATCAGTAAGAGGTTATGAGCAAATTGACAGATGCCTTTGGCCTGCAGTGACAATACGACAGAAAGTAATCCTTTGGTCCTCATGCACCTTGGGATACCCTGAGGATTCAATGGGTTGTTCTATAAATGCAACTTTTTTCTAATGTGGTGCTGTTTCATCCAGCTTTACAAACAGTCAGGATTTTAGAATGTTTGATGTTGGCTGGTGTGAACCATCTAGACAAGTGCACTGAGGCATCAAGGATGCTGTGCAAAAACCAAATGACACTTCATCGTTAAGACGGCAAACTGGTCCCATTACATATTACAGATAAACAGGAGACATTGATTCTTATACAGTGGAATGATTCCATGTCTCAAAGACAAGCTTCTTTGACCCTACCGAGCTCAGTATTACACCCCCTCCCTGTGTAACACGGGGCTGAATTTTCCTGGCTCATTGGAGATGGGCTGGGAGGTAGGGGGGTTTGTAAGGAGGGTGTCAGAAGGGGAATCTGGCATCTTCCCGCTGCCATTTCACCAGGAACCTTGGCAGCGTGGCCGCCAGCCAGCCAGCCAGCCAATTGAGGCAATTAATTGCTCAAATAAGGGCCGCTCCCTGTCCCCACCAGCATTTGGCCCACATTTGGAGGGCCCGCTCCCAGGTAAACCGCCCGGTGGCAATGGGCATTTCCCTATGGCATTGGCACTACCACTGCAACATGACCCCTTCTACCACCCCGATGGCTGGGGCTTGCATGCTTTACCCCAGCAGTTTAAAATTAACTTACCTGATCCTTGAGGGCAACTTGGCATGAACGCACCCTCTCCATCATGTTGTAGCCTCAGCAATGTCTACCATGAGTGAGTGGTGTTGCTGAGGCTGCTGGCCCTCTGATTGGACTGGCAGCTCCGAGGATGGGCAGTCGTCTTCAATTAGACAGCAATCCCAGTGGCCACTTGTCAATTGGCTGCCCCAGGGTCAGATCGCATGCCGGGTCCCACTTTCACCCCAGTGGTGGGAGTCATTACTGGGAAAATTCAGCCCAGTGTTTTGAAAACACTTCCCCAGATTCTGGCCAAGGCTCTGACTGGAAACTGATTCATAATCACCACTTTAAATTTCTAGAATTATCACAGATTTTGAATGCATAGATGCAAAAAAGCTCTTTTTCCTGCATCGAGAGGTTGAGCGAGTGCATTCTGGACAAGGCTATCTGTGGCTAGGCTAAATAAATGCTGCCAGATTTGTCCAAGGTGGACATGATACTAAGTGGAGGATCACTACAATAGCTCCAGCTCAGACTTAATTTCATTACGCTCGCTACTGGAGTTCTCACGTTTGCAGCCACTCAAACAGTAATGGTAATAATAATCATCGTTATGACTGATGACTGATGCTGGATATCCAACTTCATGAATGCAGCCAAAACGTATTCAGCTAATTACTGCAGCAAAGCCTGAAAACTGTTCAACAGTCAAAAGGCAGCTACTTTAAGCACCGTGTTAAATATTCCAGAGAGAAGCTGAATTCTCAGTGGCCCTAACATCCAGAGACAAATTTGAAAGCATCATGTCTCTCCTTTCGTATCTCATTATTCCAGTCCCAACAGCCAAAACATTTGTAGACCTGACTCAGGGATCATTATAAAGTCATTTATACTCATTACAGATGCTCATCTGAAAATTCAATAAGCAATGTATTCATCAAGGCAGGAATGACTAATAGCTAAACTGTTAGCTGCAATTTTTTTTGTGGCAATTTCAACCCAGTTCTTATTAGGGTGTGAGCTCACAGCATAAATTAGCCCACAGCGTCATCTCACCCTGAGGATCTGAAGAATTCCCGGTGTAAGATATAGTCAAATACAACAAGAGAAGTCGGGAGTATCACTGTGGGTTGGGAGGTACAAGGGATGCCTGAGAACTTGCTTGGGCGACGTACGTCACACTTGCAGTGAAGTTATGGTGGTGTAATTTCTGGTCACTGAGGGGTAGAGCATAGTGAGCATTACTTTGAATGTCAGGTCTGGCCGAGGGGTGACAATGTTAATACTGGCAGCCCAGAACTAAAAAAGCATTCAGTTCCCGAGCACCATACTAGGCTTTCCCAGAGCCAGTCCAGGTAAGGTCTGGCATAGTTAATGACAGAATTAATAAACTTCTACTCAGTTTCACAGAGAGAGTGGTACCCAGTGTTAGTCTAGACCTCACCTCATACTCTAGCTCTTGTCTTTTACTCCTTAACCAGACCTGCCATTATATATGTTTCTCAGTGTTCACCACCCTGTGGCTACCTGGAACGATGTCTTAAAAGTATGGCAGGATGTCACCATGGGCCAGAGTATCTGACTGTTTAAAATTCAACATTTGTTGAAGATGGTTTCTGATGTTTGAGAGTTTATAACATGTACAGATTTATCAACATGATAACATGACAGTGGGCTA
Source organism: Cetorhinus maximus (assembly GCF_964194155.1). NCBI lineage: Eukaryota > Metazoa > Chordata > Chondrichthyes > Lamniformes > Cetorhinidae > Cetorhinus > Cetorhinus maximus. The sequence continues at coordinate 41,272,708 of NC_135898.1, forward strand.
TTAGACAAACAGATACAGCACAGTGAGATAGACTATGTGATTAAGCAGATGTTCACAGTGAGAGAGATAGGGTTATTAAATAGATACAGTGAGAGAAACTGGGTTATTAAATAGATACAGTGATTATACAGAAAGATACAGTGAGATAGACTGAGTTATTAAGTGGAAAGGTACAGGAAGATAGATGATGCTTTCAGATAGCCTACTGTCACAAAAGGAGCTAGATAAATGCATTTTTTTTCTTTTTCTTTCTTAGCTTTTCTGGTTTATCACCTGCCTCCCTGCCATGAAAAATCTGGTTGGGTCTTCCCTTGCCCGATTCCATTCTATCCATGCTGTCGTAACCACAGAATCGCTTCTCCTTCTGCTCTGCACTACTCCCTCAGCAGTTCCCCAAGGATCTATCTTTGGCTTAGCTTCTCAGCTACTTGCTGTCCCTAGGCAAGATCATCCAAAAACACAGTGTCAGGTTCAACATGTACACTGACAACACCCAGTTACACCTCTCATCGCCACCTCTCTCGACTCCTCCATTGCTGATGAATTATCAGGCGGCTCATCCAACATCCAGGACTGGATGAATAGGAATTTCCTCCAATTAAATGTTGGGAAGACTGAAGCCATTGCTTTCAGCCCCTGGTCCAAACTCTGTTCCTTAGCTCTGATTCTACATCTTTCCATGGTCATTGACTGAGGCTGAACCAGACTGTTTACAATATTGGTGTCTGGTATTTTCTTGAAATGAGCTTCCCACCCCATATCCTCTCTATCACCAAGAACACCTGCTTCCGCCTCTATAACAGGACATGTCTTCATGCCTGCTTCAGCTCATCTTCTGCTGAAACTCTCACCCATGACTTTTTTACTCTTAAGCTTGGCTATTCCAGGGTGCTCCTGGCCAGCCTCCCACTTCTCCCCCTCCATAAACATGAGCTCATCCAAAACTCCGCTGCCCATATTCCAACTTACACCAAACCCCGTCCCTGTGCTCGGTGAGTTACATTGGCTCCTGGCTGAGCAACAGCACAATATCAAAATTCTCATCTTTGTTTTCAAATTCCTCCATGGGCTAGCCCCCATCTATTTTGGTAACCCCCTCTACCCCACAACCCTCTGACTTATCAGTTTTGCTCCAATTCTGGTCTGATAGGCATTCTTGATTTTCTTCCCTCTACCACTGGCAGCTATACCTTCAGGTGCATCAGCTCCAAGCTCTGGAATTCCCTCCAAAAACCTCTCCACCTCACTTTTCTTCCTCAAAATGCTTCTTAAAACCTACCACTTCGACCAAGCTTTTAAGCCACTTGTCCTAATATCTCCTTATAGTGTCAAAAGTTGCTTGATATTGCTCCTCGGGATGTTTTACAATGTTTAAGCACGATATAAATATAAGTTGTTGCTGCTGCTGGCCATTGCCGACCTGCCAGCACTACCACTTACAAGTAATAGAGCAGCGCCACCAGCAGTAATTCAATGGTACTGCAAGGGAAAGCCTCAAGAGGTGCGAGTTTAATTCAAAACCATGTGGACTTCAGTACTGACAAGGATAATCTGGAATACATCAGCTTTGCAAACAGGAGCATCTCAACTCTAGCAATGGCACAGAAATAGAAAATGCATTGAGCCATTTAAAGTGATCACTAATTGCAGAAGAAGAGAAGTAAGTTATTCAGTCCCTCAATCCTGCTCTGTTCAATTAGCTCATCACTAATCTGCACTCATCTCCATTTACCTGCCTTTTCTCCATATGCCTTGATACCCTTAACCTAACAAACATCTAGCTATCCAATTCCTGTAAGCTTCAGTTGACCCCTACCATCCACAGCCTTTTGGAGGAAGGAGTTCCACATTTCCACTACCCTTTGTGTGATAAAATGCTTCCTGACTTCACTCTTAAATGGGCTAATGCTAAATTTAAGGTTATCAATCTTGGCCTAAGTGTCCTTTGTTGGGCTTTTCCTGGGATGGGGGAGGCTATCTTATGAGGAAAGGTTGGACAGGTTGGGCCTGTTTCTATTGGACTCTAGAAGAATGCGGGGTGATCTTCTTGAAACATGTAAGATCCTGAGGGGGCTTGACAGAGTGGATGCTGAAAGGACTTTTCCCCTTGTGAGGGAGAGTAGCACTATGGGACACAGATTAAGAATAAGGAGTCTACCATTTAATTCAGAGATGATGGGAACTTTTTTTTCCCTCAGAAGGTTGAGAGTCTGTGGAGCTCTCTTCCTCAGAGAGTTATCGAGGTAGGGTCATTGAATATTTTTAAGAAATGGGTAGATAGATTCTTGTCTAACAAGGGAGTCAAAGGATATCGGGGGTAAAGGGGACCATGGCACTGAGGTCACAATCAGGTCAGTGATGATCTTATTGAATGGCGGAGCAGGCTCAAGGGGCCAAAAGGCCTACTCCTGCCCCTAATTTGTATGATTGTACATTTGTATGTTTGTTCTCATTTCCAGGTCTTTTGCACATCACTGCATTAACTTCTCATTTGTATTACAATCTGTGTCTACTTTGTCTGCTCTCTTTGTACTTGCTGAAATATTCTGTGAAACAAATCTGGTGTTCATGGCACAATTGGAAATATTGACTGAGATTCAATCAATGTGAATGCTCAAATGATATGAAATATATGACCACAGCCAGGCTAAGAACCAACTAAACTCATTCTCGGTAATATCATGCAGAGTGAGGTTGGAAACGCAGGGCTGCAAACACAATCCCCAAAAGCAAGAGGCAAAGTCAGCTGGCCAGAAACATGATAAATTAAAATATGATAAGTTAAATTAATTGAATCAGCTCCTCAATTGTAAATCAGATAAGCATTATTGATAAGCATCACAATAGCGCCAATGGTCTCTCTCTCATTCTTCTGGCTGAAGTGACAAATCCAATTCCATGACTAAAACTCAAAAGAAATCGTGGCCATGAATATACCAAGGCTGATGTTAAAAATAGTAATTTAACAAAAAAAAATCACCTGAAAGGCTAGTGGGACACATTCAATAGTAACTTTCAACATTGAATATATATTCTTAAAAGGAAAAGAGTTGCAGGGCAATGGGGGAAATGCAGGAGAATGGAAGCAATTGGAAAGAGCCAGCACAGGCACAATGGGCTGAATGGCCCACTTTTGTGCTGTAATATTCTATGTATACACTGCACACTGAATTCAGGTGTGTTCAAACTTTGTCAGTCCTTTGGAATTGGCCAAAACATCCTCAGTTCAAATGGATATTTCTAGATGGTAAATCGCCACAGAACATTGGTTATTTTAATTTACTATGAATGTATGTACATGATTGTGATTTCTCTTGGTGAACCTACATCCTGCCGAAGAAGTTTTGCGATCTCATCACATGAAACCAAAGGGGTTGTTCTCTATGTTAATGAGTTATGTTTAACGGCCAGCCACAAAGGACAGGAATAACAAAGGTGCACTTCAAGAAGATATACGATTGACATACTTAGCTTTAGCTTCAGCGTCTTCGTAGGCTTTGTTGGAAACATCTTCCAGGCCTCCGATCAGGTGTTTGAATGAACTGTAACAGTCAGAACACAGCTTTCAGCAAATCCACATTCTTACCGAACAATGTAAACTGAAAGAAGGAAGGACACAAGTCAATCTAGGCAAAGCAACCACAAGGCAGGAATATAACACACCGTTCCTGTAACATTTAATGTCAGGACACTCTGAGGCACAATTGCATACACATTCAGCCTTTCTTTCTTCGAATGGAATGTGTTTTAACTAATATTTCACATTTTCACAATGAAAAATATTAAGTATTGAAGGCATGAGGAGAAATTTTTTCATGCAGTGAGTCATTAAGATCTGGAATGTGCTGCCTGAGAGTGTGGTGGAGGCAGGTTCAATCAAGGCACTCAAGAAGGAATTAATTATCTGAAAAAGAAGAATGCAGGGCCATGGGGAGAAGGCAGAGGAGTGGTACCAGGTGCATTGCTCATTCGGAGAGATGGCACAGGCACAACAGGCTGAATGGCCTCATTCTGTGCTGCAACAATTCTTGTGATTCTGAGATTCTGCCTGTCCAGCCTGCCAAGCAGCTTAAAACATCTCTGGCTTTGTGTCTGTACGTGCGCTATCAACAAGTCTATTGAAGGAGCAGTCAGGTCCTTCAGGCATGGGCAGGTCCCTGTGGACTGATGGAAATTGGCAGTCGAGGGCTTCCAAACTGATGCAATGTCAAATATCATTTAGCCGGGGAGGGATGAACAAGGTGCCAGGGGATGTCGAAATAAAGGCCTTAGTAATGCATATTCAGTGAGGAGAAGAGGAAAGCAGGGAGTGACAGCCAATTACCATGGGTACCAGTCCTCCTCAAGGGCAGTTACAGAACTGGTAGGACTCAATTCATTTACTTAAGAGGGGGGGAAAAAAGCAAATGATAGGACAATGGGTCCACTTTGCTTGGGACATTTAAGGATCCAAAAGCCTCCTTCTGTGCTGTAACCATTCTGTAATTCTATGAAGTCAACCGAGTTAAACTCCCCGATCTCGAGAGCAGAAATGTTTTCTATTTGATTACTTTGGACTTCTAGCAATTCTGCACAGATATGGTCTGGTGCACCTAGTGTCAGATATGCACCAGGAGACTCAGGCCTCACAGGAGTCAGAATTAATAATGCCACAGTTGGGACGAAATCTTGTGCTCCTGCTGGTGGTGAGCTTGGAGGCGGGAAGGGCATGTAATTAGGTGAGAAGTTGGCATGCCCGAACACTGGCACCTTTCCACCTCCACCAGAATTAAGTTCTGGACAGGAAGGCCCATGGTCAACCTTCCCACCCTGCCACCAATTGAGGCCCTTAAGTGGTCAATTAATGACCACTTAAAGGCCTCAGCCCACAGGTGCTAACCCAGCTGCAGGTGGCCTGTTACCATGCGGCGTGCACAACAGCCACAACCCTGCAGGCAGCTTGTCACCTCAGGAGTGGGGGGATTCCTTTAAGCAAAGGTAATCAGTGCCCAAATGAGGGACTGGGCATCAGGAAGTGGATGGCCCGTTGATAGCCATCCCCTGCCCTTGCTTTTCTTTTATTCATTTAAGGGACGTGGGCATCACTGGCTGCCCACCCCTAATTGCCCTTGAGAAGGTGGTAGTGAGCTGCCTTTTTGAACCGCTGCAGTCCCTGTGGTGTAGGTACACCCACTGTGCTGTTAGGAAGGCAGTTCCAGGATTTTGACCCAGCGACAGTGAAGGAACGGCGATATATTTCCAAGTCAGGGTGGTGAGTGGCTTGGAGGGAAACTTCCAGCTGGTGGTGTTCCCATCTATCTGCTGCCCTTGTCCTTCTAGGTGGTAGTGGTCGTGGGTTTGGAAGGTGCTGACTAAGGAGCCTTGGCGAGTTTCTGCCGTGCATCTTGTAGATGGTACCTCCCTGGCGATCTTCCTCTCCCCACGCAACCCCCCGCCCCCTTACACGCTACTTACCAGTGTCCTGGGTCGCTCTGCGATCCTGGGACTCCAGGGGATGTTCTTCTGGCAGTAGCCACGGCCTCCATACAAGAGCTGCGAGTCTCTGATTGGCCAGCAGCTCTCACTAGGCAGGACTTCCACCACCAGGAAGGCCCACCCGTGGCCTCACCACTGCCTGATTGGCTTGTGGTTCAGCAGGTCTTCCTGAAAGGAGGCAGCTCCAGTTTCTTCCTGGCTCTTCAGCCGACAGGCGAGATCCCCAACACCAAAGAAGATTCCGTCCATCGTCTTTCTTTCCGATGTACACCTCTCCTGCTTTCCTATAGTATTTATGGTGCTCGATGCCAGTGCTATACCAGTATTTACTAAACATAAAGTCTAATGAGAAAGGTCAGACTTATGTTCTCTGGTTACAGTCCTGCACCACAACATTGCACCAATCCTTTATTTAAAGTGTGAGCAAGTCCCTCAGAATCCCTTTCCAGAAGGATCAGTCAAAAATGGAACTCTGATCAGCGGGAGCAACAATTTTTTCTTTCTATACCTTTCTGTTTCCTCTCAATTAATGGCGATCTCTCATTAGAGCCTTGTTAAAAGGTGCCAGTGTGATAAGGCTGAGTGGCCATCAGTGCAGGTGGTTAGCGGGCATTTTTAACATAACCCACTCACTGGGAAACTGATGGGATCAGGTGCATCGTGTATTTTACACTCCATCCAAATTTACTCTCCGCTGAATTTAATGAGGAGTAATATTGGACAGGGAGTAAAAGTGGATAATATGGGATTCCCGCCTAATGGACAGAATTTTACACTCGCGGGCGGGCGCTCAACTCAATCGGGTGTAAAATATGGCACAATATTTTGGTCTGCGGGCATGCACAAGAGTTGGCAGTGCGTCCGCCAACAATTAAGAAGCCTATTAAGGCCATTAATGTATTAAAAAAAGAGCGATTTTTGCTGCCCGTCCAACTTTACAGTTGGCGGGCGGGCGAATCGGCCAGGCAGCCTTTGGATTTTTGAATAAACCTCGTCCACGGGGTGGGATGAGGTTTCCGAAATTAATTTTTAAAAAAAAATGTTTTGACAGAATTTTTATTATGTATATGTTCATGTGAGCGAGTCCTATGGTGTGGGCAGTTTTTCCGGAATTTCCAAAACTTTATTTTTGATTTTAAAATTCTTCAGCTCCCTGAGGCAGCTCTTTGCCCTCAGGGAGCTTTCATTGCGCAGATGTCAGCCCTCGCCCTCCTCCAGCCCCCACCCCGGCAGCGCTGAGCCTTTCAGCACATGTGAAATCGCAGTCGGGCGGGGTGGGGGGGGGTGCGATCACGGGCAGCGGATCGTTTCCCGGCCTCTCCTGGGCCCACCCCCTGCGCCCGCCCGATGGCCCAAAATCCTGCCCAATGAGTTTGGTTAAAATGACACCCAGGGCTAGATTTTCCCACTGGGGACCAATGGGACCAATCCCATGCCACCTCCATCACCAGCCTGCCATGAAGTGCAATTTTCATGGGGTCATGAAATGACCCTTCAGAGAGGTAGAGAGGTCTAGTTTATTCATTCATTGGATGTGAGAATCGCTGACTAGGCCAGCATTTATTTCCCATCCCTAACTGCCCTTGTTCAGCCACAGGGCTGCGGGTCTGGAGTCACATGTAGGCCAGACCGAGTGAGGGCAGCGGATTTCCTTCCTTAAAGGACATTAGTGAATCAGATGGGTTTTTACAACAATCGGCAATGGTTTCATAATCATTATCAGGCTTATAATTTTTTTAATTAAATTCAAGTTTCACCATATGCCGTGGGATTTGAATCCGGGTCCCCAGAGCATTACCCTGGGTCTCTGGGATACTTGTCAGTGACCATACCACTATGCCATCACCTCCTCCTCTGCTGCCCAATGAGTGGTTGGGGGAGCGGGAATAGGCGTGAGACACCAGGGAAGTGGACCGTATACTGGCCCTAACCGGCAGCCATTACTGTGGCTGTTGTCTGCATGTGGTCTTAATAAAATGAGAGGATTTTCACCTTCAAAGTAGCCAGAACGAAATGAAGAGCTGGGATGCAAGATAGTGAAAGGAAAAGTTAGCTATTAAAGTTTCATTGCTGCTCAGTAGTTTTTTGTCTACACTTTTCATTTTCTCACATTAAATAAAACTAGTTTCAGTGCTGCCACCCCTGTTCCCACCAGGCTGGATCTGGTCAGCTTCACAGAGCTCCTAACCACTGCCCGCCCCAATAAAAATCTCGGGGCATTTCAAGCCAAGCTCTTGATGAACTCCCTAATGATTCAATGCTGCTGAGCAATGAGTGAGGCAACATCACTTTGCCCCCTGCCTCCGCTCTTCCCCCATCTGTGGGAATTGCGAATGAAGCTGGCAGACTAGCACGCAGGCTGCCGGAGCCATTTTGTTTTGCCATCCTGCCTCCATTCTGTCCCAGTTTGGAATGGGAAAATCTGGCCCTCAGAGTCTCTGGTGTTATGCCTTCAGCTTTCTCACACAGCCTCGGTCCTCCCAAGATATTTTCCGGATTGGGATTCATGGCGGCCATTCGTTAAGCAAAAATGTTCCAAGAATTAACAGAAATTAGACTGGGGGGAGAAAAAGTTGGAATTTAAGATTTAGAAATTACTGCTGGTGGCAAGTGGCAGGCAGTGGTTAGGAGCTCTGTGAAGCTGACCAGATCCAGCCTGGTGGGAACAGGGGTGGCAGCACTGAAAGTTTTATTTAATGTGAGAAAATGAAAAGTGTAGACAAAAAACTACTGAGCGACAATGAAATTTTAATAAGCAACCTTTCCTTTCACTATCTTGCATCCCAGCTCTTCATTTCCTTCTGGCTACTTTGAAGGTGAAAATCCTCTCATTTTATTAAGACCACATGCAGACAAAAGCCACAGTAATGGCTGCCGGTTAGGGCCAGTATATGGTCCACTTACCTGGTGTCTCAGCTTCTTCCTTCACTAGCACAGTTCTTCCCTCCACTATTGTAATAGCCGTTAAATTTGATATGAACATTTGAAGTACAGTAACATTACTGAGGGTAATTGTCACCTTCAAGACTCTTTGATTTTTATAAAAGGAGCTTTACAAGGTAATGTACACACTGTGTAAAATATGCCTGACAGCAGGATGATTAAATGTTTGATGTTACAGTGAACCACGTTTCGTTCCAGTCAGTGCTCATATCACTGAATCATTTCCTTCACATCATCAAGTGGTTACTTTGAATAATTAATTCTTATAACACATTAGCCTTGATTATCATGATCTGTGTTATTTTAATCCATTATTCCAATGGATCACCCTTTCTTCAAGTCATTTGAATGTTCATTTGTATTCATGAATACAAACGCAAACATGCATAGACTGTTTCATGTAGCGGATGAAATGGCTTCTGCTCTCAAGCCTTTATACACCAATGATGACATCAGAGGGCACATGACAATGGCAAGCCTATGGCACAAAGACACTTCTCCAAACATCCCCCTTTACACATATAAGAAAACAACCTGCATACAATATCATTTGCAGTTGCAAGTCGGGCACATACATGATCTACAATGAAAATCATCACACCTGCACAGAAAACTGGTCATTCTAGACTGACCCACTTCCATCTGTCCCTACACACATTGCACACATAATCCTTAAAGCATTCAGGTCTTCTAACAGTATGCATGTGATTTGTTATTTGCTGTTCATCTGGTGCCTGCTCATTCCTGGGGTGATGTTGCCTCTCTGGGGAATTTTGCTGCCATGGCGGGTGTTGTTGCTATGGCAATTGTTGCATTTATTTGGGCATGGCCAACCTCTGGGACTGATGGCCTTCCATTTCCTTTTGAGGTTGGTGAATTCACATCTTCCTCATCTGCTATCTGGTGTGAAGCAGCAGCTTCTCCAGTTGTTTATATATATATATCTGCAGTTACAATGATGTCTCTCGTTCATTTTCACCATGTTCGATCGAGGTGACAACTTGTTCATACAAGTCTCAAGTTACCAAGTGAGCTGACTTTTTTTGAGACCATTAACTGTCCTCACTCTAGCCACTCTCCAATTCTCAGCTCTGGCAACAACTTGGCAGTTTTATCAAAGTAAAATTTGGCTTCCTGTCATTTCACTTTGATTTTGTCACTCACCTGCTGTTACAGCTTCTGGCTTCAGTCATGTTTTAACAATTGGAAGAATAGTTTGGGTGCAGCATGGCATTATAGTTACTGAATTGGACTACTTTCCATGCCCACAGTAGGTGCGTTTCTCCACTCTAGGGTTGCCTTGTACACATCTGTGCTGGATCTGCTCGATTCTTTGATGATTCCTTTGAAAATTTTCACAGCTGCCTCAGCTTTTCAATTTGACTGGGGATAGTGTGGAGATGATGTGTAGCGCTGCATTTCCCAGTCATTTATGAAGCACCTGAATTTTTCACTCATGAACTGAGGGCCACTGTCGCTCATCATAATCTAAGGAATGCCATTACGACTAAAGTGTGCTTTCAGGCATTCTACGATGTCACTGGTGGTCATTGGTGTCAGCTTGTCTACCTCCCAGTCTGAACAGTTGTCAACAGTGACGAGATAGTTCCAGTGAGAGTGAAGAGGTGTACTCCAAGCTTCATTCATGGTCTGTCTGGGATGTCATAAGTCATGAGAGGCTCTTTAGCTTGCTTAGCTTGATGTTCATTACAAGCACTGCACTGACTGATGTGGTAGTTGATCTCATTACTCATGTTTGGCCAGTGGAGGACTTCTCTTGCCTTTCTCAGATTACACTCGATCCCTTGATGACTTGCAGGGATGCGCTTCTCTTTCCTCAACTCCTTAGGGATGATGACTCTCTTTCCTTCATACAAGATGCCATCTCGGGCTATCACTTCAACTCTGTATGCCCAATACTCTCTTACAGCAATAGGTATGTCCTCGATGGTTTCCAGCCATCACTACTTTCATCATTACTTCCTGCAGCATTTGGAGAGTTGCATCTCACTACGTAGGTTGCTTGATCTGACTAAGACGCTTGTCTGTCATATCTAATGTCCTTGCTGGGTTGATGACTTCCAAAGCATGTCATGTTGTTGCTTCTTTTTGAATCGGGAACATTTCAGACACAGAACTAGCATCAGCAACTTCCTTCAAAGGGAGTGCAGCTCTTGACAACACATTGGCGATGTATATCCACTTCCCTTGCTTGTACTTCACTTCCAAATGATATCCCTGCAAATGAAGTAACATCCTTTGTAGACGCTTCAGAGTGGTTTGAGAAAGGTGCTTTGAAGCAGCTTGTGGTCAGAATCTATGATCACTTTGTCCCTCCCACGCAGGTATGATTAAAATGCTCACAAGCAGAGGTAGTGGTTCAAGAAGGCAGCTCACCACCACCTTCTTAAGGGCAATTAGGGATGGGCAATGCATGCTGACCTAGCCAGTGACACCCACATCCTGTAAATTAATTTAAAAAAATAGTTATGCACTCTTTCTCAATCTATGCAAAGCATCATGCAATTTGGGCTAACGCTCTGGATGCAAGCACAGTTGGTTGTCCTTGCTGCATGAGGATTGCTCCAAGTCCTGTCTTGTTGGCATCACACTGCAGGGTGGCCTCCTCATTAACATCATAGTACCTCAGCATTGGTGTTGCTGCCACTAGTTGTTTGCTGCGAGGAAAGCGTCTTGCTTGTTCTTTGCCAGAATACCCACTGAACATCCTTTGCTGTGAACTTGCATAGAGGTTCACACTCTGATGACAAATTAGGCAAGAACTTAGCTAGGTTGTTCACAAATCCAACAAATTGTTGCACCACCTTCACACCTGTTGGTTGCTGCATCTCTGCTACTGTTCTCACCTTATCAGGGTCAGGGCAAACTCCTTTCGCTGTCAGTACATGACATATATACTTGACTTCAGTCATCTTCAGTTGCAGTTTCTTCTTATTCAGCTTCAGGTTCATCTGGCGAGCTCTCTACAGCAGTCTCACTAGATTCTGATCATAGCCTGCAATGGCTTCTTCCATTATATCCCACATCCATAGACAAGTAGATCATCCACAATTGCTTCCACTCCCGGAAGATCACTGACTATGTTATGCTGTCTGCCTTGATACTCTTCCAGAGCAGTGGAAATGCCAAATGGCTTGCACAACCACCTGTTCCTCTCAAATGGCATCCAGGACATTGTCAGGAAACTGCTGCTTTCATCCAACTTCACTTGCCAGTATCCATCCTTCGTATCGAGGGTAGTAAAGAACTTGGCCTTGGCAAGCTGCAGTAAAATTTCTTCAATGGATGGCATGGACTAGTGAGATTTCTTTAAAGTTTTATTGAGGTCCTTTGGATCGATGTACATTTCCGTGTTGTTTCACTGCTACCCATACTTCTAACCCAGTCTGTAGGAGTTGTCACTTTCCTGAATTACTCCCATCTTTTCAAGTTCCTCTATCTTGTCTTTCTGGCTGGGCTTCAGGGCAGCTGGAACTCTCCTCAGAAGACGCTGAGTTGGTCTCACACTCTCATCTACTTCAAAATTGTATTCACCAGGAAGATATCCAAGACCTGTGAAAGCATCTTTGTAATTTTTTAGGATTTGCTCAGCAGACAATGGTTTTGTGCCATGTGAAACACTGCAAAACTCTTCTAGTACATGGAGGGTTACCAGTCCAAGCTTTTGACTTGTTTCAGCTTAGAAGGAGTAGGTTTTGCTTCATGCCCAACTATTTGGAACTGTAGATCTTCTTTCTTCCCTTGAATTGGGCTCTCAATTTAGCTTGCTCTCTTGGTGTGAGCATTGTTCCATCATAAAGCCTCAACTTTACCTTCGATGGCTTCATTTTTAGGTCACCATCTTGAGCAACTTCACACAAGTCGACGGAGCTCATGATATTGCATATAGCACCAGTGTCTATCTGACACTTCATATTAACTTGATGCTCTCCTTCTGCAATCATCATTCCAATAGTCATAAGCCATCTTTTCCCTTGAGACTTGATGGTGCCAGCCAGTGCTAGGGTGTAGAATGATTCATCAGGTTCATTGTCCAACATCTCTCTATGAACAATCTTTATAGGCTTGCTTTTCTTCTTTCCAGCAAAACACCTGCTTGCAAAGTGATTCAGCTTCTTGCAGATTGAGCACTGCCTTCCCCATGCTGGACACGCTTCCTTTTCTTTGGTGTGGTGTCCTCCAGTACCCTGGCCTTGATCTTTCTGCTGGCCCTTCTCATAGAGTCATAGAGGCCTACAGTATAGAAAAAGGCCCTTCGGCCCATCGAGTCTGCGCCAGTCATACACGTACTTAACTATTCTAATCCCATTTTCCAGCACTAGGCCCATAGCCTTATATGCCATGAAATCGCAAATGCACATCCAAATACTTCATAAATGTTATGAGGGTTTCTGCCTCTACCACCCTTTCAGTCAGTGAATTCCAGATTCCCACCACCCTCTGGGTGAAAGAATTCTTCCTCACATCCCCTCTAAACCTCCTGCCCCTTACCTTAAGTCTATGCCCCATGGTTATTGATCCCTCCACCAATGGGAAAAGTTCCTTCCTGTCGACCCTATCTATGCCCCTCATCATTTTATACACCTCAAATCATGTCCCCCATCAATCTCCTCTGCTCCAAGGAAAATAGCGCCAGTGTATCCAATCTCTCCTCATAACTAAAACTCTCTAGCCTAGGCAACATCCTGGTAAATCTCCTCTGCACTCTCTCTAGTGCAATCATATCCTTCCTATAATGCGGATTCCAGAGCTGCACACAATACTCTAGCTGTGGCCTAACCAGTGTTTTATACAGTTCCCGCATATTCTCTCTGTTCTTTTATTCTATGCCTTGGCTAATAAAGGCAAGTATCCCATATGCCTTCTTAACCACCTTATCTACCTGTCCCGCTACCTTAAGGGACCGGTGGACATGCATACCAAGGTCCCTCTGATCCTCGGTACTTCCCAGGGTCCTACTATTCATCGTGTATTTCTGTGCCTTGTTTGTCCTGCCCAAGTGCATCACCTCACACTTATCCGGATTAAATTCCATTTGCAACTGATCAGCCCATCTATATCCTCCTGTAATCTAAGGCTATCCTCCTCACTATTTACCACCTCACCAATTCTTATGTCATCCGCAAACTTACTGATCAACTCTGCTACATTCAAGTCAAAATCGTTTATATATACTATAAGCAGCAAGGGACCCAACACCGATCCCTGTGGAACCCTACTAGACACAGGCATCCAGTCACAAAAACACCCCTCGCCCATCACCCTCTGCTTCCTGCCACTCAGCCAATTCTGGATCCAATTTGCCAAATTGCCTTGGATCCCATGCGCTCTTACCTTCGTTATCAGTCTCCTATGCGGGACCTTATCAAAAGCCTTGCTGAAGTTCAAGTTGACTACGTCAAATGCATTGCCCTCATCTACACACCTGGTCACCTCTTCGAAAAATTCAATCAAATTGGACAGACATGACCTCCCCTTGACAAAACCATGCTGACTGTCCTTGATTAATCCCTGTCTCTCCAAGTGTAGATTAATTCTGTCCCTCAGAATTGCTTCCAATAGTTTCCCCACCACTGAGGTTAGACTGACTGGCCTGGAGTTCCCTGGTTTATCCCTTCCTCCCTTCTTGAATAACGGTACTACATTGGCTGTCCTACAGTCCTCTGGCACCACTCCTGAGGCCAGAGAGGTATTGAAAATTATTGCCAGCGCCCCCTATCTCCTCCCTTGCCTCACTCAACAGCCTGGAATACATTTCATCCAGGCCTGGAGATTTATCTACTTTTAAGCCTGCCAGACCACTTAGAACCTCCTCCCTTTCTAGGCTAATTTCTTTAATTATAATCACAGTCCTTCTGCCTGATTTCCATACCCACGTTGTCCCTCTCACTTGTGAATACCGACACAAAGTATTCATTTCGAACCCTACATCATCTTCTGGCTCCACACACAAATTACCACTGGTCCTTAATGGGCCCTACTCTTTCCCTATTTATCCTCTTACTCTTAATGTACTGTACAATAACTTTGGATTTTCCTTTATTTTACCTGCCAATGTTTTTTCATGCCCCCTTTTTGCTCTCCTAATTTCCTTTTTAAGTTCTCCCCTACACATTCTATACTCCTCTAGGGCTTCCACTGTTTTGAGCCCTCGGTATCTGCCTCCCTTTTTCTCTTCATCCAATCCTGTATATCCCTCGACATCCAGGGTTCCCTGGATTTGTTGGTCCCACCCTTTGTCTTTACTGGAATATGTTGGCCCTGTACTCTCCCTATTTGCTTTTTGAATGAGTCCCACTGCTCTGACGCAGATTTACTTAAAAGTAGCTGCTCCCAGACCACTCTGGCCAAATCATACCTGATCTTATTAAAATCGGCCTTCCCCCAATTTAGAACTCTGATTTTTGGCCCATCCTTGTCCTTTTTCATAACAACCTTGAATCTAATGGAGTTATGATCACTATCTGCAAAATGTTCCCCCACTGATACCTCTAACAGTCCTGGCTTCATTCCCTAAAATTAAGTCCAGCACCTCTTGTAGGACCTTCTACGTACTGGCTTAAAAAGCTCTCCTGGATGCATTTTAAGAATTCCGCTCCCTCTAAACCTATCACACTATGACTAACTCAGTTAATGTTCGGTAAGTTGAAATCCTACCCTATTAATTTTACACTTCTCTGAAATTTGCCTTCATATCTGCTCTTCTATTTCTCTCTGACTGTTTGGGGACCTATAGTACACTCCCAGCAATGTGATTGCTCCTTTTTTGCTTTTCAGTTCCACCCAAATGGCTTCATTTGAGGAGCCTTCTAAGATGTCATCCCTCCTTACTGCTATAATTGATTCCTTGATCAATATTGCAATACCCCCTCTTCTTTTACCTCCTTCCCTGTCTCGCCTGAAGACCCTATATCCTGGAATATTGAGCTGCCAATTCTGCCCCCCTTTCAACCATGTCTCTGTGACAGCAATGACATCATACTTCCGTGTGTTAATTCGTGCCCCCAACTCATCTGCCTTATTTCGTCAGACTCCTTGCATCAAAATAAATGCCATCCAACCTTGCTAAACTCCCTTGTGCCTTAACTGGCCTATAATTTCTATGCCTTCCAGACTTACTTGCTCTATAATTTTGGCTGTGCATCTCCCCAACAGCACTAGCAAACCTCCCCGCAAGGATGTTGGTCCCATTCCGGTCCAGATGCCACTTGTACAGGTCCCACCGCCCCCAGAAACGGTAATGTCCCAGAAATCTAAAGCCCTCCCTCCTGCACCATCTCTCCATGCATTCATCTGGAATAATCTCCTATTTCTAAACTCACTAGTGCATGGCACCAGAAATAATCCAGAGATTACTATCTTTGAGGTCCAGCTTCCGAGCTCCTTAAATTCTACATGCAGGACCTCATCCCTCTTTCTACCTTTGTCATTGGTGCCAACATGTACCACAATCTCTGCCTGTTTGCCCTCCCCCTTTAGAATGCCCTGCAGCCGTTCAGTGACATCCTGGACCCTGGCACTATGGAAGCAACATACCATCCTGGATTCACGTCTACATTCTGCAAATAGTTCTTCCTTCTCTCCATTATTTTGCGCTTGGAAGGCCTGAACTGCCTCTCAGCAGGGTGCAAAGCCTGGTCAGTTCTATCATTACTCTGCAGCTGATGATTGACCACTTCAGAGCTTCTACACAAGTCAATAGCTTTCTTGAGAGTAAATCTCTCCTCTCTTAGCAGACATGCTCTCACTGCAGGATCTCTTGTCCCTAAGACAATCCTATCTCTGATCAGATCATTCTTCAGTTGCTCAAACTCACAAGATTCAGCTAGTCATCTCAGTACAATCACATATTGATCAATGTTCTCCCCCTCTTCCTGAGCACTGGCGTTGAACACGTGGAGTTCATATGTAACATCAGTAGAGGGTTCCAAGTCTACTTTCAAAGCCTCCAATATTTCACAAGACTGGATTTTCAGTTCCTCAGTTCCTGAGATCCAGGGTGCAATAAAGCTTGTAGCACTTTTACGCCAGCATAACAGAGTTGCTTATCTTATTTGTTCAGGTTTCTAGTTTAACTTGTGGCAATTTCATAGTTTTGCCATTGAGACTGAAAGAATTGCAGAAGCTAACCAAGGCTTCTTCCAAACCCACAACCCCTACCATCTAGAAGGACAAGGGCAGCAGATACACGGGAACACCACCACCTGGAAGTTCCCCTCCAAGCCACTCACCATTCTGACTTGGAATTATATCGCCATTCCTTCGCTGTTGCTGGGTCCAAATCCTGGAACTCCCTCCTTAACAGTATACCTACACCACGGGGACTGCAGCAGTTCAAGAAGGCAGCTCACCCCCACCTTCTCAAGGGCAATTAGGGATGGGCAATAAATGCTGGCCCAGCCAGTGATGCCCACATCCTGTAAATTAATTTTTTTAAATTCCAATTTATTTTCAAATCTGCTTTCATCTCTATAGCAACCAGCACTGGAATATTCAAAGTCAGACTGACTCACTTATTTGACCAATATCCCCTATAAAGTTGCAGACTGAAGTTGTAATGATTCGCTGTCAAAATATACTCAATTTCCGCTTCACACTTCTGACACCATGTTCCGACTGGTGGATGGAATGGCTTCTGCTCTCAAGGCTTTATACACCAAGGATGACATCAGAGTTCACATGACTATGGCAAGCCCTTGCCACATTACACAAAGGCACTTTTCCAAGCAAACTCTCACCCATACTGTGGTGACAAGAGCAGGTCAGAAGGTGGGAGTTCTGCAGTGAATAACTCACCCCCAACTTCCCAAAGCCATCTACAAGGCACGAGTCAGGAGTGTGATGGAAAACTCTCCACTTGACTGGATAAGTGCGGCTCCAACAACACTCAAGAAGTGCGACACCATCAAGGTCAAAGCAGCCCACTTGATCAGTGCCCCATCCACCATCTTAAACATTCACTCCCTTCACCAGCAGCACACAGTGACAGGAATGTGTATAATTTACAAGCTGCGCTGCAACAATTCATCACACACAACCACATAAACACGGTTTCAGACATACATTAAATATATGTCCTAGTTGTACAAACTAACTACCCTAGTGGCTCAATGGGTGCACAGAATGATCAGAGACATACAGGTCAAGGAAGTCCCAGTCCCAGTCCTCAGGAGGGGTGTGAAGGAACCAAGCTGATCTCAGAATCCCCAAGCCACACCAGAAAAATCAACCAGGATTCCTGTTCTCAATCCCAGAGTCCATTGTGGAAGATCACATGTCCAACAGGCATTGGGTGAACAGGAGTGGGCTGAGCAGGGAGGGATTCCCAAGAATGGAACAGCACACCCAAACTAAGGAACCTAACAGCAATGTGTGGACCAGGACCGGATAACTATGAACAAGGATTATTTGAGGCAGCAAATAGGAAAATAAATAAGTTGATATAATTTCCATACAGACAGCAAATGTGAATATTGAAAACAAGAATCTTATAAAAAAGACAGTGGCGCTAGAATAATTGATCAGGTGATGGTCACCAGTGACTGAATACTAATGCACTGCTCTGTGCAGTGATAGAGCTTGGATTCCCTGGTATGATTTTCATTCCATTGAGCTTGCAAACACACTGAGGCTGTAAGACATGCCACGGGGTAGCCAGGAGATTCAATAGGGAGAGCAAACAGAGAAAAAAAAATCTACTGTTAAACCACAGGTTCTGGAGCAAAACGGCAATGACAGGTTACAGACCAGCATAGATCAGTGCACAGGTACAGACAGGAATGGGTTCCAGACCGGCACAGGTTGCAGACCAGTAAAGATTACAAACTAGAAAAGGTTACAGACCAAAACAGGATACAGACCAGCATACAGAATACAGACCAGCATACAAGATACAGAACAGAACAGGGTACAGACCAGCATACAGGATACAGACCAGAACAGGATACAGACCAACATACAGGATACAGACCAGAACAGGATACAGACCAACATACAGGATACAGACCAGAACAGGATTCAGACCAGCATACAGGATACAGACCAGAACAGGATTCAGACCAGCATACAGGATACAGACCAGTTTGATCAACATACAGGATACAGACCGAACAGGATACAGACCAGTATAGACCAGCATACAAGATACAGACCAGAACAGGATAAAGACCAGTATATATCAGCATACAGGATACAGACCAGAACAGCACGGAGAAGAATAAGTTCCAGGGCTGCCCAGAGCAGACCCTGGGAGTAACTGACCTATCTGCCTCTGCAATCGGTGAACCTTGAATTTGGGGGACATATATTTTACTTGAGGCTGACATTCTGCAGGGAAGCAGTGACATTACAATGTTAAATGACACACTTATGGCTGCTTGAGGTGGTCTCGCTGGGCTGTAAGATTACTCGGCACTAAAGTGCGTCATATTACATCCGATACACAAGGGGGAAGTTTCTGGACGAACTCAAGCCATACAAATGTGGGTGTGCTGTAGATATCCTCTCTGGTATACTGGTGCTTGTCACTCCCATAAATAGTCTGAATCTTATGTTAAAGGGTATTGTCCAAAATCTAATTATACAATTGCATGACCCAGGGGTGTAACAAAAGGCCCCCCTTGTGGTCTGAACTTTACATTGTGCCTTTCGCAAGTGTGTTTCTTCAATCTTTCCAACGGCAGACTGGGTAATGTGAGGCCAGATGCGAATGGTTGAGCTAATCTATTTCACAACAAGTGAACACAGAGTAACAATCAAATTAGTTCATTGGTTTAACAGTTAACAGTTAATTAGCTTAATCTCATCTCTTTCCTGGAGAACATGAGATAAACTGAACCACGTGCTCTATCCTTTTTGTGATATGGCTCACTTGTTTTTTGCATTATATTTCTTTCAGACTATTTCTAACTGCAAAACTGACCTCCCACACTTTTTTGAGCTTCCAGTTGCAGAACCCACACCTCAGGGCTACGCCTTGCAGTCTTGTTTTGAAACCTAATTGCTCAGCTATTGCTTTGTACCATTTGTGGCTTGTGATGCTGACTTGTTCTGTGATAGTGATGCACTCGTACATGATTTACTTCCTTAGGATATCAAGGCCTTGGAGAAGGTGCAGTGGAGATTCACTGGAACAGTAACAGGGGTGAAGGACTTCAGTTCTGTGGAGAGATGAGATTTGCTGGGATTGTTCTCCATTGAGCAGAGAAACTTAGAGGAAGATTTCACTGAGGTGGTCGAAATTACAAAAGGTTTTGATTGAGTAGATTTGGCAAAACTGTTTACATTGTCTAAAGGGTTGGTTAGCAGAGGACAAAGGTTGAAGACAATTGTCCAAAGAATCAGGAAGAAGATGAGTTTTTCTATGTGCCAAGTTATAATCTTGAATGTACCCACTGAAAGGATGGTGGAAGCAGATTCAATAGTAACTTTTGTTACAACTGGGATGGGAGGAGTGCGCAGTTTCTCTCGCCCCACTACTCCACAGGTTGCACCATAATAGCCAAATGTTTACTTTCACTATTGTCAGAACCAGAATGAAAGAGACTTTAACCAGGTTTCTTTCAATAAACTCAGAATGATTGATTCATTATGTAATGAAACTTCTTTTTTAAAACAAGTTGCAAAACATACAATTAACATACAATTTGTAATCTGGAATTGTAACTATCTGCTCCTTTTTAAAATCCCAACACATACATAAACACACACAACAAAGGACAAAACAAATAGAATCTCTGCAGAGGTTAGCCTCTAGAGGGATAAAGTTCGAAGGATTTTGATGCTCTCAATCCAGTATTTGCTATGTGTGAAGACTGATTGCTGGTCACGGTAGCTGTCTGGACATTCTTTCCAAAGAAGCTTCAGCGTGGAGGAGAATAGAGCTGGATCAATTCTTGGGATCTCTCTCTCTTGTCTTAGCTTTTTAGGTTTCCAAATGCAGAAGAGTTATACTGAGAAGAGAGACCCTGGCTGAATACTGATAACTACACCATGTTTCAGGCAAGGCAGGGAGAGAGCAAGTTAGGAAAGCCTTCCTTCTCGGCTTATTTCCCAAAACTGAGTCCAAAAAAAAAATGTTCTGAACATAAAACTCATTTCAGTCAAGTGGTTTCCAGAAAATCCAGGGCCTCTGCCTTTTAAAAAAAAGTTATTTTTCTCCAACAATTAAAGTAATTAAAGTACAAATAAGCAAATCGCTCTCATCTCCTCAAGTGCCTTGCTAGACATTTAGCTGGAGTCATATGATTTCTTAGAAAAGGGAGGCTGTTCACAGTCCAAGGTGAACTTATAACCCTTAAAAAAATACTCTAGGTTAGTTTCTAAGGAAGTGTCCTGATTCCAATGTCCTTCCAATTTTTAAAAACACATAGTTTTTGAAAACATGGATTTCTAACACTTTCAAAAGGGAGCTGGATAAATACCTGAAAAAAAATTGCAGGACTATGGGGAAAGAGCAGGAAAGTGGCACTAACTGGAAAGCTCTTTCAAAGCATTGGCACAGGCATGATGGGCCGAATGGTCTCCTCTGTGTTCCTACTTGGAGTGCGAGTTGCAAGAGGCCACATTCTAAGACTCTCAAAATGAATATGGGCCAACCTGCTTAATAGACCTGGGGTGAGGTGATTGGCCCTTCACTGTCCAGTTGTGGTTTCCACGAGCCTGTTCATCTGACTTCAATATAGGCACTCACTGCCTGCTACCTGTCACTCTGCTTTTAAACCTGTCGGAATTCACTCCTAAACACAACATCTAAACATAGCACAATCATAAAGTCAGTTTTCTGAAGAAAGAAATGAACAAAAATACTAAATTGTGACAGCAAGAAAACCATTAAATACATTTCTTGGATGAGATTTAACTATCTGCTTTTGGATTGTATCTCAAAAGTCATTCTGCTCAGATTATGTGACTCAAGTTGAAATTTGACATGGCCTTTGTTTATATGACAGCTATAATTTAGGATATTCTCAATACCTTTGTAATTTAATAATGACTTTGTTGGAGTTAAAAATCTAATTCTACACACAAAGTAAAATGTCAATATTTGTTAATGAACCAATTACAACAATAAACTGTTCAGCAAATCTATGAAATCTTAATTTTGTGAATAAATGCAATTGTTACAATTAATTATTAGCAAAGTTTCTAGGAAGATCAAGATTGGCAGCGCTACAATCTCCAAGATGTCCATTTGCCAGCCACACCTAGGGTAGATCTACACCACCTGAATGGTAATCTGACCAGGGCAGGTGGCACACCTATTGTAGAACTTCAATAATGATTGCTTTCTTTTGCTGCATTGCCCTGTTCTGCCTGTTTGTAAGTGTCATGTGACCTTATAGATGTAATAATGCACTGAGGCATTACTATGTAATAAGACCTATGAGGACTTATTGGACTTTAACTTACACAGATATGTAGACATGGAAGCGATAAGATTGGTTTTACTTACTCTCTGTCAATCACTAGGCAAGTCACTGTTTCAGCTGCAATGACATTGGCTGTCCTCACATCCTCTCTGTAAAAGGAAACAGAAATAGAGTGTAAATTAATGCTGCAGACATCATTTAGGCTTGTTGGAACCGAGGACAATGTGGGGTAACTTTAAATTTCTGCAGTAGCAGGAAATCTGGTGGATATTGGATCTGCTATGTTATGCAAGCTGTGACACAGAAAGAATATTGGGCAGTGTGTTCACTGGTAACCAAAGGGAGGGAAACATCAGAGTGCGAGACCCACAGCTGCTGAATAGCTCTGAATTAATGGCATTCGTCCTTTACCATTAAGATCACAGAATCACACAGTGCAGAAGCAGCCCTTCGGCCCATCGAGTCTGCACCGACATAATATATTGATATATTGCATTAACCAGGAGCTGTTAGTTCAATCTTAAGCAGGATTTTAACTTGCGTGTGGCATTTTTTGGTTTCTGTCTGTAAAGGGAAAAAAAATGATAGTCATCATCATTAAGTTCAGTTAGCTGTTAGTGAAAGGCCTGGAGCCATTCGTCTCCTTAAACTAACACGGGGCCATATGCCTGTCCAGTGGGAACCAGGCAGGCGAGCAGTTAAAATTGCTCTTGGAACTTACTGTCGGGGTTCCACAATTTTAGCCTACTTTTCTGAGCAGGTGAGAGGGAGACTGGCCAAAAACTGGCGAGGTCTTTTTTTTAAAATGCAGATTAGGCTCCGATGATGACACTGAGCCAAGTTTGCTATTTTGGCAACAGCCTGTGTGGGAAAACCGTTCTGGATTCCAAATCAGGCCAATCTGGCTGGAAAAGGAGCCAGGACTGAAAGAGGCACTGTGGTCATGGTTTTACTTCCATTTTCATTGTTTCTAGTGGGGCCTTGAGGAGGATGAGTGCACCCGTGATCTTGAGGGCCACACAAGCCTCCTCCTAACCACTTACCCCAGTGCCAGGGACCAGATCCCAGTCCTCCTGTCACCCAACAGTCTGCTCCTACCTACCGGCCATCTGTCGTTTCTCACTTGTTCTGGGTGGAGACTGACAGGGGCTTATGCAAATGAAGCCTAAGAGTTAAAATGTTCCAAGGGCAATTTTAACTGCTCACCTGCCTGGTTTCCACGTGTTTTCCTTAGGATTTCATGGGTTATATTGAACGCAACTAGACATGACGACTGCCAACTCATGAAGGTTTCATCATGTGGCCTCAAGCCTTCAACTGCTCTGCCTGCACAGGTCCACCATTCATCTTCTAAAATGTCCACCCTTGTACTTTACCGCATTCCTCCATCACTTGGGAGGCAAATAGGGCAAGAAATTGGGCTCAGAAGTGCCGTATTTTGACTATTATGAGTGTCCTAAAAGTTCCAAAATGTCATCCGTGGCACAGGCGCATACCTGTGAAGTGAATCACTTTGGCGCCACATTGTTGTGGGCCTCAGTGCACACGCGCAGCAAATATCTACCAGAAGTAGGAGGAGCAGGCAGATCGTAATGTTAATCAGTCTCAAAGCTGAGCTGACGCCAGCAATGCATTTTCAGATCTCAGTGCTCCAGCTAATGCCCTCCTTTAACCTTGGACAGCTGAGGATGTGTTCAGTGGCAGAAAGGACCCTCCACCAGCACTATGTAAAGGATCATCATCTACATTCAGGTTAGTTGCTAATTGATTTCTTCAGTCTTACAGGTATTTAGTGCTTTCGAAGCTGCTTCAGGTTGCTCCTGCAGGGAGTGGTGTGGCAGGGGGAGAGACTGTTTATCCCCTCGCAAGATGCCCTTAAACAGCTCTGGTCTTAGAAGGCCCTAGCTTTGGATTGCAACAACGTAACATGGGTGATAGCTGCCTGGGCTGACAGGCAACAGCAAGGGCACTGGTGGAATGGCAGTGGTGGGAGGATGAACGCTGTCATCCGAAGACAGGACAGCGGGTTTGTCCTCCACGGAGGCACCATCATGAACCTAGGGTGGCACTTCATCAATGCTAGTAATCTGCTGGAGCACAGGTTGCTGGACTGCTGTAAGAGCTTGCAAGCCCCTTTGAACATTGTAATCCACAACCTCGATGGCAACAGCCTGCTTGATTTCAGCCCGAACTTTCACTGGAGGAATTTATTCTTTCACAGGATCTGGACGCTGCTGGCTGGGCCAGCATTTATTGCCCATCCCTAATTGTCCTTGGGAAGGTGGTGGTGAGCTGCCGTCTTTACCCGCTGCAGTCCATATGGTGTAGGTACACCCACAGTGCTGTTAGGGAGCGAGTTCCAGGATTTTGACCTAGCAACATTGAAGGAATGATGATATATTTCCAAGTCAGGATGGTGTGTGGCTTGGAGGGGAACTTGCAGGTGGTGGTGTTCCAATGCATCTGCTGCCCTTGTACTTCCAGGCGGTAGAGGTCGTGGGTTTTGTAAGGTGCTGTTGAAGGAACCTTGGTGAGTTGCTGCATTGCATCTTGTCGATGGTACACACTGCTGCCACTGTGTGTTGAGGGTGGAGGACGTGGACGTTGGAGGTGGTGCACGGGTTGCCAATCAAGTGAGTTGCTTTGTCCTGGATGGTGTCAAGCTTCTTGAGTGTTGTTGGAGCTGCACTCATCTAGGCAAATGGGAAGTATTCCATCACACTCCCGACTTGTGCCTTGTAGGTGGTGGACAGGCTTTAGGGAGTCAGGAGGTGACTTACTCGCCACAGAATTCCCAGACTCTGACATGCTCTTGTAGCAACAGTATTTATATGGCTGGTCTAGGTGAGCTTCTGGTCAATGGTAACCCTAGGATATTGATAGTGGGGAGCTCAGGGATGGTAATGCCATTGAATGTCAAGGAGTGATGGTTGGGTTCTCTCTTGTTGGAGATGGTCATTGCCTGGAACATGTGTGACATGAATATTACTTACCACTTATCAGCCCAAGTGTGATTGTTGACCAGGTATTACTGCATGTGGGCACGGACTGCATCAGTATCTGAGAAGTTACGAATGATGCTGAACATTGTACAATCATCAGCGATCAACTTCTGACCTTATGATAAAGGGAAGGTTATTGATGAAGCAGCTGAAGGTGGTTGGGCTGAGGACACTACCCTGAGGAACTCCTGCAGTGATGTCCTGGAGATGATATGACTGACCTCCAACAACCATAACCATCTTCCTTTCTGCTAGGTATAACTCCAACCAGCGGAGAACTTTCCCCCCAATTCCCATTGACTCCTGTTTTGCTAGGGCTCCTTGATGCCACACTCAGCCAAATGCTGCCTTATTGTCAAGGGCAGTCACGCTCACCTTACCTCTTGAGTTCAGCTCTTCTGTCCATGTTTGAACCAAGGCTGTAATGAGGTCAGGAGCTGAGTGGCCCTGGTGGAACCCAAACTGGGCTCCAGTGAGCAGGTTATTGCTAAGCAAGTGCTGCTTGATAGCACTGTTGATGACCCCTTCCATCACTTTACTGAAGAGAGTAGGCTGATGGGGCGGTAATTGGCTAGGTTGGATTTGTCCAGCTTTTTGTGTACAGGGCATACCTGGGCAATTTTCCACATAGCCGGGTAGGTGCCGGTGTTATAGCTATACTGGAACAGCTTGGATAGGGGCGCAGCTCATTCTGGAGCACAGGTCCTTAGTACTATTGCTGGAATGTTGTCAGGGCCCGTAGCCTTTGCAGTATTCAGTGTCTTTAGCTATTTCTTGATATCACTTGGAGTGAATCAAATTGGCTGAAGACTGGCATCTGTGATGCTGGGGAACTCAGGAGGAGGCTGAGATGAATCATGTACTCGGCACTCCTGGCTGAAGATTGTAGCAAATGCTTCAGCCCTGTCTTTTGCACTGATGTGCTGGGCTCCCCCATCATTGAAGATGGGGATATTTTTGGAGCCTCCTCCTCACAGCGAGTTGTTTAATTGTCCATCACCATTCACGACTGGATGTGGCTGGACTGCAGAGCTTAGATCTGATCCGTTGATGTGGGATCGCTTAGCTCTGTAAATCACATGCTGCTTATGCTGTTAGGCACACAAGTAGATTATTTTCTCCCAAGTGTACTTTGCATGGCGTTTATTTTAAGACAGTGAATTTCTGGGAATAGTAGTAGTCATCATCGAGCATGCTAGGCTTTCATGCCTCCCTGCAGCATGTTTTTGTCTTCACGTTTAAGGCTGAACATTGATCCTTTATTCATACCCACATTCCCCATACATGACGCTGAGCGATGGAAGTAGATTCCACTCGGTGACATTTGAATTATCTGCTGGAAGGGTAGGAGTGTGGGGATATCAGGGGTGTGTGCTCACCCTGATGAAGCCATCTACTTACCTGTGAGGATCTTACTTTGCTCCTGGGCGACTGCCTAGCAGTGCTTTGTGGAATCCTTCTGTAAAGGCACAGTATGTAAATCAATATGGGATTCATTGTTTGATGTGTACTCATTGACTTCGAGTAGATAGGAAGGATTGGCCTTTGTGAGATGGACAATGTCGAGGACTGTAATGCTATAAAAGTGATGCTTTGGCACATATCCTGAGTGCTCAGCAGGATCTATGAAGAAGTTTTCATTGTCTGCTGTGTCAATACTGACTGGACCACATTTCTCCCAAATGCCAAGGTAATGCAGGATCTAGACTTGGCAGGCTTCCATCGAAGGTCATGAGTGTTTGTCAATAATGAAACGATGGTCCTCCTGAGCCATTCTCTGTGACGACAATACGAACATAGCTCACAGCTTTTGGTGCATGCTGCAGAGTAACAGGTCACAACGTCCTGATGTCCAAAGGTATATGGGGTTCAGTAGCAAGATGATGCCTCTGCATTATTCATCCACAAGAGCTAGAGACTGCATTCCTGCCTTGTTTATGGAGGGAGGCAATTCAAGGGAACTACCATTGATTGCTCAATTGCATTCATTCACAGATATAAGGGGAAATGGAGAATGCAGCCTGCAGACAACGCTATCTTATTGATAGCAATGATTAGAATGAGGAGAAGAAGGGTCCGTCACCGATTGGCACAGCTCAAGGGAGACCATCACCCTGAGGATCAAGAGCTAGAAGTCCCAAATACTGACGAGGAGGGGCAAAATCCACAAAGATATTTGGCACGACCAAGGGTCTACTGAAGACAGAGCTCAGACATGGAGATGAGCAAGAAGATAGTGCTACAGATGCCTACGCTTGTCTATGGCTTTTCAGCTGCCGACGTACAGGATCCGGATGCCTCCCCTGAATGTTACTGTGTCCTCTGCCTTACAATATCATGACTAAACTCCCAGGACCAAATTCCATAGATGACTAACCACACCCTCCACACCATACTGTGCATGACCGTCACTGCCCAGAGAGGTCTTCCCCCACCCAAGACCAGGATTAAGACATGCGTGCCATGCAGAGCCTTCGAGCGTGGTCCATACAACTCCAGGACAGTCTCTTCAAGATGCCTCCGACAGTGTGGCCTAAACCCCAGGACAGTCTCTGACTCTTCCTTGGACAGCTTGACAATTCTTGCTCCAGGACAGTCTTTCACTACCCTACTCTGTTTCTTGACCACTCTCTAGTCCGGTCTCCATCTCACCCTCATGTTTCCCCCCCACCCCCTCCCCCACAGTCCTGCCTCCATCTCACTTCTCCCCTCTAGTGTTCCATATCCCCTCCCCCACAGTCCTGCCTCGCCTCAACCCTCCCCGCTGGTCTTGCCTCCCGCGCCCAGCCTTGGTGCAACTTGTGCTATCAGCATCTGATATTTCGCAGCTACGGTCTTAAAAGAAGATGAAAGCGGCATCTACTGACCCCCAAGTTGTGGATGAACTGAAGCCTGCTGGGTGTATGCCACCTATATACAGTCGTGAAACAGACCATTCTAATTATCCACTGGTGGGGCATTTAATTTGGACGGGAATGTAATTCTGGCAAATTGGCCTTTCAGTGAGTATTCACGAGATGCAAATTAATGCAAATGTGGTTCCCAGAATAGATCAGCGGGAAACATCGACCCACCTTTAACCTGCCGCCAAAGTCAGGAGGACAAAATTAATTTCCTGCTGGCAAGAAACTGACTTTTTCCTTCACTCCAAATGTAGTGCCCCCACCTGTCACAATTCCCGCTGTTGGCAGGAGCAGAAAATTTCATGCTTTTTATCCTCCTCACAACTTACTTTCCTATCTTTGTTATTATCAGCAAATTTGGCTGCAATGCACTCGGTCCCTTCACCCATATCATTAATATGGATCGTAAATAGTTGAGGTCCCAGCACCGATCCCGTGACTCCTGTTTATTTCTCAATCTTTAAATCTCATTAGTCGATGAGATACCCCGTTGGTTGTTCTGTTCATTCATGTGCCAGATACCCTGTTTCCCTTGCTGCAACATTACCCGCTTGTACTTGCAGCAACTTTACGGTCAAAAATATTTTGAGCTGAAGAGATCAAGGGGTAGTTTAACTCATGACAGACACTATTAGATGCCCCACTACAGCAAAATCAGGCCCAATATCTCTCAACTTGCGTCCCAACGTTTAATTATATGTGTTGACAACAGATTCATATTAACTGCAGATTTCAGTCCATAACCAGTCTTAAACCCAGATCCTTTGTGTTCAGCTCCTTTGCTAAAGGACATAGTTTCAAGTTTAGGGAATACTTCTTAGCCCATCAGTTCAAAAGCTTCAGAAATGCTTGAAGAATCATCATCACCCATTTGGTTACATAACTCTTGTGTTGTGTGGGGGGCTGTACAAGACATTCAATCCTCCAAGGCTTTTATCAGTAGCGTGAACAACTTGTTGACAAATCTTTTCTTGAAAGGGTTGCACAAACACTTCAGAACGATGGCGATCAGTTCGAAATGGATCACGATCGTTAAGCAAAGTAACACCAATCGCAGGGAAAATGACAAGCAGCTCTTTTTGATAATGATAGTGTCTCTTTGAGAATACAGCTCTCCCCATGCCTTCAGTGCTTTTTGTTATGGGGTGAGGGCAGGGGGGTGTGGTGGTGAGTAATTCTCACCTATTTCTCTTCAGCAGAGGTACCATTTTACATTAATGAAAGTTTGCAATTTTGAAAAAGGAGACCACGTTTGTTGCCATTAAGACATTGAGCAACAATTTATAGATAATATATTTCCCATGGTCAGGGTGAAACCACAATTTGCTGTCAGTTATTTTCCTTAGATACAATGATAAGCAGAATATTTATAATACATAATAAGAAACACAGATCCCTTGTTAGCATGATGCAGGAATAATCCAGGAAATCATTAAAACTTCAACAATTTAAATATGTTAAAAAATTCTAAACTTTTATGCTGTTATGGATCCAACACTTGAGTGATTTAACGTTCAGTCTTGTTGATGTTAGATGGCTTTACAATCAAGGGAGGTCCACTGAAAGCTAAATATTTTATTGATATCTCATGAACTTAAATCAGTTTTAGAAGCTTCTCAAAAATATTTAACTTGTCTTAGCTTGGGGTTTCTAAATTGAGTTATGGGTATGTTTTAATTCTAAAGTATCTCATTTCCTTTTGTCAACAACTGTACTTACATTGAAAAATATCTAGATTAAGTTTAAAAATCAGAGGTGTTTTATTAAAAAGAAATCAACTGGGTACAGTTCAGCTAAACAGATGCAATTTAAGGAAAATAAAGTCACTAACTCGGATATCTCCCAATCTGTTTCTTCATCACTGTATTCTGAGGAAGAGCTCTCGCACTCTGTTTCAGTATCTGTATTGTTCATATTTCTCTGGAAAGCGTTCCCTTCCACTAGGCTCCACATAAAGCCCTCTCAGCTTTTAAACTGCCAGCTGCAGTATCCTGTTCATTGGAAAGAGCCTAGCCTACGTCCACAGCATGTCCAGGCTCAACAAGCAACAAGACACCAGGAGTTACAACTGCTGAGGGAGGCAAGAACTTGATACCAGCAGGGGCTTTTCACAAACAGTCAAAAATGTCTGTTTGTCGTTCATCGTCACGGGCCTTTCAATTACCCAGGCTGCTACTTCTATCTATATCAGCAATTACAAACTCTCACCACTGCTTTTGTACCGTATTGTTTCCCTGCCATGGGATACTTCCAGCTTGGCTATTGCAGTCCACTGCACCTGTTTGTCTCCAGGGCAACATTGTGTCTACTCATCAGATTGTCCTTGAGATGAAACAAATGTCACCTGCCTGCAATGACTGGGTCTAAAATCATTGATGATCACTCTTACTCCATGTAAAGCTATGACAAAAGGCACAACACCTTGAAATGGGAACCTTTACAGGGCTGAATAATAGGGGTGAAATTAATCATGAAACACAAGCATGAGTGAATACCCCTGCAAATGTTGCTAAATGGGCTAGAATATTCAGTGATCAATATTTTACTTTTTCTGCTGAGTCATGATTAAAGAAGCATTAGTCAATAAAAATCCTTAGTTAGCAGGCACTTCAACATTGAAAACGCCACAAACCAGCTTTCTATACATGGAGGAGGGAATTCCTGCAACCAAACGACATTGCACCACAGCGGCAAACTGGCTTTGAGTCAATAGAAGTAAGGTGGCCACCCTGAATTTCATACTCTCCTCTCAGACCGCTCAACATTAACCTTGCAAAGGTCCTTCTTCAGCTGTCAGCCATTCAATTATCTGCTGAGGACATCAACATGCAGGCATTTAGTAACCATGACCTTTCCATTCATAACCAGCCCTGTTCCTGGATGCAGACACTTTCTCATCATGTCTGTGCCAGCCATTCTCTGTCAGCTAATTCCCAACATTTCCCATGCACAGCGTGTACAAGAACCTTGACTTCCATCTTGTTCAATCTGATTAGCAAGAAATTGAACTGTGCATCTTTCCAAAGCATCATGTAAGCTTTAGTACAAGGCCCAGATACATACAACTCCTCACATGGCTGCTGAACAGAAACTAAACGCCTTCCAAAATAATGGTTGTAGATAAATTCTTGTACATTAACTCTCCTGTCAAAGTCCCTCTCTCAACCCTTCACTATGAAGGACGGTTAGATTTTACATATTTTCTGCACTTGTATTTTTAGTACTCTCACCTGCTAAGACTGCTCCTTATAATAGGATCGATTGTCCTGGAATACAAAGAAACTTCTGGATTCTTTTTTTCTACTGTAAAAATACTTCTTAAATACTTCTCCACTATCTCTTCCACCAATAAGTGCGAGAAACTAATGGAATTCTTTGTCACAAGATTGAGACCGTCCGATCAGCTGCCTCTGCCACTTTTCTCCCTTTCCCTGGCCCACAGGGCCAAATTTCTTTTAATGATTACCCCCTGCTCTTGGCCTGAACACGCATCTTGCTGTAGCTTCTCTCCTACCTTCCCTCCCGTCTCCAAGCTCATTTTGTCTATTAGACCCACCCCCTGCTCCCTTGACGTTATTCCCACTAAACTGCTGATAACCTAACTTCCCCTCCTGGTCCCCAATATTGATATCAAATAGCTGCTAGTACAGAACCTGAGATTTGCTGAAAAAAGATACATTTTTTGTCAAAGCTTTTCTTGCACTCATCAGGACAATTCACAAGAATACCAAATGTAAAGGGAACAACAATTTATACTATTGGTGCCATTGGTTGGCAAATCAGCACTCTCTTGTCTCTCACAAACTCTGTTCCCTAGCCACCAGCTCCATAGCTCTCCCTGGCAACTATCTAAAACAAAACCAGACTGTTCACAGCTTTGGTGTCATATTTGAACCTGAAATGAGCTCCTGACCACATATGTGCTGCATAAGGCCACCTAGTTCCACCTGCGTATCGTTGCTCGATTTTACCCCTGTCTCAGCCTATCTGCCACTGAAACCCTCAATCATGCCTTTAGGACCTCTAGACCTGGGTATTTGGACATTATCCTGACAAACCCATCTCATTTTACCCTCTATAAGCTCAAAGTTATCCAAACCTCTGCTGCACGAGTGCTTACTCCTGCAAAAATCCATGTGGTGACTGATGTACATGTCCAGGTCAAGCGATGTTTCTGTTTTAAAATTTTCATCCTTGTTTTAAATCCCTGTATGACCTTGCCCCTCCCTCTGGGTGGGGTTTGATCGGCCTGAAAGGAATCTTCCCACCAGCGAACCTCTGTCAGTTCTGAGAGGAAGGACCTTCAGGCACTTAAGTGACCACCAATGGGCCTTTCTCAGGATTCAGGAGCCCAGCGCTGGAAGTCCTCCCTGCTGACAGTTGGTCAGTAGCTCTTCATTGCTGTCAAAGCCATCAGGAATGGTGGCAGCTGCCAGTAATGCACTCACCAGAGGCCCAGGATCGCCGAGGAACCCTGGCCAAAGGGGAGTGAGGGTGGGAAGGGGGTCACAGGGTGGGGAGTGAAGTAGGTAGCAGAGTCAGAGGCAAGGGTTACTGGGTGGCCTTCAGGTGGTACGGGGAAACCATGCGGCTCCCATTTAATCTCTGAGCCACCACTGAATTGCGTTGAGCTCAGGAATAATGGGTGTCAACTGGCTCATTAATGAGCTGAATTGACATCCCGCTGACGGGAGCCAGAAATTCTGCGTCAGCTCTTTGCACTCTGACCTAACCCGGGGGAGGATTTTCCACCACTGGGAGACCAATGCCGCAATTAAGAGGGCCTATTCGCCATGGTTCCTGCGTGTACAGGCTGGACTAAATCCCACTTTATCTCTGTAATCTCCTTCAGCTCTACCACCCTGATATATCTGCAATCCTCTAATTCTTGAGCATCCCTGATTTTAATTGGTCCACCATTATTGGCTGTGCCTTCAGCTGCCTTGGCCCTAAGCTCTTGAATTCCCTCCCTAAACCTCTGCACCTCTCTATCTCTCTTTCTTTAACATGCTCCTCAAAACCTTCCGTGTTGAACAAATTTTTGGTCAACTATGTTAATATCGTCTCTTATGGCAATG
Organism: Cetorhinus maximus; assembly: GCF_964194155.1. Taxonomy (NCBI): domain Eukaryota; kingdom Metazoa; phylum Chordata; class Chondrichthyes; order Lamniformes; family Cetorhinidae; genus Cetorhinus; species Cetorhinus maximus. The sequence continues at coordinate 41,305,500 of NC_135898.1, forward strand.
TGTCTAACTTTGTTTTATAATGCTCCTGTGAAGTATCTCAGGATAGTTTATGATTTTAAAGTTGTTATTTTATAATACAAGAACCACTTTATTGAAGTGGGTGTCAGGTCCACATCTGTTTAAGCTTGATGATGCTAGCAAGTTTAAGAATAGGTCCCTTCCCTTTAAGACCATCTAGCATTGATCAAGGCTATGGACAAAGCAGAATGCAAGTCAGAGGAGGAATGACCAAACTTTATACTACTCTAGTAAGACTGCAATAAAGTATGATATTCAGTTTCGATGGTCAAGAAACAGGGGAACCATTTAAGCACCAAAAGTGAGACAGAAAAGGGCTTCTTGGTTGATCCCCAGTATCATCAGTCCAGCTATTAGGCAAAGCTGGATAACTTAGGCTTTTCCTGTTGGTGAGGAACTGTCTTGAGAAAACTTCATTTTCGGACTGATACCAGAAAATGATTCTTCACACAAACAACGATCAACCTGCGGAGCAGGCTTACGGATAGAGTAGTGGAAGCAACAATTTGAGAAACAATTAATCGGTACAATGGGGGTGATGTTAGCACATGCTCTCTCAGTGAATTAATGAATTAAGATGGGCTGAGTGCCTTTCTTGCTCATGATTATCTCGTAATCCAATTACCTTTGGTGCTAGGTCCTAATTAAAAGTACTACAGAATTACGTAATTGTACAGACTGAAACGTGTCCAAATCAAAATCACACGCAATCGCACACACTCATCTTCTAAAGAAGCAAAAGTACTTTTATCACCAAGTTGTGGAGCAAGATAATTCACCAAGGTCATGTACATTCTCTTAACACATAGCTTATTAGAACGAAGCAGCTCCTAAAATATACATGTAAATAGCTCCCCTTGGCTTTCTGCATAGTCAACGGCTGCAGCTACCTTTTTCGGTAGTCACTGTCTACAATTAGATCCCAGCTTTCATTAAAGCATCAAAGCATAAGGAGCACCCAGAGAAGATGACTAGATATCTTTCGGCATTTTAATGTAAGAATGCAGCTGAGGTTATGACGAATAAACACATCTGTAGTCTACTTGCTTTAATTCCTAATTCTGGTACAACATTTTCTACTGGGACTGTAAACAAAAAAAAAAGGTGTTTATTGGTTTGAAGGTGCACTGACAGTGATTTCTTGGGCCAGGATATTGAGGTCAGCGAGCGAGGGGCAGGGCACGTAAAATGACGTGGGGCAGAACTCCCGATGTCACCCCGCGTCATTTCAATTTTCAGGTATGTGGGGGCGCAGCCGAATCAGCTGTGTGCCTGCCGACCTGTCAACGGTCAATTGAGGCCATTTTAAAAGTAATCGAACTAGTTAATGGATCTGCCCATCCAACCTTAAGATTGGCAGGCAGGCCGGGAGTCCTGGCGGGCTTCAGAAAAAGCATGAAACTTCATCCACGGGTGGGATCAGGTTTCATGTAGGTTTTTAAAAATTTAATAAAAGTTTGAATGAAAGTGATGGACATGTCCCAACTTATGTGACAGTGTCACATGAGGGGGCATGTCAGGGAAATTTTAATTATGTGCATTGACCATTTTTGAATTTGGTGCCAATCTCCCTGAAGCAGCACTTAGCCTCAGGGAGATGACTGCGCTCTTTCGCTGAGGGAATTCCCCTCCCTGCCCGCACAGGGAACGCATAACGCTTCCTGGTGGATGTCACGATGGACGGGCCTTAATTGGCCCGCCCATGTAAAATGGCAGCGCGTCAGGATCGGAGACGCAACTGCACGTGCCTGCTCCTGCACCTCCCCCACAATGGGGGGAAAATTCTTTCCTTACTGAAGGAGCTGACTTGGTCCATACGAAGGATAGTCTGAGAAAGATTCGAACTTCTACTGATGCGGCTATTGTACAGGGTTTAGGCTCAGGGAGCATTACTATTGAGTAGATGTCCTTCCATTGTAAGTGGTCCGAAGGGTTGAAACAATCATTCTGAGCCTCCAAGTTGAGGCATTCTTAAAGGGAATATGGCTCTTAGACCAGGCTGTAGCACTGTCTCTCTGAGCCAGCTCCCCAATGTGATTTCAGGATTGGGGAAGTTACCATCGGGTGGATTTAGATTGCAAAAGGGGAAGAGCACTTCAGTAATTATCTGCCGGTCCTTCTCGGCCATTGAAGATGGACTTCTTATCACTGAAAGGACTGGCAATGGGATATATTCAGATTATTAGTTGAAAACAATATAATATTTGGATTTGGTAATTATTTGGAAATTACTGTTCAAGAGATTGAGGCCAGCAGCCCTTGCCAGGGGCATATGAATCATAATATACTTTGAGCAGTAATTTGTTTGCAAATATTGATATCATATTTATTATTTTTTAATTTAACCAGTAAAAAGAATGTATAATGAACATATATTATTGGCTATTTTCTTTAACAGCCTGAACAAATTGCCTTTATATAAAGCCTTTAATATAGAAAAACAACCCAATGTGCTTCTCAGAAGTGTAATTGGAAACAAATGGACACTGAACCAAAGAAGGAGATATTAGTAGTAACTAAAAGCTTGGTCAAGGAGGTAGATTTTAAGGAGAGAGAAAGAGAGAGAGATACAAGTGGTTTAGGGAGGGAAATCCAAAGTGTAGGGCCTGATGGCTGAAAGCACAGCCACAAATGTTGGGGCAAAGGAATGTGGGATTCAGAGAGACTAGAGGATTTTTCAGGCGAAGCTACATGAATTTTGGACATGGTTTTAACAAGCAATTAGTCCAGGTTGTGTTAGATGTAAATGCATTATTGTCAATCTTTTTGAATCTGTACGCTCCTCTACCTCTACATACGAGTGGACAGTAATTTTAACCTGCACACAGAGAACTGAGAGACAAGACAACATGGTGGACATTTACCCTCCCATCAACTGTTAAACAGAGGTGACATTCACATACAACATGACAAAAATAAGGGCAAAGTCTTTATTGCTAGGCGACCTAATCCAATCAAGGAAACTTACCAGGCTGCGAACAAAAGAATAGTATCAGGAAGATGCACAAACTGTAAGTTTCCTTCATTCTTTTTACATTTGGAATATATTTCAGATTTTAGCCCGGCATCAGGGTGAACAATGGACTGAAGATTCTGCCACAGTTCACTCCATACTACCACAGAGATCATATCTGCTAACACAAATACAGATGAAAAAAGAATAGAAATATTTTGTTACATGCACTGGGACTCAACATTTCCTTAATATCCATCCAACCCATTCTTCAGTTACAGTTTCATTTTATTGCATGAAATTTCTGAGATTTTGATGTATACACAAACAGGATGTTTGGAATCGGTTCCAGACATATCCAATTTGTTGCAACAACTGAATTCAATAGGCTGCAGCAGAGCCACCAAATGTAGATGCACTAGAATGCAGTCCCTCGAATTCACTGATTTTCAGCTTCTATTCACAATAGCTTAATCCTGTTATCATTTTGGTCCCACAAGCTAATTAGGTTCTTTTTCCCCAGCCCCTCTTCAAAAGGCACCAAAGGCACCTTTCAATTAAAAATAAAGACTTGCATTTATATAGCGTTTTTCATAACCACCGGATAGCTCAAAAGGCCTTACAGCCAATGAAGTACTTTTTAAGTGTATGATAAAAAACATTCATCAATATAATGCTCATAGGAACTGTCAAGCTTTAAAAATTAAAGGCTGCCATCACGTTACAATGGAAAATGATGTACTGAGAGGCAGACTTGTTATGTTATCAAGATGTTGGCCCTCTCCTCCATACTCCTCTACCACACAACTGAATTACCTGGGACGTACATTTATTGGTGATATTTTGGCTCACAATATCAGCAACCAGTCCAGCTGGAAAGTTGCTTGGAGCGTGTAAGTATTTCAGAGATCTGCAGAAGTGTGCCAGTATGGGCAAGTAGCCCTTCAGCTATGAGTTTACAAAGCAGTCCAGTAAACATAAAGAACTGCTCATCATTATTACAATCAGAAATGCATCTATTAATGTCAGTGAATGAGGGAAGCAATTTATTTAACAGTAAGGAAAATAGAATTCATTTTATTTTCTAGAATCCAATCCAAAATACTTGCTTTACTGTCTTTGAGGAGGTCTCTTATGAATCTCTTCACAAATTCCTTCTCTTTCAATAGTACTTGTGAGCAATGGTCTGGGAGATCTGATCAATAATATAACAAAGGGTTAGTATAGGTGTTCAAACCGTGGATCTTTGAATGAAAAGTAGCCATGCAAAATAAAAAGATTTCATGAAAAATATTGAACCGGTAGAAAAATAAACTCCTGGACTTCTGAGAAAGTTGACGCTCATTGAGTTTGCTTAGGAAGTCATTATTTAAGGGCATCATACTTGTAAAATATTTTTTGCGACCAATCTGCCTTCTAATTAAGTGGTTAACCCACCTCAGGATTTGTTTTGATGAAAACATACTAAGTGAAGTAGTCTCAAGGTCAGTCAGAAGTACAATGATCCTCATTTATTTTCAGCTTAAGAACGTGGTGACACAGAGTTGAAACTATGAATAGGGTTCTTGCAAAACATTAGCAAAGGAGTGAATAGTTACAGCTGCTGATGTTTATAGGGGAATTCGAGCCTCTTTTCCATTTCACACTCAGGAATCTGATACCCTGCCAAAGATTTTCAATCACTTGTTGCTGTAATGTGGAAGATCCCAATGTGTAGCTGTGTGCTGTTCTGCAGGTAGGGAGATATAACTGTGACCCATTTCTGCCTCTAGCTGGGTTACATGGCTTCCCACAGAACATTAGTCCACACAAGTACAAACATTTAAGGTGGAATTTTAACTCTCTGCCATTGGTGGCAACGGAGCAGCTTCACTTCTCGTGTCATACTCAACAATTCCCCATTTTAACACCTCCGGCTTTGGTGAACATGAGGTTCCTGTTAAACTTTCATGGAGCCTCATTACTAAGTGCAAATCAGGATCCCTTGACAAATATGGGACGCTGCTGGCACTTTAACTCACTTCTGAGGGTTAAAGGTAAAGTTTGCAGGGAGGCCCTTTAAAGTAAGTTAATCCTTCACTTAATGGGGCCAGAAGGAGAAGGAACAGCACCGGAAGAAAGCTGGGCCTCTGCTTCTCCAGGCTCCCCCTCCCTGTCACCAGCTGCGAGACCTTAACAATACCTTTTCTTGGACCTGCCTTTGGCAAGCAGCCTTCTCTATGTACCAGTGGTCAGTGTCCTGGCCACCCAATCTTTGCTCCTTCTCCCCACACTGGCCCCTATTTTCTTGTGGAACCCATTGAGCAACTGACCAGTAGTGTTCAGATGAGGCCTGGTGGTTAAGATCTGCCGGTTACCAATGAGGACTTGTGCACAGGATTGAATGTAGAATCAGGAGGAGGCCATTCAGCCCCTAAAGCTTGTTCTGCTATTCAGTTAGATTATGGCTGACCTGTACCTCAATTGCATTTGCTTGCCTTTGAGCCATATCACTCACTATCCTTACCAATAAATATTTGGCGATTTCAACTTTGAAAATTTCTCAGCATCTGCAACCTTTGGGGAGGAATTTTCTAGATTTTCAAAACCATTTGCTCCTGCCAGCTTTCAATTAAGCCTTCAAATCAGCCCTTTAATTTTTTATTTCTAATACATAATTCTGATTATTATATAGCACAGGCACAGGTTACAAATTGGCTAGAATTCCTTCAACCTACCTACAATACAGTGCAGGAATGTTAATCCCCCTACCAAGGTGGGAAAGTGGGCTTATAACTTTGACTTGCCACCAACATGGCAATGAACTTGGTTGAAATGCGCTTGCTAGATTACTTTACTGGAAGAAGGTTCACTGGACTCATTCCTGAGATGAGGGGCTTATCTTATGAAGAAAGCTTGAACAGGCTGGGCCCATACCCATTGGGGTTTAGAAGAATGAGACGTGATCTTTTGAAACATATAAGACCCTGAATGGGGTTGAAAGGGTAGATACCTGGAGGACCTTTCTACTTGTGGGAGAGGTTAGAACTAGGGGACACAGGTTAAGAATAAGAGGTCTCCCTTTTCAGATGGAGATGAGGAGAATTTTTTTGTTGGAAGCAAGCATTTCTTACTCAGGGTAACTTAAACAGCTTCTGCCAATGGCATTCGGTTCAACATCCATGGTTTTGGTTTTAGTATTTAAAAACGTGGAGAGGAACAAATCAAGAAGATTGCAAACAAATTATTTTACAGTGATGCTGGAGTTGGGACATCCGAGTTTGCGCTTATTATACCTTAGAAAGACAGGAGCTCTGATCAAGTGAAGAGATTCTCAGCAAAAAGTAGTACATGGTATGTCAATTGACAGCTTTAGAATAGAGCTAATTTAAGTATCTGATTAAGAATAGTTAGAAGATTACAGGACTCAGCATAGACATAGATAAAAATATATTCCGCGAGATTGGGACAAGGTCTCTATGGAACATGATTGGTCAAGGATTCTATTTTCAGATTGATGTTGTGGTGATTATGATTTTATTTAGTGTGTAATATATCTTTAAGAATAATGCTTGTTAAGGAAGATCACATGATCTTTAGTACCCAATTGGAGAGTAGCAGGGGATACCTCAGTAGTTAGTAGTGTAGAGATAGAGTTTGAAATGAAAGCATACGTGTAGTTGCTGCTGAGTACCTTTGTAAATAAACTAAAAGTTTCCACCTAAGAAGTGTCCACTGATCAACTCTATCAATGGTCCCAACTCAGCCACCACTCACAACAAACTGGCGATGAGGATAAAACACGTTTAACATAAGAAATCAAGTGAAACGAAATCAGCACTGTACCTCACACAGTAATTGTAAGCAGAAGTTCCATTCAAATCAACGAAGTAATCCCCTCTCAGAATGCTGCAGTTCAGAAGAATTGATCCTTTCGATCCAGCAATGGACGAATGGTCTCATTACATTGAGTGTTTCACTTTCTTTTTCCAAGCAAACGAGATTATGCGGGAAGAGGCGAGCGATCCTCTTAAGTACATGTGGGAATAAAGCCTATGGCTTGATTCAAAGTTTGATGACACCCAGTGCCCCAGGTGCAAATGCTTTGATAAATTGGTGGACCTCGTGAAGGGTTATTACCATCCAAAACCCTCGGTAATGATGCAACAGTTCAAGTTTAACTCAAGAAATAGAGCACCGGGGTAGACAGTTGCAAGCTATGTGGCAAGTTTGAAGCAATTAACAGAACATTGTGAGTTTGGTACACCTCTAAGTGACATGCTCAAAGATCATTTAGTGGTGTGGTGTGAATGAGGACATGATTCAGAAGAGATTATTGTCCAAAGAGAATTTGGATTTCAAGAAGGCGCTAGAGATTGCACTGGCCATGGAAAGCACAGTAAGAGATTCAAAAGTTATACAAGGTGCACAAAACTGTGCCAACCTCCACATCGGGTGGGAGACCCCAGCCAAAAAGAGCGCGAAAATACAAGACTTTGCTGAGAAGCAGAAAACAGTCCCTGTTAGCCGAAAAAATAGAAAAAATGACTTAGCAGCGAAGACAAATAATAATTTCAATAGAGGTGGAAACAAGCAGTCTTTTAATGACTGGCAGTTTAAAAAAATCAACTGTTATTATTGTCACAGAAATGAACATATAATAAGACAGTGCAAGGAAAGATTGAAGTAGGTTTTTAAACAAAATAAAAAACCTAATGAGATCTACAATGTAGAAGAGCCTGAAACAACAAATTCAGATATTTACTTGTTGTTTATTCTGAAAGTAGGAAAGACAGAACCAATATATGTAACAGTGAAAGCAAATGGCAGGCCTGTTAGAATGGAAGTGGACACAGGAGCTTCCACTATAGCAATGGGGGAACATACCTTCAGATATCTGAATAATTGGGAACACCAATTAAATTTAGAAGAAACAACTACCCAGTTAAAAACATACACGGGTGAAGACATCTAAGTCAAAGGCATCAATAGAGTAACTGTCCATTATGGAAACCAATCGGTAAAGCTATCGGTGTTGGTATTGAGAGGCAGAGGACCCAGCCTCCTCGGGAGAAACTAGCTAAAGGAAATTGATCTTGACTGGCCGCTGAGATACCAAAAGGAAGCTGGAAGCGTTCCTATTTTGGAAAAGGAGTGTGTAAGGACTCAGCAACCTGAAGAAACGCAGTCTGTCTTAAGCCAAAACATGGAAGAACAGCAGAAGGAACTCGAAGAGACCATGCTTGATGACAGCGTTCAAGACAAGGTGAGCAACCTCCGAAAGGAAAAAAGAAAACCTGCTGAAAGACCTTCGCACATTACAAGATTCCCTCCGGTCTAAGTTTGTACCACTGGAAAAATGTGATGAGAAGCAGAAAGAATTCAGCACTCCACTGAATAAACTGAAGAATGAGTTGGCAGAGAAAACACAACAATGTTCAATTTTCCACGAGGCAGCCAACAAATACAAAAAAGAGATGGAAGAGCTGACGAATCAGCTGCATGAAGCCAAAGAGGCTTTGGAGGCAGAAGTTGCAGAATTTTCTAAAAAGCCGACAGATGATGAAATTCTGGGAGACTCAATCACTGAGTTCACTAAAGTCGAGCTTACATCTGAGAGTAGCCTGGCCAATATTGAAGTCAAAAAAGGCGAGATTAAAGTCACGCTAGAAAAAAGGCACGTAGAAAGAAGACACAGAAACACAAATAAGGCTTAATCCTGGCAGCATATGAGTATACTTTTGTACATAGGCCTGGAAATCGTATTACAAACGCCAATGCACTGAGTCATTTGCCTTTACAAGAAAATGATGAGGATGACCCAGTTCCACAGGAACTTAAAAACAAAAAACTACTGCGGATGCTGGAAATCCAAAACAAAAACAGAATTACCTGGAAAAACTCAGCAGGTCTGGCAGCATCGGCGGAGAAGAAAAGAGTCGACGTTTCGAGTCCTCGTTCTGCCGAAGGGTCATGAGGACTCGAAACGTCAACTCTTTTCTTCTCCGCCGATGCTGCCAGACCTGCTGAGGTTTTCCAGGTAATTCTGTTTTTGTTCCACAGGAACTTGTTTTATTGTTAAATTTCTTAGATTCCTCACCAGTATGCACTCAACGGATCAGAGACTGGTCAAGTTGGGACCCAATCCTATCTCAGGTACAAGAACAAGTGCTTCATGGTTAGTCACAAGAGCCCGTGTCTGCTGAAATGAAACCATACTTAAACAGAAGACATGAAATAACCAGCCAGGGTGGCATCTTATTGTGGGGAGCACCAGTGCTCGTTTGTAATATGATTTCCAGGCCTATGTACAAAAGTGTATTCATATGCTGCCAGGATTAAACCTTATTTGTGTTTCTGTGTCTTCTTTCTACGTGCCTTCTTCTTTCTAGCGCTAACTTTAATCTCGCCCTTTTTTTTTACTTCATTCGGGATATTCCCATAGCATGCAGCTACTTATGGTGGCCTGGGATGGATGGCGAAATAGAGAGTTTAGTGAAGAATCGTGTGTAATGTCAGCAACTGCAAAAGTTTCCATCAACAACCCCATTACACCCTCTGGAGTGGCCAGGAAGACCATAGGTATGATTACACATTGACTATGTTGAACCTTTCATGGAACAATGTTTCTGTCCATTGTCAATGCCCACTCAAAAAGAATGGACATACATGAGGTGAAGTCACCAACATCAACTGCTACAATTGAGAAGCTACATTAAAGTTTTGTCATTAACAGACTACCAGAAGTAGTCATTCCTGATAATGGCACACCATTTACGAATGCTGAGTTTCAACGGTTTATCAGCCTCAAAGGTATCACTCATGTAAAAACTTCACCGTACCACCCTTCCTCAAATGGACTGGCTGAAAGGGCAGTTCAAATGTTCAAGGCAGGCATGAAGAAGCTAACTGGAGATTCCTTAGCAACCAAGCTAGCACGCTTTCTCTTCCATTATAGGACAACCCCTCACACAACAACAGGTGTCACACCTGCAGAGTTATTGATGAAACACCGTCTCAGGACGAGATTGAACTTAATAATGACAAATCTAGAGGGGAAGGTGGAAAGGAGTCAGGGAAGTCAGACAGCTAGACATGACTGGCATAGTTGTTGCAGGAAATTTGCTGTGGGAGAGACGGTATATGTGAAGAACTTCGGAGATGGACCAAAGTTGTTACCAGGTGAAATAAGTACAGTGACTGGGCCTCTATCTTACCACGTGGAGGTGGAAGGCCAAGTCATACAGAGACATGTGGATCACCTAAGGAAGAGAGAAACAAATCACCAAGAATTGATTCCACCAGTGTTCACGACCGGGTCAGCGTTTCCTGTTGACAGTACTCATGACATGTCTGATATTCCTGTAAGAGTTAAGGATACAGATCTGCAGGTGCCCACCGAAGCACCTGATGTACAAGCAACTCCAGAAAAACAGGTTCCTGACGAAGCATCTGAAGTTGTAGAGCTGAGACGTTCTACACGCATAGAGAAACCACCTGAAAGATTGAACTTGTAAATTGCTTACCAGTGTAAATATTTTGTTGTCTTGAGAAAATTGTACTTGTAAATATAAAATGTATATCCGAGTAAAGGGGGAGGGATGTGGTAATTATGATTTTATTTAGTGTGTAAGAATAATGCTTGTTAAGGAAGGTCACGTGATCTTAATAATCAATAGGAGAGTAGCGTGGGCTACCTCAGTAGTTAGTTAGTAGTGTAGAGATAGAGTTTGAAGTGAAAGCACATGTTTAGTTGCTGCTGAGTACCTTTCTAAATAAACTAAAAGTTTCCACCTAAGAGTGTCTGCTGATCAACTCTGTCAATAGTCCCAACTCGGCCACCACTCACAACAGGTGTGCTAGACTTTTGCTCAATTGTTTATCAGGAAAATATGTTGCCTTTTTGAGACTGAGTGCTGAGGAAGCTGGATAAGCTGATTAAGAATTTATGACAGAACATTGTGGAAGAGACACATTTGATGAGCTGGATTTTTTTCTGTTTGAAACATTTTTTTAAAAATCAGAAGACAATTCAATTAGTCTTTGCTTCCTGAACTCAGTAGAAATTATTAATTTTATGGCCAGAAAATCATATTACAAGCTTCATTTTATAGGTATTCGTTTTCCAGCACTGCGTATTTTTCCTGTTGGTTAGTTTGAATTCTGCAATATCAGCCAGGTTAAAGTTCCCTTTCATTCATGGCAATTCTTTTGAAGAATGCCAATGATATAGACCTAGGCAGAAGGGGAGTCATTTTGGCCAAAGGTTGCAAACAAGCACAAAGCGGGTACAGTGCTAATAAGTCACATAGCGTGCAATTTGGTCCTAATTGCTGAGTGCCACAATTTGAACTTGCTTGAAGGTGCAAATCTGACACCTACAGGAGTGCTAATTATGCACATTTTTTGTGGAGTGTGGGCTTCAACCTATTCCTAATGTAGGTGTGAACTGTGCTGACAGGCTGTCACACGTCAGCATGTTACAGGATGCAGAGACCAAGGGCACATGGGTTCTCAGATACAGCACTGGAGATCCTGGTGGAGGAGACCCAGAGGAGGAGAGATGTCCTGTACCTGCAGGGAAGTAGGGTGCCACCTCTCTTTCCTGTCCCTCTCTTCTGTAGCACATCACGGTTTCGTGCAATTTGTGTTTTTCAATGAGTGGGATTTACAATCCCCTTTATTCCAAGAACAAGAAATAAAAATCATTTTTGCAGGGCTCATCCCTGTCCTCAAGTTCTCCTTCCCCTGACAAAATGCCCCAAATCAAACATTCGATTCTTCCCGATGACTCCTGTAAGTTGTTCACTAAGGGGTAGTAACACAGCACTTACTCTTTTAGGCAAATTCCTGAGAGAACATCCACAATAAATGCTGTTTGAATGCTGGCGCAGTCTTATCAAAGAGTCTCCAGAAAGCCTCTTGACGAATTCCAGAGGTCCTCATCACAGCTACAGCACGAGTAACCATGGATAGGGTGACTATCCTTTAAGCAGCACGTGAAATCAGTGTCAACGCCTTGTTTGCTCCCAAACAACTGCTCACACTGTTAGAAGAGACTGTTAGTTGAAGCGTTAGCCATCAAACTGCAGTGCTGCCTCTTTAATGAATGCTCGCTGAAATTTTAAGTGGCCAAAGCTTTTTAACAAGTCTCCAAGTGGGCATTCCTAGTGCTGGTTTCAACTCCTTTACCAAGATGGTGTCTTGCGCTAAATATGGGCCAAACCGGAATTTCAGTTTAAGATCCCATCTTGGCCATCTCTCCAACTGTTTAGCGCCTAAAGTATTTGGCGAAAATCACCCCATTCTCTTCTGTGATTACTGCTTGTACCAAAACCGTTATTTTTTGGAAATAAATACATTTGTATGTTTGCTACAAATGTTTCAGCTTGTCTTCATTTCACACATCATGATTTCATGCAATTTATGCTTTTTAATGAGTGAAAACTTTTTTATGACCTTTATTCCAAGAACATGCAATAAAAATCATTTCCACGGATTCTAATGAGCAACGTTAGCTGAAGTTATTGCTGACAATTAAAGTGAATGAACATTTTACATATTTGTGTGGCATTTCCCTGTCCACCATTTTAACAGAAGTAGTGACCATTTATTTTAAGTGGGTTAAATCATGATCATGGACAAAGTAATATTACATGAATATGCAAAGGGTTCATTCATTATTACAACCAGCATCAATATCTGTCCTTATGTATCATAAGATTTTAAAACAGAAAGTGTTGGTTTTGCACAGCAGGTTGATCAGTGTCTAAAAGAAGGAAGAAAACAGGTTAATGTTCTCTTGGTTCATTTGACGGTGGTGCACCCTAATCCTTCCAGAAAATACCTAAAATTAGAAATTGTTTATTTTAGTTATATCTGCGTACTCTCAGTTGAGATATTCCTCCAGCTGCCTCTGAGTTGGCAAAGGATCCCAGGCAGGGATTGTTGTGATAGACACCCAGTGCTAGTCATTCATATGCAACATTGCTGGTTGGAATTAATGTATGTGCGTGCTCGTAACAGTTTCAGTTCACAAGATAATGTTCAAGTCCTCACAACTACTATTATCTTCAAAATTAAAATATCTAAAAACTCTTAACCAAGATCAGTGAAACAGATTACCTTGCTGTGCACAAAGTGCTGCCATACTTCCTACACAACAATAGAGATGACACTTCAAAATACTTAATTGGCTGTAAAGTGCTTTGGAACATCTTGATGTCACGAAAGGTTCTATATAAATGCAAATCTCTTTTTCTTTCTGACTTTCTTGAAGAGATTAACTTTGCCTTGAAAGTCAGTGTTATAGCGGACTCCTAAATGTCAGAAAGTACACCATGGGTGGAATTTTATGGGCCTGTCGTGGTGGGGTGGCGATGGTCGGGGGGGGAGGTGGGGGGTAAGGAAAATGCAGTGAACCTTACAAAACTCCATTGACTTTGGCAGGACCGGAAGATCCCGTCAGCAGGATCGGCCATAAAATTCCACCCCATGTAAACTATAGAAAGGGCTTGCCTGTCAATGCCTCCAGAATCCCCTTAACAATAAATTTCACACATTCCTCTTTAGACATTTCTAAATTTCCTAGCCACAACTCAAGTTTAAGATTTTCTTCCCTTTCTGGAGCACTGGCTACACCAGCAGTTTAAATCATGACACGCATGTGCCCCATTGCATTGTCAGCCCAACTTCTTGTCTTCACCTTACAAAGCTTATATTCGAGGTTATTTTTGAGCTGTTAGCTTCAAGAAAGCTCCGATAATTCAGACACGCTATGTTCAGATTTTCTAGCGTTCCAAATGTGCGTTATATGCCAATTTGGTTCCAGGTATTAAGTGTCTCTGACAAGGGGAGGTATTTTCCTTTCGGAAGTATAAGTTGGGTGGTGGGAGCTGAAATGGGAGCGATTTCTGCTCGAGGGGGCAGGATGGCTGGCCAGGCACGGCCTCGTGCTGTTCCGCTCATTGTACACGCATGCGCGAGGGGCACAGCAAACCTTGTGGCGGGGACGGGCAGGAGGTCACCGTCCCTGCTGTTAGCTCATGGGGTTGAAGGTCCTGGTGTTATATTTAAAGGGCACCAGGCAGTTATTCACTCACTGCAAGTCAGGAGCATCAGTCTGGCTGTCATTCCAGAGGGGGAGGCCTACTGCAGATAACAGAATGTCCCAGGCCAGACAACATGTGGCCCCATGGTTCAGCGAAGCATCCCTGCAGGCTCTCCTCAAGGCCAGCTGGGAAAGGTGGGAGGTAATGTTTCCCAAGGATGGCAGCAGGAGGCCCTCCAGTCTGAACATAGAGGCCTGGACGGAGCTTGTGGTGGGGATTAGCGCCCGTGGGGCCCACAAGAGAACAGCCCAGCAGCGTTTTAAAAGGATGAATGTTCTGCAGCGCTCTGCCAGGCTATGTGGCACAATCTACTTGCTGCAAAGTCACACTCATAAGGGCATCAGCAGTGTAAGTGTGTGAGTGCACAGGGATGTCAGACAGGAGTTTGGGCTGCAGGACTCAGCAGCAGATGAGACCTGAGCACTGAATGTCTGCCAACCACTTCATACTCTCACTGTTCTATCAGCTGCAAGATATCCTGCTTATTAATCGCTTACTGGTAAGGGCTCAGGAGCTGGCATAGGCATGCGTGCTCCTAAACCACTCACGTATGCGTTAGAACGACGATAAGTCCTTCTATCTGTCTGCAGCACAAGAACGCACACAATGGAAGGGAGTAGGCCAAGACCAACAGTGGCCTTCCAGCTATTAGAATTCTAAGCACCTTCAAAGAGGAGGTAACAGAAATAGCTGGGGAGGAGCAGGGCTGTGCCCATGCCAAAGGCAAGACAGGAGTCCCTCAGGAAGCCAGTGAGGATACCTCCAGTCTGCAGTTGTCAGATGCGTTGACAGAGCGAGACATAGATAAGGGAGCCTGCCTAGTCATCCACAAAATCTTTTTCTCCATTCCAGGTACCAGCAAGAAAAGGGGGAGGCAAAGAAGGGAGACCACCCACAGCTCCATCTCCAAAACCCACCTCTGAGGGTGATGCCTCAGAATCCTGAAGGCTGCAAGTTTTTTTTATATTCATTCACAGGATGTGGGCGTCACTGGCTAGGCCAACATTTATTGCCCATCACTAATTGCCCTTGAGAAGGTGGCGGTGAGCTGCATTCTTGAACCGCTGCAGTCCATGTGGTGTAGGTACACCCACAGTGCTGTTAGGGAGGGAATTCCAGGATTTTGACCCAGTGACAGTGAAGGGCAATATATTTCCAAGTCAGGATGGTGAGTTGCATGGAGGGGAACTGCCAGGTGATGGTGGCCTCTTGTGTCTGCTGCCTTTGTCCTAGGCGGTAATGGTCATGGGTTTGGAAGGTGTTGTCTAAGGAGGCTTGGTGTGTTCCTGCAGTGCATCCTGAAGATAGTACATACTGCTGCTACTGTGTGTCGATGGTGGAGGGAGTGAATGTTTGTGGATGTGGTGCCAATCAAGTGGGCTGATTTGTCCTGAATGGTGTCCAGCTTCTTGAGTGTTTTGGACTGCACTCATCCAGGCAAGCGGAAAGTATCCCATCACACTCCTGACTTGTGCCTTGTAGGTGGTGGCCAGGCTTTGGGGAGTCAGGAGGTGAGTTACTTGTCACACAATTCCTAGCCTCTGACCTGTTCTTGTAGCCACTGTATTTATATGGCTAGGCCAGTTCAGTTTCTGGTCAATGGTAACCCCCAGGATATTGATAGTGGGGGATTCAGTGATGGTAATGCCATTGAATGTCAAGGGGTGGTGTTTAGATTCTCTCTTGTTGGAGATGGTCATTGTCTGGCACTTCTGCAGCACAAATGTTACTTGCCACTTGCCAACCCAAGCCTGGATATTGTCCAGATCTTGCTGTATTTGGACATGGACTGCTTCAGTATATGAGGAGTCGTGAGTGGTGCTGAACATTGTGCAATCATCAGCGAACATCCCCACTTCTGACCTTATGATGGAAGGAAGGTCATTGATGAAGCAGCTGATGACGATTTGGCCTAGGACACTGCCCTATGGAACTCCTGCAGTGACGCCTTGGAACTGAGATAATTGACCTCCAAGAACCACAACCATCTTCCTTTGTGCTAGGTATGACTCCAACCAGTGAAGAGTTTTCCCCCTGATTTCCATTGACTCCAGTTTTGCTAGGGCTCCTTGATGCCACCCTTGGTCAAATGTACCTTGATGTCAAGGGCAGTCACTCTCACCTTACCTCAGGAGTTCAGCTCTTTTGTCCATGTTTGAACCAAAGCTGTAATGAAGTCTGGAGCGGAGTGGCCCTGGTGGAACCCAAACTGGGCATCAGTGAGCAGGTTATTGCTAAGCAATTACCACTTGTTAGCACTGTTAATGACCCCTTCCATCACTTTACTGAAGATCGAGAGTAGACTGATGGGGCGGTAATTGGCTGGGTTGGATTTGTCCTCTTGTTTGTGTACAGGGCATACCTGGCCAATTTTCCACATTACTGGGTAGATGCCATTGATGTAACTGTACTGGAACAGCTTGAATAGTTCCGGAGCTCAGTCTTCAGCACTAATGCTGGAATATTGTCAGGCCTTTGTACTATCCAGTGCCTTCAGTCATTTCTTGATATCTTGTGGAGTGAATTGAATTGGCTGAAGACTGGCAACTGTGATGCTGGGGACCTCCGGAGGAGGCCAAGAAGGGTCATCTACTCGGCACTTCTGGCTGAAGGTTCATTCAGCCTTTTTTTTAACATTGATGTGCTGGGCTCCCCCATCATTGAGTATGGGGTTATTTGTGGAGCCTCCTCCTCCAGTGAGTTGTTTAATTGTCCACCACCATTCGTGACTAGATGTGGCAGGGCTGCAGAGCTTAAGTCTGATCCGTTGGTTGTAGAATCGCTTAGCTCTGTCTATCATTTGCAGCTTATGCTGTTTGGCATGCAAGTAGTCCTGTGTTGTAGCATCACTAGGCTGACACCTCATTTTTAAGTATGCCTGGTGCTGCTCCTGGCATGCCTTCCTGCTTTTCATTGAACCAGGGTTGATTCCCTGGTTTGGTGGTGATGGTAGAGTGGGAGATATGCTGGGACATGAGTTTACAGATTATGGTTGAGTACAATTCTGCTGCTGCCGATGGCCCACATCGCCTAATGGTTGCCAGTCTTGAGCTGCTGGGTCTTAGTAATATAAGGAATAGGAACAGGACTAGACCATTCGGCCCCTTGAGCCTGCCCTGCCATTCAATAAGGTCATGGCTTGTGATGTGCTTATGTTTCAAATTCCACATTCCCATCAACCCCGATAATCTTTGATTCCCTTGTCTAACATGAATCTATCTACCTCTGCCTTAAAAATATTCAATGACCCCGCATCCACCCTTTCGGAGGCAGAGAGTTCCAAAGTCACATAACTCTCTGAGAGATAAGATTTCTCCTCATCTCTGTCCGAAAAGGGCGAGGCCTAATTTTAAAACAGTACCCCCTAATTCTGGACTCATCCACAAGAGTTCACCTTGTCAAGACCACTCAGGATCTTGGCTAAAGGCAAAATACTGTGGATGCCGGAAATCTGAAACAAAAACAAAAAATGCTGGGAAAACTCAGCAGGTCTGGCAGCATCTGTGGAGAGAAAGACAGAGTTAATGTTTCGAGTCCCAAGACTCTTCTTCAGAGCTAAAGGGAAGTAGAAATGTGGTGAAATATATACTGTTTAAGGGAGGTGGAACAGGTGAAGCTGGATAGAAGGCCAGCGATAGGTGGAGGCAAAGAAGAGATTGCGAAAGATGTCATTAACAAAAGGTCAAAGGGTTGTTAATAGTGGCGGTACAGGCTAAAGGAAGTGCTAATGGTGACATGAAAAGTGGAAAGCAGAATGTGATAATGGCAGGACCAGGGTAAGCACTCTTGAAAGTGACCTGTTCAACGGATCCTTTCACCCACCTCCTGTATTCTCCCTCCACCTGGACCCCTCCCTCTGGTCTCTTACCTGCCCTTGATCTTTTCACTGAGAACTGTCGGCGTGACATCAGCAGTCTCAATTTATCTGCTCCTCTCACCACTCTAACCTGTCTCCTTCTGAACTTGCTGCACTCCGTTCTCTCAGATCCAACCCTGACTTTGTTATCAAACTTGCCGACAAGGCTGGCGCTATTGCTACTGACTCGCAGAGACTGAGCGCCAACTCGCAGACACTTCTTCCCACCTCCCCCTGGACCATGACCACACCATCGAATATCAAGCCATTGTTTCCAGGATTGTCACTGACCTCATCTCCTCTGGAGGTCTTCCCTCCACAGCTTCCAACCTCATAGTCTTCCAAGCTCAGACAATGAGTTTTCCTAGCTGAGAAAGTAAAGCAGGTTGTTCAATGACAACCTAGGGATACCAGTAAAAATGAGAAAGGTGCCTTTGGATCAATAAACAGCAATTAATTCCAACATTAGAGAAGTTTTCACTGTGCAGCAATGCTGAACTTCTGATGCAGATCTGGAGTTGGATCATTCTTGACTCTGAAGGGGAGTGGCGTGAAGTCCAACACAGGAAACAGATTTTGATAATGCTTATGTATGATCGCAGTGTTGCATTAAACAGAAGGGGTAGGGTTGACACGTTCTTAAATGAAATACAGACAGGAAATGTTCCATGTGGATTTAAACAATAATTGAGGTGTCTGTTTGAGCTTATTTAAATGTTTAGGAACTGCAGTAATATTCCGGGAAATGGGTGGCACAATCTCAATCAGAACCATGTTGAATAAACAAGGTACATTGGCACTTTGGATAATGCCATTCAGTCCTTTGAGCCGTTCTCCCATTGTATTGGATCTTGGCTGCTTTGTATGTGAACTCCATTTACTTGCCTTTATTCCTCCTGTTACCCTTAGCTAATAAAAATTTTATCGATCTCCTGCCTGAAATTTCAACTTGCCCAGGATCCATGGGCTTTTTTTGGGGGTGGGATGGTAGGGACTGCCTGATCAGCACCAATATGCAGTCTCAGAATTGTGGCTGAAGGGTAATGCATCTTCTTGTAATATGCCTTTAAGGGATATCAGCATGGCATCACTAGATGAGAAATGTGTCAGTGATCCAACCTTAGTTTCAGTTTTGCTTTGAGCAGAGCACACACACACACAACAGCTCTGATACCTTCAAGCTTTGTACCTATGTATAGCTGTTCTCCTGTGCCTAGTCTTAATAAATGAACTCACAACGTGTTTACCCAATCCCTTATGGACAATTGGTGCCTATGTCTTGTACAGTAAATAAGCCCAAGGTATTATATCATTATAATAACATGACATATCTTTAAAGCAACAATTAGTCTCACATATTGTTGATACATAAGTGGAATATTTGCTGGTAATCCCTATCACCAACACATATTAGATGGGAATAAAATCACCATTCACAACATCAGGGTGGCCCAAAGTGCTTTCACAGCCATCGAAGTACCTTTTAAGTGTGGTCACTGTTGTAATGTAGGATATGCCACAGAAACAGTGATGTGATAATGAACAGACAATCTGTTTTAGTGATGTTGGTTGGCATGGTTTAAAATAAGGTCATTTTCTACTATGTAATAGATCTTTAAATGGCAGGTCTAAGTGAGAGCACAGAGCAATGTCACACACTCAGGTACATTAACAACGGAAACATAAACAAATGAAGGAAAGCAAAAGACTACTTGCTCCATCAAACCTGTCGTGTACAACTGTGGAATACTTTCTGTACATGCCCACCCTATCTTCACCCCAGCTATCCTTCACCCTCCTACTGTTTATTTAACTGAAAGATAGTGTTACAAACAGCAAAATATCTGGGGTACATTAATAAATGTTTATAATCATCATTCTACTTCTTTCTGTCTGAATCCCTCAATTCTAACACAAACTACATGAGAACTTGGCACCAGTTCAACCACAGTCCTCGTGTAGAAATGTCATTCACCAGCCATGTATGAAGTAGCGAAAAGTTGCTTTACTGAATAAATGCTGAAGCTGTGGGTCAACATGTTTATTCATAGATCTGGGGACATTACTACTAAACAGACTCAAGACAAACAGCCTGTTCATAATCTACTAGATCTCATCAAGAACTTGCATGATCAAAAAAAAAACACACAGCATAATGTCACTGTTCACCAACTGCCTGTACTGGAGCGATTGAATTAACTGTATTTCCTCAGAATAAACACACTCATTGTTTAGTGTTAGATTTAAAGAACAAAGGAGGCATTCTCACACATGGGAATTCCACCAAAATATAAATGGATCATTGTCACCACACAACAGCCTGAGATTCACTGTGTTTCAGTCACTTTGATCTAACGCTGGGATTGGAGCTGTCACTGAAATTGTTCAAATGATGAATGTTTTTCAATGCAACACGTTTTCATCAAGGCAGCTCTAAGAAGAAACATTGTGCATTTGCGTATGGATATTCACACAATTCTGTTGCTGATTGTAATCCTGTTTGTACAAAATTAGGACTCTCGTCTAGAAGCTCAAAGTATTAAATTTTGGTCTCAAGGTCCACTTGTAATTCTACAGATCCTAGGTCGGACTACTGGGCTGCAATATCTAATGATTAGATCACTCCACCTTGTCAGGAAGGGGAGGGAGGGTTAAGCACCAAGTTTTCAAATCTTATTATTCTGCAACATGGTATAAATACGCAAAGTTTGCCAACAAAAATCAGATTCTGAAACTGTCCCCTGATGTCGGAAGCAGGCATTTATGACTAAACTAATACTTTAAATTTGTTCAATCAAAGTTGGCATAAAATGCACTGCAGCAACTTATGAAGGCCCTTCAACAACATTGCTCAAACCCACAACTGATACCACCCAGAAGGCCAAGAGCATCAGGCAAATGGGAACACTTCACTTGCAAGTTTCCTCCAAGGCACACACCACCCTGATTTGTTCCTTCATGATTGTTGGGTCAAAATCCAGGAACTCCCTACCTAACAGCACCGTGGAATTACTTACACCATACGGACTACAACAGCTCAAGAAGGCAGCTTACCATCAACTTTTTATGGGTAATTAGGGGTGGGCAATGAATGTTGGTCTTGCCAGTGATGTTGGCAAGCCATAAATTAATTAATATATATTTATAAAAATGAATTTGTATTTAAATTAGTGTGTTTTCAGTAAGTACAGCAAGAGCAAATTAAGAGACCCACATCATTGACTTATACAGCACAGAAACAGGCCCTTCGGCCCATCGTGTCTGCAGCGGCCATCAAGCACCTATCCAGTCTAATCCCATTTTCCAACTTGGCCTGTGGCCCTGTATGCTATGGCGTTTCAAGTGCTCATCTAAATACTTCTAAATGTTGCGAGGAATGGGCTTTTGTCATGTTGTTGGGCTGTTGTCATGGGCTTTTCATTGCGCCACTGTCCTCAAGTCATATATTTGATGGCCAACCATTTATTTGGGGTTAATTCTTAGTAACAATTACACAGGAGATGTAAGGACATCAGCAGTGAACCATGGCCAGAATTTTCCGCTCCCATTGGCGGCGGGTGTCATGGTGGGCATGAGCAGACAATATGGCGAGAAAGCCAAAAATCGGTCTTACGCTGTCATGAAACCAATTTGCGATTGTCTGCTCCGCTTGTCAATGGCAGGCTGCATTTCCCACCATCCAACGTTGGGAGCTTATTTTTAATGCATTTACATCTTGCCATTGTACCCGCATGCCAGAATGATGCCTTCATGTCAAATTTACCTCCCATGTCGGCGTGACTTCAGGATGGCCTGATTTGCGACTGCCTTTAAAAGGCATGCAGCTGATGAGCTAACTTTGAGGGGAACTCGGAGGTGAGTGCACACAACCTTGCACAGCGCTCGTGAGGATCGCCCGTAGGACATCAAGGAAGAGGTGCCGGGCATTCGGGGGCGGTGCAGGCAATTTGCATTTTCCCCAGCTGGCTTTCAGCGTGCTGTCGGTGGGGTTTCGGACAGCCAGGAAGTTCACTACACACTGGCCATCAAAGTGGTGGCCAGTGCTCTCTGGCATGCGTGATGGGGCCTTGAGACATAACCAAGAGAGGTTCTTATGACACATATGTTAACCCACGCATCTCTCTTTGATCCTGCAGGGGGACAACATCAGGGTCATGGAGCCTGGTGATTTAGTGGTATGCGTCATGGCTTACAGGGAGCAGAGAAGAAGGAGAAGAGAGCGACGGAGGCTCCTGGCTCGCCAAAGGGAAGAGCACCGCCCTCAAGATGAAGGTGTGACAGGGCTTCCTGTGCATGCAGCTGAAGAGACACAGTGAGCCATCACTCATAGGTGCCTCGCTAGACGCAGGGTCTATAGATGACACTTTACATTCCTTAAGATGATAGTGAACCAGCGTTGCCAAAGACTGCGCGTATCTAATAAACTGGTTGGTCACTTATGCCACCTGCTGCATGATTTGGCGCTATGGGGACATAGAGGGCATCCACTGTCAGTGGCTGTGAAAGTGACCACAGCACTCAATTTTTACACCAGTGGCTCATTCCCGGGTTCCACTGGTGACCTGTGTGGGATCTCACACGCCTCCACCCACAAGTGCATCCAGGAGGTCACGGACACCATCTTCATGAAGGCACAGAACTTTGTTCATTTCGACCGGGTTCAGGAAAGCCAGGAAGCAAGAGCGCTGGGGTTTGCAGAGATCTCAGGTTTCCTAAATGTGCAGGGTGTCATCAATTGCACGTAGCACATAGATCTCCATGGCAACAAGCAGTAAACTACGTCAGCCTCAAGGGCTTCCAATTGCTGAATGCTCAGCTAGTCTGCGACCACCACAGATGCACCCTACAGTCTGCGCACAATTCTCAGGGAGCGTCCTACATCCTTAGCAGGTCTCAGATCCCTGCCATCTTCCAGGGTCCAGAGAGGCTACAGGGTTGGCTCCTCAGAGACAAGGGCATCCCACAGAGGAGGTGGCTGAAGACGCCTGTGCGGCAGCCTCAGACTGCAGCAGAACGACGGTATAACGAGGTTCAATCCATAGCATGGACTTTGATGGAGCAAACCAAAGGCATATTGAAAATGAGGTTCTGGTGCCTCGACTGGTCCGGTGAAGCACTGCAATACAGTCCCCAGTGGGTGTTGTGCATTATCGTCGCTTGCTGTGCACTCCACAACCTGGCGCTGCAATGGGGGAGGACCTGTCTGAGGAGGAAATGGAAGAGCCGCATATTTCCTCCAATGAGGAGGACGTCGAAGGGGATGATGATGATGATGAGGTCCTTGAAGGCAGGGATGCTGGCGATGAGGCCATCGCGCTGGCCAGTCCAGACAGGTGCTCTCGGGAGGCCCTCATAGCCGCAAGATTCTTGTAGGAGGATGAAGAGATGCAGTGAGGACAGTCCTGACATCCTCACCTTGCATCTGATGACAGCACACATACCCTCAGTGCTCAGGCTCATATCATGGAGACACAGCGGAGGCCCTATTAGTCACTAGATTCCAGGGGGACGATGATGACATGCAGTGTGGACCACTCCATAGATCTTCACATTACCTCTGTGAATGTCTGACTCCTGTCTGGCTGTGGGCAGCTCATTTGCATTCTGTGATCAGGGTCATATGATGGAGACGTAGCTGTGAAACTTTAAATGCACCTGATCCTTTGTCAGCCTTCAGCACCTGACCCCTTCAGGAGCACAGCTTCACTGGTCACAGATGCTGAAGAGATGGGGGCCAGCCCCACCTTAAAGCTGCTGAGAGCACACAGAGAATGACGGAACTCTGTGGCACCTGCCCACGATATTATGGCAGCAATGACAAGCACTGTCTAGATGCAGGCATCACTAATGTGTCCAATGAGCGTGAGGCCAGACCATCACTTTGGTTTGAAGGTTTCTCAAAGCACAGGGAAGGGGCCCTGGACTGAGACACCTGCCTTTATCTTGTGCAGGAACCAAGGTTTCACATCTGAGTGACACGAATGCTGCTCACCAGGAGCCATTGGCAGGGAGACATTCTTGGGAGTTTATTTACAATGGTGAAGATTATGTACAAGTGATTAACACCCGTGCCCAGGCTGTTGACTGTGATGACTTCAGATTCCTTGCCTCCAGCAGTCATCCACATGGTGGCGACCTCGGATGTCCCTACCTCCGCCTGCTGTGGAACAGATCGTGTGGTGAACTCACCAGATTGTGATCCCAAGGCTACTCTACATCTAGGTCCCACCAAGGTGTGTGTCGATCTGCTGGTGGATGGCATGGGTGAGCGCCGTGATGGGTCTTCAGCGGTGTTGCCCTCAGGGTCCTCAACCGAGGTGCTCTAGACACTTATGTCAGGGTCAAGGTTACCTGAAGGTGACATGGCAGATGTGCCTAGGAGAGAAAGTGGAGCTTATTAGTGCTTGCCAGCTACATTACACACAGAACAGTGGATTCAGAGTAGCATTGAGAGAGGGATAATGTGGTGCATGATCCTCATGTGGATGCTTGCTGTCGATCTCACCATCGCTGCAGGAACAGTCCACGTCCTCTCTGGCCAGCTCCAACACACGACTCTCAAACAGAGTGAGGACCTTGTTGTCTGGCATTCCACCCCCACTCTGGGACCTCTCCTGTTGATTGTGTGCAATCCTGTCCTGCATGGAGACAGACGGAGAGAGTGTGATCAAGTCGCATGCCAGATCAGATGAGAAGGATGCCAGGTGTGTGCGTTTGCTGACTTGACCCATGGACGGGGTGAGGAGGCGACCTCCAGAGAAGATGAATGCAGATGGAGATGTTAGGATGTGTCTGTGAGAGTGAGTGGTGATGTCCCTTAAGCAGACAGTGAGAGAGATGCCAGTGAATGTTTGATGGGCTTGTGAGTGTGTGAGTTTAGAGCGATAAGATGGTTGAATTATGCTGGCGCCATGGATGAGATCATTCATCCTTTTTCTGCACTGGATGGCCGAACTCTTGTATACAGCACTGGCACTGACCAGCTCTGCCACTGTTGGAGTGGTGAGACTGGTGGGCCTCCTGTGGCCAGAACGGAGGTAGAGGCCATCGTGGCGGGCCTCCACGGCATCCAAAAGGCATCCCAGGGATACATCATTGAATCGAGGAGCTGCACTCTTCTTGGCTTTTGGGACTATGTCTGCACCGGAGCAGTCCTGGGCTGCAAGCATTGAGAGCTGTGCACGCGGCTGCTGTTTAAATATGGCCCCCAGAGTGAGGAAGCGGTAAGCAAATGGCATGGTGGACAAATCAGAGGCCGGCCGCCAGTGATCAGGCGTGTTTCCCGTGACTGCATAATTTATGAGGTGGGAAGGGTGTGTTTGCAACAACGACGTGTTGCAAAAACCCACCATGGCGGCCGGCGGTAAAATGTCATTTTCATGCCCGCTACCGCACTTGGTGCAAATCTGGGACAATTCGACACGTCATCTCTGTTGCAACTCTGTATACAGAATCTGCCTGCTTAAGTGGAAAGGAACTTTGACTCACTCCTCATCCTGAAAATGACTGCTACTGTGCAGCAATAATGATATCATGGTTTCCTTAATCGTGCTCCTTTAAATTTGTTAGCCAAACATATTAGTCAGTTTTCCCTAGAGTGCTGTGCACTATATCTGGAAGAACACTGTGTGCTTATAGACAGTTTCTAAATGCTAAGGGTCACATAGAGCAGTTCCAAGAAATGAAAAATACATATGCGTAATTTCAAAATCAATTTCATCCATTGCTGGTGGATATACAGTATATTTGCATTTGGATATTCATATAATTTTGTTGCTGAGTGTAATCTGGTAGCTCTCTGGTACAGAATTAGAATCCTAAGCTAGAAATTCAAAGCATTAAAGTTTTATCTCTAGTGCCATTTGAATTTCATCAGTTCTTAGGTCAGAATGTTTGGCTGAGCACCATGTGATGACAAGTCATTCTACCATGGGAGGAAGGGGATAAAAATTTCCAGCGCTCAGTTACACCCAGGAGAAAATCAAACACTTATCCACCAGCTCAGCAAATTCTACAGTAATGCTAACCCCACTGTGTCATAAATCAGGAGACAATCTCTTAAAAATCAAAAGATTTGGTACAGAACTCTGAGCTGCTATTTCTTATCCAAAAATAAACCAATTTAGATTGCCAGCTGGTTTACAAATCACATTAGTGGTTCATTTAATCCCTAACAGGTCAGAGCTCTTCACAAAAAACTATATCATTCCCCTTTAGGATAATGAGATCTAAGGCCTTGCGCTCCAAGAATGCCTGAAGAACCTCCAACACAAGATTGAGTCAGGTCACTTTTCAGGCATTCAGGGTGTCTGCCTTAGATGGGTGTATTGTCCCTTGCATAGACCAATGAAGGAATTAGTGTCTGATTTCAGACCCCTTGGGGAAGCTGGAATGCCCAAACATCAGGCTTTCTGCCACCAATGGAGGTCTCTCTTGGAAGACTCAGTCTCTTCCATTCATGGGAGTCCCCCTCTAGCAGGGATCTGTGGGAGGTCTCTCTGAGAAGACTCAGTAGTTTCCTTCTCTCTCTCCAGCAAGATCTATGAGTAGGAGGCTCTCTCTCTCTCTCTTACCTTCAGTCTCTAATTCCCCCCCCTCCACAATTCTCTCTGCTGCCCAATCCCAGGGATTTTGAATCACTTCTTCTCAAGGCCTCTTACCTGCTCTGCGCAGTGGGGCTGACTGCCCAGAATTTGCCAATAGATCCTTTCTTTACAGTTCCAGCTCAAACTCTGGAACAACACATTACGTCACCCCGTAACCTAGGCAGAGCATCAGCACACAGTGCAAAGTGCCTCATTATCAATTGCTCAGGCTGCAGACTTAGCAAAGCAATGTGCTTCGGCAGCTCCCACTTCCGGTTTCCTTTCCAGATAACATTCCGGATTCTAGGCACATGCGGGGGCACAATTGATTGGGATCTCATGTGGAGGATAGCAATTAACAAAAGAACATAACATAAGAACATGAGATATAGGAACAGGAGTAGACTACTTGGCCCCTTGAGCCTGCTCCACCATTTGATAAGATCATGGCTGATCTTCTTGTGTTTCGATTTCCAAATTCCCATCTAACCCAGATGACCTTTGATTCTCTTGCCTAACAAGAATCTATCTACTTCTGCCTTAAAAATATTCAATGACCCCGCCCCCATCATCTTCTGAGGCAGAGAGTTCCAAAGTTGCACAACTTTGAGAGAAAATAAATTCTCCTAATTTCTGTCCTAAAAGGGTGACCCCTAATTTTAAAACAGTGCCCCCTAGTTCTGGATTCACCCACAAGAGGAAACATCCTTTCGATGTCCACCTTGTCAAGGCCATTCAGGATCTTGTATACTTCGATCAAATCACCCCTTGCTCTTCTAAACTCCAGTGGAAACAAGCCCAGTCTGTCCAACCTTTCCTCATAATACAGCCCACTCATTCCAAGTATCAATCCTATAAACCTCCTTTGAACTGCCTCCAATGCAGTTACATCTCTCCTTAAATAAGGAGACCAAAACAGCACACAATATTTGAGGTGTGGTCTCACCAATGTCCTGTGTAACTGAAGCATAAGATCCTTACTTTTATGTTCAATAGCTCTTGTAATAAAGGATAGCAGTCCATTAGTCTTCTTAATTACTTGCTGTACCTGCATACTAACTTTTTGGACTCATGTAATAGAACACCTAGATCCCTCTGCACCTCAGAATTAGGCAGCTGTTCTCTATTTAAGTAGTACTCTGCTTTTTTGTTCTTCCTGCCAAAGTGAACAACTTCACATTTTCCCAAATTAAACTCCATTTGCCAGATCTTTGCCCACTCACTCAACCTATCTATTTCCATCTGCAACCTCCTTATGTCCTCTTCACAACACACTTTCCTACCTATCTTTGTATCATCTGAAAATTTAACTACCACGTCTTCACTCCCCTCATCTAAGTCATTGAGGTAAATCATAAAAAGTTGAGGCCCCAGTACAGACCCCTGTGGGACTCCACTCGTCACATCCTGCCAATCAGAAAAAGACCCATTCATGCCTCCTCTCTGCTTTCTGCGAGCCAGCCAATCTTCTATCCATGCTAATATGTTACCAGTCACACCATGAGCTTTTATTTTCAGTAATAATCTTTGATGTGGCACCTTATCAAATGCCTTCTGGAAATCCAAGTACATCTACAGGCTCCCCTTTATCCACAGCACATGTTACTCCTTCAAAGAACTCCAATAAATGGGTTAAACATGATTTTCCTTTCACAAAACCATGCTGACTCTTCCCAATTGCCTTGGGCTCTTCTAAGTGCCCAGCTATAACCTCCTTAATGATCGATTCCAATAACTTCTCCATGATAGACGTCAAGCTAACTGGCTCATAGTTTCCTGTTTCCTGCCTCCCTCCCTTCTTGAACATAGGGGTTATATTTGCTACTTTCCAGTCTGATGGAACCTTTCCAGAATCTAGCGAATTTTGGAAAATTAACACCAGTGCATCAACTACCTCATTAGCCACCTCTTTTAAGACCCTAGGATATAATCCATCAGGACCCGGAGATTTGCCAGCCTGCAGCTCCATTAATTTGCTCAGTACTGTTTCCCCAGTGATTTCAATTTCATTCAGTTCCTTTCTCCCGTTCACCTCCTGATTTGCAGCTATTACTGGAATGTTTTTTGTATCCTCTATAGTGAACACAGAAGCAAAATATTTGTTAATTTCTTCCGCCATTTCCTTATTATCTACTATTAACTCCCCACTGTCACTATCTGGAGGACCAGCACTCACTTTACTTACTCTTTTACTTTTTAAGTACCTGTAAAAACTCTTGCTATCTGTTTTTACATTTCTAGCTAGCTTCCTCTCATACTCTAATTTCTTTCTCCTGATTAACCTTTTAGTCATTTTCTGCCATTCTTTATATTCTGTCCAATCATCTGTCCTGCTACTCATCTTTGCGGAGTTGTATGCTTTCTCCTTAAATTTGATGCTTTCTTTAACATCTTTAGTTAACCACGGACTCCCCTTAGAATGTTTCTTTATAATAGGAATGTACTTATTCTGAAAACTCTGAAATATCCCCTTAAATGTCTGCCACTGCTTCTCTATTGATCTATCCTCTAGCCTAGTTTCTCAGTTCACTTCAGCTAGCTCAGCTTTCATCCCCACACAGTTGCCCTTATTTAAGTTTAAGATAATAGTCCTAGATCCACTCTGCTCCCTTTCAAACTGGATGTAAAATTCAATCATAATGTGGTTGCTGCAACCTAGGGGTGCCTTTACTCTGAGGTCATTAATTAATCCTGTCATGTTACACAATACCAAGTCTAATATAACCTGCTCTCTGTTTGGTTCCAGAATATCTGCTCTAAGAAATTATCTTGAAAGTATTCTAAGAACTCCTCATCCAAGCTACTACTACCAATCTGATTTTTCCAGTTTATGTGTAGATTAAAATCACCCATGATTATTGCTGTCCCTTTATCACAAGCACACAATATTTTCTCTTGAGTACTTTGTTCTACACTGTGGCTACTGTTAGGGGCCAGTAGACCACTCCTACTAATGACTGTTTTCCCCTACTATTCCTCATCTCCACCCAAAGTGATTCTACATCCTGATCTCTTGAACCAATGTCATCTCTATTGCACCAATGCCCTCTTTGATTAACAGTGCTACCCCTCCACCTTTACATAGCTTCCTACTCTTCTTGAATGCCATGTACCCTTCAACATTAAGGACCCAATCTCTGTCGTCCTGCAGCCACGTCTCCGTAATTGTAATCAGATCATATTTATTTACTTCAATGTGGGCCATCAATTGATTTACTTTGTTATGAATGCTATGTGCATTCAGATAGAGAGCCTTCATTTTGTCTTTTTGTTATCTTTGTGACATCTAGTCTTGACTATTGATGTATTCTTAGGTTTTTTCTCTCTGCCCCTTCCTGCCATTCTCTGACCCTCATTTCTCATGTTACCATTTTGCTCTCCTGTCTTGACTCTGCCCCTTGAATTGCTACCACTGCCCAAGCTTGATCCCTCACCCCTCTTGTGTAGTTTAAAGCCCTGTCTACTTCCCTAGTTATGTGATTTGCGAGGACACACGTCCCAGCATGGTTCAGGTGTAAACCGTCCCAATGGTACAGCCCCCACTTTCCCCAGTACTGATGCCAGTGCCCAACAAACCGGAACTCACTTCTCCCACACCAGTCTTTGAGCCACGCATTCGTCTCTAATCTTATTTGCCCTATGTCAATTTGCACGTGGCTCAGGTAATAATCCAGAGATTATTATCTTTGAGGCTCTGCTTCTTAATTTGGTACCTAGCTTCGCATACTGGGCAGAATTTTCTGCCTGGCGGGCGGGCGGGCCCTACCCAATCTCCGGCGGGTGGGGAGCTGAGCCCCACCAGAGAAGCGGGCCCCACCGCCATTTTACATGGGCAGGTCAATTAAGGCCCACCCAAAGTGACGTCCGCACAAAAGAGCGCACATCTCCCTGAGCCTAAGTGCAGCCTCAGGGAGATCGCTGACACTTTAAAAAAATATTAAAAATGGAAAAAAAATTTCCCTAACATGCCCCCCTCATGTGACAATGTGATGGGACATGTTCATAATGTACATAATAACTTTATTAAAATTTTTGCAACCCTGCATGAAACCTCATCCCGCCGGTGGATGAGGCTCCATGTTTTCTCTATTTGCCGCCGAGGCTCCTGGCCTGCCCACCAGCCTTAAGGTTGGACGGGCAGGCCCTTTAATTGTTTAAATGACCCTGTCAATGGCCTCAATTGGCCATTGACAGGTCGGCGGGCGCACAGCTGATTTTGCTGCAGGCCCGCCTTCCTGAAAGTTTAAATGGTCCGGGATGACGTCGGGGATTCCACCCGACATCATCCCGCGTCATTTCGTCGTTGGCGAGCAGGGGGCGGGGCCCGCTGCTCGCCAATGGCAAAATTCTGCCCACTGACTTTGCAGAACCTCTTTTCTAGTTCTACCTATGTCATTGGTGCCTACATGGGCCACGACAACTGGATCCTCCCCCTCCCACTGCAAATTCCTCTCCAGCCCTGAGTAGATGTCCCGAACCCTGGCACCAGGCAAACAACATAGCTGTCTGATTCTCGCTTTTTGCTGCAGAGAACAGTGTCAATCCCCCTCACTATACTATCCCCTACTACCACTACATTCCTTTTTGGTCCCCTCGCTTGAACGGCTTCCTGTACCACAGTGCCATGGTCAGCCAGCTCATCCACCTTGCAGACTTCACTTTTATCCACACAGGTTGTGAGCACCTCAAGCCTGTTTGACAATTGCAAAGTCTGAGGCTCCTCGCCTACTGTCTGCTCAGTCCCATTACCTGCCTCACTGACACATCCTCCTGCCCCTCACTGCTGACCGAAACAGATGGCCCTCTTCTAAGAGGTGTCACTGTCTTCTGGAATAAAGTATCCAGGTGTTTCTCCCCCTCCCTTATGCTGCGCAGTGTCTGCATTTCGGCTTCAGATCAATAATCCTGATCTGGAATTCCTCAAGCTGCTTACACTTCCTGAAGACGTGTTTGTCATGGATCACCTTGATGTCCAAAAGCTCCCATATCTCACAGCTGCAACATAACACCCGTCCCACCATTCTAACCTGTCATTTAGTTCATTTACTTTAATTACTTTCTTCCTATGTTATGCTACAGTTTACTGTGTTTATTGAATGCTGGTACCACTGACAACTAAAGGTTATATGCTTCTTAACTACAAGGCATGTATTTTAGATGTTTGTTTAAATAACTTTATTTTTATTGTTTTTTTTATCTTTATAGTTTGATGTTAATTTTAAAGTTTTCAAATTTTTTTAAATATAAGTTTTAGTTCTTTTTATTTACAGATCTCCCTTAGCTCGCCTGTCCTAAGCTGGTTTCTCACACACTGTCCCTTAGACTGAGCACTTACTGGCCAAACAACTTAGTAGCTTCCTGTGGCATCACAGTTGCTTTTTCTCTTTTTCCCCGACTGCAAACTGAAGTCTCCCCCATCGGTCTCCGCGTCCTTTTCAAACTGAAGTTTCTTCCGCTCTCCGCGTCCTTTTTAAACTGAAGTCTCTCCCACTCTCTGCGTCCTTTTCAAACTGAAGTTTCTTCTGCTCTCCATGTCCTTTTTAAACTGAAGTCTCTCCCGCTCTCCATGTCCTTTTTAAACTGAAGTCTCTCCCACTCTCTGCGTCCTTTATAAACTGAAGCCTCTCCCGCTCTCCGCGTCCTTTATAAACTGAAGTCTCTCCCACTCTCTGCGTCCTTTTTAAACTGAAGTCTCTCCCACTCTCTGCGTCCTGTTTAAACTGAAGTCTCTCCCGCTCTCTGCGTCCTGTTTAAACTGAAGTCTCTCCCACTCTCTGCGTCCTTTATAAACTGAAGCCTCTCCCGCTCTCCGCGTCCTTTTTAAACTGAAGTCTCTCCCACTCTCCGCGTCCTTTTCAAACTGAAGTCTCTCCCACTCTCTGCGTCCTTTTCAAACTGAAGTCTCTCCCGCTCTCCGCGTCCTTTTCAAACTGAAGTCTCTCCCGCTCTCTGCGTCCTGTTTAAACTGAAGTCTTTCCTGCTCTCTGCGTCCTTTTCAAACTGAAGTCTCTCCCGCTCTCCGCGTCCTTTTCAAACTGAAGTCTCTCCCGCTCTCCGCATCCTTTATAAACTGAAGTCTCTCCCGCTCTCCGCGTCCTGTTTAAACTGAAGTCTCTCCCGCTCTCTGCGTCCTTTTCAAACTGAAGTCTCTCCCGCTCTCCGCGTCCTTTTTAAACTGAAGTCTCTCCCGCTCTCCGCGTCCTTTTTAAACTGAAGTCTCTCCCACTCTCCGCGTCCTTTTCAAACTGAAGTCTCTCCCACTCTCCGCGTCCTTTTCAAACTGAAGTCTCTCCCGCTCTCCGCGTCCTGTTTAAACTGAAGTCTCTCCCGCTCTCTGCGTCCTTTTCAAACTGAAGTCTTTCCTGGTCTCCGCATCCTTTTTAAACTGAAGTCTCTCCCGCTCTCAGCATCCTTTTCAAACTGAAGTCTTTCCTGGTCTCCGCATCCTTTTTAAACTGAAGTCTCTCCCGCTCTCTGCGTCCTTTTCAAACTGAAGTCTTTCCTGGTCTCCGCATCCTTTTTAAACTGAAGTCTCTCCCGCTCTCTGCGTCCTTTTCAAACTGAATTCTCTCCTGCTCTCCGCGTCCTTTTCAAACCCGCGTCCTTTAAAAATCCCGAGTTTTAAGCGTTCTCTCACTGAATTTGACTGACAAATCGCATCTCTATTGATTAATTCATGAGAGCTGGTGGCCCCGATTTTAGCCATAAAGGAGGCTCTCCATTGTGGCAAAAATAGCAAAAATGGCCGAAAATCCTAAGTCCGACCCCTGAACACAGCATTTCCCATTTTCATAGGGGCAGGAATAGAAATGAACTGGGGCTCACGTATGCATGTTTTACGGAGGCAGCTGGCCATTTAAATCATCAACTGCCTCCACTGAAGTGGGACTTTGGTAAGCCAGGGGTGTGAAACCTGACATTAGCAGAGTAGACCAGGTAAGAACTAGTCTGAACTTGGTGGATTCATTTGGATAGTCAGGGTATGTACCCCTCTGGTGAGACAAGGTACCCTTTTGGATATGGACCCCGGACACCTTTGAGAGAGGTAAGGCACCCTTTTGAATAGTTAAAATTAGACATGATTGTGCGTAAAAAGTGCATAAACTCATTGGAATTGTCAAAGCTGTCAAAGAACTGTCAAAACTCATTGGAACTATCAAAGCTGTCAATATTTAACTCTGCTGGGCTTTTCATTCTGTCTGTTGACACAAGCCTGAGAGCTATCATTTTCGGATTTATGCTGCAATGACTGATTTTACTAACATTATCACAGTGGAGTGCCTGTTAAGTGAACAGCTTGATTGACAGTTCCAAGTGGTTATAAAATAGAAATGTTTGTTTTCACAAAAGATTAAGTCCTTAAGTGAAATGAGAGTTTAATTGAAGGAATTTTAATGAATTGAACGTCTTTTATCAATGAGTGTTTTTTTAAAAAAAATATAGTGATGTAAATCAATAGACACACAACTTTATTTTATGTCAGCATGGCTCCTGAGGCTCGTCCATGCTGGACACTAGGTGATTTGGCATAAATGGAGTAATGGCAAAACGTGGTGGGTGTGGGGCAAGAGTTGGCACTAAGTTGGCATAAGTATAAGGAACAGTGGGGCTAGGTAGAGGGGCATTGGATGGGATGGAGGTATGAGGGACAATGGGGGTGGGTGGGGGCATGAGTTGACATGGCTGGGGCTTGGAAAATGTGTGTAGGGTGAAGGATGAGGGTTGAAGGGATGTTTTATGCTTTAATCTTTATTTTGAACACGGTGCCCGAGCCCTGAGGCAGGCCTTCCAGTCAGTCCACCTCCACACCTGGCAGTCTCCTCACTTGTTTCCGGGTCACCCTCCCTGACTCCTATTATAGCCTAGCGACCACCCCCAGGCCAAAAATCTGATGTCCGGGAAGCCATTTTTAAAGGTCGGTTTCACGGAGCCAGGAATTCTTCCGTCTCTGCAAACCCAATCCAGGAGCGCAAATCTGGGCCGGTATGTCTGATTCCAAAAGAACTTGCTGCTGCTTTGCTGTTTGTGCTCCTTTTCTATTTACAAAGTAAAGAGTTCTGCAAGTTTAGGATAACACCTTTAATGGAGTAATACATCCCAAGGCACTTCACAGGAGCATTAATCAGACAAAATTTGACCCCGAGCCACATAAAGAGGTATGAACAAGGATGAGCAAAAGCTTGCTCAAAGTAGTAGGTTTGAAGGGGCATTTCAAAGGAAGAGGTAGATTGAGGGTCAGAGAGGTTTAGTGGGGGAGTTCTGAGGATTAGAGCCTGAACAGACAAAGGCACAACTGTCAATATGGGACAAACAGAAAGTAGGGTTTATGAAGGATCAGACTGAACAGAACAGTGTGGTTGCACATCATTAGTTTCAGCATAAGGACTATACAGCTGAGAGTGGGCTGTGTAATGGGCTGGGAAGGTGAGGGGGTGGGGTGGGGAAAGCCCCAATCACCTACTTGATTCCCTCCAACGAATTCCAGGGTGGGAAGGATTGAGGATGGTCTTCCTGTCCAGAGGCCAATTGAAGCCCCTTACGTGGCCACTTAATGGCCTCATCCCACCGCACTGGTATTCAACAAGCAGCAGGTGTGATCCATGCCATATGGATGAACCCCATGTGAGCACTGACGCAAGCTTATAGGGGGGGGAGGGGGGGGGGGAGCGGGGAGGGGGGGGGAGCGGGGATGGCGTGGGGTGGTAGCAGGGTTTCTGCTTCTCGTGCATCCTGCGCCCAGCAGAGGTACTCACAAGAAGGACCTGCTGGAAACCAACCCCCAGCCTTTACAGTGACCCCTGAGCCCGCTCCACCCCTCTGGGTCTGCCTGACTGGCCCTGGTAATCCTTCTCCACTCACCTGCACTCTAGGGCTCCAGCTTCAGTTATTCTTCCAGGCAGTGGTCACCACTCCCAGCCTCTGATTGACTGGCATCTCTTGGAGGTGGGACATCTGGCCTGCACCAGGAAGTGAGGCAGGAAATTGCCCCTAGTGGAGCCGGGAGCCTAGACAGCAGCCAGCAGACTGCCTAACTGGGGCTTCATCCGTTAAAAATCCTGGAAGCGGCTGTGGCAGGCACGGGCTCACCACTATGACTATTAAATTCTGCCCTAAGTGAGCAGCTGGGAAGGGAGATGGATTCAGCAGCCCCAGTGTGGTGCTCCTGGTGGGAAAGGACGAGGGTGGCATCAGAGTTAGAGAAAATTCTGCTCACCTACACTTGATGTTGAGCATACATGACAGTCATTGAGCTGGCACTGTTGAAGCTGAGATAAAGAAAGATGCCATTAGTGTACATCTGAAAATGTATGAATTGTGTCGAAGTAGCATATATGTGAGGAACACGAAAGACCATTTTGGAGAGTTTGAGAGGGGGCGGGGTGATGGAAGCAGAAGCCATTGCAGGTCATGCACTGGCAACATTGAATCAAGTATGAATGGAACGGTAAGCAGTTGATGGACCATGGAAAAGAATAGAGGGAAGGGACATGGAGTGGTCAACTTATCTAAGGCTGCAGAGAAGACAAGGATGATAAGGGATAAGATGCTATGGTTGCTGTAGCACAAAATATTGGTGATTGTGGTCAGGCAATCCTAAGGGATGTCAACATATGCATTATATTAAGCATGCGTTTCGTATTTATCACAATCCTCTTCTGTCCGTCATTCTCCTACATTACAATTCAATAAATTCACATTTAAATTTCTCTCACACTTCAAAGAGAAGTATGAAAAAAACAAAAGCAGTCATTCGTTACAGGCACCTAACTTTGGAGGTTTTTTTAAATTCGTTCTTGGGATGTGGGTGTCGTTGGCTAAACCAGCATTTATTGCCCATCGCTAACTGCCCTTGAGAAGGTGGTGGTGAGCTGCCTTCTTGAACCATTGCAGTCCATGTGGTGTAGGTACAGCCACAGTGCTGTTAGGGATGGAGTTCCAGGATTTTGACCCAGCAACAGTGAAACAACAGTGATGTATTTCCAAGTCAGGATGGTGAGTGGCTCGGAGGGGAACTTCCAGGTGGTGCTGTTCCCATGTGTCTGCTGCCCTTGTCCTTCTAGATGGTAGTGGTCGTGGGTGGAAGGTGCTGACTAAGGAGGCTTGGTGAGTTCTTTGAGTAACCATACCAATCAGACTTGTACATAAAAAGCCAAGTTTATGGTATGCAACCTGAAAAGAAAAGCAACTGCCTGTGGCACGTCATCAGCAAGCAATGATGCCGGGGCCTCCTGTTGTGCTCAGGGCGTGCTGGCAGTGTTCAGGAACAGACAGCAGCACTGGAGGCACAGTGGCTAGTGTCACAATCAGGCAAGTGAGGTTGCTACATGGATTTTCTGTGTTGCTCATCTTGATCCGAATAGAGGTGGGCACCTCGCAAATTCAGACTCTGCACCTGAAAATTGAGGCAAACTAATTTATTGCCCGATATGTTTGCTTATTAATGATCTTCACAGTGTCCTAGTAAGCCACTCAATTGTTGAAAAAAGACACAACTGCTCAAGGAGGCAGCCCAGCATCACTTTCTCACAGCAACATGGCTGGCAACACCCACAGCCCAAGAAAAAATGTTGAAGTGTAAATGATGTGACATAAACTGACTGATCAAGTGCCTGGCCACTTTTAAAAAAAAAACTTGTGGAGGAACCAATTTCCTTCGCAATCCTTATTTCATCTTCTGATCCTGACACAAGTGATAGCTGAGCCTTGGTAAGGGGGCCAAACCCTACGTGGTTGCCAAGGGAGGTGCTGAATTCCACATGTTGCTCTGAATGCTGCTTACTGCTACTTTATTCTGCTTAATGGAGAGACTGCACCACCAGACCAAGCTGTGGGCAATTGGTGTTCCTGGTCTGTAAGAGCTTTTCTCCAATATTGAGACAAGTAGAAAATTCAAATTGCAACTGTGACTTGGCAACAAGAGCACAGTTGTGATTGAGCTACCAGTGCTCAGAAGTCCACTTTGCAAAATCAGTAAGGCAGTTTCCAGAGCATTGCTAACCTCAGAATACTGAACTACATCAAGCAGAAACTGTTCCACAGTATAAACATAACATAAGTTACTCCCTCTCTTAACTACCAACAAGCCAATAAAGAACAATCTACAGCTTTATTTCCAGTTAGTGCACAATTAAAGTTAGGATGTTCTGAACAATTTATTTTATCTAATAACCCGACTAAGCATCGGCAAGAAGCAAAATCTTTAGAACTTCAATTTCGATTAAAGATGAGCTTGTAATCGGCCTCACCTTGAAGACAGTACATTGATTTGTAAATCTTGCTAAAGATCAAAGTAGCTGATTTAATTGGAGCATAATATCATTAGCAAGGCATTGATTAATTTGCTGAACATGTTAATGAGTGGAGGTCCGTGCTTATTAAATTTGTTGTCAAAGTTAAGATCAAAGGTCCTTTGATCCAAATAGGTGTCTTTGGTTAGTTCTTTACCCTTTATTGAACACTGTTCACTGAACCTGTGTCAGCAAGATTGAATGGTTGTTTTACTGTGCTGGATACCAAATTAATACTTCATTTTCTCTGTGAAATGAATGTAGTCAATCCCACATCATCGAAACCTAATAAAATAATAGCCCAAGAGTCTCCGGGACAAGGGAAATGGTGGGAAAGTGGGACAGAAACCAACCCCAAATTCAATATCAAAAGCATACAAATTGCCAATTTGTCTGGACATAAACTTAATCTGGAGTCTGGCGGGACTTGGTTCTTACACGCAACATAATTCTGATAATCTAAGTAAGCCAGGCAGGAAATTAGGTTGGACGGAATTCTCCAGCCCCACCCACCAGTGGGATCTTCCAGTCCTGCCAAAGTCAATGGGCATTTGGCTGGCTCGTCGCATCTGCCGTGGGGGAACCCACCTTGGCGGGGCTGGGAAATCCTGCTCAATAATATTTTCACTTAGTGATTTGTTATGACCTGGAATGCATTGGCTGAAAATGGAGGCGAAAGCAGATTCAATTGCACCTTTCAAAATGCAAACTGATATACACTTAAAAAGGTAAACATTTGCAGGTTGACAGGGTAAGAGCAGGGAAGTGGGACTGACTGGATTGCTCTTTCAGACAGCCAGCGCAGGTACAATGGGCTGAATGGCCTCCTTCTGTGCTGTTTTATTCTGTCATTCTATATTCTTGTACGTTCATACCTCAGCATATAAACTTACGTGGTAAGATGCACTGGAGCATTTAGAGCTCTAAAGGTTAAATTGTTTATAGCTGATTTGTCAGTAAACCTCTTGTTCTTTATGCACTGCTCATTTGTCATTGTTTGCATTTAAAATTCATTTCCTACAGGCTAATGGCATGAATATAAGTGAAAAGCTTTGCTGCACTTTAGTATTTCCTAACAGACATGCTTTCTCTTGTTTGTTTCTTTGAATTTGTTCCTGCAAAACCCTCAAAATTCCAGCTAATTGTAGGGTTAAGCCACCAGGGACTCTAGGGAATGTTATTTACTTGTCAACAGCTGAACATTTTGTCCTTGCCGGCCTCACCCAACAGAAATTGTAGCCACATGTATTGTCATCCAGTGAATTTAGCTTCCTTTCTTGCTATTATTGCAATGATCCTTTAAAAAAATCATATTTAAAATGAGCCTCTAGTTTTTTTTAAGGATTTCATGTGAAAAGGTTCCAAGTTCTTTGTTTATCTTAGTATTTCTTCCAGATTGCTCAACTGCTTGCTTTTGGGAAAATGTGACCAGTGGCGTGTTTGTAGGTAAAATCTATTACTGTTTATATTCACAGTGTAGGTCTCACAATGACAGTTACAAGTTAAAACTAGTTGCTAAAATATTAGGACCTGGAAGTAGCTCCTCAATTTCACCCAGAGACACTCTTAATCTGAGCACATGGCAACCAAATAGCTTAAAGGATCACTAATTGTGCCCATGATTGAGTTGCCCACGTAGCTGCAATAGTCAAGGCTCCTCGATTTTTATGTCCATCCATCAAACCCTCTGTCCAAATGAATCGCCGCCCATAAAACTGGCCATGCCCGACTCAACTGTAAGGATCTGCCAGTCACATCTGACTATCAACATTGTGAGCAGATTTTTAGGTGTGGCAGGAAACAGTCTTTTTCTGCTCTCTTCATTGTCATTTAGACTGCCACTGTCCACCACCTAAAGGGCACGAGTCAGGAATGTGATGGAATACTCTGCACTGGCCTGGATGAGTGCAGCTCCAACAACACTGAAAAGAAGCTTGACACCGTCCAGGGCAAATCAGTCCGCTTGATCGGCACCCATCACCT
The DNA here is from genome assembly GCF_964194155.1 of Cetorhinus maximus. Lineage (NCBI taxonomy): Eukaryota > Metazoa > Chordata > Chondrichthyes > Lamniformes > Cetorhinidae > Cetorhinus > Cetorhinus maximus. Next base: position 41,345,273 of record NC_135898.1, read on the forward strand.
TAAATGTTCATGCCCTCCACCCCCAGTGCAGTGTGCACCATGTACAAGATGCACTGCAGCAACTCTGCGAAGGCCCCTTCAACAACACCAGACAATGATCAGAAACATACATCATGGTCAACTTCCCTTTTCATCAGCACATGATCATTCAGAGTCCCTGCTGCAACCTTATCCATATATAGTTAACAACTGATTTTAGCCTAACCCACCAATCAGGGCTTAAACTCAGTCTTCAATGGAGAGTAAAATCAAGCTGAGTGCTAAACTGGTATCAGATGCAAACCCGCCCCATTCCTGCCAGTGGGTTAATTTAAAATTGGGCCTTTAGTCTTTACGGCTCACTGCTTTAGCTAACTGAGCCATCCAGGAAGACAGCTAATTTTCTTCCAGAACATATGTGTCTTGATAATGAAGGCCTGAAGATGAGGCTGTGAACTAAACAGGTCAGAACCCTGTTCTGTCCATGATGAAATTTATTTTAACATTCAGCCTCATTATCTCCCTGCAGATATGACACCACACAGATTCTGATTAGTGCTTCATTAAGACAGGGCTTGAACTACAGCCAGTGGGGGACTGTGAGCAGATTTAAATTAATTTAAAAATGGTACAGGAGAAAAGAAACAAATGCATTTCAACATAAGCTCAACATTTGAAGGAGATTAGTCCAACTTTTGCTTCACAGCAAAGAAATCAAAGGCAAATATTTGGTTCTAATTTTGCATCCGTAGGACCAGTGGTAACAAATGTAGCCTCCATGACTTCACATCAAAATAATATGGCCAATAGCAGGTGCTTATGGCACCTTAATCTCTTTAAATTCTTATATAGATTCAATGTCACTGAATTAAACGTGTTAACAATCTGCAAAACACACAAAAATATCACAAATTAACTTCTTCTAAAAGGGTTGGTAGCTTTATCATAGTTGGGTAGATCTTACTTTCAAAACCATGAAATCCAAAAGGTATTAGAATAACTCTCCATGGCCTTGAAAATCCACAGGACCATTTCCATCGATGTTGCAATCCCTGATAGAGGACTCTCACTTGTCAATGCTCTCCAGCACTGACCATCAATTGCAGTGTCAGCTCATTTCAAGATCTTTCACTGAACTTTGTGGAGCCTTTAATAAGCCAAGAGTGGTTGAAGATTTTAGCATCACGCTGGGGGAGCTGGGAGAGGGGTCGTTACGAGGAGCAATAGGCCAGTAAGAAGGTCTCTGGCTTAATGAGCTGGTTGTCAGTCGCTGTGATGGGTGTCTTGTGTGATACTGTGCCACTCTTTAAGGCACAACTTTATGTGGTGGATCTGACAGGGGCACCCAAAGCTGGGAGCAGGGTAATGCAACGAGACAGAGAAGAAAGGTTCACAATTTTAATGAGGCTGACCTTTAAACACCCCAGAGTGAGATATAGCAAAGAGACAGCTGGGTGCCCATGGGAGGAAACCTCAGATGAATGGGGATGGGAGGGTGGGGGGTTACATAAATAACTTTAAAAAAAATATTCATTCTGGGGAAATGGTCATTGCTGATGTTTATTGTCATCCCTAGTTGCTCTGGTTTGATATAATTGAGTGGCTTCCTAGAACATTTCAGATGACATGTTGATGTAGAGCCAGACACATATAGGCCAGATTGGGTAAAGATAGGAGATTTTCTTCCTTAATTAGGGAACTGGATATTTACAGCTTCATTGTCACATTTACTAGCTTTTTATTTTTCAACTTTGTGTACTGAAATTTTCAAGTTGCCATGGTGGGATTTGAACTCCTGTTCTCTATATTATTAGTCCAGACCTCTGGATTACTAGTCCAATAACCAGTGAACCATGTAAAGTCTGTCATTCCCAAATTAGGCGACGGGATGAAATGTTATTGGGGGTAGGCAGGAATGTGAAGTTGAGGTTAAGATCAGGTCAGCAATTGAATGGTGGAGCAGGCCTGAGGGGCTGAGCCGCCTACTCCTGCTCCTAATTCTTATGTTTGTATGTACAGCACTGAGAGAGCACTGATTCAGACCATCAATGGCCAGTCCATTCCCACACAGTACCTTCCCATTGGACGTGGGAGTAATATTTAATCTAACTTGAAGAAATGTAACTAAGTAAATTTCATCTAATTAGCATATATTGTTCAGATATTTTCCATTTTACACAAGTTATGTCCTTCATCTCTTATGCACACAAGACCTGGTTATTGGATTATCTAAAGAAATTAATCATCTGATAATCTATTTTGGGAATGCTAATAAAATCAGATAAGCATCATTCATAAATCGAACTCTCCTCATTAGCACAGCAAGTATGTCCCCTGCAAATGGAAGGTTTGAATTATTGAACATGTGACAATTGGTATATTGTTGACGCCATCAATATTGCTGTCATTGAGGTTGTCTTTTCTTTTATCACACACTCCTATATTTTGCCTTATTTAACAAGCAAAGGAAAAAACTGGGAGCAAACCAAGCACCTCTAACTGAGGCCGTTAACAGTGTGCATTCCACTTCATTTTGCTGAGAGGTTTCAAGGTGAAAAGACAGAACCAAAGATATAAGGAAAAGAGAAAAAACTGAGAATCAGATTTTTTGAAATTGTTTTTCAGACAAAAAAAATCATGAGGTATAATGGAAAGCTCAGCAAGAAGGGGAAACTAGGAAAATACAAACAAGGAATGCACTGAAGAAAATGGCAAGTTATGTACTTAAAATAGAAGAGACTATGTTAAATGGAATGGGAAGTGTGATTGATGTATGAGAACTCAGTCAGATTAAATCATTTCATACAGAAACCTGAGGTTGAGTATTTCCTCATTAGGGTGTGAATCAAACATATGTCCAAGAGGTGAAACGCCAAAGTACTCTAACTACTGTGTCCCTCAATGCCCCAATCCTCACTTGACAATGTTTTTTGAGCTTAGTTGTCAATATATTAACATTCAGGCAATTCACAACTTTACGCAAGTAATCACATATTTTGGCAGTCATATGACAACCATATTGGCACAAAATATATGTTTCCAGAAAGCATCATTTAGACAAAACCATCATTATTTCCTGAAAGCAAAACTGTCTCCAAAAATCTTCACTGTTCTTCTCCTAGTGCTATGTTAATTCAGGCAATTGAGGAGACACCACCATGTTTCCTCTCTATTGAGGACTTTCAGGGAGATGATCCCATAACAGCAACACAGCATAACAGGACCCATTTCTATTTTCCAACAGTCATCAATGATAAGAAAATGAGGATGTGGCAAATACATGAATCCAAGAAATGCAAAGACAAAAATAATTGAGTCCAAAAGTTGGTCAGCACTTTTTTGGGTGAGGGGGTCACTTTCATATCCTGCTTGCACTGGTTACATTGGAGGTGGACAGCACATAAACTTGGTGCTCCTATCTCATTTGGCATAGGGTCAAACAGGTGACTTGCAAGTGGCATCTGCTTTGTGCTGGTGGCTGCCTCTGTGCTCAGCAGGGAGCAAAACAGTGTTGAGCCGGGAGCATGTGGTGGAGCTGGCCTGCTCTTCTTAAAGGCAATCTGTCCCTCTTAAAGGGAAGCAGCACTGAATAATGTTGTTGGGATTCAAAACATGGAAAATGGAACACCACTGTAGATAGAAGCTTCCAGGGTGAAGGATGTGATGCTCGAGGCATTAATGGTGTAGGTGGACAGGAGGAGAGAGGCTGTGGTTCTGCAGGAGAACAAGAGGCCCTCGAGAACCATGCTGAGAAGGGAGTGGGAGCAGGTAACCCCTTACCTCACAAACGTACCTTCTCCCTCCCCCTGCTTTTCAGTTATGGCAAGAACAGCACCCAACCACAGCGCTGTACATTCGGGGACAAAATGTCCCCCCCTCTTCAGGATAAGGTGATACACAATAGAAAGGAGCAGAGCAGGTCCAGCAGAGAACAAAACCCCTGGAAGGCCTGAGCCCTAAGAAGGAGATGGCTCCCACCATCACGAGGCTGGATGCAAATCACTGAGAACATTGAAGATGACACTACATTCCTGCCTGACGTCCTTTCCCATTGTTATGGACAGGAGGGGGAGGTTAATTTAAATAACCCTGATTTCTCCTCTCACCACTCACCCGTAAACAGAAAGGTGTTTTCTTTGCTTGCCCCTTTATAAGTGTTGGCGTGTTTCCCAACTCCTCGGTTTTGGTGTGATCCAATTTTCTATAAATAACCCCACAGCAAACTCTATATAGAATGAACTCTGAGGGTTAGTTTATTTGCACACACTCAAGACGCAGGAGGGGGGTTGCTACGTATCCCCTGTGCACTCATATAGCAAAGAGGGCTAGAGAAAGAAAGATTTACAGGGTAAAAACTACAGAGAAAAGAATTATTGTTTCACGTGCATCCAGAGTCCAAAATCAAAATCGAATGGTGTATTCTTTCACAGAGGTCAGCAGGTTGAAAACTGATGCTGGATAATGCACTTTCCCAGTAGAGATGACTTACATTTTGAGATAGGCATGCAGAGACGAATCAGTCTTGTAGGTGACAGTACAGAAATTCTAGATGAAAAAGTGTAGATGAGGCCAGACATTCAATCCTGGGCAGAGCCCCTTTTCAGTGCTGCTGCTTGGTAGATGGAAAAATGGCAGAGGTTTCTCAGTACCACAAAGAAATATTACTGGTTCCAACAGGTAGGGGTTCATGTCACATGTTTCCCACCCCTCCACTCTGGCTTTGACAAAGTGCATGTATCCCTTTGCCTGGGTCCCTGAGATTGTTAATATTCCAACCATTAAATCTTAAAGGGAGGTTGCAGGGTCCTTTGTCCCAGCAGATGAATTGGCTCTGGTTGGCCAGGTCTAGCTTATGAAATGTAGATGGCCTTTGTATAGTTCCCTTTGAATTTGGTCTCTGCAGCCCACAGGGGTTAGGGTCTATTCAGAGATAAGAATTGTCAGTTTCTGTGATACTGCCATAATAGTTGGTATAGTTCGAGGGTTATAGACAGACATAGCTTCAGGCATTTTAAAAAGGGTCTTTGTCCAGTTTCTAAAATTTTAGAAATTAGCCATGAGGATATTTATATATATTTTATAAAAATATAGAGTGTGAGGTCTTAGTTCCCTGACAGTGTGCTCACCCTTCCAGCTCAACCTTATCTTGCTATCTGACATGATGAGCAAGTAACAGGTGGTGCGATCATGTGCCTCTTGCTTCCCACCTCATCCCACTTCCCCATCTAATTTGTTCCAAGGACTTTCGCCTGCCCAGCCATTGCAACTCAAAAGAAGGAAGAGAGAGAACAACAGCACGGCGCTAATGAAGAAGCCCCATCACTTGACCTCACGTTCACAGCCACCAGCTCAGATACTGGCACTGCACATACCATGGGGTGGGGGTAGTGTTGAGTTGGGATCAGCATGTGGTAAGCCATGAGAACATGAGCTGGCTGCAGCCAGGCCAGGGTGAAAAGATGGTTCATTTGCCAGCTCACTGGAGAGCAAGGTCATAGAGGGGTTCTGCTGCAGAGGACTAAGATGTGGTCCTCAATGGGGCAGCAAGCAAGAGATCATTGATGGGCCATGCACACTGAGATGCTGGGTGCATTGGCTAGCCTGCCAGAGATCCTCCTGTCCGACAGTCTCCTGTCACTGTCAAGGAGCATAGAGGAGTCTGGCCCTAAATTGGCAGGGTCAATCACATAGAGCTTCCTCTACTGCAGCCTCTGCTCCATCTCCCTCTTGTGCTGCAATCCCAGCGGCACTGCAGCTATTTGTTGCAGCTTTTGTGTGAACAGGTCGGCTATTCAGCTGCCCTCCTCGTGAAGATGCAGAAAAACACTCTGACAAATCCAAGAACTCACCACACAGCTTAATAAATTCTAGAGTACTTTCAGACATTTTGCAAAAGAAAAATCTTTTTACTATTATCTTACCTGCAATTTGGGTGCGTGGCCCTTTAAGGAACACCAGTACAGGACCCAACTTGCAGCTTAGTACCTGTTGTTTGAGGATTGACGAATGAACACGAGGCCCGGACTGTGTGATCCAAAATAAGTATCCTGGTATTGCAGTGGCCAGCTGGATGGTGTGATGTCAGGACAGTGCTACCTCATAGCCTCCCAGTGCATATTGGTGACACAACACAGCCCAGCAAGCTGACACTTCACAGAGATGAAATTCTCACCCCTGATCTTCTAGTAATTTAGGAATGAATGATCCTTTCCTGCACTGCGCTGGGCTGCATCAGCATGCATGAAGTGACAATGTTGTCTGATATCTGTTTCTTTGCTAAAGCAGAGTAGCAGATGTAGCTGCTTGCAGCTGAGGCTGGAAATTCTACTCCAGGCTCTCTTTATTTTCAGCCCTGTCAATCACAGGGGCAGCAGCACAGTGTTGGGAGAAACCAAGCTGGCACACAGAGGTGTCCTTCTAGCAGCTGAAGAAAACTAACACAAAACTGCAAGTAGCAACCCAATGACTTAGACTGAAATAAAATCACATTTCCGAGATAACTTTACCGTGGCCATCTTTGTACAAAGGGGAACAGTAGAGGCTGCGACTGCTAACTTCATTTTAAACTTCAAAGCAGCCCTTCCATCACTTCCTCAATTATTCAGTCTCTCATGGAGTACTAGGTGATGTGGTTTGGTCTTGGATGCATGATTTATAATAAAACTGCAATGACATATCTGTTTCTTCAAAAAGATATTCTTCACTCATTTAGAAAGTACTTCCCTACATTAGACAGTAATGGAAATAAGCAATTCTAGTTGTGCTATGAAAAGCCCTCAGTGTAAGTCCAATGCTTATGCTAACAGTTAAAGAATTTTACAAATTCTTACAGAATCTTAAATATGATGAAAGCCACTTACTGCTGACTCAGTTTGCCTTTTGTTTAAAGAAACATTTTTAGGTTTGGAGCTTCAGGTTCGTGGAAGGTGGAAAGCAAGCATTCCAGGATAATTTTCCTGATTAAGTGACCAGCCCCACCTGCTGAGAGCTCATTTTCACCTCGTAAATCAGAATATCATACAAACAGTTGTTCCTTCCTATCGCCAATCCACTCATGTTAATGGTAGCAAAGCAGGGGTTGCCTATGTAGGATTTACCTGAGATGTGCTCCTACCATGGAAGCTCGGCTCCTGGAAAGTGCAGGCGAAAACTTTGGCCTGGATTTTCTCAACAACAGAGGGCCGCTCGGTCGTTGTAAAAATGTTGCAGAAGGCCCAAATCCTGAAGTCCTCCGAACCCCCAAACACGGCACTTACCTTAACACGGCACCTACCATTTTTATGGGGTGGTAATGGGACCGGGTCTGGATTCACGCATCTGCATTTCACAGAGGCCCACAGAAATCAGCCTCCACTCACGTGATTTTGGTTCGAGAGGTGTCTAAAACCTGATGCACAGAGATTAGAGTTGGTAGGAGCAGGTCTGAACTTTGTGGGTTCATTTGGATATCTAGGGTATCCTTTTGGAGTAGTAAAGCACCCCTTTGGATATGGCTCCGGGACACATTTGGGGGAGGTCAGGCACCCTTTCAGAGAGGTAAGGTCCCCTTTTGGATTGCTAAATGTAGGCATGAATGGGCTTAAAAAGTGCATTAGCTCACTGGAAGCATGAAGCTCATTGGAGCTGTCAAAAACAATTGTCAAATATGTCAATATGAACTGTCAATGGGATTTGTCAAGCTATCAAGGCATTTAAAACTGCTGCCCTTTAACCTGGAAAAAACTGGAGTGTTAAAAAAATGATTGCTTGCTGTTTCACTGTCTGTTGACATAAGCTTTTAAGCCACCATTATTGGATTAGTGCTGCATGACTGATTTCACAATGGTCATTATCTCAGTAGGGTGCCTGCCATTTCACAGTGTGATTGACAGTTCCAAGTGGTTATGGACTCTGAAATGGGATCATCAATTCCAATGCTTGTTTTTATAAGATTATAAGGGATTATGCAATTGAATGAAATGTTTGTTGTTATAAGGTAGTTGAAGAATGTAAATGTAGTAAATGGGTATTCATGGATGAGTATTTTTTTTAAAAATAAAGTCTGCAATAAACACTTGGAACTTTATTTAATCTCAGCATGGACCCTGAGGTGTGCTCATAGTGCATACTGGGTGAGTTGGCATGGTAAGTGAAAGGGCAAAGGGTGGTGGGGGCATTGGTTGGCATGAGTTGGTGGTATATAGGGCTATGGTGATTGGGTGGGGAGCATAGGTTGGCATGGAGGGTTTGAGGGGACATGGCGGCTGTTTCATCAGAAACAGATTAACGGGTCATTCATATAATTGTTATGTGTACAAAAGGTGACGCACTTCAAAAAGTACTTTATCGACTGGGAAGTGCTTTTGGATGTGTCCAGCAGTAGCAGCACCAAAGCAGTGCTCAAAGTGGAAAACTGGTCTGCTCATGTTTGGTGACGTGATTTAGTGTCATTTACATCTACCGGACTAAATGTAAAAACCTGGAATTTTTACTTCCTTTGGTGCCAGTTTTAGCCAAACCACTACAGAATGATCTGGCGTCAGATTTTCCATAACCAGTCCCTGCAATCCAAGACATAGGAATAATCAGCTCCACCAATCACTGCCATCAATCACAGCTCCCCAGGACACAATGCCTCTGGAAGATCCACTCCTCACTGGCTCTTACTTGAAAGCTTCAGAAATACCTTGACTGGCACGACAAGGTTTTACAATTGACCAGCTCAGGCTTCATGTCCACCAAACATTTGGAACTCTTATCGACACCCTCAGTTACCATTTTTGAAGGTGTATGTGATAGCTGATATGGATGTGGTAAAGGAGCAATTTTCTAAGATTTATCTGATAGTTGGGATGACAATGTAAGTTTTAAACTTAAAGCTTAGATATGGCACAGTTTAACTAATCTACTCCATTCAGTTCAACTCTGACTACTAGCCTATCTTATTCGAATCTCAAATGTGCGAGATCTAACCTTAAGAACATAGGAACTGGAGCAGTCCATTCAACCATTCCAACTGTTCTGCGACTGAATTCGATGACAATTGATCTGTTTAACTACATTTATCCTCCTTGGTTAGAGAACGCTTAAATATCCACGCTTAACAAAAACCTATCAATTCTGAAATTTTCAACTGACCTAGCCCGTACTTTTTTTTGGGGCAGAGTTTTCCAGATACCCACTTCCCTTTATGTACCCACTTCCCTTTATGTAAAGAAGTGCTTCCTGATAGCACCTCTGAATGGCTTAACTCTATGACGGTGCTTCTTTTTTCTGGACACCCTCACAAATTCGCTTGATTCAAAGGTATAAAGCTAAAAAATAAATGTTCAATTAAAAGTTTGTTTACAACTTGTACGAAAATGAAAGAACATGCAGATCCAATGACCCAACTCCCATCCTCCACCTCAAAAAAATGCAGCAAGTGCTGATCGGTGATGCAACCTCCCTTTTGCAAGTAGTTGCATGCATTGCAAGGCCATGTGTAGAAAAGCCTTAGATCATACGGTGGCCTGGTCCCAGCAACGCACTCAGCGTGATTAGTCCTGCTTATATGGAGCTCAAATATTAATCTTTGGCCAGACTGGCCCATACCACCCTAATGATCTTTCCTCAATCCACTTAGATCGCACTCTGGAGAATTTATTGTACTTACCATACAATAAAAATCAGTGAGCATAACTGTTACAATAAATAAATCAATGTTTATGGCCAGGGATAGCTCCACTTAGTTTCTTTCTAACAACACACAATGTTCAGACTGACAGAGGCTGTGACAATATGTCAATGGTTCTTGTTTCAATCGCGGGACATAGCCTGCGTTGTTGAAGAAAATTATGAGGGTGCTGCGTGTTTATCAGTGGTGAGCAGTGCAGGTGTATCTTACTCTCAATATCTGTAATTAAAGCGTAAGACTAATAAAGGATTAATCCTAAGATAAAATCAAAATACTGTGGATGCTGGAAATCTAGAACAAAAACAAAAAAAACTGGAAAAACTCAGCAGGTCTGACAGCATCTGCAGAGAGGGATACAGTTAACGTTTCGAGTCTGAACGATTCTTCATCAGAAGGATTAATCCTAATCTGTTATCTGAAGAAGGATGGCTGATTGATACTGAGGCAGCAGTATTGTATTCAACAAACTAGATTTACATATGTCCCAGTGCCAGTGATTTAAGATATCTATCTAAAAGAAACAATGCACCAGGTAGATCATAATATTTAGGGTAAAACTGAAATAGTCTACTCTAATATAGGTTCCATCTAGATTACATTATGTTATGCTATATTTTCATTGCTCCACTAATGGTGACCTTACCTTCAGCTGCCTAGGCTCTAAAGTCTGGAATTCACTCCCTAAAACTCTCTACTTTTCCTCCTTTAAGACGATCCTTAAAATCTACCTCTTTGACAAAGATTTTGGTCACCTGTCCTAAATTCTTATGTGGTCCAGTATCAAATTTTGCTTGATAATGCTCCTGTGAAGCACTTTGGAACAAAGAAACAGAAGTAGGCCATTCAGCTCCTTGAGTTTGTTCATCCTTCAGTGAGATCCTACCTGATCTGTATTCTGGCTTCATCCACTCAGCTTGGTTCCATATCCCTGAATAGCTAACAAAAATCAATCTTGGATGTAAAATGATTAATTGAGCTAGCATCTATCTACTGCTTCTTGTGGGAGGCATTTCCACATTTTTACCACCTCTTGCAAGGAGTGTTTCTTAACTTCTCTCCTGAATGGCTTAGCTATAATCTTAAGGCAACAACAACTTTTATTTATATAGCACCTTTAATAAAATAAATCATCCCAAGACACTTCACAGGGGCATTATCGGGTTGACGATGTGGGGCTGTGAGTTCGCTTTGCTCTTGCTAGTGCTGACCTCCCTCGGGGGGTCGAGCTCGATCCCCCCTCACGATAAAGTGGCCCAAATGGCACGGTACATCGTCCATGCCTGTGACTGGGGCTCGGTGGCCACCATCTCCACACACCCCCCACTGAAAGGCTGGCCTTTCTCCAACATATTCTCGGTGAGCGACGGGCCGCTGGGGAAGGGCAGCGGGAATCCCTATCTGTACCTGACCCCACTGGAAATCTCGGTGCAGGACATGCAGACTAATCCAGAAATATCCCTGGCTATGTCCTTGGCAGAGACGGACTACTGTAGGGAAAAAAAGTTTGATCCCCAAAGTCCACTTTGTTGTCGTGTGATCCTCTCTGGAAGAATTATGAAGGTGAACAAGGCTGAAATTGATTTTGCCAAAGAAGCTCTCTTCAGCCGACATCCAGCAATGTCTGGCTGGCCAAGTGATCATGGATGGTACTTTGCCAAACTCAACATTACCAACATTTTGGTCCTGGATTACTTTGGTGGAATCAAAACAGTAACACCCAAGGAGTACTACAGTGTAAAGCCTGAATAAGAAAGGAATTTGACTGGCGAAAGAAAATCGTGAATGTCGACAGCCAGAACACTGGATTTTTCTAGATTTCCCTCAACTTAAGGCTGCCGCGACAGAAGGGGAGTTTATGCTACAAATGCTACTTTGAGCTAATTAAATAAATCAATCATTAAATAAATAAATAAATAAATAAAGCAGAATAATTGCTGAACTTGAGTATTGCTGAAAAAAGAGGCATGCTGTCGAAGCTTTTCATCTTGAACTCATCAGGGCAGACCCAAAATTTCAAAGGGGACAACAATTTATACTGCATGAGAAGAGGGGCGCTGATTGGTTGGCAAGTCTGCTCTAATTGGTCCATGTCAATGGCCCTGTATTCTTGACCCCTCAACAACTGGAAATAGCCTGCTTCTTTCTAACATGCTATGTCCTTTCATAAATTTTAAACATGGTCCTGGTATCATAACTGAAGCCTAGGTGATTTCTGAATTATACTCCAGAATATTTGAAGAGTAACACTGTCACTAAATGGAAAGCAGCATCAATAAACAACTAAAACGAGCTTTAGCAATAAATTAGCTGGTATACCTGCTCAAGGGTAAACATTAGCTAGGAGTACTCAATCATGACTTCCTGATGATGTTGAAAACTGCTCAAGATTCATGCTTGTGGTCACCAGCATCATTTGATTTATGCATATATGTATTTCCTTCAGCATTTACCATGCATTGATGCACATCTTGAAACTTCAATCAGATAAAGGTTTATAGATATAGAAGTTTAAAATCACCAAAAGGTTTTTATTGTTAAAAGCTTCAGATGCATGCACTTCAGTTAATTTAATTTCTATACTAAATCAAAAGGCCAGGATGAATCAAATGCTCTGTGTTTGAGTTCCAGCACGATTAAAGTCCCATTAACAAACTGACTGTGCAATGCACCCTCTGCCGAAATTGAATTACCGCTTACTGCAGCTATTATGTCTATGTTTTGCAGAGACAGATTGCAATCCCTGTGGCACTATTAAGACCCATTAGTCTGTTAAAAGTTGCAGTTTATTATCCTCTAGGTGTCAGCACACCACAAGATGTAAAGTACCTGTGGAGAAGCTCTTGGTCCTCAAAGTTTTCCCTTTTGGGAAATTTGATGTGCTGTACATTTATTCGCAGCTCCACTCTGCTTTTTCATGCATCTATTTCTCCATCAAAAACAAAAATACCTGGAAAAACTCAGCAGGTCTGACATCATCTGCGGAGTGGGGTTTTGCTTTTATCTATTTCTCCATACTGTGTTTTCCTCAAAAACAAATCCTGCAAAATTACAAGGTTCCACGGGTGGTCTGGACGATCTTGCTGTGGGCCACCATTTTCAGGGCATTATGTGCTTCATAGGAACAGGGCCTCGGGCCAGCTATGCCAATCGATTCGATTGTGGTTGAGTTGTACCTTAGCTCCATTTACCCACTGTAGCTCCACGCACCTTGACGTTCATTAATCTCAATCCTGAAAACTCCAATTGAGCCCCAGTATTTTGAAGGAGAAAATTCTAGATTTCTATTACTCTTTGTGTGAACATGTGCTTCCTGATTATGCTGCTGAATAGCCTAGCTTTAATTCTAAGATTGTGTCCCCTCGTTCCTGGGGTAATAGTTTTTCTGGTGTTACCCTATCAAACACATTTATCAATTTAAGCACCTCAATCAGATCACCCCTCAAACTTTCAATACTCAAGGGCAATATAAGTCAAGCTTAAGTAATCTATCATCATAATTTAACCCTCTAAGTCCCGGATTCATTCTGATAACTCTGCACTAGACCCCTTAAAGCCACCATAGACTTCCTGAGTTGCAGTGCAATTCCCAGCAGGAAAGAACATGGGGCAAAGGCGAGCTGCTCTGCCAATCAGCACCAACCATACTGTGAAAGTTGAGTTACGTTAATAAGGCCCAGTGCCAAAATTAATTAGATGGATTTAGACCCAGCTATTAAGTATGCTCTGGTTGATTCTTAAAACAATCCCTTCATTCTGGCAATACACTGGAAACCTACGGTTTGTGTTTATAAAGCCAGAGCTCTTAGGGGGCAATTTTCATCTTCACCATCTGAGTGCTAATCTGACAGAGTCCATCCCCCATCTAGAACTTGCCTGATTTTCATGCCATTGATTTTAGTGGGGTAAAAAAAGGGGAGGGATTTATAACAGGCAAGTGAACTGCTTCACCAGAATTCAGCCCAGGAAGTGAAGGTGGACACTAACCACACTGAGTTGCATTCTACTCCTGACTACCGGTGTTTTTGATGGGGAGTCTGCCATTTATGCATACTTCTGAAGCATTTCTTACAATCTTTCCAATAGGATTGCAGATCACTAAGTTCAGCCCCCAGTGCTCATTTCTCTGCTACTGGGAATCCCTTGCTATGACATTTTTTGGCAGGCCCAGCTTGCCACACTGCGGGTATACCTACACGAGAGAGTGGCACCACCCCAAAATTGCCAATATTTCAGTCTCAAGGACTACATGTAATGCAGGGCATTTATTTCACATAAATACGTATAAAATAAACCATATCTCAACAATTTCCTCTGACAGGAACCATTTTTTGCATTAACTATGATTTTCCACTAATCATTAAAATCTGAATAAAATCAAATCTGTTTTAGCATGAATTCTCAGCACCAACAAGGGCCCCAAGTATTTATACTCTAACAAGGCCCGGGAAGGATGACTATACATTGCTGTTTTTTACCTTATTTATTTCATTCACCACTAAGCTCTTTGACTGTTATTGCTGTCTCAGCACGTCCCAACTCCCTGATCAAAGAGAGGTTAGAATAACCAGCTGCCAGTTCTTTAGAAACACTGCAGGTGACCACCTCTCCCATTATAGTGGGTTGGGACAACTTGGCCTAGATTTCCCTCCTCCCAAAGTGGAGACACTTACCAGTGAGAACGTACATCCCAACCTTTTGTGGCCCTATTGGCTGTCATTTTCACTAAAAGAGCAGCAAACAGAATTTGAGATGTACCCATTAAATGTCTGTACATTAGTATCCCCCAATGCATTTTCAAAACCATATTCTTGGAATGCCAAAAGCTGTACTACCAGTCACCGTATCGATGTCACAAGACAATTTAAGTGCCGATTTGAACCATACTGCAGAACCCGGCCTATTCGACGCTGGTAATCAGCAGTAATGGACTGTTCAAAAAAGGCAGCTGTCTCCGCATCTGGTTAAAAAGTTGCTAATGTGAAATGAATTGGCACAAAAGCTAGAGCAAAATTTACAAAATGTGATGAAGAAAATCAAAAAAAATGACGTTTCTCACACATGACATTATAGCTGCAAGATACGGGGCAGAGTTATTTCAAACATTATTTCAATTTGCACATAAGGATTGTTTTTTGCCATGGGTTTTTGCTAGTTTTCATATACAGCAGACAGTCAATCCTTCTGGGTAACTCCACAGCACATTAAAAGGGGTGCTGCTGGTAAGACTGAGACGGGGATGGGGGTGGAGGGGTGTGCATAAACAAACAGCACTCGCTGCAAGAACCTTCGAACAACCCTCTCTGTACAGGACTGCCACTTCACTGGTTGTGGACAGTAGATGTGCATGGATCCCAGCCCCCTACCCATTCCCCCAATCCTCACTGGGTGTTCTGGACCACAACACATATCTAAATGAAATCAAGACAGTATTGTGTCATAAGCATGCGGGCACTGGTCCAACTGCAGATATGGCATACGGCCCATAGCCCGAGTGGAAATATCATGGGTTGACCTTGAAGCAGATCCTCAGTGCTAATGGATACAAATGGGAAGTGCGCAGCCAATGTTGCTGACTCAACATTTCTTGGTTAAAGGCTAACCTATCACTCCCAGGCCTTGGGATCAGGCCACAGGATAGCAATGGACAAACGCCTAACACATTCTACTGAGATTCCTCCCTGTGCTATTTTAAGAGGGGGTAACAAATGGGCCAGTCTATCCACTGAAATAATGCAGAGGGACATTTAAGACAAGCACATTAATGTTTGTATAATGGTGTCATGTTAGGTCTCGTCTCCTAGGACATTAACAGTTAACCAACATTCTTGGGCATTCTTGATCCTATTATTACAAATGTAAGGCTTTGTAAAGATACACAAAGTGGAAATGTCTTTCAACATTTAACTAGTTAAGGGTTAAATATCGGGCAGCTAAGCCATTAAGCAGCTCACACTACAGTAAGCCTAACTGCCTAGTGTCTGCTTTTTTAAAAATTGGTATTGACTGAGACAGGGTACTGGGTAAGCAGGATCAGCACCTTGGATCCATGCAATTTACTGAGACTCTGTATACGGGAGTAGCTCACGCTGTGTTCTGTTTACTACAATTTCTAGTCCCTCTTTCATTACCATGTTATGCTCACTGCCAACTTTACTGTTCTTTTGCTTATGACAAGCTTGCGACTCGCTGCAAGAACCTTCGAGCAACCCTCTCTGTACAGGACTGCCACTTCACTGGTTGCGGACAGTAGATGTGCATGGATCCCAGCCCCCTACCCATTCCCCTAATCCTCACTGGGTGTTCTGGACCACCTCCTCTCAGCCCAGTGACAGAACGTGCAGCAGGAATTCACAAGGGGAGGGAAGCCGGTGACAAAGGTGGATGGTTTGACAGATGGCCAATGGAGTACACCCAGCATACTGTGTGCAGTGATGGAGGCATTGTGGGTACTGATAGATAGGCCAGTCATAGTAACATTAAGTCATATAACGTGACCCTCACATAGTCACCAACAGGCACAGTAGGAGTTGGATGGAGTGACCACTCATTGTTTTTAAATATATAATAAATTTGGGATAATAAAAGAACTGCCGAGGCAATTGTATCAAGGACCGTAGCAATTGTTTGGAAAACAGAAAAACTTTGTAAAACTGTACAGGGCTTGAAATGGCAAGTCAAAAATCTTTTGGTACTTTGGTTCATCAAGTGATGGGGTTCAGATAACAACACAACTTGGGGAAGGGTTCCAGGTATGGAAGAAGCAGAGTTTGAATCTTTGCTGGCATATTTTCCTATATTTTAGCACCAAAGCAGATTGTGGAACAGCTGCAAGGACTCAGTAAGTGGCGATTACATATGACAATTGAGCCTCACAGAGTTATACAGTTCAATCCTTGTATTATGATGCGAATCAGCCAATTTCAATTTGGAGAATATTGCAACCTGCTCCAACAACGTTCAAACCATCTGCAGGTAGATCCTGGATAACACCTGAAGTAGGTATGCCAGTGGAAACTCATTTAACACAATAACATTCAATTACTTATAAAAAGAGCCAAACCAGCAATTTGGCTTTGTGTCTGTGTGCATGCAAACTTCCTCTCGCTTTAGAAGAAAAGTAATCACGTTATTTTTAATTAACTTGCTATAGCCAAGCAGGCCATCTTCCATTGGACTTACCCCTGAAGAGCCTTTTCTCCAAACCAATCTCCCTTTCCTAATGTGCGAAGAAATACAGCTTCTTCATTTGACGACTCTTCCCGTGTTACATTCACCTGCCAGGGAACCAATCAGATTGTTACTTCTAGTTATTGGACTAGAGACTATTTCTCTTTAATCAAAATTGTCCTGCCTCATCTCCCAAAGGTGCAGTGCCCTTCTGGGTGACGGGGGATGATCCTGCAAGGGTTGACAAGCCCCCTAATATCTCGTCCATATGGCTATTCTTACAGACAGTAAGACTTATCTGGCTATTTGACCTCGAGTCTTCACAGCTAATGTCATCATTATCCTATGTCTACACATGGGCATTTGGGTCAGTGATGCAGAGAACAAGGCTGAACTGATTTTCCTTTCTCCAGGCCGTGTATGCTTTGGTCTTCTGCCTTCCTGGCTGAAGCCAGTTTGCTCATCACAGGCCAAGAATGGAGCCCAGGATTTTCTAGGTCTGTATAGCCTAATACCAAACTGAGCAATACACTGATTGAATCCACTCAGGCAACAAGGACCCATTTTAAAAGAGGAATTCATGGATTGCTTACGGAAATAACTTTCTCCAGCTGTTATTTGCACCAAATTTTCCTTCCCAATGCCTAATTGGCTATTCATCCCCCACCACCTGGATGGCAGGAGACTTCTCAAACGCAGTATTGCATCCACCTGACAACTCATGGTAAAAGCACATAATACTTGGATTCAAATGGATCCAGTGAGTTCCAGTGAAATAGAACTCTCCGCTACCATGAAGTGCTGTGTCTAGCAGCCTGCTCGGATGTAGTCGCAGAGGAAATCAGACCCAAACTATAATTCAGAATTATAATTCAGAAACTGCTGCCCCTACAAAGTGTCATCACTGAAATCATTGTGCTCGTTAAATGTAACAAATGTAGAAGAAACCAAATGACGTATCTGAAGTTTCACTCAGAGCACTTGCAATGGGTTGGTGTACGCATTCAAAATGAGGGAGAAAGAAGAAGATGTCATATGGTAGAGTGGTAAGACCGTGTACTTGCGCAGAGCCCATCTCCATTATGTGCAAATATAGACATGACTTTTAATTTTAAATGATTTCCTTCTTTGTCAAGAGCAGTCAGGTATAGATCTGTGACTATATACTCTCAGGTGAATTTGAATCTAACTCTGGAGGGTCAAATAATTACATGGGCCAGGGAAAAGAAAACTGAGGTGCAATAGTGGATAAATGGGTCCCTGTGGCTGCAGCATAGGAGACTATTCAGCCCATCACCTCTGTGCTGGCTCTTTACTAGAGCTATCCAAAATGAATCCTACTGCCTTACTCTTTCTTTATGTCCCCATATCTTTCTTTATGTCCCTGTGTTGTGATAAATTACCTCAATTCTCCAAGAAAATAAAAGTGGAGAGGGGTATTTTAAATTGCAACCATAAAAGTGGTTAATAAGCTCATAAACATGAAAGAGGCTTCACAGTGTTACTAAAACTTTAGATCGGGAAAGTCAACATTGAGGTTAAGTTGAGCTACAACACAATGAACATTTATAGTCCTCTGTGGCTGGGAAAATTATTATTTTTGCAGAAAGGAAACTAAACAAATTTTGCTCGGCTAAACAGCTACATTACTAGCTCCATAGAGGCTGAATAACAATTTTGACAAGTGCCCCTTTGGAACCGTAGTAACCTCCATGCATTGAGGATGACATTTTTTCCCAAAACTTCAATTGTTCTTTGCTGAAGTTAGCAGCTTCACATAAGCAAGGCTAAATATTCTGCAAAGATGATAAAAGGGTCATTCCTCCAAACATGTCCAGCAATACAACTGTCAGAAACAACTACAACAATTATGATTCATTCTCACAAAAAGCTGGTTTATTCTAGTCAACAATAGAAGCTGACTTAGGAAACCAGCTTAGCTGGTAAATTGACAAATATAGCAGAGAAATATTTAAAATTATAAGCCCTGCTTATAAAAAGGATGACTAAGGGTAGCGGTGACATTATAAAGCAGCACCAACTATCAACATATAACACTCTTGAGGCTCCTGTTATTGTAATACTATATATATTATATATTGTGCCCTGCAGTGTGTTCCACAGGTCAAGTAATGTCTGGGAAGTGAACCCTCTAATGCAGGATTGTCTAATCCTCACGTGGAGTCCACATTTCAATTTATTTCTCATGCAATGAGTCACTGAACAAATTTCGGAAAGTTAAGGTTTAGCACAATACTAAACATGAATTTTTTTTAAAAAACTGATGTATGAAAAGAAACAACTTTCTGAGCAAAAAAAAGCCAAAACAATAAATTGATAATTTAACAAAATGAGTAATAAATAAAAATGACCATTAGAGTGTGAAAGGGTGAGAGTGTGTGTGTGTGTCTGGCTCACTCCCAGTCTCCGGTGCTTGGTCATTCACCGTCAGACATTTTGAGAGTGCGTGATGGTGTGTGGGGATGGGAGAGAATGCGAACCCTGAAACTGAGTGTAAGCTGGACACACCACGCATACTCTACCTCTTTCTCACATACACACATGCACTCTATCACACACACACCTCCCTCTCTCACCCTCCTGTCCCACACACACCCCCTCACATGCATACACAAATTTACCCCTCACATCCACACACTCACCCCGCTCACATTCACACACACTCACCCCTCTCACACACGCACACTCACCTCTCACAACACACACACATCCCTCTCACACTTACACACTTACCCTTTCCCCTCACAAACAGCCCTCCCTCACACACACTCTCACCCCTCTCACATTCACACATACTCACCCCTCTCACACGCGCACACAATATCACCCCTCTCACACTCACACACCCCTCTGTTATATAGTGAGCCTATCAACAGCAAACACAGGAGAGAAACTGGCTGTGATTGGAGGAGCAGCCCCTTTGCAGAAATCTTCAATTTCACTGACTGGTCTTACCAGTATTTTGATCAGTGGCTCTGGGAACCACACAGAGGGGCTTCATATGGCCCACTGGCCGTTGGTTGGACAAGCTTGCACTATTGTCTAACCTAGTCTTGCTCTTACACAACTCTCAATCTGCAATAGCTGTACAAATAATGTTGTGAATTGGGAGCACGATGAAATTTCAATTTGTGTCCTAGGCCTGCTGCCAATGGAAAGTTTGCTCTTTTTGTCCATTCTATTGTTAGTTTTTTTTCCTGTGTTTGAATATCTCAGTAGCAATACTGTGCACAGTAATCAATTCCAGCAGCCTTAAAGATCCGACACAAGTTAGCTTGGTTGTCATTGCATCCTGACTGTAATTCCTTAACCTCACAATAAGATTATCAATAAGACTTACCTTTCCTTTGCTAATAATGAAGAAGGTGTCTCCACGAGCTCCCTGCCGAATAATGTACTCCCCATCTTCATAATATGTCTGTGAGAAAAAGAAAACAAAATCCATCACAACTTCAGCTGGATTTTCAATGGCAGGTAGAATGAGTAGCTGGTTCACTGAGGTAGGACAGTTTCAAGGCTTGTGAATGGATATGAATATCAGATCAAAACCCAACAATATAAATTAGTTAACAAAAAGTAGCTTCATGTGGTTTGTGCTTATTATTCTCATTTTCCTCTCCTCTGAAGCCCTCCAGCACCTTACCCGAGAGAGCCTTGATAGTGAGCATTGCTGGGCTTTTCAGCTGTTGAGTGCATCACGGCCCAGTCCTGAAGCAATGTCTACACATGTGCGCATTCCATGAGGGGTCACTCTTATTTCCCCCTGCGCTTGGTATTGAGGTGTTTAGTTGCGACCCAACATTGCTAGGGTCAGCAAAGGCCAGCTAATTCAGCACAAAACATAAATACAGCCTTGGATTTTCTAGTCTCTTTAGATGGTGCCTTCACTCGGGAGGCCGATAGTGAAGGTACATGCCACACGTGTTCTAAATCCCCAAACATGAACTGAAACGCTTTTACATCTAACTCTCAGCTTTGACTTATGTTCTGAAACCCTGAAACATTTCCTAAGCAGTTCAAACACAAGAGGGAGTCAGTGAGGTAGCATTCACAACACCAAGGTTCGTTAAACGACAGTCACGACACAGTCTCCAAGCAGCGTTCTGAAGCTAGTGTTGGAGTAGAGCTGTAGAAGTTTAGCTTTTAGTTTAGCATGGAAACTGCATGCTCTTGCTCTCGAATTATATTCAAGTCATGATATGGATAATTTTCTGAGTACATACGAGTGCTGGGAAGTCTCGCTCATCTCCAGCATAATTCTGAAATCTCACAACTATATCATTAATTTCAATGGAATCAATTTGAATTTTAAAATGTATGGCACGTAGTTCATAATTACCCAATGTCTCTTGTTTTAAAAACTTGAGAAATTAAGCAAAAAGGACAAGGCATCAATTAAAACAAGTAGTTTAGGGATCTTTCTATTTCTATATCCTCATAAATAGATTGATTTATTTTGCTTGTCCAGTGTCAGCTTTGTTGCATGTTGTTCAGTAGTCTCATGAGGAAGTTCTGAGTCTTGTATGGCTTAACATTGAGTATTTATTGATAACATATAACTATGTACATATATACAGGGTATAGCCTTCAGTTCCTCAGGGTAGTGCCCTCGGCCCAACCATCTTCAGCTGCTTCATAATGACCTTCCTACCAGCATAAGGTCAGAAGTGGGGATGTTCACTGATGATTGCACAATGTTCAGTACCATTCACAACTCCGCAGATACTGAAGTAGTCCATGTCCAAATGCAGCAAGACCTGAACAATATCCAAGTTTGGGCTAACAAATGACAAGTAGCATTCACACCACACAAGTGCCAGGCAATGACCATCTCCAACAAGAGAGAATCTAACCGTCGACCCTTGACATTCATTGACATTACCGTCGCTGAACTCCCCACTATCAATATCCTGGGGGTTACCATTGACCAGAAACTGAACTGGACTAGCCACATAAAAACTGTGGCTATAAGAGCAGGTCAGAGACTAGGAATCCTGCAGCGAGTAACTCATCCCCTGACTCCCCAAAGCCTGTCCACAATCTACAAGGCACAAGTCATGAGTGTGATGGAATACCCTTCACTTGCCTGGATGAGTGTGGCTCCAACAGCACTCAAGAAGCTTGATATCATCCAGAACAAAGCAGCCCAATTAATTGGCACCCCTTCCACAAACATTCACTCCCTCCATCACCAATGCACAGTGGCAGCAGTCTGTAAGATACACTGCAGGAACTCGCCAAGCCTCCAAACCACAGCAACTACCATCTAGAAGGACGGGCAGCAGATACATGGGAACACCACCACCTGGAAGATCCCCTCCAAGCCACTCACCATCCTGACTTGGAAATATATCGCCGTTCCTTCACTGTCACTGGGTCAAAATCCTGAAACTCCTTCCTAACAGCACTGTGGGTGTACCTACATCACATGGACTGCAGCGGTTAAAGAAGACGGCACATCACCACCTTCTCAAGGGCAATTAGGGATGGGCAATAAATGCTGGCCTAGCCAGCGATGCCCACATCCCATAAATGGATTTTTAAAAATGAAGCATAGCAGCTTACAACATAGCCATTGTATCTGTTTGGACAAGCTTGCTGCAGGTCAAATCCTTCAATTACATTGCTGGTTGTCAAATTATAATGTACTGCACTCCGACTTCCTCATCATTTCTATTCAATTAAGCGAGCTTTAAAAGAACATTTGGACGAATAGTTTGTAGGATATTGAAGAAAGGTAAAAGATCCTTCTGATTTTTAGGCTGCAGTACTCACTGAGGCAGATAAGTGGGATCAGAGGTCACCGTGTGAAATGCTGACACTACTCATGCTACAAGTAAGTGTTTTAAAACGTCTCACAGCAAGTTACTGGTAGCATCAAGACATGTAGCAAGCTGTCACAGGCATCATCGCCTCATGGGCTGTCAATTAGGCCTGTCCTCAATTTGCAGTGAAATTTGAGACCACCAGTGCATTCAATTAGAGGTCAGGAAGTCTCTGCAGGAATAATCAATTATAATGGGTGCATAATGGATGGTTTACATCAGTATTTCTCAAATGTTTTAGCGTGGGAGGACAAATTTGACACGCTTCTGTTCCAACGCCTGAAAGACAGAGTCAGCTACCCAAAGGAGTACTGTGTGTATGATTGCAGAACATGTTATTAGTGAACAGCAACAGGAATAACTTTCTGACTCAACAGGCACAGAAAAGATACAGAATCTCAATTTCTTGAGATACCATGCTCCTATCCAAGGATGCTAAACTCCAAATGGTCGAGAGTCTGACAGCTTGATGAACTGCATGTTGGTCTTAGTCCCAGTTTAAAATGTTATGCCATGTGGATTTATGGGAAACCCCCCATTGCCAGTTTTAAGCTTGGTAGGGTGGGGGGCGGGGAGGTGGTGTGGGTGTGTTGTGGCTTTTGCCACTTACACACATTGTCTGTCATTTTCCTAGGACTAGGCTTAATCACCCCCGATAGCGACCAAATATTTACTGCCAGCCAGAGCTGGTATAATCTCTGGCAACAATGAATTATGGTAAAATGTGCCCAACACTTATCTATCTAGCTATAATCACTGCAATTTCCTGAGTAACTCATGTGAAGCACTTTATGGTGTGATTTGTTCCAAGATAAACACAACTTATTTTTCTGAATTTTTCCATGGATCTTAAACATTGTGGTCAACTGAGCTGCCAAATAGGCTGGGCTGTAAGTGGAACTTTGTTTTGTCTTATATTTCTATTATTTTCCCTAGGGAAACAGCTCAGTGGAACTGAAGATTTCTACCAATGGTACAGACCAAGGGGTTGATATTTGACTTGGGGAACTAAAGCAGCATCTTCTACCAGTTATACAGCTCGCAGTTCCATTAAAATCAATAGAACTGATTGTCATCCACCACCTCTAAAATTTCTATTTAGAATTGCTGAGGTACCTACAGGCCAGGATTTTACTATGGCGGGCGAGCTGGGTGGGAGTGGGCGCTGCTAGCGATTGGCTGCGCGCCGTCATTTCATGCGGGCGGGCCAATTAAGGCATGCGCGTGAAGGAGCACAGCAATTTCACTGAGGCACGGAACTACCTCGGGGAGATTGAACAAAGAATGAAACACTTTAATAAATGATGTTAAAATTGATTCAAACATCTCCCCTCATGTGACAGTGTCAGATGAGTTGGAACATGTTTGCGAAGGTGGGAAAATTAATTTGTTGCTTTTGTAAAATCTTCAGGAAACCTCACCCCGCCCGTGGATAAGGTTTCCTGAAAAACGTGAAGGCCGCTTGGGCTTTTCGGCTCCCACCAACCTTTAGCTTGGACGGGCAGCGTTCTTAACTACTTCAATTACTTTCTTAATGGCCTTAATAGGCCGTTGACATTTCAGTGGCACACCCCAGTCGAACGAAATATCGAGATGACATGTGATGATCGGGACACATGCCCAACGTCATTGCACATCATTTTACATGTTGGGCCCGCCGCTGCACGCCGACCGGAAGATTCAGCTCACAGTTATGCAGTACGTTATAAAGCGGACTGTTTGACTAACTCCTTCATCCTTTCCTCAGTCAGCTGTACTACTAGCACACCAAGGGAAAATATAAGCTCGAAGTGGCAATATCCAGACAAGGTGCAAAATATTATAAAACCTCACTTTGTCTAGTTGAAAATATCTGTAATAGAAGAATAACCATCAACTAAGCACAACGTGCATTACAAAGCATTACTTTTGACAGAAGGGCAAACTAGAATTTGAATTGGCTATTTACATTTGTTTCATTTTGAACGTCTACCAGGAAATAAAATCCATCTAATTCATAACTAAGTCCTGTTTTAAGAGATGCTGGAAATCACAATTCTGAAAGAGTATATTAACTCCTTGTGTGTTGACCTTGTTTTCATGATGTTTTAAACTACTGTGCTGTTGAATATTTTGCTGTTATTTGATTATTTATCCTCTAAATAAATGTAATCATGTAGTTTTAACCTGTCCACAACAGTTATATGTTACTTTCTGTCTTTTGCAATGGGCCCAATACTGTGCATAGAGATTAACTGTTAAGCCTAGTCTTCCAGACTAATCAAGGCACATATAGGTTTTAGTTCATAGGAGACTTGGATTACATTTGGAAACTTTTACATAGGAGTACATAGGATATACGGAACAGAGTAGGCCATTCAGGCCCAAGCAGCCCAAGTGGTGTTTACGCTCAACTCAAGCCTCCTTCAATCTTTTCTTATCTAAATCTACCATTGTAACCCTCTATTCCCTTCTCCCTCATATGCTTGTCTAGCTTCCCCTTAAACGTACCTCCACTATTCACTTCAACCACTCCCTGTGGTACTGCATTCCACATTCTTACCACTCTTTGAGTAGAAGTTTCTTCTGAATTCATATTTGGATTTTTTTGGTGACTACCTTATATTGATGGCTTCTAGTTATGTTCCTCCTCACAAGAGCAAACATTCTGTCTGTACTGACTATCTATCCAAGAATATATGCTAGGAAAAAGCCAAATGGATTCGCCAGTCAACAGCTACTACTTCCTCAGAAGCTGCCTCAGGAATTCAGAACCTAGGTAGGGAATGCAAATTGTGCAAAACATGGGAATACTGCCATTGGCCTTTATCTGCTTCTGACAACTGAATCCATGTCATTATGTGGGTGCTACGGCAAGGCCAGCATTTGTTGCCCATCCCTAATTACCCTTGAACTGAAAAGCTTGCTTGCTAGGCCATTTCAGAGAGCAGTTAAGGTCTGGCGTCACATGTAGGCCCGACCAGGTAAGGATGGCAGATTTCCTTCCCTAAAGGGAATTAGTGAATCAGATGGGTTTTTATGACAATCGACAATGATTTCATGGTCACCATTACTAAGGCTAGTTTTTCAATTCCAGAATTATTAATTAATTGAATTTAAATTCCACCAGCTGCCATGATGGGATTTGAATCCATGTCCCCAGAGCATTAACCTGGGCCTCGGGATTACCAGCCCAGTGACCACTATGCCACCATCACCCTAATAAAGCCAATATCCTCATCACTCCTGTCCCACTGGTTTCACTGTCACCTTCACCTTCAAATCTGTGGCTCCTCTTCTTCTGTTCCTCCAATACAAGCCGCCTTCTCTCACTCTATTCCCACTGTTTACTACTAGTGCTGCACCAACAGACAGCATCTTCTCTCACTGAAACACATGTCCTCCTGCTCCCTTGCCATCTTCCACCCCGGCCTTTAAATGTCACCTTTAGACCCCTCTCACTGCAGGCATGCTTGAAAGAAAAAGATTTATGCGGTGCCTTGCACAATCACAGGATATCCCAAGGCACTTGACAGCTAATGAAGTACTTTTGAAATGCAGTCACTGTTGGAATGTAGGGAACACAGCAGCTAATTTACACACATCAAGGTACCATAAATAGCAATGAAATAATGATTTTTTAAAAATCTGTTTTTGTGATGTTGAATGAGGGATAAATATTGTCCAGGACACCTAGGATAACTCTTCTACTCTTTGAAATAGTGCAGTCAGATTTTTTTGCATCTCTGTGGGAGAGCAGATGGACCTTGGTTTAATGTCTCATCCAAAAGATGGCACATCAGACAGTGCAGCACCACCTCTGCACTGCTCTGGAGTGTTAGTCTTAATTTTTGTGCTCAAGTCTTCTTCTTGAGAGGCAATAGTGTTACCAGCTGAGCCAATAATGGCACTGTCCACACTGGATCGTCTTTCCTTTCTCCCTTCTGTTTGTTGGCTACATGGTATCCACTGCAGGGAAAAATTCTCTTGAGATCTCTCTGTGTACACAGTCTGTACTATTGAAATGTAAATTGGTGTTCAAACTCTGAGGATCTGTAAATCACCACAAGGAACATAAGAAGAAATTTGAGGATGATTACATTTTCTGTCACTGCTCGATCAGCAACAAACTATATCACCATGGGAAACTGAAATCTAATATGACTTGAAAAGGAAAAACATTCAGGACTATGAGGAAACAGTAACGTAGCGGGAGTCATTGAATTAAGAACAAGCATGATGAACTGAATGGTCTCCTGTGCTGTAAGTTCTATGATTCTCTGACTACGCATTGTACAAACCTCTCCAAAAAAAAACAAATCACACGGGTAACTTTCTAGCAGATTGGAATGAACCCAAAGAAAGGCTGGAATTTTAGCAGCATGCTGTGGGTCCCGCCGCCAGGGCCAAATCTAGGTCCCAAGCCCACATGTGCGGATGGCTGGACCGCAAATGTGACTTGACAGGCAGCGGTCTGCCTCCATGCAGTTTGCATGAGCTACATCTCAGAATTAGCCATAGCTCAGCACTAACCCGATACTAATCTGTTTCACAGCAGGGACAGGGTGGCGATTACGATGGGAGTTCAGATTCTGAACACAATGAAAACACCTCTTGGGAATGCTCGCCCTGCTGCACAAACTTTGTGCCCCACCATGCTACTGCCCTGATTCAATGGGCTGAATTTTGCCGTCGGCGAGCAGGGGGTGGGGCCCGCTTGCTGACGTGTAAAATGACACGGGATGACATCATCCCACCCCATTTAAATCTTCAAGAAGGCGGGGGCACAGCAAAATCAGCTGCAGGCCCGCCAATCTGTCAATGGCCAATTGAGGCCATTGACAGGATCATTAAAACAATTAAAGGACCTGCCCGTCCAACCTTAAGGTTGGTGGGCAGGCCAGGAGCCCCGGCGGCAAATAGGGAAAACATGAAATCTCATCCACAGGCGGGATGAGGCTTCATGTAGGGATTTTAAAAGTTTAATAAAGTTTTAGTGTAAATTATGAACATGTCCCATCTCATGTGACAATGTCACATGAGGGGGACATGTTAAGGATTTTTTTTTTGCTATTTATAATGTTTTTAGAACTGTCAGTGATCTCCCTGAGGCAGCACTTAGCCTCACGGAGATGTGCGCTCTTTCGTGCACATGTGTGAAAGAACGCACTCTCACTTTTGGGGAATCCCCCCTGCCTGCACAGGGAGCGCATAGCGCTTCCTGGCGGGCGTTACGCTGGGCGAGCCTTAATTGGCCTGCCCACGTAAAATAGCGGCGGGGCCCGCTTCTCTGTCAGGGATTGGCTCCCCGCTCGCCGGAGATAGGGTTGGGCCCGCCCACCCGACAGGCAGAAAATTCTGCCCAATATTCGGAGGGTCAATTGAGACAAAGCTTTGCAGGCCTCACTGTCCAGGATTGGTGGATGTGGTGATGGACAACATCAAGTGGAGTCTCACTGACTGCTAGGCCCAGACACAGGGGATGTCTGGCTGGCTGGAATGGAGCTACTGCAAACCCATCTTAATTACATTTTAAGTTACAATGAACAGATGTCAGGCATTAGAAAAAAGGATTAAGTATTTTAAGTATTATTGGAGAAACCAATCTGTCATAATCCTGTTGCACTTGCCTTCCTGTTAGTTGCTCTTGGCACAGATTTACTTTCACAGGATCTTTGATCCCTTAGAGCAAGAGTAGTTTGCCAAAATTGCCCATTTAAACATGCAATGATTCTGAGATCATCTGATGATGTACTTCTATGCATTTAAAAAGGGCTTTGGGGGCTCCAATAATTACTTGACCAAGGACTATGCAATCAAATAAACCACTGTAAAGCACAGCTGCTGTAACAGCAACACTGCATGATAACCTGCTACACTCTATCTGAAGGTTAATTTTTGCATTTCCTGTCCTACAGCATCATCTCTTCTGTATCACTCTACCTGACTGAAGAAAAACTGAGAGTGAATAATTGGAGGTGAGGGTTGAACAAAGCAATATAGAAACAGGGATGGACCATTTAGCCATTCAACAAGATCATGATTGAACTGTGACCTCACTCCATGTACCTGTCTTTGGCCTGTGTCCCTTAATACATTTTGATCTTGGGCAGTGAAAAATTTTCTGATTTTCCGTCAAAGCTAACTGTTTAATTCTTTCAAATCCTAGGCAGACCTGTGCGATTTTTATGGGGGGTTTCCAGGATTGCTGGCGGTGTGCCACCAACAGTTGTTCAGAGGCACTGAGAATAGCAGCCTTTGTCTGATCATAGCTGGTGGAACTGTCAGCAGGCAGCATGGAATGAATCTCAAGGGCTTTTGCTGCTAGTTGACCTTGTATCAGACGTATCTACTCTGTTGGCCAATTGAGCTGCTAGTTCTGAGTAGACTGCAAAGGAAGTTTCAACATCCTCCACTTCACATTTTGGGACAAATTGGGAATACTACAGGAAATCAAAATTTGTCTCTGGGCAAAGGTTATTTAATGTACCACTAGGTAAAGCTAGGTTCTCCCTAGCTGCTGGAATCTGTCTCAATTCCCTATCTTTCTGTGTCTCTCTCTCTCTCTCTCTCTCAAGCTTTTCGAGCTGGAAAACATATTCTTCCTATCTCTTCTAGAATTCCCATGCCTGCCTTTTCTTCTGGGCTTTTCTTCCTTTCTCTTGGGCTTCCCACTCTCTTTCTTTTTCTTGACATTCTCTCTCTATCTCTCTTGCTTGAGACTCTAAACCCAGCCTCCACTCTTCTAGGCAAATAGTGGCTGGAGTAACCTGGGGGAGAATTTTCCCCCCATCGGGCAGGCAGTCAGGGGTGGGCGCGGGCGGGCACGGAGCCGATCGCCACCTGCAATTGGTTGTACGCCATTTTACATAGGCAGGCCAATTAAGGCCCACGCAGCATGATGCGCACGCGGAAGTGCTCGGCGCTAGCTGTGCGGGCAGGGAGAGGAGGGAGAGTCGGGGCAAAAGAGCGCAGAAATCTCCCTGAGACAGCTCCGTGCCTCAAGGAGATTAAGTTAAGTGCAAAAAATGTTAAACATAAAAAAATAAAATTATTCAGACATGTCCCCTCATGTGACAATGTCACATGAGCTGGGACATGTTTATGAATTTTAATAAAGATTTTTATTTAAAGTTATAAACCCTTCATAAAACCTCATCCCTCCCATGGATGAGGTTTCATGGTAAATGCGAAGGCTGCCTGGGCTCTTCGCTTGCCCGCCAACCTTAAGATTGGACGGGGAGCCCTGACAATTGCTTTAATTAGGTTATTAATGGCCTTAATAGGCCTTTGACGGTTCAGCGGGCGCGCAGCCGACTCCGGTGCGCACCCACCAAATGGGAGATCAGAATGACGCGTGGTGACGTTGGGGCATAGGCCCAACTTCACCATGCGTAATTTTATGCGTCGGTGTGCAGGGCCCACCCCCGCATGCCAACCAGAAGATTCTGCCCCTGGTCTGTTTCAGGGTCTGTGATTTCTACTTATTCAAAAACTGGAGTGAGGCCCAAATGCTTGGCCAGCATCTTTCGTACCTCGGGTCTCTATGCTTTATTCTGTATATTAAGTTCTACCTGTTTAGCTGTGGTTTTAGTTGTTCCATGTTTAGAGATGCTAATTTTTCCCAAGTTAAGTCCTCATCTTAATGTCCACATCAAAAGTAGCCATCTTATTTTCCATTGTTAGTACTCACAAAGCTTACTGCTCTCATGCCTTGTGTTTTGTTTCAACAATTTTGGCTTTACGTTACTTTTCCATTCAACTTCCAATTCCTTTAAAATCAGATTTGGCTTATTTGCAATGGATTGATCTTGGGTGAGCGCCTAATTTGACATGGACAGATTTTGTGTTTTATTGTTGTCCATGATCAAAATGTTTTATGTGTGGGGTTAGTTTGTTTTCTTAGCTACAGAGTGCTTTGTCCCAATTTAAATGATTCTAGTGTCAAGGTTTTGTGAATTTAAAAATAAAGGGGATTATTTATTATTAAACACTTCCCCTGGAGATTTAAATGTGACATCTCACACACAGAAATATTAGACACAGGTGAAGGAAAAAACAAACGGATTACAATCTGGAATTATTTCAGTCTCATTCATAGCAGTCCTTTAGTTTCTTAGATGAATTGATGCTTTAGCTGGAGTGGAAGTCTTGTAAAAGCAGAGGATTGTCAGTAAGATCTGAGGATTCTTGTAGTTGAATTGCCAGGTGGTCGGCTCTCAGATGAACTTGAAGTTGGAACAGGTTGGGGGGGGCGGTGGGGAGAGTCCTTCAAGGTATAACTGTGTATTACCTTGCCTGCGTAGTTTCTTGCAGCTGGTTCAATGGCTTAGATTATGTTTCTGATGGTATCTGTCCAAGAACAGCTTCTGCGGTTATATTTTAAAAGCAGGTAACAAACATAGCTGCCTTACCCATGTGACCTGTCCAAAGTCCTTTTCCAAATAAAGTGATGCATTAGACCAGTAAACATCCTGTGTTGTGGCTTTTCACACCCTAAGAGTTTTAGGTAGCCAAGGTCTTTGTGTTTGGGATGTGGAGCCATCACAATATAATGAAAGGTCAATGAGATCCATTTCATATTTGTCGAACACCCACTTTGTTTCAATGTCTCTATTGTCCATCGTCCTTTGTGTTGATGGTCCATTCTTAACAAAAGGGATGTATGAATTTCACAAGTGGCTGTGATTGTCCATATTTTAATTAGATATTTGCTTGTGTTTCAGGGCTGCCTGGAGTTAAATGCTGCCAAGTCATATGATATGCTTCAGCCATCTTAAACAGCTTTTGGTGTCCACTTTTAAAATGTAGCTTTAAAATTTGTAATATCTTCATGCTGTACTGAGCATGACAATAAACAGAGAAAGTCGAGAGGAGGTTTGATGGAGGTGCTCGAAATCATGAGGGTTTAAATAGGATAGATGGAGGGAAAATGTTCCTATTTGGCAGAAGGGTCAAGAGCCAGAGGACATTGATTTAAGATGATTGGCAAAAAAACCGACAGCGACATGAGGAGAAACTTCTTTATACAGCGAATGATAATGACCGGGAACGCAGATTCAGTCATGGAATTTGAATAAGAACATGTGGAGGGAAAATATCAAAGGGCAAGGGAAAGGACTAGGGAGTGAGACTAGCTAAATTAATCTCGCAGGGAGCCAGCAAGGATTCAATGGGCCAATGGCTGCTTTCTGTGCTGTAAACATTCTGTCTATAAGAACTGTTCAATGAAAATGAAAAAAATACAATTCTTTTAATGCTCTACAATTTTTCGCATGGATTACTCACAGCAGTGTCCAGAGGAGTAAATATGTAATTCTTGAATACTCCTGGAGGATCGACAATCCTAGGACAACACTTCAAAACTATCCAAATCATTCAAGCTTTCTTAGGTCGATCCAGGATGGGATAGATATGAAGTAAGGTCCCACTGCTCTGCCCTAACAATGTGACTCAACTCCCACCTCAAAAGGGCACCATTTCACAAATTTCCACAGGAACTAGCCAGGTTTGTTTATTGTAGACCCTATGCAACTGGAATACAGAAACAAATCTTGTAACCCAAAGTTGAAAGGTGAGTGACTCATCATTGCATGACTCCACCCATGTGTTTATTTGGCAAGCCTATAACTGAACTATAGTTAAGCCGTTTTCCATGTGTAATCTCATCTCAAGGTGAACCTTGCCCATTTGTTATCTTATTGATATGACCTCTGGAGGTCATCCTCCATGAATCAGGCAGTAGGTTATTTTCTGAGAATTTTGCCGTACTACCCCAACCTAATGGTTATTAAAAATTCTTTGGAAATCTGATGCAATCATTATTTATATCACTGCTCACATCCTCCTTCTGAAATGCACTCTGCACTATCATACACCAGCAGACAGAACGAGCAGCCAACATCTTCTTTGGATCAAAATAAAAGCAAAATACTGCGGATGCTGGAAATCTGAAACAAAAACAAAAATAGCTGGAAAAACTCAGCAGGTCTGACAGCATCTGCGGAGAGGAATACAGTTAACGTTTCGAGTCCATATGACTCTTCATCAGAACTGAGGAAAAATAGAAATGAGGTGAAATATAAGCTGTTTGAGGGGGGTGGGACAGGTAGAGCTGGATAGAGGGCCAGTGACAGGTGGAGGCAAAGAAGAGATTGCCAAAGATGTCACAGACGAGCTTGTTAGCTTGCACCACGCCTGTAAACCTTGATCCCATATCTCTGTAA
Organism: Cetorhinus maximus; assembly: GCF_964194155.1. Classification (NCBI taxonomy): domain Eukaryota; kingdom Metazoa; phylum Chordata; class Chondrichthyes; order Lamniformes; family Cetorhinidae; genus Cetorhinus; species Cetorhinus maximus. Next base: position 41,378,125 of record NC_135898.1, read on the forward strand.
ATCTGTAAAATTTCAACCCATTATACTGCCTATCAACAAGCTGAACTTGGAATTGTTCAAATTGCACAAGAAAGCTTATCTCCTTAAAGCTTTTGTGAAGTTGAATTACAATATTCAAGTTCAGCCTGTGCACCATAACCTTCATTTGTATTTTGTTTTAGCAGGTTATCAATCTTCACGACCCTTGCATCAGTTGAACACATTTAACTACAATTAATTGGTTCAACTAAGTTTCAACTGAAATTAATAGATAACATTTGAAACAAAGCAATATATTGGGTGGAAGCAGGGCACTGAGATTAGTCTGGATTGCTCCAGCAGAGGTTCAGCAATGACACGATGAGGTAGAATTGACATATGTTAAAACTGTAAAAAAGCTCCAATTTAACAGTGGATGGAATTTTACGGCCCTGTCACGGTAGGGGTAGGGCCGGAAAATGCGGCGAGCCATCCAAAACTGCATGGACGTCGGTGGGGGTAGAAGATTCTGCTGGCGGGAGAATCCGTAAAATTCAGCCCAGTGTGTCAGCCTGCGTCCAATTTGTACATTCACTGGTCCCACTGCTAAATTATTGAGGACCATTTTAGGCATCCCAGGCTTTAGGCCTCTTAAGAATGTTAATGAGGCTCTCAACATCTATTCAAGGTTACCTGTGTAAAATTTGTTTCCAACGAGCAGGATTCTTCAGAGCACCCCTTTCTCCCATGAAGAATGTACTTTTAAGAAGCCAGGAAGGAGCAGGATTTCTCCCCAGCTGGATTTTTTCGAGGAGGTCCTGGTTATCCCATCAGCTGAAAAGTTGGGGGCGGGGGGGATGCTTGGCGAGGTAAATAAGAGGGGGCAGCAGTTTCTGTTGGGGGTCACAGGGTGCCCGAACAGGGGGGGGCCCCCTGCCCTCCCCCAAGCCTACAGCCAGGCTGCCACAGTTTGTCTTGCCATGTGGCATGCACAACCCACCCACTGGCAAAATTCCAGCATAAATGGGTAGGTGAAGGGCACAAGGCCCATGTCATGCCAGCTGATTTTTACCCCCCCACCCCCACCACCTGCCAGCCTGAATGGGGGAGGAATAAAATTCCAGTTCAGAGTCCTAACGATCATGGGTCGCACTCCTTCATGTTGCCCAATCTGACCGCTATTCTGGAACTTACAAGTGGTCTGCATTAGCACTACTGCATCAGCTAATGTGCTGTTCATACAGGCTTCAGACACATAGAAAACAGAGAATATGCATAACTGGATCTTTTTCTGATTGGCAGGATGTGACGAGTGGAGTTCTGCAGGGTTCTGTGATGAAGCCTCAACTTTTTACAATTTATATCAATGACTTAGAGGAGGGGAGCGAAGGCATGGTAGCTAAATTTGTAGCTGACACAGAAGTAGGAAAGTAAGATGTGAAAGGACATAAGGAGGTTGCAGACAGATATAGATAGGCTGAGCGAGTGAGCAAAAATCTGGCAGATGGAGTAAAATGCGGGAAAATGTCAAGATGTTCACTTTGGTAGGAAGAATAAAACAAGAGTATTACTTAAATGGAGAACGACTGCAGAATTCTGAGGTGCAGAGGGACCTTGGTGGCATGAGTCAGAAAAAGTTAGTATGCAGGTACAACAAGTCATTAAGAAGGCTCATGGAATGCTAACCTTGATGAAGAGAGGAATTAAACATAAAAGTAAGGATGTTATGCTTCAGTTATACAGGGCATTGGTGAGATCGCACCTCGAATACATGATCTCCTTATTTAAGGAAGGATATAAATGCATTGGAGGCATTTGATTGATACTTGAAATGAGTTGATTGTCTTATGAGGAAAGGTTGGACAGACTGGGCTTGTTTCCACTGGAGTTTAGAAGAGTGAGGGGTGATTTTATTGAAGTATACAAGATCCTGAACGGCCTTGACAAGGTGGATGCGGAAAGGATGTTTCCTCTTGTGGGTGAATCCAGAACTAGAGGGCACTGCTTTAAAAGTAGGGGCGGCCCTTTTAGGATGGTGATGAGAATTTTTTTCTCTCAGAGGGTTCTGCGACTTTGGAATTCCTTGCCTCAGAAGGTGGTGGAAGCGGGTCATGGAATATTTTTAAGGCAGAGGTAGATAGATTCTTGTTAGGCAAGGGAATCCAAGGTTATCGGCAGGAGATGGGAATGTGGAATTTGAAACACAAACAGATCAGCCACAATCTTGTAGAATGGTGGAGCAGGCTTAAGGGGCTGAATGGCCTACTTCTGATCCTATTTCATAGGTTCATATGTTCGTGTGCACTGATACATAAGAAGACCCAGAACTTACATTTTCTTTCACACTGAAGGGTTACTGGAATATGACACAGCTTCTACAGTGCATTGCACTTGATGCAGTGTTATAGGAGGTGTGACTGGTCACTGCTGACAGCCACATGGCAGTTTAGAAGGTTTCTGGTCCACTCTTAACCTCATCATTCACTTCCCCTCACATATGCACCATAGCGCTACCTCCTCAGGGTCACTAACTACAACCTCCAAGCAGCGTAAGGCTGACCAGAATTAATAAGCACCCCGCAGGATGTGTTCATATGGTGTCCTGTCCTGATATACTGGAAAGCTTGCCCTCTAGGAGTCCTCCTTTTAGTTCTACAAAAAACTCTGCAGATTGTTACCAGCACAGTCTCCTTGTTCATCTCCACATGCCCTCCACCTCCATCTCCCTGTTCAGGACCTATCCAAGGACCATATGTGGGTTCCAAGCCACCCAATATTATGCCAAACTGGAACTGGTAAACTGCAATGGAATATTAATTTGTGGAGTACCTCTCACTGGGTTGACCTAAAATGTGGCGTCTGCTCAAAATGGCTGACGAGGCAGGTTGCAATGAGGTGAGGGAAACAATCACCTAAAATTGGCCGTGCTGTATCAATGCTGCATCTTTGGAAACCTTGGCAGTTAGTGGGAAGGATGGGTAGAGCCTCTAGGTAATGGCTTGCCCATTCCATTCAATGCCAAGGCTCAGAAAAAGGTTTCTTATTCAGAAAGACTAAAACATTATGACATAATAGCCAAAGGATAGTCATATTGGAAAACCAATCTGTTGCTCATTTCAGTTAATATCCAATATTATAGCTTTCAATTCAATTACGATAATTATACAATACAGAACCTAAAATCTTGATATCAAGTACAATAAGAGGCAAAAAAACCCTTCAAAAAGAAGCTTTTCTCAACTTGTTATCTTTTCTTTTCCCTAGAGAAGAGCAGTGACTGTACTTGAAACCTAATTCATTGGCTGTGGAGTGTCTAGAGGAGATGTGAGGTGCTTGAGATTGCACATTCTTCCTTTCATAAAAGACTTGGACTTTCGAATCAACATCTGAATGGAGACAAGAATTGGTGCAACTATTTTAAATCTAAATTCAGTAATTAATATAGTTTTCCTCATGAAAAGGGGCCTATTGTTTAACATGCTTTTTTAATAAAAATGCACATAATAAATCTGGGCCTTCGTGATCCAGACTACATATAATGAATTACCAAACAACTGCAGCATCACCTTTTTAAAGGAGTCAGCACTGTCCCTGTTTCATTTTGAACACTCAGAAAACTGGAGAAAACTATACATTTTCATTAGTTGGTATTTGATCCACTAAAGACCTTAGTTAATGAAATACTAAGGAGACGTGATAATTATGGATTTGATGTTCATTCATTCCCAAGTGAAAATAATTTATTTAAGAAACTTAGACTAAAATATGGAAAACAAATTCATAGAGAATTGGTTCAGTTGCTCGTGACTCTTTGATTCTCTTTGTGCTTATTTCTGTGCTTGACTTCAATATCATTTTTCGATATGTGCTGCTGAAAGGAATATTCTGGTGGTAAGTGATATGAGCAGAAATGATTTACCCTGCATGAACCCAAGGGACTTGGGTGTTAGCTATAACTCAGGGGTAGCACACTTGCTTCTGAGTCAGAAGATTGTGGATATAAATCCCACTCCAGAGACACAAGCACAAAATTTAGGTTTATACACCCAGTGCAGTGCTGCACTGTTGGAAGTGCTATCTTTCAGGTGAATGTTTTCCCTCTAAGACAGACATAAACGAGTCCATAGCTCCATTTTAAAGATGAACAGGGGAGTTCTCGCTGGTGTCCTGGCCAATATTTATCCTGCTACCAACAACACTGGAACAGATTATCTGGTCACCTTCTGGTATTTCCTAAATTACACCATTTCAAAAAGTACTCCACTGGCTGTAAAGCACTTTGGGACATCCTCAGGATGTGAAAGATGCTATATAAATCACAACTACTCAGATACTGAAGCAGTCCATGGTTGTATGCAGCAAGGCCTGGACAACATCCAGCCTTGGGCTGATGAGCAGCATGTAACAGTCACGCCACACAAGTGCCGAGCAATGACCATCTCCAACAAGAGAGAATCTAACCATCGCCCGTTGACATTTAATGGAATTTCCATCGCTGAACCCCCACTATCAACATCCTGGGGGTTACCATTGACTAGAAATTGAACTGGGCTAGCCACATAAATACTGTGGCTACAAGAGCAGGTCAGAGGCTGGGAATTCTGTAGCAAGTAACTCACCTCCTGACTTCCCAAAGCCTGTCCACCATCTACAAGGCATAAGTCAGGAGTGTGATGGAATACTCCCCACGTGCCTGGATGAGTGCAGTCCCATAACACTCAGGAAGCTTGACACCGTTCAGGACAAAGCAGCCCACTTGACTGGCACCCCATCTACAAACAATCCACCTCCACCACCGACGCAGAATGGCAGCAGTGTGTACCATCTATAAGATGCACTGCAGTAACTCACCAGGGCTCCTTAGACAGCACCTCCCAAACCCACCACCGCTACCATCTAGAAAGACAAAGGCAGCAGATACATGGGAACACCACCACCTGCAAGTTCTCCTCCAAGCTACTCACTATCCTGACTTGGAAATATATCGCCGTTCCTTCACTGTCGCTGGGTCAAAATTCTGGAACTCCCTCCTAACAGCAATGTTGGTGTACTGCAGTGGTTCAAGAAGACAGCTTACCACCACGTTCACAAGGACAATTAGGGATGGGCAATAAATGCTGGCATAGCCAGCGCCGCCCACATCCCATGAATAAATTTTTAAAAATGGAAGTTTATTCTTTCTTTTACTTATCCGTATATGCTTTCGATTCTTGGTGCTCCAAATATTTCCATTGACATTCCCCTTGACATTCAGTAGCATTACCATCACTGAATCCCCCACTATCAACATCCAGAAAGTGAATTGGGCCAGCCATATAAATACTGTGGCTACAAGAGCAGGTCAGAGGCCGGGAATTCCACTGAGAGTAACTCACCTCCTGACTCCCCAAAGCCTGTCCAGGGAGGTGTCAGCTGTGGCTCAGTTCATAGCACCCTCGCCTTTGAATCAGAGGGTTGTGGGTTCATGTCCCATTCCCGGAAACCAAGAACTATGATTGTACTCGAAAGAGTTGCAATCTGTGACTGTTGATAACTCGAAAGAGTTTCACTTCAGTGTGATAATGGTTGAGAGTCCCAGCAGGGGAAGAGGCACAGGCAGAAGCTGGCAATTCCTCCCCAAAGCCTGTCCACCTTCCACAAGGCACAAGTCAGGAGTGTGATGGAATATTTTCCATTTGCCTGGATGAAAGCAGCTCCAACACACTCAAGAAGCTTGACACCATCCAGGATAAACCAGCCTGCTTGATTGGCACCACATCCACCACCTCAACATTCACTCATTGCACCATTGTGCACAGTGGCAGCAGTGTGTACTATTCACACGATGCACTGCAGCAACTCACTAAGGCTCCTTCGACACATTCACTGTCACTGGGTTAAAACCCTGGAACTTCCAGTCTAACAGCACTGTGGTGCACCTGCACCACATGGACTGCAGCAGTTCAAGAAAGCAGCTAACCACCACTTCCTCAAGGGCAATTAGTTATAGGCAATACAATTAAATAGAAATTTGTGTGGTGAAAGCTGTTGACAGCTTTTCAACTACATGTGTCATTCAAAGGGGCGTTGGAGAGAGTACAGAGGAGATTCACAAGAATAATTCCAGGGATAAAGAACTGTAGCTACGAGGGTAGATTGGAGAGGCTGGGACTCCTTTCCTTGGAGAAAAGAAGGCCAAGAGGAGACTTGATCGAGGTATTCAAGATCCTGAGGTGTATGGACAGAGTAAATAGTGAGAAACTGTTCCCACACAATAGAGCAGCAAGACCTAGAGGGCACAGATTCAAAATAATTGGCAAAAGAAGTAAAAGTGATGAGAGGAAAAGTTTTTTCACCCAGAGGGTGGTTGGAGTCTGGAACAAACTTCCTGAAAGGGTTGTGGAGGAAGGTTCGATCGAGGTATTCAAAAGGGAATTGGATTAAGAAGGAACATGCGAGGTTACGGGGATAAGGCAGGGGACTGGGACTAGGTGGAATGCTCTTTCAGAAAGCCATTGCAGACTCAATGGACTGAATAGCCTCTTTCTGCACTGTAAAGATTCTGTGATTTGAAAAGAGCAATGAAGATATATATTAATACATTTCTTTTAAATGTGTTAATGCTACCACCAATATAGAGAGGGTTATTATATAAGTGTTTGTTCACTAGTGCCATTAACAATAATTTCTAGGTTCACAGTGTGAATGGTCTAGCCTTAAGCAGAAGACATTGGCCACTGAATTCATACAAATACAACCAGAAGGATAACACATGAGGGAAATAATTCCTTTGCGTGCTATTCATAACAAGATTTTAAAAGTCTTCTTTACAGCCAGATTTATGTTTTGTTACACATAACCCACAGTGGGAGTCTCCTCTATTATAGCAATGCTAAAAACTGTATTAGTTTTGATAGATTGTAAGTCGCTGGCAACTGTTAGCTGACAGTTCTACAATCTCAATTACCAAGCAGAAAGCATGTCACACAAGGTATAATTGAAACATTACCAGATAAGTGTTGTAAATGTCGGCACTCACCTCTTCAAGAACATCAGCTAGTTTGCTGAGTATTTCCTCTGAAAGGTTCTGGAGTGTTGGGACGCTATGGAATAGAAAAATACTCATAAATAAGAGAAACTTTCTTCATTATCTATAAGAAAACATCTAACAACAAGCCTATTAATCACTCAACATTAGCAAAGTATAGATATAAACTGTAAAGGTGCTGGAGTAATGCAATAAATAGATTTACAGAATGTTGCTCATTAAGCGATAGGATGATCGAAGCATTGATTGTTGCAAACTCCCATTCCTTTGCCTTTGCCATTGGCTGTGAGTTCGCACAGTTGGCATCACTGGCACAGTACTAAAGTGGCTACAATCTCAGTAGGAAGCTGTACTTACTTCTTGTTTGGAACCATGACATTAATGTTTGCTTATGGACCTCTGTTTTATTTTTAACGAACGGCAACTCATCCAATTTCCAACAGGAATAATTTTCCTCAAGATTTTATTTTTATTTAGCTTTGTCTATTTAGAATACAGTAACCCCATGCAAGTTCTAAAGTCCCAATTCTATTAGCTTAATCAAAGGATTTTTTTTTCAACCAAGTTAAATTTACAGGCTTAGTTATACTGCCACTTCAACATTGGTGCAGTGTTGAATGTGCACCAATGTCCAAGGAGCAGTACCTCACACACTAAAGGTGTAAGGCATGAGGCGGCTTATGAATTTGCATTGTGCTTGATGCCTCTTTTGAGTCAAGGGATGCCACAAGAAATACCGAGTTCATTATCCTCATCAAGATGTAGTGTCAGTGCCTTAAGGAAGGTATACCAATGTTCGGAACAAAACAGCAATCCCATAATCACACACTCCTGAGGGAAGCTGAGCTCGGAGGGAGTCCTTATTTTCTGACTGACACTCCATGCAATCCCACTCTGCACTGGGAGCGTGGGGTGCAGAACTATCCCTGGTGAAAGGCATCCATCCATTCAGAGAAGGGGGGGACGGTTAATCCAGAGATCCTGGAGGAAGTAGAAAACACTAACTACGCAGAATTGTCTCCTTCAGTGAAGAATATGAGGCACAATACAATAAGGGGAGACATCTAGATAAAGTAGTGATATCTGGGCTGGAAAGGATACAGCAAACTCTCAGTTTGGATAATTAACCATGCATGGATATACATCGTATTGTGACATCAAATTTACCTAGCTTTCAATATTAAACTACATGTCCATCAATATTCATATACCATGTTACCAAATATATAAAACTCTCACTTTTCATTAAAATCCAATTCTTATTAAAAAACACACATTAACTGCATGCAATCTCCCATGGCTATAAACTAGGTTCCAAAACCAAGGCCCTTGATCAAATTTGCATTATGAATCTGAAGAGTAATCAGTCACAAGGATCACCCTGCTCTTAGACATGAATTATTCTTCATTCTTTGTCAGTAGTTAATCTTTGACTGACCTTCAATGGAAATCTAGGCTTGCCATTTAGAATACTAACACACAGCCACTTTATAGCAGCTCCATAGTTAAAAATAAATTCAGGATAGGGATCCTCCAGTTGTTAGGGGAAAGTTGAATGATTTATAATGCCCACATAAGGTCGTTGCTTAACCTTTCCCAGTTGATTTGTGCCAGTAGGAAATTGAGCTGCTTACACTGACGCCGGTTCACGTGACAACTAAAAACCGGCTACTGTCAGCCCAAAGGGAAGAAAGTGAGAATTGGTGGCAGGGCATTGAGCATGGTCTTTAGTTCATCTGCATTGTGAGGGTAGGTAGGAAGCTGGAGTGTGCCAGGAGTGCCAATGATCGATGTTTATCAAATTGTAAAGTAGGTACTTCCAAACACAAACATCTTTAAGCATAATGCTTTATCACTTGGTTTATCAATCAATATAGAGCAGGACAATTTTTTATTTATTTATTCATGGAATGTGGGCTTCGCTGGCTGGGCCAGCATTTATTGCCCATCCCTAGTAGCCCTTGAGAAGGTGGTGGTGCGCTGCCTTCTTGAACTGCTGCAGTCCATATGGTTCAGGTACTCCCACAGTGTTGTTGGGGAGGAAGTTTCAGGATTTTGACCCAGTGACAGTGAAGGAACGATGATATATTTCCAAGTCAGAATGGTGAGTGACTTGGAGGGGAACCTCCAGGTGGTGGTGTTCCACCTACCTGCTGCCCTTGACCATCTAGATGGTCGTGGGTTTGGAAGGTGCTGTCTAAGGAGGCTTGGTGAATTCCTGCAGTGCATCTTGTAGATGGTACACACTGCTGCTGCTGTGCATCGGTGGTGGAGGGAATGAATATTTATGGATGGGGTGCTAATCAAGCGGGCTGCTTTGTCCTGGATGGTGTCAAGCTTCTCGAGTGTTCTGGGAACTGCACTCATCCAGGCAAGTGGGGAGTATTCCATCACACTCCTGACTTGTGCCTTGGTGGACAGGCTTTGGGGAGTCAGGAGGGGAGTTACTCGTTGCAGGATTCCTAGCCTCTGACCTGCTCTTGTAGCTACAGTATTTATATGGCTAGTCCAGTTCAGTTTCTGGTCAATGTTAACCCCCAGGGTGTTGCTAGGGGGGAATTCAGTGATGGTGATGCCATTGGATGTCAAAGGGCAATGGTTAGAGACTCTCTTGTTAGAGATGGTCATTGCCTGGCACTTGTGTGGCACGAATGTTACTTGCTACTTGTCAGCCCAAGCCTGAATATTGTCCTGGCCTTGCTGCATTTGGACATGGACTGCTTCGGTGTTTGGGGAGTTGCAAACGTTGCTGAACATTGTGCAATCATCAGCGAACATCATCAGCGAACATCCCCACTTCTGACCTTATGATGGAAGGAAGGTCATTGATGAAGCAGCTGAAGATGGTTGGGCCGAGGACATTGCCCTGAGGGACTCCTGCAGTGATGTCCTGGAGATGAGATGACTGACCTCCAACAACCACAACCATCTTCCTTTGTGCTAGGTATGACTCCAACCAGCGGAGAACTTTCCCCCCAGCGGAGAGTTTTCCCCTGATTCCCTTTGACTCCAGTTTTGCTAGGGCTCCTTGATGCCACACTCTGTCAAATGCGGCCTTGATGTCAAGGGCAGTCACTCTCACCTCAACTCGGGAGTTCAGCTCTTCTGTCCATGTTTGAACCAAGGCTGTAATGAGGTCAGGAGCTGAGTGGCCCTGGCGGAAGCCAAACTTGGCGTCAGTGAGCAGGTTATTGCTAAGTAAGTGTCGCTTGATAGCACTGTTGATGACCCCTTCCATTACTTTACTGATGATGGAGAGTAGACTGATGGGGCGGTAATTGGCCAGGTTGTAGTTTGGTACAACTGAGTGGCTTGCTAGGACATTTAAGAGTCTGGAGTCACATGCAGGCAGATTTCCTTCCCTGAAGGACATTAGAACCAGATGGGTTTTTACAACAATTGACAATGGTCATCATTAGGTTTTTAATTCCAGATCTTTTATTGAATTCAAATTCCACCATCTGCCATGGCAGGATTCAAACCCAGGTCCCCAGAGCATTACCTTGGGTAATGGATTACTGGACAATACCACTAGACCATCACCTACCCTATACAGCTACCTGTGCTGTTCAAAACAAATGACAATGGAGTAAATATTGCACTGTACTGCTCCTGGCACAGACTCTCCCAGCTCATAATATCCAGCCCAGGAAGAGGGTTGTGGGATTTTTAATCTCAATGTTACAGCCACTGTCTGAAATCATTACAAAGCTAACATTGAATATAAAATAATCTAGATGCATATTAAATTGTATTTATACAAATACAATTTATCTGTTATTTTTATATTCAATTTTTACATTTTATTTGCATAAATAATCTATATGTATCTTAAATTGAATTTATACATCAGAGGAACAATAATTTACATAAGATTTAGGCAAGAATTTCCACTTTAAAGTAATGAGTGGGGGTAGGTAATTAATTGGAACACGTTATGCTAGACTGCCACCATTTTCCCATGCATCACAATATTCTGGCGTTAATCCTGTAGGACGCTGGAACAGTTTTGCAGATGATGCTAAATTAAGAGGCACAGTTAGTCAGCTGTGTAGATGGGAGCTGCAAGTTACCAAAGAACACAAACTGAGTTGAGTGGGCTAAACAGTGAAGTTCAATGTGGGGAAGTGTGAGACCATCAACCATGGATCCAAGAAAGACAAAATTAGAATATCTTCTTAATGGAGAGATTAAGAACTGTGAGGGAGCAAAGAGATTGAGGTATTCATGTATACAAATCGCTAAAAGCTCAACCCCATCAGGGTCTAAAAATCCAGCTCCCTGTCTTTGCACATAAATCAGAAAGTTATGGTGAAGCGGCCTAAAGTTCAGGGCATTCAGGACCTTAAACGTCATAATAATGAAGATCCTCAAATGTCAGGAGACACTTAATCATTATAAATTGCTAAATTAAACGCTTAAAATAGAGTGACCCGAATTTTATGGTCAGCAGCTAAGAGACATCACTCACCACTGACTTCGAAGAAAACTCTCCACAAATATCTAACTATCTCTGTGCCAAGGATTTCAGCTTTCCCATGGCAACAAAGCAGGGGAATCTCCAAATATCCGGCAACATGACAGCATCAAATAGGGTAAGCAATCAATCACATTGAAGAATACTCACAAACAGCAAAGCGGAAAGTAAAATGCACTGATTAATCTTCACTTTTTATAAATTTTGCAGAGAGTGGAATAATGATTGCAACAAACACTTTGGAAGTTGAAATATAGACAAACCTGAATAATTTTTTTTTTAATTTTGGAATTATCATAATGGAAAAATTTGACTGTACACAAATAGAAAATCAGTTTTCCAGCTTTCAAAACCATTCTTCAGCAGTAGCTATGACTTGGTACATGACCAAAAACCTAGTTATACCTCATTAACAAAACATAACTTTGTCGAGGATTGGGGGGGGAGCACGTTATTAGCAACATTACAGCATAAAGTGAGAAGTTCTCATTAGTTTAGTGACTTCTTGATTTCTACAGATTGCTGAATACCAACGTTTCAACAGTGAACCCGGTGGAGGAACAGAGAACCACTGAGAGAAACGTCTGGATTTCTGTGTTTAACTTAATGCATGGGCACTAGATGTTGCTATCAGTTTCACAGGGTGATGATGGTGAATGCTGGCAGTTTCACCATCAATACAACTTCAAAATCCAACTGTTCAGTAATTTAAAAATGTTAAACCCATGAATTGTGCTCCTTCTCTCCTGTTTTCTTCACAATCCCATTTTCTGAATGAATGTCGCTTATAATCGCTTCACAAAATCTCTATATCTACACACTCACCATCCTTATGCTATAGTAAGTGAAACTCACTAACTTATAGTAATTTGTACTGTGGAATTGCACTTGTATCACCCAGGCCCCATTCACTGTATCACCCAGTCCCCATTCACTGGATCACCCAGTCCCAATTCACTAGATCACCCAGTCCTGATTCACTCGATCACCCAGCCCTGATTCACTGGATCACCCAGCCCTGATTCACTGGATCACCCAGTCCTGATTCACTCAATCACCCAGCCCTAATACACTCAATCTCCCAGTCCTGATACAGTGAACCAGGACTGGGTGATTGAGTGCATCACCCAGTCCTGGTTCACTGTATTGCCCAATCCTGATGCACTGGATTACCCAGTCCTGGTTCACTGGATCACCCAGTACTGGTTCACTGGATCACCCAGTACTGGTTCACTGTATCACCCAGTCCTGATTCACTGTATCACCCAGTTCTGGTTCACTGTATCACCCAGTACTGATTCACTGTATCACCCAGTCCTGGTTCACTGTATCACCCAGTCCTGATTCACTGTATCACCCAGTTCTAGTTCACTGTATCAACCAGTCCTGATTCACTGTATCACCCAGTCCTGATTCACTGTATCACCCAGTCCAGGTTCACTGTATCACCCAGTCCTGATTCACTGTATCACCCAGTCCTGATTCACTGTATCACCCAGTCCTGATTCACTGTATCACCCAGTCCTGATTCACTCTATCACCCAGTCCTGATTCACTGTAACACCCAGTTCTGGTTCACTGTATCACCCAGTCCTGGTTCACTGTATCACCCAGTCCTGGTTCACTCAGTGCATTACTTTTACAATGTTTGATACTCATGTAACTGATAATTTAAAAATACATATTTTGAGCCATTTTTTGCATTGTTATGCTTTGTTAAACTTCGGAAGTGCATAGAACAAACCGTATATTAAAATGTTCCATTTTCTGACAGTGCTGATAGCATCCAAATCGCAAGTCACAAATTGGCTACAAGAATTGGACATTATTCACAGCAGGAAGTACTCAATCACGTCTTTCAGTTTGCTTGAACAATACAAAGCTAACAAAAGTACTGAAAAGTTTTTGATTTTGCACTCTAACTGCTGCAGAAATCAGGTCTACAGCTTTGTAGAATTGTACAGTTAGAGAGTAGGGGGCACAGCTTTCTCTCTGCAATTTAAAATTCCACCATGTAATGCAGTCCATTTTAGCCCTTACCGCATAGTACTAGTTCCTGTAGCTGCCGATCTCAGATGATAATTCCAAATGCGAAGAACAGAAAAAAACCATAGGTGGTGCTGTTTGCAAACTTCAGCCTTAAATATGCCTTTACAAATAGCCTGTGGAGGATTTTCTTCTTCAGTTCAATTGTGAACCATTGTAACTTATGTGGGCGGACATTTCTTTGTCCCCAGAAGTGACTTTAATACAATATATCTGCCCAGAAAAATGAACAGAATCGTTGGGCGGAATTTTACCCCTCCTGCCAGCGGGATCTTCCAATCCCGCCAAAGTCAATGGACTTTTGAAAGCCTCGCCGCATTTTCCGGTCCCATCTCCACCGCGACGGACTGTGAAATTCCGGTCATTGTAATAAAATACAAACAATGAGGTGATGTGCCTCATAGCCGTCTCAACAACATTGAGTGTAAGAAGTAAAAACAGAAAGGGCTGGAAAAACTCAGCAGGTCTGATCGCATCTGTGGAGGGAAAACCAGGGCTTTGGAGTCCAAGGCGGTGGTATTACCATGCGTCTGCCGCTCTTGTCCTGCTAAGTGCCAAAGGTTGTGGGTTTGGAAGGTGCTGTCAGGGAGCCTTGGCGAGTTGCTGCAGTGCATCTCATAGATGGTGCACAATGTGCGTCAGTGGCGGAGGGAGTGAATGTTTAAGGTACGGATGGGGTGCTGTTCAAGCCATCTGCTTTGTTTTGGATGGTCAAGATTCTTGTATGTTGTTAGAGCTGCACTCATCCCCGCAAATGGAGAGGTAACCTTAACTACATGGGTAAAATAATTTCTAATGGTAAAGGTCACTGATCTACGTTCAACAAAAATATACGTATTCATAGAATTATACATCATTGAAGAGTTCATTCAGCCCATCTTGCCTCTTGTCGGCTGTTTGGAAGAGCTATCCAATTAGTATCATTTATCTTTTTATCTCTATCTTTTAGCCTATTTCAATCCCTTCCCCCCACCCCACCCCCACTAGGGCTATCCGTACCTTGCTCGTCCTGCTTTCTACCCTTAATGTCACCGATTAGCACATTCCTTAGATAATATCACCACCTTCAACACCTCTTTGTCCTTTTGTCTATGACATCTTTTGGCTATCTCCACCTATCACTGGCCCTCTATCCAGGTCTACCTATCCCACCCCCGCCCCCTCTCCCCTTAAACCAGCTTATATTTCACCTCTTTTCTATTTTTCCTTAGTTCTGTTGAAGAGTCATACGGACTCAAAACATTAACTGTGTTCCTCTCCACAGATGCTGTCAGACCTGCTGAGTTTTTCCAGGTATTTTTATTTTTGTTTTGGCTTTCCAGCATCCGCAGTTTTTTGCTTTTATCAATTAGTATCACTCCCTTATTCTTTCCTCATAGCCCTGCAAATTGTCAGGACAATTCCAGATGCCAAAAAGCTGAACTGTAAGCCAGGCTGCCTGAGTTTCCATTTCAGACCACAAAACCAATTTAGGAAATCTGGCTGAGTAGCGTTGTTCCTGCCCCCAAAACATAAACTCTACACTTGACTAGAAAAACACTACCAGTGAGAAGTGCAGCCCTGAAATTCACTGGGAGACAGGAGATTCGCCCTGAGAGACCATGGGAACTTTGATGAGAGACCAGTGGAGCCTCTCAGGGAAATCAATGTAAACAGGTGAAAGCAGTTGCTGGTGGTTCTGCCAGAGTTTTAATGGTAACCACCCACAGAATGCAGTGCCCAGGCGTTCTGCTGAATGATGTTCAAATCACCATCAACGATGAGGAGCCACTTGCAAGATGCTTTTGGTAGTTTTGCTTTTTCTAACCAATTATTTTGATACTTTAGCAATGCTACAAGTTGCTACTATATTATTGAGTCTTTACCGTTTTAATTTTAGATGTTTTTTTTGCTTCTGCGTTTCAAACACTCTTAAGTGAGACCTTGCCCTTTACATCCACAAGAATGTTCACATTTTCCCCTATTTTAATTAAATACATGACCCAGGATAATGAACAGAAAAGGTGCTGGGCTAGTACTAGCAGGCTCCTTAAACCAGTTACTGTATTACAACATCATTTCGAAGTTTTCTGAACAATTACCCCACTTGCACTGTGATGGCGGCCTGCACGAGGTGGATTCAACTCCAGTATTCAAAAGGACACTCCAAGCATGCAGAGTGACGCAGTTTGGAGTTAGGTGCGCAGCAGAAAGGATTGGTGTGCCAGGTCCAGATATTCAAGGGTTGCACCTTCTTTCAGCAATGCCTCTTTGGATCCACTACTGGCGTTATATGGGCCTGCAGGGAGGCACTCTTCCCTACTGATGTGAAGAAGCCTACGGGTGAACCAAAGAAGATATGGCTGGAGGTTTCCCATGTACTCATTATCGGCAGTAACATGATGCCACACTCATGATTCAATGACAAAATGGCCGACTGTGAGATTATTATGGATTAATTTGTCCACTAATAATAGTTTTATGAATTCATCTACCAATGTGCTGCCTGATAGGCAAGACATTTCCCTCTGATGGTATAGCAATCTAAGTAATTTTAGAAATAATCTGCATGTCTGGACAAGGGATTATTTAAACCCCACTCCACTATTCAGACAGGCTAGGGATTTTAGAGAAAGGCTTATGTTTAGTGACTAACCTAAACTTTCAAGCTGTATCAGCAGTTATCACTGTTTAGAATAAATCACTAAATTGAGGCTACCAACCGTCACAATGGGCTGGATTTTACAGTCCCCTGCTCCCCTGGTCTAATGGCTGGGGAGGGGCAGCTCGTAAAATGCAGCGTGCAGCCTTTCCACCATCTAGCCGCCTGCCCCAGCCTATATGAAACTTTGCATGGGGCGGTGGAGGTGTTGAGTGGTTCACCCACCCTTAGGCCTATTGAGGCCCTTAAATGCCCAATTAATGGCAGTGGGGAGGCCCAAGCCATGTGGGAAGACCGGCAGCTGTAGATGCGTGGTCTGGTGTAGGATGAGGGGGAGGGGAACCTCTTTTCCAGGTCCCCTGTGCCCATCGGAGGAAACCACCGCTAAGGTGACACTTCCTCCTTATTCCCTGCCCTTGGCTTCTCAAACCTACCCCCCCTCACCCCGGCCTACTGGCCTGACCCCAGCAAAATCCCCCCACTTAACTTGATATCCAGCCCCAGTGACCATCTCCATTGGGGACTACCTGTAGTCCCAGCAATGGTCACCACTGCTGACTGGCAGCACTGGGACCACAGAGGTGCTGGCCATCCAACTGTCTGGCAGCTCTCTGAGGCAGGGCTGCCTGTCCCTGAGGGTCAGGAATCCTGCCTCCAGCTTATTACCGTTAATTGGCAGTGGGGGGGGCGACTGTTCTTCCCTGGGCAGGCTCCCCACTCACTTTTTAGCTAGAGGGGACGGGGGGCAGGAACCATGATGCCCTGTAAATCCAGCCCAATGGGTGACCATTGGACAAGAAAAGCCAAAGACAGATGGCACAAAGAGGGCATGAAAACAGAGCACCGCTGAAAGATGTGTGACGAGGAAAAGGGAAATGACTCAGGCTGTCAATGCAGAGGATATTCCTGGAGCACCAGTAATGAATGTGCTAGGCGGGCTTTCCAATTATATGGTTCATGCTCGCACAGAGTGTGGAGCAGCCCATCTCAAACATGAGTTTCGAGATGTTGGAGCTAGCTCCTGTGATAATGTCTTCGTCCATGGAAAGAGTGACTGTGATGACTGTCACTTTAAGATCAGTTCAACTGAGTGGGGGGTCACGTGATTCATTTAACCAATGTGTGGCACACATGGGGGAATAAATCCTAGGGGAGGAGTTTCCTAAGTATGAGGGGCTGGCTAGATACAAACAGCCACAGAAGCTCTTGTGTAAATAAAGTTTGTTTTGTTTGACTAAGAAGCCTCCCAGAGTGTGGTTCTACATTTTGGCAACAAGGAAAAACTATCCTGGCACCTTCTCCTACCTGCATCTGTGAGTATTGTGTTTAATCGATGACAGTGAATAGGAAGTTATATTGCTCACCAAGATGCCTCTTTTCGGCCGGATAGGCCCATTCGACTCCTCCGCAGATGATTGGGGTCAATATGTCGGGTGCCTTAGATTCTACTTTCGGACGGATGCAATATGGAATGAGGGGAAGCATGAGGCGATCCTCCTGAGTGTTTGTGGAAGTCAGACTTACAGCCTGATCCGCAACCTTACTGATCCAAGCGCATCTGACTCCAAATCATTCAGTGAGTTAGCAGATCTACTTAAGGGTCATTGCAATTTTGGTACGACCCCTAAGTGATATGCTGCGGGATCGAGTAGTCTGTGGCATGTGTAATGATGCCACACAATGTCAGTTGTTAGTGGAAGTTGATAGCGATTTCGAACACGCGGCGGAGATTTCACTCACTATGAAAACACTGGGGCAGATGCATTGGAACTGCAGGGCGCACAAAGTGGTGCTGTATACCAATTACGGTGGGAACCGGCAGCAAGCCCTGTCGCCAAATTGGCCGAAGCCACTGGAAAAAGGGAAGCATTTCCAGTCAGCTACAGAACTAGAAGATACAGCGGAGGCAGCCAGGCAGTGATTCCTAAGATCCAATTATATGTGGGGGTAACCACGCTCCTGAATCTTGTTGATTTAAGGAGGCTGAGTGCCATTATTGTGGGAAAAATGGATACCTGAGGAGACAATGCAGGGCTAGGTCCAGGCAGCTGAATAGCCAATCCAACAAAATGTTACAAATACAGTGCAAAAGACCCTAGTACCAGTAAGTCTGGTAGTTACTCTCTTCTCAACCTGAAGGATGTTAAATCAGACCCAATCACCGTGACACTCTGTGCCCCTAAATATGGAAGAAGATGCAGGTGCATCTGTCACTGTGATGAGTGGGCACACATTCCAGTGTTTGAGAGGGGGTGTCCAACCTTTACATTTAGAGAGCACTTCAGCCAAGCTGAAAACATACACCAGAAAAGAAGTAAAGGTGGAGGGTACCACCATTGTACCTGTAAGCTATGGACAGCAGTCTGCCAAGCTATCTATCGTAACAGTAATGGGTGAAGGACCAAGCCTTCTGGGCCATGACTGGCTCAAGAAAATAAAGTTAAATTGGGCTGACATTTTCCAGGTGAGGGCAGGCAGATTGTCAGAATTTTTAAGAAAATATGACAATGCCTTTCAGGACAATTTAGGCAAAATTAAGGACTTACAAGCCAAAATCCATGCGGATCCGGAAGCCATTCCCCGGTTTTTCAGAGCTAGACCAGTACCATATGCTCTGTGTGAGAAGGTGGATGCTGAACTAAAGAGGTTAGAAGGACTGTGTATTATCCAGCCGGTTCAGTTTTTGGAATGGGCTGCACGCGTTGTTCCCGTCTTGAAGCCCGGCAAGACTACCGCATTTGCGGTGATTACAAACAAACTGCCAATCAGGCTGCAAAGCTGGACAACTATCCCCTTCCATGGATCTAAGATCTTTATGCAAAACTAGCCAGGAACCAGTCATATACAAGGCTGGACAAGAGTCACGCTTATCAACAGCTCGAGTTGGATGACGGTTTCCGAGGATATGTCACGATAAAACACCCGCAAAGGGCATTTTCAGTAAATGCGCCTGCGTTTTGGTGTCTCGTTGGCTTGTGTAACATTCCAACGTACTATGGAGAGCCAAATACAGGAGTTGCCGCAGGTTGTTGTACACCTCAATGATATACTCATCACTGGGGCCACAGAGGCCGAACATCTGGCAAGTTTAGAAGAGGTGCTGAAAAGGTTTCAGGGGGCTGGAGGCTGCCTCAAGAAAGAATAGTGCACTTTTCAAGCCATGGAGGTGACTTGGCTGAGACACAGGATCAACGCTCCAGGGTTACACCCTATCGAGGAGAAAGTCAGGGCCATAAAAACAGCACCTTCCCCACGATCGTGTCTGAACTTAAATTGTTTTTAGGAATAGTCAATTATTATGGGTGGTTTTTGCCAAATCGATCCACTATGCTGACCCCCTTACATGCCCTACTGAAGAAACACCATCGCTGGTCTTGGGGAACTCCTCAGGGAACGGCTTTCAGCAAGGTGAAGCAATTGCTACAGTCTTCAAGCCTACTTGTACACTTCGATTCATCGAAGAAATGCTGACGTGTGACGTCTCTCCATATGGTGTTGGGGCAGTGTTGTCCCATGAAATGGCTGACAGCTTGGAAAGGCCAATAGAATATGTTTCAAGAACACTATCAGTAGCTGAAAGAGGCTTTTTGCAAATCAAAAAAGAGGGCCTATCAATAGTTTTTGGCGTCACAAAGTTCCATCAATATCCACATGGGAGACATTTCACTATTGTTTCAGACCACAAGCTGTTGTTGGGCCTTTTTAAGGAGGACAAGGCTATTCCATCAATAGCGTCTGCGAGGATTCAGAGGTGGACATTGATGCTGGCCGCACATGAATACAACTTCAAACACCAAGCAGGGGTACATATTGTGAACCCAGATGCCCTGAGTCATCTGCCCTTGAGAGAAAGTATAACATGTACACCTATTCCTCAAGAAATCGTCTTGGCCTTAGACTTTTTGGATACGCTACCCAGGTTGTGTAAAACAAATCAAAACCTGGACCAGTTGGGTTCTGCTGTTATCCAGAGTGCGAGATAAAATTCTTACGGGATTGGGAAATGAGGCAGTTTCAGAGGGCATGAAACTGTACTCCATCTGTAATCGTGAACTTAGTTGTCAAGATGGTATTGTGCTATGGGGAGTGCGAGTGGCCGTTCCTGTGTCGAGCACGGAGCTAGTCCTGATGGAGCGAGAGGCCGTTCCTGTGCCGATCACGGAGCTAGTCCTGATGGAGCGAGTGGCCGTTCCTGTGTCGAGCACGGAGCTAGTCCTGATGGAGCGAGTGGCCGTTCCTGTGCCGATCACGGAGCTAGTCCTGATGGAGCGAGTGGCCGTTCCTGTGCCGGTCACGGAGCTAGTCCTGATGGAGCGAGTGGCCGTTCCTGTGCTGAGCACGGAGCTAGTCCTGATGGAGCGAGTGGCCATTCCTGTGTCGAGCACGGAGCTAGTCCTGATGGAGCGAGTGGCCATTCCTGTGTCGAGCACGGAGCTAGTCCTGATGGAGCGAGTGGCCATTCCTGTGTCGAGCACGGAGCTAGTCCTGATGGAGCGAGTGGCCGTTACTGTGTCAAACACGGAGCTAGTCCTGATGGAGCGAGTGGCCGTTCCTGTGTCGAGCACGGAGCTAGTCCTGATGGAGCGAGTGGCCGTTCCTGTGTCGAGCACGGAGCTAGTCCTGATGGAGCGAGTGGCCGTTACTGTGTCA
The DNA here is from genome assembly GCF_964194155.1 of Cetorhinus maximus. Lineage (NCBI taxonomy): Eukaryota > Metazoa > Chordata > Chondrichthyes > Lamniformes > Cetorhinidae > Cetorhinus > Cetorhinus maximus. The sequence goes on from NC_135898.1 coordinate 41,398,924, forward strand.
AACACGGAGCTAGTCCTGATGGAGCGAGTGGCCGTTCCTGTGTCGAGCACGGAGCTAGTCCTGATGGAGCGAGTGGCCATTCCTGTGTCGAGCACGGAGCTAGTCCTGATGGAGCGAGTGGCCGCTCCTGTGCCGAGCACGGAGCTAGTCCTGATGGAGCGAGTGGCCATTCCTGTGTCGAGCACGGAGCTAGTCCTGATGGAGCGAGTGGCCATTCCTGTGTCGAGCACGGAGCTAGTCCTGATGGAGCGAGTGGCCGTTACTGTGTCAAACACGGAGCTAGTCCTGATGGAGCGAGTGGCCGTTCCTGTGCCCGATCACGGAGCTAGTCCTGATGGAGCGAGTGACCGTTCCTGTGCTGAGCACGGAGCTAGTCCTGATGGAGCGAGTGGCCGTTCCTGTGCCGATCACGGAGCTAGTCCTGATGGAGCGAGTGGCCGTTCCTGTGCTGAGCACGGAGCTAGTCCTGATGGAGCGAGTGGCCGTTCCTGTGCCGATCACGGAGCTAGTCTTGATGGAGCGAGTGGTCGTTCCTGTGCTGAGCACGGAGCTAGTCCTGATGGAGCGAGTGGTCGTTCCTGTGCTGAGCACGGAGCTAGTCCTGATGGAGCGAGTGGCCATTCCTGTGTCGAGCACGGAGCTAGTCCTGATGGAACTAGAACGGTGGCCAGCCTGGTATCTCGGAAATGAAAATGCCAGCCAGGGGTAATGTATGGTGGCCTGGAATTGACACTGATATTGAAAACCTGGTAAATCACTGCCAACAGTGCCAGTTGCAGCAAAGCCTGCCAGCTGCAGCTCCACTACACCCGTGGGAATGGCCTGGACCATTCGATTATGTAGGACCATTTGTGGGTACGATGTTGCTCCTCGTAATTGATACACACTCTAAGTGGATTGAAATGTTTGAGGTGAAGAGACCGCCATCGATGGTGGCCATCGGAAAGCTGTGGCACTGTTTTGCAACTGATGGTTTGCCTGAATGAATCGTGTCCGGTTATTGGGCAGTGTTCACGAGTACGGAGTTTCAAAACTTCACCACTCTCAATGGTATAAAACACACAAAGACAGCGCCCCACCAACCAGCATCGAACGGCTTAGCCAAGAGAGCTGTCTAAACTTTTAAATCTGGCATGAAAAAACTATCAGGTGAATCTTTAGCAACAAGAGTCTCACGTTTTCTGCTGAGTTACTGTACCACCCCACACACAACAATAAGTGCACCTCCTGCTGAACTGTTAGTGAAACATCATCTCAGGACAAGGTTAAGTCTTGTGTTTCCAAACCAGGGGAGGGTAGAGTCAAGTCAGTGCAACCAGAAGACAAATCATGGTTCTCACAGTGGAGCTAGGAAGTTCTCGACTAATCAAAATGTGTACATGAAAAACTTCGGTGGCTGTCCTAGGTGGATTCCCAGAAGGGTGGTCTCTGAGACCGGACCTATTTATAAGTAAGAATAGCAGGACGGATCGTTCAGAAGCATGTTGATCACTTGAGGGGTCGAGAGGCACTTCCGTAATCAGTGTTACCACCGAGTATTGGTGAACCTGTGCGCACCAAAGATTCTGGTCAACCTGTAATAAACATCAAGGACACCCCTGTGGAAGTTAATGATAATGAATTATCTGTACCAAAGGAGCTACCCGTTAGTATAGTTCCGGAAAATGTCAATCCAGAAGAAGCCTCACAACCTGTCGAACTATGCCGCTCAACGTGAATTCGAAGACCACCCTAAAGACTTAATTTATAACTATGGGGTCTATTGTAGGTATTGTGTAATTGAAGTCCAGGCTAACAACAAACGTAATTATTTCTAGAATTCAGAAAATTCTTCGTTCCCTTTAAGATGCTTCTTAAAACCTATCTCTTTGGCCAAGCTTTTCGACCTCTGACCTAATATCTCTTCATGTGACTCTGTAAAATGTTGTTCACGAATGCTCTAGTGAAACGACTTGGATGTTTCAAGGTGCTGTACAAATACTATTTGTTGTGATTGATTGAACCACTCTGTGAGACAAACATTCTCGCCCATGCTTTGAAGCAAATTGGACTGAAAGAGGAATGCTAATGAAAGAAGATAATGAATGAAAGAGGTAATTGCCTTTATATAAAGCCTTTTTACAACTGGCAACATCCCAAAGCACCTTCTAGCAGGTGAAATTCTGGCAAAGTGCAACCACTATTCTAATGTACTCAACATGACAGTCAATTTTGTGCTCAGCAAGGTCCCACATACAGAAATGTGACCATGACCAGATGATTTTTTTAAGTGATGTCGGATGAGGGATAAAACTGTGTCAGGGACACCAGGAAGAGCTACAGCCTACTGATTCAGGTAAGGGAGAGACAGGGTGTCTCAAGATGGAGGAGTCCTGTTAGCACTTTTAAAACCTTTAGGAATAACAATGGCCACAGCTACTAGACTGCCTTTTGTGAAAGGGAAACTCCTGCTCAGGGTGGCCCATGGCCACAGCTGTAGCCTTTGTCCTGCTTCAGCAGTGGGGGAGGGGGGCCCTAAAATGCTTCAGGAGCACTGGCACACTTGTCTGCTGCCAGAAGGCTGCCTCCTCTTGCTGACATGCAAGCTCGAAACTTCCAACTTGCACGGGAGGGGGTGCTTTAATACCTTATTGACCTCAACTGGCTGCCTGATGCTTGTGGGACCAAGCCAGCAAACCAGCCAGCAGTGGAAAATTCTGGCTCCATCCGCCTTTATTCCCGCCTTTGGGAACCTGCCACCCGTGCGGCGTCCTCAGGCTGCAGCAGAGGGAAAGTACCACGAGGCTCATGCTGCAACTCGCACCTTGTTGGAGTAGACCATCGGGATGCTGAAAATGAGGTTCCGGTGCCTGGGACAGTCTGGTGGAGCCCTGCAATACAGTCCGCAGAGGGTATCACGCATTGTCGTCTGCTGCGCCCTTTACAACCTGGTGCTGCAAAGGGGAGAGGAGCTGGCTGAGGAGGAGATGGAGGAGCTGGAGGTCTCCTTCTGTGAGGAGGACGTCGACAGGGATGAGAGTGAAGAGGTCCTCGAAGGGGACAATGAGGGCAATTAGGCCACTGTACTGGCCAAACGAGGCAGGTGCGCTCGGAGGGCCCTCATAGCTGCTAGATTTGTGGAGGATGATGACGACAAACAGTGAGGAGACACTATAAAATTCTCACACTGCATCTGTGAACGTTTGACTCCAGTCTGGTTGATGGCAATGCACATACCCTCTGTGAAAAGGTCGCTGTCATGGAGACGCAGTGGAGGCCCTAATAGTCGCTCGATTCCAGGAGGACGATGATGACATGCAGTGAGGACACACTCCATAGATCTTCACATAGCCTCTGTGAAAGTCTGACTCCTGTCTGGCCGAGGTCAGCTCGCTTGCGCTCTGTGATCAGGGTCATATCATAGAGACACAGCTGAGAAACTTTAAAAGCACCTGATCCTTTGTCTGCCTTCAGCACCTGAGCCCTTCAGGAGCACATCGTCACTGGTCGCAGATGCTGAAGAGATGGGGGCCAACCCCACCTTAAAGGTGCTGAGAGCACACAGAGAGAATAACAGTACTCTGCGGCACTTGCCCATGACATTCTGGCAGCAATGATAAGTATCATCGAGGTGCAAGTCTCAGTTATGTGTCCAGAGAGTGTGTGGCCAGACCATCACTTTGGTCTGAAAGTTTCACAAAGCACAGGGAAGGGGCCCTGGACTGAGACACCTGCCTTTATCTTGTGCAGAAACCAAGGTTTCACATCTGAGTGACATGAACACTGCTCATCATAACAAGGAGCCATAAGCAGGGAGACATTCTTGGGAATTTATTTACTGTAGTGAACATTATGTACAAGTGGTTAACACCCATGCCCAGGCTGTGCAACTACATCTTCTTAACCTTCCTAACCCTGTCGCTACGTCTTGGTGCTCCCCCAACATCCACAGTAGAGGTCGAGGCAGCCTGCTGACCGCTATGACCTGTCTGTGGTGACCTTTGTGGGCGTCCTCTGGAGGACCAAGACTTGGAGGCCCCCAGCCTGCTTTTGGGGTCTTGCTGTGTGGCAGTGGCACCCTCCTAGGCCTGTGGAGCAGGAGCTGCTGAGGTCACAGGAAGAGGGGATTCGGATGGGCCGGACATTCCCAGAGTCATCTGGGTGGATGGCCCGGGGTGTGCACCTGCTGGTCCCCCTCCCTATCATTCCCAAGGGCCCCAGGCTGACTCCTTGTTGACAAGGGGTAGCTGCAGTGAGATCGAGCTGCCCCACACCCCTCTCACGTACACACTGTTGGAGGCCAACAATGGCATCAGTGGTAGAATTCAGCCTGCGCAGCAGTGCAGGGCCAATGTCCTAGACCAAGGTCTCCATGGTGGCCGCCATCCTACCAGTGTTGACCTCGGTGCATTGGTATGCTGGTGCTATCACCTCAGACTGAAGGTGGACGGTCTCCTCCATCGTGCCTTGCAATCTGAGGAGTGTAGCGGACATCCCTTCCTGATGTTCCCGAGCTTGCCTTTACAGCTCCAGCAACTGTGACACGATCGAGTCCAGAGGCTCGTCATCTGACTTTACTCAGCAGATTTCTGGTCTCCAGCTGTCCTCCGAGTGCTGGAGACCTGGGAAGTCCCTGCTGCCGCCTGCTGTGAATCAGACAGTGCCATATGCTCACCAGACTATGACCTCAAGGCTACTCTAAAGCTAAGTCACACCGAGGTGTGTGTCACTGAGATGGTGGAGGGTGTGGGTGAGCGCTGTGACAGGACTTCAATGAAGTTGCTTTCAGATTCCTCTTCAGAGGTTTCTTCGGGGCTTGATTGGAGGCCCTGGATTGTGGACTCTGTTGGCTGTTTCTTAGATGTGCCTGCGAAAGCAAGGAGAGATAGTGCATGGCAGGGCACTGCGGAACAGGACACATCACTCACAGCATGGTTTCTGATGTGTTATGACCACAGCCGGTGTTAATTGCTGCACAAACCAAATCCCAGAGGGAAACTTGGCTTACAGGCCACAACCTTTTTTTTATATCCTGATAATGAGAAGACGATGTGCCGATCTCAGCAGTAAGAGGTACAGTATCACTTTTGGGTTTTTAAAAATTCAAAGTAAAAGTTTTATGAATAAAATGAAAGAAAACTTAAGCACTCAAGATTACAGTTACACAATTAAGGTTAGTCTTACAAAACATTCCCCCAGAAACTCTCTACCTAGTCAAACGCACAAGTAAACACCTTCCAGGCAACACTCCCTTATTACTGGATTTTTCATACTTAAACACGTATATCACACAAGGCAAGCTGCTGTAGCTTCAATAAAGGTGTATCACAGGCCCATTACTCTCTTCCACTCTGCTATGGAATCAACTTCAGTATAAAACTGCTTGCTGCAGCCCAAGACTTTTCAACAGCTCTGACAACTCCAGCTATCTCCAGCCATCTCCAGCTTAACAGTTCAACAGCTATCCAGCTCAACAGCTAAAACCAACTATCCACAGTAACTCTAATATACCTTTGTATCCTTTCATCTCAGTCCCATTGGTGTCACACCCCTTTGAAACTCAAACCCTTCCAAATATAAGATCTTTCATATTTCCAAGTTGTCTTCGCTTTTGGTGCCGACCACCGCTTCCTATGCTGGACTGGTGACGTTGCTGCCCCTCCTGCGACCAGAGCGGGTGTAGAGGACATCACACAGGCCTCCACTACATCAAAAAGGCGCTCAAGGGGTGCATCATTAAACCAGTCTGGAAGCATTGAGAGGTGTGCTAGCGCCTGCACTTTAAATATGGTGCCCGGTGTGATGAAGCAGAGAGGTGATGGCGTGGTAGGCGAATGAGAGCCAGCCCGCCATCGAAATGGCATGTTTCCCAGGAATGCATTTTTAGATTGGGACAGCGTGAAAAGCCACCATTGCGGCCAGCGGGTCAAACGTCCTATTTCCTGCCCACTACCACACCTTGTGCAAATCTGGGATGATTCTGCCCCAAGTTTTGTTTTGTTTTGTTTCACATGTCTATTAATAAGAGGACCTTGAAAATGGAAACTAAAGTTAAATTATACAGGAAACATAAAGTTTGAAAAGTCCGCAGGGAAAGATTACTGCGTGTTACACTATTATTCCCATGCCCTATTTATCACCCCATTACATTCTCTTCCACAGTCCTACTTTTTTTCCCAACTGATATTTAAATCAATTGCAGTTTGCCAAGATAAACAAAGCGCAAACTCTTTGCAGCTCTTGCGTTGAATTAAAATGATTAATTTTGGCGTGCAGTTTTATATTGAACACTTGAAAATATTGTCCCTTGCAAAATTTTGAAGATGAAATTATTTAATTGTCAGAAGTTGCTGTCTTATCCAAATTGTTTGTCATTTCCCACAATCATTGCTGTCCTTCTGGAATAGTTGCTCATTGAGGGACATTTCATATGACAACATCTATTATGTATCTGGCTGTACAAATTTTCAAAAGGTCAATTTTTAAAAATATCTTAATTGAGAAGAGTTTGTCAACTATTAGTTCTGATTGAAATGTTTCTTAAATAAGTTAAAATAATCACTTCTATTAATATCACTGTGTGCAAATTATGAAATGGTACAATCCTGTCTGCATGCCCATTAGATCTTAAAAGGAAATATTACAATTTTCCCGCCTGTTTGGTGTTTTTGAAGTGTCATAATTAGAAATAAGTGAATTATAAATCACACAGTCCAAAATATCTATAACCAGATAAAGCGGTTCGCTTGTGTTACCCACACATACGCTTGGAGCTTCAAAACATTTTCAAACTGTAAACTCCAAAGCAAATGAGCAAGGCACCTAATTAAAACAAATGAAGAGGCAAGATTTAACAGCCAGCATTTCTGGAGAACAGCACACAAACTGTGGCATCAAGCAAAAGATACAAGCTGGTTAATAGCAGTCGTTATTATGTATTAGACAGGGAGTGGGAGGAAAATGACTTTTAATGTTGCTTCAAACAGGGAGGAAACAAATGCAACAAAAATAACAAACCTCTTTAGAAATTCCATATACTCTGCATGCTTGATTAGGCCTGTCCTCATCATTATAGTCTGAAAACATGGTCGATCAATGGCCCAGAGTTTTACATTCGTAAGAGCTGTAAAACAACAAAAGGAGAAACATTGTTAACCAACAACTGAAAAAGAAAACCATTTTTTAAAGAAAGGTGCATTTGAATCCATTAAAAAGGTAGCAAATACACTCCAAAGACATCAGTATTCCTTACTTGGAGGTACACTTCCTGATATTCCAGTTTTACTCTGCTAATTATAATATATCTTCAGACAAAGTGGCCCTCCCACTATCCATTCAGGCCTAACATTTTGACTATGGAAAGGTTCAGCTATCGATAACTGTGTGTTCAACTCACGACATGTCTATAATGCCCACTGTGGCAAAGAGCTCCCCATCACACCTGTCACTCTACCTAATCAGCCAGGAGCCAAAGTTGAACAATCAACAAACTATTTTAAAAAATACACTTAAGGAAGTTGATTGCAGATTGACTCATTTGATTCACCAGACAGTGGAATTTAAACATTTCCAACTCCCAAAAATGTATTTTTCCTAAGCTTCAGTCAGCAGGCAATGCTGCGATGTGCCACCTCAATCATTTCCCTCCCTTCAGCAACCCCACCCCACTATCCACCATCCCTGCAACACTGGAATTGTAGGCTGGTCAACTCTGATTGGACGTATTCCTGAGGCTGTCAACACATGAGCCCCTGACAACAAATAGCCTACCCCCACACGTCTGCCATGACTCATCCATCCAGAGCACCTTAAATCAGTTGGAAAGCATACAGGCTCTATTACCTGGTTTCGATGATTCTTGACTGTTGGGCAAAGAGTTATTTTTCATATCTTCAATATTTTTATAAATAATAAATGAAGATGTTGAAAGAAAATGCGAACACAGCAATTTTTAACACCTTGATGATATTTCTCCCAGGTAGCTTATAAAAGTGTCCTGGAGATTATTTTTTAATTCCTGAAGAATCCAGGACAATTCTGGAAAGTTGACAATCCCACAGAAGTGGCCTAGTGCTCAAATAGTTGTTTACATCATCACAACTCCTGGTTATAACTCAGACACGGGCCCCATGAGAGGTGGGCTTAAGTCATGCTTCACCAAAGGTCTGACATAATTGTGGACCAAAGGGAAATCTGCACCCTGGTATTTTTATATACGATGAGATAGGATATTCGATGGAGTAAAACTAAATGTTCAATGGAGTGTGACTACTGAGGCAGGATTCTCATTGCTTTAATAGGTTTAGATTTTCAGTTGAGTTACAGAATTATTTCTTAGATTAAATAAAACAATCAAGTTATTCTTCTTGATAACTGATTAAAACAGCCACTTTATAATGTTCCTGTGAAGCAATTCGGGATGTTTTATTAAGTCAATGTTGCTCTATAAATGTAAGTTGTTGTTGTCAAAATCTACCTTCTAGCTGCTACTTGAATCAGTTTGTTCCAACCTTGCCTCTGAGTCAAGAGTCTATCGATTCACACCTACTCTGAAGCTTGAGCACATATCTAGGCTGTGATGTCCTATGAATTGGGCACTGCATTGCTGGAGAGTCCTTCTTTAAAGGTAGGATGCTAATGTCTCTATCTGCCAATATTGATGGGCATCAAAGAACCATGGCAGTATTTGAAGGAAAGCAGGGAGACCTAATTATTCTGACCAAGATTTTGCCTTCAAAGATAACCATCAAAAATAGGTAAGGTGGTCATTCATTTCATTTCCTGTTATTTTCCTTCATAACAACAGTGATTGCATTTATACATAATTGTTGGCTATGACATGCTGTCAGAGACCCTGAGGATGTGATTGCTGTCATATAAATGCCAGTTCCTTCTTTCTGTTAGAAGGCAGAATTTTCTCAAAAGATGTGTCTGACGAAGAAAGTTCCTTGAACGTGTTATTTACTCTGCAACTGGGTATTCTACTCATAAATGCAGTGAACATTATACAGTGGTACATGCAAAGGGTTCCCTATCATACCTGTCAATTCTACCTGATCAGTGACATGCTGGAATTGAACAATTGGCAAACTACTTAAAAACACAATAAACCTTGAGAGTATGAAATATGGTTTACTATTATGTTTCAAGTTTAATCAGACCATTTGGCCCAACCAGCCCTTGCCAGAATTTACTCTTCAGTGCTAACCATATTTATCCAGCTATATCAACTTATTTTCTTTCAAACTCCATTCTTTCACCCACCTAACCAATCTTGAGTATCGACATAGTTTCTACCTGAACCCTGAAAGCAAATTCCACATTTCCATGACACTGTGTAAATAAAAAAGTCTCCTGCCTTTTTATTTTAATACTCTCACATTTAATCTTTAATCCATGCCCCCTCATTCCTGATCCCTCACCTACCGGAGATAGTATGCTATCCACCCTGTCCCATCTCTTCATAATTTTAAACACTATGCTATAATGTCTAATAATCCGCATTGTTCTAATGAAAAAGGTCCAATTTTACAAGTCTTTCTTCATAAATAATCACTTGGTAGTACAGAACTTGAGTATTGCTGAAAAAAAAGAGACTTTTTTGTCAAAGCCCTTTGTCTTGCACTCCTCAAGACAATTCGCGAGAAAATAAAAATATCAGGGGAAACAAAACATTTATACTGTATGAGAAGAGAGTGCTGATTGGTTGGCAAGTGGACTCTGATTGCTAGATGCATTGCCATGGAGAATGCACCAGTTTATGGTGACTGACAGTTAACTGCCAAATATTGTTTGACATTTAAACCAGGCAGTTTGAACCTGATTGGTCAAGGCATTGCCCAGAGGAATGAGCCAGTGAATGGCTGTCACTTATTTTGTTTAGCTGAAACAGCTAATGTTCTTTCTGTCTGTAAAGACCAGGGCTCTGTTTATTAATATATGTAGCTTCCAGTACACACAAATGTGCCACATTGCAAGACTGACTGACAATCTTAAATTGGTTGTCGGCATAATTCTTAGCACGCTAAGGATTATTTAGCAAATGCTGCCCAGTCGCGGAATCACATCCAACGTTGGATACTGTTTCGAGTTTTGCAAGCACAGGCTGGTTGGGTACAGTCCGTACCCTGCCCGTTGTGAACAGCGGAAGGGACATCCTGCTTAATGTGATCCACCAGAAAAAAGCTTCAACAAAAAAAATCTCTTTTTTCAGAGTTTTCTTTATAGTTGTATTTTCTCATTGCAGGCAGCATTTTGAATCTGTGTTGTACTAGATGCAATTCCTCAATATCCTATTTGCAGTGTGGAAACCAATACTGCACACAGCTCTCTGAGATCTTATTAAGGTTTTATGTAGGCTTGTCAGTCCCTCTAGGCTTTTATATTCTATATCTCAAGATAGAATAGAATTCTATTGGCTTATTTGATCTTTTGCAAAAAAAAGCAGTAAATAGTTACACAAGGTTCATACTTTATATTATCCCCTTCAGTGTAAGAAATCAGTCTGCCCTTGGGTAAATAGTGGGAATGTACTGAGGTGTTGACGCCAACATAATATCTGTGTCACAGGTGAGAAGCTCCAGATGAAATCATCCCTTTAAGGTGCATTTTGATTTGCCATTTGATCCAGGGAACTCATTGAAGATGAATCAGCAAAGCGGTTGCACATAACGACTTACATTTATATAGCATCTTTAAATGTCCCAAGATACTTTACAGAAGCGTTATTATCACAACCCTCATTACAATTTAAATCAAATAAAGATATATGCAAATATGAAACATTCATAACTCAAAACATAATGAGCCCTTTCAGTTATGCATCTGCGGCTACATTATCAACTATCCTCACTGTATTCAGACTTTAAATGATAAAATCTGCAATCAACATTCAATTAAAAGGGAAGATAAGATACAGGATGGGACATTTTGCTTCAAAAGATCACCCTTTATATATGACGAAAAGTGGAGCAACCTTTAAATCACTGTGTACAATATTAACAGGTGAATGTTTGATTCTACAAATTCTTGACACTTCTGTATGATGTTCTTTTATCCATTTATTCTAAGCATTAAAAGCACAAAGAGATCACAAACATATTTGTTAGGCTTATGGACATATTAATTTTGCCTCATATCTTGACTTCATCTAATAGAGGCAAGACAAAAACAACAAATTACACTATGGTCTCGCTGCCATCATTAAAAATGGTACAGGATTTCCCAGAGTCTTGAACCATAAGAATAGCAAGTACAATGTTGTGCCAATCTTTGGCACAAAAGATTGAGAAAATCCAGGTGCATGCTACGCTCAAGTATCCTTGACCTCTTATGCTGATTCCACAAAATCTTTACCAAAACCCTCGGCTGATTATCATCTCTCTATCCCTACATTACAAAAGTGCAGCTCAAGCAAAAAGACCTGAATTTCCACCAGTTCTGAAAGAGCTGCAAGAGTTTTAAGCACAACAGAATCAAGATCATACTTCTGTTTTTTTTTCTGATATTTTATGATTTCTCCTCATTGAGATCTACAATATAGTTTCTGTACCTTTGAATGCATTTTGATGACAGCAGAATGATTTGCATTTAAAACCTTACACAATTGCATTTTCTTAAAAATGCTGTTCCTAATACACATGAATGATGGATTCAAATTTCATGCATAAAAGGGGAATCAAAGATTGATTAGGGTGTATGTGTGGTGCTTTCCTCAGGCCCCAATTGTTTACGCTATTGTTCATTAATCATCCATTGCAGTAGTTTATATGTTAGCCTATGCAAATAAACATCTCACGAAATTCTAGTGTTACTCTCCGATTACAGTTTCTGGAAATTCCAGCCGATGTCTTTAGTAAGAAGTGAACTACATAGCATTGTATTAGTAGTGAATCCATTGCAATTGAACCTGTAAATTAACTGATATGTTTATAGTGATAATAAACAAAAAATATGTCCAAACAGAGAATGGGCTTCAATTGACCCCTGTCCTCAGACCTGTCAACTCTAGGCAATCCTTGGTGTGAGATTCTCATTTATGAGCCATTTAATCCCACCAAATGATAAAAAAAGGTATTTAAAAGCATCAATTAGAAATGCATTAGCTGGGTTCCAGTGAATAACCAAGTGCTGTTAATAGATTTATTAATACTAATATAATAGACTCTCTCTTTCTAACCATTTCCCCCCCCCACTTTCTTTTCTTTTTCTCTATCACTGTATTTCTTTTCCTGGCACTCAGTCACCTTAGCTTCTGGATTTAAATGTGCTTTCTCTTGCTGCCTATTGCCGGTGAATGAAAGATCCAATTGTGGAGACAGGTCGAGCACTGAGTTCAAGAGTATAGAAAACAATGTAAAATTCCACTTACTTCTTTCTTTCTTTATGCTAACATGACCACTCCTTGAATGGCCATGGCCTACCTCCCTACTGAAGATGTTGGATTTTAGATTAAAAGATCACATTCCGGTTCATTAAGAAACCATTTTAATTGTCATACCGGATAAAATACTTAATGTAAATAAAATTTAGCCAATTTATGCCATGTTAATTCCTCTTAAGAGGACCCTTACTACCAAATCAATAGTACTGAAGACTGGTGCTCCAGAACTTGCCGCAACCCTAGCCAAGCTGTTCCAGTACAGCTGCAACACTGGCATCTACCCGGCTATGTGGAAAATTGCCCAGGTATGTCCTGTACACAAAAAACAGGAGAAATCCAACCTGGCCAATTACCGCCCCATCAGTCTACTCTCCACCATCAGTAAAGTAATGGAAAGGGTCATCAACAGTGCTATCAAGCGGCACTTGCTTAGCAATAACCTGCTCACTGACGCCCAGTTTGGGTTCCACCAGGGCCACTCAGCTCCTGACCTCATTACAGCCTTGGTTCAAACATGGACAAAAGAGCTGAACTCCTGAGGTGATGTGAGAGTGACTGCCCTTGACATCAAGGCAACATTTGACCAAGTGTGGCATCAAGGAGCCCTAGCAAAACTGGAGTCAATGGGAATTAGGGGGAAAACTCTACTGGTTGGAGTCGTACCTAGCACAAAGGAAGATCATTGTCTTGTTGGGGGGTCAGTCATCTCAGCTCCAGGACATCACTGCAGGAGTTCCTCACAGTAGTGTCCTCGGTGCAACCATCTTCAGCTGCTTCATCAATGACCTTCCTTCCATCATAAGGTCAGATGTGGGGATGTTCGCTGATGATTGCACAATGTTCAGTACCATTCGCGACTCCTCAGATACGGAAGCAGTCCATGTGCAAATGCAGCAAGACCTGGACAATGTCCAGGCTTGGGCTGACAAGTAGCAAGTAACATTCGCGCCACAAGTGTCAGGCAATGACCATCTCCAACAAGAGATAATCCAACCATCACCTCTTGATGTTCAATGGCATCACCATCACTGACTTCCCCCCTATCAACACCCTGGGGGTTACCATTGACCAGAAACTGAACTGGACTAGTCATATAAATACTGTGGCTACAAGAGCAGGTCAGAGGCTAGGAATCCTGCAACGAGTAACTCACCTCTTGTCTCTGCAAAGTCTGTCCACCATTTACAAGGCACAAGTCAGGGGTGTGATGGAATATTCCCCACTTGCCTGGATGAGTGCAGCTCCCACAACACTCAAGAAGCTTGGCACCATCCAGGACAAAGCAGACCACTTAATTGGCACCCTATCCACAAACATTCATTCCCTCCACCATCGACGCACAGTGGCAGCAGTATGTACCATCTTCAGGACGCACTGCAGGAACTCACCAAGACTCCTTAGACAGCACCTTCCAAATCTATGACCACAGCCATCTAGAAGACAAGGACAGCAGACACACAGCAATACCACCACCTGGAAGTTCCCCTCCAAGCCACTCACCATCCTGCCTTGGAGACATATCGTCTTTCACTGTCGCTGGGTCAAAATCCTGGAACTTCCTCCCTAACACCACTGTGGGTGTACCTACACCACATGGGCTGCAGCGGTTCAAGAAGACAGCCCATCACCACCTTCTCAAGGGCAACTAGGGATGGGCAATAAATGCTGGCCCAGCCAGCGAAACCCACATCCCACGAATGAATATTTAAAAAATCAAAAATGGTCAAGGGCATTAAACACAATTAATATGAAATTGATGATTGATTATTGAATAAATTATTCCAATAATAGCAATTTCCGTGAATTAATGTACAAGAACAATTTTATTATAATTATTTTCTCTGCTTTATTGCTGGTCTGTAAAGAAATCAGATTATCCTCCTCCATTTGGTCTCCATCCGAGTACACGTCATGTACTTTTGAAAAGAAAATATCATATAACAAACTGCAGTGTTTAGTCTACACATCCTCAATTTAATAACTGTTAGCTTTGAAAGTTATGCTGAACATAAAGCGAATGTTAAGACTATTTTGGAATTAGTGAAACACCAATCTGTCCTTTACCCACTTTTGTGATTCTCTCCACACAAAAAGAGATGCTTTTTGCTACATGGATTTTCAGCTACTCTCTGTGGACCTCAAACAGATTAAACCAAAAGTCATCAATGGTAAAGTCAAGGGCATGATTCCAGAAGAATGTATTTGACTGTCAGACGAGAGAGTACTGAGGGAATGCTACACTGTCGAAAGAGCTGTCTTATAGATAAGATGTTAAGCCGAGGGTCCATCTATCATTTCAACGCATATAAGTATTCCACTGCACTGTTCACAGGTCAGCAGGACAGTTTTACTGGCATCCTGGCTAACGTTTATCTTTCAAACATCATTAAAACAGGCCATCTCATCGTTTCTCATTGCTGCTTGTGAGAGCTGACTGCATGCAAACTGGCTGCCCTATTCCTGTATTGTAACAGTGACTACACTTCGTTGACTGTAAAGTGCTTTGGGACATTATGAGGTTGTGAAATGGGCTCTGCAAAGGCATAATCCTGCTTTATTTTAATGGAACCACAATTTTCCAAGGATTTGTGGGTTTTTTGTGGAGTATTTTTGCTGTGGAAAATATATTTTCTCTTCATTTCATAGGAGTGAAATAGGACCTTGTGTTTCCAGTTTTAACAGGGACATTGAGGTCTAATGTAAGTGGTAACCTCCCCATGCCAGAACAACATTGAGAATGCCTAATGTTTGGGCACTCTCAAGGCATCCCTGGCATTAGTCTAAAATAGCATTATATCCTTGCCAGCTACTGAAGACCAAGGTAGGTTTTCATCTTGGCATTTTTCAAACTTACCATAACGTGGATCCTGGGGGAGTCAGAATGCTTATCCTTTCTCTGCAGTAGTGATGCCAGCCTGTGATTGGCCCCTCCTGGCTGCCACCTTCCCCTTTTTCCTCCATGAACTACCTTAGCGTCACTGCTGGTGTTGCCTGCACCCTAAACCGGGAATACTGATCCGATATGATCAGCAACATCCAGACAAATGATTGTAATGTGAAGCATGATAGCTGCAAAAGACTAACTGCACAAACACCTGTAAGATCAGGACATTCTGGGTGATTTATTTAGCAACCCACCCAAACTGTCCCCAAGGGAAATACATGTTCATATTTGCATACAATGCCTCTACCTGCCCATGCCAACGGCAGCAGTGTTGAAAATCTTCAGTAAATTGACTGGGTCTACATTTATAATAAGCGTGAGGGAGAATAGGGTGAGAAAGAGTGGAGAGGGAGATGGGGAGGGTGAAGAGAGAGAGAGGAAATGAAGGAAAGAAAAATAAGAAGATAGAAAGAAGGTGAGAAAGAAAAGGATCAATAAACTTGCATTTGCACTTTTCATGGCCTCAGGTGCTTTACAAATAAATTAAATACTTTTGAAATGTAGTCACTGTAGTAATGAAGAAAACACAGCAGATAATCTGTTTTATGGAAGTAGATTGAGGGATAAATATTGACCGGATACAGGGGAGAACCCTCCTGATCCTCTTTGAATAGTGGTGACATGGGATCTTTTAGGTCCACTGGAGAGGACAGACAGGGATTTGGTTTAACATTTCATCTGAAAGGCACCTATAACAGTGCAGCATTCCCTCAGCACTGGGCTGAGTGTTAGCCTGGATTTTGTGTTCAAGTCTCTGGGATTGGACTTGGGCTCGCACCCTTCTTACTCAAACAAGAGTGTTACCCACTGAGCCATGGCTGACATCTAAATGTTCCTATCAGTTCCTATGAGAGCGCAGCACTGTTCTTACTCCAGTGGGAGGATGGGTGATTATGATTCTCGTACCCGAGACTCCTACTTCAAACAACTGTGGACAATGCAGCAGCACGTGAATGGAAGCAAGTAGCTAGCCCAATGCCACAGTTAGTGGAAGTGCACCACAAGGTGTGGCAATCAGCAGAGGGGGGGTCCCAATTTTGAACCCCAGGTCTATATCGAGTTAACTGACCTCAGTTAAAATGTCGTCGGAGTGCATCAATTGGACTCAGAACCCCTTGGCTGTAAAGGGCGAGAAATAGCATGTACCAACTCTCCTCATCTAGATTGTAATGCTAACTAAATACTTCAAGACCAGCAGCTTCTGAAGATCTACTAAAAGTCACTGTCGTTGCCTGTCTCCCAGTTTGAGGATGACATCTACTCAGGGTCTGCCATGGGTCTTCATGTAACTGAGCAGGCCGATTCGTGACCCACAGATCTTTGGGAACATGGGGCAGTATATACCCTGAAGTAGTGGGATTCAGAGTGCAGGGTTTGCTTCCTTTTCTTCCTTCGCTACCACTGCTCTGCCTCCTCATTAAGGCGTTGGGACTCAAAGCATGATGCAGCTGGATGGACGAGTTGTCGCCATGCTGAACAATTGGTAGCAAGATCCTCCCAGTAATTTATGTCAATGCTGCCATGCTTCAAGCAGAGCTTCAGAGTGTCTTTGAAGCACTTTCTTTGTCCTCCCTTGGAACATTGGCCACTTGAGAGTTGAGAAAACAAGGCCTAGAGAGAGAGATGCTTTAAAAGTACCATACTTAAAGTACTCTGCATCAAAAAGAAAAACACAGATTAATGAAATACAGCTCTGTGATCATGCTTCTGTGTCAATGAATATTTAGTGAAGCTTCTGTTTTTTTTTAATTCAACCTTGAAGGCCTGCAAAAGACTCCAGTTTTGGCAATATAATTACAGTGCTCCTTTGCGGTTGAATTATTTTAATGTTAAAAGCTGCTTTAATAAATGTTCACCTCGATAGACCACCTAGGCCCTTGTTAATACACTCAAAAATAACATAATATGAATTCCCAGTTTGAAGCTGCTGCCTGTGCAGCAAGGAAGAGGCTGTCAAATCATATCGTTTTCTGGTTTATTTTGTTCCAGTGGGGAACAAATCTGCCACAATGCAAGTAGGAAGCAACTGTTTAATGTAACTGTAGTAACATTATAGTCTCCAGTTCTTTTAAACTGACATTTGTAATTCAGGGCAGTATTCCCAGATTGGAACCAGGGCTTTTCCTGTTATTGTCCCCTTGATGTTTCTCCTCTAAAGAAGGGAGGTACTGGACTGTAGGAATTGTCAAGATATTTCAAGTAGAATTACATTGAATTTCCTGCACAGAATCAGATCATTCAGCCTAACTCGTCTATACCAGTGTTTATGCTCCACATGAATTTACCCAATCTGACCCTTTCAGTATAATCTTCTACTCCTTTCTCCCTCATCCCTAGCTTTCCTAAAAAGGCACCAATGCCATTCGCCTGAATCACTCTGTGCAGTAGTGAACTCCATAATTTAATTACTCTCCAAGTAACTAATTTTCTCCTGAATTCTCTATTGCATTTATTAGTGATTATATTATATTTAATGCCTCTAATATTTTGCTACTAGACTCTACCTTTTTCATTTATCTACCACCTTGGGTTCTTAAAGTGGCACAGATCTTGCAGTCAGTTGTGTAGCAGAGGGGTACGCCACTGACTATGTTAAAAGCTATGTGCCTACCTTTCCTGTTGGTTGCAGTAGGTCCATCAGCAAGGTGAGTGGGGAGGCCTAGTGGCTTGTCACAATTCCCGTGAAGCCACTCCCCCTCTGATGTTACAAGCTGAAAGCACGGCCCTTGAGGTCTGCCTTCAACTCAATGACAAGTGTTTGCAACGATTTTAAATGTTTTATTTAATCTACTTTTAACTCTAGCAAGCTCTAAGCCAATATAGACCAATTTATGGGGGGGGGGACGACTCCCTTCCTGACACTGCCGTACCAGATGGACCACAGTAGCTAAAGAAGATGGCTCACCACCACCTTCTGGGGATGGGCAATAAGGCTGGCCTTGCCAGCAATGCTAACATCCCATGAAACAAATACAAGGCAATCAACATAAATGTCGCACTGACAGGTCCCAATCAGCGTGGACCTCACTCAGAGGCCATTCAGGCAGATCAAAACTCCTGGATTCGAGGGTAAGTGGGCTCCCTGGAAGTTGCAGTGTCGTTGCAGCCCTTACTAATGGCAAAGCTCTGAGTGTTCATTGCTATTGGGACCACAAGGTCTGAACCACTGTTTGTTTGGCTTTCAGGAAATAACATTGGATATGGTTGCCCCGTCGCACAGTGAACTGGGAACAGGAAATGATCCCTGGGCCTGAACAAGGCCCAAATTATTGGAATTTGGACCCCATCTAAATTACAGCACCGCTGTATAACCCCAGGCAGCTTCCCAGCAAAGCAAACATCAATTCTGGGATGCTGCTGGGCTCCTAGGGAAGGGAGTGGGTGTTTGTAACTGTTATATTATTATACTCTTCCAACAAGGTTTAGGAACTATACTGTTCATGCAAATGTGTACATGTATCTCCAGACTGCCACATCGTTCACTGTGGCACTACAATCTGTGCGCCATGGTGCAAAAATGTATTGTTCGTGTACATGGTGAGATCCGAGAAATACATTCCATGTCAGCTCCTGTATCTCTGTAAAATAATGTGATTATTTCAAACTTCTGGGAATCTTAAGATATAACATGATGGCAGCAGCTGTCTGTGAGCAAAACGCAAACATTCTAAAACTTTTAATGTTGAGTTAGATTTTAAAAAATCAACCATGCCAGAGTGAGCAAGAAAAAAATTATGCAAAAATGAAATGGCCACTGCTGCAGTAACGAATGTGCATCTCCAGCTCAGGATGAATTGGGAGACTGTTGGTCTCATAGAGGTATTTGGGAAGTTTAAAAAAAAGTGTAGATTGACATTTAGCAGATTTCTAAAAGGTACAAGTTACGAGTGAAGAGAAAAGGGTCAATTGCATCCTTTTGTGGACAGGGAATAAAGTTCTAGATCTTTTCAATCGCTGGGTGATGAGTGAGGGCAACAGAAAAAATAAAATTTGAGAAATTCAACCCATATCTCCAGCCAAGGCAAACCTCTGGATCAACCGATTTGAATTTCAGAGCTTGAAGCAGCAACAGCTTGAAAATGTTTTAACAAGATTGGGAAATGTCTGGTAGATCAGCTCATTTGGGGCCCTGCATACCCTGATGTACAAAAAAACTCTGATTGGAAAGGACAAGCTCACAATATCACAGGCTGCGGACACTGCCAGAGCACATGACACCACGTGTAGATAGGTGAGACACGTAATATGCAAACGGCTAGTTAAGTCAAGAGAAAGGCTGCAGCTTTGATGCAATGAAACAGCAACAAAAGAATGCACAGCAGGTAGAGAGAAAGACGTGCAAGAGCTGTGGATGACCACATGAGTTTGCAGACAGGAGGAAATGTCCTGCATACGGATCAAACTGCAGAGCATGTGGAAAGCCCAATCACTGGGGAAAGATGTGTAGTACATAGAAAGAAAACGCTAAAGGAGTTATCAGAGGCAGAGCAACAGGCTGGTGACACAAAAAAGAAACCAAAACATCCATACCCTGGAAGATGACCATGAGTTTAAGATTTCAGTAGACATAGAAACCATACATACGTATGAAATATCTAAAAGGTTTACCAAACTAATACCTGGAATGTGCAGGTTGTCTTATGAGGAAAGGTTTATGACAGACTAGGCTTGTATCTGCTGGAGTTTAGAAGAGGAAGAGGCGACTTGATTGAAACCTATAACATCCTGAGGGATCTCGACAGGGTGGACGTGGAGAGGATGTTTCCTCTTGTGGGAGAATCTAGAACTAGGGCTGCTGTTTAAAAATAAGGGGTTGCCCATTTAGGGCAGAGATAAGGATAATTTTTTTCTTTTAGAAGGTTGTGAGCCTTTGGAGCTCTGTTCCTCAAAAGCGGTGGGAGCAAAATATTTGGGTACCTTTAAGGCAGAGATAGATAGATTATTGATAAGCAAGGGGGTGAAAGGTTATCGAGGTTGGCATTGAGGTTACAATCAGATCAGCCATGAGCTTATTGAATGACGGAGCAGGCTCGAGGGGCCGAGTGGCCACTCTTGCTCCTAATTTGTATGTCCGTATGTGACAGTTCCCAGAGAAAAGAAATTCACACAACCATTCAGATCAGGAAGAAGGTGAGAAATAAGTCCACAATCATAAATCTGAAGCTGAAGCCTGACACTGGAGCACAGACTAACATCATCCCAAATAGTCTTTTCTGAAAGCTTGAAAGGGTTACCCAAAGAAAGATGCTCTAAAGCCAAGCAATGCCATGCTGACAGCATACGGCAGAGTTGAGATTTGACAACAAAGAGCAATCTAAATCAGAGGGACACATAAAGGAAAAGATGTTAACTGCATGTCACCTCAGTAAACCATGAGATGAAGGAGGCGTCATTGAGGGTGAATATCACATCATCATTATCCAGAGAAGAAACTCATGATTTATCCCCCAGCAAATGTATCAATAGAACTATAAGGAAAGCTTGAAAGAGAGCTCCAGGAGGTGGAAGAAACAAAAGTGATTGCCAGAGTCACAGAGCCTACAGACTGAATAAGTTCCATTATTATGGGAGATGACAGGTAAAGCGAAATAAATGGGTTGCAGTCAAATATTGAAATTCTCAAGCTCAATATTGAAAGACAGAAAGAGCTCTTGATAGAAAAAGAAAGCGAGCTTATTCAGAAAGTTCAGACAGCTAAAGAAGAAAAACTTACAGCACTCCAAGTTGAAAATTTAGAACTAGAGAAGAAAGTTGCTGATCTGGAAAGACTGAGCACTGAGCAGGACATAAAGTAACATGCTGAAAAGCAGCATATGGAAGGGAAACGGCATGGTCTACAGTTAGCAGAGGAGACATCCAAGAGGGAGATCCTGAATCTCAGGATAACAAGTCAACACTACATGTTTCGAAAAGAACTTTGAAAAAGAAAAGAGTGACAATGCTGAGTTCAGGCAGCAAATTAGTGAACTGCGGATGTTGCTTAACACACTGTATCACAGTCAGAGAATGATTCAATGGAGACCAATAACAAACTGCGAGAAATGTTGGGAGTGTTTAAAAGAGGAACGCAATAAGTCAAGCAGAGAGGCCAGAGCAGAAAGCTGAAAAAATGGTGGAAGGCAGGCACATAGAGTGACTGGAAGAGAAACATCAGCTGCAGAATCATAAAAACAAAAAGCTAAAAGCTACTGCGGATGCTGGAAATCCAAAACAAAACAAAAACAGAATTACCTGGAAAAACTCTGCAAGTCTGGCAGCATCGGCGGAGAAGAAATCAGTTAACGTTTCGAGCCTTCATGGCGAATTTATATTTCTCCCTTGTTGAAACTATGCTGCAGTTCTGCCGAAGGGCCATGAAGGCTCGAAACGTTAACTGATTTCTTCTCCGCCGATGCTGCCAGACTTGCTGAGTTTTTCCAGGTAATTCTGTTTTTGAGCTGCAGAATCATAATGTGGAGCTTGAGGAGAAGTACTGCCAGGCCAAAGCCCGGCTGCAGCATGTTGCTTTAGCTCAGATGAAGAGGCACAACATTTTAGCATCTAACCATAATGTTTTTGAGAAAAGAAAACGCTCTTGGGGTGTTCAGCTTAATTATACAAGTCCATTGTAATCTTCTTTAGCTTAGACAGAATATAAAAATAGCTGATTGAAGAATTATGTTGATCTTAAGAGGCATTATAATTGTTAAATAAATTTGTATACTGTTATATTACTATTAGGAACTATGTTCTTTATGCATATGTATACATGTATATTGTCAGGCCCAGTAAAGGCATGTCATATTCATATCTTTACATGTGGACTGAGCTCATTGGAACTGGAACTGTCTTTTATTTGTTTAAAAGACTGATAAACTGTTAAGATCGCTGCCTAAGGCTTATGTGACTTTTGCTTATACCACACAGACTATCAAGCTTCTGGAAAGTTCTGAATTGAATAACCATGGGTGTGGGTCCCAACCCTTAGCCCCTCACACCCCCACCCCCATATCCCCCCTGCCCCCAGAATGGACAAATGTTATCTGTGGAATTCATGCCTGCCATTGTTCAAAGTTTATTCAAAACGAAGGGTCAATGGACTCTTAGACCCTATGTCTCCAGGTTTGCAATTCAACAAAGGAAAGCTGACCAGGCCAGTTATCTACAAGTTAGGTGTGAAAGACCACCATCTATCTCCTATCGTATATCAGTGGCCTTTTAGCTTTAAGCCATTCTAGGTGGACAATGGCTGTTGACCATGTGACCAAAGCTGGCTCCTGATACTGAGACCCTTTACTATCCCAAGACCCAGGAGATTCCAGGGCAGACTGCAGAATAACACTGACAAGACAACAGCTGCAGAAAAAAGCTGTGCATATTTGCCTTTTAAGAACTATCAGTCTTCAGCCAGCCTGAGAACCAGACTCTGAAACTAGCTGTAATTCATCAAACAGCCAAAGTACTTAATCTGTTCCAGTTTCAAAGTTCACCTGAGAACCAACCTCCTAGACTGCAAGAACCCTCGCAACCAGCTGTGAATTCTTTGCTTTACAAGACCCTCACTTCAACTTTAAATCATCAAATCCATTTAAGAAAGCACAGGCCTTACCATGTGGGAGACCGGAAATCGGAAAGCAGAGACTGAATTAACCATAATCTGTAAAAGTACACTATCCTTATCTTTATCCAATCTTTGCATGTGCATGTATGTGCGTGTGTGTCTGTGTGTGTGTGAGAGTGTATGCATGAGACTGAGTGTGTGATGTTGCATTAATCTGTGGTAAGTGTGTGAGAATAAATAATTGTTTTATATTAAACTCACTAAAGCTGGCAGCTGAATTATTTAATTGGAATACACACTCCAAGGTAAGAAAAGACACACCTCTTTCCATACAAATCATACTGATTATGGGCAGTAAGGGAGCAAATGCTTTCTGTCCGTGACAATATTCAGAGTGTCACATCATTCAACTACTGCACAACGGCCTGTGCGCTAATACAACAATTTATCATTCTGTAGCACATGCTGAAATCTGAGAAACACGTTTGATGTCCGCTTCTGTATCTGTGTGAAATAGTCTGATTATTTCAAACTTCTGGGAACCATAAAACATAACTGTTCAGTTGCGTAAGATTTCTCAATTTTATGAGAGAGCAATGTAATAGTGAATTAGGGCCAAATGTAGCAATGCAAAATGTTTCACTGACTAATTACACAAATAACTATTGGTGGAATTTTCTATTCTGGAACTAAGTCCCATGGCGGGAGCAGGAATGGGGAGTGTTTCCCGCCACAGAGGCTGGCGGGAATTCGCACCATATCACGCAATGCCTGCCTCATTAATTATGCAGTCGGAGGTTTCCTCACGTTTTGCGCGATGGGACTGGCTGGGTAGTGCACGCCCCGCCATCATATCCAGACGTCATATTTGAAAGGCGTCCTGACAGCAACCGGAGGAGATGGCCTGCAGATCACACGGAGCTCCAGTCCCCAAATTGAATGATGCCTCCTTAGGAGTCCTGCTGAATGCGGTGGAGGCCAGGAGGGGCATCCTCTACCCAAAGGAGGGAAGGAGGGGGCCGAGTTGACAGACCAACCAGGCATTGGAGGAAGTCTTTAGGGTGGTCAGTGCCCAGGGCCTCCACCAGAGGTTAGTGCAGGAAATAGATGAATGAGGGTAAGTGAACCTACAACTGCTCGCACTCACCTCACTGAGTGGTAAAGGGGACATGGGCCTCAGTAGCAACTTGATAAAGGTGATGCCTCATAGCCCCACTGCATTCCATCTAGCCTGCAGGTGGAGAGGCCACTCTGGGTCCCTGACCCTTCCACACGGAGAGATCAGATGTTGTCTGGGAGGGAGGCAGGGTGGCGGGGCGGGGGAAAGTGACTCAAATGTTGAGGGTACCAGCAAGCACCACTAATGACATGCCTCTGTGAGCTTTATCCTTCTACCTGCATATTCTCACCACTCTGGAGGCTGTTGCCCCAGAACACTTGTGGACAACCTGCAGCACATCAATCAGATGGCACACAACCCAGTGGGGGTATTTGTAAGACTGGAAGCATGAGAAAGATACCTGAAGCCCAATTGCTCTCAGCCCAATCTTCTCACTTTGCGCAGGAAAAGTTAAGGCACAACAGGAGAGAGAGAGAGGAGACGGGAGGGGCCCAAGCTGACCTGAAGAACTTAGCCGACTTCGAGGAGTGGGCAGCCCAGCCGGCAGGAGAGGAACATGACCGAGTCTGCGGAGATGGAGAGGTTGGCAGGCAGCCTCCATCTAGTAAGGATCCATGCATGTCACATCGACTTGCTGTATATCTTTACAGAAAAGTGAAACTCATTTTGAATGGAAAGATAGTGTTGTATAGCAGAATGGAAATGCTCCCCGGGAGCATGTCAGTCTGCATATTCTAGGGCACTAACCAGTGCGCAAGAGATCAGAAGATCAGTTTGTAACCCTGATGTGGGATGCTGCTAAAGATTATTAATGTTTGGGGGGGCAGTTGCCTGCTGCTATTTTTTTTTTATTTCTTTCTGTTCAGTGTGAAAATCCAGGAGTCAAGTTGTCCAATTTTACGCAGTGAATTCTATCTGACAGGCACATTGACCTTTTTTTAAAGAAAGAACGTAAGTAAAAATTCCCATTAATATAGTGCCTTTCGTGATCTCGTATGCCCTAAAGCACTTTACTGCCGATTAAGTACTTTTTCGAAGTGTTGTGATGTAGAAAATGCACTAGCCAATTTATTCGATAATGATCAGATAATTTGTTTTAGTGATGTGGTTGATGGATAAATATTCAACACAAGGGAAAACTCGCCGGTTCTTCTTCGAAGACTTATGGGATTTTTTATTCTACATCCACCTGAGATGGAGACTCAGGGTGGAATTTTCCGTTCCGTTGGTGGCGGGCGTGTTTGGTGGTGTGAGCAGACAATATGGTGAGAAGGCCAAAAATTGGCTTTACACCGTCATGAAGCCAGTTTGCAATCGCCTGCTCCACCTGCCAATGGCGGGCTGCAATTCCTGCCGCCACACGTTGGCAGCCTATTTTCAATGCTTTAGCATCTCCTTAGAAGCCCTGCTCACCGGAATCATTGCCCCATGCTGCAACTTCCAAGTACATTGGCTGGCGTGTTTCACAACTGTACATGAGCGATATGCACCTGGCGAGCTGCACCTTGCTCAGGTCTTCAAGGTTTGTTTGCCTACCTTGCTTCAAGCAACACTTGTGGTCATCAACGCCAGACGTCGCAGTCAGCACCACATCATGTTTAGCGCGCTCACAGGCTGGTCACTGCCTACCAGACCAGCCGTAAGGTGGGGGGGGGGTGGCTTTTCAACGGCGGAAGGGCAAGGGCTTGCTTGGTGAAGTGGCAGAAGTGGCCTCAGGCAAGGGATGAGGCTGCGGGGCAAGGGCTGTAGCGGGGTAGGGTGGAGTATCCCAGGGTGTGTGTGTGGGGGCACATGATAATCTGTGCAAGTGGCCTCAAGGTGGTGAGGGCTGAGGAGGCAGTCTCCAGCGGAGATGAGGCCAGATGGCAATGTGAGGGTGTGTGAGAGAAAGTGAGTGGTGATGTCCCTTGATCCGGCAGTGAGTCAGATGCTACTGAATGTGTGAATGCCTCGTGAGTGTGCAAGTTTAGAGTGATGAGGTGGTTGCCTTGCCCTGGCGGCATGGATGAGATCATTCATCTTCTTTCTGCACTGATGGTGAACCTCTTCTGTGCATTGACCACCGCTGCCACCACCTCCCAAGCCAGAGTGGTGCGATTGCTGGACCTCCTGCGGCCAGAGCGGGGGTGGAGGGCCTCCAAAAGGCATTCCAGTTGATGGGTCACTAAACTCTTCTTGGTCTTCAGGGCCATGTCTTCAATGGAGAAGTCCTGGGCTGCAAGCATTGAGAGCTGTGTGCATGACTGCTGTTAGATATGGCAACCGGAGTGAGGAACCAGTGAGGTAACAGTGGCGAGTGATTCAGAGGCTGCCCACCAGTGGGACGGCGAGTTTCCTGTGGCTGCATAATTACTGAAGCAGGAAGCGGATGATACGGCAGGAAAGCTCACCATTGCGGCCAGTAGGTAAAACGGCATTTTTCATGCCCGCTACCACACAACTGTCATAACCTATATTTTAAGTGGTATGTTTGAGAGGCAGCTCTAAATTCAGGAATCAGACCACCAGTTCTCGAGAAGTTTTATATCAAAATACATGAGACATTTATTAATTTACACAAGTTAAAATAAACACATGGCTACAAATTACTACTACCATAATTTTTAACAAATTCCCAAACTAATCTCCATTAAGGGAACAGCACCCCATAGACTTTAGGCAGACATTAGGAAAGCATTTTCACCATACAAATTCAAAATGAGGTTCCTTTCACTTTGGTCCCTTTGCAGGCACAGTGATAGGCTTACAGGCTTTGATTTTACATTACCTCTGCCCTGCACACACACAGCTGCTATCTGTTATACCCAGCACATCTCATTGAATGTAAATTCTCATTGTTTCACCAGCCCCTTTGAAGTCCACCTCTTCTAACAATAAAACCCCTTTCATAGTACAATTTTATTAGCAATATAAACATTGCTTGGTCTCTGTTAGCTAGGTGCCAGATTTCACTCCCTTTCTTGAATGCTCTTCTCAACAAAATGCAAATGCACTCTCTCTCTCTAACATCTCAAAACTAGTATACATTAAAACACCCAGACTAGCTGGCTTTAATCCAATTAAGACAGACTAATCCTCTATTTTTTTTAAAATAATTTCCAATAACGTTATATACATTAATAGCTTCATGACATCCCCCTCCCTATCGAAAAATGAACCGTCATAATTCTAAAAGATGGCTTCATTTTAATAACCCATTTCACACTATCTCCTATACTTATTACACTATTACGTTACCAGATGTATGCAGTGCAATTCTGGGACGATTCCGTTTACAGTTTAATGTGTCATTTGAAAGACAATATAGAACTCACAAGGGCACAAGAAATAGGAGCAGGAGTAGACCACATGGCACATTGAGCCTGCTCTGCCATTCAATACGTTCATGGCTGATCTTGGGCTTCAACTCCATTTTCCTGCCCACTCCCTGCACCCCTTAATTCTCTAAGAGGCCAAAAATCTGCCTATCCCAATCTTAAATATATTCAGTGATGGAGCATCCACAACCCTCTGGGGTAGAGAAGTTCAAAGATTTACAACCCTTTGAATTAAGGAATTTCTCCTCATCTCAGTCCTAAATGACCGGCCGCTTAACCTGAGACGATGCCCCTGTGTTTTAGATTCCCCGACCAGCAGAAACAATCTCTCAGCGTCTACCCTATCAAACCCCTTCAGAATTTTATACATTTCAATGAGATCAGCTCTCATTCTTCTAAATTCCAGAGAATATAAGCCCAATATACTTAGCCTCCCAACATAAAACAACCACCTCAGCCCGGGGACCAATTTGGTGAACTCCCTCAGTACCGCACTGGAGCGTTAGACAAGGTCTTACCACCTGAAAATCTTTTAAAATCAACAACATGAAAGGGAGACTGTAGGAATCCTGTTGGCCTGACTGATGTTGGAATGAATTCTAACTTCGGGACTCTGTCTAACATATTAAGTCAATGTCCCTCTTTCAGGATTGAGGGACCTGTTGTGGCTAACTTTTCATCTTTCATGGCCACACAGATCCAGATATTGGAGATGTCAGTGTTATGGGTAACACACTTGTGATTTCCTGATATATGCAGGCATTGGGAGGGCATCTCGTGGTGAGATCTTCAAGGTTCCAACCCCCACCCATGTCCACTGGTGCATTTTCCACTTAATTTTCATCTAACGCTCCCAGTGGCATAGTTAGTAAAATAGCAGAGCAGAGTGCGAAAGCTGCTGCCAAGCTTTTGACACTGAAAGCGCCTGGTCCACGCCAGCATTTACTGTAATATGGGATGATATTCAACAGAGAGGACTATAAAGCATATAGTATCTTAGGTTTTATTAATAGGGGCATTGAGTACAAGGGTAAGGACTTGTATAAGACCCTAGTTAGGCCTCATCTGGACTACTGCTTCCAGTTCTGGGCGCCATACTTGAGGAAGGATGTGAAGGCATTGGAGAGAGTATAGAGGAGATTCACAAGAATGATTCCCAGGATGAAGAACTGTAGCTATGAGGATGGGTTGAAGAGGTTGGGACTGCTTTCCTTGGAGAAAAGAAGGCCAAGAGGAGATTTGATAGATATATTTAAGATCCTGAGGGGTTTGGACAGGGTAATAGTGAGAAACTGTTCCTGCTGCAGAGAACATCAAGAGCTAGAGGGCTCAGATTCAAAATAATTGGCAAAAGGAGTGAATGTGATGCGAGGAAAAAGTTTTTCACCTAGAGGCTGGTTGGAGTCTGGAACAAATTTCCTGAAAGGGTGGTGGAGGCAGGTTTGATTGAGGTGTTCAAAAGGGAA
This sequence comes from Cetorhinus maximus, assembly GCF_964194155.1. Lineage (NCBI taxonomy): Eukaryota > Metazoa > Chordata > Chondrichthyes > Lamniformes > Cetorhinidae > Cetorhinus > Cetorhinus maximus. Next base: position 41,427,672 of record NC_135898.1, read on the forward strand.
TTGGATTGCTACCTGAAAAGAGAGAATGTGCAAGGTTACAGGGATAAGGCAGGGAAGTGGGAATAGGTAGAAAGCTCTTTCAGAGAGCCAGTACAGACTCGATGGGCCAAATGGCCTCCTTCTGCACTGTAAACACACTGTGAAACCTAAGGGTCACATGTTCCTCCATGTTGGAGGCAGCTCATACAGTCACACACTCTCTCCTTTCTCACTGACAGGAGCGAGCAGGAAGAGGGCAAGGGATTGGACAAAGCCCCGTCCAGCAGTACCTCCAGCCCACAGAGATCTGAGGACATTGAGGGAGGAGGAAGAAAGTGCACCTGTAGAGGCGTCACAGCAGTCACCTGCACTCTCCACCAGCACAGAGGCACACACTTCAGTGGGTACTAGATATAGTTCAGGAAGGGTCTCACATTCCAGTGGTCACTGCATGGACACGTGTCCGCAGCAGGAGGAGGCAGGTTCAGCCAAGCTCACTGGCACTCAGAGGACTGCTGGGGAAGAGACATCTGCGGCTTCTGAGTCGGATAGTAAGCCTCTTCTTTAAAAAAAATTTTTATTCATTCATGGGATGTGGGCTTCGCTGGCTGGGCCAGCATTTATTGCCCATCCCTAGTTGCCCTTGAGAAGGTGGTGGTGAGCTGCCTTCTTAAACCGCTGCAGTCCATGTGGTGTCGGTACACCCACAGTGCTGTTAGGGAGGGAGTTTCAGGATTTTGACCCAGCGACATTGAAGGAACGGCGATATCGTTCCAAGTCAGGATGGTGAGTGACTTGGAGGGGAACTTCCAGATGGTGGTGTTCCCATCTATCTGTTGCAATTATCCTTCTAGGTGGTAGTGGTCATGGGTTTGGAAAGTGTTCTCTAAGGAGCCTTGGTGACTTCCTGCAGTGCATCTTGTACATGGTACGCACTGTTGCGTCGGTGGTGGTGGGAGTGAATGTTTGTGGATGTGGTGCCAATCAAATGGACTGCTTTGTCCTGGACGGTGTCGAACCTCATTAGTGTTATGGGAGCTGCACTCATCCAGGCAAGTGGGGAGTATTCCATCACACTCCTGACTTGTGCCTTGTAGATGGTAGACAGGCTTTGGGAAGTCAGGAGGTGTGTTACTCGTCACACAGTTCCTAGCCTCTGACCTGCTCTTGTAGCCATAGTATTTATCTGGCTAGTCCAGTTCAGTTTCTGGTCAATGGTAACCCCAAGGATGTTGATAGTGGGGATTCAGTGATGGTAATACCATTAAACGCTAAGGGGTGATGGTTGGATTCTCTCTTGTTGGAGATGGTCATTGCCTGACACTTGTGTGGCACGAATGTTACTTGCCACTTGTCAGCTCAAACCTGGATATTGTCCAGGTCTTGCTGCATTTGCACATGGACTGCTTCAGTATCTGAGGAGTCGTGAATGGTGCTGAACATTGTGCACTCATCAGCGAACATCCCCACTTCTGACCTTATAATGGAAGGAAGGTCATTAATGAAGCAGCTGAAGATGGTTGGGCCTAGGACACTACCCTGAGGAACTTCTGCAGTGATGTCCTGGAGCTGAAATGACTGACCTCCAACAACCACAACCACCTTCCTTTGTGCTCGGTATGGCTCCAACCAGGAGAGGCAGCAAGTAGCGGGGGGAGCATCAGGTAGAGGTGGCGGAGACCCTCAACAGAGTGCCACATGAGGCAGAGGAGTCCATCCACTTGCTTTCTGTTGAAGTGGTTCCAACCTGTGCACACATGGAGGCCTCAATGGGAAGGATGGCTGACGCCATGGAGACCCAGGACCAGCAGATTCTACCGAAGATGCACGCAGACCTACACTCCATTGCTATAGGCATGGGTGAGCTTTCGCAGCGGTTATGCAAGAAGGGGAGGTGTCCCATCCCTTCAAGGAGTAAAGCAGGGGCCCTCAGGCAACCAAAGGAAGAAGGAGCAGCTGTTGGACACCCCTGAGACCTCCACTCAGGACTCTCTGAGGGTGTCCAGCCCTTCAGAATCCCCCTTGCCTGTGACCCCTTCAGCTTCGTCCTCTGTGACCTCAGAGGGAGCAGCTGCCCCACAGCAGGACAGCCAAAATAAGCCGGGGCCCTCCAGGCCTCAGGTCTCCAGAGGACGGCTGCCAAAATCATCAGGGACAACAGGACCAACTGGTCAGCAGGCTGCCTGCACCCCTGCTGCAGATGTGGGGGAGCACTTAGAAGAAGTGGCAGGGAACAAAAAATTAAGAAGTTTTGATTCCCCGTGTGGTTGCACGAGTGCACTATGATTGTTAATCTTATGACACTTTGGTAAATATCGTGCACTTGCACTTTAATGAGGTCTGATGTGGTTTATTTGTGAAGTAGCCTTTAAGCCTGTGCGTGCGCACGTATCCCTATCCCCCCCGACTCCCCACCCATCATCCAAGGGAAGTCCCAGGCTGGGTCTGTGTTGCCTGAAGTCAGGCGTGTGCAGGGAGACAAAGGTCTTTGCCAGGGCCCTTGTGAGCCTTATGCAAGAAATCTCCCACGCACACAGAGACTTTGTCCTTCACACACTCGTTTCTCCCAAGGCCCTAGCATTGTAAGTGCTACATGCTGGGGTTCCCTTTCAGTTGTCTAGTTGAGCTGACCTGCATCTCCACCCACCTCCGATGACCCAACCCCATGCAACATCTTGAGATCTCCACCACAAGGCTCTTCATTGTTCTGAGCAACCATGGTTGCCACTGCCTTCGAGGTCGAGTGTAATACCTTTCTCCCTTCCCTCATCACCCACACCCTCACCCCTATAACTACTGACCCCCCAAAAAATCACATTTGACTCCCCATGGTTACCATTCAACCATCCCCCATCATCCTCCATCATGTGCAGGTAAATGTTGAAGTTCTCTACCTTCCCGGGGAGCCCATCCCTGTCACAGTAGATCTGCCCCACCATTCTGCTGACTCCCAGAATCCGCTTCTCATTCCATCTCACCTCCAACAACCCTCAATGCCCCTTCACCCGTCATCACCGAACCCTCACCCTCCCACCCTACCGGCTCCCACTGCCCCCTTTAACTCTCAGCGTCCCTTCCTATCACCAATTCCCTGAGTGAACCCCCAAGGACACATCTATTAACAGCACAGGCCCCTGCCTCTGAACCTCTTTCCCATCTTCCCCCCCATTCCCGTTCACACCTGCACACCACACCACCCACCCACACCACCACCAGCACAGCCCTTCCCAGCCTCCCGCTCCAGGCCACCTCACCCATTTGATGGCCTCCACCGCATCTCTCTCTTTCCTCTGCCATCCCCAACCTCCCCGCCCTCTCTAGGCCTCCACACCTGTCCCAACTCTTCATTTCTCATTCCTCTCCTCCCTGTCTAATCCTCCACAGCACAGGTTATTGCTGCCCCACAGTACCTCCTGCAGCCGTCCACCTGCAGCTTGAAGATCAACCTCCTGGGAGAAGCTGCTGTAAGAAGGTCCACATGATTGATGCTACATTTGGTATTCCAGAATCTGGTCGCTGGAGGCCTCCATTTTCCATTCTGATCTGTGCAGGCTGCCCCAGACTTTCTTCAGGTAAGTCCCGATATCTCCAAACCAATTGGTCCAGATGTGTTCTGGGCTGACGTGATATCCCGCTAGTGGTGCGGACAACTGGACAGTGGGGAGATGATTCTGGTCATCTGAATCCCACTGATGGGATGCAAAATGGTGTCATGCCAGGAATGGCAACCTGCCATGGCGGGTGGGAGTGCAAGTTCCTGCCATCATTTTGCACCAGCGGGGAACCAATTTTTCAGCTCCCGCCACATTCTCCCCTTTCTGCCTGCCATGAAACCAACCGTTGGGGGTTGTGGGGGTACTGGAAAATTCCACCCTATGTCTTGCCTACTACTGGTTGCTTTAACAATCTCACAGCTACAGATAGCATCAACAAAGCTGACATATTAACTCCCACTCTAAGTCGATACTAACGCCACTTACAGCTATTAACCAGGTCGAAAAGAAAAAACACTCACTGCAATAAATGTTTGTGAAACAAAGTCTGATTCAATCATAGTGATGAATTTGTGATCAATTAATAGATTCTCATATGGGAGAGGAATTCAAAAAAAAAGATTGTTCCTCCTCAGTTATTACCTACTGCACTCAGTACCTCAGACATGCTGAAAAGGATGAGTTGACGCTATAGTGATTGGTGATCATACAGAGTACTCTGGTGATTAATTACGTACTTTCTGGTGATTAAAGACCATTTTGAACACAATTATGGCAACGCCATGCCACTATTAAGCACCATGGTCTAATGAAAGCCCTCTATGTTTTGATCCTTATTTCCATCTACTCCGCAGAGGTGCAGTTATTATGTGTTTGAAGACTATCGATATGACTTAAATGTTGCAACTTGCCTCGGCCAACCCAGAAATGGTTTCTGATAATGTTAACAGATATAATCCTGATCTGTATCGACTCATCTGATGACTGCTAACAGTCACAAACGAAAGGAGCTCAATCAGTCAATGTAACTACACTGTTTCAGGCAGGAGTTAAGAAAAAGAATGCTACTTGGTGCGGCAGATTTTATTCAGAGGTTTGCACTTTCAAACAACCACCATTACTGGGGTCAGGAGGAAAACAAATATGCAAAGCCAGGCTAATCTTCCAATAATTACTACTGCCATTAAATACAACCCTCACCCGATGTGTCAGTTCGAGCTCAAGTTCTGTCCCCGCTAATGCGGCATGCCATTTAACAGCAGTATATCCCATTCAGCTGATATCTTGTGTAAAGGTACATTCAATTACGGGCTCTTATTCTCTATATTCTTGCTATTATCAAGGAATCAACAATTCAACCAAGTGCACCAAATGATAAAACAGGGGATGTAACTCTTAGAGTTTAAGACATGATTTTTAGATCATTAAATGTATAGTTAGCCTTTTAATTAGCTCCATGGAATACTTGTGTATGCTACTTTGATGTCTCTGCCCAGAAGGAATAAACAGTAAAAACTGGGAAATAAGAGTGCTGGTCTGAACTGGTCTTGTATACCTTAAAATGGAACACCAGTAAAACTGGGAAATAAGAGTGCTGGTCTGAACTGGTCTTGTATACCTTAAAATGGAACACCAGTAAAACTGGGAAATAAGAGTACTGGTCCGAACTGGTCTTGTACACCTTAAAATGGAACACCAGTAAAACTGGGAAATAAGAGTGCTGGTCTGAACTGGTCTTGTATACCTTAAAATGGAACAACAGTAAAACTGGGAAATAAGAGTACTGGTCCGAACTGGTCTTGTACACCTTAAAATGGAACACCAGTAAAACTGGAAAATAAGAGACAAAAACAGAATTACCTGGAAAAACTCAGCAGGTCTGGCAGCATCGGCAGAGAAGAAATCAGTTAACGTTTCGAGTCTTCATGACCCTTCGGCAGAACTGAGTATAGTTAGGAGAAGGTGAAATATAAGCTGGTTTAAGGTGGGGGGGCGGGGGGGAGAGAGAAGTTGAGGGTGTGGTGATTGTGGAGATAAGCAAGCAGTGATAGGAGCAGATAATCAAAAGATGTCACAGACAAAAGGATCAAAGAGGTGTTGAAGGTGGTGATATTGTCTAAGAAAGGTGCTAATTAAGAATGGAAGACAGGACACTCAAGGTACAGCTCTAGTGGGGGTGGGGTGGAAAGACTAACAAAGTTTTAGTTTTAGATTTAAAAATAATGGAAATAGGTGGGAAAAGAAGAATCTATATAAATTATTGAAAAAAACTTTTCTCTCTCCCCCCGCTCCCTCACCTTAAACCAGCTTATATTTCACCTTTCTCCTAACTATGCTTCAGTTCTGCCGAAGGGTCATTCAGACTCGAAACGTTAACTGTGCTCCTCTCTGCCGATGCTGCCAGACCGGCTGAGTTTTTCCAGGTAATTCTGTTTTTGTTTTGGATTTCCAGCATCCGCAGTAGCTTTTAGCTTTTTGTTTTTATCTCTGTGGAAAATAATAGTACTGGTCCGAACTGTTTTTTCCTTTTGGATATCTAGAATCCACGAGGATCCTCTCCTCAATCACCCCCGACACCCCATCCCCATCCCATAGTACCTAGCTATGCAAGCACAGCGGGTACAACACCTCCTCCCTTCTCACTGTTAGTATGGCAATCATCTTGTTAAAACCAATTGTTAGTTAAACAGGTGATGGGCATTAATTATCCCATCTAAATAGAATAAAAAGGTACAGCTGGAACATTTTGTGTGGAAGCTACTAGTATTGAGGAGTTGTCTGGGAAGAAAGCCAGCTTCAACCAAGAGACCGGCCTGGATTAATTCTTCCACCACAACCTCTTATTGTGAGTAATGTGGTAGCAGAGATGAACTTTAAGCTTTGCTGATTGATAGCTGTATATGAACCTTCATGTCTCGGTCCTCTGAGGGAAAAGAAGTGTACTAACAATTTAACTTACGGAATCGTGGAAGGACGGTACAAAATCGCAAGCTTTGACTATCCACCAATTTTTCCTGACTCTAAACCTTATCAGAAATGGAAGGCTGAAGTTGAAATGTGGACCTGGGTTACTGATATACCCTAGAGGAAGCAAGGTCTGGCTTTGGCGTTATCATTACCAGCCAAAAGTAAGCTAAGGAGTAAAGTATTTTCAGGGTGGAAAGTGGATGATTTGGATCATGAAGAGGGATTAAACCGTCTGATAAATTTTTTGGATAAGTTCTACAAAAAGGATGAGTTATTGGAAGCATATGAAACTTGGACGATCTTTGATAGGTTTCGGAAATCAGATGATCAGTCCATGGAAGAATATATCCTGGGTTTTGATAAATGGTACAGGAGACTACAGCCATTCGAACTTAAAATCCCAGAATTGGTATTGGCATTTAAATTACTGGACTGTGCTTGCATTTCCCATGTTGATAGTCTTCTAGTACTAACAGAGGTTCAGTTCCAGGGGAAAGAACCTCTCTTGGATCAAATGGCTGCTGCTCTAAAAAGATTTCTGGGGAAACAGTTGTTCCCTGCCACTTTGTTAGCAAATGTGAACAACTATGCTGTAAAACAAAGGATAGAGGATTCAATGATGACTGAATTTTGCAGTCGACCAAATATTAGACAAAGATTCCATTACAAAGATGGGGCTAGTGACAAGAGGTCTGAAAATGATCATAACCCTAGCCAATTTGATAGTCGGGCCAAAAAGCAGGCCTGGGATGGTGACCGTAGACATTTAAACCCAAAAAATGCATAGGGAATCGTTAATCGGTGCTTTCAGTGTGATTCCCATTATCATTACGCAATGAACTGCCCACAGCAGAGGAATTGTTTTTGAAGTGACCCACCAAGAGGGATTCATCTGAAACTGAAAATGATGATGGTGACTGCCATGATGGAATTGTATTGATCACTAAGAGTTTGAATCCGGTGATGAGTATCTTGATGGCAGATTCCTTCAACTATGCAGTTCTGGACAGTGGTTGCACTTCTACAATGTGCGGCATAGACTGGTATCTGGAGTCTCTCGCTGAGGCAGACTGGCAGAAGGTCAAGGAGTATGAAAGCTCTACCTGCTTCAGGTTCGGAGATGACAATACATTTATATCCTCCAAACGAGTGGTCCTCCCTTGTAAGATAGCAGGGGTCAATCTGTTTCAGTACCTTGTGGTTTCTAGCGAGGTACCGCTATTGTTGAGTCGATCTGTGATGAAGAAGGCTCAGATGACGATAGATATGAAGAATGATTAAGCAGTCGTGTTTGGGGAAAATGTGGATCTACATTTTACTCGGTCAGGCCATTACTGCTTGCCACTAAGGAAGCCAGAGATTTCTCATCAAAAAGTTCATGGAGTTTTGTTAACTGCTGAGAATGAGAATTTGGACAAAAAGATCATCATCTGGAAATTACATAGACAGTTTGCACGCCCGGTGCCACAGAAACTGAAGACTTTGCTTCGAGATGCGGGAGTGGTCGATAAAGGATATGATGATCTTATTGAGCGAGTCACTGCTCAGTGTGAAATTTGTCTTAAATATTGCAAGACACCACCACGTCCTGTTACGAGCTTGCCACTAGCCAGGGAGTTGAACAGTGCAACGGCAATGGACTTGAAAGTTTAGGACAAGGATAGGGGTATTTTTTTACTATACTTCATAGATATGGCAACCAGATTTAGCCTATCCACTGTAATAGACAATAAAGACAAAAGGACCATTGTCGATAAGGTCGTGGAGAAATGGGTAGGAACAGGATTAGGCACACCAACGAAGTTCCTCACAGATAATGGTGGGGAATTCGCCAATGAGGAATTTCAAGATATGTGTGAAAATTTAAACATCATAGTTATGCACACTACAGCTGAGAGCTCGTTTAGTAATGGTCTTTGTGAAAGAAACCATGCATTAATAGATGAAATGTTACATAAAATATGAGCTGATCAACCAGACTGTAAATTGCAACCCGCGTTAGCATAGGCGCTGCACGCAAAGAACTCTCTGCAAATGGTTGGGGGGTACCGTCCCTACCACATGGTGTACGGAAGAAATCTGAAGTTACCTTTGGTGTTGTCAGATGCTCCCCCCTGCTCTAGAAAGGACTAGCATTAGCTCCACTTCTGCTCATCCGAACGCTTTGCAGGCGGGCAGAAAAGCTTTCATTAAAGCTGAGGTTTCAGAAAATTTGGTGGGCCTTACAGCACCATGTAAGACTATCGGAAATACAGTTTAGACAAGGAGACGTGTTATATTATAAAAGGGAAGGCCAGAAAGAGTGGAAAGGACCTGGCAAGGTTATAGGGAGTGATGGGAAAGTAGTAATTGAGCAACAAGGTAATCAAACTGTTAGAGTACATTCTTCACGGTTAATTGGTACTGACTATACCTTTACAGGCTCTGAACAGGACATAGGATGTGAGGAGGCATCATGCACTTCACATACACATACACTGGGTAGTTATCAGGAGCAGACAACGGCAGATACAGGGTTAACTGACTATGAACAAAGTAACACTGAGGTACGGGATAAGGCTATTTGTCCAAAAAGGGCAACTACCCAAAGTAGGAACAAAGATAACATACATGCCAGAAGGGACCAGTGTGTGGAGGGATGCCACCATCATAGGGAGAGCAGGAAAGGCCACTGGTAGATATAAACATTGGCTAAATGTGCAGGATGAAGGACAGAAGACAAGACCTATCGATTGGCAAACTGAGGTAAAGATGTGGAAACCCAGAAAGTGCAGTATGAGTTCTGCCAGTGCACCAGAAAGTGGCCGCAACCCTAGAAAAAAATCACGGACTTGCGAACAGAGTTCTGGTCGCATGGGAGGACGATCATATAGTAGTAGTCCAGAAAGGGAGAGGAATGTGAGTAGGGGCTGTAGCTTAACAAGGACTAGGGAGCAAGCTAGCAATCTCAATAGAAGTAGAAGTCCTTATGACAGAGATTCTAGTGGCTGCTAATAAATTGGAAAGGAAACCAAATAGAGTTAGAAAGTTGGAAGGAATTTGGGGTATATTCTGAAATACCTGACGGAGGACAGCCAGCTTTGTCTCTCAGATGGATCTGGACAGAAAAGATACTCCCAGGCGGGAGATAAGGCCAAAGTGAGATTAGTAGCCTGAAGCTTTGAAGAGGGACTAGGAGATCAGGATGTCAGAGTTACTGCAGGGGAAGTGAGTTTGAAGATTTTTTTAGCTATTTTGGCATCCTATTCCTGGGAGTGCAAATTGATTGATATAAAGACTTTGTTTTCACAGGGGGAGAAGTTTCAAAGGGAAGTTTTTATTTGAAACCAGCCAAAGAAGCCGGGGATGTATAAGGAAAGCTATGGAAATTGAACAAGTGTGTTTATGGATTGAATGATGCATCAAGAGTATGGTATTTTTCCGTGAGGCCTGTCTTGTTGAAAACAGGTTACATTCAGTTAAAGGCAGACCCCGCGATGTTATATTGGTACCATAAGGAGAAACTAGCTGGGATCTTTATCGTGCATGATGCTGATTTCCTGTTGGGGATCTGTAGAATTTGAACGATGGGTAATCGAGAAGATAAAGAAGGAATTCTAGGTTGGAAGTCAGGCTTCTGGGGCCTTTAAATACATAGGTTTAGACATTAAGCAGGGCAAGTTAGGAGTGACATTGAATCAACAATCTTATCTAGAAAATGTTAATTATATCCCAATAACTCGTGGTAGATCCTCACAAAAAGAGGATCCTGCTACCAAGGAAGAAATGGAACAGTTGAGAAGTTTGATTGGGCAATTGAACTGGTTGTGCACTCAGAATAGGCCTGACGTTAGTTATGATGTGTTGGAGCCGAGTGCCATGATGAAACATGCTACAGTTGAGCAAGTTCTGAGAGCAAATAAAACGCTTAAAATTAAATTCTGAGATGTGTGCTCAAGTTTCCAGCCTTGGGTGATCCAGAAGATATGGGGTTGGTCATTTTTAGTGATGCTTCACATGCCAATCTTCCAGATGGGTACTCTCGCATAGCAGGGTTCATCATATTCTTGGTGAGAGAACGATAAATGTTGCCCACTGGCTTGGGAGGCCAAGAAAATAAAAAGGGTAATGAAAAGCACCTTAGTTGCTGAAACGTTAGCCTTAGTAGAAGTAGTAGGTACAGGTGTTTACTTATAATATTTCTGTCAAAATATTGGATAAGGGGCAATGTGGGAAAAGTTTACCCATAGAATGTTATGTTGATAACAAGTCTCTTTGGGACAACGTTCATTCCACGAAAAATGTCATGGAAAAAAGGCTACAAATAGACCTAGCCAGCATAAAGGAGTTGTTGGAGAGAAAAGAGATCTCTAAGATAAAATGGGTTGACACAAGTCACCAACTATCACTCTTTTACAAAAAGTGCCTGCTCTAAGAAATTATTAAATGTGTTGGAAGAGGAGTGTCTTATATTGATGCAATGAAAAATTGTTTTTGTTTTATAATTTTGTGAGTTTGTTTATAAAATAAAAACTTGAACACTAAAGTTTTAATTTAAAAAGAGGGGAATCTGTTAATATGGCAATCATCTTGTTAAAAACCAATTGCTAGTTAAACAGGTGATGGGCATTAATTATCCCATCTAAATAGAATAAAAAGGTACAGCTGGAACACTGTAGAAGCTACTAGGAAGTTAGTAGCATTGAGCAGTTGTCTTGGAAATAAACCAGCTTTAACTGAGACCAGCCTGGATTAATTCTTCCATCACAACCTCTTAATGTGAATAACACTCACCCTACAAGGTCCCAAACACCTTCCAGTGAGATAGTGATTTACTTGTACTTCTTTCAGTTTATTATATTCTGTTCACTGCTCACAATCTGACCTCCTCTACGTTGAGGAGACTAAGTGCAGAATGGGTGACTGCTTTACAGAACACCTTTGTGCAGTCTGCAAGTGTGACCCCAAGCTTCCAGTCACCTTTGATTTCATATCTACAGCTTGATCCCTTGTTTACCTTTTTAACATTCAGATAGGAGCTATTCCTGATGCTGTCACTCACACCTCTAGACACATCTTCTGTTTCTTTACTTCTTCCAATACTACTCTCTTTTATGTCTTGCATGACAAATAAGTTTGTTATGCAATATCTCTGCTTTCACCTGATCACAGACCTTCCCTTTTGTTCTTTTTCTCACCCTCCCCCTTTCACACTTGCATAAACCTATTCCATCTCTAATTTTGCACAGTTCTGATGAAAGGTCGCAAGCCTGAAATGTTACTGTCTGTTTCTCTCTCCACAGTTACTGTCTGTTTCTCTCTCCACAGTTACTGTCTATTTCTCTCTCTACAGTTACTGTCTAACCTGAGTATTTCCAGCATTTTCTGTTTTTATCCCCAAGGGCTAAATTGGGCCATGTGGCGTCCATTTCCTTGGGTGCTATATGGCCAACTAAGACTCAAAAATGAGGTCTGAGATGCACAAATGTACTTCAAGTGGTCAAACAGTTTGTGTGTTAATAATGACATCAAGCAGAGTGCAATGCTGATCCAAGGCCACTGCTGCCATTTGCCAACTCCACACTTTAGCCAACCTCACATAACTGAAAATCATGTTAAACAGCATGAAGGTCACCACCCTCCACATCCACCTAGTGCTATTTCTAAGCATTACAAACTATGTGCAGTTTAGTGGCTGGATTATTTCTCCTGGCTGTGGTTCTATGGCATATGTCTTTGGAGGCTTTCTATACTTAGTCCTCTCTCTCCTTCAGCTATTCCTCAATATATTAGAGAACAGACTGAGATCACAAAAGACTCCCACCACTTCTTGCAGCCACAATCCACCCCTGCTTTTTCAGAGGTGAAGACTGCCTTTAAGTAGTGCTAATGCCACCAATATTGGGCCTTTTGTTGATATAGGCAACCAATGTACAGCGTGGGTAGCATTGGCTGCAGGCAGTGATCATTTAAAGCCATTTAACGTGCTGCCTTCAATGCAATGAATAAGCGCAAGTTAATTGCAGATCAGGTTCCCTTATTGGTTTTTGAGGGTTAACCAATTTAACCCTCCCTTTTCACCACTGAAAGGGCAGAGGGAATTCAAAGAAAGATGTTAAACATTCCTATAGTCACAAGCCATAGCTTGAATTTAGGGTCATAGTGTCCTCTGGACCATTACAATTGAAAATGAATTCTCTGAATATACATTTCTGTAAAATATCATTTTGTTATAATATTAAGCCATTAATATCCTCAGAATTTAAACAGCTATAATAAATAATTGGGCCTGTGACATTTCAGTACAAAATTGATTATGTGAAAAAATCTTTAGTCCAGCCAAATGGAATATGATGTGACCTTTTATTTAAAATGCCATTTTCTGCTGTCAATAATCTCCAATAATGGCCAGTGTAAGGTATACAATCATTTTTTGGCTCATTGATTTCTTTAATACTGCTTATCACTTTTATGTTTTGGGTTTAAAATGAACAATTGGTTTTTTGGTTAAGTTATGAATAGAAAACTCACCAATTTGAAAGTAATATTTGTGCACACCTTTTAAAAGATGAGGAAGGTTTTTAAAGAATTATAGAAGCCACAGAATCTTAAAGCACAGAAGGAGGCCATTAGGCCCATTGTCTCTTTGCTGGCTCTTTGACAGAACTATAAAATTAGCCCCACTCCCCTGCTCCTTCCCATAGCTCTGCAATTGCTTTCTTCTCAAATATATATCCAATTCCCTTGTGAAAGTAACTATTAAACCTGCTTCCTCCATCCTTTCAGGTAGTACATTCCAGATTATAGTGTGGCCTATATGGAGGGCAGAAGGGCAATAATTCAAATATCCTGATCTCTGGACAGATTTGATCAAGTTCATTTTTTTTTTAAATGACTGTGCAGAAACCATACATTGACTAAAATAGGTATGTTGAATAAAGAAGAAAATGCAGGCCTAAAAGTAAATGTGTCTAAAGAAAGAGGAGTATAGGAAATACAAGGTGAAATTAGAAAAAAGGAAAGCAAAGTGACGGCATGAAAAGATATTGGTAGGTAAAATGAAGGAAAACAAAGTTGTTTCATAAATACATAAAGAACAAGTGGATAACTAAGGAAAGAGTAGGGTCAATTAGAGACCCCAAAGGTAGCTTTCGTGTGGAGGGAGGAGACGTGGGCATGATTTTTGATGAATGCTTTGTGTCTGAGCTCACAAAAGAGAGGGAGAATGCAAACATTGAGCCGTATTTAATGGAGAGATGGGGAGCTCGCGCGCTGGCTGGAGGGCCAACGAGAATCCTGTCATCTCTTTTCAGGAAGGCCTGCCAAATTAAGTGTCAATCAGGCACTTAACTGGGCAACAGTGGGCCTCTCTTGGCATCAAGGATCCTGCGAGAAGAATCCCCGCCAGCTAAGAGCTGTCAGCCAATCAGACTGGCAGCTCTTCATTGATCAGCAGCACCACTGGAGAGGCAGTGACTGCTGCCAATACAACACCCACCCAACGCATCGGGTTGCCATGGACCCAGGGACAGGTAAAGTGATAGCAGGATAAGGGGTGGTGGAGTGTGGGGTTCAAGGGAGGGGTGGGAACTGGGTTCTGTAACATGGACAGGGGTGTGACTCTCTGTAGGCTTCCGCTTGCACGCCACCACACCAATGCTGTATCTCTCGGTCAGGCACTGAGTGCCTTTGAATGATGGATGCCCCCCTGGAGCCCACAAGCAACTCCAAGTTGGTTTACTTTTTGGGCTTCTGACATGGCAAGTCCCCCACCTGCCAATAGGTGGGGCTCTTAAGTGACTTTTAATTGCTCACTTAAGAGCCTCAATTGGCAAAAGAGCAGGAAGGCCATCTACAGGCCATTCCGCCATGGACTTATTCACGGCAATGGCAGGAAGGCAGCTGGGTCCCCATCTACCACCCTCCTGCCTGATTAAATGCCCCCTGCCACCATCAAATCTGCCACAAGAGAGGGCATTAAAGTCTGCGCATTGTAGTTGAGGAAGAGTGAAATATTGTATGGTATAAACATTGAGGGGAAATATTCAAGGGTTTAGCATCTTTGAAAGTTGATAAATTACCAGGCTCAGATGAAATATTTTCTAGATTGCAAGAGGAAGCAAGGGAAGAAATAAGAAGCTCTGACCATCATTTTCCAATCCACCCTGGCAGCAAGTGTGGTGCTGAAATACAGAGGAATACTAACGTTGTACCGTTGTTTAGAAAGGAAGGAAGGGATAGACTGAGTAATTATAGGCCAGTCAGCCACACCTTGTGGTGGGAAAATTATTGGAATCAGTGAAGGGACTGTTTTAATTGTTATTTACAAAAGCATAGATTCCTCAAGGATAGTCAGCATAGCTTTGTGAAGGGAATGTTGGGTCTGGCTAACTTGAATTTTTGAGGAAGTAACAATGAGGGTTGATAGGGTAGTGTGTTGGAAGTCATTTCAGCAAAGCTTTAGGCAAGGCCCCTGATGCAGGCTGGTCAGAAAACTAACAATCCGTGGAATCCAAGGAAAAGCAGTAAATTGAATCCAATGTTGGTTCAGTGGCAGGAAGCACAGGGTAATAGTAAATGGGTGTTTTTGTGACTGGAAGGCTGTTTCCGGTGGGGTTCCAGATGGCTGAGAATTAGATCCCTTTCTTTTCATGGCGTATATATCGATGATTTAGATTTAAATGTAGGGGACACGATCAAGGAATTTGCAGATGATACAAAAATTAGCTGTGTGGTTGACAGTGGTGAAGAAAGCTGTCAACTGCAGGAAGGTGGGCAGACAAATAGTAAATGGAATTCAATCCAGAGAATTTTTCTTTTATTCATTCACAGGATGTGGGTGTCGCTGGCTAGACCAGCATTTATTACCCATCTCTAATTACTCTTGAAGGTGGTAGTGAGCTACCTTCTTGACCGCTGCAGTCCATGTGGTGTAGATACAGTTACAGTGCTGTTAGGAAGGCAGTTCCAGGATTTTGACCTAGTGACAGTGATATATTTCCAACTCAGGATGGTGAGTGGCTTGGAGGGGAACTCCCAAGCAGTGATGTTCCCATGTGCCTGCTGCCCTTGTCCTTCTAGATGATAGTGGTTGTGGGTTTGGAAGGTGCTGTCTAAGGAGTCTTGGTGAATTCCCGCAGTGCATCTTGTAGATGGTACACACTGCTGCTACTATGTGTCGGTGGTGGAGGGAGTGAATGTTTGTGGATGGGTTGCCAATCAAGCGGGCTGCTTTGTCCTGGATGGTGCCAAGCTTCTTGTGTTGTAGGAGCTGCACTCATCCAGGCAAGTGGGCATTATTCCATCACACTCCTGACTTGTGCCTTGTAGATGGTGGACAGGCCTTAACGAGTCAGGAGGTGAGTTACTCATCGCAGGATTCCTAGCCTCTGACCTGCTACTGTAGCCACAGTGTTTATACGGCTAGTCCAGTTCAGTTTCTGGTCAATGGATGTTGATAGTGGGGGATTCAGCAATGGTAATGCCATTGAATGAATGTCAAGAGGTGAGGGGTAACAGTTAGGTTCTTTCTTGTTGGAGTTGGTCTTTCACTGTCACTTGTGTGGCGCGAATGTTACTTGCCACTGTCAGCCTAAGCCTGGATATTATCCAGGTCTTGCTGCATTTGGATATGGACTGTTTCAGTATCTGAGGAGTTGTGGATGTTTTGAAAAAAAAAGGGGTAATGCTTTTGGGGACAGCAAACAAGGCAAAGGAAAACACTATAAATGATAGGATACTGAAAAGTGTAGAGTAAGAGGGATTGGAGTACATGTCCACAGATCCCTGAAGTTAGCAGACAAGTAGATAAGATGGTTAAGAAGCCATATGGGATGCATTGCTTTATTAGCTGAGGCACAGAGTATGAGAGCAGGAAGGTTATGGTAGAACTGTAGAAAACACTAGTTAGGCCACACCCAGAATACTACATATACTTCTAGGCAATACACTATAGCAAAGATGTGATGGCACTTGAGAGAATACAAAGAAGATTTACAAAGATACTGCCAGGAATTGAGAATTATAGCAATGAGGAAACATTGGATAGGCTGTGGTTGTTTTCTATGGAACAGAGGAGACTGGGGGAGATTTAACTGAGGTGTATAAAACTGAGTGGCCTAAATACAGTGGATAGGAAGAATCTATTTCCCTTAGCAGGCAAGCCAATAACCAGGGGGCATAGATTTAAAGTAATTGGCAGAGGATTAGACAGGAGTTGAGGAGAGAGGTTTTCACCCAGAGAGTGGTGGGTGTCTGGAACTCACTGCCTGAAAGGATTGCAGAGGCAGAAACTCTCATGTATTAAAAATAGGATATGCACTTCAAGTGCTGTAACCTACACAATCACAGAGCAAGTGTTAGAAAGTGGGATTAAACGGAATAGCTGACTTTTGGCTGGCACAGACATGATGGGCTGAAAGTCCTCTCTGCTGTAAATTTTCTGTTTCTAAAGGTAAGGCAAGTTAAACAATTGCCACTGTTAATATAAATTATTGCAACATTTGATCCCAAGACAAGAACAACATGTACAGTGACTAACAAATTGGACTTCAATGAGACATAACCATTTACATCGATCTTACTTCGTTTAAGTTGTTCAGACTGTCACAAAATGTACTCCAAGTCATTACGTTCGCACATTTAAAAGCTGCAGAATGTTGCTTAGCACTTTTCAGAGAAGAAAGAAGTTCGGTGAGATCAGATTGTGAACCATGCTTTTGATTGAAATCCTTCTACTGTGCTGGTTTAGCACTGCCCATGAACAACTATTTAAAAAATGGTGTCTCTGCTTGCAACTGTCTCTGCTTGTTTCACATTCTGCTGCTTCTATTTCCCACACAGTCCTTCTGTTCCTTTCCCAGTCTTACTTCTGCTAAGAATCATGGAATGTTTACAGTGCAGAAAGTCGTCATTTGGTCCTTTGACTCCATGCCGGTTCTCTGCAGAGCAATTCAGCTAGTCCCACTCCCCACTATTCCTTGTAATATTGCAAAGCTTTTGTATTCAGATGCCTATCCAACTCCCCTTTGAAAGCCACAATTGAATTTGCCTACACCATCGTCTCAGGCAGTGCATTCAAACCTTTTTGCCTTCAGCTTTCCCTCTTGTGAAACGATGGTTTGTGTCTTGGTGGTCAATTCTGTGTTAAGCATCGCCTGGTATGGCTCGGGAGCCCCACTCTGGAATGGTGCTTTCTACTGCATTTGCTGCAGATGAAGACAGTGGGATGAGAAGGTGTAGATTCATTGGCCTCTGTTTTCTGAGTTCCCTTCTCGGACAGCTTAGTTTTCAGTTTCTCCTCGTCTAGTCCAATGCCGTTGTAAACAGTCAACCCCCAGAGGTCATGGCCATCGGAGACTGTCTCTCAGTTTCCTGTGTCAATGTTCACCACCTTCACATCTTGCTTGCAAATATCCTTGTCGTGGAAGTATGGATGTCCAGCAGGTTGTGATCCAGGGGCCAGTAAACTGAACAGAGGTCTTTGGGAACATGGCTGTCATTCACCCAATGAATGTGGCTGAGCCAGTGCCGACCACCTTCTGTGTAAAAGACAAATTCTCATGCGTCTATGGTTCTTTTGCAAATCACCTTAAATCTGTGTCCTCTGATTGAAACCCTTCCACCAAAGGGAAGTTTCTCTCTCTTGACTCAATTTTGAACACTCCTATCAAATTTCCTCTCAACCTTCCCCTGGATTTTTCTTTTTAAAGGAGAATTTTCTCCCCATTGGGCAGGCTGGGCAAGCGCGCAGCCGATTGCTGCCCACGATCGACTTGAGCGCCACCATTTTACACAGCGTGACACGCATCTGGAAGAGCTCAGCGCTCCCTGTGCGGGCGGCGGGGGGAGGAGGGAGAGTCGGGGCCTGCGCTCTTTCGTGCGCATTCACGTGAAAGAGCACAAGTCTCCCTGAGGCACAGAGCTGACTCGGAGATTAATTTGATTTGGAAAACTTGAAGAAATTTTTTTAAAAAATTATTCCGACATGTCCTCTCATGTGACAGTGTCATATGAGCTGGGACATGTCAATGAATTTTAATAAAAATTTTTATTACAATTATAAACCCTTCATGAAACCTCATCCTGCCTGTGGCGGAGGTTCTATGAAAAATGCGAAGGCCACCTGGTCTCTTCATCTGCCCGCCAACCTTAAGGTTGGACAGGCAGGCCGGACAATCGGCTTAATTAGATTATTAACGGCCTTAACAGGCCTTTGACAGTTCGGTGGGCGTGCACCTGTCGAGCAAAAGATCTAAATGACACACGGTGACATCAGGATGCACGCCCGATGTCGCTGCGCGTCATTTTACACGTCAGTATGCCGGCCCATCCCTGCATACCAACATCAAAATTCTGGCCTAGCTGTGTGTGAGAGACACACATGGAGAACTCTGAGTGGAAAAGTTTTCAGAAATGACAATCCTGGACAAAATTAGCAGTCACATGGACAACAGTAGATTAATTAAGGAGAGCCAACATGGACTTGTTAAATGCAAATCATGTTTAACTAAATTGATTTTTTGATGAGGTAACAGAGGGATGAGGAGGGTAATGCGATTAATGTGGTGTACATGCTCGTCCAAAATACATTTGATTAAGTGCCACATAACATGCTTGTCAGCAAAGCTAGAAGTCCATGTCCTAAAAGGGACAGTGGTAGCATGGATATGAAGTTAGCTGAGCGACAAGAAGCAGAGTGTATAGTGGCAAACAGTTGTTTTTCCAACTGAGAGGTATATGATGGTGATCCCCAGTGGTCAGTAATAGGACCACTGCCTTTCTTGATACATATTAATGATTTAGACTTTGATGTACAGAGCAAAAATTCCAAGTTTACAGATAACACAGAACTTGGAAGTATTGTGAACTTTGAGGAGTCCATAGTGATGGACTGCAAGAGGAACTAGACAGGCTGGACATGTGACAGATGAAATTTTACAATAGGAAGAATGAGGGGAGGCAAAGTAAAATTAAAGGATACAATTCTAAAGACGGTGCAGGAACAGAGAGACAAACATTGAAAGTGGCAGGGCAGGTTGAGAAAGTGGTTAAAAGGCAAAAAGGATTCTAAGCTTTATAAATAGAGGCATAGAGTACAAAAGCAAGAAAATTATGAACCTCTATAAAACACTGGTTCAGCATCAAATGGAGTATTGTACCCAATTTGGGGCACCACACTTTGTGAAGACTCTAGAGAGGGTGCAGAAAGAAGTTGAGAATGGTTCCAGGGATGAGGGAATTCAGTTACCTGGATAGATTGGAGAACCAGGGCCTGAATCTTCTGGTCAGTGTGTGGGGTCGGGCCCCGCTCGCCGACGTGTAAAATGACGCCCGGTGACATCGGGCGTGCGTCGTTTAGACCTTTCAATCGACGGGTGCACGCCTGCCAAACTGTCAAAGGCCTGTTAAGGCCATTAGGAAAGTAATTAAGATAATTAACAGGGCTGCCCATCCAACCTTCAAGTTGGTGGGCAGGCGAAGAGCCCAAGCTTTTGCGTTTTTCAGGAAACCTCATCCATAGGCTGGATGAGGTTTCCTGAAACTTTAATAATATCAATAAATAAATTCTGATAAATTGACAGACATGTCCCAGCTCATGTGACACTGTCATGAGAGGGGACATGTGTAAATAATTTTTCTTTCTTTATGTAAAAATTTCAAGATGAACTTAATCTCCCTGAGGCACGGAGCTGCCTCGGAGATTTCTGTGCTCTTTTGTGCATGTGCGTGAAAGCGCAGGCCTCTATTCTCTTTCCTTTCTCCCCGCGCCCCCCCCCCCTCTCCCCACACCCCCACCCCCCCCAACAGGTAGTGCTGAGCGTTAGCAGCCGTACGTCACACTGGGCGGGCCTTAATTGGCCCGCTCACTTAAAATGGCGGCACACAGCTGATCGCGGGTGGCCATCGGCTCTGCGCCCAGCCCGCCAACATTCAGAAAATTCTCCCCCTAGTTGTGTAATTTGATCCTGAATCAATGGTGTAAATTGAGTGATATTAGAATTTCTGCCTATTAAATATCTTGCCTAGTTTTCCTTTCTACTTCAGGCAATAGAAAAGAAAATGGGATGGGGAATATATTATGTGGCCAATCCAAATTCACGTGTTTTAACAACTGTTAAAATTGCCCCATCTTCTTGATGGATCTGAATCTCCCATTTAGTCCCCAATTGCCTTCCATTTTTTCTCCCATTTCTGTTGGTTTCTCTTTCAGATTAAAGCCTGTGTCCTATCCCAGAAGTTCAATCTCATGATCTAACATTTTAGTTGAAGGTGCCTCCTTCAGGCGACAGTCAGCAGTTTCTACATTTTAAAATCCCATGACAGCTTTTGAAGACTTAGCTAGTTTTAGCAACCTAGTCAATATCCTCTCCTCAATTAATGCACTAAAACATACTAGCCAGGCACTTGTAGTACACAAAAACAACACTTGCTTGTGCAACCATGGTCACTGCGCTTAAACAACTTTATTAGATCATAACTCAAACTTCTGGTATATAAATTAGGGCTCACAGGATTGGGGCAATATGTTAGCATGGATGGAGGATTGGTTAATGGACAGAGACCATTGAGTAGGAATAAATAAGTTATTTTCTGATTGGCAGTTTGTATCTAATGGAGTTCCACAAGGCTTGGGCTTCAGCTAATTACAATCTACATCAATGATTTGTATGATGTATATGATTTATATACTGTAATGTATCCAAATTTAGAGACAACACAAAGCCAAATGGGAATCTAGGCTGTAAGGAGGATGTACAGAGGCTGCAAAGGGATATCAACAGGTGAAGCAAGTGGGCATGAAGGGGGCAGATGGACAACAATGTGGGGAAATGTGAAATCTTCCATCTTGGTAAGAAGAATAGAAAAGCAGAATTTTTTTTAAAAGGTGAGACACTAGCAAATGCTGTTATGCAGAGGGATTTGGGGATAGGGTGGGAACATGAAATTGAAGTAGTAAATCGGTCATGATCTTATTGAATGATGCAGTAGGCTAGAGAGGCCATATGATGTATACCTGCTCCTATTTCCATTGTTTTTCCGAATGTTTGTAATAAACATTTCATGAATGCAAGTTTTTCTTATCTTTCACATTTAATGTACATGAGTGATTCATGTAATCTGAAGTAAGTGACCATAATTTCAAAACATTTTTCAGGTTTAAGAAACAGAAACCTTTTATAAATTATGTTCTCCTTGATCAGGTTCAATATAGCAGATATCCAAAATTTGCTTTTCAGTCCACTGAACATTTGAGATTAAGGAGGGTTTTATACAGTGTTTGATCATTCCATCTTTGATAAAAGCTGCGATCTGGATAAGGGAACTTTTGTTGCATCCTTACATCTCTCAGTTTTCACGAGTATCAAGAAGGAGAAGAGAAAATACATCAACGAATAAAAAACTAATACCACTAAAAACACTTGTCAAGCAGATGATGACAGCTCTCTAAGCATTTGCTTTGCTTCTCAGACAAAATGTGCAGCCAATACAGCTAGCACAATTCAACCAAACATCTGCACATTTAATGCTTCTGTGTTTCTGGAAGCCAGTTGGAGATCATTATCATAATAAAGCCAAGCAGTATTTTTTTACAGTTATGCATCTCTCCTACAACATAAGTTTTTGATGGGCCTCAAAGTAAATTACAGGAAGATTATCTAGAATTTTGAATGAGGTTGCACAGGGTTCTAAATCTACAATTTCTTCCCAGAACATTCTCGAAGAATCATAAAAAGATATAGTACAGAAGGAGGCCATTTGGCCCATTGTTCCTGTGTCAGCTCTTTGGTAGAGCTATCCAATTAGTCCTATCACCTTGCTCTTTCCCCATAGTCTTGCAAAGATTTTCCCTTCAAGTATTTATCCAATTCTCGTTAAATATTATTACTGAATCTGCTTTCACCACCAGGCAGTGTATTCCAGATTACAACAAATTGTTCTGTCAAAAAAAATGTCTCTGTCAATCACTTTAAAACTATGTCCTCTGTTTACCCACCCTTCTGCCACTAGAAACCGTTTCCCCTTCCTTACTTTATCAACACCATTCATGACTTTGAACACCACTTTCACATCACTTCTTAATCTTCTCTGCTTTAAGGAAAACAATACCAGCTACTCCAGGCTCCACACACACCTGAAGGCCCACATCCCTGGTTCCATTTTAATCAATCTTTTCTGCACCCTCACTTAAGGCCTTGACATTCTTCCTAAATTGCAGGGTCCAGGATGGAACACAATAGTCCACCCGAGGCCTAAACAGTGTCCTACAAAGGTTTAGTGTAACTTTCTTTGTGTTCAATGTTTCCGAATATGCTTTTATAACAGCTTTTTCCTGCTACCTTCAAAGATTTTGGAACATACACCCCTAGGTCTCTCTGTTCCTGCCCCCTTTTAAAAATTGTATCATTTAGTTATTTTGTCTCATTCTCCCTACCAATCTGTATCACTACTTCAGTGTTAAATTTTATCTGCCACGTGTCCACCCCTTTCACTGTTTGTGTGTTTATGTTCCCCTGAAGTCTCATTGTTTACTACAATTATGAGTTTCATGTCATCTTCAAACTTTGAAATCAATTCTTATATACCCAAGTCCAGGTCATTAATATGCATCTGAATATATATTCATTAATTATTATCACTAATAGATAGCAAAAAGAGCAGAGGTCCTAATTCTGATCCCTGGAGAACACCACTGAGCAACTGCTCACCAATACTTTCTAGCCAATTTATATCCACTCTGCCACTGCCCTTTTAATCCCGTGGGCTTCAATTTTGCTAACAAACCTATTATGTGGTACTTTGTCCAATGCCTTTTGAAAGATCACATGGACAACATCAGGAATCACAAATTTGATCTAAATTTGTACCTTGTAGCTAGTAAAACTCTAGTTGCAGAGTAGTAAAGGATATTCCTGGGAATCTTGTAGTTTCCAGACTTCTCCAGGAATCATTATTACAGTCCAGGGATTTTAAACCAGATTTGGTTTGTTCAATCGCTTCTGGTTCTTCCAGCTTTGTGTTGATTTCAGCATCTTTTACTGATAACTGTTGAGCTGATATATTTTCACCTAATTGTGTTGCTCCTTGACCCAATAACTTTTCAAAGTGATCTATCTACTCGTTTCCTTGCTTCTGTATGCTTTCCTTTCAATTTTCCTTTTGGCGTCTGTCTCTGTTCAGTTTATATCATTGATTAGCTTCCCTGCATTTTCATTCTCAGGATGTGGGTGGCATTAATTGTCCATACCCAGTTGCACTGGGCAGGTGATAATAGGCTTTTATTTCTTCAACCTCGCAGTCGAAGAGGTTTGATATGACAGAGTGGCTTTGGACAACTCAAAAAGCAGCTAGAAGTCAATCTGGGACTATAATCACAATAATACCAGACCAAGTAAGTGTGGCAGGTTTCCCTTCCTAGAGGACATTAGCATCCTTGTTTTCAAATACCTCCATTCAATCCTCCCTATCTCTCTATCCTCTCCCAGTCTGACAATCCTTCCTATCTCTCTATCCTCTCCCAGTTTGACAACCCTCCCTATCTCTGTATCCTCTCCCAGCCCTACAACCATCCAAGATAAGAACATAAGGAGTAGGAGTCGACCATACAGTCCATCGAACATGCTCCACCATTCAGTAAGGTCGGTAACTTCAACGTTAGCTTCACTTGCTCGCCTTATCACTATATCTTTGATTCCTCCAATTTTGGCCTCTTGCACACCCGATTTTAGTCGCCCCACTACTGGTGGCTATGCATTCAGCTGTCAAACCCTAAGTTCTGGAATTCCCTCCCTAAACCTCTCCACACTCTCTTTCCTCCTTTTAAAATGGTCCTTAAAACCTACCCCTTTGACCAAGCATCTGCCCAATATCTCCTTATGTGGCTCAATGTCAAATTTTGTCTGTTAATTTGTCTGTTATTCCTATGAACTGCCTTAGGACGTTTTACAACATCAAATGTGCTATATAAATGGAAGTTGTTGTGGCAAACCAATTGGGTTTGTGCAACAGTCCATTAACTTCATGCTCACTTTTACTGATACCAGATCTACCATCATTGAATCCCATTTTATCTTTATAGCTGTGGAACAGAGTGTGGTTGCAGTCATCATCAGCTTGGTCCTCTGCTGTTTTCAGTTCTTGTTTTAATGGTTCTGTTCTCACTTTGTCACAGTTTCAAGTGTCCTCTACCTAAGCGACGATTTTCCGATCAGATTTTCTTCAACCCATCTGCTTTCTTGGGGATTATTTGTGGAGCAGTTGTGGTGACACTTTTCCCATTATTATTGCACTGATGTGTTCTCTTTTTCATTGGAAACTTCGTCAAGTCTGTCTTGATAATAAATTGGCTTTTCACGTTACTATCTTTATTTAATTTACTCCAGTCTCCCTGGCAATCTTCCAGTTATGCTTGGAGCCCTTAAGCAAACACTAATGACGGCTGTCATTGTTCTATGGTCTGAAATGACCATGTTAAAGGAGCTGTAAACTTCTTCATTGCTGATGTTGTTTTCCCACTTTTTCCAGACTAAGACGTAATCCAGCTAGGGTTTTCTCAGTATTTGAGGAATTTATATGTTCACGCTCCTCTGCTTTTCTTCACAAGCCTTTTATTTGTAGACCAGAGGTTGAATTTCATGATATAAATCTCTGCTTCCATTTATATCATCAAGAAATGAATCGTCAACTATTTATTTATTCAACCCCGCATTCCTATCACTTCCAACAGGAAGGAGGTTACAGGTTGGGATATATTCTGTTGTTAATGGAATTAAGTACATCTGTACATGGACTGTATTTCTTGAGCTGCAGTAGGTTATTTTGGTAGCCAATGGGCTACTGGACAATTCCGTAAAAAAGGGGAATACTCGAATGGGTAAAGATTACAGTGCTATGGAGAATGAGCAGGAGAGTGCAACTAATTGGATAGCTCTTTCCAAGAGCTGGCGCAGGCATGGTTAGCCAAATAGCCGCCTCTTAGGCTGTATGGTTCTAAATTCTACTGTTAATTAACTCTAGAGACAGACATTACTTTGTTACATACAGGATGAGGAGAAGTCCTACTCCTCTCTCTGTGGTTCCTGGATTATACTTTGCTGCTAAAGCTATAACTAAAATCCATTAATCATGAAGATCTTGGCCTTTCTCTTCTTTATTCTCCAGAGAGGCACCATTCCAGTAGACAGATCCTCTAAATGTCATAACTTCTATATCACTTCTACTAATTTTTTTTTACAAATTTTGCGTTTGAAGTGTAAATATTGAATCTGGATTCCTTTATTGTCTTTGTGCATTAATCATGATAAGAATCCAGCAAAATTTTTCAAAAGTTGAGTTGTATAAAACCACTGCATAAGAAAGGAAAGTTAAGCCTCACCATTCACTGCAGAGGGATATCAGTTACATCAGCAGCTGCAACGATTTACAACAAACCAGTGCTCAATAAATGTCACCTAGCAATAAACAACTTCAACAGATAGAACCAGAGTGGCTTCAAGAAAGGAAGGTCAACAATTGGTCACACACTTGCATTGAGAAAACTTATTGAAGAAGTAATTAGAAGTGAATTTCTTGTGTCATTACATTTGTGGATTTTAAGCAGACTTTCAGCTCCATCCATCTCGATCAAGTGTTCAAAATGACGAAGGCATATGAAATTCCAGATAAAAGCCTCATAGCCACCTCCGTGATGTAAAACAATACCACAACAATAGAATAATGTCTAGACGATGACACAGATTAAAGCAGGAGTGTTTCTTCACTGCCATCCCTTTTCATGCATCATTGTGTTGGAGGGTGTGATGAGGACAACAGCAGTCTCCGAGCAAAGCAAAGATGGTTTTCTCATCCGGACAGAAAGCAGGCATAGATGTCTGGCAAAAAAGATCATCAGGCCGAACGATCTTGCCCCCATGATGATGGATTTGGAGGCAGGGTAGCTGGAAAAATAAGAGGGGAGAGCCATGTTCGGACAGCTCCGCAATGCGTTCCCATTGCCGGGCAGTGGCCTGGGATGTCGATCGGTTGTCCTCTCCATGGAGAAGCAGAGCCAATTAACATAGTTAAGGCCCCAATTAAGGGTGATGTTGTGGTTTCAACATTTTGTTGGCATTTGAGTGCCCTCCACTGGGCATGGAGGCCACCAACTCAATGGAGGATTCCATCTGAGCCAGGGGCTCCATGCCACACACAGCGGGTTGGGTGCATTAAAGTTCGTAATCATGGCCGAGACCATCCAGCTGAGGGTTTCCCTTCCATCCATGTGCACCTAAGACTTGGATTCCTTTTATTTGCTCACTGCATGCTGAGGTGCCCTCTGAATCCCTGGCTCTGCAACATCAATGCCCATCTCTCCCAATAGGGCTGCCTTGGTTCTAGAGTTGCTGGCACTCTGATTTGGGTGTTAATTATGAGACCAACTCCAGGGGGATTGCAACACTGGTCTCACTTCTGTCAAACAGCAGGTTTGGAACCCTTACAAAAACCCAGGGGAAAATTCTGCCCATAGACTTTGATTTTGCAGATGGGATTGCTCTTTGCGGTGACACTATAAAAGATGAATAGAAATTATTAAACAAGGCAGGTAAGCAGCAAAGTTGGTCTCCAAATGAATGCAGAGAAAATCAAATGTATTATGCCAAACATCAACTTAGAAACAAGTGAACTAAGAACTATACGAGTGAAGTATTAGCAGAGGTCAGCAACTTGAACTTGGAATCATGAATTATAACAACAGAAAACGATAGTAACTGCAGAATAGATGAGGCTTGGTCAGCTTCCAGGCAAATTAATAAAAAATCTGAGCAAAGATCAGATGAAAATATTCAGAAGCACTAAGAGCCTGTGTTAATATACGGTGCTGACAGGTGGACATCTATTAAGATACTGGGAAAGAAACAAGATGCTATCTTCTAAAGGTAGTTAAGGAAAGCCTTATATATCAGCAAGAAATTCGCATCAGTAGTTTTGACAGAGGAGAACAGGAGCAAAAACAAAGGGCTTGCATTTTTATGCAGCACCTTTCACGACCTCAGGATGTCACAAAACTTTTTTTTTTTTTTGTAAAAATATACTTTATTCATAAAATATCTTCAATCACATTCCAAACCATTTCAATAACAACATTACAAGGGTACAATCCAGGTTAAACTTTTACAAAATGTATCACCAGGTGCATCAGTACAAACAATATTACAATCATTTACAGCCTTTCATTTTGATCTGTACAGCCCGAGGGGCTCTAAACAGTTCCCAGTCTCTCGGTGCGCTGTGGTAGAAAGGTCTTAGACAGCGACCCTTCCCCATTGCGCCTTTGCGGCAGCTGCCCCAAGCTTTAGTGCGTCCCTCAGCACGTAGTCCTGGACTTTGGATTGTGCCAGTCCGCAACAATCGGTCGGGGACAACTCTTTGTGCTGGAAGACCAACAAGTTTCGGGCAGACCAAAGCGCCTCTTTCACCGAGTTGATGATCCTCCAGCTGCAGTTGATGTTTGTCTCGGTGTGTGTCCCTGGGAAAAGCCCGTAGAGCACAGAGTCCTGTGTCACACAACTGCTCGGGATGAACCTCGACAGCAACCACTGCATCTCTCTCCAGACTTTCTTTGCAAAGGCACAATCCACAAGGAGGTGAACAACGGTCTCTTCCCCACCACAGCCACCTCGAGGGCAACGTGCAGAGGGGGTGAGCCTCCTGGCGTGTAGGAAGGATCTGACGGGGAGGGCCTTTCTCACCACCAGCCAAGCTACGTCTTGGTGCTTGTTGGAAAGTTCTGGCGATGAGGCATTCTGCCAAATGACTTTGACAGTCTGCTCGGGGAACCATCCCACAGGGTCCACCCTCTCCTTTTCCCTCAGGGCCTCTAGGACGTTACGTGCTGACCACTGCCTGATGGACTTGTGGTCAAAGGTGTTTTTCTGCATAAATTTTTCCACCAGGGACAGGTGGTACGGCACGGTCCAACTACCTGGGGCGTTCCGCGGCAGCGTGGCCAGACCCATCCTTCGCAACACCGGGGACAGGTAGAACCTCAGCACATAGTGACACTTGGTGTTTGCGTACTGAGGGTCTACGCACCGCTTGATGCAGCCACACACAAAGGTGGCCATCAGTATGAGGGCGATGTTGGGCACGTTTTTTCCCCCTTTATCTAGAGGCTTGTACATCGCGTCCCTGCGGACACGATCCATTTTCGACCTCCAGATAAAGCGGAAGATGGCTCGAGTGATCGCCATCGCGCAGGAGTCTGGAATGGGCCAGACCTGCGCCACGTACAACAACAGCGAGAGTACCTCACACCTGATGACCAGGTTCTTACCCGCAATGGAGAGGGAGCGTCGCTCCCACATGTCCAGTTTCCTTTTCACCATAGCCACTCGCTCCTTCCAGTTTCTAACGCATGCCCCGGTCCCTCCGAACCATATCCCCAGCACCTTCAGGCCGTCAGCCCTGACAGTGAAGGGGACAAAGGATCGGTCAGCCCAGTTCCCAAAGAACAGGATGTCACAAAACACTTTAGAGTCAACAAAGTGCTTTTGAAGTGTAGTCACTGTTGTAATGTAGGAGATACAAGCAACCAATTTGCATGCACAGTAAGATCCTACAAACAGGGTAATAACGACCAGATAATCTATTTTTGATGATGTTGATTGAGGGATAAATATTTGCTTGGACACCACAGCTGATCTTTTACATCCACCTGAGAGAGCAGACAGGGCCTTGGTTTATTGTTGCTTCTGAAATACATCACCAATGGCAGTGCAGCAATTCCTCACTTGCTGCTCTGGAATACATCAACCCAGATCTTTGTGCTCAAGGCTCCGGGGTGGGACTTGAACCCAAAGCTTTCTCACTCAGAGCTGAGTGTGCTGCCAACTGAACTATGGCTGAAATGATGATACAGGCTCACCTCTACATCCCTACGTTTGAATACATGCACACTCTCCCAAATCAATCAGCCCTTTAACTGAGGAAATGAGATCCATTGTCCTTCACTAAACTGCTCAGGTTTCAGTGGCAGAGAATATCAGTCCATATCAACCATCAGACTGGTATGGGCCAGAAGTCTGCCTCTTGGATTGAAAGTTGAGAAACTGGCATATGCTCAGCACTAAACCAGTCTGCCATTAAGATTCAAGAGAAAAGCGCAATTAAATTGAGCTGGCCAGGTTTTGTAACCCTTACTAGATTTCCAGAAACCTTAGACCCTGTTCAAACTCAAGGAGTGTTCATTTTGCATTGCAGGAAGTTGTACCCTGCAAGACTCCTTAGCCTGAGGCCTGGCCAATTTAACTCTTGGGTCCCATTTAAATTGTTTAGATCAGTGTCTCATCCAAAACCAGTGGCAAGAACAGTTTGGCAGGAGGGAGTAATGGTCTTTGGAGAATAGAGTTGCCACTGTGATTAAATGTATTTCTGGAAGTTTCATCACATGACTTGCCCCATGCTCCAGCCATGAGTCTGCCAACACATCCATCCTTGTGAAGTACTGCTTTTCTACGCCAATTGGAAAGCAAAAAGACTCATTGTCCAATTGGATGATGCTTGACTGTCAGCCAAACAGCCTTTTTTCCCATTTACAATATTTTCATATCTGGTAAAGAGAAACACTGAAAGAAAATAATCTTTTTTCATGTCCCTGTGATTTTTCTCCAGGATTACACAAGAGTCCTGGAGATTGACCTTCACTTCCTGGAAACTCCAGGCAAATCCTGAAGGGTTGGAAACCCTACTGGAGAACCATGGCAAATGTGAGCAGGCAAGAATCTGAGAGTAGCAGAGGAGGCAGGTTTTGTTGCAGATAATGATCGTTAAATGCTTTTAAAACTGGGCTACATTACTGAAGATAAAGGATTCCTGGTTCACATGGGATACAACTCGATGGTTAGATTTTGGAACAATTTGAGTACCCAAATGTTGCTTAAGTCAGATCATTTGGGTTAAGCTATTGTTTTACCAATGATGCACAATGAGAGACCAATCGTACAGTCCCCATACAAAAGCAAAATGTTGCAGATGCTCGAAATCTGAAATAAAAACAGAAAATGCTGGAAATGCTCAGCAGGTTTGGAGCATCTATGGAGACAAAGAGTTAATGTTTCAAGACAATGACCTTTCAACTTTCTGATGAAAAGTCAGACCTGAAATGTTAAGTCTGTTTCACTCTCCACGGAAGGTCCAGACCTGCTGAGTATTTTAAGTGTTTTCTGTTTTTATTTATGTATAGTTTCCATGGGTAGAATCTTACCTATGGCAGGTGGGCTGGGTGGGAGCGGAGCCGATCTCTGCCCGCGATCGGCTGCGTGCTGCCATTTTACGCGGGCGGGCCAATTAAGGCTCGCCCGGCATAACGCGCAGCCGGTAGTACTCAGAGCTACCTGTGCGGGCGAGGGGAGGAGGGAGAGTTGGTGCCTGTGCTCTTTTGCGCGAAAGAGCGCAGCAATATCTGAGGCATGGAACTGCCTCAGGAAGATTAAATAATTTAAAATAACTTTTATTATCCACTTAAACATGTCCCCTCATGTGACAGTGTCACATGAGCTGGGACATGTTTGTGAGGTTGACAAAATTTATTTATTGATTTTATAAAACCTTCAGAAAACCTCATCCTGCTCGTGGATGAGGTTTCTTGGAAAACGCGAAGGCCGCTTGGGCTCTTTGCCCGCCCGCCAACCTTAAGGTTGGACAGGCAGCATTGTTAATGGGTAAATTGCTTTCTTAATGGCCTTAATAGGCCGTTGACAGTTCAGCAGGCGTGCAGCCGCCTCCAGCATGCACTCGCCGAATGCAATATCGACATGACGCGCAATGACATTTCGCATCATTTTGCGCGTTGGGCCACCCCCGCACGCTGACAGCAATTTTCTGCCCCATGTCTATTTTCTGCTGTCATTATGGTTAGACTGCAAGAAAATACAATGTTAGGGCTGAGGTTTGTGCTTATTTAACTGAGAATGAATCTGAAACACAAGATCCCGATTTTAACACATCCATCTGAAATGATTGGGGTGTACGGGTGGTCTCACAAGCAAACCACTTTAAGACTCTGCTTAAAGTATCCTTTTGGTTCTCTCTCCCTTCTCTAGGTAGTATCCTTGAGTTGAGGGTTGCCGAACCATAGCTTAAGCTGGGAATTTACTACAGGGTAGGGCATGGAGGCTGATTCAAGATCCATCTCAGCCAGAATCGAGTTCGAACCCAAAGGACAGCTGCCAAAGTTGGTACTAGGGTAACATACATACCAGAAGAGTCTAGTGAATGGAGGGATGTGACCATTGTAGGGAGGGCAGGGAAAGCTACCAGCAAATTCAAACATCAGCTAAGTGTTCAAATGATGGACAAGGGGTAAGATCTATGGACTGGCAAAATGAGGGGAAATGTAGAAAGCTAGAAAACACACTGCAAGTTCCCATAGCAGATCTGGAAGTGACTCTAGTCCTAGGTAATGATCATGTACTGGCAACAGGACATCTGATCATTGGAGGGAGAGGTCAAGCAGCAAAGGTCCAGAAAGAGAGAAGAGAGCAGCTAGTGGCCATAGTTTGATGAGAACAATGACTATAGAACAAACTAGGAACACCACTAGCAGTAGAAGTCCTTATGATCGGGAAGTTTTGGAAGCTACAAATAAATTAGAAGATAAATCAATAAGATATGCGAAGGGTTGGACAGTTGGAAAATATTTGATGCATCTTCTGAAGTGCCAGATAGGGAACAGCCAGCTTATCACATAAGTGGATTTGTACGGAAAAAGTACTTCCTGATGGGGCATAAAAGACTATAAGACATAGGAGCAGAAGTGGGCCATTCGGCCCATAAATCTGCTCCACCATTCAATGAAATCGTGGCTGATCTGATAATCCTCAACTCCACTTTCCTGCATTTTCCTCATAACCCTTGATCCCCCTACTGATTAAAAATCTGTCTATCTCAGCCTTAAATATACTTACCGATCCAGCCTCTACAGCACTCTATGGTAAAGAATTCCACAGATTGACTACCTTCTGAGAGAAGAAATTCCTCCTCATCTCTGTTTTAAATGGGTGACCCCTTACTCTGAGATTATGCCCTCTGGTCCTAGACTCTCCCACAAGGGGAAACAACCTCTCAGCATCTACCCTGTCAAGCCCCCTAAGAATCTTATGTTTCAATAAGATCGCCTCTCATTCTTCTAAACTCCAATGAGTACAGGCCCAACCTACCCAATCTCTACTAATAAGAAAATCCCTCCATACCCGGGATCAACCTAGTGAACCTTCTCTGGACTGCCTCCAATGCCAGTACATCTTTCCTTAGATAAGGGACCAAAATTGTTCACAGTATTCTAGATGTGGTCTAACTAGTGCCACGTATAGTTTTAGCGAGACTTCCCTAATTTTATACTCTATTTCCTTTGAAATAAAGGCCAACATTCCATTTGCCTTACCTATTACCTGTTGAACTTGTATGTTAGCTTTTTGGGATTCATGTACAAGGACTCCCAAATCCCTCTGTGCTGCAGCCTTCTGCAGTCTTTCTCCATTTAAATAATATTCAGCTCCTCTATTCTTCCTGCCAAAGTGCATAACCTCACATTTTCCCACATTATATTCCATCTGCCAAGTTTTTGCCCAGTCACTTAACCTGTCAATAGCCCTCCGTAGACTCCTTATGTCATCCTCACCACTTGCCTTCCCACATGTTTTTGTGTCATCTGCAAACTTAGTACATTTATTTCTCTCATCCAAGTCACTAATTTATATTGTAAATAATAGTGGCCCCATCACTGATCCCTGTGACACTCCCCTAGTTACAAGTTGCCATCCCAAAAATGCCCCCCTTATCCCAACTCTGCCTTCTATTAGTTAGCCAATCCTCTATCCATGCTAATATACTACCCCCAACACCATGGGCTCTTATCTTATTAAGTAGTCTTATGTGTGGTACATTATCGACCACCATCTGGAAATCCAAATATATTACATCTACTGGTTCCCCTTTATCTATCCTGCTTGTTACCATCTCAAAGAATTCTAATAAATTTGTCAGGCACGATTTCTCCTTCATGAAGCCATGCTGACTCTGCTTGATTAGATTATGTATTTGTAAATGCTCTGCTATTACATCCTTTATAATAGACTCCCACATTTTCCCAATGACAGATGTTAAGCAAACATGCCTATAGTTACCTGTTTTTTTTTTTGTCTCCCGCCATTTTTGAATAAGGGTGTTACATTGGCCATTCCCCAATACTCTGTGACTTCTCCAGAATCTAACGATTCTTGGGAGATTACTACCAGTGCATCCATTATCTCTGTAGCTACTTCCTTTAATAGCCTAGGATGAAACCCATCAGGTCCAGAGGACTTATCGGCCTTTAGCCCCATTAGTTTCCCTAGTACTTTTTCTCTAGTGATAGTTATTGTATTTATTTCCTCCCCCATTTTTGCCCCTTGATTATTTAGTATTTTTGGAATGCTATTAGTATCTTCTACTATTAAGACTGAAGCAAAGTATTTATTCCTCTGCCATTTCCTGGTACCCCATTATTATTTCTCCAGCCTCATTCTCTAAGGGGCCTATATTCACTTTGGCCTCTCTCTTCCTTTTCTGAAAATGATACTAGTGGTTTGAGGTCTTGAAGAGAGACTTGGTGATCAGGACGTTTGAATGGACTCCCCCAAGGAAGGAAGTGATCATGAAGATTTTCTTAGCTCTCTTAACCACGTTCTTAGAAATGTAGGCTGATCGATATAAAAGCCACATTTTTGCAGGGTAAGAAATTTCAAAGGGAAGTGTTTTCGAAACCATCTAAAGAAGCGAGTGATGTAGAAGGGAAGCTGTGGAAATTAAACAAACGTGTTTATGGATTGGTTGACGCATCGAGGGGATGGTATTTCTTGGTTAGGTCCATCTTGCTTAAAGTAGGTTGTATTCAGCCAAACGCGGACCCAGCAATGCTCTACTGGTATCACAAAGAGGAACTCACAGGCATCTTTATGATGCGTGTTGATGATTTTCTATGGGCGGGTTCTCTGGAAATTTAGCAATTTATTATAGGTAAGATAAAAGAGGAATTTAAGATTGGAAGTTTGGCTACAGGGGCCTTTAAATATATGGGGTTAGACATTAAGCAGAATAAGTTGGGAGTAACATTGAATCAACAATCATACTTAGAAGGTGTTAATCATATCCTAATAAATTGGGCCTGGTCCTCACAGAAAGATGATCTTACATCCAAAGAAGAAGCAAAACAGTTAAAAAGCTTGATTGGACAATTAAATGCAATCAGACAAGATTTGATGCCAGTATTAGAACTTAGTACTATGGTGAAACATGCTACATTTGAGAGGAGGTTCTTAGAATGAATAAAATATTAAAACATTTAAATTTGTAGAAAAAGGGAACTCATTGGGTATCCAAATGATGTGAAGTTAGCCCTTTTAGTGATGCCTCCCATGCCAATGTTCTGGATGGGTATTCGAGTCCAGCTGGATTTTTCATATTCTTGGTGGGTGAGAATTGAAAATATTGTCCCTTGGCCTGGGAAGCCAAGAAAATAAAAAAAGGTGGTTTAAAGTATCCTAGCCGCAGAAACACTGGTGCAAGTGGAAGCAATAAATATGGAATTGTACTTACATAAAATTCTGATGGAAATACTAAACAAGGGGCATTCTGAGAAATGTTTACCCATTGAATGATATGTGGATCTCTGTTCTCTTTGAGATAATGTTCATTTGACAAAGAATGTCACTGAAGAGGTTGAGCATTGATTTTGCTAGTATAAAGGAAATGTTGGAGAGAAAAGAGATCTCTAAAATAAAATGGTTCAACGTAGGTAACCAATTATCAGGCTGTTTTACAAAGAGAAATGCTTGCTCCAAGAAATTATAGGAGGTCCTAGAAGAGATCTTGGGTTATGAAGAACTGTAAAAAATATGGAAAACCAATGTTTTTCTTTGCTTGCATTGTAGTTATTTAAATATGTTTAAAGTTTTTTTTGTTTAATGAAAGGGGAATCTGTGAATGGTTGGTTGATTATGTTGTTAAAGACACACAAATGATGGGCATTGTTTGACTGAGGAAAAAGAGCACATATAAAGAAAGTCAGAGCAGCTCTAGTCGCACAAGCATTTAGGGTGTAGTTTTGACAGTACAGATGCATGTGAAATGTTGAGGCTTTGAGTTCAAATCTCATCTTCAGCAGCACTTTTCCACAGCTACGTTCATGCCTAGGTGTCCCTGGACAGTACACTTGAAGTCTTCCATGACTGGGATGTCGCAGTGGGTGGAGTACATCACAAGCCACCAAAATGACATTTTGATAAGTTTCCTTTTGTAGTTTTATTTCAAGTACAGTGCCCCTTTAAGGGGTGTTAATTAGTTAGTTTGCTTATTTCTTGTTTACTCAAAAGTATGAAGAGTCACTTGAGACATTGGAGTTAATTATCACTCTCCATAATAATTTTATTTTCCTTTTGATATTTTTCTTTTAGTTACAGTGTCCCTTTAAGGGGTGTTAAATAGTTTCTCATTTATTCAGAGTATAAAGAGAGCCAGAGGGACACTGAGTTAGCGATTAGGAGGTAGAGATCTGTAATGCTGCATCCTGTGAATAAACCTACTAAATGGGAAATGACTTGTGTCTTGTTACCTACTTCATTGAGCTTGGGTCCATTTAACACATGCAATCCTGCCCTTGTTCTGCTTTCTTGTGGCTGCAGCAGGTGGCAGATTTCAGTGAGGACATCCTTGTTGAAGTGCAGACATTCTGGGCCGACGGGCCTTTTTCTGTGCTGTAGACCTCTGACTCTATGACACTGTGCCTCACTGAGGTTTAGTTAGGACAATTGCTCTTTGAAAATCCAGGACAGATATAGTCTCCTGCTCTGAGCCATTCTATTTCCCTCTTCCTCCTCCTTCAAGCAGGTTGTTTTATGTTTATTCTCCAAGTTAATCTCTACTCCAAGGGTAATGGCTGCTAGTGCAACTGGTTTTTGCAAAAGCCTTGAAATCAACAAGTGCTTTGGGCACTTGCTGCACTATTCCCTGCCGACTCTGCATCTTGAACCAACTATAAAAAACACCAAAAAACTGAAGCAATAGCCAGAATAAATCAACCGGTAACTAATCTGCATATATTTGTTGATCTTTTTTAAACAGCGTTGGTGGAGGAACCTTCTTGCCGCTGAACACATGCTCAGCTCTAGGTTTAAGACAGGATGTTGGCTCAAGTGTTGAGCTCTGAAATAGCGCTGCTGGCATCAAATCAGTGTGACAGGCTGATTGATATCAAGATCTGTCTGCTCGGTATACTTCTGGCAGTTGTTTAATGTGCCCCTGTTAATGCCCTCCCCAAATGGCATCCAATGCAATTCTCCTCAAAGAACAGGTGTGAATGGTCCCAATTCTGCACTCGAGCTTGTTCAATACAATAGTTTGGTGTAGCTTTTTCAATATAGTGTGATGAAGCCATTGAAAGGTAATCTCTCAACAATAATCACACACTGTTTTGAACAAACTATTGCTGAAAGTAAAGAATTGGTTTAATCTTGTGAACACATGCCATTAGCTCAAACACCAGTTTCTTTGGTCTTGAGTTGAGTGAAAAAAAAGGGTTTTTCTTTCCTTTCAACTAACAATGTTTGCGCCATTTATTATACCCTAGAGCTGCAGACATGGCTCATGAACAACCATGTGGGAAAAGAAACTACTTTCATTCTTACTTATACTTTTTTAAAGCTCAGAAATCAGAACAACTGCTGCTGCCCCCTCATACCACACAGTAAAGGTTCTAGTTATAATCTATAGTAGATCTCCTGTGGCATTACTCAATGAGTTAGAAAATGTGTTGTTTACAACGATTGGAGTGGTGGCAACAAAGTGTAATTTTTACAGAAAGTAACTGTGAAAATCACGGGAAGTGCATGCTCTTCACAAACCTTTATTAATAGTTTCTGTAAATAATTACATAATTAATAATTAATAATTTATGCATAGTCAATGTGATCATCTGGACTGGTTTCAATGGTCTGGGGGAATCAGAGGAATTTTCTGCATAGTCTACACCCCACAACCCCCTTAGTGGCCCTGATCATTTTTTTCCTATTCCTTTTTGAGCCTGGGAGAGTACATGGCTGAGAGTAATGGTGGGTGGGTGAGGTTGAGGATTGCGATCTTGTGATACTCCAGGCATCACAGGTATGGGGCAGGCTTGATAGACTAGTTGACCTTTTCCTGCCCATCATTTTGGATGTTCAATTCTCACTTTAGACTATATGTAGACGATATGCTATTTCCTGTATCTGATTACTAGCAGTGCAGTAACTTGACCTGACATCACTCGGACCGCAACATGTTCTGTTGACGGGGACCGACTGATTTGTAAAGGGATTACTCACCTTGTACGAGTAGCTGCTTCTATATTCTTCTGTTAGTTCAAGTTCTAGGAGCCAAGGGCCCGGACCGTGCCTGCCGGTGTTGGGCGTATTCCGTGGCGTGACTGGACAATATGGAGAGAAAGCCAAAAATTGGTTTCACGACGTAGTGAAACCAGTTTGCAATCATCCGTTCAGCCCGCCGATGGTGGGCCGCGTTCCCCGCCATTGGACATGACATTGGGAGCCTCATTGTAATACAGCAGCATATCATTATAAGGCCAGCCCGCCGGACTCATACTGGATTGTCCGCCCATGTCAGCAGGAAAACACGTCAACGTGTTTCGCAACAACATTAACGAGGCATGCACTTGGCGGGCTGCACTTCGCTAGGGAATTCAAGGTTTGTTTGCCTACCTTGCTTCAGTCAGCACATGCAGTCATCAGTGCCAGGATTCACAGGCAGCACATCATCACTTTTAGGGGAGCTCACGGGCAGGGTTCTACCTACCAGACCAGCCATAAGTGGGGGAGGCTTTTCAATGGCTGCAGGGCAAGGTCTTGCTTGGGGAAGGGGAAGAAGTGGCCTCAGGCAAGGGAAGAGGCTACAGGGCGAGAGCTGTACTGGAGAAGGGGGCTTCTGTGAGGGCACATGTTGATCTGTGCAAGTGGCCCTCAAGATGCTGAGGGCTGAGGAGGCAGTGTCCAGAGGAGATGAGGCCAGATGGACATGTAAGGGTATGTGTGAGAGAGTGAATGATGTCTCTTGAGTGAGATGCCTGTGAATGTGTGACGAGCTTGAGTGTGAGAGTTTAGAGTGATGAGATGGATGCCATACCGTGGCTGCATGGATGAGATCATTCATCCTCTATCTCCATTGGATGGCCAGCCTCTTCTGTGCAACACTGGCGCTGATCACCACTGCCATCGCCTACCAAGCCAGATCAGTAATGTAGCTGCCTCTCCTGCGGCCATACCGGGGGTAGATGACATCACAGCGGGCTTCCACAGTGTCCAAAAGGCGCTCGAGAGCTGCTGTCTTCTTGCCTTTCATGGCCATGTCTTCTTTGCTGCAGTCCTGGGCTGGAATCACTGAGCGCGGACGTACTTTAAACGTGGTGCCTGGCAAGATGAAATGGCTAGGTGACGATTTGGCAGGAAAATCGGAGCCCGTCCACCAGCGAAACAGCATGTAGCCCGGGAAAGCATAATTAATGCGGTGGGTTTGAGACAACATGACATGAAAAGCTGCCATTGCAGCCAGGGTAAAATGTCATTTTACCCACCCGCCACCGCACTTGGAAGGAATCATCCCAGATTTGCACTAAGTTATCTGCCAGCCAGGTTGTATCTTGGTTACCGTTTAACATGTTTCCTGTAGCTCACTGACAATCTGGTAAGCTTATATCAAAAGGTGATATAACGAAGTTACCATAATTCCTCACAGAAAATTAAAAGAATATTAATAAATCTGTCGGATGTAGGCATTTTCCTAACCTGGACTCCAAGGCTTCGGGGTTTGCTTGTACTATGAGGATGACTTTTCACTGTCAACTGAAACATAATGCAAGGGCCTAGGAGCGCACCCCTCTGTTAGTGTTCAATGGCCACCTTTCCCAACAGGATCCTCAGGATTGCCCAGTCATGCAGTGGTTCTGCTGCACCATAGCACTCATTCAAATTTGACGTGTGCGTGAGAGGGAGTACAGGAGCAATCATTGGCACTCTGAAAAATTAGTGCTGCTTGATTGAGCACAGTTGCTTCACTAGGCTGACTCCAAGCATGTCAATTGAGCTCAAGCTAAACACACTCAGCTGCAGTAGAGTGCTCATCTTTGACATGTTTTGCCATTAGCCTGGCCATTTTCTCCCCCCTCGCCCCCACACCCCACATTTGTTTGTGCTCGAACTTCAGTGGGTGCTGTCATGACCCCCTCCCCCCACCCTTCCCAGTACTATTGCCCTTGCCCCAAGGTTACCTTCTCCCCCTTTTCCCCTTTGCACTGTTGCTCTTGCCCTGGCACCACAAGCCAGCCATGAAGAAGCCGCTGCGGATATCTGGGCCTCTGAATCAGTGAAGCTGCTGGGATTATTGTGAGCGCTATGCAAAGTTGTGTGCACTCACCTCCGAGTTCCCCTCAGAGTTGAGGTCGCCAGGTTCAGGCTTTTTAAAGGCAGTTGTAAATCATGTCATTGTGAAATCACGCTGACCTGAGATTTAAATTTGAGGTGGGCGGATGATTTTGGCATGTGACCATAATTGTAATAAATTTGCATCTAATTATTAAGTTCCCAACATTTGACGGTGGAAAATGTGGCCTGCCATTGAGGGGGGGGGGGAGAGGGGCAATCGCATCCTGGATTTACATCGTCGGGAAACGCGACTAGGGCTTTTCGTGAGATTCTCTGATCTTGTCACCGAACACACCCGTCATGAACAGAGGCAGAGAATCCCGGCCTTGGTTTTGATTCTGTTTGATAGTGCTCCTGTGAGGAACCTTGGAATATTTTATTATGTTAAAGGTGCTACATAAATGCAAGTTGTAGTTGTATACATAGGCCATTACACTTCTATCAATGGTTCAGATAAGAACTTGCAGGCCCATGCGTCCTGAACTCAGATTATCTGTCTTCAGTTATATATTCCCTATTTGGCTTTATAAATCAGGTGCCACCCAGGTCACCTGTCTGTTTGGGAAAATCTCTTTTTTAGCACTTTTCTCTCATTGTTCAATCAATCCTAAATCAGGACGGTGATGGGCAGAGAACCTGCACATGTGGGTGGACAGAGCAGAGAGCCATATCTCGCAGAGAAGAGCGAACAGAGACAGTGGAGTAGGAATTGAATGTGGTTGCACCCAATTTTGTGTACAAACACCTCCTGCCTCAAGGACACCTGAACGATGTCCAACCGAATATTGAGGCGGAGTCACCTAAAGCAGGCATTATGCCCCTTGCATATGCTAATGAGGAGTCTGATGCCGGCTTTAGGACTCCTCGAGGAAATTCAGATGCCCTGAGTGAAGCAGGCTTCAGGCCTCCTTTCTCCCAACTCTCCTGAAGACCCCTGACATTCCAAATTTCTTGTCACACCCTGAAAAATGCCTCTGGGCCACTGTCAATGGGGAAAGCAATTTAATATTCATCTTTATTAAATAGGTGAGATGTCTGCGGAGACCCAACAGGTAGTGATAACTCACTCAATGCTAATTTCAGGTTACATATGGCTGTCTCTGCTTGGGGAGTGCAATCTAAGCTGAAGGCCATTTTTGTATGTCCGAGACACCATGCATAGCAATTCACATATGCAGATTTTAGATTGTAGCAATCACAAATCACCACTTCAATGATCTTCATTGCCCACGCATGTTGAATGCTCTGTGCTATCCTAGGGAAGTCCCAAATGATTAATTTTCATATCATTAACTTAAATGCATCATTTAAATAAAATTTTTGCATATTTCGTGAAGAGCAGATTAGGTTGCCTTAAAAGACCCACCAGAATTTTAACCTGAGCAATCTCCAATTGGATCTCCCATTATTTTTCCTTTTTTTTCCCTTTCTACGTCCATTCTCAGGTCATGGGACAGATCTCACTGATCTTCATCAAGGGCACTGACCGAAAGAAAATGCTTATTTTTTTAAAAAACTTCACTTTCCTAATAATTCATGCTCTCAGTTCAATTATTAAACTTGTTCTAAGGATGTGGAGGTCACATTTATTGCCTATTCCTTCGTCTTGCTGAAGCACTGTGGTAGCAATGCTCTGTACAAAAGAGTGGCTTACTGGGGCATTAAGAGTCAACCATATACAATGGGCTTAAGTCATATTCTTTTAATTCTTTCATGGGACTTGGGCATCACTGGCAAGCCTAATCCCTAATTGCGCTTGAGAAGGTGGTGGTGCCTTCTTGAACCACAGCAATCCATGTGGTGTAAGTACACCTACAGTGTTCTGACTTAGCGACAATGAAGGGATAGTGATATCGTCCCAAGTCAGGATGGTGAGTGGCTTGGAGGGGAACTTGTAGGTGGTGGTGTTCCCATGTGTTTGCTACCCTTGTCCTTCTAGATGGTAGAGGTTGCAGGTTTGGAAGGCGCTGTTCAAGGAGCCTTGGTGAGTTGCTGCAGTGTATCTTGTAGATGGTACACACTGCTGCCACTGTGCATCAGAGGTGGAGAGAGTGAATGTTTAAGTTTGTGGAAGGGGTGCTGATCAAGCGAGCTGCTTTGTCCTGGATGGTCAAGCTTCTTGTGTCGCTGCACTCATCCAGGCAAATGGAGGGTATTCAATCACACTCCTGGCTTGTGCCTTGAAGATGGTGAACAGGCTCTGGGGAGTCAGGAAGTGAGTTACTCATCTTAGAATTCTCAGTGTTTCCCTGTTCTTGCAGCCACAGAATTTATATGGCAAGTCGAGTTCAGTTTCTGGTCAATGATAACGTCCACACATTCTGGTGGCTAATTGTTTTTTTTACAATAAGGTGGCACCTTTCACAGTCAATTTTTTCTGG
Organism: Cetorhinus maximus; assembly: GCF_964194155.1. Taxonomy (NCBI): domain Eukaryota; kingdom Metazoa; phylum Chordata; class Chondrichthyes; order Lamniformes; family Cetorhinidae; genus Cetorhinus; species Cetorhinus maximus. The sequence goes on from NC_135898.1 coordinate 41,469,954, forward strand.
TATTAGCATCAGCATATATAAGAGCAGGTTTATTAATAACTAATACACCACCATATGCTTTATCAAACTGAGATTTTTCTATTGCAATTGTATGCTCAGTGGAAATACTTGTATTTACTTGGCATCTTATTAAATCTTTGCGTGAAACAGATGCAGAGTTTCTCAAACTACTATTAAAAGTGTTGCTCAGTATGTAAACACAACTGCCAATTTAATGATTTTCACACCAAGATTCCACAAACAGATAAAATGAATGGCCTGTTAATTAGTTTTTTGAAGGTATTGGTTGAGGAACAACTACTGTCTACGACACCAGGGGAATACCTGCTCTTCTTCAAACAGTGAAATGGGGTCTTTAACATCCACCTGCAGAGAAGACGAGCCGGGATTTTCTGGTCTTGTTGTGGCGGAGACCTGCCGCAGGAGATAAGCCGGCCCAGCTAAAAACCCATTGACTTTCGATACGACCGGACAATCCCATCAGCCAGCGGGGCCAGAAAATCCTGCCCTGGGTCTCTGTTTAATGTCCCATTGGAAGGGTAGTCCCAGCATACAATGAAAAGTCATCTGGGATTCGCTGACACAATAGAGGACTCAATAAATCTATCCTTTAGTTTAAAGCAAATATAAGACCATTGCAACACTCGTCTAGATTTAGTTAACAATGGCGCAACTTTTATATATTATTTTCTACAAGGATACTGAGGGCAATTGACAGAGCAGATAGTCTCTTGAAATGTGACCACCATTACTGTGATCATTAGATACTTCAAACTCAGATATTAAATTTCATTATGAGAAACAAATATTTCAATCACTTTAAACATGTCCTTTTCTTCAATCAGCAGAACAGAGAATGCTATGACCTTTAAAAGGATAGTGTACAGGCCAGTCTAGACTTTAAAATGAAATTCTGGTATTTGTCACAAACAAGTCTTTCAAGATTGTTGCTTTTGATTTGACTATCAGTCAATGTTAAACCTGTTTTTTTTGTTCTAGACTTATTTTCCATTATCACCATTCATTAATCATATTATATAAAGCCTAGTTCCTTAATTTTTCATTTTGAGCCCAGTACATTGTATCAGAAAAGTTCCTTGAAATATACCTTCCCAAACAGATATCCATCCATCTCACCATATGCCCCACATAAATAACAAATCAAATATAACCTCATCTGTGCCTCTCAATGGTCTGGCCTCAGCATTGTTCCCTGCTCCAGCCTCAGGTCCCACTCCAACCACAATGCTTCACTGCTACCTTTTCTTCCACTTGTCACCAACAACTTGAACTTCACATTCTGTTTTATTCATTCCTTTGTTTTAGCACAGTGAGTGTATTGATTGGTTTAATCATACTACAATAAGACCTAATCATGACTTATACTGTATAAATAATTTATAAACACACACGGATCGTTAAATTAATTTTTAAGCATAGACATATGAACAAAATAATTACATTGATTACAAAACTAAACTGAGCATCACAAGCCTAAAAAAGGGGACTGTAAAAATTATCAGGACAGTTTGGGCCTGTATCCTTTGGAGTTTAGAAGAATGAGAGGTGATCTTATTGAAACATAAAAGATTCTGAAGGGACTCGACAGGGTGGATGCTGAAAGGATGTTTCCCCTTGTGGGAGATACCAGAACTAGGGGATACAGTTTAAAAATAAGGGGTCTCCCATTTAAGATGGAAATGAGGAGAATTTTTTTTTCAGAGGGTCGTTAATATGTGGAATTCTCTTCCCCAGAGAGCAGTGGAAGCAGGTTCGCTGAATATTTTTAAGGCTGAGTTAGATAGATTCTTGATTAACAAGGGAGTCAAAGAGTATGAGAGGTGAGGCCACAATTAGATCAGCCATAATTTGATCAAATGGCGGAGCAGACTCAAGGGGCTGAATGGCCTACTGCTCCAAATTCATATGTTTGCATCACTAATATATAATAATAGCTAATATAATAATCCCTGGCATCATCCTGATGAATCTATGTTGTATACTCTCTATATCTTTAATGTCCTTTATATAGTAGCATCGTCATCCTCCACCTTGAATTCCAAATGTAGCCCAACCTATGTTTTTGTAAATTCATCATTGCTTCTTTGGATTTCCTCCTATGTATGAACCCAATTTCCCTTTGGGGCTTTTTACGGCTGCAGAGTTGTGGTTTTGAGGTGAATAATGAAGATACCTTGGACAAATCACACTACCTCTGAAGTGGTGTTAGTAAAATCTGAGACCAAAAGATTTAGAAAGTCTGATGCTGATGGAAAAGATCGATGGTAAAAGAAACAAGGTAAAGAATGATATCGCAAACTGGATGAATGTATCACCAATGAAGATAATCCATGCCTCCATAGCAAGATTAACATGGAGGTCCATGGTCACCAATGCCCTCTCAGGACATGGTACCTGAAGAGAGAGATCTATCTTCACGGAGTTATGTATTTGAACTCATAGGCCTCTCTGTTCATTCACACCCTTTTAGTGTCTTTTCAGTGAGTATATACTTGCCTTTCTCTTAGAAATGTATTATCTTGCACTTGTCCACATTAAATTGCATTTGTCATGCCCATTCCACTAACCTGTTGATATCTTCCTGAAGTATTTTACAACCTTCCTCATTCTTTGTCAAATCTTCCACTTCTATGCCATTGCAAAAGTTCAAGATTGTTCTTCCTAAACCCAAATCCAGCTTATTAAAAAAAAAATGGACCCAGCACTGACCTCCGGAGCTCACTACTTCAACATTTCTCCAACAAAGTGATAAGTTAACCCTTTTGTTTCCTGACTTCCTACTCATGCTGTTACATTTTCTCTCACTATATACTTGAATTTCTCTAAAACGCCTCTTGTGAGACACCTTGTTGAGTACCTTCTAAAAATCCAAGTACATTCTAAAAATCCACTGTATTTCTTTAATCAAACTAATTGACCACTTTTTCAAAAAGAAACTCTAAAATATGTCAAACTTGTGTGCTGTGCTAGCCAGCCTTGAGTTAACCATACATTTTCACATGCTTAATGATTTCATCTCAAAGTATGGAAGCTGATGATGTGTGACCACAATAAACTAAGTGTTCAATAGTTACCCGTTTTTTATCCTCATTTCTCCTTTAGTACAAAGGTGTTAAATTGGCTATTTACCAGTCGCAAACACAATTTGCATATTTAAGACAGATTGGAAAAATTGTGGCCAGAAGCTCTGCTATCTTGTGATAAAAGCAAAAAATTGCGGATGCTGGAAATCCAAAACAAAAATAAAAATACCTGGAAAAACTCAGCAGGTCTGGCAGCATCTGCGGAGAGGAGAACAGTTAACGTTTCGAGTCCGTCTGGCTCTTCAACTGTTGAAGAGTCATACGGACTCAAAACGTTAACTGTGTTCCTCTCCGCAGATGCTGCCAGACCTGCTGAGTTTTTCCAGGTATTTTTATTTTTGCTCTGCTATCTTGTCTCTGACTTGTTCCAACATGTCATCAAATCCAGTGACTTAACTACCTCCAATTCTGCTAGTTTGTTTTAGAACCAATTTGTTTACTACAGTTATCACTAGTAATTGTTCCATGTCCTTCACCAACACACCTATATTCTCTCACACACAGTCAAAGCCAATGGCAGATCTTTAATTAATACATCCACCACACTTCCTCCTTCATTCCTAAGTAGACTTTCTCTAGCGATAATCTTTTATTTTACTATTTATCGACTATTTTATAAAGGTTGCTTAAGATGAAAGCAACTATGTTCTTATCTCCAGAAACAAGGAGCTGGATTTTACAGAGGAACACACTGCTGGCTATCGCACCAACACAGGGTCGGACTTCTGCTTGGGTAGGGAGTTAGCACCCAAGGGCAAATGGGTAGGTTTGGAGGCCAGGTAGGGAGCCACAAAGTGGGTGGTTAAATTTCTTGGAGGTGGTGTGGGGCAATGCACACAGGCCACCCCCTGAGTGATGTGTCCCCTTTCCTTCCAGCCCTTTCAACAAAGTTGTTTGAAAAATAGCCTTCCCACTCTCTCCCGCCTGCCACTGTCTAACGGATTATGGCAGTGGAGACAGATTGAGGGCCTTAAGTGGGCAATAATTGGCCACTTCAGGCCTTCAATAGGCCTAACAGCAGGCAGGCTTGTGGATACTTGACACACCCCAATCCCCCCCCACGCCCCCTCTTCCCCCCACACCGTATTATGGGGACTGGGTTGGGGGTGAGAGAGAAAGTGGTGGGCTAGAAAGCGGTGCGCCCTATGTACCCCCATCTCACCACCAACACCCCCCTACCCCCACCCCGCCCCCACCCCCAACCCCCCCCCCTCAGAAAACACACCCAGCAGGAAGCCGTGAAATCCAGGCCCCGTCTTATTCCCAATTATTCACATCATAAAACTTTATTTTCTTCTTTACTTCTGTTGGAGAATTTGCAATATTTGTTTATGATACAAGTAGTTTAGTCAATTGTTTATTTTTCTTTAAAAAACATTTTTTTCAGAAATTTGATGATTATAAAAAAAGATTTTCTTTCTCCTTACTTGAGTCCTGTTGTTTGAATTTGTGTGGTCTGTTAGTGCCATCATTTGGATACTCTTGCCTTACCTGTGGATGGACCCATTAAATAGAGCCTGGCTGTTTCCCAGTGAGGAAATGGTGAAAAGGAGAGAGAAAGAAACAGAAAGATGCTAATGCTCAGATTAATTGTGCTCCTCCACCTTGCTGAATAATTTGTGGTGCACAAATCCTACCAACTAACAACCAGTCTTGATGCACTTCTGATACTCAAATATCACACCTCCCTGGCTGTGAGTGGTGCATGTCCTTGGAATATTAAGGAAGTTAAGGAAGGGATTCACAACAAGCAGAATCAAAAAAAAGTAAATTGAAAACATTTTCATGAGGGAATACACAAGTTGTGGATATGAAATCAGTTTTTTTCTTGGGCATCTGGAACTATTGATGCATCATAATAAGTTGGTTTCATGTAATATATGCTCATCACACTTACTGCAATGCAGCTCGACCAGGTACAGTAACAATGGGTTTCTGCCCACAAAGTTAGCTCTGCTGACAGCATCATGTACTTAATACCACCATTACTTCATGGTGCCACTTATCCACATTTCATTTTGACCTTTGTGAGAATTAAATTCCAGTGAGGTTCAGGCATGAATGTCTGTTGACATGAAATGTCATTCATGTAGTTAGCTCTGACTGCTCTTATTAGGCATATATGCATGGATGTCTCTCTGTAAACCATGAGAAAGCCTAGACAAAGCTTCAAATACAAAATACAAAAAAAATCTGATAAAGCCAGTAGGGTTAAACTACATCTGGACTCAATTGGATTTCTTGGCACATTCCCAAATTTTGATCCTATTCAAAATGGTAGCTGCTTAAATAGCAACGTACACCAAAAATGGTATTGTGACCATTTTATGAACATTGCAACGTGCCAGAGAGATCTTTGAGCTCCTCCACCTTGCTGTATACTTTTGTGGTGCTAGTAGCTAAATAGGGGTAATTAGTTCCCCCAAATGTAATTGTGTTAACTAGCGCTGCTGTATCTTTAGTGGCTGGCACTAGTACATCCACAGTCAAAAATTCTGATCATCAGATTTGATTGGCTAATCTGCCTTTGGCATTCTAATTTCCTGATGGATTGAGAAGGACACCTATAGAGTCCAACTTTCCTGAATGCTAGAGGTGTCAGCTGTGGCTCAGTCCATAGCACCCTCGCCTTTGAATCAGAGGGTTGTGGGTTCATGTCCCACTCCTGGAAAACCAAGAACTGTGATTGTACTCGAAAAGAGTTGCAATCTGTGACTGCTGATAACTCGAAAGAGTTTCCTGAATGCTAGAGGTGTCAGCTGTGGCTCAGTCCATAGCACCCTCGCCTTTGAATCAGAAGGTTGTGGGTTCATGTCCCACTCCCGGAAACCAAGAACTGTGATTGTACTTAAAAGAGTTGCAATCTGTGACTGTTGATAACTCGAAAGAGTTTCCTGAATGCTAGATTTATAGTGGTAATTTCCTCATGACCCAGGCTCAGTGATTCAAACTCAGTGACCCAAATTCCTTGTGGTCTTCAAACATTCTTAGCAGTTTTGGTCTTGGATGCAAATTTGAATTACTTGTCCAACAGCCCAAACTGAAACTTAAAATCAAAACTTACTCAAATATTTGGAACTTCAAACCCGTGCAAAATGTGAATAAATAGCACATCTGACTTTAGAAAAGCAGATTCTTGGCTAGTCTGGATAATGAGAGTATTTATGTTGGACAGAACATTAAAATGATGAACAAAAAAGAGAAGCAATAGTGAAATGATTTTGTTCCCACATTATCAATCAGTTCATAAGGAAACGTCATTGACCTGAATTCAAATAACTGTTTTAAAACATCAACACTTGCTGAATTAAACATTCTAAAGCTGCTCAAAATAAAAGTCTCCCTCACAATATCCTAAACAATCCAAGAAATATGGTCAATTCCTTCCCATCTCGAGGTAAATTATTATCATACTTTGTGGCCACCTACTTATAAACTTACCCAAACGTCTTAGAGATTTCATGCAATCACAAAAAAAAAGTTTGCTGAGCAATCCTTACAGCATTAAGAATAGCCTCACACTGGGTGATAAAAGAGGCACCTGACAAACTAATGACAAAGAAAGATTCTTGTTCTGTTGACTCTAGCACAATAATTAATAATATAAAGTAGTCACCCAGAAATCAGATACGGAATTTGGAAGAAACTTTTCTGCTCAGAGATTAGTGAGAATGTGAAGCTTGTTACCACAGAGTTGTCAAGGCAGATAGTGTAGATGCATTTATGGGGAAGCTAGATAAGCATATGAGGGGATTGGGGTGGGTTATGCTGATAAGAGTCGGGTGAGGAAGGCTGATAGTATTCCAGCATTTCAAATCATAACTAGCTTAAAATCAACCTGTTGGATCCTGGTCACCAGTTTGTTGGGGCTTATGGATCTGGGTTGCATGGTTGTTTTAGGATGGCCCAGTTGGTACAATAGACAGAGTAGGTCAGTAGCACTTCTTAAGTACAAAGGTATTCAGCAGCTACACTTGTGTGCTTTCAACTCAAATCCTGTCTCCACACTACAGACTCTGACTATAGACTACTGAAGGAGGTTCCTGACAAAGCATCTGAATCTGTAGGGCTGAAACGTTCTACACGCATAAGGAAACCCTCAGAAAAACTGAATTTGTAAATTACTTATCTGTGTAAATAATTTGGTATAATGGGACAATTATAATTGTAACTGTAAAATGTATTTCTGAGTAAAGGGGGAGGGATGTGGTAATCTGATGTGTAATATACCTTTAAGAAGAATGTTATAATGGAAGATCACATGATCTTAATGTCCAATAGAGGAGTAGCATGGGCTTGGTCAGTAGTCAGTAGTCTGTCCTGGCTGAACAATGCTAGCAATGGCTTGTGGTCCGAAACGATAGTAAAATGATGGCTATGTACCTACTAGTGAAATTTCTTCACACCAACCTTTTCCACTGTGGTGAGCGTTCTTGATATTTAACCTATTGACTGTTCCATGCCATCATCCATTCAATGGGAGAGCACTGCTCCCACTCCAGACAGAGATGCGTCACATGTCAACACCAATTCTTTCCTCTAGTCATAATTTACTAATAGATTGGATGAATCCAACAATTTTTTTTTAACTTTATGAAAACTCTTTCTGTGGTATTTGCCAAGACCAACGTTGGCTTTTCATGAGTAGGTAAAATAGAGACAACAGTTCTGTAGACAAATTAGGTAAGAAACGCCCATAGTAATTGATCATCCCTAGGAATGATTTGAGCTCGGAGGTGTTCTTCAGCGCAGGTGCCTCTCTTATGACTCTCACTTTTTCCTCAACTGGCTGGAGGCCCTGTGAATCTACCCTGTGACCCAAATAGATTACCTCCTTCCCTTGGAATGCACACGTTTTTTCTAAACACACTCCAACCTGCAAGAAACATTTTAAGACTTCTTCTAAGTTCGTCAAACACTCCTTTTCAGTGAGTCCTGTCACTAGAACATCAACTAAATAAACTACAACGTGGGGCAGTCCCTGCAGTTAACTTTCCATTGTTCTCTGGAATATGCTGCAAGCTGAAGAGACGCTGAAAGGTGAATGGGTGTATTGGTACAACCCTTTGTGTGTATTAATTGTGACAACTTCTGGGAGGCTTTCTCTGACTCTAATTGTTGATAAGCATGACTCATATCAAACTTCGTGTAGGCGGTTCCACCTGCCAGCTTAGCATACAGATCTTCGATTTTAGGTATGGGATGTCTGTCCAGCTTAGCTACTTTATTAACTGTCAATTTGTAATCTCCACAAATTTGAATGCTTTGGTTGGGTTTAAGAATGGGGGCTATGGGGGCTATTGGTGCTGCCCATTCTGAGAACTGCACAGGTTGTATATCCCCAGTTTCTCTAATCTGTCCAGTTCAATAATGACCTTTTCCCATAATGCATAAAGTACTGTTCTTGCCTTCAGGAATCGGGGGTTGCCTCTGGATCCACATGAATTTTTGCTTGCAGCCCCTGGGTCTTCCCAAGTTCGTCCTCAAAGACTGAGGTGTATTTTTGTAGTAGTTCTGGTAACCCACTTGCTCTCAGCTGGAAAATTTCAGCCCCTTCTAACTTAATCTCCTTTAGCCAGTTTCATCCAAGGAGGCTTGGCCCCTCGTCTGCTACCACCATCAAGGGTAGTTCTACCGATTAGCTTTCGAAATGAACAGTAACCCTGCTTATGCCTTTGACTTGGAAGTCTTCTCCCGTGTAAGTTTTTAATTTGGCATCTGTTTCTTCCAAATTTAATTTATGTTCACCATAATTCAGGTATTTGAAGGTGTGTTCACCAATCACTGTAGAGGAAGCTCCTTTGTCCACTTCCATTCTAGTAGGTCTGTCATTTACCTTCACTGTTACATATATTGGTTCTGTTTTCCCAACCTTCAAGTTATACAACAAATAAATCTCAATTGGTTCCTTCAAGCTCTTCCACATTGTAGATCTCAAAGGGTTTTTTCTTTTGTTTGAAAGTTTGTCTGATTCTTTCCTTGCTCTGTCTCCTTAGGTGTCCGTGTCAATGACAATAAAAACATTTGATTTTTTAAAACTACCAATCATTATAAGGGTGTTTGTTTCCACCTCTGTTGCCATTATTCCATGTTTTCACTGCTACGTCATTTCTTTTTATTTGTCTGCTAGCGGTGGCTGTTTCCTGCTTCTCGGCAGAGCCATGCATTTTTGCGCCCTTTTTGGCTGGGGCTTCCCGCCCAATGTGGAGACAGTGTCATTCTGTGCTCCCTGTATGGCTTTCAAATCCCTTACTGCACTTTCCATAGCCAGTACTATCTCTAGTGCCTTCTTAAAATCCAAATTTGTTTCAGACAGTAATCTCTTCTGAATCGTGTCCTCACTTACACCGCACACTAAATGATCTCTGGGCATGTCATTTAAGAATGTACCAAACTCGCAATGTTCCGTTAATTGTTTCAAACTTACCACATAACTAACAACTGTCTCCCCTGGAGCTCTATTTCTTGAGTTAAATTTGAACTGTTGCATCAATACCGAGGTCCTTTGGCTGGTAATGACTTTTTACGAGGTCCACCAGTTCCTCAAAACCTTTAAAATCAGGGGCACTGGGTGTTGTCAGACTTTGAAACAATCCATAGGTTTTACTCCCACACGTGGATAAGAGGATCGCTCGCCTCTTCTCTTCCCCTGCAATGCCGTTCGTTTGGAAACTGAACACAAGGTGTTTAATATAATGAGACCAATCGTGAAACTGCACCCCAATCGTCCGTGTCGGGATCGAAAGGATCAAATCTTCCAAATTGCGGCATTCTGTGAAGGGAATGCTTCGACGGTTAGGATAGAAATTCTACTTACAATTACCATGCGAGGTACAGTCCAATTTTGCTTCTCTTGATTTCTTTTGTTAAGCCAGTTTATTGTATCTTCGCTGTTTTCCTCACTTTTTCTTGTTTTTTCCCTGTCGCCAGTTTGTTGGATCCTGGTCACCAGTTTGTTGGGACTTATGGATCTGGGTTGCACGGCTGTTTTGGAATGGCCGAGTTGGTACAATAGGTGGAGTAGGTCAGTAGACACTTCTTAGGTGGAACACATTCTGTTTATTTACAAAGGTATTCAGCAGCTACACATGTGCTTTCAATTCAAACCCCGTCACCACACTACAGACTCTGACTATAGACTACTGAGGTAGCCCACGCTACTCCATCTATTGGATACGAAGATCATGTGATCTTCCATTATAACATTATTCTTAAAGGTATATTACCCAACAGATTACCACACAACCGGAATATAATTGTTTACCTAAACTTGTTACATTATGACATTGGTTTGGCAGCCGAGGATTAGATTTAACACCAGGCAAACAAGTTACCTGCTTCATTAGAATAAATCCTTGAAAATTAAAACTGAAATGCTTTCAAATGGCATTTTGATATTTAATTGTGAAATGATGCAATATTCATTCTTGGCAAAAGAGGAAAACAATCACCACCAAGAAACGTCCTGAAACACTCCTTTTTATTTCAGTCTTAGTGCATTACAGTCAGATGGCACCAGAACTATCTTACTGTGAACTTATCAAACTTAATTTATGATGAAAACATTCTGAAGGCCTTTCTTACCAAGTAACTGAATAAAGTAAAATGCTTGTTACAATGATCTATGCATAGTGAATACAAATGACCATTTGAGCTGGAAGCATGAATGACTGTTAAGAATACCATCCCAATAACCACAATCAGCTTTCAGTTTAGTAATTGGTTTACAAGCTCTATTGTTTTATAGTGCTTTGTATTCTCAAATCAAATTTCATCCAGATTTCCTTTTCTCCTTACATTTATTTTCTGATGAAGCTCATTGTTTTTAACTTTCTGCAACACTGAATGTGTTTTCTGAACAGCCTGGAGCTACAGGTTGCCTTTATTGGGTAAGTGGTGACATAGCTCTGACCTTGCCATTTCTCACTAATGCAGGTCATAGGTCACGTGCAGCTCAATTGGCTCACTCCCAGCATGATGAAAGCTTGTTGCGGTGAGCAAAATTTCATTACAGCAGGTTCCACATGGAGGCCAGAAAGCGTTAGCCCACATGATGCATCTCTGTAATAATCTATTATTACACCCACATTGCCACCTTGAATTTACAATATTAATCCCATACACAACCAAAAAGAATTACGGACCGAACTTAAACCATAACCATGAGGAAAGAAATGGTGAGGGAAAACAAAATTGTGTAGATACATTGATAAGATCAAATTCCAAAATGAGGGTTATTAAAACCAAGGCCAAAAACTATGAGGCATAACAAAAAAATCATTATTACTTGCATGTTGATGCACTTTCACATAAATTGGTTAAAATGGTTTCATCAAGAAATGTCATCATGAGACATTAAATATGCTCTGATTATTCTTATATAAAACATAAGATCAATTATGTAAGAGTTGATGGAAACAACTTAGTCCTGAGTAATTTTATGATAACAAACTACTTTATGCACAGGGTCCCCTGAATTCAGAGCTCCTGAACTTCACCTGGATTTGTTCATCGGTGGTCAGCTATTGGCCTGATTTCCATTTTGCTCTAATTGAAATAATCAGATGAAAGAATTACACTGCAACCTTCAATGCCACTGAACAGTTATGATTGGCAGGCAATGGAATTAGCAACTCATCACCTGACTTTCTGGCTATTAAATATCAGCAGAAATAAGATTGCAAGGATAAGTACAAATGAGGGAGGTTATCGTTCTGTAGCAATGTAGTCACTTGGTGGATGACCACCAATCAATTAAACAACTAATGGTAGGAAGAGGCTTCAAGAACATCCCCATCCTCAGTTATGGTGAGGCCCACCATGAGAGTGTAAGGGACAAGGCTGGGATATTTGCAACAGCCTTCAGCCAGAAATGCTGATTGGATGATTCATCTTAGCCTTCTCCTGAGATCTCCAACATCACAGAAGCCAGACCTCAGCCAATTCGATTCATTCTAATTGATATCAACAGATGGATGAATGTACCTGGGGGTACAGCAAAGGCCTATGGGCCAAACAACATCTTAATTATGGTGCTGAAGACTAATTTGTCAGCTCTAGCCATACCTCAAGCCTAGCTATTCCAGTACAGCCACAAAACCTGCATCAAACTGACAATGTGGAAAATTGTGCAAGTACGTTCTATCCACAAAAAGCAGGACAGTTCCAATCCAGCCAATTACTACCCCATCAGTCTGCTCTCAATAATTAATGAAGTTAAGGGAAATATCACTGACAGTGTTATCAAATGGCGTTTACTCAGCAACAGCCTGCTCACTATTGCTCAATTTAGATTGGACCACAACCACCTAGCTCCAAATCTCATTCCAGTCTTGGTCCAAACATGGATAAAAGAGCTGAATTCTGGCAGAGAGGTGAAAGTGACTGCTCTTGACAACAAGGCAACATTTGACTGAGTGTGACATCAAGAAACCCTAACAAAACTGAAGTCAGTGGGAATCAGGGGGGAACCTCTCTGCTGGTTGGAGTCATGCCTGGCAAAAAGGAAGATGGTTGTGGTTTTTGGAGACCAATCATCTCAGTCTCAGGAAATCATTGTAGGAGTTCCTCAAGATAGTGTCCTCGGCCCAACCAACTTCAGCTGCTTCATCAATGACCTTCTCTCCATCGTAAGGTCAGAGGTTGGGTGTTTACTGATAATCGTACAGTGTTCATTTCCATTCACAACTCTTCAGGTAATGCAGTGAAATCTGGACAACATTCAGGTTTGTATTGCTAAGTGGCAAGTAACATTTCCACTGTACGAACGTCATGCAATGACCTACTCCATCAAGAGAGAGTTTAACCACCTCCTAAATGGCATTGCCATCGCTGAATCCCCCACCATCAATATCCTGGGGGTCACCGCTGACAATAAACTTAATTGGACCAGCCCTATAAATTCTGTGACTACAAGAGCAGGTCAGAGACTGGAAATTCTGTGGGAAGTAACTCATCTCCTGACTCCCCAAAATCTGTCTACCCTCTACAAAACAAGAGTCAGGATTGTGATGGAATACTGTCCACTTGCCTGGATGAGTGCAGTTCCAACAACACTCAAGAAGTTCAACACCATCCAGGGCAAAGTAGCTCGCTTGATTGGTATCCCATTCACAACCTTAAACATTCACTCCCTCTAGTACCAGTGCATAGTGACCATATCATCTACAAGATGTACTGCAGCAATTTGCCAAGGCTTCTTCAACAGGAACTTCCAAACCCGCAATCTCTACCACCTTGAAGGACAAGGCAGTAGACGCATGGGAACACCGCCAACTGCAAGTTACCCCCTCCAAGCCATTCACCATCCTGACTTGGAAATATATTGCCATTCCTTCACTGTCACTGGTTCATAATCCTGGAACTCGCTCCCTAACGGCACTGTGGATTTACATACACTACATTGACACCACATACAGCAGTTCAGGAAAGTGGCTCAGCACCAGTTTTCTCCATAAAACTTCTCAAATTTATTCTCTCTGCCATATAAAGTGCACTTTGATGTTATTCTCCCGATGAGATGTGCTATGTAAATGCAGGTTACCGGATTTAAACCAATGCAGAGAGCCGTTCTAAATTGTTGTAACATAAGGCAAAAATGTATGTGCCAGGTGATTGTTGATAATGGGATCTGTCAATTTACAGATCAATTAACCTCCCAGTCCCACTAGGTGTTTGCCATGTTTTAAAGAGATTAAATCACCTTGCTCCTAGCACTTCAGCGAAGCATTCAAGGTTGTGAAGTAGCTGAATTAATTGTAGCTGCTTTTGGGAGCTAAGAGGATAGCTTACCTTTTGCTGACAAGATATTTCAACTGTTGTAATGTCAGACAGGCAATTGAGAGAGAGAGAGAGAGACAGCAACTTTTGGATCAATGAAGGAAGTGAAGGGTTAGAGTTGACCTTCATCTTTGTATTTTAGGAAGCTGACTACATGCTTCCCAATGATGATGCTAAGGGGTAGCATACATGATTACTGACTTAATTCAACAAGAGAAAAAAACTCCCTACAGGATGTAGCGCATATAAAGCTCTTATTACTGAAGAGTAATTTGACATGGTACTCCTGACTAAATGACTTTTGCACATTCATGTAAATTGGGTCACAACAGCAATTAAAAGTTGGCATGAAGCTTGAATTGACTTTTTGTGCTCACCAGCAAAATGGGGACGATTGACCAACTTCTGACTGTGAAACAGAGTAAAATGAATTGAATTGAAACTCTCCCAAAGTTAATTTCTATCACTAAATGTTCTTGTATGGTTAGCTGGGACAGACCAACATCAGACTGAGCTACAATTGCATCTGTCACACACAATCAACATGTCTAACCAACCACATTTACAAATGCCCATACCAAATTTCTCTATCTTTCAAAAATCTCTTATTCACAAAAATAAAATGAAGTACACTCCTCAAAAAACATGAGACACCACAAAGAGTTTTCCCCCCCCCCTCCTAGTTCTACCCTCCTCCAACATTTCTGGATCTCCTTCTGTCCCTTGCTTTCATCTCTCATCAGGATCCTTCCTAAACTTGTAAGTGTCTTCCTCCCTCTTATCAGATCCAACAGTGCATTTTCTCGCTTTCCAGAACTCTCAATCTTAGGCCTTGTTTGCAATGTTTTTGAGGCCCCACATGTCTAACCCTTTCCGTGCTGCATGGTTCTCTGAGATTCAACCTCAATGATACAACTGGCATTTCCAGCAATGTACTGGAAGGTGCCCAAGACAGGCAGATGATTACGTCAGTGAATCAAAAGAAAATCCAATCAGTAGGGCCAAGTAGAGAAAGAGAAGAGACAGCAGAAAACAGTTAACAGAATTAAGATTGAATTTAGACAATAATGTCAAATGTTTAAGGTGACTCAAATTAAAAGGTAAAAACGGGGGTAAAAATTAAAATATTAGAAATGCAAAACCTAAGGCCAGCAAAGTAGGGAACAGAAATGGAAAACCAAACTTTAAAGAACAGGAAGAATGGTGAGAAATGCTTTGGCATGATGAGACTGCAATTACTGTCACTTTGAAGCTGTCTCTGGTCCACATGGAATATAATATTAGAATCGAGTGCCAGTCTGATTCTAGACAATGCTAACACCAGATGGTATGAGACTGCTTCAAAAGCCCATCTTACACTGTCTAAATTTGACACCTCATGGAGTATAATCCAATCCATGACTGTACTATCAAGATTCTGCTTTGAACCACCATTCTTTCTCATTGTTCAAATTATTTTTCTTCCTTCTCCATGACTAAGACTCCAAGAGCCACTGTAAGGAGCAATGCCAGTGTCAGAGGTGAAGGTACAACACAGTATTGCTTCAGGAAAGGAACACTCTGCCAAAGACCGGCTCCACTGCATCATCCAGAAGCCATTCTTTGCATTGAACTGTGACTAAGTGTGAAACATAATTGGTTCATGTGTAATTTTGCCCAGAAAAATGTTACCTATATTTTGATTTCATGAATCAGGTAGAATCATGGAGTCATTATGGCACAGCACTGAGGAGGCTATTTGGTCCATCCAGTTCATGCCAGCTCTCTGTACAGTCATCAGTCTGATTCTCTTGCTCTATCCCTGTAGGCCTGCACATTTATTGTCTCTTCTGAGAAATACATTGTTGCATGCAAACAGAAAGGTTTCCTAACGCCTCTGCAATTGGATCTAAATCTCAATAATGTAGATGCTGAGCGACTGGAATACTCCAACTGTGTAGATAAATACAAGTAATATAAGTGCACCTCTCTCACTGGCGTGTGCAAAAACATAAAGGCACAATACATAAGTGAAGACGAGGTGGAATACCAGAAGAATGACTGAGACAGAAGGAGTGTTAACAGCAGTTATGTACTGATGGAAATTTGGCCATTGCCTTGGGATAAGAATAGCTCACTAAACAGATGACAATTCTTGAGGCAGAATTTTCCCCCCGTTGGGGGGGAAGCTTAAGAGCGGGTGCGCGGAGGCGCAACTCCAATCACCGCCATTTTACGTGGGCGGGCCAATTAACGCCCGCCAAGCATGACGTCCGCCAGGAAGCACTATGCGCTCCCTGTGCGGGCAGGGAGGGGGGGGAATTCCCTGAGCCGAGAGTGCACTCCTTCGCGCATGCGCACGAAAGAGCACACTCAACTCCCTGAGGCTAAGTGCTGCCTCAGGGAGATCAGCTCTACAATAAAAAATCTAAAAAATAGAGAAAAATAAAAATACCTGACATGTCCCCTCTTGTGACACTGTCACATGAGTTGGGACATGTCCATAACTTTTAAAAACACTTTAATTACATTTTTAAAAACCTACATGAAACCTCATCCCGCCCATGGATGAGGTTTCATGCTTTTTCTAATGCCCACCAGGACTCCTGGCCTGCCCACCAACCTTGGCCATTGACAGGTCAGCAGGCACACAGCTGATTCTGCTGAACCCCCGCCTACCTGAAAATTTAAATGTGGCACGGTAACTTTGGGAGTTCCGCCCGACATCATCCCACGTCGTTTTACGCGTCGGCGAGCGGTCTCCGCCCCCGTTCGCCGACTGGGAAATCCTGGCCTTTATTCTTTATGCTCTGGTTACCGATGTTTATTGTGATAAATAACTAGTTTCCGTTGTTGATACTGTTCCAATGCTCTTCTGTTTAGAAACTTTTGATTAATTGCAAAAAAGGATGATCAACTTACTGGGCATATTCTATAGGTCTCCAAATAGTCAATGAGAAAGATGGAGGAACAAATCTGCAGAGAGGTCAAGGACATCTGCAAGAACTATAGAGTGGTGATATTGGGGGGATTTTAATTACCCAACTATCAACAGGAATAATGTTAGCGTAAAGGGTAAGGGAGGGGAAGGAATTTCTGAAATATGTTCAGGAGAACATTCGTGACCAGGATGTTCTCGGTCATATTAGGAAGATGGCCTGGTGCTGAGGAATGAGGGAGACCAAGAGAGATCATTGTATCATAAGGTTTAAATTAGCAATGGCGAAGAGAAAGGAACAATTTAAAGTGGAACTTCTAAATTGGAAGTAGGCTAACTTCAATAGGATGAGAGGGGATCTAGCCAGGGCAAAATGGAAATAAAAATTGACAGAAAAAACTGTAAAGGAAGACTGGATGATCTTTAAGTGATGTTTCAGTTACAGGCTAGGCAAATACCAACACGGACGAAAGGTAGGGGAACCAAAGCCAGGGCTCCTTTGATGAAGAGGGAGATAGAGAATATGATGAAACAAAGCAAAATGGTGTATGATATATGTCAGGTGAATTCCTCAAGTGAGCACCAGGCAATATACAATAAGTTGAGAGAGGAAGTGAAGAGGAAAGGACTGGCAAAGAGAGAATATGAGAATAGAATGGTAGTTAACGTAAAAGGGAAGCCAAAAAGCATGTAAATAATGGGTGGGTAGTAAGAGGTAGGGTGGGGCCTCTTTAGGGAAAAGAGGGTAATACATGAGGTGCAGAGCAAGGCAAGAATACTTAATGAGTTCTTTACATCAGTGTTTACTAAGGAAGAGAATGCTGACAAAATATTGGTAGAAGTGGAGAGAGTGGAAGTAATGGATGGAGTGAAATTTGATAGGCAGGATGTACTGGAAAGGCTGGCTGTGCTTAGAGAGGATAAGTCACCTGGGTCGAACGGCTTGTATCCCAGGTTGCTTGGAGAGGTTTGAGCTAATTAAGGAGAGCCAGCAAGGATTTGTAAAAGGCAGATTGTGCCTAACTAGTTGAATTTTTTGATGAAGTAACAGAGAAGGTTGATGAAGAGAAAACAATATATGGGCCTCTGGGCAGGGTGCGCCTGAGGTCAGCGTGGCCGGAAGCGGAGGTAAAACCTGCTCCTGACCAAGGTCACACTGTGAACGCGATCTTACGCTGGCTGGCCAATTAACGGCCAACCAGCAAGAAACACGCGCTGAGAAAGGCTCAGCACTGCCGGTGGGGGCAGGAAGAGGACGGGCATTGACGTCACCACGGGTGCTGGTGAGCACTTCCAGTGAGCTCCCTGAAGGCAGACAGCTGTCCCAGGGAGCTGCAGACCTCCACAGAATAAACAAAATAACAAAAATGCTGCAAAATGCAGCACAATCAAGCACCTGAAAGCATACCTCATAAAAAGAAAACAGACCCTTTATTTCTTTTTACTTTAAATCCTAACAGAGATTTCATCCCACCCTTGGATGAGGGTTCATCAAAAATGTAAAGCCCGCCTGGCCGATTAGCCTGTCCACCAACTGTAAGGTTAGACAGGCCATGAAAAATTGCTTTCAATTCGGCCGTTAATGGGCTAATTGTCCGCTTAATTGTCAACAGGCGCGCTTCCGATTTTTGCGTGCGCCCGCAGAGCGAAATATTGTGTGCTTACGCGATCTTGCGCCCGACCTTGGAGCGCAAAATTCTGGCCATGGATTTTAAGAAAGCTTTTGTCAAAGTACCATGTAACAAACTGCTTAATAAAATTGAGGCTCATGAAATCTGAGGACCAGTGTCAGCTTGAATTAAAAAATGGCTTCAGGACAGAAAACAGAGAGTCATGGTAAATGGTTGTTTTTCAGATTGGAGGATGGTAGACAGTGGTGTTCCCCAAGGGTCAGTACTAGGACCACTGCTTTTCTTTTGCTATACATAAATGACTTGAATGTTGGAATGCAAAGTAAAATTTCTAAATTTGCTGATGATTGTAGACTTGGAGGTGTGGCAGACAGTGAGGATAATACCAATCAAATGCAAGAGGACATAGGTCGGCTAACAGAATGGGCAAGACAAGTGGCAGATGGA
Organism: Cetorhinus maximus; assembly: GCF_964194155.1. Taxonomy (NCBI): domain Eukaryota; kingdom Metazoa; phylum Chordata; class Chondrichthyes; order Lamniformes; family Cetorhinidae; genus Cetorhinus; species Cetorhinus maximus. The sequence continues at coordinate 41,488,832 of NC_135898.1, forward strand.
ATTTTATACAGAGCACTGTGAGGTGGTGCACTTTGGCAGAAGGAATGTGGTGAGGCAAGTTCTAAAAGGTGTACAGGGACACAGGTACCTGGGGATTCATGTGTATAAATCTTTGAAGTTTACGGGTTGATTTGCGACAGTCGTTAGTAAAATAGACGGGATCCATAAATGGAGGCATTGAGACCAAAAGCAGGGAAGGTATGCTGAACCTGTACAAAGTTCTGGTTAGTCCACAACTGGAGTATTGTGCCCACTTCTGGTCATCACAGGTTAGAAAGGATGTGAGGGTCCTGGAGAGGGTGGAGAGGAGATTCACCACAATGGTTCCAGGGATTTGGGATTATAGCTACAAGGTTAGGTTGGAGAAGCTGGTGTTGCTTTCCTGGGAGCAAAGGAGACTCGGGGGAGATTTGATAGAGGTGTACAAGATTACCACAGGTTTAGGTAAGGTAAATAAAGAAAATTTGTTCCCATTAGCTGATGGTACATGGACTGAGGTACAAATTTAAGGTTTTAGGCAAGAGATGCATGGGGGATGTAAGGAAGAATTTTTTTTACACAGCAAGTGGTAATGGCACGGAACTCACTGCCTACAAGGGTTGTGAAAGTGGAGAAAATTAATGATTTCAAAAGGGAGTTGGATGGGCACTTCAGCTAAATAAACTTACAAGCTATGGGGATAAAGCAATGAATAGGACTGATTGGATTCATCTACAGAGATCCAGCATAGAGATGATGGGCCAAATAGCTTCCTTCCATGCCGTAATCACTCAATGACCCTAAGTACTTGAAGACCCTGCTGGGAATGTTTTTTTAATTTAAGAATTATGGAAGTCTCTACACACAGAATGTCATATTTTAAAAACATGGTGAGATTTTAAATCACTCAAAACCTATTCATTTACTCATAGTTAAAATCAGGCCTGTACTTTCCGTGTTATGCATTTACCTTCATTTCACACCCAGTATGGTCGTTGTTTAAAAAGAATATGTTTCAGAGTTATGACAGATAAATAGAGCCTCACAGTCCTTAACTGTGCCCACACAGCGAAAGGAGTCTAAGATATGTATTTTATAAAACTGGCTGACTGGAATCATCTGATTGGATCTTTCTTCTTCAGGGAACTTTAGTGATACTTATTGTTGCCAGGCAACGTGCTGATAACCCCTAGAAGCAACAGGAAGGCATTAATGCTGTAATTCTGAACTCTAATATAAATGTTTCATCTATGCAGTGGATCTCAAACTGTCATTCTCATTTCAAGGTCAGTTTGTGATGGCTTATTAAATGTATAAATGCAATTGCCATGCCACTTGTTTAGTGAATTCTTTGGTGAAGCCTGCTTAAAGAGGAACAGTGTTCTATGGAATTGTCACATCATTTCAAAAGCCATATTGGGAAATATCTGCACGCATACTGCTCTAACCAATTTGCCATCTTTCGTTGTGATCTTCTACATTTTAAAACTATTGGCTAGAATGAGCCAGGGAACGGATATTTTGAAGCCAATTTTACAAGTTGGGACTATCGGCATCAAGCTTGACCCAGTGGCCATACATAAATGGAAATCCCGGTTGGCCTACCAATATTCATTAAGAGTTACAGTTGGCGGTTTCCTCACAGGGAGTGGCATTTGGAAAATTAGCCTTTTAGTGTCATAGATGATAAATTAGCCTTTTAGTGTCATGGAGATAAAACATTATCCTGGTAAAACATAAATGCTAAAGTCACTTGCTTATAGATTGAAAGAAAGAAAAGTAGATAGAGATAGGTAATTAGACTGGCAGGCAGACAGACAGGCAGGTAGATAAGTAATGGCTAGATATAAGTAGAGAGCTAGACATAGAGATAGATAAGCAGATAGGTACATAGTTGGATTAGTGGAAGTGCAGGGGTTAGAGAGGTAGGGAGGTAGACAGCTAGGTACAGATGGGTAACCCAGTACCAAAGAGCTGCAGTGGGATCCCTCAGATGTATTTTAATAAGGCCTACAAAATGGACGGGGCCTCCCACTGCAGGTATCGCACGCACAGCTGCTCAGAGGATAAAATACCCCCTTAATGTGCAACTTCTACAAATTAGACAATGCAACTAAATGTTCCTTTGATCCCAACTATAAAGAGGTATCAGAGAAAACCATCTGTTAGTTCATCCTACCAATGTCCCATCTGTGTGGGGAAAATCACAGATACCAGGACAGAGCACCGGCTTCGATCTAGGCATCAGAAACAGCAACAGCACACCCAGCCCTGTTGACCCTGCAAAGTCCTCCTTACTAACATCTGGGTCCAAAATTGGGAGAGCTGTCTCACAGAGCAGTCAAACAACAGCTTGACATAGTCATACGCAATCATACCTTACAGTCAATGTCACCATCACAATCTCTGGTTGTGTCCTGTCCCACCGGCAGGATAGACCCATCAGCAGTGGTGGCAGAGTGGTGTACAGTTGGGAAGGAGTGTCCCTGGGATCCTGAATATTGGCTTCAGAGTATTATGGCATCAGGTCAAACATAGGCAAGGAAACCTCCAGCTGATTACCACCAACACCTTCCCTCAGCTGATGAATCAGTACTCCTCCATGTTGAACAACATTTGAAGCACTGAAGGTGGCAAGGACACATAATGTACTCTGGGTGGGGGATTTCAATGTCCATCAGCAAGAGTGGCTCAGTAGCACCACTCCTGCTGAAGGACATATCTGCTAGATTGGGCCTGGGGCAGGTGGCGAGGAAACCAACAAGAGGGAAAAAACATACCAGATCTTGTCCACACCAATCTACCAGTCATATACATCTGTCCATTACAGTATTGGTAGGGCTGACCACTGCACGGTCCTTGTGGAGACAAAGTTCTGTCTTCATATAGAGGGTTCCATTGTGTTTGTGGCACTAGCAGCTTACTAAATAGGATAGATTGAGAACCGATCCAGCAAGTCACAACTGAGCATCCATGAAGTGCTGTGGACCATCATCAGCAGCAGAATTTTATTCAACCACAATCTGTAACCCCATGGCCAATATCTCTCATTCTACCATTATTATCAAACCAGAGGATCAACCCTGGTTCAATGAAGAGTGCAGGAGAGCATGGCAGGAGCAGCACCATGCATACCTACAAATGAGGTGTCAACCTGGTGAAGCTACAGCACAGGACTACTTGCATGTTGAATAGTGGAAGCAGCATGCAATAGACAGAGCTAATCGATCCCACAACCAACAGATCAGATCAAAGTTCTGCAGTCCTGCCACATCCAGTCATGAATGGTAGTGGCCAATTAAACAACCAACTAGAGGAGGAAGAGGCTGCACAAATATCTCTAAACTCAATGAGGATGATGGAGGAGCCCAGCACATCAGTGCAAAAGATAAGGCTGAAGCATTTGCAACCATCTTCAGCCAGATGTGCCGATTGAATGTTCCAATTCAGCCTCCTCCGCAGGACCCCAGTATCACAGATGCCAGTCTTCAGCCAATTGGATTCACTCCACATGACATCAAGAAACAGCCAAAGGCACTGGACACTGCAAAGGCTATGGGGCCTGACAACATCCTAAAAGTAGTACTGAAGACTTGTGCTCCATAACTAGCCGCACCCTAGCCAAGCTGTTCCAGTGCAACTACAGCACTGGCATCTACCTAACAATGTGGAAAATTGCCTAGGTATGTCCTGTCCACAAAAAGTTGGACAAATCTAACCTGGCCAATTACTGCCCCATCAGTCTATTCTCAGTCATCAGTAAAGTAATGGAAGGGGTCTTTGACAGTACACTTATGCAGCAATAACCTGCTCACTGATGCTCAGGTTGATGCTCCTGACATCATTACAGCCTTGGTCTAATCATCAACAAAAGAGTTAAACTCAAGAGGTGAGGTGAGAGTGACTGCCCTTGGCAGCATTTGACTGAGTATGGCATCAAGGAGCCTGGGCAAAGCTGGAGGCAATGGGTATCAAGGCAATAACTCTGCGCTGGTTGGAGTCATATCCAGAACAAAGGAAGATGGTTGTGGTTGTTGGAGGTCAATTACCTTAGTCCCGGGACATTGCTGCAGGAGTTCCTCAGGGTAGTGTCTGAGGCTCAACCATCTTCAGCTTCTTCATCAATGACCTTCCCTCCATCATAAGGTCAGAAGTGGGGGTGTTCGCTGACGATTGCACAATGTTCAGCACCATTCATGACTCCTCAGATACTGAAGCAATCCGTGTCCATAGGCAGCAAGACCTGGTCAACATTCAGCCTCGGGCTGATAAGTGGCAAGTAACATTCACACAACATAAATGCCAGTCAATGACCATCTCCAACAAGAGAGTATCTAACCATCTCCCCTTGACATTCAATGGCATTACCATCGCTGAATCCCCGACTATCAACATCCTGCTGATATCATTGACCAGAAACTGAACCAGACCAGCCATATAAATACTGTGGCTACAAAAGGAGGTTAGAGGCTAGGAATCCCATGGGAAGTAATTCACCTCCTGACTCCCAAATCCTGTCCACCATCTACAAGGCACAAAGGAGTTGAAGGAATACTCCCCACTTGCTTGGATGAGTGCAGCTCCAAAAACATTCAAGAAGCTTGAAAACCATTATTATGACACAGCCGATGGTAAATACTGAGTTGCTCAAATCCCAGAGGGAAACTTGAAACAACTGTCGTAATCTATTTTTGCAATTTGTATGTTTCGAGATGCAGGCTTTGAATTTGGTAGTAATAAGACCACTGAGTCTCAAGAGGTTTTTTAATAAAATAAAATTAAACATTTATTAATCCAAGAAGAAAAATTTTAAGCACGTACATATATCTACAAAATTACTACTATAATAACTACAAAAGTCCCCTAATTGATCTGACTCTCAGTTACTCTCCCGTTATGGCATCGGTAGAACACATAGATTTTTAAAAAAACTCCAGGCAAAGCACATTTCACCTTATGAATTCAAAATGAAATTCCTTGCAAGTTGGTTCCTTGCAGACACAGTTGGAGGCATACAGTCTGGATAGATCTTAAGTGCCTCTGCCTTACACACACAAACTCCTTCCTGTTTATACCTAGCTTTTCCTTTGAATGTAAATTTCCCATTGTATCACTAGGCTTTAAACATTACATATTCTAACAATAATATCCTTTCGTTTCACCAATTTCATTCGTAAGCTGAAAAAAAATAAACAGATTGCTTGGCGTCTTCTAGCTAGGTGCAAGAAATCACCCATTTTTTAAATGGTTTATTCAGCAAATGGAATTGTACACTTTACCTTTTAACTTTCTTACTGTTCCCCCAATTAATATCTCAAAACTACTATACATCAAAGCACCCAAACTAGCTGGCTTAAATCCAATTAAGACATACACATAGACACAGGCCCCACTAAACTCTGTTTTAAAAAAAAAATTCCAATAACACTAATTGTTAAGAGACATTAATCTCTTCATGACACCATCCAGGACAAAGAAGCCTGCTTGATCAGCAGCCCATCCATCATCTTAAACATTCACTCCCTCCATCAGCGACGCACAGTGGCAGCAGTGTGTACCATCTACAAGATTCACTGCAGGAACTTGCCAAGTCTCCTTTGACAACAACTTCCAAACCTGTGATTTCTACCACCTAGAAGGACAAGGGCAGCAGTTGCATAGGAACAGCACCACCTGCAAGTTCCCCTCCAAGTCATACATTATCCTGACTTGGAAATATATTGCTGTTACTTCACTGTCACTGGATCAAAACCCTGGAAGTCCCTTGGGTGTACTTGCACCAGATGGACTGCAGCAGTTAAAGGAGGAAGCTCATCACACCTTCTCAATGGCAATTAGGCATGGGCAACTAATGCTGGCTTTGTCAGGACCCCTACATCCCATGAAACAATAAAAAAACATACAACCAATATATCTACACAGACAAAAACAGAATTACCTGGAAAAACTCAGCAGGTCTGGCAGCATCGGTGGAGAAGAAAAGAGTTAACGTTTCGAGTCCAACATGACCCTTCAACAGAACTGAAGTATAGTTAGGAGAGGGATGAAATATAAGCTGGTTTAAGGTGGGGGGCGGGGAGAGAGAGTTCTGTTGAAGAGTCATGTTGGACTCGAAACGTCAACTCTTTTCTTCTCCACCGATGCTGCCAGACCTGCTGAGTTTTTCCAGGTAATTCTGTTTTTGTTTTGGATTTCCAGAATCTGCAGTAGCTTTTTGTTTTTATCTACACAGACACCTCAATAGGACAGAGGGAGTGAGGGAGGAGAAAGAAGGAGAGAAAAAGGGAGAAAGAGAAAGTGAGAAAAAGAAAGGGAGAAAGAGAGATCGAAAGAAAAAAGAGCATTCAAAGTGGCATACAGTTAATGCAGTACATTTGAAGTTTACTCCTGTTGCAATATAGAAAACACAACAGCTCATTTGAGCACTACAAACTCCCACAATAGCAAAGTGATAATGACCAGATAATCCGTTTCTTGTGATATTGGCAAGGGCAAATATTGACCAGGACACTGACGAGAACTCCTCTGCTCTTCTCCGAAAGAGAGATAACTCACCTTTTACACCCACCTTAGAGAGCAAGCAGGGAAGCAGTTTAATGACTCGTTGCTCAGTACTACACAGGATGTCAGCCTAGATTTATGTGATCAAGTCTCTGGAGAGGAATTTGAACCCATGACATTCTCACTCAGAAATTGTTCAGGGTGTCCCACGACTGCATATCTGAAGAAAAATTGGCTCTTCTAACAACCCCAAACCTTAATACAAGCAGCATAAGTTTCTTTCTTCTGTTCTATTCTTCTGCTCCACTTTTCTTTATCCTAAATATTGTTATGATCCCAACTGATGTTAGTACTGGAAAAGTCAGATCCCAGAGTGAAACCTGCTTGACAGATCCTCGCTTGTTTAAAGAAACTATGGGGGTAAGTTGCTGAACAAATTCACAGGAGTCTGCTAATAAACTTTTAACACAAAGAATAAAATAGTTATTAAGACAAGAAAAAATGAACTATATTACACCAGACAAAAATGTTGGAAAGATCTCAATACAAACACAAGAAGATGATTCAATTTCCCAATATTCCTTTATCTAACGATATCTTTACAGACCCATGAGCCAGTCAAAAATTACCACTAGCTTGGCACAAAGGCTCCTTGCTTGGGTCTGTCATGGTTGCAAACGATTTTCTTCCAGTGAATTCTCAGGCATTCACTTGATGCTTCTCACTCAATTCCTATCTCTCCCCGCGACACCCAAAATTAACCACACTTTAAACTCATTGTTGCTTCAACTGCAAAGCAAACACACGAGTTCCCTAAACTCAGTTTCCCAGTAGTCTTGCAGCATTTCTTATCAGAGAACTTAAAATTCCTGTCTTCTCTCTCTGACACCCACTGAACTCTATCCTGTTTTTCTTTGCCTCTATGTCATTTGAGCACTGTCGCTAGGCAACCGTAAGGCTTTTCTACTTTGCTTTTGAATCCCTGAACTCGTGACTCCCTCAACCCATCTCTTGATCCTCAGGGCTTGTAAAACCTCATTAAAAATGTATTTATATATATTTTATATATAAAACCCAAAAGACCGACTTTTCAGCCACAGGTCCATCCAGACTTCCAAGCACCAAGGCTCATACCAAACCTACATGAAACTGAAAAAACTCTATCTTCCTTTATATATTCAACTTAAAATTATACATTGTTCATCATAATATCTTCTGCCAAGCATTAAGTACAGGATATTTAAATTGCCAGAAGCAAGTGAAAGGGCATGAATATTGGAAAGGAGTTCAATCTGAACACTCAGTAAAATCAATGTTACAACAACCAGAATTTGATCAGTGCTTTCTTGCATTTCCCAAAGTCCCAAACACACCAAGTTGTACATTCCAACCCAATAAAAGAGTCAAGCAGAAAGACATTTCCCAATGTGTAGAAATTATTTTTCTCCATGGAAAGAAATTCTGCTCTCTTAAATTATTTGTGGGAGGATTCATTCATAAACAAATATATAAACATGCCATACAACCAAAGTAAACAAGACATGAAATTTAAAGCCACATAAACTAATGGGATTTGGTACGCCAATACAATGTTTAAAGCTAATCATACTTATAACTTATTCCAAAATGAAATGCTGCTTCAGTGAGAAATTTGTCAGTTTCTAACTGTTGGTTGAAAAGGCAGCAGATTTTCTAGGTCTGGTTGTTCTTCTGCATTTGAAGGGTTATTTCATTGGTGGAATATTTGGCTACCCAACATCACCAAGATCCCAACCATTAGGGAGCATCAGAGAAAATCAGGTGTTAACTCATCCTTCCAATTTAGAATTACAGATGAAGACATTTTGTGGAAAATGCCACATGGCTGGTTGGAAAGGTTTCAAATGTTTCATTGAATCAATACACTCTGGACATTGACATTAAAGAATTTGTTGCTGTTTGAAAGGTTTCAGGATCGTATTTCCTCTCCAAGTCATCATTGGTGTCTCAACATATGGAGTGAACCAGAGAGGTGCTGTATCTGTAAGGGGAAATTTGCACTTCACTTTGTCAACACATAGTGGTGGGGGAATGGCACTGGGGACTCAGTAAGAATAGGCCTATAGTTATATCGTTGCCCAATAGTATTGATGCCTTTTGGTTACTACCGGTTACCCAGCAGCTGCCAGAAGGCTCCAAGGCCCAGCGACTATCCCGGGGAATGAGAGAATTCAAAACACTTTCCGAACATTTTGTTTACAAGTTTTCCAGGGACTCCTTTGCCCCCCGTTCCCCCAGCATACCCTTTTGCTCTTGGTGCCAGGCCCCTTTTTCCCCGTGCACACCTCGTAACATCACTACTTCAGCTCCAGGTACATGAACTTGTAGAGGGGCCAAAAATCCCAAGGCAGGACACCTGACTCTGCACATTTCCTCTCAACTCTGTCCAGCAATTAATCATCCTCTTGGTTCAATGTACAGGATCATCTCACCTCATTTCTTTAAGAAGTGTGGCAACTCAAATAATTTGACTTAATTAAAATAGATGGGTTAGCTCTGGGTATCTACTCCTTGGAATTAAAGCAATTCCCGAGCAAAAGACAAGAAGAAAAATCTGGCAGAGGATTGCAAGCCCCTAACAGAGTCCGCCTTATCCTTCCATTCATTTAAATGATGCAGACTTCGACTGGGAAAGAAAATCAGCCAAAGTTTCCATCTTGGATGTTGTGCAGTTAGTGTGCCAAGCAGTGTGCCCGCTGGTTGAGGGGCACCACCAGATTCAGCTGTGATACCTCCTGAAGTTAAACATACTGCTAACCGTTACTTTTGGGATTCACATTTGAAGAATGGGGACTTTGGGCCAGGTACAATAATGGCCAGGATTTTCCCGTTGGCGAGCGGGGGGCAGAGCCCACTCGCCGACGCGTAAAATGACGTGTGGTGACGTCAGGTGAAACTCCTGACATCACCAAGCCCCATTTCAATTTTCAGGTAGGTGGGGGCTCAGCAGAATCAGCTGTGCGCCTGCCGACCTGTCAATGGCCAATTGACGCCATTGACAGAGTCATTAAAGTAATTAATGGACCTGCCCATCCAACCTTAAGGTTGACGGGCAGGCCAGGAGCCCTGGTGGGCATTAGAAAAAGCATGAAACCTCATCCACAGGCGGGATGAGGTTTCATGTAGGTTTTAAAAAATCTAATTAAAGTGTTTTTAAAAGTTATGGACATGTCACATGAGGGGACATGTCAGGGATTTTTGTTTTCTCTAATTTTAATATTTTTTAATGTATATCCGATCTCCCTGAGGCTGCACTTAGCCTCAGGGAGATGAGTGCACTCTTTCATGCACATGCGCAAAAGCGCGCACTCTCGGCTCAGGGAATCCCCCCCCCACCGCCCGCACAGGGAGTGCATAGCGCTTTTGTGCAGAGGTCACGTTGGGTGGGCCTTAATTGGCCTGCCCACGTAAAATGGCGGCGCGCCCCCAATTGGGGGCACCGATCAGAGGTGTGCCTTCACGTGCCCGCTCTTCAACATCCCCCCCTGATGGGGTGAAAATTCTGCCCAATGTGTCTGACAACTCCAAACGCAGCATGAATCAGCACCATCAGACAGGCCAAAAAAATGGGTAAACAAACATAATTTTAGAAGGTCTGTTATGTTTTGTGCAATGTTTCTTGAAATATCACTGCAGGTATCTTGCAAAACAGCAAATGTGTACATAGTGGACTGGATGGACGATTTACGAATAGAACTGATATAAGGTTCTCATCCTTGTGTTCAAATCACTCCATGGCCTCACCCTCTCCCTATTTCTCTACCCTCCTCCAGCCCCAAAACCCTCTGAGTAATCTGTGATCCTCCATCCCTGACTCACTTCACCTCACCATTGGAGGTTGTGCTTTCAGCTCTCTAGGCCCTAAGCCCTGGAATTCTCTCTTGAAAGCTCTTTGCCATTCCACCTTTAAGACCCTCCTTAAAATCTACCTTTTTGACCAAGTGTCACAGAATTGGATTATCCTCATATGAAGTGCCTTGAGGTGTTTTACTAAATTAAAGGCACTATATAAGAGTGTTGTAGTTTTAAACTGTACCTCAGGCAATTTGTTATAATCAACCATGGCAACAACTAAAATTTGTTATTGATCCTACTACTGTTCTGCTAACTATTAAAATGTCAAATTCAGAAAACACATTCTTTACCATAGGCAGCTTCCTTCAGGGTCTGTTCTTTCTGATGTTTGCCACAGGCATTTAACAGTCTAAACACAACAGTAAACTTATTGAAGTTATATATCACCGATTGACTCAAGGCATTATACATTTGTGAATTTGAGAGCGCCTCAACCATCAGGAGATATGTTATTTGCTGATGCAGGTGTGCTCAGCAAATTCTCTATTTCTTCCAAACAATCAGTCAGGTGTAATTTCCACCCGTCTTCATGTCTGCTAACTGTGCCCCAAAATGAGGCAGGAAAATTTGAGGCTTTTATCTCCTGTTAATCTTCTCAACTGGACAACGAGCTAGAACACAAGAGGGAAGGATAGTAAAAATGGAAGTGGAGAAAAAATACAATTGTTACTTGTACAACCCTTCAAAGTGCAGAAGATGCAACACCTGCCTTTTTATCTCCAGCCTTCTCACTAAATACACCTTTCAGACGAAACAGTAATTTACTTGTACTCCTTTCAATTTAGTATTCTATATTCACTGCTCATGATGTGGTCTCCCCTACATCAGAGAGACTAAATAGTGACTGCTTGACCATTTTGTGGAACACCTTCATTCAGTCCGCAAGCATGCCTTTGAGCTTCCATTCACCCATCATTTTAATTCTCATAGCCTCTCCCACGCTGACCTTCCCACCCTCGGCTTCCTGCAGTGTTCCAATGAAGCTCAAACCAACTTCGAGGAATAGCACCTCATCTTTCGACTGGGCACTTTACAACATTGAGTTCAACAATTTTAGGTCATAAGCTCCACCCTCATTTTATTTCCTCTTTCTTTACTGTGTTTTTTCTCTCTCTCTTGTTTCTTCTTATTTCCTTTGCTTTTGGACAGCTGGTTTTCAAGATCGTGACATTCACACCTCCTCCAGGCATATCTTTGGTTTATTTGCTTGTCCCATCACCACTCCCTTCGGTTTTGCACCATCAACACTTGTCAATTAATCACTCCAGTCTTCCACCCTTTCACAGTTCTTCCCTTTTGTCCTTTTTCCGCCTTCTCCCCTTTCACTTGCCCAAAATCTAATACATTCCTGACTTCCTGTTCTGATGAAAGGTCATAGACCTGAAACATTAACTCTTGTTTCTCTCTCCACAGATGCTGCCAGATCATCTGAGTACTTTCAGAATTTCCATTTTTTATTTCAGAATGGGCACATGGTTCGTCAGTGACATAGAACAACAATATATCAGTGCCTCCAGTCAGCTCCTCAGGCTATTGGTATTCACAACTTCACATGTGTATTTACACAGAGGAGAAAGAATGGGTTTGGCACAAATGACAAATATTAATTGGAGACGATCACAAGTGAACCCTAAACCAAATGCTAAGGCAGCTGTGTGATCTATCATGGTGATCTTAGGCATTTTAAACATTCAATTTGGTGAACCATTCCTCATGAGGCAACTCGACGACTTAAAGGTCACAGGTTCTCAGTATATTGAGAACAGTAGGCATTTACAGTCAAACCTGCCTCATTCTTTCAATGTCGGGTACTTCAGCTGAATATATGAGGAGTATTTCAGATTCAGTGATACTGCAGTGACCCTGAAGGGCAGGTTTTACAACATTTCTTGCACCGGGGCCTTAAGGACCGAGAAAGATTGATTGAGATTGAAATTGATTGAAAAGTAGAGAGTAAATCACCTCATGAATGTCAATTAATAATTATATTTTTAATAATTGTCATAAATACTGTGGATCCATTGTATGGAGATTTTCAATATAATTATTCATGGCAGCTTAAGCTAAAATCTTTTTCTATAAGTAATATTAAGTATGGCCTACTCTTAATTCAAAATTGCTTGATTCAAATTATCTGCTAATTGAAGATCATCTGCATTGCTTAATTCAGATTACTAGATAATTCAATTTATTTTGGAATTAAAGAAAACTTCACATTAACATAGCAGTCCGTGTAAGACCATTACCCAACTACTAGAGTGTAGCTTCCTCACTTGCTTACGTGACTATAACTGTTATTTGATTCACATGCTACATATGATGCAGTACCTCATCACTCAAGGCTTTCTTTCATTCCTATCTATTGATATTAAGTCAAAATCTGATAAATAATGGTCTGTAAAATTTGAGGCTCCTGATTAGTCATTTGCTACAATGCAGTGTAGTTGGTTACTTGAATAAATATTGGTATCCAGGCCAATATTTATCCCACAAGTGGCATCACTAAAACAGATTATTTGTTGCTTTTAGGATCTTACTGTGTGCAACTTGGCTGCCACATTTACATACATTGCAAAACTGACTTCAAAAATACACTTCACTGGCTGTTAAACATTTTGGGACATCCTCAGGCAATGGAAAGGGCTAAATAAATGCACACAATTTCGTTATCCCTTCCTGGGAGCGTAACTACAACAAGCTCCTGTGTTACACAGAAATGCAAAATACCTAAAGTTGAATAAAAGCTAGATTGTTTCTCTGATTTAGTTAAAATTAAGCGGTACATATGAAGAACACAACAGAAATAAATACAAAGAGGCCTGCCCTTTTTGTCAAACTGGAGTGAAGAGTTTAAGTTGTAAGATTTAATGGATATAAAGCAACACATTGAAGTTCGAAAACAACCTAAAACAATCACATTCACAAGTAGCAAATTATTAATTAGGATAAAAGCAAAATACTGCGGATGCTGGAAATCTGAAACAAAAACAAAAATAGCTGGAAAAACGCAGTAGGTCTGACAGCATCTGCAGAGAGGAATGCAGTTAACGTTTCGAGTCCGTATGACTCTTCAACAGAACTAAGAAATATAGAAATGAGGTGGAACGTAAGCTGGTTGAGGGGGGGTTGGGATAGGTAGAGCTGGATAGAGGGCTAGTGATAGGTGGAGTCAAAGAAGAGAGTGCCAAAGATGTCATAGACAAAAGGACAAAGGGGTGTTGATGGTGGTGATATTAGCTGAGGAATGTGCTGATGATGACATTAAGGGTAGAAAGCAGGACAAGCAAGTGACAAATAGCCTAGTGGGGGTGGGGGGGAAGGGATCGAAATAGGCTAGAAGGTAGAGATAAAACAATGGATGGAAATACATTTAAAAATAATGGAAATAGGTGGGAAAAGAAAAATATATATAAAAAATTATAAATTATTGGAGAAAGGAGGATCGGAAAAGGGGTGGGAATGGAGGAGAGAGTTCATGATCTGCAGTTGCTGAACTCAATATTCAGTCCGGAAGGCTGTAAAGTGCCTAGTCGGAAGATGAGGTGCTGTTCCTCCAGTTTGCGTTGAGCTTCACTGGAACATTGCAACAGGCCAAGGGCTGACATGTGGACATGAGAGCAGGGTGGTGTGTTGAAATGGCAAGCGACAGGGAGGTCTAGGTCATGCTTGTGGACAGACCGAAGGTGTTCCGCAAAGCGGTCACCCAGTCTGCGTTTGGTCTCTCCAATGTAGAGGAGACCGCATTGGGAGCAGCGAATGCAGTAGACTAAATTGAGGGAAATGCAAGTGAAGTGCTGCTTCACTTGAAAGGAGTGTTTGGGCCCTTGTACGGTGAGGATGGGGGGAAGTAAAGGGGCAGGTGTTGCCCCTTCTGCGGTTGCATGGAAAGGTGCCGTGGGAGGGGGTTGAGGTGTAGGGGGTGATGGAGGAGCGGGCCAGGGTGTCCCGGAGGGAACGATCCCTGCGGAAAGCCGCCTGTGGGGTGGGGTGGTGAAGGGAAGATGTGTTTGGTGGTGGCATCATGCTGGAGTTGGCGGAAATGGCGGAGGATGATCCTTTGAATGCGGAAGCTGCTGGGGTGATAAGTGAAGACAAGGGGGACCCTATCATGGTTCTGGGAGGGAGAGGAAGGTGTGAGGGCGGATGCGCGGGAGATGGGCCAGACACGGTTGAGGGCCCTGTCAACCACCATGGGTGGAAAACCTCGGTTAAGGGAGAAGGAAGACATGTCAGAGGGACTGTTTTTGAAAGTGGCATCATCAGAACAGATGCGACGGAGGCGAAGGAACTGAGAGAATGGGATGGAGTCCTTGCAGGAAGTGGGGTGTGAGGAGCTGTAGTCGAGGTAGCTGTGGGAGTCGGTAGGCTTGTAATGAATATTGGTAGACAGTATATCACCAAAAATTGAGACAGAGAGGTCAAGGAAGGGAAGTGTCGGTGATGGACCATGTGAAAATGATGGAGTGGTGGAAATTGAAAATTAATTAGGATCATCTATCAGACAGGCTGTTTGAATTAAGTTTTTTTTTGGAAACTGCATCAGAATTCTGATTCAAATTCTAAGATATAATGCTTAAAAATGATAAATAAAAGAAAATCCAACTGAAATAAACAATATTTACTTTAGAGTCATCTAATAATAGATACAGCCAAAGATGGAGTTCCAATAGATTTTAAATGTATTGCATTAACTAGTAATGGTGAGATTGATTGACTTCTGTTAAGTTAAGGTTATCAAAGGATACAGAGGACGGGCAGGCAAATGGAGTTCAGTAGAGGTAGGTCATGATCTAATTGAATGGGACAGCAGGCCCAAGGGGCTGAATGGCCTACAGCTGAACTGTTACTGATAGATTTAAAAGAAAGTCATATAGGCCACCAAGGCTACAGGTTTAATCGGTGATCTGTTCTGAGTTAGTCCAACACAGACAGTGGATCTGCAGGAAATTGGCCTGTGCGTGTCTAGAGGAGTATCCAACCCTGCACTAGTTGCCAAATTGTGCATGCGAGGGTGTCAAATAATCCTTAGTTGTGACATGTCCCTCCTGCCTCCCAACCCCCTGCTTGCAGCAAACACTGTGTGGCGAGGCTCACACTCTGGAGGGCTAACAATGCCCATGGAATCATGAGACACTATCTTTAACAGAGGACCATACAAGAGATGAATAGGAGCATCACTGAAAAGGGATGGAAATTGTGAATAACTCATCAGAACAACAACTTTCTTTTTTAAAATTTGGAACATTTAAAAAAAATGGAGACAAGCGACAGAGATAAGCAACAATAAAACAGCTGGAGAAACATACCACAGGGATGTACTATATTAGATGTATATTTTACTTTTACAAGCATGGCAATTTATCACAGTTAAAGAATATAAGAGGCAATAAACCACCTCCCCCTTCCCCCAAAGCATTTCATACGAAAATTATAATTATAAATGGTTTTTCAATCAGATGTGCTTGAGGTGTGTGTCTCTGTACCAAGACGCCACACATAAATAAATACAATTACAAGGGGAACTCTGTCATAAAGTGGTACAGCTAAAATTCTCAATTATTACAGCTATGAGCACTGATCACAGTTGCCCGTTTATGCACATAATTGTGAAAATTACAACTGCAATCCCTGATTTTACTTGGATCGCTTCCACTTGACTGAATCATGCAGTCGGATGAACTTTCTGTCAGTTCTCTAAACCAAAGGCACCAGGAAGTCTGCATTATGTTAGTCTTTTTGGGCTTTCAATCTCTTGTGGAAAATGTTTATAACCAGGATCCTAATACAGGTGCTGTGCACTTTGCAATTTGTCTTTGAAGATTAATTTAGAAAAGGGGGAGGAAAACAAATCAATTTATCTCTGTCCTGTGACAGAGAGACACATGAATCATCAAATAACATGAATGGGTCATATTTATGCTGGACAAGAAAAGAAAAATTGCAACTAACAGGATAAGAAAAGCAGTTAATGGATATGAAACTATACTGAATTATTCTTACAGACAGGAGAGGGACAAAACTGAACCTGTCCGTAAGCAGAGGTATTTTTTGTTTAAAAGAGGCTGTGGCACTTATTCTAATATACCTTGGTTTACAGTAAGGAAATTTTACAATTATGAATAACTTAACTTTAAAAAGGACCACAGAAATAGAAATCAGTTCAGATGATTCCAGGAAGTCTAAATCCAGAGGGAGTTCCCTCATTGGAATTTCCAATTTGAGCTTATTCCTGGCTGAAGGCAGAAGTGCAGAATCCCTTTAAGATGATGGCACTGCAGTGAGATGAGGTTGGTATTCAGATACTTGGTCTGCTCAGCAGGCAGTGGCCAGTGGCTTCCAGATAAACATGCTTTGAGGAGGGCTTATTGCAGGCTGCTTGGTCAGCCTGGAGCCTTGGTGTCGGGTGTTGGCTGGTTGGAGATAGATCAGCAGACTGGCCTGCTTCTGAGTTCTCAATTGCTAGAGAGATTTCAGAATGGTCACTTGAATCATGTGACTTCCTCCCTTCACAAAGATTTCATAAAGGGATGTGTCTGTTGTCTGGACCTCGCTTTTGTTTTATGGCTTATAATGTCCCAGTCATTAGCCACAGAAAGAATCATTATCCATACTGATGACCCTGTTCCTGGTAGCTATTGCTTGGTAGACCCTTGGACTCCGCTACAGGAGTAAGCTTATAAAGATGCAAATGACATCCATTTCTTTTCAATAATTCCTTTTTGAAATGGACCTTGACAATCCCAGGTGTGAGATTCTATGAACAACATATTAGGATATGTCTCCAATGCAATCCATAAAATGCCTTAGTGATCGCCTTACAATTCCAGGCATCAAGTGACTTGCGGTAGCCATCTTTCGGTTCTGAAATGTTCATTTTTCAATGAACAAAAAAGAATAAAATTCAATTTACGTAGTTTACGTAATATAATTTATTTTGTGTCTTACTGACATGTCAATTATTGTGTCTCCTTTGTTACCAAAGTAGAATCTGCTAACCCATAGTCAAATCACTTGTTGCTACATTGCAAAATGGAAAATCTCACCCAAGTTCCATAACATTGTTATTTCACAGATCCCAGATGGTTACAGCCTGGTACACAGTAATTGTACGCCACTCTTTCACCATCTACTTGATAGCATTTATAGTGATGATGGATAAGGTTGGATTAGTGTAACTGTGTATAGCTATGTGACTTTGAATACCAAAGACCTATGCAGCACTGAAACAATACTAAGAATTTAGCTCAAATTTGAGGTGAGTAGATTCCAGAGGGCAGCTGAAAGGAATTGAAGTTACTTCTACTGCCATTTCATTCTTGTAGGTCGTCTTTGTATTAAATCTTCACCCTTTTCCCTGTCATGTGCCTTGGCACTCGTATAGTATTTGGCAATGTCAGTAACATTACAGGAGTTGGCAGAAGAGCAAACGGTCCATCATTTGTGGTTCATTACCACAGTGCCACATCACAGAGTTATTGTCACTGTAACCGCCATTCCAACGCTGTTAACTTAGAATGGAAGAGCAATGGATACATTGCCAGAGGCAAAAAGACACATCTCTTAAAATAATTTCTATAAATCTCCTTGGACACTGTTGGGAACATACATCTACAGTGTTCTCATACATTCCATAGAACACAGAGATAGTATTCCAGCCCTATATGTATAGCACGGCGCAGCTTCCTTTGATACTCATTATTTGCATTGGAGTTCAGCTCTTTGTTCTGTTTTGTCCTCTAGATGCACTTCAGCCCATTCCAATTGAAAGTTTGCACTGTGTTAACATCTTTGCTCAAACAGTAACCAAACATAACTTTGACATAGATACACTTCCAATAAAGACATTTCTTTGTCAATGCTGTAAATCATGTTTTCAGAGCAACGGGGATCAGTTAACAGGTTTTTGTTGATAACCTAATACTGAACTGGACTAGCCATATAAATACTGTGGTTACAAGAGCAGGTCAGAGGCTAGGAATTCTGCAGTGAGTAATTCACCTCCTGACTCCCCAATGCCTGTCCATCATCTACAAAGCACAAGTCAGAAGTGTGATGGAATACTCACCACTTGCCTGCACGAGTGAAGCTTAAACAACATTCAAGAAGCTCAACACCATCTCGGATAAAGCAACCTGCTCGCCTGGCACCCCATCCACGACATTCATCATCCACTCCCTCCACCACCAACGCACAGTAGCAGCAGTGTGTACCATCTACAAGGTGTACTGCAGTAACTCACCAAGGCACCTTCAACAGCATGTTCTAAACCCGCGATCTCGACCACCTAGAAGGATAAGGACAGCGGATGCATGGGAACAGCACCACCTGCAAGTTCCCCTCCAAGCCGCAGACCATCCTGATTTGGAACTATATTGTCATCCTTCACTGTTACTGGGTCGAAGCCCTGGAACTCCCTCCCTAACAGCACTGTGGGTGTTCCTATACTAAATGGACTATAGCGGTTCAAGGCGGTGGCTCACCACCACCTTCTCAGGGGCAATTAGGATGGGCAATGAAAATGCTGGTCTAGTTAGCGACGCCCACATCCCATGAAAGAATAGTTTAAAAAACGTTTTGTTACAATTCAAAATGTTTAATCCTTTTGTTCATTGGTATAATGGTTAATGGAGTAAAGTGTCAATGAACAAATCCTCCCCTCTGACAATGTAAGAAAGCTGTAATGGAACCACTTAATGCGGCTACATCTGATTAGAGAAAGATTATATTGTGATTTACAATGAAAATTAGGAATTGGGCTTCAAAAACCTCCTCGTCATTTTTGCATATCTCCAAGAGCTTACTTTATCCTAGTTCTGCAATTTTCTCCAGCTCTACTCCAGTTTGTACCTTCTATTCCCTGAATCTGATCAACTACTCCTTCATCAATGCTACAGCGCTCAGCTCCTAAGTCCTTGCGCTCTGCCATTCTTGTACTGCTCGGTATTCCCTCAATACCGCCCTTCCTACCTTCAAACATCTTCTTAAAAGTTACCTTACTGACCATGCCATTAATCATGCCACGTACCCCCAACTCTTGTCCTACTTTCTGCTCAAGTCTTCCATCCTGAAAAGCATATTGGGACGTATGACTAGATGGAAGATGACATCAATATAACTTGCTATATTGGGCATCTCAGAGCTGTGGCAAAACTAACTGCATCCTTACCAAGTTGAAAACTATAGCTATGTCAATGGCTTCGCAAGGAATACATGGAAAATAGAAATGTTAAGGGAGAGATTAAAATGATAACTCAATTAGGTTTTCAGAATTACATTTCTTCTTGGTTTGTAGATAATCTATGTGAATAGGATTAATTTGGACAGTAACTTGTGTCCAATTCTGTAGTAGTAGATGAGCTCAGCTCTGAGGTGTGCATTTGTGTACAGCACAGAATAAATTTAATATGGAGCAGTTTCTTATTCACCTGGACATTGATCATAACCAGAATACTCTAATCTGGTATTTCCCCAGTTCTGTGAGGATATGTCAAGGTGATAATTTTTGTTGAGATATTTGATGATTGAAGGACCAGATAGCACTGAAGAATTTATATGTGAAATTTACACTGGATTTTGAAAATGCTGGAGGGAATCTTAAATGTTTCAATTGAGAATCCCAGATAGTCTGAAAGATTTTAGGTAATAGAACTTGGCTAGAATCAGCTGTATGAATTGTGCAAGATGTGAAAACTGTGACAATCAGAATTAATTCTAAAAATTCGAAGACAGCATTATGTGCTGAAAAAGAAAATGAAAGCAATCAGAAGGTAAAGTGAATGGCTTGCCCAATAAATGTTCCTGATGTGCTTAACTGTTCCTGTTATATTGTTCTATATTATTATACTATTCTTAAAGAGCTGGGAACTAACTATTAGAGGAATATATATCTGGGGGTACCACATTCACTGCTGCACCAGTCATGTGCTGAGTAACACCGTATCAGTCTATTCAGTATACCAGCCAGATGGAAAGCAGCCAGGAACACATTCAATTTGATAGTATTCACACTTTCTGTGCCATGAGCCAGAAATGTTTTGGGTTTTTTTTAAATGGAAGAACTGGAGCAATATCTGCGTTTTGCCATCATAACTTTGATTTAACAACATAACTGGACTGGACAATTTTCAAACAGTTTCTTTGACAAGGCAATTTTCTTAATGATAAAGAAAAAATAGCAACCAATAATAATCCACTGTGATGTCTCAAGCTGCTAACCAGCCATTTTATTGGTCTGAACGTCAGGATGTTCATTGATGCAGCTAGAACGTATGCAGTTGTTGCAGAAAAAGGTTCAATGCAAACTGAGACAAGTCAACTTTTCTTGCAAAACAATTGATAAAGTTAGAGTTTTCAATTTGGTAAGGATGGAATTAGTTTTGTTGCAGCCCTGAGTTACCCTCTCGAGCAACTTACATTGATGTCACCTTTAATGAGCAGCCCAGGCTTGTACTGGTGACCTTTGTAACAGAGCATCACGCTGATATTTTGAAAGGGATGGAATAATCTGAAAATATGCTAAGGGAGGAACAAGCATGTGATTGTGTCAATGAAAGAGGCAGCTTTATCTCAATGATCTTGAGAACTCGGCAGAAGATCTGGAAGAAGTTGCACAATTTGAATAGCACCAAGTTAAAGCTGTGAATATAATTACTAAATAAAGTAGCAACACAGGACATATATGGACATGCTGGAAAGCAGTATTGTGACATGCGGGACAATAAATCAGCCCTGACATGGGAAAGAGAATGTATCGGAGGAAGAAGTTTCCACAGGACATATCTTTCAGGCCAAATCCCTGCTACAAAACTGGGATATGACAAGAAGGTCGAGTGCAACAGCTTGTGCACTGTCTGACTAGACAAGACTCACAAAATACCTGGAAGCACGAAGAATTCTTCAGGGAGTCTGAGATGTGTGGGAACACAGAAGTCATAGGAGTGTATAGAACTACTGTATGTGCCACACTAATCAAATAGCCCATCATTAGCTCAACATGTTACATCAATAGGTTCATGCTCACTGTACATGACTGTATAATAATACATGTCAGGCTAATGGAGCAGTCAGTGTGTCTTCTCCATTTGCCACTCCAATTTTTTGTTGATTAACTCTTCAGGGACGATTTTAATCCCCTCTTAAGTCAGGCATGCAAAGGTCACCCATCTCAGAGAATCGGGAGCCTAATTTAAATGAAACCATTGGGACATGCACATCATTTTAAATGCAGGCTTGACAAAGGCCTAGAACTTCTCCAAGCCACCAGTGAAAGCTGACCGCAATAGGAGCCAGGCCAGAGGAGGCTCGGGTTCGTGCTTTCTTCCCTAAATTTTATGGGTTTCCTTGCTGGACTGTGAGGAGCAGTTCCATCAGACTTCACAAGGATATCTTGGGCCTCCTTTGACCCAGAATTTCCCCCATATGCCAAATATGGCCTTACTGACCCTCCCCCTCCCCCCTCCCAAATTAATACTTGACTTGCAAGAGACCATTTTAGTTGTTACTCGGGCACAGCTTGGTTCCCCACCAATTTGGGCTCCTGTCTGCCTGTGGATTCAGGTGCAAGTATAGTATCAGAGTAATCAAATGAGGCACAGAAGTTAAAAATCTCCCAGTTCTCAAGGCCCGCAGGTGGCCAAATTGTTCGCCACTTGCTTCAGATCCCATATATCTGATTCCAGTCCCAAGTTAAAATCAGTCCTTTCTGCTCTTTATTCCCTCACCCTCTTCAATTGTGTACAACTGCAGAGAGCACTCAGTGCCTGGGCTTTCTAATGTCTCAGTAAATATGGGGAGGGTTTATAATAACTCAAGCACTCTTCTCAAGTCTTTGTGGTTTTAAGTCACCTTGATAAATGATTACAGATTTGGGAATTCATAATGAGACTCAACAATATTTGTTCGAGAAGACTTTTTACTTGGTGTTTGGTTTTATTTCATGGCATCTGGAGTCAGAAGATAGAGTATGGGTGAACCACCTCCCTGGGTATTGAACCTGCCACCTACTTTCCAGATGTGGCTGCCACCATCCTGGCTGAAGTATTGCACCAAGCAGCCTCCATATCCACAAAACTGCTGCAGACCTGCCAGTAAGGATGCAGAGGACGAGTTCCTGGATGACCTGTGTGACAAAGGGAATTGCTATGATGTGTCCATCATCTTCATTAGGGTACAGATTCCCTATGTTGAAGATTGAGGGTACATTAAGGATCTGCTTAGGAAAAAGCGACCTGGAAGCACCCACAAGGTAGCAAGATGTGAAGGAATCCAACTATATTAAAGGGTTATAAGATTAAAAGAGCGATTTTTCAGGGATTATAAAAATAAGGGCAGGGGCCATCTGTCTGAATTCATCTGCCTTGAAAAACATTCATGGGCATATTTGTGTGCTCAAGGATATGCTCAGTGATACTAACATCCTGTGGCATGTTGTTTCCATCCCTAACACAAGGCAGTTACTGAAAAACAGGAACTCACTCCTGAAAATCATGGGTCCATCACCTCAGGAAGGCACCGAAGACAAAATTTTATAAATAATCACCATAAGTGTAGTAATTATGGTTTTATGTGGTGTGTAATGTATCTTTAAGAATAATACATGCTAGGGAAGATCACATGAGCTGTAGTAACCAATAGGAGAGTACTGCGGGCTACCTCAGCAGTCAGTGTAGAGATAGAGTTGGAGTTGAATGCACACGTGTAGTTGCTGCTGAGTATATTGTAAATAAAATTAATGTTTCCGTCCAAGAAGTGTCTGCAGATCAACTCTATCATCAATAGTAGCGACTCAGCAACCCTTACAACAGGAAGTTACCACAATCTAACAATGGGTAACCATGGATGCCCTTAAATCACTTGTCAGCTGAATCCAGGAAACTGAGCTCTAACTTTAAGAGACAGTTGTGTAGCAAGGAAGTTACCACCATCTGAATCTCTCAGTATCCTGTTAGCTTGAAAGATGTTGACCAGCACATGTGCTTATAAGCTTCCTGCTGGTTCAGCTTTTTAACAGTATAAATATTGGTACAGCAGGATTTTTAGATTTGTTGAATTCATTCCAGCATCTCTCATGGTAAAAGTATAGCTACTGGAGTGTAGTGATGATAGCTCTCCTCTTAATTGGGATGGAGGTATCACACTAAACTCTGTTGATTTCTACTCAAGGATTTAAGGTAAATACTACTTTAAATGTTGATGGAAATCTTAAATGTCTTACAGTAACATGTTTTAGACATAATTTATACTTAAAACCTAGATAGTCTATTAAAAACAAGTTTATACTTTTCTTAGAACTGTCAGTGTTGCGACTGACTTTCCCATCAAGTGAATTGCATGTTTGGTTCTTTAGTAAACCTTTATATAATTTAGAAAATATATTGTCTCATAGAGTCTTCTGTATCCAAATTCGAGAACCCATTTCCATACGCTCTTCAGTGGTGAGGTACATTGCTGAGGAGAGATCCCTGGACCCTTATAATTTCCAGGTTGTTATAGTCTAGCTAAAATTTGTTTAAAAGGCTATATGGAGGATGGTAATATTCTCTGCTGGTTCCTTTCCTTCGGGGAGAGTTAGATCAGTTCTTCAGACCCATTCAAGTGTCTGTGAGGTCTGTCTTTCTCACCTTAAGTGTGAATGATCATCCAAGGAGTACATCTGATCCGAAATAGTCCCAAAAAGGGGCTAGGATTATAATCCACTTCAGTTGGTGCCCAAAATAGGGCTAAAATCATAACCCACTTCATAGAAACATATTACTGGTTAGTGTCTTCCACGATACGATGGTCCAACCAAGAAAGCACATTCTACACAGCTGTCTACTCTACCTGGGAAAGTGTGTCCTATAGCGGTTACTAATGCTGTTCCCAAAATAATATCTGACAAATATTTGGTTGGGGTGTGGGGAGGAAAGTCTTACGTCACATTCATTATCAGTCCTAGAATATTTTGACATTGGGAATCCAAAGTTTGTTGTATTACCCCTGATAATGATCAGCCTTTCAATGATAATTTACCAAACAATATTGCCATGCAGCTAGTTTAATATTTACTAAGGCAGCATCTTTTCAAGCTTCTTGATGTCATATATGGAATTTTGAGTTTCTCTTCCTTTAGTCAAAATGAGTTTGTTGCCAATTCACCTGGTTCAATCTAAACGTCAGTGATGGTTAACCCAGCAAGTTTGTGATGTTATAGCATTGGGGGTATGGAGCTACAACAATTAAATTCTCATTGGGCAGAATTTTGCCATCAGCAAGCAGGGGGCAGGGCCCGCTCCCCAACACGTAAAATGACGCGGGATGATGTCGGCCGGAACCCCCAACGTCATCCCGCCCCATTTAAATTTTCAGGAAGGCGGGGGCACAACAAAATCAGCTGTGGGCCCGCCGACCTGTCATTGGCCCATTGAGGCCATTGACAGGATCATTTAAACAATTAAAGGACCTGTCTGTCCAACCTTAAGGTTGGCGGGCAGGCCATGAACCCTGGCGGCAAATAGAGAAAACATGAAATCTCATCCACAGGCGGGATGAGGTTTCATGCAGGGTGTTAAAAATTTTAATAAAGTTAATCTGTAAATTATGAACATGTCCCATCTCATGTAACATTGTCACATGAGGAGGACATGTTAGGGATTTTTTTTTCTCTATTTTTAATATTGTTCAAAGTGGAAGCGATGTCCCTGAGGCTGCACTTAGCCGGAGATTGGGTCGGGCCCGCCTGCCCGACAGGCAGAAAATTCTGCCCATTGTCTTGGCATGGCTAATGTTAGAATATTGCAGAAGGTTCCAGGAAATTTTGGAATGGCATATGTAATGACACGAGTCACTTACCTCCGTAATTCTCTGGAATATCTGCACCATAGTAATGGCAAATGCCACAAATGCACCGTTACTATGGTACAAGTTTTCAAATCCTGCAGTTACTTAAACGACTATATGACCCCCCTCAGTCACAAGGACCTAACAATATACAAGTCTGAAGAACAACCACGTAAGATAGGGTCTGATGTGCAATTATGCCCAAAGCCTTAATTTAGGTTTTTCAGAGAGAATACAGAAATGTTCAACTCACCCACTGTTTTAACCTGAAGGCTGGATTTGAATATATTGTCAAATATTATTATAGTAACTTAGCTGATGCTTTTATCCAAAGCAAATTCGGAACAATGTTGATAAATGCTATTTTAAAGGCACTACTGACATAGGTCTATATTTTTAGAAATCTTGCTGCAGGCCGGATGAAATCGTGGAACAGGCTGGATCCGGCCCACTCCTGCCTTATGAGAACATGACAATGGATATAATTGGGTAGCAGAGAGTGCTGAGACAGGAACTTGTGTGCATCCTAAAACCTAATGGTATGTGCTAACTGAATCACATACATTCACTGTGCCAATGATTGCCATGTGAATCATGTGTCTATTTCTCACACAAATGTAACTTATACAACCATTGCAGCAACTAAATATGTTCAAATGCCTCTGTGCCAATCATGTTTTCCCTTTCGACTTTCAGAAGAAACATCCATGGCTGAGTTTTCCACATCGTGAGTTTTCCACATTGCTCGGGGCAGGCACCTGCCCACTGAAATACACATTGGACAGTCATAGAATTACAGCTTGTAAGCTTCCCTTTTATTCTTTAACCTCATTGTCGTGAACGTCAGATGTAGTCCTTTGGCGCAGTGAGGTACAGCCAAATAGGAGACTGATGCATAGGCTCCTGCTGAGAGTAGGTCAGGCATGGCCAGGGGAGAAGCTGCCATGGGCTATAATGGAGTCAAGTGCACCATGAATAGCTTGCTCAGGGCTGAGGTCAGGCAAATCTGGTGAGAATACCGGAACCACAAGCTGGATTTTCAAATAGCCGATGAGGCAGGGCTTCAGGCAGCCTCGGCATAGGAGAGCAACAACTCCAGGCCATTTTCAAGCAGACCAGGCCAGAGGGGCAAGCAGCCGGGAGCCAACTGGAGCAATAAAGGGGCATCAGCTGGAATTCTCCCAGTGAAAAGAGGTTGTTTCCTGGCCTCTATCCTTTGCTCACAAAGGAGTAGCAGAGGTCACATGACTCAGAGGACACACAACTATGGTAAACCACAGTACATAACAGGCAAACGTGTGCAAAGGCATTTCTCTAAACAAACATCACTTGTCCTCACTGGGACCAGGGTGTCTCCATGGGGCCACAGGAAGCTCTCACTACATTGCAGATTCACCCTTAAAAGGCCTCCCTAAAAGCTCTAGCCTCACGTCTTTGCTGATGTATAATTTCTTCCTAGACTGGTTTGTACTGTTGTCAAAATGGCTGAGATGGAGATGGTACAAAGATATGAAGATCCACCTACCATGTCTCCAAATTTTCCCTGCTCCTCTCCCAACATGTCGCACGATAGACTCAATATAGCTTAAAGTCTCCATTTGTCAATAATCATAAACACTGTGTAGCTCAGTTCAACTCTGCCTGTTCCCTCAGGGAACTCCAACTCCAGGTTGGAATTAGAGTAATTGAATCAATGTAAGAAAGCAGCGAAGACAAACTGGCAAATAGGTCTAAGCTTGGTACACTTTTCATTAACAATCAATTAACATCGAAAAACAGCTCAATACCCGATCTGTGTATGACACTATTTTACTCCAGGGGAATTACTGATGCTCATGTTAATGTATAGTACTTCAATATAACTCATTAATTTGTTTCTCCTTAGTGTAGAGTCACCAATATACTGAGAAATTAGAGCATTGGATAAATAGCAATTATCATGGATTAGATCATTTAACACGTTGTTAGGTGCAGAATGTTTTATGATTGCACAGTAAAGTTCAAACCCCATTGTATTAATATTATTTAGCAACTACTTAGAAATGCACAACCTGTCATAGTTTAATTCCCTAACATCATCTTCATGTTACACAATTCCTGAGGATCAAGGATGCATCCACTCTGGTTCAATAGGTTCTGAGATTGCTGATAAGTCTCTTCATTTTAATGAGTGGAAGATGACTGTGCATGTTTTCTTATTAAACAAGGGGTGGTTGTTGCTGCCAACCACCACACAGTCTTAACAAAGTGGGGCCTTGGTCCAATGGCAAGGGGGTTTCAAGATGATTCGAGGTCAGGCTCTGCTGTGAAACATTTAGCATGGGTTGTGCATGATCATGCACAGGTGCGTAGCCTCCTAGTACAAAGAGGGCCCATTGCAGCCCAGTTCCCCACGCACACATCCGACAAAGAACCATAGAAAGATTATGGTACAGAAAGAGGCCATTCAGCCCATCATGTCTGTGCCGGCCAGAAGAGAATTTTTTAAAAATAAATAAATAAATAAATGAAAAAGTAGCCGCCCATTCTATTCCCACCTTCCAGCACCTGGTCCATAGCCTTGCAAGTTACAGCACTTCAGCTGCTGACCCAGGTACCTTTTAAAAAAGTGTTATGGGTGTTTAAAAGGGTGTTATGACATGGCAGATGATGTGTGCCAGGTGGACCCAATTCATGAGGGAAACTTGGTCACTGTAATACAATGGCTTTGTGATTTGTATTTATTATGAGATGTGTGCACTGAATTCAGAAGTAATAAGTCTACCGAGACCTTTAGAGATGTTTTTAAAATTAAATATTTATTAACAAAATAAAAGATGTCAAGCACATACATATGACTACAAATTACTTACTATTGTAATAACTGCTAAAATTCCTAACTAACCGACTCCCAGTTATACTCCCTTTAAGTCAACTGTCCAGAATAGATTTTAGATTTAAAACAGACTCAGCAAGTTAACACAATACCCTGGACAGTGGAAATCCAAATGGCTTTTCTCCAGCTTCAGTTTCGTTAAGACAACAGACTTATGGACAAATGCTGGAGGCTTCATTAAGGCTATTTCACCCACTCTTATTAGATCTTACATGGCCTTCTCCTGACACATAGCCTTTCATTTTCCTTTATATATGTTTATCTCTTATTGTGTAAATTCTATTGTTCCATACATCTTTGAAACTGTATCTCCCTCATAATATAAAAACTTCCATGGTGTCACTATATTGTCAGTAACCTTTGAGAAAAATAAACATATATTCCTTAGCCTTGCTTATCTGGCTAGTTGTAAACAGACTAACATCCCTTTGAAATCCAAATCTCCCTTCGTTTATCTAAAAATGGAAATTCCCTTCATACCTTACATGCTAAGCCAGCATCCATATTTACTTATTAGCATGTCAAGCCCCTAGCTTCTTTTGATGATTTGAACTTGCAGTCTACTTGATTCCAAATGTAATTAAATCATACACAGACAGACCCAACTGTACTTACCCCCATAAACCCACTTCACAATACACCAGAAAAATATTATGAAAATTATTATACTTATCATACTTTCATGACAAGGGTCTCTGCCTCCACCACCAAACCAGGCAGTGAACCCACTACCAATTCCTGACAGCATGCTCACCTGCAGCCCCGTGTTACTGGGCTCCAGCCCCGACCCTTGCTGCTCCCAGGCCCATGTTCCACCTTCCCTGCTCCGCCATCTGAAACTGAAAATCCAATTGAACCAGTAGCCAGAAATAGGCTCAGCAGGAGAATGAAGTCTCTCGATCACAGCAGTGACGGGGGAAGAGCAGTAGTTTGATCGAAGATATTTTAAATATTGGAAAAGAGCACCAAGACAGTGACAGAAGTTGGGCCTAACATTATAACCAGCATTGTCCAGCCAGAGCAAAACACCTTCTTGATGTTGAGAGGACTCCTGAAATTTGAAGCTAAGCTTGAAAAGTTGATATAAATCCAGGTTTTTCCAGATCTCCGGATTTTTCAGATATTCTACTGAAGCAGATCAAAGAGCAGCAGACCCTAGTGAGAAAATCCTCCACTAACATGGAACGTGGTGACTCCCCACTCTGCAATCTGACAAACCCCCAAAGTACTGTGGACACACAATGCTGGGGGTCCTGTCCTCAAAGATTTCCTTTAGTTCATTCAAGCAGTGAACTTTGACTTTGTAAAGCCAATTAGAAATCAGGAGACTAAAAAAAAAACAACAAAACACAAATTGAAAAAAAAATTAGGAGCATAGGTTCATATCACCTTTCACAACCGCAGGATGACTCAAAGCACTTTACAGTCAAGAAGTGTGCGTGAAGTGTACGGAAATGCAGCAGCCAATTTGCCCACAAGCAGCAATGAAGTTAATAACTGCATCATTTGTTTTCTGGTGATGTTGGCTGAGGAATAAGTATTAGTCAGGCCACCAGGGAGAATTCCACTGCCCTTCTTCAAATAGTGCTTTGAGTCTTTTACATCAACCTGAGAGCAGAGTCTGGGCCTTGCTTTATGACCTGAAAGACAGCACCTCTGGCAGTGCAGCACTCCCTCAGTTCTGCACTGAAATGTCAGCCAAGATTAAGTTCTCAAATCTCTGGAGTGGAGCTGTGGAGCTTCAATCCGCAACTTCTGACTGAGAGGCAATAGAGTTGGGGGGTGTGGGGTGGTGGCAGTGAGATAGCAGCCCAGGGTATTTGGAGCCCAGAGGAACACTCCAGCTACTACTGAGTGCACACTAACAATAGTCACCACAGTTTCTATCTTTGATCAGGCAGTAGGATGAAGAAAAGTCAGGAAAACTAATCCTCAAGAATGGATCCTCGATATGCTTCAAATCTCTGAAATTTACTAACATCATTCATTCAATTATAGATTATAATCAGGAAAAAAATTAACTTGGGAATTGAAATTAAGGGTAGAAGCCAGTGGTGGTGAGGTCATTTTACAAGTGCATAACCCAGTCAGCCCGAGATCCCCTCTCCACCATGGATCAGTTATATAGACTGTGCCATGGACAATAAAATTATCCAAGCCCCAGCACTTGAGTGTAATTATTGACTTTTGAACCAATGCAGAGGATTTTGGCTGTTTGTACTCAGCAGTGTTCATAGCATTTTACAGTACAGAAGGAGTCCATTTGGCTCATCGTGCCTGTGCTGACTCTTTGAAAGAGATGTTAAATGTGTCCCACTGCCCTTGCTCCTTTCCCATAGCTCTTGAAATGTCTCTTTCTCAAGTATATTATAAAAATTATTCTTTTTATACCTCATCTAATGAAGCGCCAATGCTGTTTTTTGGAATAGGCATTGGCAATGGGGGCTGCCTACGACAGCACAGTATGTCGGAACACCGCAGGAAGAACAAGGTGTTTGTGCAATGAAATTGTCAAGAATGCTTTCAAGCCTCAGCTTGCACTCCAGTAGAATATTATACTGAAAGTCGCTTCTTCTGATTTTATGTCTAGTTTCCTCTGCGACTCAATCCTGGCACATCCAGGGTAGAATTTCCAGCAATTTTCTAAGCTCAGGCTCTTTCAGATACCTTGGTCAGAATTTTCCCGTCGGCCATTTGGGGGCGGGGCCCACTCGCCAACGGGAAAATGACGCGGAATGACGTCGGGAGGAACCCCCAACGTCATCCCGGTCCCTTTAAGTTTTTAGGAAGGCGGGCGGACAGCGAAATCAGCTGTCCGCCCGCCAACCTGTCAATGGCCAATTAAGGCCATTGACAGGGTAATTAAGATCATTAAAGACCTGCCCGTCTAACCTAAAGGCTGATGGGCAGGCCAGGAGCCCCAGCGGGCTCCTGATAATATATGAAACCTCATCCACTGGTGGGATGAAGTTTCATGTCCGTTTTTAAAAAGTTTAATAAAGTTTATGTCATTTTTATTAACATGTCCCATCTCGTGTGACATTGTCACATGAGGCGGACACGTTAATAATTTTAATATTTTTCTATTTTTGGAGTTTTTTTACCTGTTAGTAATCTCCCTGAGACAGCACTTGGTTTCAGGGAGGAGTGCGCTCTTTCACGCACATCTGCGAAAGAGCACACTTTGACAGTTGGGGAACCCCCCCCCACCGCCAGCATAGCGCTTCCTGTCGGGCAGGCCGTTGGCGGGCCTTAATTGGCCTGCCCACTCAAAATGGCGGCGGGCCCCGTTTTGGAGGCGGAGTTCGGCTGCCCGCCCACCGCCAAGCCGGTGGGGCCCGCCCGCCATCCAAGGGCAAAATTTTGCCCATAAAGTTTGAACATAATACCCTGCTGGAGGGCTCTAATAATTTGACATTAGTTGTAAAATTGATATACTGACATCTCAACTATTATGCAAAGCTCTGAAGCAAAGTAACTAGTTGTGCTTAGAACAGGTTTTACATGTAATTAAAAATGATAAATCTAATAGTATCTTTCATTAATTGTCTCTAGAAGGTGATTTAGTGGGAGTTGATGACAAAGCAAATATTAAGGGGGTGAAATTAAGGTAGGGTCAAAGAGGTAAGGTTTGAAAATGGCTTTTGAAGATAGAGAGATAAAGAAATTCTGGAGTATGAGGTAGAACAGAAGGGTTGGGATTGTATTTTGGATCAGAATTGGATAAGTCAAGTGTGCTTACCAGAAAGTAGGTTAGAAAGGATTTTGGAGGTAGACTGTAGAGATTTGAAGATGATTTTAAAGCTGGTCCATTGAGGGTTAGCAAGCCAAATGAAGGTGAGTAAGAACAATGGCAATGGGATGCAGAATGCTGCAAAAGCTAAGATACGGGCTGCAGAGTTCTGGTGAATTGGAATTTGTGAGGGTTCAAGCTGGACAACATTTAAAGATTAACCAATGAGTTGGTGAAGATATGGGGAGGGTTTTAGATACAGAAGGGGGCAGGTAGAAGCAAAGATGTATTCTTGAGATGGAACAAAGCAAGCTTGGCAATGGGTAGGATGTGGATCTTTGAAGCATAGTTGAGGGTTGAAATGGACACTGAGATTGAGCACCAATAAATCAGTCAGGGTGACTAGGTGAGGAAATAAATAGAATTAGTGCTGAAGGTGCAATGTTCCTGGCTTAGAATCACTTTTATTTTTCTAATGTTAAGTTTATGAGTTGCTGGGAATTGATGTCACATAATAAGAGCACAAAGCAGTGTTATGACCACAGCTCTGCTAATTGCTGCGCAAACGAAGGTGCTGTCAAAAAAGTCTTGGTGAATTACTGCAGTGCATCTTGTAGATGGAACACACTGCTGCCACTGTCCGATGGAGGGAGTGAATGTCTGAGGTGGTGGATGGGGTGCCAATCAACCGGGCTGCGTTGTCCTGGATGGTGTCAGCCTTGTCTGTTATTGGAACTGCACTCATCCAGGCAAGTGGAGAATATTCCATCACACTCCTGACTTGTGCCTTGGAGATGATGGAAAGGCTTTGGGGAGTTAGGAGGTGAGTCACTCAGCGTAATATACACAGCCTCCAGCCTGCCCTTGTAGCCTATTTAGGTGGTTGGTCCAGTTAAGCTCCTGGTTAAGTCTGAGACGAGTGTCCTCTGCAGTCACTGTCACCGTGAAGCAGTCTGAGAAGAGTGTGCTCTGCAGTCACTGACGCTGAGTGAGAAAAAAGCAAAGAGTGACATCACAAGAAAACCGTAAGCTCATTGGTTGATAAGTAACTGCTAGTTTGAACTGTCTATTCTAAGTTGATTTCAGATTAAAAGTGACTACTGGGGCTCAGGATCGGAGGCCTAACACTTCAGCTTCAACTTAGCAGAGCGAGCGAGTTCCAACTGATTTTAAAAAGTGCATTTTGAATCTCGATTCTAACTTGCTTTCAGATTAAAGGTAAATAGGAGAAATATTTTACAGATTGATAAACATAAGTAGGAAATTTAAAAACAAATTGAAAAACTAATTAAATAAAATAGAGATGCAGGGCCTGGCAATGCGTTGTAGCTGCATGATGTGGGAGCTGGTGGACCCCATTGTGGTTCTTCCTGACTACATCTGTAGCAAGTGTTGGTTGCTCGAGGAACTCCGGCTCAGAGTTGATGAGCTGGAGTCTGAGCTTTGGACTCTGCAACACACCAGGGAGGTGGAGAGTTACCTGGATGCTGTGTTTCAGGAGGCAGTCACACCCCTTAGATTAACTACTTTAAACTCGGCCAGTGGGCAGGGGCAGGAGGGTGTGACTATGAGTGAGGCAGGTAGAGGGATCCTCAGCCCTTGCCCTTATCCAACAGGTTTGAGATTCTTGCTCACTGTGTGGATGAGAGCAGGGAATGTAGGGAGGATGAGCAAACTGACCATAGCACCATGGTGCAGGGAGCCATTCAAGCAGGGGGAGAAAAGAGAAATGTAGTTGTAATCGGGTATAGTATAGTTATGGGAATAGATACTGTTCATTGTAACCAGGATCAAGAGTCCCGAAGGCTGTGTTGCCTACCTGGTGCCAGGGTTAAGGATATCTCATCTGGGCTGCAGAGGAATTTGGAGTGGGAGGAGAAAGATCCAGTTGTCGGGATCCACATAGGTACCAAAGATATGGGTAGAACGAGGAAAGAGGTTCTGCTGAGGGAATACGAGCAGCTAGGGGCTGAATTAAAAAGCAGAACCAAAAAGGTAATAATCTTCGGATTACTGCCTGAGTACCGAGCTAATTGGACACAAGGTCAATAATATTAAAGAGGTAAATGCGTGGCTCAAAGATTGGTGTGGGAGAAATGGGTTCGAATTCATGGGACATTGGCACCAGTACTGGGGAAAGAGGGAGCTATTCTGTTTGGACGGGCTCCACTTGAATCATGCTGGGACCAGTGTCCTGGCAAATCGCATAACTAGGGTTGTAGATAGGGCTTTAAACTAAATAATGGTGAGGGGGGGGGGGGGGGGAGGGTTCAGTTGCATGGAAATATAAAAAAATCAAAGTTTAAGGAGAGGGTAAGGGTGCAGGTTAGTGACGAGGCTGATTGTTACCAAAAAGTGAAAGGAAGGGACAGAGTGTGTGAATGCACCAAAGAATCATATAAGAGTAGGGAAAATTGACAATAGGGCAAACTTAAAGGCTTTGTATCTGAATGCACGTAGCATTCGGAATAAAACTAATGAGTTAACAGCGCAAATACAGATAAATAGGTATGATTTAGTGGCGATTACTGAGACGTAGTTACAGGGAGAACAGGTTTGCGAGTTGAATATCCAAGGGTACTCAGTGTTTGGGAAGGATAGGCAGGAAGGAAGAGGAGGTGGTGTAGCTTTGCTGGTGAAGGAAGAGATCAGTGCTATAGTGAGGAATGATACAGGCACTGGAGAGCAAGACGTAGAGTCAGTCTGGGTAGAAATAAGAAATAGCAAGGGAACTGGGAGTAATCTATCGGTCCCCAAACAGTAGTTCAGCAGTAGGGCACAGTATAAACCAGGAAATACTGGGAACATGTAAGAAAGGCACGGCAATAATCATGGGTGATTTTAATATGCATATAGAGTGGACTAATGAAATTGGCAAGGGTAGCCTCGAGGGAGAGTTCATAGAGTGTATTAGAGATTGTTTCTTGGAGCAATATGTTTTGGAACCAACCAGGGAACAGGCTGTTCTGGATTTGGTTTTGTGTAATGAGATGGGATTAATTAATGATCTCATAGTAAAGGATCTTCCAGGGACAAGTGATCATAGCATGCTAGAATTTCAAGTTCCATTTGAGAGCGAGAAACTTGAGTCCCACACTAGTGTTCAGGAGTTAAACAAAAGTAACTACATAGGCATAAGGGCAGATTTGGCCCTAGTGGACTGGGCAGGAAGTCTACAAGGTAAGACAGTTGATGAACAGTGGCAGATATTTAAGGAGATATTCAATTCCTCCCAAGTAAAATATATTCCAAAGAGGAAGAAAGATGGTAAGAGAGCGAAAAAGCATCCATGGCTAAACAAGGAAGCTAAAGATACCATAAAGGCAAAAACTAATGCATGCCAAATTGCATAGGTCAGTGGCAGGTTGGAAGATTGGGAAACTTTTAAAGATCAACAACGGGTTATTAAAAAATAAGAGCAAAGGTAAATTATGAAAGAAAACCAGCGCAAAATGTAAAAACTGACAGCAAAAGCTTCTACAAGTATATAAAAGGAAAGAGAGTGGCTAAAGTGAATGTTGGTCCCTTGGAGGATGAGACTGGGGAGTTAATAGTGGGGAAGACAGAAATGGCAGAGACGCTTAATCAATATTTTGCCTCAGTTTTCACAGTGGAGGACACTAGTACAACCCCAATAGTAACAGGTCGTGCAGAGGATGAAGAGAAGGAGGAACAAAGAACAATCACCATCACTGGTGAAAAAGTACTGAGCAAACTATTGGGATTAAAGGGTGACAAGTCCCCAGGACCTGATGGCCTACATCCTAGGGTTTTAAAGGAAGTGGCAGCGGAGATAGTGGATGCATTGGCTATAATATTCCAAAATTCCCTGGATTCTGGAAAGGTTCCAGTGGATTGGAAAAATGCTAATATAATGCCCTTATTCAAAGCGGGGGGTGGGAGGCAGAAAGTGGGAAACTATAGACCAGTTAGTTTAACGTCTGTCATTGGGAGATTGTTGGAATATATTATTAAGGAAGTAGTAATGGGACATTTGGAAAGTCAAAATGGAATCCATCAGAGTCAGCATGGTTTTATGAAGAGTAAATCGTGTTTGACTAATTTGCTAGAGTTCTTTGAAGATGTGACAAGCAAAGTGGATAATGGGGATCCTGTAGATGTCGTATATCTGGACTTCCAGAAGGCCTTTGATAAGGTGTCGCACAAAAGATTAATACACAAGATAAGATGGAGTTAGGGGTAATATATTAGCTTGGGTAGAGGATTGGCTAACCAACAGAAAACAGAGAGTCGGGATAAATGGGTCTTTTTCTGGATGGCAAGCTGTAACTCGTGGGGTGCCACAGGGTTTGGTCCTTGGGCCCCAACTATTTACAATCTATATTAATGACTTGGATTCAGGGATAGAAGGTACTATAGCTAAATTTGCAGATGACACCAAAATAGGTGGGAAAGTAAGTTTCAATGAAGAAATAAGAAATTTACAAATGGATATGGATAGGTTAGGTGAGTGGGCCAAAATTTGGCAGATGGAGTTTAACGTGGATAAGTGTGAGATTATCCATTTTGGTCAGAAGAATAAAAAGGCAACTTATTATTTAAATGGAGAGAAACTTCAGAATGCTTCAGTGCAGAGGGATCTGGGTGTCCTCGTGCATGAATCATTGAAAGCTAGTGTGCAGGAATAGCAGATAATAAGGAAGGCAAATGGAATTTTGGCATTTATTGCTAAAGGAACTAAGTATAAAAATAGGGAAGTGTTGTTGCAACTGTACAAGGCATTGGTGAGACCGCACCTGGAGTACTGTGCACAGTTTTGGTCCCCTTACTTGAGGAAGGATGTAGTTGCATTGGAGGCGGTTCAGAGGAGGTTCACTAGATTGATTCGAGAGATGCGGGGCTTGTCTTATGAGGAGAGATTGAGCAGTTTAGGCCTATACTCGCTAGAGTTTAGAAGGATGAGAGGAGATCTAATTGAGGTATATAAGATGCTAAAGGGAATAGATAAATTAGACGTGGAGCGGATGATTCCCTTTGTGAGGCATTCTAGATTGAGAGGCAATAGTTTTAGGCGAAGGGGTGGTAGATTTAAATCAGAGATGAGGAGGAATTACTTTTCTCAAAGGGTCGTGAATCTGTGGAATTTACTACCTCAGTGCAGTGGATGCCTGGACGCTGAATAAATTTGAGGAGGAGATAGGCAGATTTTTAATTAGTAACGGGTTGAAAGGTTATGGGGAAAGGGTGGGAAATTGGAGTTGAGGCTGAAATGAGATCAGCCACAATCGCGTTGAATGGCGGGGCAGGCTCGAGGGGCTGAATTGCCTACTCCTGCTCCGAGTTCTTATGTTCTTATGTTAAATGCTGCTTTGGTGTCAAGGGCAGTCACTCTCACCTCACCTTACCTACAGAATTAAAATCTAGTGTCTATATTTGGACCAAGGCTGTAACATAGTCTAGAGCCGAGTGGTCCTGGCAGACTGAGCATTAGTGAGGAGGTTATTGGTGAGTAAGTGAGATTTGATAGCATTGCCAGTTACACCTTTCATCACTTTGCAGATGATTGAGAGGAAAAAGATGAGGTGGTAATTGACTGGATAGGATTTCTGCTGATTTTTTGAACAGAACATACCTAGGCAATTTTCCACATTGTCGGGTAGATGCCAGCATTGCAGCTGTATTGGAACAGCTTGGCTGAAGGCACAGCTAGTTCTGGAACACAGGTCTTCAGCACCACTGCTGGGAGGTTGTCAGGGCCCACTGCTGTATCCAATGTGCTCACCTGTTTCTGGATTTCATGTGGAGTGAATTGAATTGCCTGACAACTTACTTCTGAGATGGTGGGGACCTTAGGAGGAGGCTGAGATGGATGCAAATTTATTCTTTTTTTATTTGTTCATGGGATGTGGGTGTCGCTGGCTAGGCCAGCATTTATTGCCCATCCCTAATTGCCCTTGAAGGCGGTGGTGAGCTGCCTTCTTGAATGACTGCAGTCCATGTGATGTAGGTACACCTACCTTGCTGTTAGAGAGGGAGTTCCAGGTTTTTGACCCAGTGACAGTGAAGGAACGGCGAAATATTTCCAAGTCAGGATGGTGAGGAGGGGAACTTCCAGGTGGTGGTGTCCCCAGGTGTCTGCTGCCCTTGTCCTTTTAGATGGTAGTGGTAATGTGTTTGGAAGGTGCTGCCTAAGGAGGCTTGGTGAGTTCCTGCATCTTGTAGATGGTACACACTGCTGCCACTGTGCATCGGTGGTGGAGGAAGCAAACGTTTGTGGATGGGGTGCCAATCAGTTCAGCTGCTTTGTCCTGGATGGTGTTGAACTTCTAAAGTGTTGTGGGAGCTGCACTCATCCAGGCAATTGGAGAGTATTCCATCACACTCCTGACTTGTGCCGCTGGTGGACAGGCTTTGGGGATTCAGGAGATGAGTTATTCGCAGCAGGAACCCTAGCCTCTGACCTGCTCTTAGAGCCATAGTATTTATCTGGCTAGTCCACTTCAGTTTCAGGTCAATAATAACCCCAGGATGTTGATAGTGGGGGATTCAATGATGGTAATGCCATTGAATGTCAAGGCTCGATGCTTAGATTCTCTCTTGTTGGAGATGGTCATTGCCTGGTACTTGGGTGGCACAAATGTTACTTGCCACTTGTCAGCCCAAGCCTGGATATTGTCCAGGTCTTGCTGCATTTGGACATGGACTGCTTCAGTATCTGCGGAGTCGCGAATGGTGCTGAACATTGTGCAATCATCAGCGAACATCCCCACTTCTGATCTTATGATGAAAGGAAGGTCATTGATGAAGCAGCTGAAGATGGGTTGGTCCGAGGACACTACCCTGAAGAACTACTGCAGTGATGTCCTGGATCTGAGATGACTGACCTCCAACAGCCACAACCATCTTCCTTTGCTCTAGGTATGACTCCAACCAGTGCAGAGTTATCCCCCTGACCCCCATTGACTCCAGTTTTGCTGGGGCTCCTTGATGTCATAGTCGGTCAAATGCTGCCTTGATGTCAAGGGCAGTCACTCTCACCTCACCTCGGGAGTTCAGCTCTTTTGTCCATGTTTGAACCAAGGCTGTAATGAGGTCAGGAGCTGAGTGGCCCTGGCAGAACCCAAACTGAGCGTCAGTGAGCAGGTTATTTCTAAGCAAGTACCATTTGATAGCACTGTTGATGATCCCTTCCATCACTTAACTGGTGATCAAGGGTAGACTGTTGGGGCGGTTGTTGGCTGGGTTGGATTTGTCCTGCTTTTTGTGTACAGGACATATCTGAGCAATTTTCCACATTGTTAGGCAGATGTCAGTGTTATAGCTGTACTGAAACAACTTGGCTATGGGCGCTGTAAGTTCTGCAACACAAGTCTTCAGTACAATTGCCAGAATATTGTCAGGGCCCATAGCTTTTGCAGTATCCAGTGCCTTCAGCCGTTTCTTGTAACATGTGGAGTGAATCGAGTTGGCTGAAGACTGGCATCTGTGATGTTGGGGACCTCTGGAGGAGGCCAAGATGGATCATCCACTTGACACTTCTGGCTCAAGATTGTTGCTTCAGCCTTATCTTCTGCACTGATCTGCTCGGCTCCACCATCATTGAGGTTGGGGATATTTATGGAGCTTCCTCCTTGAGTTGTTTAATTGCCGACCACATTAATGACTGGATGTGGCTGGACTGCAGAGTTTAGATCTGATCTGTTGGAATCACTTAGCTCTGTCTATCCTTGCTGCTTATGCTGTTTGGCACGCAAGTAGTCCTGTGTTGTAGCTTCACCAGGTTGACACCTCATTTTTAGGTATGCCTGGCATACCCTCCTGTACTCTTCATTGAACCAGGGGTCAAGCTTGTTGGTAATGGTAGAGTGGGGGATATACCAGGCCATGAGGTTACAGATTGTGGCTGAGTACAATTCTGCTGCTGATGGCCCACAGCGCCTCATGGTTGCCTAGTCGAGTTGTTAGATCTGTTTGAAATCTATCCCATTTAGCAAGGTGGTAGTGTCACATAACATGATGGAGGGTATCTTCAATGTGAAGGCGAGACTTCGTCTCCACAAGAACTGTGCGATGATTACTCCTACTGATACTGTCATGGACAGATGCATCTGCAGCAGGCAGGTTGGTGAGGATGAGGTCAGGTATGTTTTTCCCTCTTGTTGGTTCCCTTACCACCTGCCGCAGACCCAGTCTAGCAGCTATCGCCTTTAGGACTCAGCCAACTTGGTTTATAGTGGTGTTACCGAGCCACTCTTGGTGATAGACATTGAAGTCCCCAACCCAGAATACATTTGAGTCCTTGCCACTGTCGGTGCTTCCTCCAAGTGATGTTCAACATGGATGAGCACTGATTCATCAGCTGAGGGAGGGTGGTACATGGTAATCAGCAGGAGGTTTCCTTGCCCATGTTTGACCTGAAGCCATGAGACTTCATGGGGTCCAGAGTCGATGTTGAGGACACTCAGGGCAACTCCCTCCCGACTGTATACCACTGTGCCACCACCTCTGCTGGTTCTGTCCTGCGGGTGGAACAGGACATACCCAGGGATGGTGATGGTGGTGTCTGAGACATGATCTGTGAGGTATGATTCCATGAGTATGGCTATGTCAGCTGTTGCTTGACTAGTCTGTGAGACAGCTCTCCCAATTTTTACACTTACCTCATGATGTTAGTAAGTAGGACTTTGCAGGGTTGACAGGGCTGAGTTTGCCATTGTGGTTTCCGGTGCCTATGTCAATGCCGGGTGGTTCATCCAGTTCCATTCCTTTTAGACTTTTTAGCAGTTTAATACAATTGAGTCGTTTGCTAGGCCATTTCAGCAGCTTAAGTTCCTAAATTGTCTGTCCAGGCAGTACAACGTAACTATTGTACCATTAGGAGTGGTCACATCACAGTCCAATCAATTTGTGTCCTCACTCAAACATAAGTTTTGCCTTTGGCTCAGGTGGTCACATTCTCACCTCAGAGTCAGAAGATCAAAGATTCAAGTACCTCTCTAGGCTGGTGCACATGATCTAGGCTGACATACTAGTACAGTACTGAGTGAGTGCTACACTTTTGGAGGTGCCATCTTTCAGCGGAGGTGTTAAACTGTGGCCTCATCTGCCCTGTCAAGTGGACATAAAAAGCCTATGGCACTCCATGAAAAAGAGCAGGAATTCACCAGTGTCCTGGCCAATATTTATAACTAACATGAGTAAAATGACACAGATCATTCAGAGATATGGAAGTGCAGGCTTTCCACCCAATTTCTCCTCTCTGAGTGATTTTAGAATACATGAGCGAATGAAAATCTGGGCTTTCATTCACATACACTATGGTCAAGAATGACAATGATGTATTTCTCAGTATTTGTTTAACATTCTAGTCTGAGATGTGCTAGTTTCAACCCAACAGACTTGCTGCCAGATTAAAATTTGATGAAATTTTAAACAGACAAATAGTATTGTTCTCATAGAGGGAAATGCACCATGAGTTGCCCCTTAGGGTGTTGTGTCTAATCTAGCCAGTGATAAATGAAAACTGTCTGAACTTTTCAAAAGCTAGATTGACTGCAGTGCTATAATTAGACTGTAAATAAAGCTTTTATCTCCTGTAACAGTGCATAGCTGAACTCTCTTTTATAAAATGTTTCTTCTCATCAATCGTTCCACCACTATGGCCTTGATACACCAAAGCACAAATGATTTCTTCTTAGCAAATCACAATGTTCATAATCAGTTGTTTGTTCACAAGTACCTACAGAATGATGGAACTACAGTACAATGATGCAATGGGTTTAAGGTCCAAGATCGAGCCACTGCTCTCCCTCAAAAACAAGATACTGAGAATGCCTTTGAAAAGTTAGAATAAAAGGTCAATTGGCATTTCTTGTGCCATAAAAATGTCACGAGGGGATAGCTCGCGGAGGCGCATCAAAAGATGGAAGCTAAGTCATCCTGTCAGTGGTGTCATATGCCCAAATAGCTGTGAGTACTTGTGATTGTGGAGGAGCTTTCTCATCATGAGCATGAGTGTAATGACCATCATCGGGAATATCACAATCGAGGAGCAGAGGGAGATTCAGGAACACGAACTCTTGAGTAATAGCAGGCGCTACGCCAGTGAGCCTACGGCAGCATTCATGGAGAGAAACTGATGAAAGGTCACGGACCAACGTTAACTCTGTTTCTGTCCAGATGTTGCCATAATCTGCTGACTGTTTCCAGCATTTTCTGTTTTTATTTCAGATTTCCAGTGCCTGCAGAATTCTGCCTTTTGACCAGTGGGTCTATTCCGTTGAGGCCACTATCACCCAAAACAACACCTCCAAATCCCTTCATAATAATACATAAGTGGATTACATAGTCTGCCATTTTCAAGATTCAAATTAGTCTTTGCCTGCACAAAAATAGCTGTGAAACAACCAAGTACTAGGCACAGACTGACTGGACACTTGTATTTGAATTGACAATATTTGAAGATGACAAAGAAAGGAACTATATTTATGAAAACTTCTCATTCCTCAACATCCACCACACCCCCACCTCCCCCCCACCAACATACAAACTCCCAGCCATAGAATATAATCTGTCCATACTCACTATCAAAATTTGATTTTAAAAATCCCAATTAAATCTCCATTCAACATTGTCTGCTCCATCGGAAATGTTTTCAGGATCTCAAATCTCTCATCATGGCTATACTTTCCTCTACCCAGCTTTATCCTAGTGTTATGATCCAGTTGGGGACTGTTATCATTTAAAGAGAAATCCAATAATTTAACTAATAGAACTATGCCACAAGATGACACATTTTTAAACAAAAACACAAACTTTATTATATATAGAGCAAATTAAACAAAATAAATACGATTAAGTCAACAACATTGTTTATACCCACATACGCTATGCACTTAGGTTTACGTCTTACTTCCCCATAAATTTTCTTACACATTACGATATCTTAAAGTTATTTACTTCTCTATGGACCACCCAAAAATGTACCACAGTCCTCTGGAAACTATTTTAATTCCCCTCAGTTACAGATATTCTCAGAGATAAAACTTTCATTAACTAACTCTTGACTGGATGCATCAGTCCCTTGTCCTTGTTACCTTCTCAATACTTCCTGGCTAATCTGCTGGTTGTTTTCTTTTACCACAAGACTCTCAATCTATAATACAGATGGTGAACTTCAAGAAAGTATTGAATTCTATAACCAGTCCTGGCAGATTGTCTTGTCTTGTCTTTTATCTGTCTTCATTCCAAGGGTTGGCCACACTATGAACAATTG
Organism: Cetorhinus maximus; assembly: GCF_964194155.1. NCBI lineage: Eukaryota > Metazoa > Chordata > Chondrichthyes > Lamniformes > Cetorhinidae > Cetorhinus > Cetorhinus maximus. The sequence continues at coordinate 41,531,867 of NC_135898.1, forward strand.
TTCTCCATTGATTTCTATTCTCTGCTGCCCTTTCTGCCTGTCCCATAGAGAGGCCAGTCCATGTTCTAACATCATCCACCCACGCCATCTTGAGTCTTCCTTGTGCATGTTTTCCAGGTGTTTGCATCACCTCCTTCTCCAAACACTCCCCTCCTGTTCTCATCACATGTCCAAAGTATGAGTTTCCTTGATATCACTGCATCAAACAAATTCCTCTTAACACCAGCTTTCTCAAGCACCCACTCGTTAATCTGTTTGGCCATCCATGACACGCCTAATATCCATCTGAGTCCTTTCATTTCAAATGCTCTTACTCAAGCTTCATCACTCTTCTTGATGGTCCAACTTTCACAGCCATACATTGTCACTGACCACACAAGGGCTTTCAGAAGCCAAATTTCCATTGTAATTGAGATGCTGTGGCTACTCCATATTCATTTAAGTGAGTTCACAATGCCATGAACCTTGTTAAGTCTAGCCCGAATTTCTTTAATAGACTACATCTTCCACAATGAGTGACCCAAGATAGTGGAAGGTATCAACTTGTTCAGCCTGAACGCCGTTAATCAGAATCTTGCAGGTCTTCCCACACATCCCCATCACCTTTGTCTTGTCGACATTGACCAAGACACTATATTTCTGGTGAACTTGATCAAGACCATCCGCCATCTGGCCAGATGGGTTGTTTTATAAACTCTAATTTAGCAAACAAAGAACAATACTTATCAACCTAATCCAATTGGTTTGGATGAAGCTCTTGCCTCCAGTTCCTTTGTTACATGGTAAAATTAAAGGCTTTTTCATAAGAAGGTAGGGACAAGAAAATTCCATTCAAGACATCACATCCCTTTGTTAAACTTGCTGCTTAGGATAACACTCTTGTCAAGTCTATTGTTAATAACATCTTTCACACTTTCCAAGTAGCCTGTCTGTCCTTCAATTAATTTACTCTATGTTTTGTCATCTATGACAAAGCTCCATCTGGAGTCAGATATAAAAGATGCCTGTTTCTGCCTTGATTTAACTTACCCTGTTAGAGGTTACTTGAGCTTACAAAGATATCGTAGAAAACAATGTAAATTCGTGACTCTGCCAAGCATTCTTCTCTGTGTCAACAATCTTAAAAAAAACTAGCCCCATCTTTCCTGAAGTTTGTGGAAACTTTTTCCTCATTATCAAGGTTAAAAAAAAGAGAATGTCAGAAGTACACTCCTTTTTCATTGAGATCATCAGAAGTTGGTAGATATTGCTTTATTTCCCAAATTAAAGTTTTGATCGGATTTAAAATCTCTCTGGATTTACTAAACAAGAAATGCAGGCCAAATTAAATTCAGATATTGATGAGGAATTTTTAAATTAATTCTGTTGTCAGTTTGTAATGTTTAACAACTTGTTCACACAACATTAGTAGGCTCAGCGCTGCCTTGATAAGGGAAATAAATCACTGTATCTGATTTAGAATCGCAGTCATTTTTGTTATTAATCCAGAAGTAAATCCCTTCCTTCATTGCCTTCTGGATGACGTCTGTAGAAGAAAACCCACGGAACCTATATCCTATTAATACGTTTAACATGTAGAATCAGTGAAAGATACAGCACAGAAGGAAGCCATACGTTCCTTTTTGCCCATTCCATACATCCTATCATCTATGTTGGCTCTTGAAAGAACTATCAAAGTAGTCTCACTTCTCTGCGATTTTTATTCCTTTTCAACTATTCTCTGCATAAATTTTGTTGCCCTCTAAACATGTTCTGTCATCTTCAAAGACAACTGTACATACGCCCCTGGGTCTTTCTGTTCCTCTACCTCCTTTAGAATTGTACCATTTAGTTTATATTCCCTCTCCTCATTCTTCCTATCAAAATAAATCACTTCTCACTTCTCTGTCTTAATTTTTATCTGCCATGTGTCCACCATTTCACTGGTCTATCTATGACCTCCTGAAGTCTACCACTGTGCTCCTCACTACTTACATTTCTGATTATCCTCTGCAAATTTTGAAATTTTGCCCTGTATACCCAAGTTCAGGTCATTAATATATATCAAAAAAAGTAGGGGTCCCAAATGTGATCTTGGGCGGCATCACTGCACACCACCCTCCAGTAACATTCACACCACACAAGAGCCGGGCAGTGACCATCACCAGCAAGGGAGAATCTAACCATCTGCTCTGAATTTTCAATAGCATTACCATCACTGAATACCCCACTATCAACATCCTGGGGGTTACAATGACCAGAAATTTAACTGGACCAGCCGTATGAATACTGTGGCTACAAGGGTGAGTCAAAGGTTGGGAATTCTCTGGCGAGTAACTCACCTCCTGACTTCCCAAAGACTGTTCACCATCTATAAGGCAGAAGTCAGAAGTGTGATGGAATATTCTCCACTTGCCTGGATGAGTGCAGCTCCAACAACACTAAGGAAGCTTGAGACCATCCAGGACAAAGCAGACCACTAGACTAGCGTCCCATCCACCACCTTAAACATTCAGTCCCTCCACCAACAGCACATGGTGGCAGCAGTGTGTACCCTATACAAGATGCACTGCAGCAGTTCACAAAGCCTCCTTCAACAGCACCTCCCAAACCCACGACCTTCACCAGCTAGAAGGACAAGGACAGCAAATGCCTGAGAACACCACCACCTGCAAGTTCTCCTCCAAGTCACACACCATCTTGACTTGGAACTACAATTGCTGTTCCTTCGCTCATGCTGGGTCTAAATGCTGGAACTCCCTCCCTTACAGCACTGTGGGCACTGTTGGTGTATCTATACTTCATGGACTGCCATGGTCCAAGAAGGCAGCTCACTAACATCTTCTCAAGGGCAGTTAAGGATGGGCCAAGTGCTGGCCTTGGCAGCGATGTCCACATCCCATGAATGAATAAATAAAGAAAAGTCTGGATAATAACCATTCACAAATACTTCTGATGAAAGGTCATTGACTTAAAACATTGCCCTGGATCTTCCGTGAAGCAGCAATCACCGTAAGATCACCACTCCGACCGTCCTTTTCTGCACCCCAATGCAGCTCCACATCTCTGGCCAGGTCTTCTGAGCCTGGCTTCTCCAGAAATGTGCAGCATACAGTCCAACAGAGAGCTCCCTCGCAGCGGTGCAGCATCAGGAAGAAGACTGGACACGCCCCCTTTTTATGGCACCAGCTGCCATAAGGTAAGTTTAAATGTCTAGTGTGAATGTTAGGGAATGGGTGAGTGGATGAATGAGTAAATGGGTAGAGTGAGTAGGGCAGGTAGGTGGGTAAGGTAAGTGGGTAGGGTGGAAGGTGCATGAGGTAGTAGTTGAGTAGGGTGGGAGATGGGTAAGCAGGTAGGTGGGGTGGGGGCTAGTCAGGTGGGTCAAGAGGGATAGTAAGGTCGGGGGGGAGTCAGGTTGGGTGGGTAATCAGGTAGTGGGGTGTAGTCAGGTTTGGCCGGGGGAGTGTCAGAGGGTCAAGAGGGTAGTTGAGGAGGGAGTTGGTGGGGGGGATCAGTCTGAGTGATTGAGGGTGCGGGGGGAGGTCAGTTCTGTAGCTACCCAGGAGTTGATTAGGATTTTTCTGTCCAACATTTCCTGAGTAACTATCCAGATAAGTAAATCGGAACTGTCTAAAGTCTCTGGCTCTAACTCAGAGTCGGTATGACTCCAACCAGTGGAGAGTTTTCCCCTGATTCCCATTAACTCCAGTTTTGCTAGGGCTCCTTGATGCCACACTCGTTAAAATGATGCCTTGATGTCACCTCACCTCACCTCTTGAGCTCAGCTCTTATGTACATATCTGGACTAAGAGTGTAATGAGGTCAGGAGCTGAGTGGCCTTGGCAGAACCCAAACTGAGAGTCAGTGAGCAGGTTATTGCTGAGTAAACCGCTTGATAGCACTGTCGACGACCTCTTCCATCATTTTGCTGATGATCAAGAGTAGACTAATGGGGCGGTAATTGGCCGGGTTGGATTTGTCCTGCTTTTTGTGCACAGGATATACCTGGGCAGTTCTTCACATTGCCAGGTAGATGCCAGTGTTGCAGCTGTACTGAAACAGTTTGGCTTAGGGCGCAGTTAGTTCTGCAGCACAAGTCTTTACAATTGATGGAATATTGTCAGGGCCCATAGCCTTTGCAGTATCCACTGCCTTCAGCCATTTCTTGATATCATGTGGAGTGAATCGAATTGGCTGAAAACTGGCATCTGTGATGCCGGGGACCTCAGGAGGAGGCTGAGATGGATCATCTGTCTTGCAGCCTTGTCTTTGCACTGATGTGCTGGGCTGTCCCATCATTGAGGGTGGGGACATTTGTGGAGCCACCTCCTCCTTCAGGCAGTTGTTTGATTGTCCACCACCATTGACAACTGCATGTGGCAGGACTGCAGAGCTTAGATGTGATCTATTGGTTGTGGGATTGCTTAGCTCTGTCTATCACATGTTGCTTCCGCTGTTTGGCATGCAGGTAGTTCTGTGATGTAGTTTCACCAGGTTGACACCTCACTTTAAATGCTGCTCCTGGCATGCCTACCTACACTCTTCATTGAGCCAGGGTTGATCCCCGGTTTGATGGTAATGGTAAGAGAGCGGGATATGCCGGGCCATGAGTTTACAGATTGTGTTCGACTACAATTCTGCTGCTGATGGCCCACAGTGCCTCATGGATGCCCAGTCTTGAGTTACTAGATCTGTTCAAAATCTATTCCATTTAGCATGGTGGTAGCGCCACACAACACGATGGAGGGTATCCTCAATGTATCCTCATATTTACTTATTCCTTTGTTTTGTTTCAGAACTACTCTAAACCTGATGATATTGTGATCACCTGTTTCCAAACGTTCTCCATCTAAAAGGTCCTCCACTTGCCCCATTTCATCTCCCAGTACTAATTCCAGCACTACATCATGAAAGCTCTCTTGTCACATTTCATACATTCCACCCCTCAACATCCTTTACACTGTTATTTTCCCAGTCTAAATTAAGATAACTGAAGTTCCTTATCACTATGCTTAAGTTATTGCATCTGTCTGCAATTTGTTCCTCTTCCTCTTTCCCACTGTTTGTTGGCCTACAGTATATACCCAGCAGTGTAATGCCTCCTCTATTGCTCCTAAATACTAATGATTCTGTCTTTGAAACCTAAAATATATCAGCCTTTTGTATGTTGTAACTGTATTTTTGATCAATGCTGCCACAACCCTCCTCCTTTCAATCCCTACCTTTCCTGAATATAGTAGACAAGAATAATAAATACCCATTCCCCACTTTGTTTGAACCAAGTCTCTGTTATTGCCCATATGTGACAATGTGTGCCTTTAGATCATCAACCTTATTTACCACATTCTGGGCATTTTTGCATATTCTGAATTCATCCTAGTCTGACTTACATTTCTCCCCTGCCTGATCCCTCCTATTTCAGGATATGTATTTCAATCTTAGATCTACAAAGTAAAATGTCCCAAAACACTTCACAGGAACATTATCAAACAAAATTTGACACTGAATGACATAAGGATTTAATAGGACAGTGACCAAATGCTTGGTCAAGGACTTAGGTTTTAAGGAGTATCTTAAAGGAGGAGGGGGTGGGAGAGGCAGAGTGGAGGAGAGGTTTTTGGAGGGAATTCCAGAGCTTAGGGCGTAGGCAGCTGATGGCACAGCCCCCAGTGGTGGAACAATTAAAATCGGAACGATCAAGAAGCCAGAACCGGAGGAGCACAGAGATCTCGGAGGGTTAATAGTTTTATGGAGATGAGCCCAAACAAATCAACATTTAGCAATGTGGGCAGGGAATGGGGAAATTGATATACACTGTAACCTCCCCAGTCCAGAAATTTATTGTTCAGAAACACCAGTAATCCAGAAATGTATTGAGCAGACCAAATCAATTCATTGCATCATTTTAGTACAGTACATAGGGAGTAGAAACATGGAAGATACTGTATTTGAAAAAAATAAAATAATTTTTATTACTGCTTTATAATATTTCATCACTATTTTATGCTTCAGGTAAATATTTATATCTACAGTGTTTTCTGGTTAGGCATTCTAATACCATTTTATAAACCAGAAAATTCCCAAATCCAGAAATGACCTGGTCCTAAGCATTCCAGACTTGAGAGGTTACAGTGTGCTACAATCATTGGGGTAATTTTCAATTTGCACATCTGGCCAGTAATGTAATTCTTTACACATTAGTCATCACTAAAGTTCAGGTCGGATAATTGCTCCCTGAAAACCCTGGGCAAATGAAGCCTCCTGCTAAGAGCTTTTCACCTCTCCTCCTCCTCACTCTTCTAGCAGCTTACCCTGCTCTGTGTGGTCTCTACTCATTCTCCTCAGCCACTCATGCTCAATTCCAAGAGGATCACTGACTAGGCCACCCATGTCTAGAAGCAAATGGTTTGTACACAAACCTGCAAGTTGCCATAGAATGGCTTCAGAAGCAATGGCCCCACTCCCTGTAGGTTATTGAAACTTTCAATCACTGAGGATCAATTTTCAATTTGCCCATCTGGCCAGTAATATGATTAACCAGATCAGCCAAACACCACAGAATGCACCCAATGTTCCTTCCATTGAGGGCATTTGATCACTTCCAGCACCCAGACAGTAAATTACTGGAGAAAACTGTCCACCATGATAGAAACTATCAGATTTTCATCTCCAATTTAACAAAGAGAACATGAAAATTACATCCACTGAAAACAATTGAACAGAAGTCAGGCGGGTTCTAACACAAGCAGGAAATCCACTCTGCCAGACTACCGCCCAAGGCAGGCAAGCTGAAAATTACACCCATTCAGTCACTCTTCCCACAATTTCATACTTTTCTGCACAGTTTCCTTTTGTCGATACCACAATCTTCTCCCTCTATACTTCCCTTTTCATCTGAACAATATTCCTTACAATTTTTTTTATTTTTAAACTTCAGATGAACAAAGGAAAAATATTCTTTCACATCTTCATTATATTTTGGCCTGATTAAATGTTCAATAAAGAGAGAAAATTATAATGCCCAAAAGATCCTCATATTGCAGAATCAGCCATTGGACAAAGGTGTATTAGGAACTGACTGGGGTTTAACTCTATAAGTTTTTAAGAATTGGTTAGAAGTAATTAATTATTGAACAGTGTAAGGAAAAAAAGATGGGTTATTAAAATTGGTTATTAATATTCACAGCAATATTGTCTGGAACATCAGGAAGAATGCTGCTGTTCTTCTTTGAAACAATGCCATGGGACAGTTAAATCTGCCTAAGAGGAAAATATCTCTTTCCCGAGTTGGCACCTCTGAAAGTGCAGCACTCCCTTGGTACTCCATGGAAGTGTAAATGTGGATTAGGTGCTCAAGTCCCATAGTAGCACTTGAACCCATCAACTTCTGTCTTGGGAGTAAAAGTGCTATCACTGAGCTACGGCTAATAACCAAGAAGAAGTCCTGGTCTTCAAGCAAGCCATTAAATAGATACAGGCAAAGGAATTGGTTTCTGATGCAAAATAGGCCTGGAACATGGACATGATACAACAGGTCAGAAACTCATTCTCAACTGGGACTTGGCTTTATTTCCATAAGATTAATGGGCTGCATCAAGTATTACACAGGTCATTCTCTCTGCCATAAACCACCCCCCTAAGGATTATAACTGATGAGTGATTCATCGCAGAGTGTATTAGTGTTTTCATCTGTTTGACCTAGTTAAAGTGAAATTTCTGGGCGCTAAAGTGTTTGGCAGAGGAATTGTTGATGGTGGTATGGCAGGTCCAATTCCCATCTCCTGGAAATCTGCTGGCTGTCAAATTGGAAGTCTTCTGGGTATCACGGTACCTGCTTGAAATATTTTATGTGGTTGGCACTGGAAGGCAGCATTTGTCCTTCTCTAGTTGCCCTGAAAGCACGAAGAGTCAACCACATAGTGGGGCTGAATTTGCACAAAAGCCAGACTGGGCCAGGGATGCAGGTTCTCATCCCATTAATGAACCAATTTGGTTTCTGCAAGCCCGCAGATCACCAGATTTATTGAACTCAACTTGTGCAGCATGCAGCAGACCACCACAACGTTTGAGAGCCACTTAGCCAAGTAATGCATTGTTCCTCCCAGATCAGTCCAGGCAGTGGAACCATTGCTTCAGGATGTCAGTGGTCTGCTCTGATGTCTTGTGGCAATTTGGCTCTCATCTCCTGCCTGCTGCGCACAAATACATGCAGCTCAACTGGCTGACTGGGAGTAGCTCAACTGGGACCAGTTACAAATCCCACTTAAATTCGGACGAGTTACAACTGTTTTTTCCGTGAGGATGGCTTGCACACCAGGACCACATCATCAGCGGATAGTCCTTAATATCCAGTAGCAACCTTTGGCCTGCCATGCTGTTGAAACACAGCAGACACAAAGCACTGCTACAGAATGGATGCATCGTGACTGCTGCCAAGATAACAGGCATTGACTTGCATGATGGACTGTCTGTGGTCACACACCAGCTGTACACTGAGGGACTGGAATCCTTTTCAGTTCGGATTCATGGCAAGTTGAAATACAACGTCCTTTGGTCACAGATTTACAGATGCCCTTGAAATGTAAAAGAAAGCATTTCGACCCATCCCAGAAATTTCAATCTGAATGGCAGCAGCAGAAAAAACACAACTAATTTAATCATCCCAATGACTCCGATGCCTCCTCACCAACAAAAAGAATGAAGTTCTGAAGTTCACAGGCTTTTTGCATGCAATAATAAAGTTAAGCACCTGGAAAGACCTGTGTGTATTATCTTTCATTAAAGTTAATTCTGAATGTACAAAAGGCGGTAAAATGTTTAACAGTAGGAGTGGAGAGTTTTTCCCCCATGTTCTTCAAGGTCACACTTACTGTGACTGAGCGGGTAAGCAGAACTTAAGAGCTCCTACAGCCCTGTCATTGCAGCAATGAAGGAATCGCTAAGTGGTTTGCTACAGTGTCCCAGAGATAAATAACGCTTTTCTCTTGCTTGTCTTTCCATTCTGGCAGAAGTGCCTCTCTACATTAGCACAGCCTAGATCAGGACAAAAGTAGCGCAGAGGATTCAACTTATATCCTGACACTCCACAGCACCACTTGTTGACACAAGATTGCTATATACTCAGAACATGAGAAAAGCTTAATTATCTCAAGGATAAAGGCTGCCATTGAAACAAACCTCTTGTAAACCTGGAAGAAACTTCTCACAGATAATCGTCCTGAGCGGGGGATGGGTGGTGGTGGTGGTGTTGAGGAGGTTTGGCAGAGAGCAACAGAACTTCAGAAAGGATAAAAGAAATTTCAGTGATGTACTTCAATATGTTGAGAAATTGTACACTGAGTCACTCCTGTCAGCTTCTTTGAAAATCCCTCTCTAAATATCAATGTTGAATTTGTGTCCAGAAAAGCCTGTTGTCCTGGGATATATATTTACTCATAACAATTGCTTTCCTTTTATTTTGAGCACTTATGCCGGGAATTTCCACAAGGTATGCCAATCGTCAAAAAATCAAGGTAACCCACAAAAGCAACGCTTCTGTCCATCTTTCACTGAAATAGTGACTGCTGATTAGGTGAATCCCACAGAAAATTCCTGTTTTCGCAGATTTAGTTAACTTGCCCAGTCTCTTACGAGTAAAGAGCTACAGGCAAGACCAATCTACACAATGACAAATGAGGCTGGATTATTAAAAATTGGTTGCCTTATACAAAGATCCCTGACTGGAATATTTATTGCTGCAATAGCAGCTGGTCCTGCTCTGCATGGTTGTTCCTCATTCTTCAAGTCAGGTTCTACTCGTGCATCCATGTCTGGCAGCAACTGGTTTGTTCAGAAGCCTTGACATTAGCAAAAACTTCTTGAACATCTGCTACACCACTCGCTGTAGACAGCCACAGAAAACACAAACAACTTGTAGAATCCAAGGAAAATCCAAAAGTAATCAACCAACAACTACGTGTACAACTACACAATCCCTTTAATTAGCACTGGTGGGTGTTCCTCATGTTCATCTAGGTTTGTCCAAAACCTTGGGCCAGATTTCCCTCTGATGATGGAGGTGGGAATGGAGTCGAGAATGAGAAAAATTTTGTACAGTGATTTCCCAACATAATTTCCAAGTTCTTCCCGAGCCACGCTATTTTTCTGTAGCCTTTATGTGGGTCAGGAAAAACTTGGAAAAGTTCAAATTTTTTTTTTGCAAATTCAAACCTGGACACACCTCTTCCGAGGTCAGGCTCACCATTGTGAACCTGATAGGAAGTTTGAACTTCCTGACTCCCTTTATTATCATATGCCGGTGCAGGGTTTGGAAGCCCTAAAAAAAAACCCCATCATACTGGAGAGTTTGTGACCATCTGGGGAAGCCTGCTGAGGAGTTGGGATCATTCTGACAGGTAAGTGTTAAATATTTTGACAACTTCAAATGTCACTATTAGATACTGTATTATAATGTATATGTGTTTTAATTGCAGTGAAACATCATAGGGCTCAGCCCTGAAAAGCTCTGTCAATCATTTTAACCAGCATCGTTTAAGTGCTGAGATGCAGTGGAGTACTTTTCCCATTGATAAAAGTGTCATAATATATTCAACATTCTAGGAAAACGTGCTAGAAAACTCTCCTGCAAGCTTTAAGACTATGCATTAAATGTGCAGGGATCCTTACCTTTGAAGAAGAATTGTCCTGATGTTGAAATTTTTAAAAATCTAACCACCTGCTCCACTCCATTGATTGACAGACAGTTTGCTTTGGAATGGAAAATACATTATCTGTAGCTTAGCAAAATTGTTTTCAATTTCAATTGACTCCATTTTTTACATTTCCCAGGGTTTGCTCTAAGCTCTGGAATTCCCTCCCTAAACCTATTTGCCTCTCTATCTTTCTTTCCTTTAAGACACTATCTCTATGGAAAAACCTTTGGTCTCTTGAAAATTTCCTTGCTGCTCAGTGTCAAATATTGCTTGATAACTGTGATGCAACATGGCTTACAGTTTACTACATTAAAGGTGATATATAAATACAAGTTTTTTTTGTTGTTGAAATAGTGGGCATGCTCCTACTGCCTCAGGGTCTACAACCACCTCTTTTTGCCAGGCTGAGGTCAGTGATAGCTGCAGCAAGTGGAAGAGAAATCAGCCAGGTTCTTGGGCCTCACGTCCCAGCCCATCACTTTTGTGCAGTAGGTCTGACAAGAGGGGGTCGCTAACTTTCTTACCGTGGAGGTGGAGAGACGTTCCCAGTAGCATTGCTAGGGACCAGGGTCTGATGGTGGGCCTCAGTGATCTATTTCCGTTCTCCCACTTTAGTGCTGATTTCAGAAAGTATCGCAGACAAGGGGATAGCCCAGCAATGGCACATGCACCTTGGACAGAAGGTTATGGGCTCGAATGCCCCTCAGCTGCACAGCAAGAGGTGCTAACTTTCAGATGAGATGTTAAACCAAGGAAATGTCTGCCCTCTCAGGTGGACCTATAATATCTCATGGCACTATTTGAAGAATAGGGAGTACTCCCCAGTGTCCTGACCAATATTATCCCTTAAACAACATCACTAAAAAACAATTACCTGATCATTTTCACAGTGATGTGGGATCATGCTGTGTGCAAATTGGCTGTCACATTTCCTACACTGCAACACTGTGAAGTGCTTTGGAGCATCCTGAGGCCATGAACTGTGCTATATAAATGCAAGTCTTTTTATTAAAATGTTATGATTGCAATTCCATCCCGCTGGCTCTGCCAAATTACCAACCTTCCCTTCTTGCCTCTGTACGTAAAAAAAAACCTGTTGCGTCTGAAATTTCTGAAAAAAAGGTCATCAACCTGAAACGTTAACTTTGTTTCCCTCTCCACAGAAGCTGCTAAGTATTTCCAGAATTTTCTGCTTTTATTTCAGTTTTCCAGCAGGCACAGTGTTTTGCTTTTGCACAAAGGGAGGTGATGGCATAGAGGTATTGTCGCTGGACTGGTAATCCCGGGACCCAGGGTAACGTTCTGGGGACCGGGGTTTGAATCCCACTATGGCAGGTGGTGGAATTTGAATTCAATAAATATCTGGAATTGAAAGTCTAACGATGAGCATAAAACCATTGTTGATAGTTGTAAAAACCCATCTGGTTCACTAATGCCCAGGAGCATAATGAACTAAAATGTGACACCAAGTCACATAAAATGATATTAGGTCAGATGACCAAAAGCTTGGTCAACGAGGTAGATTTTAAGGAATGTCTTAAAGGAGGAAAGCAAGGTAGAGAGAGTTGAGGAAGGAATTCCAAGGCTTGCAAAGCAGGTTAAATCTGAGACTTGCAGCTTCATTAACATATTTAAAAAGTTAACCCGCCTCCTGGGAGTGCGATGGTTTTCCCGTCCCTTTCCCTACCTGAGTGAGAGCCAGAAGTCAGCCGGTTGGATCTGCTTCCTGGCATGCTTTTAGCCACTTAACTCCCGAGCCTGCACCTAATTTGACCTTAACCCATGTTAAGACTCTCTACGACTTTACCCCCAGAGAATTTCAGCAAGTGTGGGAGTGGGAGAGAACGAGTGAAGGAAAATAGAGATTCAGAAAAATATATTGTACTCCAGACTGATTGGGGCGAGATATACTTTAACAGCTTTATTTAAAAGCAATGTTCCCTATTAAATCTGCTAAGCAGTTTTCTATTCTTTTGGAACAACAATTTCGACCAGAGTTCAGTCATGAATTCAGCATGAGAGTACGCAATAAAGGCCAGCATGATCTAATATATTGGGAGAATGTCAGTGAGCGTGGCTATTGGCATGGAGAAAGTAGTAATAAGCTTGTCTGATCAGACCTACTGATGTTGAACATAGTGATTACCCAGAGGACAACCAAGATTGATAGGATGGTTACTACCTGTCCAAAATAGAACATTTTTCAGTATTTCAATTTTGAAGGATATCTTTTTCACTTTAACCAAATTAAAAATGTCTACCCTCTGCAGTAGTTATTAGCCAACATGGGGCATCTGTCCAATTAGTTCAAAATCATAACAAACCAGGGGCTGAATTTTTCGTTCAGCTGCGGTGGGCAGAACTCCAATCCCAAGGCATGCGGATCCCCGACTCCCACCCCCGCTTCTGAGGCTCATGCTACAATCACAGAATCTTTGCAGGGCAGAAGGCAAGACCTGACTTGCCCATCAAGTCTGCACTGGCTCTCTGAAAGAGCATTCTACCTAGTCCCACTCCCCTGCCTTATCCCCATAACCTTACATATTCATTCTTTTCAGATAGCAATCCAATTTCCTTTTGAATATCTCGATCGAACCTGCCTCCACAACTCTCTCAGGAAGTTTGTTCCAGACTCCAACCACCCTCTGGGTGAAAAACTTTTCCTCACATCACTTTTACTCCTTTTGCCAATTATTTTGAATCTGTGTCCTCTAGTTCTCGATGCTCTCTCAAGTGGGAACAGTTTCTCACTATTTACTCTGTCCATATCCCTCAGAATCTTTAATACCTCTATCAAGTGTCCTCTCAGCCCTCTTTGCACAAATCGGCTAATTAACGGGCACCAAGTGCAGGCAAGTGGATGAAGTAACAGTAGGGGAGCATTTTGGAGATAGTGACCATAATATAGTTAGATTTAGCATCAATATGGAAAAGGACAAAGTTAGAACAGGGGGAATAAATTGGGGGAAGACAAATTTTACAAAGCTGAGAGGTGAGCTGGCGAAAGTGAACTGGATACAGTTATTAGAAGGAAAAACTGTGTCAAGTCAATGGGATGCATTCAAAGGCGAGATTCTATAGGAACAGTGTAGATATGTCCCCACAAAGAAAAAGGGTGGTACTGCCTAATCTAAAACCCCCTTTTTATATAGAAGCATACAGGCCAAGATAAAACAGAAAAAAGAAAGCTTATGACAGTCACAAAAGACTTAACACTGTGGTAAGCTGAGAGGAGTATAGAAAATACAGGGGTGAAGTAAAAATGGAAACTAGGAAAGCAAAAAGAGGATACAAAAAAAATTGGCAGGCAAAATCAAAGAAAATCCTAAAGTGTTTTACCAGTACATTAAGAGCCAGAGGAAAGAGATGTGCATGGTAACTTGTGAGTTGATGCAGAAGATGTGGGCTGCGTTCTCAATGAGTACTTTGTCTCTGTCTTCACCAAAGAGAGGAATGATACAGACATTCTAGATGGAGGAGGAGTGTGAAATATTAAATACAATAAGCATAGTAAGAGAGGAAGTACTGAAGGGACTGGCATCCTTGAAGGTGAATAAATAACCAGGGCCAACTGGGTTGTATCCCAGGCTATTGAAGGGAGCCAGGGAGGAAATAACGGATGCTCTGAGGATCATTTTCCAATCCTCACTAGATACAGGCGAGGTCCCAGAGGGTTGGAAGTCTGCAAACATTGTACCATTATTCAAAAAGGGTGCAAGGGATAGGCCAGAAAATTATAGGCCGATCAGTCTGACTTCGGTGGTGGGCAAATTATTGGAAACAATTCTGAGAGACAGGATAAACTGTCACTTAGAAAGACACAGATTGATCAGGGATAGTCAGCATGGTTTTGTTAGGGGAAGATCGTATCTTACTAACTTAATAGAATTTTTTGAGGAATTAACAAGGGGGATTGATGAGGGTAGTGCAGTGTAGTGGATGTTGTCTACATGGATTTTAGCAAGGCGCTGGACAAGGTCCCACATGGCAGACTGGTCAGAAAAGTGAGATCTCATGGGATACAGGGGAAGGTGGCAGGTTGGATCCAAAATTTGGATCAGTGACAGTAAGCAAAGGGTAATGGTCGATGGATGTTTTTGGAAATGGAAAACCATTTCCAGTGGTGTTCCACGGGGCTCAGTGTTGGGGCCTTTGCTGTTTATAGCATTTATTAACGATTAGACTTAAATGTGGGAGGCATGATTGGGAAATTTGCAGATGACACAAAAATTGGCTGTGTTGTTGATAGTGAAGATGATAGTGGTCTACTCCAGAATGATATCAATGGTTTGGTTGAGTGGGCGGAGAAGTGCCAATTGGAATTCAATCCAGAAAAGTGTGAGGTAGTGCATTTGGGAAGGGCAAACAAAGCAAGGGAATACTCAATAAACGGGAAGTTATTGAGAGGGGTTGAGGAAGTGAGAGACCTTGGAGTGCATGTCCACAGGTCCTTGAAGGTGGCAGGACAGATGGATAAGGTGGTCAAGAAAGCATATGGAATGCTTTGCTTTATTGGGTGAGGTATTGAATACAAAAGCAGGGATGTAATGATGGAACTGTATAAAATGCAGGTTAGGCCACAGCTGGAATTTTGTGTACAGTTCTGGTCACCACATCACAGGAAGGACATAATTGCTCTGGAGAGAGTGCAGAGGAGATTTACAAGAATGTTGCCAGGGTTTGAAAATTGCAGTATGAGGAGAGATTGGATAGGCTAGGGTTGTTTTCCTTAGAGCAGAGGGGGCTAAGGGGTGACCGAATTGAGGTGTATAAAATTATGAGGGGCCTAGATAGGGTAGACAGGAAAGACTTGTTTCCTCCTAGCTTAGGGGTCAATTACCAGGGGTTTAAGGTGATTGGTAGAAGGATTAGGGGGGACATGAGGGAAAACTTTTTAACCCAGAGGGTGTGCATGTCTGGAATTCACTGCCTAAGTTGGTGGTTGAGGCATGCCAAGTGCTTAGAATAGATAGGTGCTTGATGGCTGGCACAGACATGATGGGCCGAAGGGCTGTATACCTCTGTGAAATGCTCAACTCATTTAATAGGTACCTGGATCTGCATCTGAAGTACTGTAACCTGCAAGGCTGTGGACCAGGTGCTTGAAATTGGGATTAAAATAAGCGGCTAATTTCTTATTTCTCTTTTTGGCCAGCGCAGACATGATGGACTGAACGGCCTCTTTCTCCACCGTAACTTTTCTATGGTACTAAGCAGGTTTTCAGCTAACGGTGTCAACTGAGGGCACGCTGCTCACCCAATGGTTAAAGGAGGGCGGGGTGTCTGGGCACTATGCTGGCAGGTCGTGTCCCAGAAGGAGGTCACGGCCACTCACTTAAAGGGGCCCCTGGCACGGAACTGGGTTAGGTGCACCAGGGCTGAGAATAATAGTGAGGCAAAAGAGTTTCATGGTGCTGCTGTATATCTTGAATCATTGAAACAAGTAAGTGCGAAATTATATGTATTTCTGTGTTTATTTATCGATGAGAAAATTGTTGGAACCTTGGCAGGCATGAGAGAGCTGCATGCATTTCAAGCATAGCCCTGTTGATTGCAGGGCGTTCTTGAGCATCAGATTGTCAACTCTCATTGTCTCTTCACAGATGAACAAGAGAAAGGAGTGAGCTACTGACCAGGGCAGAAGGTCAAGGATGGCTCTGAGGTTCGTTGGTGACTCGCTGCGAGCCCTCCTCCAGGCTGTAAGTGCCAAGCGGGAGGTCCTCATGCCCGCTGATAGTAAGAAGAGACCTCCTAGTCTGCCCAAAGCAGCCGGGAGGGAGGTCACCGTGGAGGGCCTTGGGGTCATCAGGCAGACGGAATGGCCTTTTAGGGTTGGACACTTTGAAGCTCAATTAGGGAGACATATATGCACGGAGGGATATGAAAAGGCTCAGTGAGGGTATTATCTTGTGCACTGACCAAAAGTGCAGGGCGGCATAATGCACTATTGCCACTGTACACTGCCCCGAGACCCACAAAGGGGTTGTTGTGGCGGTAGGGGGGGTGGATTGGAAAAAGTGTGAAAGTTACATTGACCATTCGGTGCTGCAGATTCTTCAGCCTGTGGAGTACTGAGAGGTCAGAAGAGTCAAGGAATGATTGCACAGTACATACCGAATCATTGCAACGCTGCACTGTTTTTGCAGAAGAGGGCCCACGATGCCCGTGAAAGATCGAAGATGGGAGGCAGTGTGCCCAACCTGGTGATCCTCACAGCAATAGGGGTGGTGGCCTTGGAGCTTGCTGCCAATGAGTGGAGCCGGTCCATTGGGAGAGGTGAGACAGGACAAAGGCCCTGTGTTGGTGAGATTGAAAGGGACGATATGTGCAACTGAGAGAGATATATGTTAACAGGGCTAAGGGAAGGGTGTATGTTGTCATGTATGTTGAGTCAAAGAGTCACTGATGCTACCTGTGAGACAATACTCTCATGCATCGGTGAGGAATGACTGAGTAAACGTTGGTAGCTGTGCAATGCAATACAATAACATCTCATAATGCTTTAGGGGTGTTGCCAACGTGGAAGGATGTCTATGTGCACTCTCTTGGAAGGTTGGAAAGGTCTGTAACCTTCCCTGTTCTTGTCTCCTTCACAGGCGAATCATTAACTAAAAGTCCCCCGTCTGCCACTAACCTCTGAGGAGGAAGAGAAAGCCTCAGTGTGTAGCGGCACATCCTTGCTCTGCACCAAGCACCAGTGCAGATACTAGCACCTCGGCTGGGAATCACGCAACAGAACTAAGGGAAGCACAAACTGGTGAGTGGAAATGCAGCTGCCAGAGACTGAGATGGAGCAGGCCTCTGGCTGTCGGAGGAGTGCTGGAGGAGATCCAGATGCTGAATCCCAGTCAGATGATGAGCCTCTGGTAAGGTGACAGATGCTGGATGTCCAGTGTGAGGTGCTTGGAGATGTGGCAGAGATACCAGAGTTGTTGCACATTCTGGTACAGAGATAAAAAACTTTGGAAGTGTTGATCCAGGCCATGAGCGCTGTGATCACCCACTCGACAGAACATATGGCTTCCTCCATTGACAGACTGGTGACCCAGCAGATTACAGAAACAATCGTGCGGATGTGTTCTGACCTGCACTCCATCACCTGACTCTGTGCTCAGGGGCCCAGAGCCTGAGCGATAGGGGATTGAGGAGTCTGGATTCACATCTAGCTCCTGACCCCTCTCAGCAAAGCAGAGAGGGCCAAATAGACCTCATGGCAGAGGGTGAGCACCCCATCTGGGGCACCTCTTAGGGCACTTGTAATGGGGACAGCCTCTCCTACGCCCCTCTGCCGCTGGCACAGATACTCACCAGTGTCGTGGCGAAGGAAGGGCATCCCACCTTGAGATTCCCACCATGGCAGGATCCTGAAAGCCTCAGCCAACCAGAGGACACCTGCTAAAGTCATCCAAGGCAAGGGGCGTAAGGGTCAGCAATCTCCACCTCAGCTGAAAGTGAAATGGGAGCACCACACTGCAGAACCCAGAGAGGAATCAAAAAGACCCCATATTAGTCACATTTTGGTGCACATGGGTAATTTACAATTTGAATCAATTGTAAGGGCCAATAAGGTCATGTGATGGCCCTGGTTTTGCCATGACTCTCGTTATACCAACACTCAGCATCCATCCTAGAACCTCAAATTGGTGTCAGTAGCCACTTCTTTAACAGGTAGCCTTTGTGACCCATTCTTCCAAAACATCAGGTCCTGACAACATGGCTGGCACCTGGGAATTCCTGAGTATACAGCAGTCCTGCTCCCTGGGTACCTAGCGCAGACCTGCAGGATGTGGTGCTGGTGGCTGGACACTAACCATACATTTAGTGAGAGGCAGCCCTTCTTGTTAACAAATGCCCCGGGCTGACCTGCTGGTGCCTTTATGGCGACATGGGTGCAGTCGATCACTCCTTGTACCCTGGGGAAACCTGCCGTGGCCGGCTGTGGTGAAGGAGATGTACTGTTCTGCACGTCTAAACGTTGCATCAGTAAAGACCTTTGTGTAGTGGTGCGCTGCAGGCTATGTAATGCCACTGAGGTTCCCACACATGGCCAGAAATGAGCCTGAGGCAAAAAAATTCAGAGCCACAGTGACTTACACACAGTGATGACTTCCCCACATAGTTAGATGCTATCTCCTTGGTCAGCATCTCACAAAGAGAAGCCACAGTCCCTCTTGAAAGTCAGAATCTCCTCAGGCAATGTATCTTTGTCATCTGTAGATAGTTCATCCTTGCTCTGTAGAGATGAGTGAATGGGGAAGACCTCTGCTTACACCTGTGGCTGCTGCCCCTTGCTCCTCTGGTGCTCCCTCATGTACTTCTTGTGTCAGTTACCCCTGAACATCTCCTCCTCCCTCTCCTTCTCATTCTCCTCCTCTTATTGGAGGATGTATCCCCCACAGAGACCTCAAATCCATACTCCTCAGAGCAGCAATGCTGCAGGGTAGATAAATCACAAAATCCACATGTTTGTAGACAAATGAATGGTTAGGAACCCTCGTAATGGCCAGGGATTTTGCAGCTTCCAGGAACACCAAGTCAAAAACCTCTCAGCAAACTCTCCTGCTGAAGTCACACACCGAACCAACTCCAGCCTTTATATCCGCCCTACAAGCAACCATGAAATAAAAATGAGTTTCCCACCTGGTGTTTTTCATTTGCCGGGAATGAATTCTTGCCGCCAGAATGCATTACTGCAGTAAATTAGACTGCTGATTAGGTTAACTATCTGTTAATTCTCAATTTCAAAATAGCAGGGGGGCTCCCAATTTCGAGGGCCACCTGCACACCATGTTATTGCCTACCGGCGTGGTGATGTCAGGATCGTGACCCAACGTCATCATGCCCAGATATTATGTCACCACAGGACAAAAACATGCCTGTTTCCAGAAGGTAAAATTCAGCCCACAACTCCCAGCATCTCCAGAAATTGATGAAAAACAATGGACACAAAATTTAATTATAAGAACATGTACCTTATATTGTCCCCATCTTCCTTTACTATTGTAAAACTAATGTGAATTTAGTTTTGTTCATTATGACTCACCTCAGGCAATGGTTATTCAATTGAAAATAGCTTTCAGTTGAAAGTAGCTTTCGATTGATAGCCATTGAATATAAGTTGTCCCACTGTGCCACAGACACCTACTAGTGGATGATGAAGACAACTTGCTGAGTCAGCAAATGCAAGAGGAGAAGGGCATTTTTTGGACTGTTCAGTTGAACTGCACTGTCCTGAGGAGATGGAACTTAGATGAATTCCTTCTAAAGTGGTTCAATATACATATTCAGCTTGTTTCTCATTGTGAACTGTGACCAGTGATTAGAGAAAGTTATTCTCATGCTGGTAGAAAGAGCAGTAAACAGTGATGAATGGCCAGCAAAAAAATGTATGAGAGAGAAATTTATCCCACTCAGATTCGACAGCTCAGATGTTCTGGTTTGACTGAATTGGCTTTCACTGAGCAAAGCTCTGCACTGCAAGGAGGGCCTAACAAAACGTACCCTTAGAACCACAGGCAAACAACATATGAAAGGCCAGGGAGATAAGCAACAAAAAAACATTATGGCATACATTAACATTGGCAACATTTCAAAATGGATTATATTTGTATGGCAATCGGCATTCTTCCACATTTGCTTTATTTTTTAAAATTGTTATTTTTGTTCTTGCTTCACTTAGCACACACCTGCTTCCATCTTGAACATTTCTCCTGTCTGATCATCATTAGCATATTGCAAATTAATTTAGTCTTCCATTTTCTTTTTCATTTCAGTTGTGGGTTTTCCTTGTCGTTTCTCTGCCCAATTTGTGTTGTCTCTTTGTCCCAACTTACTCCCTACAACAGACCTCACCAAGATATATAGTTCTTTCCATCAGCCAATCTACAACATATCTTTTTCATCACATTATGTTCCTTCCCTCCAAGCTTTCTCCCTGAGATCTACACTTAGTTTATTTACTCCAGTAATTTCTTAACCAGTCAGCTTTGTTAGTTTTTGCTATGCCTCCGTATTCTAAAAAAAATATATTTGGAATGTAGTTTCCTGCCGGCTGCAAACCTCATTATTGTTTAATGGGCATATATACTGCCAACTGCAGGAGCGCCTTCAAAGTTTAATGCCAGGCTGTTGATCCAGGCATGCTGTTGTTCCCTCAGTTATTGCCTTAGACCAGTTCCCTTCAAGAACCTTGCTACCTCTTCTATTGTCTCATTCTCTTGCCCAGGGCAACTGATAGTCTAAACGATTCCTTGATGTTCCCATTGAAGTTTCCTTCTGCAGTCACTGGGATTATTTTATTCATATAAATGTGTGCTTTTATGTCCAAGTTGTGCAAGGCTGTTGGGGCCGGGGAATGAGGGATGGGGGTGGACGTTGGATGGTTCCATGGGGGGACATTAATCATTCTTCAGAGTGGGCTATTGATGGGAAACTGCAGTAGCTGGCTGAGCCCCAACCACCGATCGTAATCAGCCAGGTCTTTGACACAAGTTTATTTTTGTGCTATTCCCAAATTACCAAGCCCATTGTATACCTCAGGAGTGGTAGTGATAATAATAATGATGGTAATTATAGTAATGGTAACATCAGCAGTATTCATCGCATTATCAGTGTTGGTGGTGGTAGTAACAGTAGTAGTCAGGATAATAATGCTGGTAATAGTAACAGTGATGGTATTAGTTACTGTAGTAGTAATAGTGGAATGTGGATCATGGGTAGTTACCCAGGAGAGCATTCTCATCTTCTCAACTAATCCAAAGGCATGGATAAGAGTTTCAGCAGCAGATGGGCTGAGGCAGGGGCAATGTAGGCTGTGTTAGAAGTGGAAGTAGGTGATCTTTGTACTGGAGAGGACAGGTGGTTGGAAATTTAGCATTGGATCAATAGAACACTAAGGTTGCAAACAGACTGGTTCAACCAGATTAGGAATAGCAAGCGTTGGTGAGAGTAATTTATAGACTCCCCTAACAATAGTTATACCATAGGACAGAGCATTAAACAAGAAATTATTAGAGCTTGTAACAAAGTCCATGTGGGGGATTTTAATCTTCAAGTAGACTAGATGAATTTAATTGGCAAAGTTGGTTTAGAAGATGATTTTGAAGAATGCTTTTGTACACATTCCTAGAGCAATGTGTTATGGAACCAATTAGAGATAAAGCTATGCTAGATCTAGTATTGTGCAATGAGGCAGGGTTAATTAGTAATGCCGTAGTAAAAGATCCATTGTGAAATAGTGATTATAATATAATTGAATTTCACATTAAATTTGAAAATAACATACTCCAATCACAGTCAAGGATCTTAAACCAAATAAAGCCAATTATATAGGTCTGAGGGGAGAACTTGCCAAGGTCGATTGGATAAATAGAATAAAAGCTAACGTGGTAAATAGGCAGTGGGAAACATTTGAAGAAAAATTTAAAATGTTCAAGAAAATAAATTCCACTGAAAAACAGAAACTCAGCGAGAAAGATCCAACTGTGACTTACTAAGGAGGTTAAGGATAGCATTAGATTAAAAAAAGAGGCTTATAATGTTGCAAAGAATAGTAGTAAGTCAGAGGATTGGGAGTATTTTAGAAATCAGCAAACAGCCACCAAAAAGTTAATAAAAAGGGAAAAAATAGAATATGAGAGCAAAATAGGCAGAAATATAAAAAATAGATTGTAGGAGCTTTTACACCAAAGAATAAGAAAAAGATTAGCTAAAGTAAACATTGGTCCCTCAGAAGCAGAGACAGGAGAAATGAGGAAATGGCAGAGACACTGAACAAATATTTTGTCTTCTCCTGTGAAGACAGACACAAGTTACATATCAGAAATAGAAGACTGTTACTGTTACTGCCACCACCAACACTGATAATGCGATTAATATTGTTGATGTTACCATTACTATAATTACCACCATTATAATTATGGTTTAACAAGTGTGAAGAAATTAAGGTAATTAATGTTAGCAGAGAAAAAGTACTGGAGAAACTCAATAGACTAAAATCTGACAAATCCCAAGGGCTTGGTGGCCTGTGTTTTAGCGTTCTAAAAGAGATTGCTGCAGAGATAATGAATACGCTAGCCACGATTTTGCAAAATTCCTAAGACTCTGGAACAGATTGGAAGCTAGAAAATGTAAGGCCGCTATTCAAGAAAGGAGGGAGAAAGGAAACAGGGAACTACAGGCCAGTAAGTGACATCAGTCACTGGGAAAGTGCTGGAATCTATTATTGAAGAAGTCTTAACGATGCACTTAGAAAATCATAGTATGAGCAGAAAAAGTCAATGTGGTTAACATAAGGAGAAACCAGAAGATGTAGTATATCTGGACTTCCAAAAAGCATTGAGTAAGGTGCCACATTAAAGACTATTATATAGCATAAGGGGTCATGGAGCTGCTATAATATATTAGCATGGAAAAAGGATTGGTTAACAGACAGGAAGCAGCAAGTCAGGATGAATGGGGTATTTCCAACTTGGCAGGCTGTGAATAGTGGATCAGAGCTAGGGCTTCAGCTAATTACAATCTATATTAATGACTTAGATGAAGAGACAAAGAGTAATGTATTTAAGTCTGTTGAAGCTATGAGAAGGACACAAGGAGGCTGCAAAGATGTATAGACAGGGTAAGTGAGTGGGCAACAAGGTGGAAGATGGAGTATAATGTGGGTAAGTGTGAGATTATTCACTTTGGTCATAAGAACAGAAAAGTAGAATATTTTTTAAAAGGCATAAAACTTGTAAATGTTGATGTTCAGGGAGACTTGGGTATACTCGTGCAAGGAACACAGAAAGTTAGCATGCAGGTACAGCAATCAATTAGGAAAGCAAATGGCATATTGGTCTTGCTACAATTGTACAAGGCATGGGTGAAATCACATCTGGAATACTGTGTGCAATTTTGGTCTCCGTATTTAAGGAAGGATATACTCGCATTGGAGGCAGTCCAGCAAAGGCTCACTAGATTGCTCCATGTAATGAGAGGGTTGTCCTATGATGAAAGACTGGGTAAATTGGATCTATAGTCTCTGGGCTTTAGACGAATGAGATGTGATCTCATTGAAATGAAGGAGCTTGACAGGGTAGATGCTGAAATGTTGTTTCCCTGGCTGGGGAATCTAGAACAAGGAGGCACAGTTTCAAGATAAGTGACCCAACATTTAGGACTGAGTTGAGGAGAAATTTCTTCACTTAATGGATTGTGAATCTTTGGAATTCTCTACCCCAGGGGGTTGTGGATGTGCCATAACTGAAAATATTTAAAGCTGAGATAGGTAGATTGTTGGTTTCTCAGGGAATTAAGGCATATTGGAAGTGGGCAGGAACGTGGAGTTGAAACCCAAGATTAGCCACGATCATATTAAACAGTGCAGCAGGTCGATGGGCCATACTGCTCCTATTTCTTATTCTTATGTTAACCCAAGGCTTTGGACAGGAAGAAGTGCAATTGTAATTGGCGTCAAGGGAATGGAATTTTTGGCAGGGGTTGAAGATGAAGGTTTGGTCTTCCCAATGTTTAACTGGAGCAATCAGCAGCTCATCCTGGACTGAGCTGAACAATAGATGAGAGATAATGGACAGTGAAAAGGTCATGTCAAAGGTTGCAGAGAGGGTGAGAAGGATGAGGAGCGATAGTCACATAAGACACGATTTGTGACTGAAGTCTATACTTTGAAGCAAATGTATATTTGAACCCATGGAGTGACTAGGCGTCTGATCATTTATATATCAATTAAACTACCAGAAGTCCAGCCTTTCTACAGCTCACCATTGGTAACAAAACTAATGCATTTAACTTGAATAGTGCTTTGCATGTTCTATGGAAGTTTATCCCATTATGTTCACCATCCATCTCTCACAGCACTTTGCTCTAAGCAAAAGATTTCAGGAAAGTGCACTGCAATTTTCAATGCTACAGAACTCCATTCACATTCTAATCTGCAAACATATGGTTCAATGCTGTTCCATTCCATTACATTTGGATTCCATCCAAAACCATTAAACTAATACAGCTGTGAACTCAACTCTCCCTTCAATAGACAGGAAGACTTCCATTTACAGTTGAACTGCCTGGCATTAGAAACACAATGACACTGGCAAACTTCCATTTCTATTAATGTTTAGAAAGTAATCATTTGTTGGAACTCTCCAATTTGAATTTGAAAACACATCCATTACTCTTTATAACGGGTGTGATCAGAACAGATACAATTGCACAAATCCACAAGCCGATCAATCGAAGAAGAACAGAAAGTAGATAACAGAAAAAGTCTCTTACACCACAGTAGCCGATAAATGAACAAAACGAACGGTTATCAGCATTCAATATAATGCTATCTTTGAAGCAGATTGTAAAAGTGCAGCCAGCTCTGCATAGGGACCCGAGCACATTCTGCTCATTCAACTATCACCCACAAATAAAACACATGAAATGTCTTTGTGAGTATCTTGAGTCAAATCATTAAGAGCACAGCAACATTGCCCAGCCTTTCCCAGAGTTAGCTGGACTCAACAAGCATGCTGTTAGGAGATCCATGCATCTGGATTAGGGAAGAGGGCAAATAAATGGGCCATGGTCCTTGCTCTGGATTATAGTAATTCTGGCTGGATGAGTATGTCAGAATATTAGGAGAGGGAGGGTTGAGTTTAGCTGAAATTCATCGACAAGGACCAGTGATGAATAGTGACTATTTGAGCAATGAGCTATATAGGGTGACTAATGCCTGTATCGCGAAAGAGGAAGCCTTCAGGACAGGAAGGGAAGAATAAGTAGTGAAAAAATGGTATGAAATAAATAAAATCAGTGCAAAGGAAGGCAATTAGTAGGGAGAATTATGCATTGGCATTATGGAAAAAAATGTGTTAATTAAGCAATGAGATAGTCCTGCAAAGAGCCACACTCAAAAGGTGCACAGATTTGAAGTGTCAGATATGGAGAGCTCCAAGTCTGTTTCCCTGACTCCGACTCTGACTGATTGAGGCTCTGCACTAGGAGAGAAGCCTTGCCCAGTAGAGAAACACAGGCCAAGAATTTCCTTGGGGATACTACCGCTAACTCTGTTTACACAGATGTCCAACACCCCTCCTATGAATTTACTAGGGCAGAGCAGGAGTGGCTCCAAAGAAATTCTTGGCTGTGGATAAGGACATGCATTTTAAGACTGTGTCTGTTTGTCTGCATCCATCAGTGAACATTAACCCAGCTCCTACCTCATACCCAGGCCTCCTCCCCTGAGCATTGCCCCTGGCTCCACCACTCAGTGCCACTTCCAAGTTTATATTTCATGCTGTACCTGTTCTGGTGGACGAAGCTCTGCATTTTATCGTGCCAACATTGGTGACCTTGCCTTCAGCTGCCCAGGCCCGAGGCTTGGGAATTCCCTCCCAAAACCTTTCTGCTCCCTCCCTCCTCATTTAAACCTATCTCTTTGATCAGGCTTTTGATCACCTGCCCTATCATCTCCTTAAGTGACTCGGTGCCAAATTTTATTTGAAAATGCTGCTGTGAAGAGTCTTGCACACTACCACATCAAAGCCACCATATAAATGCCAGTTTTATTGTTGTCAAAAATTCAAGCTATGGTTTGGTGAAGTGATGAGCTTCCAGCAGAGTTCCATCTAGTAGGAGCTGGGAGTAGCATTAACAGGAAAGCTGAGAAGAATGCATGTTTGATCGAGGGAGAAGAAAAGAATGACAGGGTGAACTTCAGAGAAGAGAGGATGTGAAGGCTTGAACTGTGGGGAGGGAGGTAAGTGGAATGGAGGAAGAAATACATCAGCCTGAGTGGAGAAGAGGAGACCAGCACATTTTGGAGTGGGTAGAAATACCACCTGGGAACCGTGAAATGAGGCAAGAATAAGAGTGGCTTAGTTAGCTGAGAGAAGGGGAAGGGGGTCTTGTGGCGCAGTGAGTAGCGTCCCTACCTCCAAGCCAGAAACTCTGGGTTCAAGCCCTACTCCAGGACTTGTTGGACAAGGAAGGCAAGTTCATAACATAGGTTCATGTAGGTTCATGATGATGAACCAAATAGGTTCATCATCAACCTATAAGTCCTTCCAAAATGCCTATGGCAGGTGGTAAGAACAGGAGAGACTTCAGATCAGCCATGCTTTGGTTCTCAGGAGAAGTGGATCACAACATGACGGGCATCTGGCTGTAGCCGAATCAAAATATACGATGCTTAATGAATAAAGGTAATCGACCTGCAATGTGCCGATCCCATGTAACATAGGAAAAGCAAAACAAAGTAGAAATCAATTGAGAGGAGGGAGGAGACTCTCAAACATTCTCGGGGTAGCATCAGCCTTTGTGCAGTTAATCTACCGGTAGATTGCAGGTATAGGCATGTGATCCACAAGTAGGACAAGAGAGATAATTTTTATCACTTGTGTACTGATGGTGCAAGTGGAGTTTAAGTCAATCCAGCTTCAGCACTGCACTAAAAATAGACATGGGGTTCATTCCGACTCAGCTCGAATTGTGCTTATATTTCTTATTTATTCGCATGGTTTGTTAGGTTTGGCTGGGCCTGGTGGGCCTGATTGTGTACCCATCTGGGATTTATCCACCAAAGATCTGTTAATATCCTGGATGTGAGGCATCTGAAAATCAACGGGAACAAACTTTATTCCAACCAATATGTTCTTCCAACTGTTAGTGCATTTTTATTTTGAACTATTGGATTTAAAACATATGTGGCAAGGACTCCACCGACTTAAGCGTAGGGCTCAATTTTGCCATGAGCAACAGGAATCCAACGTTGGAGTCATTTCTGATTTATGGCCTGGATCAAGGTGGCAGTGCACCTTACGGGTGGGAGGGAGGGTGGGGGGAGGTTTGCTGGTTGCCAATTAATTGGACACCTCCTCATTTGTTGTCCAATCTGGGATGGAACCGAAGTAGAAGTGAGTCATCCTCAATCCTGAGGGACTGCCTAAGAAGGCAGGCTCCGTGGGGGAGGGGTTGGTGGGGGGGGGGAGCTCATGACAGCACAGCCCACTGCAAGCCCTTGGTGACCAGCAGGAGAGGCTGCTGAGGCTCAAACAGCAGGGACTGCAGGGGTGCAATGGAGCCGTCCTCAGCATCAAGGGAGCAGCTCAGGCCTCATTGGAGACATCCATCTCGAGGAATTCAACACTCAATGGCAATGCTGTGACATGGGAAGACAGCAGCCTTGCCATTTTCTACCGTTAACTATTAAAGCGTGTTTAGTTCTCACGCAGCTCCATCTTCCCCTGGGAATGCTGTCTCTCCTTCTTTGCTAGGGTGCTGACACATGTCGGCAAAATTGCGGGGTGGAAATTGCTAATAATTTTGTTCAAAATTCATTTACAGGATGTGGGCATTGCTGGCTAGGCCAGTATTTATTGCCCATCTCTAATTGTCCTTGAATCTGTCACTCAATCACCTTAATTGTGTCCCACCACCGATTTCCAATATCGGGCCCATCCTGCCCTTGGGAAATGCGGCCGGAGGTGGGAACTCCTTTATTTTTCAGCATTTCCTTAAACCTCGACCTCTATACATGCCTTCAAGGGCTCGGGAAAATTCAGCCTGCAAATTGCATTGCCATTGGACAGACAAGTCAACCTGGACCAGGGGACAATTTCCACCTATCCCTCAATTGTCAGGCAGATTTCTGATAAACGGAACCTCGCTGGTGGAAGCTTTGTAATGCAGCCGACATTGGCACTTGGTGCTATAATCTATTACTCAGCTTCAGCTTCTTTAATCTTGAGAGCAACAATAAAAAAGAGCAAAGGAAAAAAAGCTTTGCTACTGAAACCTCATCAACTGGCAAGAGAGTCAGTGACTTTCACACATTTAATGAAACAGCCTGAATGGCTGTTTGTTCAAATTAATGACAGCATCCTTCCTTCTAATTTTGAAAGTCAGCACAGCTTGCCAGCCCTGATTTAAGAGCTGTCTCTATATTTTTCAGCATTAAGCACCAGGGAAGGTAAGCATTATCAAGCCAAGAAACATGCCTGAAATATTTTTATATAACGCTGGTGGCGTTCCTGTGGCGTAGCACACAGGGATAAAAATTTGGCCATGTGGCACTTCTTTTTCCACTTCTAAAGGACACCCTAAGACTCCAATATGACAGGTAGGAATGAGCCAGGAATACATCATCCATCGCATTGGTAAGGGCTAGCGCAGTGTCCACACTTGAAACAAGTGACAAGTATATGTCCTCAGCAGATTCAATTCAGTGGCCTAATGCCTGCACTGCAGTACTGGTTTGCTCTGAGGCACTGATAGAGGCAGATCTACATGCGGCAAGATTGTCAGTGCAGTCAAAATCGATATAGTGCATTATGGGCCACTGATCCACCATTTTGTGCCACCTCTGCAGTTAACTTTATCTTGCACTGCACTCCACTGTCCAGACACAAGGGGCTGAATCTTGTTGAGGCAGGGAACCTCATCTACTGACTGGAGAGCTGGCCACGAGACCCGCGCTGCCTCTTTTCTGGCACGTCAGCTGAACCACATGTCAATCAGGCAGTGCGAGGCCTTCCCCTTGAATCGAGACCTTGGAGGCAGAAGTCCCACCTAGCGAGAGCTGCTGGCCAATCAGGGGCCTGCAGCTCTTACGCTCAGCAGCGCCACTGAGGAGGCTGTGGCTGCTGCCGGAAGGACACCTCCAGAGTCTCAGGATCACAGAGCAACCCATGCTACAGGAGTAATGTGGTTTAGAGGGGTGGGGGGGGGGGGGTCACAGGTAGAGGGGGGTAAGGGATTTGGAAGGGTAGGAGGTGTTTCTCAGCAGGCCCCTCCCCATCCCACCCCAATGTCCAGTCCCTCGATCAGGCATCAGGCACTGATTACCTTTGATCTCCCCCACTGAGGTGACATGCTGGCCACATAGTTTTACTTGTTGTGCACGCTGCATGGTGACAGGCCTACTCACCACTGGGTTAATACCAGCAGCAGCAGGATGAGGCCCTTAAGTGGTAATTAATTGGCTTGCATGCCAAGGTGCCCTCAAAGCCCAGCCTGGGGTGGGGGGAGAGGTGGAGGGGGTCCTTCTTCAATTGGTGGTGCTTTAGCTGCAGGGTTAGCCATTGCCACCTGATCCATTGAATAACCACTGAATAGTGCCCCACCCCTGGGATCTTGCTGGAGCACTGCCTGGTGATTCCCCGCTCATCGGTGGATCCTCTCGACACTGCTAAAATGGTGGAGGCCGAAAGTGGTCCTTAAGTGGGCCTTTAATTGACACAGTTGGCTTCTGCTGTTGAAGTTCCTGTCGCTGGGACAATGCCATGGCGATCGGAAGACTTTTGGCTCCCCACCTGATGCTAGCCCCACCATTTTACCAGCCCTCCTAGCTCCCAGTCTATCTCCAGGAGACTGGTAAAATCCAGCTCTTTGATACCAGCCTAGAAATTCATTGCTGACAACAAACATATAACAGGTATTGTAACAGAGGCATTAACCTGGATGAGTTACCACAGACAAACGTCATGTAAATCCTCTCAGGGAGTAGCAGTGTTTCAGTTGGTGGCATTACAAAATACTACAAAAGTGAAAATTGAAACAGTTTAGGACAGAGTAACCAAGTGCAAACTGGACGTCAGTTTACAATGGCATTTATAAACTTGGTGTGTATTTCTCATGCAGCTTGACTCTTCATTTTCAAAACGTACTCCATCAACATGCTTTATAAGGCTGGTTCTGTGGACATTGCTTGCTTTTGCAGTTATACCATGTTACAATAATGTGAGCATTGAAATTCACAGCTATAAATTAGATATCTGAGCAGGGATGACCTTGGAATTAATTCTGTACATGAATATTAGTGTCCCAGTCTGTATAGGCAGCTGGTATCAGCTGTGAACTGCACTGTAACAAAAAAAACAGGCTCAGGATTAAATAAATCTTTTAGAAAATGTAAAGTACTCTGCTAAATGATAACCAGTACCAGAAAGAGAGAGGCATTTTAAAGAGACAATCTAATTTTAGGTTCCTGATGACAGTTGTAAACCACTTGAGCTTAATTCTTAGAGTTTATTGCAACAACAGAACTCAATTAGATTACAGACCCATAAATCACTCCATTCTGTGCTGTAGTTTTCACCATGTGGTAAAGTAATAATCAGACTGTCAAAATTCTTCAATACGCTAGTAGTCTATGAAGATGAGCAACAAATAGACTAACCCATCATTTCAGCCAAGCAAAATCAATTTACATGTGCTCTATATTGAAAGCAACTATTGGCTGAAAATGCAACATATACAGTTTCCTACAAGAACCTTGAAAACTGGTACAAACAGGTAGATTGCTTATTTCACTGATCAGAAACTCTGAGCTGCACCGCATCATGGATTAGAAGGCCCCTTTGGGGAGAACATTTATAATTCCAGCTGTCACTTTTCACTGGGTCTAAACTGAAAGAATGTAGGTCATTCCTTCTCGTACAACCAGCTCCTCCCTCCAGGTTTAAGAAGATTAGGCTATCAGAGCCAGGGGCTAGGAGTTTCTAACAGTTACAGCTGCTAGTTTTTATAATGATGCATCTCCCTTTCACAGCTGAGTTTCTCACCACTTCATGATGCCTTCCCGCCCTCTTCACCTGAGATCATGTCGTAAAGTTTCCATGCATTGGAAGATGGTTCAAACTTGAAGGCTCCAAAACAAACCATGTCATAATCAGTGTTCACTAATGAATTTGATCAGGTGAACTAGTTTTTTCTTTAAGACAGCACTTCATAGACAATGTACCTCAGCCAATTCATATCATTTTACACTTAATTCTGGATCATTGCAGAACAGTGGTTTCCAACAGATCAACAACTAGCATTTATTTCTATCATGCCTCTAATGTCATTAAAATGTCTCAAAGTGTTTCACAGAAGATATTATTAAACAAAACTTTAGAAAAAGATATGGCTAGCAAAAAATGCATCTGCAGCAGTTTAAAAGGACTAGGCAGCATTGCTAAAGTGGAGCAGGTTGCAGTGTACACTGAAAAACTAGTAAGGAAGCCACTTGTTAATAGACTGGATTTCCACTGGCTGCACAGTTCTTTACAATTGGGTTTAAATACATCTGCCCCACCCAGAAATGCTAGGTGTCTGTTGATGATGCTGTTCTTTAATGTCCAGTGCTACTCAGGGAATAATGCGAATATACAAAAATGATGGGCAGAGAACGACCAACTGGTCCATCCAACCTCCCCCACATACAACCTACCAACTACTCTATTAGCCTCAGTCACTCGATTCACTACACCTCCATCACTCACCTACCAATAATTTCTGTCAGTCAGGACTCATAAGTAACATTCATATGTTTTTCCTCACTCTCACATACTTGTCAATGCTGCAAACCTTACCCCCACAAGTCACAGCTTGCACTCACTGCCAGTTATTCAACCATGACAGCCACATGAGCCAAATAGATTTCACACTTCCTTCTTTGTGAGCTAAAAGGAGGGAGACAGGCTCACCTGAATGTTCTGACCCCCATGAAGAAGATGGTGCTGGACATTATTTGGATGATCGTTGCTGTGGCAGCAATTGGCAGCAGAGCTGAACCCATTGAAGGTGAGGGTATCGTCATACCTAATCTTCCTTCTCCATCCAAATTCTCCCTCACCCAGACTCTCCTCTGATTTACAAGCTGCAGATGGTCTAAGGACTTACTTTCTCCACCTCTCCACACCACAGGCCACACCACTTGTACCTCTCATCTTTCAAACACCCAAGAAGTATAACCTGGTCAGGCATTGGAGGAACAAGAAAAAAACAGTGAGAATGAAAATTGTACCATCATTCAATTTCACACTCGCAACAACCAGCTCAGATTCGGACACTGCGCACAGTGAGATCTGCCGATGGTGAAGCACCAGGTACAAGTGGCCTGTAGCCAGACAGTGGGCCAAGGATAACACACTAATGAGGCTGAATTTTACATTCGTTGGGTGGGCGGGCGCCCGGCCCAATCGGGCGTAAAATCACGTGCAATGATGTCAGATGAGCGTCCCGATGTGATCGCACACTCTCGCAATCTTTCAGTCGGCAGGCGTGCTGCTGACTCTCGCGGGCCACCGCCAGCAATTAAAATACCTCTTAAGGCCCTTAAGCAATTAATTGATTTGTATTTTTCGATGCCCATTCAAACGTTCAGTTGGTGGGTGGGCGAATAGGCCAGGCAGTCTTTGCATTTTTAATGAAGCCTCATCCATGGGCGGGATGAGGTTTCCAACAATAAATAAAAAATCCATTCAATATTTTTCACCATCATTTTAAACATGTTCCTCTTCATGTGACTGAGTCACATGTGGGGACATGTTTATATCATTTGTAAAATCTTTATTTTTGCGAGTACAATTCTTCAGCTCTCTGAGGCAGTTCTGTGCCCTCAGGGAGCTTTTAGTGCGCAGTCCCCCATGCATGTGCAGACTTCCGCGCTCGCCCTCCTCCTGCCCGCACCCCAGCAGCGGTGAGCATTTCAGTGCGCCTTCACGCTGGCTGGCTGTTAATTGGCCAGCCAGGGTGAATTCGCAGTCGGCACGGCGGACCTTCTCTCGGCCGCTCTCTGGCGCACCCGCCCAACGACCTCAAAATTCAGCCCATGATGTCAGCTTGCCGGAGGGCGAGGATGCACAAGTTTTATTGCTAGAGATTCAGATGAGGACTTAAATGAGGTGGCACGCAGGAAAAGGCTGATGGATGAGCAGACAGAAATGTTCAGTGCTGCATGGAGGAGTCCAACTTTGCACTGGGCTTTGAGCAGAGCTTGGAACCCATCCTTTCCAGCATGGAAGTGATAGCCTATTCTATCAGCACATTTGGGGACCCACCATGATGCAGGATCTGATGACCAATGTCTCAGCTTCCAGCACAATGAAGGGAAAATCTGTTTCTACATCCCTAACAACAAGAAGAGCTTTACTACAAAAGAGAACCTGATGGATAAACAGCATTAAGCTACAAGCTGAGAAACAGGAACATTGAGAAACAATTACAGACATTTTTTGTCAAGCAAAGGCTGCTAGTATCCAAGGACAAATCGTTGCCATGGAATCAGGAGAGCCAACTAGTATCATCTTGAAACATAACCCCGTTAACCTTCAACAAGTGTGACACGCGTTATGGAGGAGCTCCATTAAACTTTGAACTAACCAAGTATGCCAAGGGGAACAGGCACACCTGAAGGCACTAATCATTAAGATGTGCATGTGAAAATCAAGAGAGATGTCTGGACATAAAGAATATAAGAACTTAGCGATATCTAGTTCCATTACTGCAGTCAGCTTGGGCAAAGGGATCCCAGTCTCTTGGAGAGAAGGCTTCTAAAGATTCAACAGAACTCAGGCAATCATCATTTTGGCCACTGAGCACTTGAAGACTCCAGAAAAGGTCCAGTTATGTTTTCCTATTTAATCCAGGTGTTAGGTGAAATGCTCAGCGCTGCTGGGGTGAGGGCAGGAGGAGGGCGAGCGCGGAAGTCTGCACATGCATGGGGGACTGTGCCCTGAAAGCTCCCTGAGGGCACAGAGCTGCCTCAGAGAGCTGAAGACTTGTACACACAAAAATAAAGATTTTACAAATGATTTACACAAAAGGTGTATTTGTATGTTTCCATTAAAGTGAATTCAAGTCCATGAACCCCACTCACACCCAAAGGGAGAAGGTGTCAAAGTTATAAATAATTCCCACAACATTAGCTTCCACCAGAAGTCTGAGTGCTGCAGTGGAAGCTCTGACTGCTGCCAATGGCTGTGGATGACAGCATGAAAAGGGGCTTGAAGGTGTCCACAGCAGTCCAGCAATTTGTCTCCCAATGCATTCCTAGGATTGATGAGGTGCCACTCCAGTTGAGTGGCAGCAGTTCTATGGAGCACAAGCTTGCTGTACCTCTTCGTTCTCCCACCACTGCCAAACCATCAATGCCCTTGCTGTTGCCCGCCAGCCAGTCAGCCCAGGCTGCTGCCACCCATGCCGAGATGGTGCATTTAGAAACCGGATCTTCTGGGCCCAGAGCTACTCAAAGTTGTCCTGCAAGGCCATCTGCAGTCTCCCCCACTGAAATCCAGCAGCCTTTCACCAACCACGCTGCAGGAACATGAGGGCAGCAAAAGGCACAACAAAGACAGGTACTAAGCGAATACACAAGGATGATTTGTTGACTTCTGTATGCAATAAAGCATGATTACATTTTTCAATTTAACTTGGAATGGTTATTTTGTGTTGGCTTTTATTTTTGCAGTGTGGACACTATCATGATCAGTGACACACGGAGGGTAAGGTGTGAGACTATTGGTGAATAGGGAACTGGGGTTGCAGTTTGTGCAGAAGCTTTGAAGTGAGCAAGAACTCCTTGAAAAGCTGGCACACCACTCCCTGCGAACTTCTGCAACTATAGAAAATATTAAACTCTTGTGGAATCAAAACATCTGCCAGAAGAAAATCAACTAGCATTTAAGCTGTAAGTAGTTGATGATTGCTTTAAAAGGCACTGGTTGGAGTTTATTTTGCTGCCGAACACATGTTCAGCTGTGTGAGGTTAAGAGAGGCCTTTAGCTGGAGTGTTGAGCTCCAAAATGGCACCACCAACATCAAATAAGCATTATAAACGGATTGACATCATGATCTGCCTGGTTTGCATACTTTGTGTTGCCCATAACTGGTTGCGCACTAATGCCTTCACCAATATTGCTGCTTGCAAGCAACAGACGCCACTTCTGTCCCCGAATGCCACCTGTAGAGCCCAAACAGCAGGAGCTGCCAATCACAATGTTGTGCTGAACAAGTCCGTTCACCAGACATTTCGTGCAACAGCAAAAATGAGCCACAATTCAGTGTGACTACTTGAAAATGAAGAGCAACAGATGGAGGGTAACAAGTAAAATATGATAACAGAAAGCTACACAGGCCATGTGGTAAGATGTGAGCCTAGATAGGGCTTGTAAATCAAGGCATCGTAGCAGCGCAATGGTTTGGTACACATCACACTGTGTCAAGCAATTCAGTCTACAATTATATGTGCACTTCAACAGACTGCATCTGACATTCTTGGCAAAAGTGTTTAGAAACTGGCACTTCCAGAGTCTGTTTAATAACCAGGTCCTTGTCATAAACAATCCATCCAGCTGTGTACTATGAAAAGAATAACTGAAAGAATACCACAGCAATCCAGTGATATTTGTTTGAAGTTTAAACAGACCTGTTGTGCATCGAGAATTTTTTACCTCCTGGTGTCCTCCGGTCCGGTAAAAAATCTCACATATTGAAATATTAGTGTAATTGTCAAGGAAATTGAGCCTAATTAACATAAACATTATGACCAAATAACAACAATTTGTATGTATTTTGTCTCTTTAACATCAAGACAAAGAACATGAAAATGTAAGAGCTAGAAAAAGCCAAATAAATTATTCAGCTCACCCATCTCCCGTCACCCAGCAATCATTTCACCCACCACCAAGTCATTAAGGTCTTCCATTGCCCAGCTCACTCAACTTCTGTTTCTTGATTCAATCTATTTTTTATGACCTCCCTATCCTTCCTGAATTGAGAACCTATCCAATAGCCTTCTGAATCCATCAATGTGATAGAATTCACAACGTTGAACACAGTCCATTCTATGAATCACTACCTTGACCCATGTAAATGATTTTAAGTTTCACTTGTTTCTTTTCTTATTCATCATACTGTCTGGTCCTCTCAACACTCATGGATTTTAACTCTTTTTTTATTGTCACCTTACCATACATTTTTCATTATTTTAAAAACTTAACTTGAATCCCCCACCTCATCCCCCAGCATTTGATTGATTAGGCTGGGTTCGCTGACCTGAAGAGTATTGAATTATATGATCACAGGGTCTGTGCTAAGTCAATCAATCTCATCTGGCTCTAAAATCTTCTTCAGTATTATCGGGATGTGTAGTGAAAATGAATTAGGTTTCCTGTTCCTGGTCACTATTGAATACAAGGGACTGAGAGTGACGGTTTCCATGGTTGAATGGTCTCCTGATTCCCATTAACCAGGGCCACAAATATGACACGTTCAATGTACTGAAGGACCAATGTCAACTATGAAACTGTACCTAACCTCAGTCACCACCTTCAAAGAAGGTGGCTGGAACAACATCAGATTTTATAAATGTGACTTGGATTAGCTTCTTCCACCTCCTCTAACAGTTCAATGACCTGCAATCACCCTTGTAATTTCTGAATCGTTTCAGCATGTCGTTTTTGGAATAATACCGCCCACAGATGGGCAGTGTTTCAAACGTGTGCTCACTGATGCATATTGAAATGTTACCTACATATCTGGACGTCTATGCTATCGATCAATTTACATGCCCGCAACTTTATTTTCCTTGACAGCAGCTACCCAATACTGTGAGGACTTTCAATGTCTGGTTAAACTATTATGCTAAATCTGGCTGTTAACTTATTGAGTAATACATCTTCCATTTTCCAATCACAGCTGCTATTCAGAACACCAGCATGACCTTATATTTCTCAATATCAAGTACAATTCATGATTCTTCTGTGTCTTTGTTTGTCCTTCACTCTCCTGCTTTGTATGCTTCCCACATTTTCTATGGTCATTAACTCTTTCTCAGTCTTTCACTCGGACTCCTTTTCTAAATCTCTCCTTCTTTCAGTCTTCCCTTGACTCCCATTCTATATGACTTTAATGTGCTTCTTTACTTATTTACTCAATCTCTATCATTCTTTTTTTCCAAAGCCTAGGACACTCATAAACTTGTAACAGGTCAGAAATGGCTATGGCTAACAGATAGGAAGAAGCGGAGGTGAAGCAGTATGTGCAAGTAAGTGGGCTGAAGCTGGAAATTATGGTGTGAGGATGGGACAGACAGGAAACAGAAAAATTGGAATTTGAAATTAGCAGATGGAAGGAAGTTCAGAGGGAATTGGGAGAGGCCACAGAATATTCAGGGAGTAGGTCTGGGAACACTTGGAATGAGGGGAATTATGGACTGGCACCTGAGAGCAATTTGATGGGCTGGACCTGAAGGCACTAAGGCGATAGAGACTTAAAGTCAAAAGCATTCTGGGAGTTGGAGGTTGACAAGGGAGGGTTACATCCAATGAAGCCGAAGAACAGCAGATTGAAGACCAGGAGTACTCAGGGAGGCAGGATTTTATGTGACAATTATGCAATTTGTAAGCTTATTATATTTTGTGACTGTAGCTTTAAGTTTAGGGTAAATGAAGGGGGTAATGTGACCTGCTCTGCCATCTGCCTGACAGTAAGCCTAAGTGATGTGTTAGAATCAGAGGAAGACTTAGATTTTCTTACTGAAAAGAAGGTGCAAGGTATTCACATTTGGAGGTAATAGCACAGGCTCTGGATTTACAACGAATAGATTATTGAGTCTCCCAAAGTCCCAGAAAGTTGTTGAACATACTGGGTAGTAAACAATTGTGCTGTAAACTGTCTACTTTTAAGATGAAAGACAGCTGGTCTCTCAAGGAACTAATTAGCATTTCTACCTAGATACAAGATTAATGTGTTTCACATTGCCATGGGGAAAGAGGGCAGGGGAAGCTATTTTTGAGATCAGTCTACAGGCTTTCCTACAAATCAATGGGTATCACAGAGAGACAACAGTTCTGTGTGGTCAGCAGAGAGAAGAAGCTGCTTGACTTTAGGATCTACCACAGCAGGAGGAGACGGTCTTCAGTTGAAGATACGCATCCTGCAGCCATGTAAGGATCCCAGGAGATACATCCTGGCATGGCCAGAGGAAGAAGAATCATAGGAACAGAATTTACTGCTGGTTGTGAAACTCTACAAAAACTGAGAAAAATACCTGAAGATGGTCATTCGAAGTTACTACTCCACAAAAACAGGGATGTGGAAACCACTGGAATCTGGAAGCAACTGTGGGCTATTTTTTAATAGGACTGTAATTCTGTGGAGAGTGTGATGGGTGATAAGTATACAAAGTGAACATCATTTTCTTCAATTTAAAGTACAAGATGCCTACAAAAGAAAATAGTATTTAGTTAATTCTGTTTTCTTAATCATTTGTTACAGTAAAAGTTTTAAAATCGTGAAATCTTGTGGTTTTTTTTAGCTAGTAACTGGATGTTTGAATCTCCTTTAAGAAGTTAGCAGTCTCTATGGAGATCATAACAGTTGGACTCTGAGTTCTTGGAGCAATAGTGAGTTACTGGAGTCGAAGAACAGCGGTGTGGCTGTGACTCACAGAAGCAGAGAACAGGAATCTGATGTCTGGGAACACTGCACAGGGCGCTGGCATCCAGAATGATTGGGGGATGTGGGAGAAGCGGGTGGAAAGGTAACACTTAGGTGGACGGATAGTGGCTGGAGCCCGGAAGTCGTGAGAAGGAAAGATATGGGAGCATTTAGGAGAGATGGGTCTGGCAACATTGAGGGGCTCTGGGAACATTTTTCAGATGAGTTCTGTAAGGAGTAAGGGAGAGAATGAAGTGTGTAAGCATTTGCAAGAAGTAGATTCTTGGAGCAGGGCTGGCGAGTATGTAGCAGGCAGGACACAAATCCATGCACAAGACTTGGAGTTGAGTACAGGCCATAGCTTGACCAGGCCGTAGCCAGACCAAGGAACACAACTCAAAACCAACCAACAACAAAGTACGATCTATATTTGATCTGGATTTAACCTCTGTTGAGCTGAATTTAACTTATCAGCAATATTTGAATGTAAGTAACCCAAGAGTCCTAAAGTTAAACAGTTAAAACATCCCAAAATGCAGCCAGTCCATTTTCCTTTTCCACTAACTTTGTTCCAACTACAGTGAATGTTAATACACTTGTTCTGCATGAACTGCATTTTGTAAACCCATTTGGATGTGGTGCTTTTAATTTAGTTAATTCTACATGTCAAGCAAGCAAGGAGACCTACAGTTTCCAGAATCATGTTTTTGACTGAAAATGGAGACTATCAGCTGTTTGGCAATCTTCCAAATCTCTGCATTTAATGAACTATTAAAATATCATGTATTTCACCATAATTTCTCTGAGGGTCAGTCCCTCTAGTTTTCTCCATCTTCTTTCCATTAAGTGTTGGTCCCTCATTGTGAACCACAACCACTGGCAATGTCTTTGTTTCATTTTGAGATTTCACTGACACATCAACTTGTTCAAATGTTATAATGCCGCAGTGCTGAAGTTTTCTTGCTAAAAGTTTTTACAGCATCCCAATCCATTTAATAATTTTTAGTTACAACCTACAAAGGAGGAATGACTTGCTGGTCTGCTTTGAATTTGATCAGGAAGATTTCCCACTCATTCATTCTCGTCGAGTCATGTAGCACACAAGGTGATCATTTGGTCCATCGTGTTTGTGCTGTCTCTGAAAGATGTACCCAATTAGTCCCATTCCAGTGTTCTTTCCCCATCGCCCAGCAAATGGTTCCTCACTGCTTCCTGTGCACTCATTTGTTCAGCTTCCCTACTGACTGACTTCTAAACATTGATATATTTCCCTTCCATTGCATTATTTATAGGGATCTTTTGTCCGTTTCTAACTTAGGTTTTCTATTCCTTTACATTGCTGACATTTGGAGTCCTTGTAAAAATAGTTGGCCTCCAAGTAGTTATTCTTCTCATTCAGCATGTATTTTGTTCGCTTGTCTATCCCTGTTTGAATTCTTTTGCGTCTTTATCAGCAGCTTTCATGCTCATAGCAATTTTCCCTTCTTTATTTTTCCAAGGTCAAATTGGCTTCAGTCAGAAGCCTTCACTGAATGGAATTTGAATGAAGGCCACCAATCAATCCATAACTCTGCACCTTATCTGGAAATGACCTGAGTGTTTAAAGTTTTCATAATCTTGTGAAAAACGGGTCAAGTCTTTTCCTTTCTTCTGCTCCTTCCAGTGGAATTTAAGACATTCAGCATTGGTACCAAATATAGAGGTGGTTTTCTGACCAAACAATTGTTGACAGGCTATATCTTGCACTACCTTGTTTATTTCACTGCAGGTTTAAGCTAGCAATACAGAATTACACGGAAACTGCAACATAGAAATAGGTCATTCAGCACTACCTGTACATATTAGTGACATCCTTCACACAAAAGCAGTAATCCCAATCCCATGTGCTCTACCGG
Source organism: Cetorhinus maximus (assembly GCF_964194155.1). Lineage (NCBI taxonomy): Eukaryota > Metazoa > Chordata > Chondrichthyes > Lamniformes > Cetorhinidae > Cetorhinus > Cetorhinus maximus. The sequence continues at coordinate 41,572,623 of NC_135898.1, forward strand.
TTCCCATATTCCTTTATGCGCCTTTCCCTGACCATCTATAACCTATTCCTAAATGTTAACATGGGCTGGGATTTTCCAGCCCCACCACCGACGGGTATTGTTACGGGTGGGATGGGAAAATTTGGAGAGCTGTTGACTTTTAACGGCTCTCCAAATTTTCCCGCCCCACCCGTGTTGAAGCCCGCTGGTGTCGGGGCTGGAAAATCATGCCAATGGTCTCTGTTTAATCATCAACTATCATAGCATCACCGATAGTGACAAAAGTTGAAAGCCAGCTATGGGGCTACACTTATTTTTCAGTACACATCCTCAGAGCCTCTTTTTTGTATTTAATCTTATATCTACATTCCCTCATCTAGACCCATCAATCACTGGGAACAGTCTGGTTCTATCTATTTTATCCTACCCATCCACAATTTAAAACCACTCTATAATCTCCTCTGTTCTAAGAAAAACAGCCCCAGTCTCCTAAGTTTTTCCATACAACATTCCAGGCAGCATTCTAGTGGGTCTGTGATATACAGTCAGTAAGACAGGAATAGTTCTAAACAATTTTCAATCTCATTCACTTCAAAATATTCTCCATTCTCTCAGCAGTTCACTCAAGTCTAGTTTTTAAATTTAAAATCTCCTATTCTGTTTTCTCTTTGTCATTCCTCCTGCGTTATCATTTCAGCTAATGTTTGAAGAATTTTCCTCATTGCCACGGTTTCATTTTTGCAATCTTACTTCAGAAAACAAGCAGAATTTATCACACCAGGAGTGTGTGACAACCGTCCGATCCTAAGCTAGCAACACACAATGCATTTGTATAAAGATTCCAGCTGTAGAAACAACTGAGATATAAGCAAAAGGCAAAATAAAGTTGTTTTTTTCCCAACAATGACTGTCCAAAGGAAGATTTCTGATGCTACCAGTGAGGTAAAATCAAAAGCGAGTCTGTCCACTGAACTGTCAATATAGGAAGAATATTAGGCCTGACTTTCCACAGCAATAAGAGTGACAGAGATTGAAGAGCAGTTATTGGGCTGCACTTTCTTTTTCAGAGTCATCCAAATGGGTCACATTTTCTGAATCAAAATGAGTTGTCATTATTCCTGGTGATCGACATCTGCCAAGTTTGTAGCTAGCTCCCAATGACAGAGCAACACAAGCAGAGCCTGCAACCAAATTACCTGTCACTCTCTCAGTCAGAGTTAGTGCAGGGAAAACTTTAGTAAATGGAAAAATAACTCACCACTTGGTTCAGAAGAGAATTTTATTTTAAAATATCCTGCAGCTCAGCAGTGAACAACATTTAAAAAAAAATCAATATAATCACCGCTTTGTTCTTCAAAGGTACAGCAAAATATAATTGAACATAAGACAGTGAGTGAAACGGATGATTAATCATTTGGCTTGAAATAGTTTCATGGATAACTGACTCTTACTGGAGGAAGTAACAATACCTTAGGCCAGGATTATCCAAGCTTTTATTTTCATATGTATTCAGCTTGTACCTTAGAGTCTTGGGGGTGGGGCGGGGGCAACATATAACAACATCAACTGGCATTTATATAGTGCCCTTAACATAGTAAAACGTCCCAAGGCATTTCACACAGGCGTAATCAAACAAAATCTGACACTGAGCCACCTAAGGAGATCATTAGGACAGGCAGCCAAAGCTTTGTCAAATAAGCTTTGAGGCGTATTGAGGAAACTGGACCTGTATTCTCTAGATTTTGAAGAATGAGAGGTGATCTCATTGAAACTTACAAAATTCTTACACGGCGTGACAGGATGGATGTAGGAAGGATGTTTCCCCTGGCTGGTGAATCTAGAACCAAGGGGCATGGTCTCAGAATAAGCAGTAGACCATTTAAGACTGAGATGAGGAGGAATTTCTTCACTCAGAGGGTGGCGAATCTTTTGAATTCTTTACCGCAGAGCCCTGTGGAAGCTCAATCAATGAGCATGTTCAGGACAGAAATCGATATATTTCTGGATACTGATGACATCAAGGGATATGGGGATAATGGAGATAAATGGCATAGAGGTACAGTATCTGCCATGATCTGTTTGAATGGCAGAGCAGGCTCGATAGGCCAAATGGCCTCCTTCTACTCCTATATTTCTATGAGCAACTTAAAGTGGAACGGTGAGGGGGTGCTGGGGGTTAAGGTGATCCCCCAATTCGGTTAGGTAGGGAATCCCAGGCTTTTGACCCAGCAATGATGAAGGGATACTGATGTTAAGTCCAAGTCAGGATTGTGGGGGACTTGGTGGTAATGGTGTTTCCATGTTTCTGATGTCCTGCTCTTTTTAAGTGGCAGATATCACAAGTTTGGGAGGTGATGCTGAAGTGACCTTGGCAACTTGCAAGTCCAGTTAATGCGAAGTAGCAATCAGAAAAGCGAAAAGAGCGTGAAGTTATTAGACAGCAGAGTACAAGTCAGAGGAAGTGGTGATCAAATTGTACAGAGTTTTGGTCAGACCACAACCTCAAATATTGTGTTCGGTTCTGGTCACCAAGACAGATGCAACATACTCAAGTGCTGGAAGCAGTGTAAAGGCAAGCCACCAGGCTGATTCTTCAGTCAGAGAACACGGAGTAGTAAGTGAAGTCCAAAGAAACTTGATATTTTCAACCTTGAAAGGAAGCATTTCAGACATGTGATATATCAGATGGTAAACTATATAGAAAGGGCAAATCTAGAAAATTTACTTTAGCTCAAAATTGAGAGAGTCAGACAAAAAGCCATGGGTTCAAAGGGAATTTTGGAATGATATCAGTAAATTGGTTTTCATGCAAAGTGTGTTCAATGTATGGCAGGCATCGAGGTCCTGGATACAGTAATGGAGGCAAAAGACTTTAGAATCACTTGATATTACAATGAGGGTGGGAGGGGAAACTCCAGGAAAATTCTAGATGGATGAGCTAAAATGGGCAGACTGGCATTCCTCGTCCCTAATCATCCTGTGATGCCATGACATCCAATACTGCAACATTGTAAACTGTGACTCTCTGAAAATTTGCACTGTGCTTTACTTTCATGAGTGTCCAGTTGGTGACATTTTAAACATAGATTAGCGGCTAGTTCTCGGGGGATGGTACAATCAATTTGAAGTGAAGAAACCCAAAACAGTTGTCAGAGCAACACAGGAATAACAGACAGAAAGTTGCCCCAAAGCAAGATCATCTCACCCTCTTTAATGAAAAGAGAGTCACTTACTGACAAGCAACTCCCATAGGAAATAAAAAGCAGGACCAAAGTTAAGCAAAGAAAATAAGTAGAAGTAATCGTTTGGTAGTACAGAACTTAAGTATTTCTGAAAAAATCTGATCATTTTTGTTGAAACTTTTCGTCTTGCACTCATCAAGACAATTTGCAAGAAAATGCCAATGTCAGGGAAAAAAGCAAATTTATAGTGTATAAGAGTGTGCTGATTGATTGGCAAGTGGACTCTGATTGGTAGAAGCACTGCCATGGAAAATGCACCAGTGATTGATGACTGACAGTTAACTGCCAAGCATTGTTTGAAATTTAAACCAGGCAGCTTGACTATGATTGGTCAACACATTGCCTTGGGGAATGAGTCAGTTATTTTGATTAGCTGAAACAGGCGCAATGTGTGTACATGTTCTTTCTGTCTGCAAAGAACAGGGCCCTGTGTATTAATATATGTCGCTTCCAGTACGCGCAAATGCACCACATTGCGAACCTGGCTAACAATCTTAAATTGGTTGTCAGTGTAATTCTTGGCATATTAAGGATTATTTAGCAAATGTTGTCCAATTGCAGAATCAAATCTGATGTTGGACACTGTGTGTTGAGTTTTGCAAACACAGGCTGGTTAGGTAGGGTCTGTACCTTGCCCATTGCGAATAGTGGATGGGACATGCTGTTTGATATGATCCGTCAGTCTTTGGATGCAATAGGTCTGAATTATGTATGAATTATGAGCCAGGTCTCCGTTATCGCCATCCATCCGCGCCTGTAACTCCCCAATCATATTTACTATACTCCGTGTACCTACATACATGCAGAGTAACCCCGATTTAGATTTTGTTACTTTATCCCTCACCCCGACTTTGTGAGTGAAAGACAAAAAGCTTCGACAAAAGAAAGTCTCTTTTTTCAGCAATACACAAATAGAATTGTGAGGGTATAAGCAGCAATCACTTTTACTGAGAAATCACACCATAGGTTAGCTCAGGTTAGTAGTGTATAAAGGTAATTTAATGCAATAGAAGGTACCACAGTGAGCAACAAATGAATTCCAAACTCAATGGGCTTATTAAGCCAACTAAGACTGATATATTATAAAGAGAATGATATCCCTTTAAAGATTGTGCTGCCTGCTCCAGTTATACAGGAAGTATGATTGTGATATCAAGTAACAAGGAGGGCAGGAAATTGAGTATTCTTATGAAATGGGGACTAAAGTATGTACAAAGAGAGTATTATTCTGCTGCTGGATGTGATAGGTCTGACATGGGAATACTTAAGCAAGCAGCAGGTAATCTTACAAACTTAGAAATTAGATTGCAGCATTTGCAATCATTTCATTTAATTAACAATAACAGCTGTGATCAAATCAGAAACTAAATGGATGGAAATTCAATGTGATTATGCAGAAGCTAATATGCAGATCCAATGACAAAGCAGTTTTGTCTTCAACTCATGTCCAGCTCTAACAAGCTGGAATTAAGGGATGCTGAAAGCATGCACAATGGTTTCTTTGGATTGAGGTAGGAACACAGTTAGGCCGTATTGGAGTCTTGATGTGGGGCTGAATGCCCAACAGTAGTCTGAAACACAATGCTCCTGGGAGTTGAGGGAAAGTAAAGCTGGCTGTTCACAGAATTATGGAATCATAGGATTGTTATAGCACAGAAGGAAACCATTCGGCCCATCGTGTCTGCAATGGCTCCTGAATGAGCATCTCACCTAGTGCCATTCCCCTCACCTTCTCCTCTTAAGCCCTGCACATTCTTCCTTTTCAGATAACAATCCAAATCCCTTTTGAATGCCTCGATTAAACCTGCCTGCACCACACTCTCAGGCCTGCATTCCAGATGTTAACCACTCGCTGTGTGAAAAAGTTTTGCCTCATGTCACCTTTCTTCTTTTGCCAATTACTTTAAATCATTGCCTTCTCTTTTCTCTGTCCTTTCACTAGTGGGAACAGTTTCTCCCTATCCACTTTGTCCAGATCCCTCAGGATTTTGAATACTTCTATCAATTTGCTCTCAACCTTCTCTTCTCCAAGGAGAACAGCCCCAACTTCTCCAATCTACCTTCCTAACTGAAGTTCCTCATCCCTGGAACTAGCCTTATGAATCTTTCCTGTACTTTCTCCAATGCCATCATATCTTTCCTAAAGTGAGACACCCAGAACTGAACACAGTATTCCAGCTGAGACTGAACTACTGTCTTATACAAGTTCAATACAACCTCCTTGCTCTTGTACTCTGTGCCCCTATTAATAAAGCCTAAGATACTGTATACTTTATTAACCACTATCTCAACTTGTGCTGCCATCTCCAATGATTTATGAACATATGCACCTAAGTCCATCTGCTTCTGCACTCTATTTAGAGTTCTACACTTTATTTTATATTGTCTCTCTGTGTTCTTTCTACCAAAATGAATCACTTCACATTTCTCCACATTCTCCTGCCACTTATCCACAATTCCACCAACTTGTCCATGTCCTTTTGAAGTTCTGTACTACCCTCCTCACAGCTTCCAAGTTTTGCATCTTATCAGGAAGAGCGAGGGTCTGAACACTGACCCCCAGCGTACTCCAATATCCATAGGAACTTGACTCCAGGCTTACCTTAAATGTTGTAGGGAGATAACGTATAGATGAGAAATCTGAGAGGTTATCATGTTGGAAATGGGAGGAAAAGCCATTGTAGTGTGTTGGAAAAATCAGGCTCAGGTGAAACAAATAGACTCAGTTATGATCGATCAGCTCCTCACACTTGGCAATGAAAGCGGGAGGTTGAAGACGACAGGTGAGAGAGGACGCAGGGGAGGGAGGTTGAAGGAGGGAGGAGGCAGATGAGGGAAGTTGTAGGAGGCAAGAGAGGGAGGTCGAAAGACACAGCTTGTGATGGAGGAAAGGGATTTAGGATTATATTTGTCCCCTGAGATGATCCTGGGGTAGAATGGCAATTTGGCCACAGAAGTATAGAGTGAGTATTGTGCTTTGGTGACAGTGACAGATCTGATGGAGACAAAAGCATCCAACACAGGAACAAAGACAGCTGTTTCGCTGATGAAGACAGCAAAGGTGCAGCAGGTGAAAAGCCAGGGAAAGTGAAATGCAGGCAAAGGAAAGAACTCTTGCTGGGGGCTGGGGTGGAGAGAGGAGGTGACTTCATCCAGAAACAAACATGGTGATAAAGAGGTGGACATGCGAAGGAGATGAGGGTTATTAATGAAGAACTTGGAGGTGATAAGGTCAGGTGAATGATCATGGGTGTGGCTAAGAAAACTTTATTCAGGTGCAGTTGATATTAAGTGAGGTCGGGAATGTGATCATGTTGGAGAAGCGAGGTTTAGGAAAAATGCAGTTGCAAGAAGTTGAAGTCAAGGATAAGGAGTGGCAAAAGGCGAGCGTTCCCTTAGCGTGGTGGTAGATAATGAAGACTTGTTCAGGATAGTGACAGGAATAAGAGTAAGATGCTCAAATTTGAAGAATGTGTCCATTGGTAGATGCTGAGATAGGACAGGCAGATAAAAACCATTCTAATGCCATGGCAGGCGGTGTATCTCTGGGAGGGGTAACCCTGCTGGGGGCAGGAAATTATCATAATTATGTCTTCTTGTTGAACTCATTCAGGAATAGGTTTGGTCTTGTTCACAAAGGAAAAGACATTGTCCAGGGTGCTACGAACTGGATGAATGGCAGCAGATTTAGAGCACAGCATGGAGAGCGGAAGGAGTGACAGTGAGGTTGGATAAGTTTACCCTGGAGACTGAGTTGAGTCGGATATATGGTAGGAGGGGAGGTGAGGCAATTAAGACACTGCAGTGGAAGGGCAGCTACAGATGTCACGATATGACGAAGTGGTTGGGGAAGGAAACAGTTAACTTACAAGGAGTTCAATTTCTAATTATCAGTTAACAACCTAAGTACCCATTTGGATGTATAAAAGGGAAAACACAGCAGGCGAACAAGTGGGTCGTCTGGCACAACTGTCTGCCCCTCTTCCACGGCCACGTTCGTGGCCGGATGTCCCTGGAGAGAGAGAGAGAGAGAGAGAGAGAGAGAGAGAGAGAGAGAGAGAGCACGCGGTGTCCGCCTGCACCATCGAGGCCTTCCGTGCCCAGTGGGCACCGCAGGGACTGGGATGCTTGACCCCTCAAAACACATTTTAATTTGAAGATGTGAGTTTCCTTTAAGATTAGTTTTTCCTTTTCCTGTACGCCTTTAAGCAGCTGCTTTTCACTTTGTCCCTTGTTTTCTTTCATTTAGTTTAATTGGTTAACTCAAAAGAGTAAAATTGAAAACAGGTGAGGCAGTTCTCCCTGTAGAGTTTTGTGCACCAGAAATAAAACTGTATCTGATGGAGTCAATCTTGCTCTTTATTGCCAAACAGCTATTGGAGCTTAACATGAAGGATACCTCGATTGATCAGAGGGCAGCCTTGGCCCATTCAGGAGAAGTTTGATTGTTTTATGGCTGTAGGAGCAGATCAGCTAGTGATAGTGGCTGGAAAGCAACAGGGGAGTAATACAATAAGGTGAGGAAAGAAATGGAGTGTCAATGGCAGGGAGCAGAAGGATGGACAAGAGATTAGAAGGGTGTTACTGGGTGACACTTAGCATGGAGAAAGAAGAATGGTAGCTTTGAATTGCATATTCAAAATGGGAAATTACTATAAAAACTGAGACAGAGCTCAAAAATGGTAATCAATGTCAAAAACATACCTGACAAATAGTGTCTGAAGTCTGCTATGCAATCAAGAAAACTCGGAGTTACCCGGATGGTGGTTGAAGACTTAAGATTGTCTGACAAGCGATAGCTGGAATTCTGAGACTGACTAGCTATCGAAAGATCCAGGGCAACGGGAATCAGTCAGCATCTTGGTCCTGATTTTTTTAATGCAAGATCCTGAGTTGTGAGGAGACAGGACAGTTCTCAACACTGCTAATACTTAAGGTCAAGTGGGTCTGAAATTCTACCTGGTCCTCCATACTCTTGGTTCACATGTTTTGGGACTGTTCTTGGCTGTGCTGTATTTTGTCTTTGTTGTAGCTCAAGCTGCCAAGTGTGGGAGAGGGTGTGGATCAAACTTCATATCACATAGCTAATCAAAGAGAGAGCAGCTGAGGCCAAATACAGATAGTGGTTCACAACCATAGAGGTCCAAACAGGGATTGTCTTACTAAAATGAGACCAGCAAAAGAGAGCAGCAAACTTACCATATTGTCAGATTGCTATGAAGCCCTAAATCTTATTATGACTGACAGAAGAAAGTTGCCCTGTTTAACATTGAGATGTCTGCTGAAAATCTGTCCCAATAACATGAGGTCACGCACTGCAGGATTTCAATAGAAGTTGCCATAGAAATAATTAAATCACTTGGAGTTTGGATCTTTAACAGAATAACAAACCTGAACAATTGTGAACAGTCTGTGATGGTAATTTAGGGAAAAACAAAATTTATGGTAAAACTGTACAGGGAGTAAATAGAGATTTAGAATGCACTGCAAGTTAAACATTTTAATATGTTATCCATTCTGCTTCCCTTGCTACTTACACAGAGGAATGAGTCAGTTCATCTGAAAATAGGACAATTTGATGCAGGGAAAATATCACTTAAAATTTAATATGCCACACATTGGAATATATCAACTGCCTGTGGTTCCATATTCCTCCTTTTTCAATATTAACTGACTACAAATAATCTGATCTATTAAGGTAATTGTGTTATAAAACATTTAATTTCATTTACAGGAAGCAGATTCTTAAAAATTAAGAAATGGCATTTACAAAGTGCCTTTCATTTTCTTCAGAATCTCCCAAAGTGCTTCACAGCCAATAAGTTACTTTTAAAGTGTATTCATCATTTGCATGTAAATAGACTGGATAATTTATGCCTAGCAAGCTCCCACGTGCAGCAATGAATTGCATGACCAGCTCTGGTGTTGGTTGAGAGATGAATGTTGGTCAGGACACTGGGATTCCTGGCTCTTCTTTGAATGGTGGCTTAGGGAGTTCAGTGCAGTACAGAAGGGGTGTGCTAGCACCAGGTCAGCCTACATTTTGTACTTGAGCTTGAGTAATTTTGTGTAAAGATTTAATTTTGAATTTGCTTTGATAAATAAAGATTACTATAAAATGAAGAACTGAAAAAAATAAGAATTTCATCAACTAATGTGGGTTCACATTTCTGTAATAAAAATGCAATAATTTCTGGAGTTTTAGATCCATTCTTGTTCAATTTTGCAATGTGTAATAACTACTTCAGTTCAGCACTGAGGGATGCGGCACTGTTGGATATACTGTATTTTGAATGTAAAAAAATATCCATGCCAGTATTTTGAGGTGATTCCCCCTAGGGTTGGTTCCTCAACCAACATCATTAAATAAAAAGATTATCTGGTTGTTGATGTTTATAGGAACTTGTGTGCAAATTGCCTGCTGTATTTTACATTGTAATGATTATTACACTTGAAAAGTGCTTCATTCACATTCAAAACACCATATAAATGCAGATCATTCTTTTTCTCTTATTGCAACAAAGTAAACAACTGCAAACTATTGTCTGAAATTTTTGCAGTCAGCTTACAACCAGTTAAGCCTGTGTTCAATGTTGAATTTCTGCTCAAGTATCCCATTACACACAAGAGAAAACTATTATTTCAAAAGTAGGTCATACAGATTTCAAGATTAGTATCTTGGAATATTCCTCTTTTTCTTAAGAAAAAAGCATTTTGTGAAAAAAATCTGACAGACTTGCCAAAATGCTATAAATTTTCTCTAGCAGTTTTGAAGAACTGTAGAACTTTACAGTCCAGAAAGACCATCAAGTTCATCATGTCTGTGCCCATTCTTTGCTCGAGCAAGCCAAAACTAATCACACTACTCTCTCCCGAAAACCTTGTATCCTCTTCTGCTTCAAATACTAATCCACTCTTCCCTTGAAGTGGACGCTGCTTAAATAATCCCTCTTGGCAGAGCATTGCATCAAGCATAGTAGCTCCTTCCAGCCTTTCTCCTCTGTCAGCGAGGGTTTCAAACTGATGAGCTCCTTGTCACTGAGTCCAGTTCTCCCATATTTACCTCAGCAAACCCTTACAGAAAGAAGATTTAATAGAGTTTTAAAAAGTAAAATAAGCATACTGACAATTAGCCTTTAGTTAAGGACATCTGTTAGTACCAATAATAGTCCAAAGAAGTTCACTAACCATAAACGAAAGATAATTTATTGAGTATAACAAGCATGACCCAGGGATCAAGAAGTGGTGTCACATTGATTAGTTTTATGTTGGGGATATTAAAAGCTTTCTTATTTTCACTAAAGCCTAAAATTGCTCTTTAAATAAGCTAATAAAATTCCAAGGATGTCTTAATGTTGTCAATTAAAATGTCCAGAATTTTATGTGCTTATATGTGAGAAAAATATTTTAAACTTAAAACCCGATATTAATGCGAGAACAAATTGACCATTGGCCTCATAGATGTTCAACAGCAGTTTTCATAAGTGTATTAATTATTCACAGATTGTAACTATTAAACAGAATTTTTTAAAAATCCTGCGGATGCATTTCTTCTTCGAACACCCTCTTTCTCTCTAACCCCTGTCCAGTGGCCCGACAGAGTTCAATTGTCAAGCTGCACCCAAATAGTGGGTCCCAGCTGGGGATAGCAATAGATACAATGTAAGTGGCATCAGTTGCCTTGGGACTAAGGCCTAGATTTTCGCCATGGCGAAGAGGTTCTACATCATGGCAAAAATCATGGAAATGGACGAAAATTCTAAACCCCACTCCAGAACACGACATGCTCCTTTTTCGCGGGACCAGGACTGGAGTTGGGTTGGGGTTCACACCGGTTTGGTTTACAGAGGCAGATGGTCATTTAAAACACCAGCTGCCTCCACTGAATTGGGATTTTGGTAAGCCAGGAATGCGAAACCCGGAGTGTACAGATTAGAACAGCTAAGAGGAGGTCTGAACTTGGCGGATTTGTTTGGATTGCCAGGGTAACCCTTTGGAGAGGTAAGGTACCCCTTTGGATATTGGTCTCCGTACACCTTTGTGAGAGGTAAGGCAACCTTTGGGACTGATTGGAAGTGTCATGCTGTCAAGGAACTATCAAAGAACTGTGCAACTGTCAAAGCTGTCAACGAACTATCCAGCTGTCAAGGAGTTGTAAAGGATGCTAGGTGAATTGGCATGGAGGGAGCAGGGCAAAAGGTGGTAGGTGGGGTCATTGGTTGGCATGAGTTGGCAGAGGGGCCATAAAGGCCCACGGGGATGTAGGGATATGAAGGGCCATTGGGTGTTGGTAGAGGGGCATGGGTTGGCATAGGGGGTAAGAAAGGCCATTGGGGGTAGATGGATGGCATGAGGTGGCATACATGGGCATGGATAGGCATAGGCTGTGTGTTGGGGGGGGTGAGGGCTGGAGGGGTGTTTTTATTGTTTTGTTACAACACATCAACACGGCAGAGAGGCAGGCCTTCCGCCCAGCCTGCTTTTACACCCGAAAGCCTCCACGCCTATTTGGGGGCCAGTGGGCCTGACTTCCAATCCAGCCCTCCTCCCCAGAACGATGATCAGAACTGTGGGCGGCCATTTTTGAAGGTCGCATTTTCAGAGCCGGGAATTCTCCCGTCTTTGTGCAAAAATCTTGGCCTTGGATGAGAATTAGTTTCTTCTTGCTAGCCAGTGATCCCCACTGAGAAAGTGCCTTGAAAGAAACTGGTTAAGGGCAGGATTGGCTGAGCCAGGAAGCTCTTCATATCTAAAAGCAAAATACTGCAGATGCTGGCAATCTAAAACAAAAACAGAAAACGCTGGAAAATCTCAGCAGGCCTAGCTGCATTTGTGGAGAGAAAGACAGAGTTAACAGTTAGAGTCCATATGACCCTTCTTCAGAGTGGAGAAGGGTCATACGGACTCAGAATGTTAACTCGGTTTCTCTCTCCACAGAAGCTGTCAGACCTGCTGAGTTTTTCCAGCATTTTCTGTTTTTGTTTCAGCTCTTCACAGCCCCATTTAGTTCAAAAAGTGAATAGAGGAGAGGTATTCTGGATCATTGAACTGTAATTTTCTGATACCCTTGCTAAGTGGTCATTCTTTATATGACAGTTAGAATGATAGTTGAATGATTCAGAAATATTCCTCGCATGTGTTTTCTAAAATGTTAAATATCTCTAATGCCACTTTAATCTCTTAATTTATTTCCATGTGTTAAAATAGTACATTGCAGACCATTCAGATCAGTAACTCCATTTCAAACTTTGCCACTTTCTGCAACAGGATGTCAAAACTAACATAGACCGGAATTTTCTGGCCCAGTTGGCGTTGGGCGTCATGGCAGGTGGTGGGGAGGAACAATGGCGAGAAGGCCAAAGATCGGTTTCATGCCATCATGAAACCAGTTTGCAATCGTCCACTCCACCTATCAATGGTGGGCCGTGTTTCCTGCTGCCACACGTCGGGAATACTTTAGCATCTCATTATAAGCCCTGCTCGCTGGAGTCATCCCTCCCCACGCTGCATCATCCGGGTATGTTGTCCTGATTGCACGCCGAAGCGTTTCACAACTGTTCGTAAGTGAGCTGCACTTCATTCAGCACTTCGAAGTTTGTTTGCCTACCTTGCTTTGGGTCATCAGAGCCAGGCTTCATGGCAGCACCATATCACTTTTAGGGGGGATCATGGGCAGGTCTCTACCTAAGACGCAGATCACTTTTCAATGGCTGCAGGGCTAGGGCTTGCTTGGGGAAGGGAGAAAAGTGGACTCAGGCAAGGGAAGGGGCTGCAAGGCAAAGATTGCACTGGGGGAGGGGGATTATCCCATGGCGTGTATGAGGGCACATGTTGATCTGTGCAAGTGACCTCAAGATGCTGAGGGCTGAGGAGGCAGCCTCCAGAGGAGATGAGGCTAGATGGAGATGTGGGGGTGTGTGTGAGACAGTGAGTGGTGATGTCCCTTGAGCTGGCAGTGAGTGAGATGCCAGTGAATGTGTGATGGACTTGTAACTATGAGAGTTCAGTGTGATGAGATGGTTGCCTTACCCTGGCGGCACAGATGAGATTATTCATTTGTTTTCTGCACTGGATGGCCGATCTCTTGTGTGCAACATTGGCATCAAGATAGAGTGGTGAGACTGAAGGGGACCTCCTGCGGCCAGGACAAGGGTAGAGGACATCGGAGCGGGCCTCCATGGCGTCCCAGGCATCACTGAATCAGGAGGCTGCACTCTTCTTGGCTTTTGGGGTCATGCCTTCACCGGAGCAGTACTGGCCTGGAAGCATTGAGATGTGTGTATGTGGCTGCAGTTTAAATATGCCGCCCTGCATGAGGAAGTGGCGAGGTAACAGCGTGATGGACAAATCGGAGGCCACCTGCCAAGACGGTGTGTTTCCTGTGGCTGCATAATTAATGAGGTGGAAATGGGGCGATACGGCGCAAAAACACACCACTGCAGCAGGCGGGTAAAACTACTTTGTGTAAATCTGGGACAATTCCGCCCATCGTTTCATTAAGACCTTGCTCAACTCAATGATCACTCAAGGTTACATTTCCAACTCAATCAAACCAAATTAAGTGGTCAAACCAGAGAGTAATATAGCACAAATGGAGGCTATTTACAATCATTGTGGCTATGCTGGTGTTTCAGACTGATGCCAACAGAAATGCAAGTTGGGAAGTTTCTATAATGCCCATTTAATACCAGGGCAGCAAGCATCTACCTCCTGGAGTGCACAAACCCTGGCTTTACTACACATTGTACTGTACTTTGGCCCCATAAGAGGTCTGCATGTCTGTCGCCCTAGCTTCCCTCCCATTTCACCTGCAGAATGCTGCCAAATTCAACTTCCTGGCTGTAAAGCACTTTGAGACATCTTGAGGTTGTGAAAGGTGCTAAATAAATGCTAGTCTTTCTATCTTTTTATGCTGTAAAAAGGCAGACAGTGGTCAACCCATGCTAAGGATCATCAACTTCAAATTGATGAAAAGTAACTGGTCATTAGGTTAAAAATCATCTTTAAATCTCAATCAGCAGTGAAAGTCAATGTACTATTGGTCCAGTTTGAATCCGATGGTGAATGATTGGTTTCACCAGTACCATATTCATGCTCATAAAACAGAGTTATCTGAATTTGAACCTTAAGGTCTCAAGGGTAAATTCACTGATGAAGAAACATGCTTACAAAGGAGCCTGGGTAAGAGAAGCAGCATCCAATCTCCTGAGGTGCTTGCTTGTTATAGTTTTGATTTTCCAGACAGGTTTCTCACAAGAAACAGTGAAATTTATTTACAGGGCTTCAGCAGCAGTTACATGCTTCCATCAAGATCCACAACTAGACTCAAAATAACTCCACCCCTAAAGTTCCCTGCGCTTAGGACTGATTCATTCACACTGCCACGTGATACTACACAGTACAGTAGGCCTTAAAGCTACAGTCACTACATTTCTCCCCCTTTAATTTTTTTTTTACAATTTGTATTTACAAAAACAACTACATTCATGACATTTCAAATATATACACGAGTTATGAAATTATAAGTTCAGTCTCTCAGGCGGTTTCCTGATCTGGGTGGAACATTGTAGCTCCACGACTTTAGAGTCACTTACTGAATCTTCATTTTCTGGAACCAAAGCAACATCAGGTACCTCCTTAGGCTCAGGCAGTTCAGTGTTACCCACTCCGACAGAGACATCTGGCATGTCTATCCTTGGTTAATCAATCACAACGGGGACCACAGGTTCTACAATGGTTACAGGTGGAACAGCGGTTTCTTGGGGTATCTAACTTTTTCTCAAATGATCCACCTGTTTCGGGTGATCCGTCCCTCTGCTTTTACGTGGTATGACAAGGATCCAGTCACAGAACCTGTTACACCAGGTAACCAACTCGATCCACCACCAAAGTTTCCTGCAAATACTGTTTCACCGACAGTAAATTCTCGCTCTCAACTATGCAAATCATTTGTCACTTTTTGATTCCCTTGACTGTTCTCTACCTTCCCCTCCAAATTGGGAAGTACCAGGCTTAATCCTCATATGAACGCAGTGCTTCAATAAGTAATGTTAAAGATGTTGAACCTATAGTAGTGTCGGGGGTCGTTCTATAGTGATACAGGAAAAATGTGAAAGTTTAGTTTCCAATGATCCTCCTGATAATTATTTTATCCCAACTTTAAAAGTTTATACTGCTCTCTCAGCCAATCCATTAGACGACAGATGATACAGTGCTGTCTTTATGAGTTTGATACTATTCAGGCTCACAAATCTTTGAAATTCAGCACTAGTAAATGCAGCATCACTGTCTGAGACAATTACTTCTGACAGTCCATATATAGAAAAACTTTGGCGTAACTTTTCTGTAGTTGCACCTGACATTGGCGATCTAACTTCGTACGCGTCTAACCATTTGGAATGTGCATCAATTATTAGTAGGAACATGGTGCCTAGAAATGGACCTACATAATCTATAGGCAGTCTCACCCAGGGTCGACTAGGCCACTCCAACGTGTGCAGTGGGACTGCAACAGAGAACTTCTGTTGCTGCTGGCACTGGAGATGGTGTTTAACCATTTTTTAAATATCACTGTCAATACCTGGCCACCTGATATAGCCCCTTGCAAACATTTTCATTTTGGAAATTCCAGGATATGCGCTAAGCAACTCCAGTTAAGAACGGTTCCCTTCCTTGTGAAGGAACAACGACTCATCCACCCCATAATAGGATACCATCCTGACTACTCAATTCATTCCTTTGAGTGAAGAATGGCTTCAATTTTGGGGGGACCGGTTCCTGGGTCCATCCTTTCAATACTTGGTCTCGTACTCTGGACAAGACTGGATCACTGATTGTCCAGTTTTTTATCTGTCTTGTGCAGACTGTCGAAGGATCCAGGAAATTCATTGCTAATACAATCTCTTGGAGAGTTGGGAGCATGTTCAATGCTCTCCTGAAAAGGAAGGCAACTTAGGGTATCTGCATTGGCTAGATGCATCCCTAGTCTGTGCATAAAAGTATATTCATATGCAGGTCAAATCAAAGCCCATTTTGAATTCTTGCGGAAGCTACGGGAGAGATAGCTTTTTCTTCGCTAAATAGACCCAAGGGTGGTTTGTGATCAGATACTATAGTAAAGTGTCAGCCACGTACATACTGATGGAATTTTTTAACTCCAAAAATAATCGATAATCCTTCTTTCTCGATTTGTGAATAACCTTTCTCTGCCTATTGGCCTTTTTGAACCATCGCCCATCTTGTGAGATAGTACTGCTCCCATGCCATAGGGGGACACGTCGCAAGTTAGCACCAATTCTTTTGTCGGGTTGTAGTGTACGAACAAGTTTGAAGAGTGCAAGAGCTGTTTAACTTTCATGAAGGCTTCTTCTTGAGGTGACTTCCAAGACCAACGTTGGTTTTTATTTAATAATGAGTGTAGAGGGGATAGGACAGTTGATATGTTGGGTAGGAATCGACCAAATTATTTACCATATCTAAGAATGACTTGGGCTCTGAGACATTTGTAGACGAGGGTGCCTCCTTAATAGCTTTAACGTTTTCTTCTACCGGATGTAACCGTTGGGCATCCACCTGGTGGCCCAAGTAAACGACTTCACTTGCCTGAAAGATACACTTTTCCTTTTTCAAGAGCAGCCCTGCTTCCAAGAATCGTTTTAACGCTTCTTCCAACTTAGCCAAGTGTTCTGCTTCTGTTAACACAGTTACTAGGACGTCGTCCAGGTAAACCACAATTTGAGGTGGTCCTTGCAGCAAGCTCTCCACCATCCTCTAAGAAATTGTGTAGGCCAAAGAAACACCGAAAGGCAGGTGCATGTATTGATACAATACTTCGTGTGTGTTTATGGTTACAAATCCTCTGGACATATCATCCAGTTCCAGCTGCTGACAGTCCTGTTAATCTGGCGTACAGATCCTCAATCCTAGGGATAGGGTACTTGTCCAACTTGGCAGCCTTGTTTATTGCTAAATTGTAATCGCCACAAATACGGATGGTCTGATCTGATTTCAAGAAAGGGACTATAGGTGCTGCCCATTCCAAAAATTGAATTGGCTGAATAGCTTCTCGAAACAGTTTAATTCAGTGTCAACCTTCTCTCTCAGGACATAAGGCACAGGCCTGGCTTTAAAAAAAATTTCAGAGTTAACATAGGTCTTAGCCTGCAGGGCTTTAATTTTCCCCAGTTTCTCTCGAAAGACCTTGTCATGTTACTTTAGCGGCTCTGGCAGTCCTCCAGCTCTCAGCTGGAAAATTTCAGACCAATTTAGTTTAATTTCTTTTAACCAATCATGACCTAGAAGGCTTGGTCCTTCACCTTTCATTACAATCACAATAAGCTGTGCTATCTGGTGCTTGCAATAAACAGGTACAATGGTAATATCTTTCACTTGTACGGCTTCACCAGTATACGTCTTCAATTTGGCTGAAGTCTACCCCATATTCAATTGTTGAGTACCCCTGTTTAAATATTTGAATGTGCGTTCCCCCACTATAGTGATTGATGCACCGGTCTCCACTTCCATAATCAAAGGTTTTCCACTGACCTGCAGAGTAACAGTGATTGGCTCTGCTTTCCCTACTTTCACATTAAATAGAGAATAAACATCGGAATTAGTAGTTCCCGATTCTTCCACATTATGTATTTCGATCAACTTAGTTTGCTGCCTGGTAGTCTGTCCCAATCTTGCTTTGCATTGCTTCAGTATATGCCCTCTTCTATGACAATAATGGCACTCCACTTCTTTAAAACGGCAAGTTGCAGGGATATGGTTACTTCCACATCGGTAACAATTCATTTTCAGATTTGCTGCTGAGCTGTCTCCTGTATTTTTTAAAAAAATTTCGGGTAGCAGGGACTGTCTCCTGCTTTGCGGCTGACTCCCTGACTTTTGCGACACACCCAGCACCACACCCGCCCAACTGGAAAACGGCACTATTTTGTACACCATGAGGCCTGTGAACCCCGCTTAGCACTTTCCATCACAAGCGCTATTTCCAATGCTCTTTTAAAATCGATATTTACTTCAGCTAATAAACATCATTGAATGGCATCATCTTGCACATTGCAGGCCAAATGATCCCTTAACATATAATTTAGGGTCTCCTTGAATTCAGTGTTTAGTTAGCTGCTTTATCTTCACTACATATGTGGCTATGGTCTCCCATGGGGCTCTTACTCTCGAATTAAATTTGAACCTCTGCATGATTACGGAGGGTTTGGGTTGAAAATTACGCTTTATGAGGGTCTACCAATTTGCTGAAGGTCTTCAAATCAGAAGCGTTCAGGGCCATCAAACTACAGATTAAACTATAAGTTTTACTCCCACAGACACTTAGGAGAATTGCTTTCCTTTCTTCCTCCACCGTTATTATGTTTGCTTGGAAAAAGAAACCGAGATGTTCTATTTTTGGACTCCAATCCTTTGTGGATAAGTCGAAGGGGTCGATCCTGCCAAAAACTGGCACACCTGGTAAGTATATCTTCCCTTTCTTCTCTTTAAAACAAGAAAACACTGGGTGAAGGACAGTGCCGGAACCAATTTATCTTTGTTGTGAGTTGTTATAGACTTGATTTTCCAGACAAGTTTCTCATAAGAAACAGTGAACTTTATTTACAGGGCTCCAGCAGCAGTTACATGCTTCCATCAAGATCCACAACTAGACTCAAAAAAACTCAACCCCTAATGATCCCCGCACTTAGGGTTGATTCATTCACACTGTCATGTGATACAGCACAGGATAAGCCTTAAAGCTACAATCACTGCTTCAAATGCAAATCACCATGAAGAGCATGAGATGAGTGAACATACCGATAGGCATTACGGTAATATTGAGCAGGTCCTGAAGCTTTCATTTGAAAGCCATGCACAAAACTTGTTCTAGTAAGGAATGTGTTATAGTGAATCTTCGTTTTAAGTTGTTCATTTCAACGTCATTTCGATAAAATGTTGTGTTTTTAACAGTGTTGCCTTTAGTGTTGTGGATTCACCTTAACCTTGTTTCCGGCAGGGTTTTTTAAAAATTTATTCACGGGATGTTGGCTTCGCTGGCTGGGCCGGCATTTATTGCCCATCCCTAGTTGCCCTTGAGAAGGTGGTGGTGAGCTGCCTTCTTGAACCACTGCAGTAGGTACATCCACAGTGCTGTTAGGGAGGGAGTTCCAGGATTCTGTCCAGCGATGGTGAAAAAAACGGCGATATATTTCCAAGTCAGGGTTGTGAGTGACTTGGAAGGGAATTTGCAGGTGGTGGTGTTCCCATCTATGCTGCCCCTGTCCTTCTAGATGGTAGCGGTCATGGGTTTGGAAGGTGCTGCCTTGGTGGATTCCTGCAGTGCATCTTGTAGATGGTACACACTGCTGCAACTGTGCATTGGTGGTGGAGGGAGTGAATGTTTATGGATGGGGTGCTGATCAAGTAGCTGCTTTGTCCTGGATGGTGTCAAGTTTCTTGAGTGTTGTTGGAGCCAGGCAAGTGGACAGTATTCCATCACACTCCTGACTTGTGCCTTGTAGATGGTGGACAGGCTTTGAAGAGTTGGAAGGTGAGTTACTCGTCACAGGAATCCTAGCCTCTGACCTGCTCTTGCAGCCACAGTATTTACATGGCTAGTCCAGTTCAGTTTCTGGTCAATGGTAAATCCCAGGGTGTTGATCGTGGGAGATTCAGTGATGGTAATGTCTTTGAACATCAAGGGGCAATGGTTAGATTCTCTCTTGTTGGAGATGGTCATTGCCTGGCACTTGTGTGGCGTGAATGTTACTTGCCACTTGTCAGCCCAAGCCTGGATATTATCCAGATCTTGCTGCACTTGAACATGAACTGCTTCAGTATCTGCGGAGTCGCGAATGGTGCTGAACATTGTGCAATCATCAGTGAACATCCCCACTTCTGACCTTATGCTGGAAGGAAGGTCATTGATGAAGCAGCTGAAGATGGTTGGGCCTAGGACACTACCCTGAGGAACTCCTGCAGTGATTTCCTGGAGCTGACCTCCAACAACTACAACCATCTTGCAGGGTGTGACATAGGCTCATGTGATCAGGACCATTTTGGAGGGGGCAGTCCCACCTCCCGAACCTCCCGTATGACCTCAGCCCTCCCACTCATTAGCCAACTCTCCCGTTTGCTGACCCCTCCCACTGGCCAGCCCTCCCACTGGCCAGCCCTCCCACTGGCCAGCCCTCCCACACGCCGCCGGCTTGTGGCTTACATCCATGACTGTGCAATTCAAAGCCGCTCTCACTTTGTAGGTTGCTTCCTGCCTCTCGCCACTCATCTCAAGTCCTCGTCCACAGCGAGAGGGAGGGTCGGTGAGCAGGAGTGTCTGGCGGCGGCAGGGTCAGTGGTGGCTGGGAGGGTTGGGGAGCACAATCGGCGGTGAACTGGAGAGTTGCAGAGTGGAAGGGATAGTGAGCGGAAGGTAAGTAGAGAGCATATTTCTTTTATATTTTAAAATTTATTTTAAAAGTTATTTCATTTATAAATTTAGTAATTTAGCCAAGAACAGTATTTAAACCTACAGGGCATAATGTTTTAATTCTTTTTTCAGATAGGGAAGATCCTACAGAACCTAACTACAACTTTTAAATTGGTTGTAATGAGGAAATCTGATTTGCTTAACGTTGTTTCATTTAAAGATACACTTTTGGGGAACACAACTACAATGTTAATTTATACAGAGGTAATGATTTCCCTCCTAATGAAGAACCCATAAACAATGTACATCGTATGTCGAGCCGAAGCATGAGTCAGAATCACTAGTCAGGAGCTATGATTTCCATGCATGATTAGATCTCACAACATTTCTGCAATTTGCATTTATATAGGGCTTTTAATGTAGAAAATGTCCCAAAGCGCTTCACAGAGGCATAATAAAAAAATAATTGTGATAAAAATTGTTGTGATATAAACAATAAAAACTGACTGCCAAGTAGTGGTAAAGATTGTAAGATGAGTAACTAAAAGCTAGGTCAATAAGATGAGTTTGAAGTAAGGTCTTAAAGTGGGAGAGGGAGCTGGCAAGAGGGAGGGGTTTAGGGAGAGAATTCTATGCTGCAAGGACGAGGCAGCTAAAGGAAGGCATGACCACCAATTATGAGGTACAGGATCTGGAGAATCTCAAGAGGCATTTAAATTAAGCATTTTAATATAGTTCTCATTTTGATGAGGTCATTTACATAAGATCTACAAGGATGTTTGAATATCATGATGAAAAAGGCCCCATTTGCAGTTCTATTGCCCACAGAAATCCAATGTAGCTCTCTGTAATTTTGTCTTGATGCTCGTGGTGTTTCAAAACATTGATGTACACTAAGGCAAAACCCAAATGAGCAATCAGAACATCATCACTAATGAAAAATCACATGGCTTAACACTATGTTTTATTAAAACAGAAATGGGCCTTAGAAATCTACAATGAGATGCATCTTAAGCATTTGAGTCATCTTAAACCATAAACTTGAGCCTTGTCATCACTCCTTTTCTTTCAACCTGCTGGTTTTTCATGAGGGATCATGTGTATAGTTATTAACAGGGAAGGCCCATCACAGCCTTACCTGAAGGAAGTGCAATTCTATCCAAAGCTAGTGTATTTTTTTTTAAAGTCTGGGATTGATCACTTTAAGTCTGCAACTGGTGTCTGCATAACATTGCATTGTACTGCTTGCCGCAGTTCTTTGCTCTGATTCAGAGTGACTAAGACTGAACAGTGGAGAAGATCAGCACCTCCACACTTGCTGGTTTCAATACCAGTGGCCTTCCAGGAACCGCATTAGAAATGTAGCTTTTGTTTATTGCAGGTCATATTCTTTAAACATGTAACACATAGAGTGAGAAGTCACTGCAGCTCCATATTCATGGACTAATTCAGCAGATTGAATTGTGGAAAAGGTATACATGACGCCTTTCTTTGTGAATTTTCATTAGTCACAATGGCGTACTGTTCAACCACTTGGGATGAAATCATTAAACAATAAACATTTCCCTATCAACAGATGGATCTTTAGGGATTCCAGCAATGGTCCAGAATCCCCCATGTGTGCTAATTTTCTGCAGAAATCAGGTAAGGCAAGTGATTAGTTTGAATTGAGCCACGAGGAAAAGCCACTTCACTAAATATGCAGTTGTTAACCAGGAGGAGATAAATACAACCACAATAATGAGATCAGCTTTCAAAATAACATTCTTTTAAGAATAGGGGGCCAGATATTTAGAATGTCTACCGTAATGGTAGTTTTGGCTGTTTGTTGGTGGGACTGTAGGCTAAAGCAGTGAGAAAACAAAATCAAACATCAGCCTGCATTTAATGTAGTAGACTGCAATATAGCAGACCGCAGTCTACATTTAATGGATTAGACTGCAATATAGCAGACTGCAGTCTACAATTAATGGATTAGACTGCAATGTAGCAGACTTTAGTCTACATTTAATGGCTTAGACTGCAACATGGCAGACTGCAGACTACATTTAATGGATTAGACTGCAATGTAGAGACTGCAGTCGACATTTAATGGATAAGACTGCAATGTAGCAGACTGCAGTCTACATTTAATGGATTAGACTGCAATGTAGCAGACTACAGTCTACATTTAATGGATTAGACTGCAATGTAGAGACTGCAGTCTACATTTAATGGATTAGACTGCAATGTAGTAGACTACAGTTTACATTTAATGCATTAGACTGCAATGTAGCAGACTGCAGTCTACATTTAATGGATTAGACTGCAATGTAGCAGACTACAGTCTATATTTAATGGATTAGACTGCAATGTAGAGACTGCGTCTACATTTAATGGATTAGACTGCAATGTAGCAGACTACAGTCTATATTTAATGGATTAGACTGCAATGTAGAGACTGCGTCTACATTTAATGGATTAGACTGCAATGTAGCAGACTGCAGTCTACATTTAATGGATTAGACGGCAATGTAGAGACTGCAGTCTACATTTAATGGATTAGACTGCAATGTAGAGACTGCAGTCTACATTTAATGGATTAGACTGCAATGTAGAGACTGCAGTCTACATTTAATGGATTAGACTGCAATGTAGCAGACTACAGTCTATATTTAATGGATAAGACTGCAATGTAGCAGACTGCAGTCTACATTAAATGGATTAGACTGCAATGTAGCCGACTACAGTCTACATTTAATGGATTAGACTACAATGTAGCAGACTGCAGTCGACATTTAATGGATTAGACTGCAATGTAGAGACTGCAGTCTACATTTAATGGATTAGACTGCAATATAGCAGACTGCAGTCTACATTTAATGTAGTAGTTGGCAATATAGCAGACTGCAGTCTACATTTAATGTAGCAGACGGCAATATAGCAGACTGCGGTCTACATTTAATGGATTAGACTACAATGTAGAGACTGCGGTCTACAGTTAATGGATTAGACTGCAATGTAGCAGACTGCAGTCTACATTTAATGTAGTAGACGGCAATATAGCAGACTGCAGTCTACATTTAATGTAGCAGACGGCAATATAGCAGACTGAAGTCTACAGTTAATGGATTAGACTGCAATGTAGAGACTGCAGTCCACATTTAATGGATTAGACTGCAATATAGCAGACTGCAATCTACATTTAATGTAGCAGACAGCAATATAGCAGACTGCAGTCTACATTTAATGGATTAGACTGCAATGTAGAGACTGCAGTCTACATTTAATGGATTAGACTGCAATGTAGAGACTGCAGTCTACATTTAATGGATTAGACTGCAATGTAGCAGACTGCAGTCTACATTTAATGGATTAGACTGCAATGTAGCAGACTGCAGTCTACATTTAATGGATTAGACTGCAATGTAGCAGACTGCAGTCTGTATTTAATGGATTAGACTGCAATGTAGCAGACTGCAGTCTGTATTTAATGGATTAGACTGCAATGTAGCAGACTGCAGTCTGTATTTAATGGATTAGACTGCAATGTAGCAGACTGCAGTCTACATTTAATGGATTAGACTGCAATGTAGCAGACTGCAGTCTACATTTAATGGATTAGACTGCAATGTAGCAGACTGCAGTCTACATTTAATGGATTAGACTGCAATGTAGCAGACTGCAGTCTGTATTTAATGGATTAGACTGCAATGTAGCAGACTGCAGTCTACATTTAATGGATTAGACTGCAATGTAGCAGACTGCAGTCTACATTTAATGGATTAGACTGCAATGTAGCAGACTGCAGTCTACATTTAATGGATTAGACTGCAATGTAGCAGACTGCAGTCTACATTTAATGGATTAGACTGCAATGTAGCAGACTGCAGTCTACATTTAATGGATTAGACTGCAATGCAGCAGACTGCAGTCTACATTTAATGGATTAGACTGCAATGTAGCAGACTACAGTCTATATTTAATGTAGTAGAGTGCAATGTAGCAGACTGCAGTCTACTTTTAATATTACAGACGGCAGTCTGTACTGTTAGATTGTTTTCCCAACAGCCAGTGTTGGGGTGAATCACAGCTTGCTCCAGATCTTCATCTTCCTCATCCACAACAACAACAGACAACCAGTGCCAACAAAAACATGCACATATATACCAATTTTAACATAGTTAAAAAAATCTGAAGGTGCTTCACAGAAATGTAGTCAGACAAAATTTTAACAGAAGCTCAATTTCAGAAAGAGTGGAGTTATCATCTTTGGTTCTTTGTCACTGATTCCATCTCCCTCAGTAGTCACTTGTTTATAGTTTCAGCCAGACCATTGGAAGCCCTGTTTGTTCCCATGTTTAATTTTAGATCCCACATCCCTTGCACAACAAAGAAATCTTAGCTCCAACTTGGCATCTTTATCTCAGTCTCTTTGCTGCTTTTACCACCACCATACTCGACTCCTCTAATGCTCCCCTCTCTAGCTTCCCAACTGCCACAAACTCCATTATGTCCAAACCCCTGCTGCACAGATCCTGCTCCACACCAAAGGCTGGCTTGGAGGCAGGGGAGGGGGTTGGGGGAACAGGAAAATAGTGGGGACAGCTCCCTCATGCATTCCTGCCACCAGGGAAGTTTCTCACAGGGAGGTTGGAATTGGGATTGGCTAATCAGGCAGCCAATTAACATTGTTAACACCCAAGTTAGAGGTGATTTTCTGGCCTCATTGGCATTTTGCCAGCGGAGAGGTCCCTCGCTTAATGGAGGTGGCCTCCCTGCAGTAGACCGGGCAGGGGCCATTGGAGTCGGAGGCTCCATCCCCCACTGATTGGGGTCATGAGCATCAAAAACTCCCCTGCTGCTCCAACAATCCCACTTGAGGATTGCCTCCCAATTGGAGGGGCCTCCGAGGCCACCTCCATGTTGAGGCACTCTCATGGTCTCTGATCTGCCTTAGCACACTCACCTCCCCTGATGAGGCCACAAAGGCTCCAGAGCCGTCGGCCCTCCAATTGGGCAAGGGGCATTTGGAACCTGCTTACCATCCTCAATAGGATGGCAAACTTGGTGCCAGCTAATGCAGGCCACCTCTGGGAGGATTGTGCAGGATGTCAGCGTCCTGAAGTCTACGGGAAAATGCTGCCCTAAGCCTTGTTCACTCATCACTCACATTAACCTACATCCACTGTCCTACAAAACATTAAAACTAAAACCTTCATTCACATGCCTCATTGGCCTCATCACATCATATTTTTACAATCTCCTCCAGCTAGGTACCCCCCACCCCAAACACTGCTCTGCTCTAATGCTGGTATCAGCTGACCAACGAAAGCCAAGTAAAGAGGCTGGCACATGCCTGGCTGGGGCAGCGGGGGAGGATGGGTAGTAGTGTTGGGCATTGTCTTGCAGGTGATACAGCGGTAGGGTAGAGCATCAGAATTCCAAACTTTACTTTTATGTCTTTATCTCATTGACAGGCATTACTGATTGGGCAAAACACTGGGATCCTATTGACATAATTGAACTCCAGTTTGCAAGTACTTATGAGACACCTACCCGAGTCAGGCTGGCACCTCAGCCAATCACAGGGCCCGGACACCACCCACTGGCATCAAAGTGTGTTGCAGAGTAAGGATGAGGTAGTGGGGGCTATTTTGCCAGTGAGATAAGGAGCTATTCAGCATCAGCAGTGACCTAGATTTTATCATTACGGGCGATTTACACACAGGCAAAAATCAGCGGCAAGCTACAAACACAAAAATCAACTTAATTTAGCTTTTTTTTTTATAGAGACAATACAGGAACTTTCAACTCGCCCACTGTTTTAATGCAATGACTGAATTTGAATATTATATTGTTAAATATTATTATAGTAATTTAGCTGAAGCTTTTATCCAAACCAAATTTGAAACAATGATGACAAATGCTATTCTGAAGGCTATTCCAAAGAATTTTGGAATTCTTGCTGCAGACCGGATGAAATTGAGCAACGGGCCAGATCCAGCCCATAGGCTGTAGCTTCTCCACCCCTGTTCAAGGGCCTTGTTGAACTCTCGCCTACACAGTAGGGGGATCAATATTGCCTTCACAACATTAATGATTTGAAGTTCCAGGTAGTCTCAATTCAGTTCCCCAAGGATTTCAGCCCATAGAAAAGAACTAATTGGCTTTATTTCAGCCATCTCACTTGCAGGCATTATAAGACTAGACAGTGTGGGAAAAGAAGCAGCAGACTGTGCACTGGACTTGGCTGTTATGATTTGGAGATTGTGCAGAAATCTTCTTGCACTGTACGTGGCCCAGTTTCTGCTTAACTGAAAAATCACCAAATACTTCAGACCTGATGCAAGCACTCTTCCGCTACAAAAACTCACAGAAGACCTTTGTGTTTCATCCTACGTATTTGACTTTTAAACACATATTCTGATAGAAGTCCCTGTGATAACGCATATAAAAATCAATTAATTACATGCTTGTGATAAGATAAATATGGAAACTATTTCTGTGCTATCCAACAACTGTCACACTTCAGTCAAACACCGGCATGCACCAGTTGGACCGAATGATTTGTTTCCATGCTGTAAATTTGATGTAATCTTACTGTAGCTGTTATACACTTTAGTTAACAGTACAGAACTGATATGATAAAAGAGCTTTTATTCTTCCCCCACAGAAAAGGCAATGGGGAATAGGAAAACAGTCTAATTGCTGTGTTGATATGAGATACATGAGTTACATCACACTGGCATCCTGACTAACTGGTGAAAGCAGTAACATCTGCAGATAGTGACTCAGCTTATGGGACAATGCAAAGTGGATTCAAGATTTGGTTAAATAAAATAAACAAACAAAATCTGTTAATAACTTGGACCAAGTGGGAATGTTCAGTCCATACTTTATAGATATCAGAATTTGTCGGTAAAGTTTTTCCAGAGCTCATGAGTGAGATAAAATGGTAATTACTGAGATGTGTAAAATTGGGTAAGAGAAAATGATAGAAATAGAAATTTTTCTAAAATCATTTTCTTCAGAGATAATGGGTGAGCTGGTATAAATATAAAAGTGGTGAGGGGAAGATATGTGAGCGCATTCATAAATCACCTGGACATAATTCACCAAAAGTATCACCGGTATTAATGAACATTCTAGTGAAAGTCAGGGAATTGTAGATGAGGCTGATTAATTAATATCTTTGTCTTCGAGATGTTTGTGATATTGCTGCTAGTGATAGTGAACAGTAACAAATTGCATCCAACAGCCTAGTCACAAGTCGAATCATCAGGACCATGTAGAGAGAGATAGGCAAAGATCTCTAGACACCCCCTTAATCTCATGAAAACCAACTGAAAAGACCAAGAACAGTTGATATCCATAGTCACTTGTGGCATGATTTTGAGATATCAGTGTGTCTGCAAATGTGATATGTTTCATGTGAGGCAACTAGCATGTAGAAATGCATGGTGATGCACTGAAAACATGCTCAATTGCTTGATAAAGCACAACATAAAATGCAGCTCAGGAGATTAAAAAAAACCTTTTAATCAACTGGCACATGCTCCATACAGAAACAGAATTTTAACCAAGATAGAGTTAAACACGGAAATATCACTAACAGATGGATTCGAATTACAATAAAAAGAGAGACAGAATTAAAATTTTGTTTCAGTATGGAGCATGTGTCAGGGGGAAAACTCTCCACTGGTTGGAGTCATACCTAGCATAAAGAAAGGTTATTGTGGTTGTTGGAGGTCAGTCATCTCAGCTCCAGGACATCACTGCAGGAGTTCCTCAGGGTAGTGTCCTCGGCCCCACCATCTTCAGCTGTTTCATCAATGACCATCCTTCCATCATAAGGTCAGAAGTGGGGACGTTCGCTGATGATTGTACAATGTTCAGCACCATTTGCAACTCCTCGGATCCTGAAGCAATCAATGTCCAAATGCAGTAAGGCCTGGACAACACCAAGCTTGGGCAATTAACATTCACGCCACACAAGTGCCAGGCAATGACCATCTCCAACAAGAGATAATCTACCCATCGCCCCATGGCATTCAATGGCATTACCATCACTGAATTCCCCACTATCAACATCCTGGGGTTTACCATTGACCAGAAACTGAACTGGACTAGCCATATAAACATTGTGGCTACAAGAGCGGGTCAGAGTCTAGGAATCCTGTGTCGAGTAACTCACCTCCCAACTCCCTAAAGCCTGTCCACAATCTACAAGTCACAAGTCAGGAGTGTGATGGAATATTCTCCACTTGCCTGAATGAGTGCAGCTCCAAAAACACTCAAAAAGTTTAACACCATCCAGGACAAAGCATCCCTTGAATGAATAATTTTTAAAAATTGGTCTTCTGAAATTCAGGGTTGGTAAAACTCAGAGTGAGTGCTGTTGCAAGAACAACCTAGACCAATAGTCTTGGTAAGAGTCTGACTGATTTCTCTATTCAGTGTCCTGCGGTTTTAACAATGTGAGAAAATACTCAAAAAAGGTCAACTGGATTCACTGACGACGAAAGTTTACAGAATTTGTCACTGGTTTCTATTTGCCTTTAACTGTGTGTGCGGGGGAGGGCTGGGTGGGTGGCAGCTCCTCAGTCTCTGCCCCCTGCAATCCCCACAGAGTGGAGCTGGGTGCTGAGCCGCACACGGACAGCGCTGGAATATTGCTACTGATTCCGGGACACTTCCCCCATCCCCCTGCTCACTGTTCACGGCTCATAGCAGATCAGCCTTTTGGGGCTGGGGCTCTGAGTTGGTGGAGGCAATCCCAGGATGGATATTGGATAGAAGTTGATCCCCGTGTGACTGTTTTTTGTGTTGGGGAAAGAGAGTCTGATTTTAATGGAAATTTGGGGAAGAAACCCGTTCTACCGGCACTGCAGATTTACGACGATTCCATGGGGACGGACAGTGCCAAGGGGTGTCTTCAATGGTTTCAACGAGTGCCTGTTCCCAGGAATCAATGTAAATCTGACATGGCAGTGGAACAAATCTCATCCTCTTTATCCTTTGGGCAAAAGTTGATGTTAATGGGATTTTATTTTGGGGGGTTGGGGCGGGGGGGGCGAATATCGATCTTCACTGGATTTTAATCCAGGCAGGAATTGGAAAAATGTTCTTCTTTTTCAAGTTTCCACTTTAGGACAAGATGAACCTTAGGATAGTTCATTGAAACCCTGCATTATTGCTAGTCTACACAAAGCTCGGTGATTGAACAACTCTGCTCCGTACAAAAGAGATATAGTTCCCACTCTGTACAAACAAGGACTTTTACAATAGGAATCTCTCTCCAGGAATTTGTTTTCATCTTCAAGCTCCCTTATATCCCACTTGCGCCACACTGCCAGCTTTCCATAATGTCACTCCCACCGACATGTCCCGAAATACATCCAGACAGCCTTATCTGCTGTTCGTCAGTGACCTCCTTGTCTCATGATTTTTCATATGGAATGGGTGACTATCTGCACAAAGGGACATAACCAGTGCCTGGGAGTTAATGCACCCCAGGCCTCATTTTAGGAAGTGGAGCGGCAGTGATGGCACTGATTGGTATCAAGGTCCTAACTGCATTATTTGACCCCTATTTAAAGATACATTCAAGGCCTCTGCTGGTTCCTGGCATGAATGCTGACCACCTATGAGTCTGCATGAAAATCCCAACAAGTGGACCTCCAGTGATAAATTGGCAAGGAACTTTTTAAAAAGTCATCCCTTCACTGTTTCATTTACACCTAAAAGTTGGACAACAGTTAGCCCTATAGTGCTTGGTTCAGGGTTTCTATAACTTGTTATAACTGTAAAGACACATTTGCAAGCCCTTCTGCTGCAGCCTCTGTAATTATTCATTCAGAAATTCAATCAAAACACTTAACAAGACAAATAGCTTATACGTGAAATGCCAATTCTATTGGTGCCATCAGTTACTCTTTCGTGCAGGTGTTTACAATTCCAAATAGGATTCAACAGTGCAACCAGATTTTCATTTGGAAAAATATGGGTAAATCGATGACAGCCAACAGGGATTTGCTAAATCCAGGTCATGCCTGACAAACTGGATTGAATTCTTCGATGAAATGACAGAGGGGTGATGA
Source organism: Cetorhinus maximus (assembly GCF_964194155.1). NCBI lineage: Eukaryota > Metazoa > Chordata > Chondrichthyes > Lamniformes > Cetorhinidae > Cetorhinus > Cetorhinus maximus. The sequence continues at coordinate 41,603,345 of NC_135898.1, forward strand.
GGGTAATGCAGTTGATGTTGTGTAAATGGACTTTCAAAAGGTGATTCACAAAGTACAACATCATAGACTTATAAAAAAATTGAAGCCCCTGGGATTTAAGGGGCAGTGGAAGTGTAGATATTAAATTAGCTATGAGATAGGAAGAAAGGAGTTCTAGTGAGCTGTTGTTTATCAGACTGGGGAGAAGTATATATTGGTGTTCCCCAGATGCCTGTATTACATCATTGCTCTTTTTGATATTTAATAATGATCTAAACTTGGATATAAGGAGGCATAAATTCAAAGTTTGCCAATGACACAAAACTTGAAAACATAGTGAAGTGTGAGGAGCTCGTAGCAGACATCAGGGACATATGTACAAACCAATGTTATAGCCACATATGACAGCTGAAATTTAATGCAGGAAAGTGTATTTTTCTCAGAATCAATACTTTAAAGTGTGAAGTGCTACATGTGTTACATTTTAGGAGAAAGAATGAGGAAAGGCAATATAAACTAAACCGTTTTAAATGTGGTGTAGGAACAGAAAGAACTGGGGTAAAATCCATGCTAAAACTCTATAAATCACTGGTTATGCCCCAGCAGGATTGGGGTCCAATTCTCAGCGCCACCACATTTTAGGAAGGATTTCAGTTTGTTAAGGCATAGGGGGTAGACGTGATTTACCAGAATTATTCCAGCGATCTGGTTGCAGCATTTGACATGGTTGATCACACGATCCTCCTCCAATCCTCTAAACCATTGATCAATCATTTGGTGGGACTGCACTAGCCTGGGTCCATTATTTTCATTCTAGTTGTAGCCTGAGAATTACTAGCAAAGGCTTGTATTCCCACATCATTACCTCATGTGTCCCCCAAGAATCCAGTCTGGCCACCCCCAACCCCCTGATATCTCATCTACATTCTGCTCCTTGGCAACATCATTCATCAATGCTCACATGAACGCTGATGACACCACTCTTGACTCCTCCATTGCTCGAAATTATCAGACAGCTTTGTCTGATGCTAGGTACTGATGTTCAGATGAGCTGAAATTAATGGCCAAAGCAAAAGATTTTATCCCTCGTTACAAACTCCCTAGCCAGTAACTCCATCCCTCTCCCTGGTATTGTCTGAGGCTGAACCATTGTTTGCAAATTTAGTGTCATAGTTGACCCCAAGATCAGCTTCTGAAATTTAGCTATAACTCAGACCACTTTTCTTTTGTTTTTTTTGTTCTTCCACTAGATGTGGGGGTCACTGGCTAGGCCGCATTTATTGGGCATCCCTAATTGCCCTGGAGAAGGTGGTGGTAAGTTGCCTTCTTGAACCACTGTTGTTCATGAGTGCTGTTAGAAAGGGAGTTCCAAGGTTTTGACCTAGCAACAGTGAGGGAATAGCGATATATTTCCAAGTGAGGATGGTCTGTGGCTTGGAGGGAACTTGCAGGTGGTGGTGTTATCATGCATCTGCTGCCCTTGTCCTTCTATGTGGTGCAGGTCACGGGTTTGGAAGGTGCTGTCGAAGGAGCCTTGTGAGTTGCTGCAGTGCATCTTGTAGATGTTACACACTGCTGCCACTGTGCATTGGTGGTGGAGGGAGTGAATGTTTGTGGCTGGGGTGCCAATCAAGTGGGCTGCTTTGTCCTGGATGGTGTCAAGTTTCTTGAGTGTTGTTGTAGCTGCACTCATCCAGGCAAGTGGGGAGTATTCCATCACACTCCTGACTTGTGCCTTGTCGATGGCGGGCAGGCTTTAGGGAGTCAGGTGGTGAGTTAGTTGCCCAGAATTCCAAACCTCTGACCTGCTCTTGTAGCCACAGTATTTAAACGGCTGGTCCAGTTCAGTTTCTGGTCAATGGTAACTCCCAGGATGTTGACAGTGGGGGATTCAGTGATGGTAATTCCATTGAATGTCAAGGGGGTGATGGTTAGATTCTCTCTTGTTGGAGATGGTCATTGTCTGGCTCTTCTATGGCATGAATGTTACTTGCCACTTATCAGCCCAAGCCTGGATATTGTCCAGGTCTTGCTGTATTTGGCTATAGGCTGCTTCAGCATTTGAAGGGTCATGAATGGTGAACATTGTGCAATAATCAGCAAACATCCCCACTTCTGACCTTATGATGGAGGCAAGGTCATCGATGAAGCAGCTGAATATGGTTGGGCCAACGACACTACCCTGAGGAATTCCTGAGACGATGGCCTTGGACTGAGGTGATTGACCTCCAACAATCACAACTATCTTCCTTTGTGCTAGGGAAGACCCCAACTAGTGGATTTTTCTCCCTTATTCTTTTTGGCTCCAGTTTTGCCAGGGCTCCTTGATGCCACACTCAGTCAAATGCAGCCTTAATGTCAAGGGTAATCACTCTCACCTCACCTCTGAAGTTCAGCTCTTTTGTTCACATTTGAACCAAGGCTGTAATGAGGTCAGGAACTGAGTGGTCCTGGCAGAACCAAAACTGAGCATCAATGAGCAGGTTATTGCCGAGTAAGTGCTGCTTGATAGCGCTATTGACCACATCTTCCATCGCTTTGCTGTTGATCGAGAATAGACTGAAGGGATGGTAATTGGCTGGGTTGTATTTGTCCTGCTTTTTGTGTACCGGACATACCTGGGCAATTTTCCACATAGCTGGGTAGATGCCAGTATTGTAGCTGTACTGGAACAGCTTGGCTAGGGGTGCAGTTAGATGCGCAGGCAAGTCTTCAGTACTATTGCCGGAATATTGCCAAGGCCCATAGCCTTTCACTATCAGTGGCTTTATCCATTTCTTGATATCACCGATGGAATGAACTGAATTGGCTGAAGACTGGCATCGGTGATACTGGGGCCCCCTGGATGAAGCCAAGATGGATTATCCACTCAACACTTCTGGCTGAAGATTGTTGCAAATGCTTCAGCCTTGTCTTTTGCACTGATGTGATGGGCTCCCCCATCACTGAGGATGGGGATATTTGTGGAACCTCCTCCTCCAATTAGTTTAATTTTCCACTACCATTCACGACTGGATGTGGCAGGACTGCAGAGCTTGGATCTGATCCATTAGTTGTGGAATCGCTTAGCTCTGTCTATCGCTTCCGCTGTTTGGAACGCAAGTAGTCCTGTGTTGTAGCTTCACCAGGTTGACACTTCATTTTTAGGTATGCCTGGTGCTGCTCCTGGAATGCCCTCTTGCACTGTTCATTGAACCAAGGTTGATCCCCTGACTTGATGGTAATGGTAGAGTGGGGGATATGCTGGGCCATGAGGTTACAGATTGTTGTTGAGTACAATTCTGCTGCTGCTGATGGCCCACAGCGTCTCATGGATGCCCAGTTTTCAGTTGCTGGATCTGTTCAAAATCTATCAATTTAGCATGGTGATAGTGCCACACAACACGGTAGAGTGTATCCTCAATGTGAAGAAGGACTTCATCTCCACAAGGACTGTGTGGTGGTCACTCATACCAATACCGTCATGGACAGATGCATTTGCAACAGATAGATTGGTGAGGACGAGGTCAAGTAGGTTTTCCCTTTTGTTGGTTCTTTCACCTCCTGCCGCCAGCCCAGTCTAGCAGCTATATCCTTTAGGACAAAACCAGTTCAGTCAATAGTAGTGCTTACTGAGCCACGTTTGGAGATGGACGTTGAAGTTCCCTACCCAGAGTGCTTTCTGTGTCTTAGCCATCTTCAGTGTTTTCTCCAAGTGGTGTTCAATATGGAGGAGTACTAATTAATCAGCTGAGAGGGGCGCAATAGGTGGTAACCAGCAGGAGGTTTCCTTGCCCATGTTTGACCTGATGTCATGGGTTGATGTTGAGGACTCCCAGGGGAACTCCTCCTGACTATATACCACTATGTCGCCACTTCTGGTATGGTGCTGGTGGTGTATGGGACATTGTCTGTAAGGTATGATTCCATGAATATGACTGTCTGAGAAAAAGCTCTTCCAATTTTGGCACAACCCCCAGGTGTTAGTAAGGAGGGCTTTGCAGGGTCGACTCCGCTGGGTATGCTGTTGTCAATTCCGGTGCCTAGGTCGATTGCGGGTGGTCCATCTAGTTCCATTCCTTTTAGACTTTTTAATGTTTTGAGACAACTGAGTGGCTTGCTAGGCCATTTCAGAGGGCAGTTAAGAGTCAACCAGATTGCTGTGGGTCTTGGACCCACATGTAGGCCAGACCAGGTAAAGATGGCAGATTTCCTCCCCTAAAGGGCATTAGTAAACTAGATGGGTTTTTACGACAATTGACAATGGTTTCATGGTCACCGTTACTGAGACCAGTTTTTAATTCCAGATTTATTAACTGAATTTAAATTCCACCAGCTGATGTGGTGGGATTTGAATCCATGTCTTCAGAGCATTAACCTGGACCTCTGGGTTACTAGTCTAGTGACATTACCGCTATGCCACCGCCTCCCCTAAAACTTCCATAACATTGCCCAACTTTGCCCTAGCTCAGCTCATCTTCTGCTCATCCATTCCTTTGTTATCTCTAAACATCATTATTCTAATTCACTCTTATGTCAGCTTCTCATATTCTACCCTCCACAATTTTGATGTCATCCAAAATCCTGCAGTCTGTGTCCATACTTGCAACAAGTCCCATTCATCCATCACCCTTGTGCTCGCTGACCTACATTGGCTCCCGGTTAAATAATACCTTCATTTTAAAAATTATCAAATTTCCAAATCCTGCCATGGTCTCACTCCTCTCCATTGCTGTAATCTTCTCCAGCCCTCAGGGATACCCATACTCCTCTAGTTCTGGACTCTGGAGCAACCCGATTTTAATTGTTGCACCACTGGGGACTGAGCCTCCAGCTGCCAAGGCCCTAAAGCTCTGCAATTCCTTCCCTAAACCACTCTCCCTCTATCTTTCTTCATTTTACGACACTCCTTAAAAACCACCTCTTTGACCAAGCTAAAAGCAAAAGACTGCAGATGCTGGAAATCCAAAACAAAAACAAAAATACCTGGAAAAACTCAGCAGCAGGTCTGGCAGCATCTGCGGAGAGGAGCACAGTTAATGTTTCGAGTCCGAATAACCCTTCAACCTGTTCTGTTACACAAAGGGGTTACACAAACAAAAGCTGCTGTTGGTGAAGGTTTCCAATTATATGAGAGGACATGGGACTATATTCTTTACAGGTTAAAGGGGTATTTAGTGGAAATGTTCAAATCTATTAGGGATTTTGGTTGAGTGAACAAAGAGAAACTGTTTCCACTGGTAGGGCTGGGTCATTATCCAGAACAGACAGATTTAAGACAATTGACACAAAAAAAGAGGGTAGAGGAGGAGATTTATTTTTAAAATTGCAATGAATGATGATGATCTGGAGTCCACTGCTTGAAAGCGTGGTGGAAGCTACTTCAATAGTAGTAACCAATTCAATAGAATTGGTTATATACTGAAAAGGAAGAACTTGCAGGACTATGGAGAAAGAGAGGAGGATGACACTAATTGATAACCTCTGTCAAAGAACCAACATTGGACAAATAGCCTCCAGCTGCACTGTAACTTTCTGTAATTCTATGACAAGCCCACAAAATAACATTCTGCTGCTGTACTCATGGCAAAATAAAAAACTACGAATACAGGAAACTCTAAAATTAATGAAAACAGGCCCTATTTTGAAGGACAGTCTCTGAGACAATCCACTTGAACAATGTTGCTCATTCATGTAACCAATAGGGCCGAATTGTACAGGCCCCGCCGATGGGTCTGAAGATGGAGGGCCTGTAAAATTCCGTCACCTATCTGCCTACGCTTGGCTTGTCTTCAATTTTTCAGGGGCCAATTAATGGCCACTTAAGGCTGCTTCCTGCCTGACTACACTTTTGAGGCCAGCGGGAAGGGGGTCAGGGATTGGGGAAGGGAGCCCAGCAGGTTACCCAGCTCAAGCCTCAGGTGGGAAAGGGTGGGGCGCCTCCCTCACAGGTCCCCTTTCCCGATTGGAGGCTCCTGCCAAGATGTGCCAAACCACCCCCACCCGGGTGGTCCCTCTCCCACCCTCAGCCTTTCCAATCCTCTACCCTCACCTCCACTCCCCACACCCTCCTGTCCCAACCGAGAGAACACAACGAATGCCTGTGTTCTAGGTCTCCCTGCACTTAGAATCTGCTGATTGCCTGTAGTCCCAGCAGTGGCCACTGCTCCCGGTGGCACTGCTGGGACTTTTCTTTCACAGGATGTGGGCTCGCTGGCAAGGCCAGTATTTATTGCCCATCCCTAATTGCCCTTCAGAAGGTGATGGTGAACCGCCTTCTGGAACCGCTGCAGTCCGTGTGGAGCAGGTACATCCACAATGCATCTTCCATGGTGGCGGGGAACACACCTGAAAAACCCTGGCCATAATCTCAAGGTCATGATAATGATATGGCATATGGTTGGCAAGTCACCTTGGGGTCAAGCACAACACTAAGGGCGGGATTTTCCAGTCCTGCTAGCAGCAGGCATCGTCGCGGGCGGGAGAGGAAAATTTGGAGAGTGGCTAAAAATCAATTGGCCTTTTTGGGCTTTTCCCACTGGCAGGACTGGAAAGGCTCATGCACAGCTTAAGACAGTTGCCAGGGATGGATATGGTGGTCAGGGAACAGAGTTTGCGATGGGAACTAAAATTGAGTTAGAGGTGGTTTGAAGCAGGTATTATTCTGTAACAAAGAGGAGAACTGGGGGCAATAATTTGTAGCGAGAAGCCAGACATAGTAGGATAACTAAAGCATGAAAAGCATTCTTCCCAATATTTAGTTGAGTAAACTTCTGCTCTTGCAATATTAGCCATCAGACAAGCAATGTGCTTGTGTGTATATAATGCATCTGTTAGTAGTCCTGTTATTATCTTAATATTAATTATATTCATTTGGTTCTATTGTCATTATATTATCTCTCCCCTTTCATTCCTTATCTTTTCTGAAGTAGTTGCTTTGGGCAATATTTAATGGTCATTCCTGTTATTCACATATTCATGCTTTAGTTATCCTACTATGTCTGGCTTCTCGCTACAAATTATTGCCCCCAGTTCCCCTCTTTGTTACAGAATAATACCTGCTTCAAACCACCTCTAACTCAATTGATTGTCAAATTTAGATAAGGCGAAGAGCATTTTCACTGATTACATTGCTGCAATTATTTCAAACCAGTAACCTTTTGCATATCAAAGAACATTTTATCTCTTCAAGAAGGTTTTCTAAACAGCTGCTTTTTTAAGGCACAAACTCCATTAAACAAGTGCCAGCCAGAAACTCCGATTCACTGTCTCTCCAGCCAATGTGTTGGCTTTTAAATGAACATGTGGCCACTTGTTTTGTGTACCTGCTCCCCAGAACTAGCATTGATACTTTCTGCCTTTGTGATTAGAAACTCTGATTCATGAAAGGGCCTAATTATGTCAAATCATGTTGTCTACCATCAACTAGTAAAGATATTAATCAGAAAATAAAACAGCATAAATTATGGGTGGGGTTTTCCACACCTGCCTGCCGTCGGGATCTTTCAGTTCCGCTGCAAGTCAATGGACTTCTGGCTGGGGCGTCGCATCGCCCGTGGTGGGTCCCGACTGCGACAGGGCTGGAAAATCCCGGCCTATATCATTCCCATTGAATCAGAGATGTAAACTGAGAATTCGCAACATTCATTAAAATACGCCCCAGGAAGTGGTACGGTTTCATTATATTCCCAACTTTAGAACTACAAAGGCCCGAGATAAAAACAGATCTACTGTTAGACCTATAAATTAGAAATCCAATATTAATACAAACTTTACTTGCATTATAAAGATTGTCTGTTTAAGACAGAAGGATGGTTATGGTCCAATAAGTAAACGTAATCAGAAGGTGGCGAACACTTCCTGATTCTCTGCACAGTCCATAGAGGGGTAGGAGGTACAGGAGCGGGCCTGTCATTTTCTACAAAGTAAACTGCTCATGGCCTGGCAGCTCAGGAGGGAAAATTCAAGAGCAAGCTGCCAAACCCAGTTACAGACTAGCACTGCCTACCTGCTCATGACATGTCACAATAGCACACAAAAGTTGGAGAAAAATATCCATTAATTAAATAATCTGTGTAAATGTACAAATCCATTCACAAACTGCATAGTTTACACCACTCAAATCACAGCACAGCTCCACGGATTTTGATGGATTCTCCCATCGCTTCGATAGATGAGTGTTCAGCAAGAGAAAAAAAATGATTAAAGTCGAGGTTGATGCCATTTCATGTGTGATGTTAGGCCAAGTCTCGATTTGCATAACCGATTGCAAATACTGCATTTGAAGTCAGTGCTGGAGGGATGGGTGGGGGCACTGTCTTTGCACTGTGCTCGCTTGCCCTAAAGGCACTTGACTCTGTTCTCCTCAAATGTCAAAATCACTTGATGACAGAGACTTCTCCATTTGGGGCTCTCCAAGGTTGTTGTTTTTTCCCCCATGGATTGGGGTCCAGCTTGCAAGATCTGACGTTGGCTTCCAGATTGTCTTTACATCTAAGTTTAGGATGGCCTGTGCTCCACAGATTTTAGTGTCACACGAACTCATCAACCACTAAACCAAGCAACACTGAATATGTTTCATCTGCCCATTTTCACAGTCCTGCTCTTTTCTCCATCTTACCCTGTCTCACATGCTAAAATTAATTTGCTTAAAATGTTGTTCTTTCTATAATAGTATACTTTCAAACCTTAAATTCATCACATCTAAAGCAGCATTAAGAATTTTTGGTTCCCTGAAGACAAAGAACATTTTTTAGCCATTTTGCAACTGCTTCCCCACACAATTCCCCCCACACCATCTATTAAAATATCCCCTTTTAAATCTAGTATTATTTTAGATCTTCATCTAATCTCTCTGTATGGAGACCACCAAACAAATATTTACAGAATGGGTCCACAGACCCATGTGTTAGAATCATATCTCTCAAGACTGAAGTTTTCTTTTAGAAAATGGAAGGACATGGCATGATCTGGACATTTGGATGCTAACTTGGGATTTTTTTTTTAAAAAGGTCATAAGTTCACCTTGGAACTGCCAACAAGCAGGCCTCTTCCAAGAAATCACCTGACCTTTATGGTACTTGAGGAAGATCTGGTTGTTTGTTTTGAACAACAGTCACCTGAACTGATGGAGAGAAAAACTGAGAAGGAAGGTTGGTGACATGCTGGAAATCACATGGGAGATGGAGAAAAAAAAAATGGTCAGTTGTGAACCTGCTGGTTTTGAAGGCAGTTTTGTTGGGGAACAAGCTGAGGAAGGAAAGCTACCCTAGCTGGCTCCCTCTCTCTACCTTGCCTAAAATTGTGTGTGGCTATCAACCTACAACCAGAGAACCCTCATCTGAGTGTAACTAGTCTGCATTTGGACCTGCAAAAGACCAATTGGTGAGAACTTCCAGACATCCACCAGGACCAGCGGTCCGTCTTCACATGAGGGAACTCCAGGCTGACAGCGTCGAGACCCTGCAGACTTTATCCTTTATTTTATAACGCCCATCCTCCAAAGCCCATCTCTGCAGAGAGACTCTATCTGTCCTTTGTTTGTCTGTGTGTGCGCTGGGGAATTCTTTAGGAAGAGATAGGTAATCATACTTCCCAATTACAATTGCGTGTTAACCAGTACTTGCAACTTGTTAAAAGAAGTTTTGTTTTAAAATAAATGACTGATTCTGAGCTTTTGAAAGAAGCCTGGTCAGAGTCTTTTTTTTCTGGCTACTAGAGGTATAGGTACACAATTATCCACTTCGTGAGAAAATTATACATTTAAATTAATGGTATGGCCTGAGGAGTAATGAGGCTTGATAATTCAAGCACTCCTCCCATCCCAGTCATAACACATGGTTAAGTCTGAAATCAAAATCTTATATATTAATTATTAAACCTCGCTGGGGGAAGATGACCGAGTCCTATTTGACCAGCTCCTCACTGTGGACAACGTTGGTCTATTGGTGCTGCATGATGTCTTTTTGAGATAAACTGATTTTTCTTTAGATAATTCAGCAGATCTGAACAAGAGATATTTGCACTTTACAAAGTTTACTGTGGACTGCCCAGTACCTTAATTACAATGTCTCATTAAAAACTCAGCAAAATTAGAAACTAATTAATGTATGGGTGATGCTGTGTATTTTAGGCAGACATATAAAATCAAGCAATAGTTGTCTTTTTAGTGTTGCTGACTTTTAATATAAATTGAAATGGCATGGTAGGCTGGTTTCTCCAATGTTCTTATTAGTTTGTTGATTCAGTTTTCTAGTGTCATGGTTACAATCTACCAGTTCTATATAACAAGGGTCCAGCAGTTACTCTTGATATTAAGGAATGGCTTTCAATGCATTTGTATGACATTTCTCAGTCCATTCTTTAAGGAGGCATTAACCTATTTACAAAAGCAGCTCACGTAATGTCATCAGACCACATTCAGTGACTGTCCACTACTATTGTCAACAATCAGTTCTAGGCTATTTTATCCCTCTCATTTGGTCTGCCAAAGCACCAGCAGTGAGATGGTGATATGTTTTCAGAACTTTGAAAGTGACAGTCTTGATCCAGCCGCTTATGGGTTTATCAGAGCAACTGAAGTAAGTTGTTATCGGACTTCCCCAAGCTTCTTGTACTCACCGCCACATAAGATGACTGCGATTAAGAAATTTCTGCACACCTAAACGTAAGCTGCCCCTTTATGGAAGATTATTTTGGTGTACATCATGTTACTTGTCCATCATTTATAAAACAGCCGTTATTCATGATGTGAGCCTCAATGGTGGACACTAGCAGGCCATTGTACCACAGGGGTTGTCACAGGCAAACTAATCCTCTCTTCACCCACATTCCACTGATATAGATTCCCCAAAGAAGTCAATGGCTGATGATCAGGAACAGGAACAAATCAGGGACTCTGGGCAGTTCTAGGGCCTGGACTAAGATCAACTTCATTTGCATAAACTAGGCATCTGACCTAGATACTTCCCAGTCTGTATGGCCCAGCCACTCAACAAATAAATTGAACCAATGAGCAGGTTACTTTCTATAGTTTTTTGGAATACAGATTTTCTCCTCTTTTGCACTGCACTTAAAAAGCAGACAATTCTGGTGATAATGGTATCCTTTCAATTTGCAGAATGCATGGTAATTATATTATCATTTTAGCTTTTGCCTGGACTTGTTTAAACACCCCCAAGGAATTCTCTGCAATACCATTGATGTAATAAATTAGCTACATGTTTCCAACTGTCTTCATCAAATAATTTCACATCATTGATACTTGCCTACAGAAGATAAAACAGAAATGGTCATAATCTTTCCATACCTGCTGCTTGAATGCTCCATTATCACCAGCTACAGGAAAATTGAAGACCCTAATTGCATCCTCACATCTGAATTCAGATTTATATTCAGTCAACCTCAGAATGGTTGCTCCAGCAGAAGCTTATCATACTCTCCCAACATTCTCAAACCACACTCGAGCATCAAAATAGTATGAAAAACATTATGGTTGCTCAAATACTTGCATTACTTACTGAATATTAAGAGCTAACAATGCACAAAATGGCACACACAATGATAAAAGCCTGGTTTATGTAAACAACATTTAGCTCGATTGAAGTGTTGCCTGAAATTAAAAATTTAAATTTTATTTTAAAATAAGGACTAAAATAAGGTTTGTTCCTGTCTGTCAAGATCTTTATATTATTACTGAATAGACTTCAGGAAATATTTAAAAGATGTATATCTGTGTTAAAAATGTGTTGATAATTGGTTATTTTATTGTCAGATGTTTTAAACACATGATGATGTTTGTGGTGATTTGGTATTCTGATACACTGAGGCATTTCGTTACACAAAGTTTGATGAGAATATGGAATTTGCTGTCACATGGAGTGGTTGAAGCAGATAATATTGAGGCCTTTAAGGAGAGGATTGATGCTCATGTGCAGTGTAAGTAACAGCAGAATTACATACTAGAACCTATTATGTATATTCCTTGTCTCCATACATCATTATGATCTTGGTGGAGATCAGTAACATGTTCAGTTTTTTTTCAGAATCTGAAAACCCAGGTATTTACTCAGAGGAAGAAGCCACAAGGATCATGGTTTGAAACAAAAGAATTATACTAGACAAAATTCAAAGAACATGGATACTAATAACCACATTCTATCTTAACTAGTCAGTTACGTTGGAGATAGTAAAAGTACAATGAGAACAGTTACTTTTATACTCTAAACCAAACTTCTTAACTCAAATTTCCTTCTACAACTATTTCACTTATATCCCCAATAACTCAAGTTAGATAGTTATCAGAAATTGGAAGATTAATCACTTGGTCTAAGGACTGTTTCAAAGATTCATTTTAGGGTTGAGCTTGGGCCTACCACTTAATTCCCGCAAGGATGTCCCTTCAAATCTATTCTAACACCCCACTATTGTAAACTCTCCATTCAACACAGGGGTCGATAGCCAACTCAGTGTAGCCAACTCAGGTCAGGACTCTCCCGGTTCTAATATTCTTTAACTGTGGAGTCTTACATCTAAGAAATCTCTCTCTCTCTCTTTTCTCAGCTTGAATATCCCAGAAGTTCAACTCACTATTGGGAGTCTTTCTGTTAATGAGAGGTTTAACTCTTTTAGCCAGCATATAGAATTTCATTGAATTGTTTGAAAAAGATGTTTCCTGTTCTGCAGCCAGCTTGTTCTAAATTAACTAAACTCAAACTGCTTACAAAACAGAAACACAACCAAGAACCTGCTCCCCCTATAATTAACTTCTGGTTGACCCTATTTCTATTATTTATCTCACAGGCTACTTGGTCACATGATCAGTTACTGAAAGCCAGTTGCTTTACCAGAAATCTCCTTTCAAAGATATCTAGATCTTAAAGGAACATCACCCCAACGTAAAACACAGTGTTTTTTTTCTGAAAAGCACATGGGCCATCACAACATAAGTACATTGGAAAGTTTTGCATTTAAATACAGCCTAAAACATTGAGGACATTCCACAAAACCCTTTGCATACAATGAAGTGATCATTATCACAAGATCAGTAATTAATTATGGATGAAAAAGAACTTTCATTCCACTATAATTCATCCACCCAGAAAGACACTGAAGTCCTCTTCTGAGATTTTAATTGTAGCTCAAAATGATTCCACTCAACTACTCTGACGCCTATTCCAATGCACAAAGGTGAACTTCCTGATTACAGACCCAAGTTTACCTTTTTCTATTTTGAATGGTGTTCCTTATTCTACCCTTGCAATTTTGTTTAATTTTCCAGATTTTCTTTTATTAAACAGTTTACTATTTCACAATTCTGCAAAAACAACTTGTGCCTCTGTAGAACATTTAACAAAATAAAACATCCTAAGGCACTTCACAGGAGCATTATAAAACAAGATATGACATCAAGTCACGTAAGGAAATATTAGAGCAGATGACCCAAAGCTTGGTTAATGAGGTAGGTTTTAAGGAGTACCTAAAAAGGAGAAAGGATAGGTAGTGAGGCAGAAAGGTTTCAAATTCTGGAATTCCAGAGCTAAGGCCCTAGGCAGCTGAAAGCACCAACGCCAATGGTGCAGTGATTAATTTCAGGAATTTCAAGAGACCAGAATTAGAGGAGTGTGAGTATCTCAGAAGATTATGGAGCTGGAGTACCATAAAAGGATAGGGAGGGGTGAAGCCATGAAGGGATCTGAAAACAAGGATGAGAATTTTAAAATCGATGTGCTGCTTATATCGGGAGCCAATGTAGGTCTGTGAGTGCACGGGTGGTTAGTGAATGCATGTTTGTGCGTGCTATGACATGGGTATCAGAGCATTGGATGACCTCAAGTTATGGAAGGTAGATCCTGGGAGGCTGGCTAGGAGGGCATTAGACTAGTGAGTCTAGAGGTAACAAAGACATGGATAAGGGATTCAGCAGCAATAAGCTGAGGCAAGGGCAGAGATGGACAATATTATGCAGGTTTAATAGGTGGTATTAGTGATGGTGTGGATTTGTGTTTGGAAGCTCATCTCGAGGATTAAGAGATCAATTTCCAGATGCCCCCTTTTCAGGTCCTCTAGAGTCTAGAGTTTTGACTTCAGGGATCAGCCATCTGCTTTTCTCTGCACTCCCTCCAATGCTTGAACGACTTGGTGGTCAGAACTGGGTAGCACGAGTTGTGGTCTGACCAGAACTATAGTTTTAGCACAACTGATTCAAATTCTACTGTTTTGGCTAAATGGCTCAACATTCTGTTCAGCATTTCCAGCTGTGGCTCAGTAGAATGCAAATCTCTGAACCGCAAGGTTCTGGGTTCAAGTCCGACTCCAGGGGGAATCGAGGCTGATACTCCATTGCAGTACTGAGGGAACACGGCAGTCTTTTGGATGAGATGTTAAAACAAGGCCCATCTGCCTGTTCGTGTGGATGTTAATGATCTCATGGCAATATTACCTGATCATTAACACATTGCTGTTTGTGGGAGCTTGCTGTGCGCAAATTGTCCACCACATTTGCAAAATTACAACAGTGGCTACACTTCATAAAGTATTTCAATGGCTGTAAAGTGCTTTGATACATCTGATGGTCATGAAAAGTGCTACATATATGCAAGACTATTTTTATTGCTGTTCTGCATTGGTTGCACATGTTTCCTGGAAACAGTACCAAGGTTGGTAGTTTCTATTTAACTTGGGCATGTGACCTAGACTGACATTCGACATTCCAGTGTAGTATGAAGGGAGTGCTGCACTGTCAGAGGTGCTGTCTTTCAGATGAGTTGTTAAATTGAGGCTCCATCTCTCTCTCAGAAGTTAGTAATGCTTTGCGTTCGTTGGTTTTTGAACAATATTCTTTTCAAGTTAGTTCCGCATGTTTGCCCTTTTATTGTTTTAACAATATTTCTATCATTACTTTTGATCATTTTGTTCAGAGTCAAGACGTACAAGATCCTATGGGACTATTAGAATTAGAGTAGATGAGTCCTCCTGGTGTCTTGGCCAAGCAACATCTGAAATAGGTTACCTGGTCATCTATTTCATTGCCATTTGTGGAACCTTGAATACAAGGCTGCTGTATTTCCTGCATTATAACTGTGATTACATTTTATTAGCATTTATTTGGCTGTAAAGCAGATTGGGACATCCAGATATTTGTGAAAGAAGCCTTCCTTTAACATCTGAGGTGAAGCTTTGACATTTTCAAAGTCAGTTCCTGTTTTATATTCAATATTAAATTGCTCTCATTGGCTTCATTTTATCAACTGTTAGGAATATTAGTCCTACAGTGAGTCAAGTTTCCTAGAATTATTAATAATCAAAGCTCAGTGATTAAGATGACCTTGTACTTTTTTTTGTCCTGTAGGCTGTCCCTTAAATCACCCACAATGATCTGTAGTCACATCACAAAAGCCTCTGAAGGTGTGTGTGTTTTTTAAATAGCCAATTGATAATAAGTTAGAAAAAAGACTGCCGAACGAACTTGTTTCAATATAGTTTACAGGAATATAGACAACTATCAGATAAGTTAACAACTCAGAAAAAGTATGCCTTATGCCCCTGGCTACATGTGAAATATAGGAACATAGGAACAGGAGTAGGCAATTCCGCCCCTCAAGCAGGCCAGACACTGACTGCCATGTGGACTATTAAGTTAGTTAGGTGTCATGATCAGTTGCAGGCCCAATACAAGATATAATCAACAGGAGGGGCTGAGAACTTATGATTATTAGATCTTGTTTTAAAAATTTAAATCACAGGCCAACATGTTGTAGAATGGTAACACTCCAAATGAAGGTAATTCTGATCCAGAAAAATGTAAAGAGTAGAGGGAGTTAAATAATGAGACTAGACTGAAGGCAGAGAAAGAGGGATTTCTAACTGGTACAAAGACCCCCAGCATCATTTGAAGATTGATGAAGAAGATAATCGAAGGTAATGACGTAGAAATATTATTGAAGCAACGAAAGGACAAACCTGAGGCACTGATATTATTTAATCTGAAAAGAATATTGATCAAATACTACTAAACCAAGGGCATTATCAACTTTAATAATTATCTGGGCAAATTTAAAAGAAAAAAGAACACTGGCAACTGTGGCCAACAGGCAAAAACGTAACTGTAGTCAAAACAGAGGACGCTGTAATTGTTGGCCAGAATTTTGACCTCAGCATGTGGGGGCGGTCCCGCATGTTGGGCATGCGTCCCGATGTCAGCGCACATCATTTAGATATTATGTTCAGCGGACGCACACTGGTGGCGGCTGCGTGCCCACCGAACTGTCAATAATGGCCTATTAAGGCCATTAAAAACCCAATTAAAGTAGTTATCAACGCTGCCCATCCAACCTTAATGTTGGCGGGCAGGCGAAGAGCCCAAGCGGCCTTTGCGTTTTTCAGGAAACCTCATCCACGGGTGGGATAAGGTTTCCTGGAGGTTTTATTAAATAAATAAATAGCTCTTGCACAATTCATAAACATGTACCAGCTCATGTGACATTGTCACGAGGGCACATGTCTAAATAATTTTTAACTTTATTATTTCTGAGCTTTTATTTATGTACTTAATCTCCCTGAAGCAGGTCCGTGCCTCGGAGATTTCTGCGCTCTTTCGTGCGCATGCCCCGACTCTCCCTCCTCCCCCCGCCTGCACAGGTAGCGCTGAGCGCTATCGGCCATGCGTCACGTTAGGCGGTCCCTAATTGGCCTGCCCACGTAAAACAGCGGCACGCAGCCCATTGCAGGCAGCGATCGGCTCCACACCCTTTTAATCCAGACTCTTTAATCCTGGCAGAATATGAGTACATTTCTGTAAATAGGCCTGGAAATCAAATTGCAAATGTTGATGCATTGAGTCATTTGCCTTTACAAGAAAATGATGAGGATGTCCCAGTTCCGCAAGAACTTGTTTTATTGTTAAATTTTAGATTCCTCGCCAATATGTGCTTGACAAATCAGAGATTGGACAAGTCGAGACCCAGTCTTATCCAAAGTATGAAAACAAATGCTTTATGCTTGGTCACAAGAGCCTGTATCTGACAAAATGAAACCGTACTTCAACAGAAGATATGAACTAACCAATCTTATTGTGGGGAGTACGAGTGATAGTTCCTCCAAAGGGAAGAATGTCATTGTTAATTGAACTACACAGCGCACATCCAGGAATTTCCCAAATGAAGACCACAGCACACCACTATCTATGGTGGCCTGGGATAGATG
The DNA here is from genome assembly GCF_964194155.1 of Cetorhinus maximus. Taxonomy (NCBI): domain Eukaryota; kingdom Metazoa; phylum Chordata; class Chondrichthyes; order Lamniformes; family Cetorhinidae; genus Cetorhinus; species Cetorhinus maximus. The sequence goes on from NC_135898.1 coordinate 41,620,505, forward strand.
CAGAAATAGAGGGCAGAATTTTCTGTCTGTCGGGCAGGTGGGCTCGACCCAATCTCCGGCGGGTGGGGAGACAATCCCCGCCAGAGAAGCGGGGCCCGCCACCATTTTACGTGGGCAGGCCAATTAAGGCCCGCCCAGCCCAACATCCGGCGGGAAGCGCTATGGGCTTCCTGTGTTGGGGGGGGGATTCCCCAAAAACGAGAGTACGCTCTTTCGCGCATGCGTACGAAAGAGCTCACACCTCCCTGAGGCTAAGTGCTGCCTCAGGGAGATCGCTTGCACTTCTAAAAATATTAAAAATAGAAAAAAATAAATTCCCTAACATGCCCCCCTCATGTGACAGTGTCACATGAGATGGGACATGTTCATAATTAACATAATAACTTTATTAAAAATTTTAAAACCCTGCATGAAACCTCATCCCGCCCGTGGTTAAGGTTGGACGGTCAGGTACACTAAGTACTTCAATTGATCTGTCAATGGCCTCAATTGGCCATTGATAGGTCGGCGGGCCCGCAGCTGATTTTGCTGCGCCCCCGCCTTCCTGAAAATTTAAATGGACCGGGATGATGTCGGGTGTTCCGCCCAACGTCATCCTGCGTCATTTTACGCATCGGCGAGCGGGCCCCGCCCCCTGCTCGCCGACAACAAAATTCTGCCCAGAGAGTTTAGTGAAGAATCGTGTGTAATGTCAGCAATTGCAAAAGTTACTATCGACAGCTCCGTTACACCCCTGGGAGCGGCCAAGAAGGCCATGGGCATGATTACACATTGACTATGTGGGACCTTTCATGAGAACAATGTTTCTGCTCATTGTTGAAGTCCACTCAAAATGGATGGACATATGAGGTGCAGTCATCAACATTTTCTGCTACAACTGAGAAGCTATGTCAAAGTTTTGCCATTAATAGACTACCAGAAGTAGTCGTTTCTGACAACAGCACAGCATTTACGAGCGCTGGGTTTCAACGGTTTATCGGCCTCAATGGTATCACTCACGTGAAAACTTCACCCTACCGCCCTTCCTCAAATGGACTGGCTGAAAGGGCAGTTCAAACTTTCAAGTCAGGCATGAAAAAGTTAACTGGTTAGCAACCAAGCTAGCACGCTTTCTTTTCCATTATAGGACCACCCCTCACACAACAGCAGATGTCACAACTGCGGAGTTATTGATGAAACACCATCTCAGGACGAGATTGAGCTTAATAGTGTCAAATTGGGGAGGGGGGGATGGAAAGGAGTCAGGGAAGTCAGAAAACTAGACACGACTGACATAGTCGTGAGAAGAAGTCTACTGTGGGAGAGACTAAAGAACTTTGGAGAAGGACCAAAGTGGTTACCGGGTGAAATGAGTGCAGTGACTTAATCTCTATCTTACCATGTGGAGGTGGAAGGCCAAATTATATGGAGATATGTGGATCGTCCAAGGAAGAGAGAAGCAAAGCACCAAAAAACGATTCAACCAGTGTTCACAACCGGGTCAACATTCCCTGTTGAGAGAACTCAACCAAGTACAGATGTGTCTGAAGTGTCTCTTGTACCTGCAAGAGTTGAGGAAACAGATTTGCAGGTGCCCGTGGAGAACCTGATGTTCAATCAACTCCAGAGAAGGAGGTTCCTAGCAAAGCATCTGAAGTCATAGAGCTGAGACATTCTACACGCATAAGGAAACCCCCAGAAAGACTGAATTTGTAAATTACCTATCAGTGTAAATAATTTGCTATTTTGGGAAAATTGCAATCGTAAATGTAAATGTATGTTCTGAGTAAAGGGTGAGGAATGTGGTAATTATGGTTTTACCTAATGTGTAGCATACCTTTAAGAAGGGTGTTATAAAGGAGGATTGCATGATCTTGTGTGACCAATGGAAGAGTAGCACAAGCTACCTCTGTAGTCAGTAGTGAGTTGTCAGAAGTATAGAGGTAAGGTTTGATGTGAAAGCACACATGTGTAGCTGCTGAGTGCCTTGTAAATAAACAGAATGTGTTCCACTTAAATGCTGATCAACTCTATCATTAATAGTACAACTCGGCCACCCCACAACATAATCGATACCAAAATCAATTGTAAGGGCATTTGCTTTTGACTATTACAAATTACTAGGAGGTCAAATGTTGCAAATGTTTTAAATGTTTCTGTATATGCAAACTGAATGCGTTCCAATATACAGTAAAAATGGTTTTCTTTTTCAAGCATTGAATTAAAACACTCTTTCTTCCTGGTCGCAAGTTTTGAAGGCAACATAGTGGGAATTATAGCTGTCTCAGTAATAGAAGTTGACTAAGTGTTATGGTCTTGGTTTTGAGAATTTTCATAGCAGAATAAATGGAGCTGCCAGTATCAATCTGAGTGAGATTTCGAGTTACATTTTGCCTGATACTCAGGCAAAAATCGAAGTGTTATGTTGCTTTTAATCTTTCAGATTGTCTAGAGAACTACTAGTATGGGCATCTACAAATGACCAGGTTGATCAACATCAGCTAGGGTAGCCAGCTTGTGCAATGGGGGAAAAAAGCCCGAAAGCCATAATGGAAGTTGTGAAAATCCATAGCCTTGTGTGTAATTCCCCAAATCTGCAAATTCACTGGGTCAACGGCTAATCTCTTCAAGCATTTTATGACACCAACATTCGCAGCAGAGATTGTTTATCGCAATGAAGGTGGCCCTCAGGAAAACCAACTCAATCGGGGACCACACATACACAAACCCCATGCTGAACACACAACTAACTGCAAGGAAACTGAAAAGGTCAAAGAATAGAGATCAGTAAAAAAAAAAGATATGATTTTAAAAATATGAGTTAAAAAGTCAGCAATTCTGAAGCTTTCCACAGGCATTTAAGTGCAGGCAGAGGGACAAATTCCAGGAGAGTCATTGAATAGTTATCCCAACTTTCTCCATTCTTTTAAGCTCTAAAGTATATAGGCACACAACCCCTACCATCTAGAAGGACAAGGGCAGCAAATACATGGGAACACCACCAACTGGATGTTCCCCTCCAAACCACTCGCCATCCTGACTTGGAAATATATCACCGTCCTTCACTGTCACTGGGTCAAAATCCTGGAACTCCTTCCCTAACAGGACTGTGAATGTACCTACACCACATGAACTGCTGCAGTTCAAGAAGGCAGCTCAGCAACACCTTCTCAAGGAGAATTAGGGGTGGGCAATAAATGCTGGCCTAGCCGGCGATGCACACATCCCGCAAAATGCATTAAAAAAGTCTCTTCAATCCCTCCTCATATCTCTCTCTCTCTCCAGTTAATTGCATAGCAATAAGCCAGGGGTAGTGAGATGGGTGACTAATCACATGACCCAGTGAGTCAAACAGATCTTCAGAAGTTGATTGGGAGGTTTGGGTGTAAAAGGGACAGCATACACTCGCTCTCCAAACTGCAATCTTTAACACTTTTTTTCTAGTTCCATTCTACTAAGAATACCAACATGATTGAAGAAGATGATATCCTTGATCAAGAGGCAGTGTTGCTCACTCGTCCCTTACCAAGCACTAGCTCAGAAACGGGCATCCCAACAACTCAGTGACTTGAGATGGAGGTGAAGCTACAAGCATTGTGAGGAGGTAGCACTGACCAAAAAGGCCAAGGGTTGACTATCCAAAGGGTCATCATTCATCACTGATACACAAAAGAAGAATGAGCTGGAGATGAATAGTTGGCCATTTTAGTTGTTAGCCCATAGTTGCTATTGCAAATATAGATTTGAGTGGCATGAGTTTATGACTCTGGTGGCAGATAATTGTTGGACCTCTTCCATGTTGGTGGGTCCTCTTTTCTCCCTCCCCAGTAAGGCTAAAAGCCAGCCTCCAAAAGCAGCTCCACATAGGGTATTCCTGTACATGGTCATATCTCTTACCTCAATGATGAACACTCTGAAAGACAATTAGGTTGGTGAGGACTAGGTCAAATATGTTACCTCATCACTTATGTCAGCCCAGGCTCATAGCCATGTCCTTCAAGGCTCAGTCTGCAATGGAACTACCAAAATATACATTGTGGTGAACAATGAAATGCTGATAAAGGGCCTACTTTCAGGTATAAATGGGATAGTAAGACAAAGGAAAAGACCTCAATATAATCATTTTGGCAAAAACCTGAATGCAAACTTCGATCACAATTGAGCGTCTGCGTGCAAGTGAGAGAGAGAGAGAGAGAGAGAGAGTAAACTTCAATCACATTAGTGTGTGTGCGTGTGCGTGTATATAGTGATTGATTGATTAACAATACTATATCAATCCTCAGAGAAAAAAAATCCTTTTCAAATTGTGGTGTTTCCAAATAGACCGTGCACCTTCTCTGTATCATATAAAACCTTGTAACTTGTACAGCAAAAAATAACTACTAAAACTAGTGTGCAGCAGTTACAATTTAAAGATGACCTTATTAAGGACCGCAATCACAGTACAATTTGCCTATCGCTGAAAATAATTGCTCAAACTCAAGCCTTGTGGAACAAATGTTCCTTCTAATTTGAAAAAAGAGGATTTAAGGTTATATTTCTAAGAAAATCCATTCTCCCTGCTGCCTCAAATAAAAATTGGAAAGCCTAATTAATTGTGTTTGCAAGTATGCACATCAGGTTCAAGTTGATAACTACAAAATATATATTGCATTTAAAACATGACCTATCCAATTCTAGTGGATTGGGCAGAATTGTGTTAAATTCAGCTTGGAACATTACACATAGTACAATTTTCCTGGGTCATATAACAAGAAATTAGCAAAGCTACATAATTATAATGTGATCACATAGACAGCACATTGTGCATCAAAGAGGAGCTTACTTTTCACTGTGGCTGTCCTGGTGCAATTGTAAAGAATGGCGAGTTCACCAAACACCTTGCCTGGTCCCATGGCGCACAACTTAACTCCTTCTTTCGTCACTTCAACCTTGCCCTCTGAAAGAAAATAAACAAAGCACACACTGATGTTTCCTGCTTTGGCTGAACACAGTTCAAGTATTTCAACTGAAAATGCAACATATACAAGGTTAAATCTGCTAATTCTCCACTCCTAGCGTACACTTCAATATATTACAAAATTGCAGATCCCCACTGCATGGTTCTCTGTCCCTTAGCTGCAACAGTGCAATCTTGACCCTATATTCCACAGCTTCCAGATAGCTTCTTGTGTATTATTGTGTATTGATGCATTATATAAATTTGTAGGCATTTATTGTACGTAATTACACACATAAAAGTGTCTGCACACATCATACATAGCTGCACTTATTGAGTTCTTGGAATCATGCTGAAAAAAGTATAAATATTCATAACACGATTCATAATTGTCATTTTTCCCAAGGAAGGCTTCAAGGTTCTATGTACGCACATAATGATTAATTTGTCTCCATATTATCACAAAGCAATGTAACCAAAAAAGCTCTCTTTTCATTATGGATGGCTTCTTACTTATTTCTGTTCAAACTTGTCTGTCGCAAATAGGCAAACAAGCAGATAATTTGATAACAGCTGCAATCTGCAACTCAAGTTATTTGAAATTGAAGTTTTAAAATTTAAGAAAGAATATTTTAACACCAATCAAATCACAATGCCACTGAATGAGATTACTGATAAATGGGGCAAATTTCAACCAGTCCTCACCGCCCATGAAGAATCTCACCAGCCAGAAGCACACTATGTTATACCTCATGGACATAGGGAAAACCTATAACAACTTTGATCCCCAGCCTGTGCTGCATCAGCTGAAAGACTGTGATCAGAGAGAGAAATCAGCCCAAGATTCGGAGTCACAATCACGAACTAGTGAGCACCACTGGATATCGTACACACGTGGATGGAGAAAGGGCTCTCATTCACGATTTCTGCCCAAAGCAGGAAGAATGGCCCTTGCATGGGAGATTTGTCAATTGTGGAACTGCACAACTAGATCAATCAGCACCTTCAGAAGATAAACTGAAGGGAAGGAAAACATAGGGCAGATTCGTCCCCAATTTACACTAACTGCAGATGCAATGGTGGCTTTTCACGCTGTATCGTCCCAAAGCCACCGCATTAATTATGCATTCACGGGAAACACGCCATTTCCATGGCGGGGAGGCTCTCATTCACCCACCACGCCGTCACCACGCGGCTTCATCACGCCGCATGCCATATTTAAAATGCAGCCGTGCGCACAACTCTCAGTTCTTCCAGCCCACGACTGCTGCAAAGAGGACATGATCCTGAAAGGCAAAAAGACTGCAGCCCCCTGGTTCAATGACTCGTCCTTCGAGCGCCTTTTGGACACCATGGAGGCTCTGGCTGCAGGATGGGCAGCAATCTCACTAATCTAGTTTGGGAGGCAGTGGCAGCGATGGTCAGTGCCAATGCCCTGCAAAAGAGGACAGCCACCCAGTGCTGCTACAGGATGAATGGTCTCATGTGTTCCGCCAAGATAACTCACTCTTCTTATCACTCACACACTCACAAACCCAAAACACATCCACAGGGGTCTCACTCCTCAAATGTCACCACCGCTAACTCTCACATACACCCTCACATCTCCATCAGGCTCATATCCTCTCGAGCTTACGTCCTCATCCTGTCCATGGCTCCACTCACCACACAAACATTCCACGCAGTGCCATGTGTCCTGCTCACACTCTCTCCATCTGTTTCCATGCAGGAGAAGCTGACTCACAACAACAGGGGGATGTCCCAGGCCGGGGGTGGAGTAGCCAACATTAGGTCCCTCACTCGCTTTGAGGAGTGTGCCACCGCGCTGACTGGTGAGGATGTGGACCGTGCCTGCGGTGACAGTGAGGTCGGCCGCGAGCACCCTCGTGAGGATCCTGCACTACCTCATCCCTCTCTCAATGCAACTGTGAGTGCTCTCTCTTGCTTTTGACTCTGCTGCCAAACACTAATTATCTCTATTTTGGTTCACAGGGAGCTCTGCCAAGCAACCGACATCCTCAGCCAGCCAGTCCCTCAGCTCCATCCACGTCCTCACCTCCAGCCAAGAGGACATCTCCTACACTGAAGAGCTGGAAATAAGCAGCCTGGAAGTCCCGTCACAGCGCTTACCCACACCCTGCACCAGCACAGAGACACACCTCACTGGAACCTAGATCTAGAACAGGTTTGGGTTCACAATCTGGTGGTCACCACACGCACACATGTCCGCAGCAGGAGGAGGCAGGTTCAGCCGATCTCCCTGGCACTCCGATGACTGTTGGGGATCAGCCACTATAAGGTCTGAGTCAGATGATGAGCCTCTATATTTGGCCTTCCAACTCATCCTGGAGAGTCAGCAGAAGGTGTGGGAACATCACTTAGGGCTGTTGGAAGCTCTCAGCAGAGTGGTACGCAAGTCGGAGGAGTGTGTCCACCGCTCTCTGATGAAGTGGTCTCCACATGTGCGTATGGAGGTCTCCATGGGGAGGATGGCGGATTCCGGGGAGACCCTGGATCAGCAGAACGCGGAGATGTGTGCAGACCTGCACTCTATTGCGGTAGCCATGGGTGAGTTCCTGCAGTGGCAACGTGAGGGGGAAATGGGGCACCTCATCGTCACCCCAGGTGCTCCTCCCCCTCAACGAGTCAGGGAGGAGGAGTGGACGCTGGACACTCTTGGATCATCCACTCAGGCATCTCAGAGGCTGCCCTCTCCCTCCGAGTCCCTTTTGCCTGTGAGCCCCTCAACCCCGTCCTCTGTCACCACAGATGGAGCAGCGGGCCAACGAGTAATTCTGGAGGGAGGAGTGTGTGTGTGTGTGTGTGTGTGGCAGAGCCTTTTGGAACCTCGTGCAAGAACTCTCCCATGCACGTGGATCCTTCTCATATCTCACACACCTCAATGTCCTGAGCATTTTCTATGCTGCCTGCTGGGGCTCACTTTCAGTTGTCCATCTGAGCTGACCTGCATCTCCACCCACCCAATGATCATAATTGCATGCAGCACCTGATCTTACCCACCACAACTCTTGTTTCACTTTCGCTTTGGTCAGTATGGTCTGGATTCAGTTTTTTGTGCGCTGCCCCGCCTTTTCTCCTCCCTCAGTCACCCATTTCCTTTCCATATCACACACCCGCCCACTGGCAGCATCTTCCACCTCCCCGCCGTGACCTACCAGCCACAACACTTTTCCTTCGGGGATGTTCAGGTGAACATGCACGTTCCCTTCCTTCCCAAGAATCCCACCCCCCATCCACATTTACCTCCCTGACCTCCTCCTTCCCACCCCCAGGGTCCATGTCTGTCTCTGAGTCTCCACTAACCACCCTCGCCATGCCTTCTACTGCAACCATCAAACCGTCATCCTCCCACTCTACCGCCTCACTCTGGCCTCGGTTATTCTCCCCCTCCAGCCTTCCTCTCTCCGGACCCCTTGCCCCCCTGGAATCTCTTCCCCCACTTAGTCCTCCCACCCACTTAGTCCCTCCTCTTCTCTGACTCCCTCAGACATTCTTCTTCCGACACCCTTGGTCCTTCCCCCGACTCCTTCCTCCAGCCTTACCTCTTCCTCCAGTCTCACTTTCTCTTCCAGCCTTGCTCCGTCCCCCTTCCCGACTCCCTCAGGCACCCTCACTTCTTCATCATGCACTATTCCTTCCTCCTTCCCGGCTACTTCCACACCCCGGACTCCGTCCCCCCTCCGCACTCCTTCGTTCTCCCAGACTTCATTCCCTCGCCACGCTCCTTCGTCCCCCCGGACTCCCTCCCTCTCCACACTCCTTCCTCCTCCTCCTGGGTTCCCTCACCTCTCCGCACTCCTTCCTCCCCCTGGACTCCTTCCCCTCTCTGCATTCCTTCCCCCCTCCAAACCCCTTCCCTTACACCTTCCACCCCCCCTTACACCTACCTCTCCAGTTGCCATCTTCTCCCCCGTTACCCCCTCCTCCCCCTGTGCTCCCTCCCCCCAACCTCACTCCCCTGACACCTTCATTCCCACCGACACCTTTATTCCCTCTCCCAACCCCACCCCTCGACACCTCTTCCTCTCCCAGTCAATCCTAGACCTTTCTCACCCACCCTCTCATCCATTGTGAGCATCAAGGGTGACTTTCCAACTTCCATGAGCTGCTTCACAGCAGAGCCATGTCCATGAGAATCCACCCAGCATGCCATGGACATTCTTCCAGGATCCTGTTGCTGTCGGGCTCCAGCATCTTCTGCTCCTAGGATGTCCTTGATGTGAGCAAGGCCCTGGCAGTAAGTCCTGACTTTAGCATGTCACAGTTATCAAGATATGCTTTCCTGCCGATGTTGGCGGACAATCCAGCAGCAGGGGGAGATGAGTCTGGCAGGCTGGCCTTTTAATGATATGCTGATGTATTACAATGAGGTTGCTAATGTCCGATGGCGGGGAACGCGTCCCACCATCGACGGGCTGAGTGGACGATTGCAAACTGGTTTTACGACATCATGAAACCGATTTTTGGCCTTCTTGCCATATTGTCCGCTCATGCCACCGAACATACCCGATGCAAAAAATCCCAGCCATAGTTATTTTTCACAAGATTTCCTGTGGCAGTGAATGTTCAAGTTCAGCTTCGACTGCTTACCAGAGTCCCACTGTTGTCTAAAGGTGACAACGATACATCACTGTAAAACAGCGAACACGTTCAATTAATAGGTCACAAGGCAGATCTTACAGATACTAGTCCCCGCTGATATAATTGGCCAGAAATTCCTTTAGACCCATTTTCAGATCTGAAGTGAGAATCACGTGGAATGGGCTTCCCAACCAGGAGGCCTGAGGTTGACCTGAAATTGGTTTTTGGCGCTCATCACAATTTATTTGCTGAGCTGCCAGCTTCTGTCATATCTCCACAGGCAACTTGACCATTTTAAAGAAAGAATATCATACTCCTTTGTATGCAGGAAGAGTTAGAGAGGGGCGTGTGGAAAGGTAGTGGTGTAGAGCGTTGGTTTTTGGTGGGGGGGGGGGGTGGGAGGTGATGGGGAGCTAACGGGTGTACTTTGGAGACAGCAGAACATTCCAGCTCCTCCAGAGCAACAATTTTTACAATTTCTTGTTTAAAACTGGTCACTGAACAATATTAAGCAGAGTGAGCCTGTGATTCCCCAATCTAAACACTTTACAAATCCTTGGCATTACATACAAATAAGACCTTGTAAAATTACCCCGATGCCATCTCTCCAGAAATTAAAGGTTTGTCTCCTGGACACTGCTGAAAACAGCTCTGGAGAAAAATCAATGAGTGCTTAAAACAAACTGTAGTTTCATTTTCTTTGAAAACTTTTGTTTATTTGTTAATTGGAGCTGGGAAAAATAACTTGAACCAGATGAGGTGGTTGGTCACATGATGAAATCTCCAGGAATATGTTCAACCAGAGTTGGTAACCCTAGAAAAGGCCTGGTACCATATCCAATCATTATCCAAATTCAGCAAAGGGGTCAGAAACAGTTGTTAACCCCCTCATTTGTTAGGGCTCTAATGTCTCTTTTAGGTGGCTACCAGGGAATCTTTCCAGCATAATGCAGACTCAGGACCTGAAATTAGCCAACATTGTGGCCACTTTATTTCCCTAAAACAAGCACAATGAGATCTAATTTTTATCCCAATATTGTTAATACTATTAGCAAAACTTGATAACTAGTCAGCAATTTTGTTTTTTCTATCCCAAAATATGCCTTGTGGTGTGTGTGGTTTGGTTTGGTGTGTTAAAGGTATTATCAACCCAAATAACTTGTGCTTTCTGGTCCTCTTAAATTCTCTACCCCTTCAGCCTGTCAGTACTAATTCCCTTTCCAAACACCCCTCATTATCACAGCACATACCTCTCTTTGAGCAACTCACTCAATTCCTGTATCCTTCTGTTTCCTTTCCTCCATGATTACTAACCTCATAGCTAACCTTTCAATACTCTTTCCCAAATTCTACTTGCTCTTCCCCAACTATGGATGCTAAGAGAGAGGCCCCTCAACCTGGACTAGTTTTTCACTTCCTCAACAGCTCTTCCCTTCTTTTCTTTTTCCCTCAGTTTTTTTAAATTGAGTTTTGGAACGAATAATCAACTTAGAATAAGAAGGCAAGCTGTGTGCCTTTCTCTCTCTCCCCATTTGACAAATGTATGCATTTAATGTTCTTCTTCACTAACTCTCTACTAGAGATAAATAGCTGGCTTTGAGACTTAACTGTTCATTTCTTCAGTTTTGCAAATTAAGAAAGCATCCACTTTGACTCTCTGGCTCCAGTGTCCACCTCAACTGTCTCATTTCTCTTAGTATTTTTAAGCTTACAGAAGACAAAATAAACACTGCAACAGATAATCAGAAGTGTAATTTTTCTTCGACTAAACGACGTGAAAGTAGATAAATGTTCCATGTCACTGCGAAAGATGAATTCTTTTAATTTTGTTAAAATTGTGGGTGACAGCATTTTCAGAAAATATTTTGAGCAACCTTTGGAAACCTTGTGAGTAGATTGTACAATGACAGGGTGATATATCCTCACTATAAAATAGCAGCTCATGAGTACATTATAATCTGAAATGAAACAGCCCATCACAGTGCCATCTGCAGGACTAAATGGTACTACAGGTAGAGAAATCAGAATGGGACAACACAGGAGGCCATTCAAACACAGAATTATTCCAGTGCAGGAAGAGGCCATTCAGCCCATCACATCTACACTAGTTCTCTGGATAAGCAATTCCCTTAGTGTCATTCGCTCACCTCTCCGTAACCCTGCTCATTCTTCCTTTCCAGATAACAGTCTAATTCAATTTTGAATGCGCTGATTGAACCTGCCTCCACCCCACACACAGCCAGTACATTCCAAACATTAATCACTTGCTGCGTGAAAAAGTTTTTCCTTATATCGCTTCTTTTGCCAATTACTCTTAAAAGGGACGTCTCATTTTCTATACTTTCAGGAGTGGGAACAGTTTCTCCCTATCTACTCTGTCCAGGCCTCAAGATTTTGGATAAAAACAAAAAGCTACTGTGGATGCTGGAAATCCAAAACAAAAACAGAATTACCTGGAAAAACTCAGCAGGTCTGGCAGCATCGGTGGAGAAGAAAAGAGTTGACGTTTCGAGTCCAACATGACCCTTCAACAGAACTGAAGTATAGTTAGGAGAGAGGTGAAATATAAGCTGGTTTAAGGTGGGGGGTGGGGGGAGAGAGAAGTTGAGGGTGGGGTGGTTGTGGGGACAAGCAAGCAGTGATAGGAGCAGATAATCAAAAGATGTCACAGACAAAAGGATCAAAGAGGTGTTGAAGGTGGTGATATTATCTAAGAAAAGTGCTAATTAAGAATGGAAGGCAGGATACTCAAGGTACAGCTCTAGTGAGGGTGGGGTGGAAAGACTAACAAGGTATTAGTTGTAGATTTAAAAATAATGGAAATAGGTGGGAAAAGAAGAATCTATATAAATTATTGGAAAAAAAAACAAAAGGGAGGGGGAAAAAACGGGGTGGGGATGGGGGGGAGGGGGAGTTTAAGATCTAAAGTTGTTGAATTCAATATTCAGCCCGGAAGGCTGTAAAGTGCCTAGTCGGAAGATGAGGTGCTGTTCCTCCAGTTTGCGTTGGGCTTCACTGGAACAATACAGCAAGCCAAGGACAGACATGTGGGCAAGAGAGCACCGATGCTGCCAGACCTGCTGAGTTTTTCCAGGTAATTCTGTTTTTGCTCAAGATTTTGGATACCTCTCAGGTAATCTCCTTTCAGCCTTCTTTTCTCCAAGGAAAAGAGTCCCAATTTCTCCAATCTATCTTCATAATTGAAATTCCTCATTGCTGGAACCATTCTCGTGAATCTTTTCTGCACTCTGCCCAATGCCTTCATATCCTTTTTAAAGTGCAGCACCCAGAACTAGATGCAATACCCCAGCTGAGGCCGAACTAGTATCCTATACAAGTTCAACACAACCTCCTTGCTCTTGTACTGTATATTCCTATTAATAAAGCCTAAGATGCTGTATGCTTTATTAAACACACTCACAACCTGTCCTGCCACCTTCAATGACATGCCCCAGATCCTTCTGCTCCTGCACCCCCTTTAGAATTGTACCCTTTATTTAATATTGTCTCTCCATGTTATTCCTACCAAAATGAATCACTCCACATTTCTTCTCATTGAACTTCACCTGCCACTTGTCCGCCCATTCCACTAACCTGCCTCACCAAACCTTACAAAGTGCAAAGCAGTAAATCCCATTCCCCACCCTAACCTTATATCCTTGCAATTTTTTTCTCCTTGAAGTATTTATCCCATTCCTTTGGTAGCTACTATTAAATTTATATCCCCATCCTATGTGCAGTGCATTCCAAACCTGTGAGTGAAAAGGCTTTTCCTTGTGTCACCTCTGGCTCTCTTAGCAACAGTCTTAAATCTATGTCCTCATGATAACAAGCCTTCAACCACTGGCTATATTTTCTCTTTATTTGCTCTATCTAAACTTTTCAGGATTTTAAACATTTCTACCAAATATCCTCTTTGTCCGCTCTAAAGGAGAACAATCCCAGCTTCTCCAGTCAATCCATGTAACAGTAATCCCTCATCCCTGGAACTATTCTAATAAATCTCCACTGTATCCTCTCCCAAGCTGTCATGTCCTTCCTAATGTGAAATGCCCAGAATTGGACACAATATGACAGCTGAGATTGAACTAGTGTTTTGTACACATTTAGGGTAACTTCCTGCTTTTTGTGCTTGATGCCCTATTTATAAAGCTCAGGATCCCAACAGCTTTATTAACTATTTTGTTAACTTGTCCTGCCACCTTCAAAGATTTGTGCATGTCCCCCACCCAGGTCTCTCTGTTCTTGTACTCTTTTTAAAATGTACCATTTAATTTGCATTGTCTCTCCTCATTCTTCCTACCAAAACCTATTGTCTCGCACTTTTCTGCATTGAATTTCATCTGCCGCATGTCCCCCACCACCCCTTTTCTTTAGCCTGTCTACATCCTCTCAATGTCTATTACTACCTTTCTCACCAATTACTACACTTGCAAGTTTTGTGTTATGTACAAATTTTAAAATAAAACATTCTACCCTGAAGTCCAAGTAATTAATGTATATCAAAAACAACAGTGATCCTAGTACCTAATGCTGGGGAACATCATTTGTATACCTCTCTTCATTCTGGTAAACAGCCACTCAGCCCAACTCTGTTTTTGATCCCTTAACCAATTTTGTATCCATGCTGCTCCTATCTCTCTATACCCATGGGCTTCAATTTTTCTAACAAGCCACATACATGGTACTTGTCTTTTGAAAGTCAATGTACTCAACATTAAACTGCACTTGCCCTCGACTGCACTCTCTGATACCTCATCAAAATGCTCAACCAAGTTAATCAAACACGATACGCCCTTAACAAATCCGTCTGGCTTTCTTCATTACTCGATACTTGCCCAAATGGCTATTAATTTTCTCCCAGCTTATTGGCTGTTAATTTTCTCCTGGGACTTGTAATGGGTTTTCAACTGAACTGTGTCCCATCCAAATTGAATTTAACACAGAACAGAAATATTGTTTATCTTCTTGAGGAAGGATAATGGCAACCAAACATGTGAAAAAAAATTGCATGAATAATCTGGCTTGTTTTGTGGCAAGTGCTAGTTTCTGATCGGTGGATTTGAAAGAAAAAGCAGAGAGTTAGTTGGAGGAATGCTGCTTTTGGGAGTTTTAACTTTCCCAATCAGTGTTGGAATGAATCAGCACTAAACGCATATGAGTTCTAGTACAACACACGCTATGTGTGACACACTTAAATATAATTGATATTTTTTAAATATGATGGACAGTGAATTTTCGGACTATGGAGAGATGACAGATCCAAGAGGTTAAATAGGTTCTGCATACAAGATTCAAATGCATTGGCAAAGTAATTCCTGATGGCCTTTTTTAGAAAATGGAATGTAAGCTGCAGAAGCTGCAGCTTGCAGATAGCAGGCACATTAAAGAAAATAATCATTACCAGCCCAAACCATTACTGCTCATTTTGAGCATAAATCCCAGTAAGAAACTAGCGTACCTTGCACAAATCGTTCTTTCTTTTCCCCCCCGACAGTTGAGCCTTGCACTCAAAGGTTGTTGCATCTTGAACATTCAGTGCACTGTACATGTCCTACACGTTACAAGGACCAGAACTGAAAGGTTATAACTATCAGAAAAGGTCAAACTGAATAGCGTTCTTTTCTCTAGGGAAGAAAAAGATTTTGGGGTGAGCTGCCGGAGGTCTTTAAGGTAATGATAGTGTTTGAAAGGGTACACATGTGGAAGATATTTGTGGGGAGGTCCAAAGCTTGGGGCCATGATAATCACGAATAAATCCAATCAGAAATTTAGAAGCAACATCTTTAGTCGGAGACAAAAACAGAATTACCTGGAAAAACTCAGCAGGTCTGGCAGCATCGGCGGAGAAGAAAAGAGTTGACGTTTCGAGTCCTCATGACCCTTCAACAGGACTGGAACTTCTGTTGAAGGGTCATGAGGACTCGAAACGTCAACTCTTTTCTTCTCTGCCGATGCTGCTAGACCTGCTGAGTTTTTCCAGGTAATTCTGTTTTTGTTTTGGATTTCCAGCATCCGCAGTAGTTTTTTGTTTCTATTCAAATTCATTTTCATAGAGATCTCAAAGTGAACTTTCACCCCGTCAATTGTAATTAGAATTCTTCAAACTTAAAGTTTATTGTCTACTCTATTGTGCTGTACGGTTCCAAAATTCTTTTTGATTTTGCTTACCATGCAGCACCCCCAACCCACCCACCCACCCACCCATCTCCATTCTCACTTTCACCCATGGACCTACCTGAAGATTAAAAGATTTTGGTCAGAACATGTATAGGATGTTCAGTCCCTTGAGTCTGTCCCACCAGTCTTAGATTATGACTGATCTGTACTGTAACTCCATTTACCTACCTTTGGAGTATCGCCCACTACTCTTACCTAACTAAGTCTATCAATTTCGTTCTTGAAAATTTCAGTTGACCAGCATTCACAGACTTTTGGGGGAAAGAGTTCCAGATTTCCACTAGCCTTTGTTTAAAAAGAAGCTTTCATTCATTTATGGTAATAGTAAAATCTTAAGAAGCCATGTGGGATCAACCATTATTTCTACTCAGGCCATCTTCTCCACTGCATGTTTTTATTGTGCGACAATGGCCTTCAGGGAAGGAAACCTGCCATCCTCACCCGGTCTGGCCTATATAACTCCAGTCCCACACCAATGTGTGTTGCTCTACAGCTCTCTGAAGTAGTGCAGCAAGTGAAGCTCATTCTACATTCTGGGGAAACTAGGGATGGACAATGAAAGCTGGTCTTGCCCGTGACCATAACAGCCTGAGACCAGATAATAAAAAGAAAAGTTCTTATTGAGCTGGTTATTGAAATTAAACTCGGTATTCCCCACCCCTTTGTTGTACGTGGCTGTACCTCCAGATGTTCCTCCTCATTCTGTTGTTTTAGTTCCTCCAGCACTGCAGCTAGCATTCGGCTGAATGCTGTCTGGTTTGGGCTATGCCAGGGAGCTAATGGATTGACAGCCACTTTGGAGCTTTGACTAGTAAGAATGTGAGCTGCACAGATCTATGAGTGTGGGCGGAGGCATCCCAGATTTGCACTAAGTGTGGTAGCAGGCGTGAAAAAAGTCGTTTTACCCGGCTGCCACAATGGGGGGTTTTCACGCCGTGTTGTCCTATTCCTGGTGCATCCCGCATCATTAATAATGAATTCATGGGAAATATTCCAGATCGCTGACTGGCAGGCTCGGATTTCTCCGCGACACCATGACCTCAGCGCTTCCTCGCTCCAGGCACCATATTTAAAAGGCATGTCTACAGACCAGGACTGCTCCAGGCGACAGGTGGCCCCAACAGCAAAGACGATGATAGCCTCCAACTTTAGTGACGCCTCTCTGGGGTGCCTGCTGAATGCAGTGGAAGGCCACCACAATGCCGTCTACCCCCGCTCTGGCCACAGGAGGTCCACCAGAGTCACCTATCTGGCCTGGGAGGCAGTGGCAGTGGTGGTCAGTGCCAACGGAGGACAGAGGGGGTCAGCCATCCAGTGCAGGAAGAGGGTGAATAGTCTCATCTGTTCCTCCAGGGTAAGCGAACCACCTCATCACTTTCAACTTACACACTCACAAACCCATCACACATCCACAGGGATCTCACACCTCAAGGGACAACACCACTAACTCTCACACACACCCTCACACCTCCATCAGGCTCATATCCTCTCGAGCTCACGTTCTCATCCTGTCCATGGCTCCGCTCACCACACAAACATTCCACGCAGTGCCATGTGTCCTGCTCACACTCTCTCCATCTGTTTCCATGCAGGAGAAGCTGGCTCACATCAGCAGGGAGAGGTCCCAGACTGAGGGTGGAGTGGTCGACATTAGGTGCCTCACTCGCTTTGAGGAGTGTGCCATCGCGCTGACTGGTGAGGACATGAACCGTGCCTGCGGTGACGGTGAGGTCGGCGGTGAACACCCACGTGAGGATCCTGCACACCATCATCCCTCTCTTAATGCAACTGTGAGTGCTCTCTCTCCTGCTTTTGACTCTGCTGCCATGCACTAATTATCTCTACTTTGGTTCACAGGGAACTCTGCCAAGCGACCGACATCCTCAGCCAGCCATTCACATTAACCTCCCTGACCTCCTCCTTCCCATCCCCAGGGTCTGTGTCTGCATCCAAATCCCCACCAACCACCCACGCCGTCACTTCTACCACTACCTATGAACTCTCCCTCCCTACTGGCTCCTTTTACGTCCTCTCATACTCACCTTTCCCTTTAACCTCGCTCCCCAAGTGGCAGTCATTGACTCCACAGACCACTGCCTTTCATGTTCACTTGGACATCCCCCACCCTCACTCCCTCCTCCACCCTCACTCCCTCCTCTCCTTGACGCCTTCCTCCTCCCCGGACACCTCCCCCCCCCCCCCCCCCCCCCCCACCCACCCACCCCCAAACCCCCTCCTCCCCCCGGACACCTTCCCCCCTCCAATTTCCTCCGTAGCCCCCCCTCAACTCCCTCCTTTACACCTTCCTCCCCCTTAGACCTACCTCCCCACCAGCTGCATTTCCCCCCGTTATAGCCTCGTATTCTTCGTACTCCTCCCTCGTATTCCCTCCTCCCCTTCCCAACCATCCCACCCAACAACGTTCCCCCCCACCCCCGCACAACGTTCCCCCCCACCCCCCCCTCCCAATCTCACCACCCCCCCAGGTACACCTTCCTCTCGCTGTCAAACCTAGACCTTTCTCTCCAAAACCCCCGGTACACCTTCCTCTCCCACTCACAGCTGGACCATCCTCTCCCCGATCTTGACAATCATCTGTAGCAGCCCATGGCCAAGGCCGTGATGTTCTGGAGCAGACCCGAGACATCAGCGGAGACCTCCTACCTTCCGTGAGCTGCTTCGCGGCCAAGCCATGTCCCCGTGAGGATGCATCCAGCATGCAGTGCACATGTTCCTCCAGGGTCCAGTAGCTGTAGAACTCCAGCATCTCCTGCTCCTCAGATGTCCGCCATCTGAGCAAGGCCCTAATGGTAAGTCCCAACTGCTGCACATCACACCTGTCCAGCTGTGTTCTGGGTCAACATAACGGTACATCTGGTGTGGGGGGACAATTCCAGTCGGACCTTACTTTGCATCCCATTATCGGGATACAAACTGGGTTCACGCGGGCCTCCGGTGGGATTCACATTCTGCCATGGTGGACAGCATCGGATGATCCCACTGTGCTTTCATGCCAACATGAAGCCAATCTTTGGCCTTCTCACCATATTGCCCCCCGCCCAATGCCAATGAGGCTGGAAAATTCCAGCCTGAGTAAACTTCAGTGTCAGCAATTCCAATACTGGAAAATCTGCTCTTAAAAGCTGGTGATTGAAACCTTGATTTTTTTTTTTTGGAGGTGGTTCTCATGTTCAAAATGGTGGAAATGTAGAGAAAAAAACAATGCATTTCAAACCTTCTGATTTCCCCCCCCCCCAAAAAAAAAACAGATTTGGAAGGTAATAAAGGATTATATTGGATAGAAAAAGAATAACATAGAATTCAATAAATCTACAGGCAAAATCTTAGGGTCCCGCCAGCAGTGGGAAGCTTGACAGACGATACCAGGGATGAAAGAGTTTAGTTTGAGAGATTGGAGGAGCTGGGTTTGTTTTCCTTTGAATAGAGAGGTAAGAGAAGCCCAAATGGATGTTTTTAAAATTATGAGGAGTTTTGATCAAACGAGTAGGGAGAAACTGTTTCCACTGACAACTGAGTTGTTAAGCAGAGATCATCAATTTAAAATAATTGGCAAAGGATTTAGAAGGGAAAGAATGAGAAATTTCTTCCCGCAGAAGGCTGCTAAAGTGTAGAACCGAGTACCTGAAAGGGTAGTGGAATCAAATTCAGTAGGAACTTTCAAAAGACAATTGGGCGTGTACTTCTAGAGGACTCACTTGCAGGGTTACAGGGAGGAAACATCGATGTAGAACTAAATTGGACTGCTCTTTCAAAGAATCAGCACTGAAACAATGGGCCAAATGGCCTTCGTCTGTGCTTAAAGAGTCTATGGGCAGAATTTTACGGCCCCGTTTCAGCGGGGGCGTGGCCGTAAAATGTGGTGAGACATTCTAAACCTCCTTGGCTTCGGCGGGAATGTAAAATCTCGCTGCCGTAAAATTTCGCCCTATGATTCTATGCTGTGTCAGGGAGACTGCTATAAGAGACCTTTCACCAAAGAGCTATAGGGGAAGTTAGAGAGGCTTGCCTCAGACCACTCTTATGCAACCAGAAAAAAGAAACATTGAAAAAGATCTGATTGAGGGTAGCTGGTCTACCCACTTAGCCAGGGAATGGTTTGTGACCTGAGAAGGCCTATGGGGAGCAGAGCAGCCTCAAGGTCATTAAATTCTATAGGGCTTGTACAAGTTTCCCATTGGAGTTACGTGGAGGACCAGTAGAATCCTCACAAAATTTCAGGGCATGAAAATTAGAATGTCATCCAAAGATAACCACATTATATTTCCTAATTATCATAAATTGGTTCTACTGCTGTTCTCAATCCAATTCATTAAAAAAAATCTTTCTAGCGAACATGAATCAATAAGCAATAATCACCTGTCAATATATACTGGGCAGTTGCATTTTAAATAGATTTCTTTCTTAATTCTTACATAAACCATGAAGTCTCAACATTCAAACAATCAGCGACATTGGCACATCCAAAATATGAGACTCCCTCAGGCTCTTAAACCTTTAGGGAAATAGAACCAAATTGAATTGGTTAGATACAGCAAGTCAAAGGACTGGCATTGTTAGTATGACTCATCACTACAGACTCTTCTAGAATGCTTGTGTACCTTCTCTGAGTTTACAATAATTTAAAAGCTGTCTTACTTTGTTTGGATCTTCGTAAACGACTTCGTAAATTACTTTCAGACTCAGTTACTGTAAATATCTGTCAGGTGATATTGTATAAATTGGTTTTAAAATAAATGCTTTATGAGCTGAGGCTTTTTTTTGTAGCTTATTTGCCATTGATATTTTTGCATGTTTTGGTTGATTCATTTACAATGCTGTTTCATTTCTTACTTTAGTTATCATCTTTAAAGCAGAGAGAACGAGAATATAATGAAACAGAAAAATGGGCCAGTGCAAAGACTGGTGACCCAGTTTATTTACCATAGCACTGCGCTCATCATTCAGCTGCTTTAATTTTCCTATTTGAAACCTGGGTAACATAGCAGATATAATGCAGGGAAATGAATTCAACATATCACTGCAGCTATCACTGTGGAGATGATACGCTTTACTGCCGCCTGCTACAATACAATAATATTGAACTCTCCATATACTGAAAATCCTTTGACCTATCTTTCTTTGATATCTGGCCCTCGACCAACATCACTTTAAATAAAGGTCATCTGCTCATTAGCTCATTGCTGTTTGTGGGAGTTTGCTGTGTGCAAATTAGCTGTTATGTTTCCTACATTAGATTGACTTCAGACTTTACAATATATTAGTTGTAAAGTGCTTTGGGGCATCCTGAGATTGTGAAAGGTGCTATATAAATGCAAGTCTTTTTCTTTTAGTTTTTCATTTTTTTTTAGGCAGATTCTGGTTTTAAGGTCACTCAACTTCCTGGCAAACCTAATAGTGCATCCCAAACAGCGTTTGCAATGAACAACACGCACGGAATCTATTACTGCCACCATTTAATCCTTTTGATTACCTCTGGTAAACCACTAATATTTATTCCTAACTTATTTTACACATTGTTTAGTCTATCCCCTACTGAGAATGCAAACAAACAAGCAGGGTCAAAAAATACAGCTGAATGACCAAAATAAAAATAATCTGGGTAACAGATCAAGGAATAATACTCAACTCAGGCAATCATATATATTTACATGGTCCATACCTCCTGTAGAATATTTTACAGGAATTTAACGTAGGAAGCAAAAAAAAACGTTGTTAGCAGTGACAGCTATCCTGATACATGACGCCTCCATTGCCTTCTCAATTAAATATATAATTAATGCATTGACAAACATTAAAAATTTAAAAACAATGTTCCCAATATTGAAACAAAGTTTCAGTTTCAACTGAGTTGAAAGATAGTTATTTCCACAGCTGCGATCCTTGCAAAACTAAGAGAAAATAGAATGGTTTTAAACTCGTGGATTAAATCGCTGTCAGGCATGGAATGAAATCAAAACCCCCAAAATGCACCATCAGGATTTTGTCAAGTAAGCAGAAATTGCCATTGCTCCACGAAAGGCATAATATTGAGAGATCTTTGGCACAATACACAAACAGGTGGCACACATACAGCTAAGGGCAGTCTTTGTTTCTGCAATGTGTAATGCACTGAAGACTGAAAGCGATCCAAACTGGACAAAATGCAAGGCATGTTTGCAGAAACCCAAAATGGTTCAATTTAAGGCCCTTCTGGGAGAAAAGAATGGTTCTGGTTGCTGTATGCAGCAACTTTGTAAATGCAATTAAAAATGCCACTACACATGACCACTACTGCAAGATCTTCACCCAGGGTCTGTGCTCTCTTATATCACCAATGTGAACTGATCAGAGATTTCATTCTATAACTTTCAGTCAAGTTCTGACTCCTACAAGCACAGGAGAAGGATTTTTGGCCCACTATTACTCCTGTAAAAGCTATCTGCTTAACCCATGTTCTATCGCCATACATTTTTTCTTTTCCAAATATTTATCCATTCCCATTTTAGAAGTGACTCTGGATTCTGCTTCCATCACTGGTTTTTGGTGGTGTATTTCATCTCACTACAACTCTCTGCATAAAACAAATGCTGCCAGCTTCTCCCTTTGTATTTTTGGTGATGTTTGTAAGTTTACAATCTCTAATTCAAACCCTTTAATAATTTTGAAGAACTTCATCAGATCTTCTTTTAATTGTCCGTGTTGGTAAAGAAAGATTCTCTGCTGAGCCTGCTATATGATGAGGTAATCGATATGTCAGCTAATGCCACGTTCTGGCCTGGATTTTCAAGGTCATGGAAACTCTAGGAGCTTCCAAAATGGCAGGCGGGACGTGGATCTGGAAGTCCCGCCCCCATTTCCAGGTCTTATTTTCACCAGGGACGAGGGGAACGGTGTGGGATTTGAATCCCCTACGTGGGAAACCCGGACTCAGCAAGTCTATTTGAACTCAGTGTTCAATTCAAACAGACCCTATTTTCACTGGAGCAAGGGCCTTAACTCGCAGGATGGGAGGTACAAATCTTCAGAGAGGTTGTAAATGCTCTTGAAGGGCGAATAAGGTTTGTACAACTGTCAAGTGGTTTAAATGGCCGGGCCTTTAAAAATTGAAAATAATTGTTTGCCTGTGTCTGTCTGAAAAAAACCTGTTACAGCAGTTTCAATAGCTATTCATTAACACCTTAAGTGCTATCATCATAGCATTATTAATGTTTGGCTGCTTTTCACCACCTATCATTATTACAGTGGGGGTTGTAAGTTCACAATTTATTTGACAGCTCATATAGGTTATTAAAGGATTGGTTGTCTTTGATGTGGGTTATGGATACAAATGTTTGTTTTTATCAGGAATTATGTATTTGAAGGTATTTAAATGTATTGAATGGGCTTTCTTGAATGGGGTTTTTGTTTATATAGTGACGCCTGTAATAGATATTTAGAGCTTTATTTCATTTCATCTCAGCATGGCTCCTGAGTTCTGCCTATGGTGGATACTGGGCGAGTTGGCATGGTGGGTGTAAGGGCAAAGGATGATGGGGGAAATGAGTTGGTGTGAGATGACACTAGGTTGGCATTGGGACATAAAGGGGCCATGGGTTGGCATGGAGGACATGAGGTGCAATTGGAGGTGAGTGGGGCATGGATTGCCATGAGTTGTCATGGGCATGAGGAGTGAATGGGAGGGTGTGAGGGGGTAAGGACTCGAGGTACCAACATTTAAGAAAACAAAAACAACTGGGATGAAGTCCCAGAGAACCAAGACAGGCCTTTTAAGCTGCCCACCTTGGCATTTAGCAGCCCCGTGGCTGCCTCTGATCAGCGTCCAGGGGACAGCGGGCCTGATTCCATCCCGCTAACCCCCGCCACCCCCCGGATGAAGATCCCGCTATTCAGGGCACTTCTTTCCAAGTCAGGTGTGGTGAGCCGGGAAGTTTCCCGATTCCGACTACCTGACTCGGGAGCAAAAATCCAGGCCTTTTAGAAGAGGAAAACATGTGACAAACAGCTTTCTGCTAGTCATTGCAGCCAGTCATCAGTAAACAAGAAAGACTTTCATTTATATAGCACCTTTCACAAATTCAGGACATTACAAAGCATTTTACAGCCAATGAAGTATCATTGAACTGAAGTCCCTTTGCAATTTAGGAAGTGTGGAAGCCAAATTTCACACAGCAGGCAGATAAATGGTCTGATAACTCTTTTTTGGTGGTGCTGATTGAGAGGTAAATATTGAGTAGGTCACCAGAGAGAGTTCACCTAATTTTCTTCAAAAGATTGACATGGAATATTCGACGTCCATTTGAAGGAAGATGGGACCTTGGTTGAATGTCTCATCCTCTGCAAATGTAGTCCTCCTTCAGTACTGCACTGGAGTGCCAGCCCAGAATCTCTGGAGTCATGTTTGAACCAACAACCTCCTGAATCAGAGGCAAGAGTGTTACCATCGAGCTGAGACCTATGCAAGCACATATTGCGCAGTGAGGTAAAAAAATAATGCTCAGCCAAACTGTGAAGGCAAATTAATTCAATCAATGTTGGCACAAGAGCTAGGTATCCTTGGGAGGGCTGATCAAATCAAAGATCAAAAGTAATTAAGGAACTGGTAAAAGTAGGGATACAGGCATAAAGGAAAGCCATCTAATGAGTGTACTTTGTGGACCCAATTAGATGAAATGCTGAATGTTGGAGGCCAACCATAAAGCGAAATAATATGGGGTATATTTTCAACCCGAAAATTAAAATTGGGCAGTTTCTGAACTGCTGTGTCAGTTTTACATCTGTTAAAAATGTACCCTACAGGATTCTAGAAACAAAATAACTGTGGTATCATCATTAATGAGATGCTAGAATCTATCATGGGAAACTGCATTCAAATAAGTCTGATTGTACGACCTTAAGCCACCACAGCCATTCAGTTGAAACATTTCAAAGAAAGACACAATGTGGGAATTTTGCACATTACAACTGCGTAATGGCTGAATGGCCAGTGAAGAGCATTGGGAGTTTTCAAACATGTGAACAAGTTTTTTTCCTTTGGGATATTTAGTTCAGGGAAACACTCAAATCAGAAAATCTTTATTTAGGAGAACTTGTGGAGAGTTAGTCTGGACATTCTGAACAGCTCCACCTGACTGAGTTTCTTACTTCAACTTTTAACGACTCTCAGAGTTATTTGAAATCTATTTACCAGAGTGAACATTCAGCTTGGATCAACCCTGCATAATATGAACATACAAACATATGAATTAGGAGCAGGAGTAGGCCACATGGCTCCTCGAGCCCGCTCTGCTATTCATTAAGATCATGGCTGATCTGACTGTAACCTCCTCTCCATATTCCTGCCTACCCCCAATAACTTTTCAGCTCCTTGTTAATCTATAATCTATCTAACTCTTCTTTAAAAATATTCAAAGACTCTGCTTCCACCGCCTTTTGAGGACGAGAGTTCCAAAGACTCTCATCCCTCAGAGGAAAAATTTCTCCTCATCTCTGTCTTAAATGGGCGACCCCTAATTTTCAAACAGTAGCCCCCAGTTCTGGATTCTCCCACAAGGGGAAACATCGTCTCCACATCCACCCTGTCAAAACCCCTCAAGATCTTAAAGGTGTCAATCAAGTCACTTCTTACTCTTCTAAACTCCACTGGATACAAGCCTAGCCTATCCAACCTTTCCTCATTATACAACTCGCCCATTCAAGTATTAGTCCAGTAATGAAGCTCTGAATGGCTTCTAACGCATTTACACCTTTCCTTAAATGAGGAGACCAATACCATACACAGTACTCCCGATGTGGTCTCACCAATGCCCTGTACAAATGAAACATAACCTCCCTATTTCTGTAATCAATTCCCCTCAAAATAAACAATAACATTCTATTAGCTTTCCTAATTATTTGTTGTACCTGCATACTAACCTTTTGTGATTCATGCACTAGGACACCCAGATCCCTCTGAATCTCAGAGCTCTGCAATCTCTCATCATTTAAATCAGGCTTGTCCAACCTGTGGCTTGTGGACCGAAGTCCCTCCATATGGCCCCGGAACGATTGTTGAAAATGGTGGTAAGATGGCTCACCGTGCTTGAAGATTTCTTCATGGGCCAGCTCCTCCAATCACAGCCTGTTTTTCTCACTATTGAGCCTATCAGCATCAAACATGGGAGAGAAACAGGTTGTGATTGGAGGAGCAGCACACGCCGGCAACTGAGAGTATTTGAAGATAGACAGAGTTTGGAGTGCATGTTCACCATGCCTTCCCGTGGCTACCCGTGCTCTGCCTTCCCCAGGCTCTCCCCTGCTACTCCCCACATACCACCAGTTCTCCCCTGCTTTCCCCGGTTCTCCCCTCGGCATGCACCTGCATTCGGGCGCCACTAGGTCTCAGGCCTCGCTCCAGTTCACATTGCACCTACTACCACCCCCAAGCCAATTTTGAGAGTGATGGTGATTGAGTGAGTGTGCTGGTAAGTGAGAGAGTGTGAGGGTGTGAGTGAGTGTGAGGGTAAATGAGTGAGGGTGTGAGAGTGTGACAGTGAGTGAGTGAGTGAGTGAAAGTGAGGATGGGTGAGTTTGAGATGGTGGGTGAGTGAGTGAGTGTGAGTGGGTGGGTGTGTGAGAGTGGGTGAATGAATGTGTGAGGATAGGTGAGTGTGTGAGTGTGCGCGTGTGAGGGGTGTGTGTGTGCATGAGAGGGCGGGTGAGTGAGTGTGAGACGGTGAGTAAGTGAGAATGTGAGTGAGTGTGAGGGTGGGTGAGTGTGTGCATGTGCATGAGAGAGGGTGGATGAGTGAGTGTGTATGTGTGTGAGGGTGAGTGAGGGTTAGTGTGAGAGTGTTAGTGGGTGAATGAGTGAGTGTGAGGGTGAGTGAGTGTGAGGGTGGGTGAATGAGTGTGAGGGGGTAGGTGAATGTTTGAGTGTGCGCGTGCGAGGGAGGGTGGAGTTTGTGCATGAGAGGATGGATGAGTGAGTGAGTGAGTGAGTGTGAGAGGGTATGTGTGTGTGAAGGTGTGAGTGAGTGTGAGGTTGGGTGAGTGGGTGAGTGAGTGTGAGGGTGATTGCGGGTCTGAGTGTGAGGATGGGTGTGAGTGTGTGAGGGTGAGGGTGAGTGAGTGTGAGTGAATGAGTGAGTGAGTGGCGGCATGTGGGTGAGTGAATGCATGTAGATGAGCTCGTGCGCCTGTGTGTGAGTGTGGGTGCGTATGAGCACGTGTGTGTGAGAGAGCGGGTTAGTGCATGCACGCATGAGTGGGCACTTGTGTGAGGGTGTGGGTGCGCGTGCGCCTGTGTCTGTGCGTGAGAGAGGGGGGTGTGATAGAGAAGGGAGTGTGTGTGTCTGGCTCAGTCCCTATCACAAAGTTCTCATTCACCCTCACCCCCACACACCAGCAGGCACAGTGGGTGAGGGTAAGTGAGTGTACCATGAGACTCGGAGTGAGCTGGACACACACACTCTCATCCTCTCACACTCAAATAGTCGTCTTTATTTATTACTCATTTTTAATTACTAATTTATTGTTGTGATTTTTTTTGCTCAGCAAGTTGTTTCTAATCATCCATCAGTTTTTTTTTTGAAATTCATGTTTAATGTTGTGCCAAACCTTATATTCCCGAAATTTGTTCATTGCCCCACCACCCTGCAAGTGTGAGAAAAATCAAAATGTGCCCCCACCCCCACCAAACGAGAAAAGGTTGGACAAGCCTGATTTGGATATGCCTCTTTTTTATTCTTCCTGCCAAAATTTCACATTTTCCCACATTATGCTCTATTTGCCACATCCTTGCCCACTTAACCTATCTATGTAATTTGTAGCCTCCTTATGTCCTCTTCACAAATTACTTGCTATCAGCAAATTTAGCAACCACTCCTTCAGTTCCTTCATCCAAATCATTTATACAAATTGTAAAAAGTTGAGGCCCCAGCACTGGTACCTGTGGCACACCACTCGTTACATCTTGCCAAACTGAAAAAGACCCATTTATGCCTACCCACTGTTTCCTATTAGCTAATCAATCTTCTATCAATGCCAATATGTTACCTCTCACACCATGAACTTCAATTTTCCAAAAGAACCTTTGATGTGGCACCTTATCAAGTGCCTTCTGGTAACCTAAATACAGTACATCTACTGGTTACCCTTTATCCACAGCACATGTGATTCCTTCAAAGAACTCCAATAAATTGGTTAAACATGTTTTCCCTTGCAGAAAACCACGTTGACTCTGCTTGATTACCTTGATGTTTTTTTTTTAAATGCCCTGCTATAATATCTTTAATAATAGCTTCTAAAATTTTCCCTCTAACAGATGTTAAGCTAACTGGCCTGTAGTTTCCTGCTTTCTGTCTCCCTCCCTTTTTGAATGAAGGAGTTACATTCACTATCTTCCAATCTAATGGAACCTTCCCCGTACCCAGGGAATTTTGGAAATTAAAACCAATGCATCAAATATCTTACTAGTCACTTCTCTCAAGACCCGAGGGTGAAGTCCATCAGGACCCAAAGATTTGACAGCCTGCAGCTACAACAATTTGCTCTGTGCCACTTCCCTGGTAATTATAATTTTCCTGAGTTCCTACTTCCCTTCCAATTCCTGATTTGCAGCTCTTTCAGGGATGTTGCTTGTATCCTCTACAGTGAAGACCGATGCAAAATCCCTGTTCAATTCATCTGCCGTCTCCTTATTTTCCATTATTAATTTCCCTGACTCAGTTTCTACAGGACCTACACTCTGTTAACTCTTTTCATTTTTAAATAGCTATAGAAACTTTTACTATTCGTTTTTATATTTCTAGCTAGCTTTCTCTCATACTCCAATTTTTCTCTCCTTATTAATCTTTTTACCATTCTTAGCTGTTCTTCGTATTCTGTCCAATCTTCTGATCTTTGCACAATTATATGCTTTTTCTTTAAGTTCGATACTGTCTTTAACTTTTTTAGTTAGCCACGGATGGTGGGTCCTCTGCTTAGAATTTTTCTTTCTTCTTGAAATGTATCTATTCTGTGTGTTCTGAAATGTTCATTTAAACGTTTGCCATTACATCTCTATTGGTCTATCCCTTAACCTAGTTTGCCAGTGCACTTTTTCAAGCTCTGCTTTCATGCCCTCATAATTGCCCTTGTCTAAGTTTAAAATACTAGTTTGGATCCACTTTTTTTCTCCCTCAAACTGAGTGTAAAATTCAATCATGTTATGATCGCTGCTACCACTCTGCGGTTATCAATTAATCCTATCTTGTTGCACAATCCTGAAAAGCTTAATAAACCTCAATGTCCATTTTTCTGAACTTGGATTCATCATATTCAAAATCAAAGGAAGAGCTTATATTTATATAGCACCTTTTACAACCCCAGGACATCCTACACATAATTAGGTTACCAGATTCGCACAAACAGTACAATTTTACCAATACCTGAAGGGAAAGTCAGTGGAGTTGTTGATGGATTGGACAAATTAAAACTGATGCCCGTTAGCCTGCCTTGAGGTTTCTGAGTAATAGAAATGTCTGCAATGAAATTGAAAGCTTATTGACTCAGCACAGAAAATTTCTGACAGGAGCAGAATGGTGGAAAGGAGACTGCAGTTCAGACATGATTGCTTATCTACCTGAAAGTGAAATTGGAGATTATTGTACATTCCAAGACAATTAGGGGGAACGCTAAGGAACACAACACCAGTGGTGATCAGCCGAGTAAGAAATTGGAAACTTCTGGAGGCTACTGGCAGAGGCCAAGTTCAGCGGAATAAAAAACTTTCCTGTGGGTTGAATCATTATCTTGCAGTAGAATGATCCTTCAAGGGGGTAATCAAAATTCAGACAGAAAATCGGGCAATAATTTTCACCACTGATTGCACCCTATTATCAACAGTAATATTGCATTGCAAGGTTCAAATCTTACAGCAAGCTCACAATACTATATTGTGACGCATGATTTAAATCAATTTGTAATTTCCACTTCAGGTAGGTGCACAATGGTATTTTTTTTAAAAATCCATTTGTGCTGAAAGATCTCTCTCATTTATATGTCCATTAAATGACAGTCCCAGTTTATTAATGATTCAAATCTATTATATTTAAATATTGGTCTGGCCTCCTGCTGAAAGCTATGAAGTATACCATGTTTGCCACAGAGTGTATTGGCTTCTTTGTCCGTTTAAAGGTCCGTGCCTCCTGGCTGTCAATTTTGAATGTTCAGATTAACGTCTATCCAATAAAGCATTTCAATTGCTTTGACGGCCAACTGTCTGAATAATTTGAACTTTTACTAAATTAGAGGGAATTTGCCTTGCACGTATTCATGTCCACAAGGATAAACATAAGCAGGTCACTCCATGACTCGTGGTCTATTTAATTCACTGCCATATTGATAAATCTTACATAAAATGCACCCGAGAAACAAATCATTTCTGCCACAGCCTACATAGGAACAGCAGTAGGCCATTCATCCCTAGAAACTGATTTACCATTCACATAGATCATGGCTAAGCTGCATCTCAAAGAAAGGCTTGCAGTTAGATAGCATCTTTCATGATTACCGGACAGCTCAAAAACCTGGATTTTCGCTCCCAGGTCAGGTTTGCAGAGTCTGGACGATTGCAACCCAGGAGAAAGTGCCACAGAAGATCAGGTTTTCGATCTGGCGGGGTGGGAGGGGGTGAAAACAGGAGTCATGACGGGCAACCCCAGGACAAGTGTGGAGTTGCTAGGTGTAGAGGCAGGCTGGGCGGAAGGCCTGCCTCGGTGCACCAGCACTGTGTTAGAAGTTTAAAACAAATAATGGAACATAAATCAGCCCTCCATTCCATACCCTCCCACACTCCCCATGCCTCATCCTTGTCAATCCATGCCACCTCATTCTCACCAGTCAACCCCCACGGTGTCTCATGCCCTCCATGCCAACCTATGTCCCCCATCCAAACACTCATGGCCCTTATTAGATCCTATGGCTACTTAGTGCCAGCCTATACCCAACACTCTTTGCCCTTACACCTACCATGTCAATTCACCCAGTATGCACAATGGGCAGACCCATGCTGAGATGTGTCTATTGAAGAATTCACCATTTAAAAAAAAACTCTCTAATTGATAAAAACCCATTCACTACATTTAACTTTCTTTAATCCCTTACAAAAACAAGCATTGGAATTCATAGATCCACTCATCTGGAGTTGTCAATCAAACTATGAAATAACAATAACCCCATTGTGATAATAAAAGGTTGTGAAATCAATCAAGGAGCACTAATCTGGGAATAACCCTCAGGTTTATATCAACAGACAGTGTGAAATAGCAAGCACTGATTTTTTTTTAACACTGCAGATTTTCTTTCAAATATTTAAAGGGCAGAAGTTTTAAATGCCTTGACAACTCCATTTGATAGCTCTTTTGACAGTTCAAATGAACTTAACACTTCCAATGAGCTTAAGCAGTTTTTACACACATTCATGTCTATTTTTTTAAATCCCAAAGGGCACTCTACCTCTCCCACAAGGTCCTTGACCTCTCTTTAAAAGCAGCTAACCTTCCTTAAATGTGTCCTGGGATCATATCCAAAAAGGTACCTTACCTCTGTAAAGAACTCTGGTAGCTTTAGGCCTTCTCCTACCAGGTCTAAAGTGCACAAATCATGTTTCAGACATCCCACCAGCGAAAAATAGATCAGCCTGAGGCAGCTGCATTTTGACATGTGTAGTTTCCTCTGAGAACCATGGATGTGCATATTAGAACCTGCCTCATTACCCCACCCAACCCAACACCCCCACCCTGTGAAAATGGTAGATGTCATGTTTGGGGTCGGAACTTCTGGATTTAGGCCTCCGCCCTCATCTTCGCAATGATGGAGAGTCTTTACAAAAACTCAGGCCAAAGTGTTTCAAAGCCAATGAAGTACATTTAAAGGGTAGTCACTGTTGGAAAGTAGGAAATGTAGCAGCCAATTTTCACAAGTCAAGCTCCTACAAATGGCAATGTGATAATGACCAGATAATCTGAGGGATAAATATTGGTCAGGATCATTTAAAATATATACCAATACCATTTACCTATCTTTGTTTGTCAATCTCGGTCTTGAAAATTTTGATTGTCATAACATTCACAACATTTTGTGGCAGAACGTTTCAGGTTTACATTCGCCTTGGAGTTAAAAAGTGCTTTCATATTTCTCCCTAACGAGTTGTCAAGTAAATTCACAGTATGGGTGCTGGAGCATTTTGTGGTGTATGTCTAGTTGGAGTTGTGTTAGAGTCGTTGCCTTATATTTGATGTCAATTGGTAATCTTTACAACCATGAATGGCAGACGTGATACAAGCTAAACGGGATGGAAGGTGGGATCCAATGTTTCTCTGTGACCTTTTTTTTTATTCCTGTAATTTAGAAATTATGATAGTTTTAAATTATGCTGCAATACGCACCCAGAACATACACTAAAGGGGCCTCCAAGGTATTATTCAGTGTTGGAGGCTCAAAGCGGGCTTCAGGGTTGATGGAGTAAAGTGTGCATCATTGATGAAAGGATTTCAAAGTAAGTGTGTGAAACTTGTGCTCAGAGCCATCTAGAAAAGTATTTTTAATTGGTTTCCAGGAAATTTTAGTTAATCAGGATGATTTATTAGGGTGTGTCACGTATGCCAAATCCACCCAATTTACATTCCATCGAAAATCAATGCGAGCAGGTTGTACAATGAGTGGACTGTCTGCTCCACTAAATTACCACACTGAATATAAAAATGCCCTCACTAAGTATGGTTTGATACGATCCACCAGCGCCTTCCTTTGTTCGCAATGGGCAAGGTACAGGCCATACCCAATCAGCCTATGTTTACAAAACTCAAAACAGTGTTCACCAAAAGATGTGATTCCGTGATTGAGGATTATTTAGCAAATGCTGCCCAATGTGCTAAGAATTACACTGACAGCCAGTTTAAGATTGTCACTCAGGCTCGCAATGTGGCACATTCGCATGTACTAGAAGCTACATATATTGATACACAGGGCCCTGTTCTTTGCAGACAGAAAGAACATGTACACAATGCACCTGTTTCAACTAAACAAGATAAATGACAGCCATTCGCTCATTCATTCCTCAAGGTAATGCCTTGGCCAATTAGGGTCAAGCTGCCTGGTTTAAATTTCAAACAATGCTTGACTGTTAACTGTCAGTCACCATTAACTGGTGCATTCTCCATGGCAACATCTCTACCAATCAGAGCCCACTTGCCAACCAGCACTCTGTTCTCATACAGTATAAAGTTGTTGTTCCCCCTGACATTGGTATTCTTGTGGTTGTTACTTTTATTGAGTAGTGATCATTAATTCAGAGTTTTCTCCGAATTAAATGGCACCATTGAGTTGTTTCTATAGATGTAAACACCGATGCTATGTGCTTTGAGCTTAAAACCCTTCCAGCACAGCATTCTTATACATAATGTGCGGTAACCATGGAACCATAGTTGTTGCAATAAATATTTATTGTCACCTGTAAACCACAATAATATGATGCAGTTCCCTTTTTAAAATGAATTGCAAAGTCTCAGAATCATATCATATAACTAGATTCATCTCCATCCTTAAATTTCATAGGCACTCGGGACTGAAGCAACAAGAAGATTTATGTTATATACAGCAGCTAAGCAAATTTCATTTTACTTCTTAATGCTGAATGTACTGTTTGTTAACATCTATAAGGCACAGCTTGAATCAGTTTTCCAAAAAATGTATTTTTAATCAGCACTGTTTCATCTTCATCTCAAGAGCAATTAGGGATGGGAAACAAATGCTTGAATTGCCAGCAGCGTTCACATCCCAGAAACAAATAAAACAAATTTTTTTTAAAAATCTTATGTAAGTTTCCACATTTTAAAAGTCCAAGGTAGAACATAAAATCTGTAACAATAAACCACTATATGAAGCAAATACTTTTAAAATCCTAATGTGATTTTCTTTTGTGAAGAATCTGCAGCCAACAATGAGTGAAATAGCAAATTCATCCTCACACTCCAAATACATTATTGTCAGATAAGAGTCCAAGGGAAATTAACATTGCTGTTCCATCAAGTCATTAATTCTGCAGCTAAGCAATCCAACAAAAGGTCTATACTTAATTGCAGATTTGATACCAAACTTTACAGATCATTTCCTTCATGTGGTTCAAGCAAGAGAGGATGTCAGTGCTGTCAATACAGGGTGATTACATATTCATTTCACAGTGCAATTATATTTTTTTTTATTCATTGGATATCGCTGGCTAGGCCACCTATGGTGTGTGGTAACCATGATACCATAGTTGTTGCAATAGTTTTGTCCATTTATTGCCCACACTTAATTACCCCTGTTCAGGGGACATTTAAGAGTCAACCACGTATTAGTGAGAGGCAGCATGGTTTTGTGAAGAGGAGGTCGTGTTTCACTAACTTGATCGAGTTTTTCGAGGAAGATGACCGACGATGGAAGGGCAGTGGATGTTATATACATGGATTTCAGTAAGGCCTTTGACAAAGTCCCTCATGGCAGACTGGTACAGAAGATAAAGTCGCACGGGATCAGAGGTGAGCTGGCAAGATGGATACAGAATTGGCTTGGTCATCGAATACAGAGGGTAGCAGTGGAAGAGTGCTTTTCTGAATGGAGAGCTGTGACTAGTGGAGTTCCGCAGGGATCAGTGCTGGGACCTTTGCTGTTTGTAGTATACATAAATGATTTGGAGGAAAATGTAACTGGGCTAATTAGTAAGTTTGCAGACAACACTAAGGTTGGAGGAGTTGCAGATAGTGAAGAGGATTGTCAAAGGATACAACGGGATATAGATCGGTTGGAGACTTGGGTGGAGAAATGGCAGTTTAATCTGGACAAATGCTAGGTAATGCATTTTGGAAGGTCTAGTACAGGCAGGAATTATACAGTAAATGGCAGAACCCTTAAGTACATTGATGGGCAGAGGGATCTGGGTGTACAGGTCCACAGGTCACTGAAAGTGGCAACGCAGGTGGATAAGGTAATCAGGAAGGCATATGGCATGCTTGCCTTCATTGGCAGAGGTACTGAGTATAAAAGCTGGGAAGTCATGCTGCAGCTGTATAGAACCTTGGTTAGGCCACACTTGGAATATTGCGTGCAATTCTGGTCGCCACATTACCAGAAGGATATGGAGGCGTTGGAGAGGGTGCAGAGGAGGTTTACCAGGATGTTGCCTGGTCTGGAGGTTATTAGATATGAGGAGAGGTTGGAGAAACTCGGATTGTTCTCACTAGAGCGACGGAGATTGAGGGGCAACTTGATAGAAGTTTACAAAATTATGAGTGGCATGGACAGAGTAGATAGTCAGAAGCTTTTTCCCAGGGTGGAAGAGTCAATTACTAGGGGACATAGATTTAAGATGAGAGGAGAAAACTATAGAGGAGATGTGCGGGGCAAGTTTTTTACGCAGAGGGTAGTGAGTATCTGGAATTCGCTGCCAGAGGAGGTGGTGGAAGCAGGTACGATAGTGGTGTTTAAGAGGCAGCTTGACAAATACATGAATAGGATGGGAATAGAGGGATACGGACCCCAGAAGTGCAAAATGTTTTAGTTGACGTCCAATATGATCGGCGCAGGCTTGGAGGGCTGAAGGGCCTGTTCCTGTGCTGTACTTATCTTTGTTCTTGCTGTAGGTCTGGAGTCACCAGGTTTTTATTGAACTCAAATTCCACCATCTGCTGTGGTGGGATTCGAGCCCATGTCCCCAGAGCGTTACCATGGGTCTCTGGATCACTAATCCAGCGACAGTACCACTACGCCATTGCATCCCCCAACAATTTTCAAAACTGCTACCCTTAAAAGGGGGAATCAAATATTTCCCTGCAGATTATACATTCTAGCAATTAAGAAGTGTAACACATCAGAATTCTGTTGTCTGGATGACTGGGAAAGCCTGGTCAGAAAAACCTGTGACTACTAATACTGAAAAATGGTAGCATTTGAAGGAACACCAAGAGTTTTGCACAGCTCAGGAGTGTCCAACTGTTGGCAAGGCTACATATTGCTTCCAAGTCCAATTCGATCCTTTTTGCAATTGTATCTTTGACTCACTGTTTGAATTTTGTGGGCCTGGGGGTTTAGAAAGCATTATGTTAATTGCTGTTGCCTCCTTTACTGGTAAGTCATAAAGTAACCCACCAGGATCGGTTACTACCAACTACTTCAGATATATGCAAAGTAATGGGAAGAGCAACTTCTACTTTGTAAAGTTGCCGGCTGCGCTCCTCCCTACCTTGCCATGTTCCCTTCTATGCAGGCCAAAAAGAGAAAAGTTTGGACAATCTGGTATAGTTGATCTTTGGCACAATGCAATGAGTTATTAGAAACATATACCACTGACATGTAAAAAAAGCAGTACACTAATCATGGGTGATTTTAATCTTCATGTAAATTGGGAAAATCAAACTAGCAGAGGTAGCCACGAGCAAGATTTCATAGGGCAAAATTTTTAGCTCAGTGGGTGGACCCGCATCCGACCCGCTCAAGCATGAAATGATGCGCATTGACGTCGGGCGAGTGTTCCGGCGTTAATGCGCCATTGCATGATATTTCAGTCGGCGGGAGCTGCCAGAATCGGCAGCACACCCGCCGACAATTAAAAGGCCTGGTTGACGGGCAGGCAAAAAGGCCAAGCGGCCTTTGCACTTTTTAGTAAACTTCATCCACGGGCGGGATGAGGTCTCCTAAAGCAAATAAAAATGAAATAAAAATTTTAAAACTTAATTTGTAACATGTCCCTGCTCATGTGACGGAGTCAAATGAGGGGATACGTTTTACTACATTTTTAAGTTCTTTATTATTGTTTTTTTAATAGTTCTTCGTCTCCCTGAAGCAGCTCTGTGCCTCAGGGAGATTCTGAAGCACGTACTCACGGGCATGTGTGAAATTCGCACTCACCACACTCGCCCTCCTCCCCCTGCCCCACACAAGCAGTGCTAAGCGCTGCCACTCACGTTTCATACTGGGCAGGCCTTAATTGGCCCGCCGGCATGAAATCATCTTCCTGCCCAGATTGCGGGCAGTGGTTGGTTTCCCAACTTTCCCTGCTGAGCCTGCCTGACAAGGGCAAGATTCTGCGCATAGTGTATATTCAGGACAGTTTCCTAGAACAATATGTTGTGGATCCAAACAGGAATAAGGCTATTTTGGATATGATAATGTGTAATGAGGCAGGTTTAATAAATGATCTCAGAGTAAAAGATTACCTAGGAAACAGTGACCATAATATGGTAGAATTTAGCAATCAGTTTGAAACTGAGAAACGTGGGTCGGAAACAACTGCTAAACTTAAATAAGGGTAATTACAAAAGAATGAGGACATAGTTGGCTAGAGTGGACTGGCATAGGATTTTAGCAGAAGAAACGGTTGATGAACAATGGCAGGCGTTTAAGAAAATAGTTCATGACTCACAACAAAGATATATCCCAGCAAGGAAGAAGGATTCAAGGGGATAAACCAACCATGGTTAACCAAGGAAGTTAAGCATAGCATTAAATTAAAAGAAGAGATATACAATGTTGCAAAGATTAGTAGAGAACCAGGACATTGGGAAGTTTTAAAAACAAACAAAAGATGACCAAAAAAAAGAGGGAGAAAATAAACTTTAAGGCTAAACAAACAAGTAATATAAAAACGGACAGTAAGAGATTCTTTAAATATATAAAAAGGAAGAGAGACCAAAGTAAATGTAGGCCCCTTACAGAATGAGGCTGTTGAAATAATAATGGTGAACCAGAAAATGGCAGAGGAGTTGAATAAATACTTTGCTTCAGTTTTCACAGCAGAAGACACTAATAGCATTCCAATACTGAATAATCAAGGGGAAAAAGAGGGAGAGGAAATAAATACAATAACTATCACTGCAGAAAAAGTACTAGGGAAACTAATGGGGCTAAAGGGTGATAAGTCCCCTGGACCTAATGGGTTACATCCTAGGATATTAAACGAAGTAGCTACAGAAATAGTGGATGCACTGGTAGTGATCTTCCAAGAATCCTTAGATTCTGGAAAAGTCGCAGAGGATTGGAAAACTGCCAATGTAACACCCTTATTCAAAAAGGGAGACAAAAAACAGGTAACTATAGACCAGTTAGCTTAACATCTGTCATTGGGAAAATGTTAGAGTATATTATAAAGGATGCAATAGCACAGCATTTAGAATTACATAATCTAATCAAGCAGAGTCAGCATGGCTTCATGAAGGGGAAATCATGCCTGACAAATCTATGAGAATTCTTTGAGGAGGTAACAAGCAGCATAGATAAAGGGGAACCAGTAGATGTGATATATTTAGATTTCCAAAATACGTTCGACAATCCCCCACACGTAAGGTTACTTAATGAGATAAGAGCCCATG
The DNA here is from genome assembly GCF_964194155.1 of Cetorhinus maximus. Classification (NCBI taxonomy): domain Eukaryota; kingdom Metazoa; phylum Chordata; class Chondrichthyes; order Lamniformes; family Cetorhinidae; genus Cetorhinus; species Cetorhinus maximus. The sequence goes on from NC_135898.1 coordinate 41,658,569, forward strand.
GCATTGGGGGTAGTATACTACCATGTATAGAGGATTGGCTAACTAATAGAAGACAGAGTTGTGATAAGAGGGGCATTTTCAGAAGGGCAACCTGTAACTAGTGGAGTGCCACAGGGATCAGTGCTGGGGCCTCAATTATTTACAATATATATTAATGACTATTAATGACTTAGATGAGGGAAGTGAATGTATTATCGCCAAATTTGTGGATGACACAAAAATAGGTGGGAAGGCAAGTGGTAAGGATGACACAAGGAGTCTACAGAGGGATACAGACAGGTTAAGTGAGCGAGCAAAAATGTGGCAGATGGAATATAATGTGGGAAAATGTGAGGTTATGCACTTTGGCAGGAAGAATAGAGGAGCTGAATATTATTTAAATGGAGAAAGACTGCAGAAAGCTGCAGCACAGATGGATTTGGGAGTCCTTGTGCATGAATCCCAAAAAGCTAACATACAAGTGCAACAGGTAATAGGGAAGGCAAATGGAATGTTGGTCTTTATTTCAAAGGGAATGGAGTATAAAAATAGCCTTGCTAAAACCATACATGGTGGCCACACCTAGAATAGTGTGAACAGTTTTGGTCCCCTTATTTAAAGAAAGATATACTAGCATTGGAGGCAGTCCAGAGAAGGTTCAGCAGGTTGATTACGGGTATGGAGGGATTTTCTTATGAGGAGAGGTTGAGTAGGTTGGAGTACTCATTGGAGTTTAGAAGAATGAGAGGTGGCCTCATTGAAACATGTAAAATTCTTAGGGGGCTTGACAGGGTAGATGTTGAGAGGTTTCTTCCCTTTGCGGGAGAGTCTAAGGCCAGAGTACATAATCTCAGAGTAAGGGATTGCCCATTTAAAACAGAGATGAGGAGGGTAGTCAAATCTGTGGAATTCTTTACCGCAAGAGGGCTGTAGAGCCTGGGTCGTTAAGTATATTCAAGGCTGAGATAGACAGATTTTTAATCAGAAAATTGAGTTGAGCATTATCAGATCAGCCATGATCTCATTGAAAGGCAGAGCAGACTTGATGGGCCGAATGGCCTACTTCTGCTCCTACGTCTTATGATCTTATATTAAATTATTAACCTCAAGTAGTTATATTTGGACTGACCAGCAGCAAGGACAAGAAAATTCTTGTTCTTAAATGGTATCCAACAAGCCTTGGTGGAAGTAAGTGTATATTGACAGCAGACCGGGACAGAATTACATTCAGCTGTGATGCTCCCAGTGGAGGAATAGAAACTTGACTGTCATTAACTAGGCTTAAACCTGAGGAGTGACTACTTGCACAAGTTACAGGAGTGTAGCCAATACTCATAGAAGCGAACTCCAGAGAGGGTTCAGTATCATCAGGAAAAGAGAGGTGGAAATTAGTGGTCAAATAGGGAACAAAACAAGAAAGATCGTGAGCATTAACTATCAAAGTAGATTCATACCAAATATTTAGCTGCAGTGGTAACTCATGTGCAAAACAGTACTTGCTCTATTGAATCAGATCTGACACTATGAATTGATTCTGTTCCTCAAATACCATATAGAAAGTGACTGAACATATATAAATGTATACTTACACTGTCTTGCTGTATTATTGTACTTTTAAAATATTCTTAAAGCAGTGTAGACATGAACTCTCATGTTTACAAATATATACATAGAATGTTATAGCACAGATCTGTGCCAGTGTTTATGCTCCAGACAAGCCTCCCCCTACTTTAATTCATCTAACCCAATCAGTATATTCTTTTGTTCTTTTTCTCTCATGCACTCACCTAGTTTCCCCTTGAATGCATCTATGCAGTTCACTTCAACTACTCCTTGTGGTAATGAGTTCCACATTCCATCACTTTCTGAGCAGAGCGCTTTTTTTCACTGAGTTCCTAATTGGATGATCGACGCCTATTTATGTCTCCTCGTTTTAAACTCCTGCACAAGTGGAAAACGTTTCTAATTCTAATGTATTGAATCTCTTCATAACTGTAAAGACCTCTATTGGGTCAGCTCTTATAGCCTTCTCTTGTCTAAAGAAAAGTGCTCCAAGCCTGTTCAGTCTTTCCTGACAGTTGTCCCTGCAGTCCTGGTAGCATCCTAGTGAATCTTTCCTGCACTTTCTCCAGTGCTTTTATACACTTTTTAGTAATGTGAAGACCAGAACTGTGGTCTAACCAATATAGAACCAGCAGCAGGATGAATTATTGGTGTGTACACAGTACAGATATGATAAGTGGGTCAGTGTTGAAATTTAAAAGGGTGTCCATCAAAACCTAGCATTCATCCTCTGACCATCTGTTTCTTTAAACAATTATACACAGTACCTTTGTTCTCCCAATTTCAGCTCACAAAAGATTACTATCAGCTTTTTTGAGACTATGGTAACTGCAGAGATGAGATGGACATGGGTAGTTAAGAGCACTGAATATGTGCAGCTATCTACAACACCCCATCAGTTGTATTCAGAGTTGTCATTGGAACAGGCAATAAGTTTTCTCGGTATCTGCTCACATGATGTTGAAACGTGACTGGCTTCAGGGCTGATAGATATACTTCCATAATGTAATACAGTAGCCTCATCTGCATGTGCAATGTGTTGGCAAACAAACGTCACAGGTTAATGTTTATGGTATTAGACTCACAATTCAGAAGTTGAGAGTCCAAATCCCGTCATGGTAAGTTGTGAAATTAAAACAACCATGAATCCAGCTGGTTCACTAATATCCTTCAGGAATCTGCCACGTCTACACTGTCTGGCCTATGAGTGCCTCCAGTCCCTCACAATGTCTCTTGGAGTAAGTGTAGTCAGTATGAGTGCAACAAATGCTATGCAAGGTCTGTATGAATACTGCATTCAAGTGTCCCAGAACACCTTTGTTTTCTTATATTTGCTTCACAGGTGAGTACACAAATCATGAAGAAGTTCAGAAGGCAGATCGTGGGCCCTTGGCAGTGCCAGGCTCACCCCCACGGTCATTGACCCAAAGCATCAGCACTGGTAGCAATTGCACAGGGCCCCAGAGCAAGTAGCAACAAATGATATTATTACTGTGCATAGTGAGGGGTGGGTCCAGTGGACTTATGTACTATTTCAAGGAACCTATGTTTATCACCAATTCTTTAGTGTTCAAAGATGAAAAACCTTACATAACTCCGCAGGAAGACAAAACAGCGCAACACACACAAGAAGTATGGCGTAAAACACATCAAAATATTCTAGTGATTATATAGAAGCAGCTTACTCATACATCAAACAAAATAGGCCAACTGGTTACCAAAGCAGATCAAGAGCTTACTCAAATAATCCCAGAATGTCGGAATATGTTATCAACTCCCATAGTAATTTTACAATTTAGATGCAATGTGAAGACATGCGCTTGCATTCACAAATACAGTGATATGTAAGGCCATCAAATACAAGAAAACATCTTGAATAGTTTAAGCACTATGAATTAAACACTGCAGAACACCTTAGACAAGGGCTACAGGAGTTTATTCAAATCTAGAAGCCAGCAAACACATACTGAAGCACATTCCAAGCCATAGGTGTGGCAACACTACGTCAGGGGCAAAATTTGTGTGTTCCTTTTTATTGCTCCTAATCAATATATTTGTATGTAAAAGTTGTGTTTTCTTACGTTCAGCATGATTGTCCCAATTTAAATTATCACAGTAGCCAGCTTTTTGTGAGTTTTTAAATAAAGGTTATTGCCCCAGAGGTTTAAACACAATGTCTCACTCACTCAACTCACACACACTATGACATGCACAAATATTAGAAACAAATGAAGGTAAAATAATACAATTACAACTTGTGATTGTGAGTCTTTTTCATGGCAGGCCTGTAGGTTCTTAGATGAGTTGATTCTTTAGTTGAAGTGGAGGTCTTGTAAAGCAGGGGGCTCTCAGTAAACCGTGAGGTTTCTTATATTCGAGGTTGGTTCCCAAGTAAACTCGAAGTTGGAACAGGTTGGTGGTAGTCTTTCTTCCACTTCCAAGTTTTTGCTGTTTATTTCCTTGGTCACTTAGGTGACTTGCAGCTGGCTTGAGGGCCTTTTGATGGAACTCTGTCTCTACTGAACAACTTCTGTTTGTTTTAAAAGCAAACTAAAAGTATGGCTGCCTCATCATGTGACCATTTTCAAGTCCAAAGTTCTTTTCCAAATAAGGTGGTTGGTTTGATCGATTATGCATCGTGTGTGGTGGCTTTCACACCTTGAGAGTTTGAGAAAGCTAATATCTTTGTATCTGGGTGACCAGATTTCAATTTGAAATTACCCTTTTGAATTGGTTTCAAGAGAAGGCATCGAGTCAACATCAGCCCGGGTGATTCCTTTCTTTCCCTCTGGAGTCAGGGGAGCATCTCAACAAAAGGAGTCAGGTGAATTTTTGCAGCCTTTTTGAGATCAATTTTTAAAATATAAATAGTAATTTGAAGCTCAGAATATACTGGAACTTGACAACTGAATGGTACTTCTTTCAGTTAAATTCCCATGTTCCGATCAAGTGCACATGCATACTAGATCCACAATCGTCTAATACCAACTGAAGAGAAGTCAAACATGACCCTGACAGGCAACTGGACCCCTGCAAGGCCTTCACTTTTGTGGTGCATTGAGGCAAAACATCTTCTACATAACTATGGCCTCTTCTTCTACTACAGCGTTTAATGGGGGTACATAGAGATTTGGACAGAGAAGTAACACAGCGAGAAGGAGTAGAACATGCTCAGAAGGCAAAGGTATCAAATGGGATCCCATATAGCAGTCATGAGCGCCACTTTAAAGTTAGAAAGTCACACGTGTGCTCCCAGCTGGTTAGGCACGGTTCCAGCCCTGAAGGTTGGCCAATTTCCCCTTATGTACCAAAGGCAGGGCTTTTGCTAACTAAAGAACAACCTTTCAACTTTTTCACCATCAGCTTTGGGCCGTAACTTCCGAGCTCCACTATGTCAGATTTGGGGGTACCCCAAAGATGCGCTGGGGAACCTGCTTCAGAACTTCAAAGGTAAGGGTTTGCATGGTAATTGCCCAGAAGTGCAAACCTATCTGGGCAACTGCCCTGCTCTGGGAACTATCTGAAAATGCGATTTAAATGCGGTCACGCCAATAGTTAGAACAACTAAAACCTTTTCTAATTTCTGGGTAACAATTGTAAAGACAGAGAGCAGCTCCTGCCACAGGACTCTTCCGGACACCCCTCCCAACCCCTGACTAACCCCCCAACATGATTTTCCCTACTCCCTCCGACTCCCAATGGGATTCCCCCAACCCAAGCCGACTCCCTCCACCCCAGAGGGCCCAACCCCTCTACCCCGGACCCAACCCGAACCCCTCCAGCCCCGCAGGCCCGTTCCACCCCCGTCCTGACCCCCACACTCCGCTGCACTACCAACCCTTCCACCCCTCCACCCCACCATCCTGAACCACCCCCCCAACCCAAACAGAAAGCCACCTCATCCCCCTCCACCACAGGCCCTAAACCCCCAACCTGACCCAACCAGACCTCCACCTGACCTCCAACACCCATTCCGGATGTCCGGCAATCCCCCCACAATGTTCCAACTCCCCACCCCACCCCATCCACCCGCCCGATGTCCAACACCCCTGCCCGCCCAGCCTCACCCGACCTCTGATACCCCACATCCCCCAAATCCCATCCACCTAACTTAGACACTTACCTTCTCCCTGGCCTGCCAATTTCAATGGAACCTTTAAACTTACCTGGTTTTGGCAACTAGTGCCATAAAAAAGGGGACATTTTCTTCTTCAATCCGACCCTGCTGGACCACAATGCTAGGCTTCGGAGGCAGCTGCACTGCCTGGGTCTCACCCTGCTTAAGTCAGAAGGTTGGGTGAGACAGGCATGGAAGAAATTTTGTGTAAGTAATTGCACACGGAGTGGGAATCCAACGCTGATTGCCACTCTGAGGAAGCTATGGCCCATTACCTTCTTCAGACCTCCAACCAGCCTTTGCATCAAATGACTTGCACTGTTGCTGACAATTAAACCAACCACTACAGCTTTTAATTGGGAGTGTGTAGACAACAGCTGACACTGTTTAGGATTTAACATGTGGTAGGACACTCAGGAGAACCTAAAATTGGTACTTAATTGGTCTAACAAGCTGTTGGCCTTTTCAAAGTAGAAGATGTATTAAAAAATTGAGTATGCATTTCCCGTCAGTTGACAACTTCAAGCTACTTTTCCTTATTCTCCACAATTGCATACATTTGTACGGACTAAGCCAAAACTTGAGTGCAGAACGGGAGTGAAGAAAGATATTATGCATTGTGTGGGTGCAGAGGCAACCAATGAAGATTACTGCATGTAACAAGAATTTAAGGTGTGAGGAAATTCCACATGGGTGGTTTTCTTTTCTTTGGAAAAGAGGAGACTTTGAGCTGTTTTTATTGAAGTTTTTTAAGATTGGGGAGGGCAATGGCAAAATCGATCTGAGCAATTTGTCTAACTTACAGAAAATGGAAATTGTGGCATTTTCTTAAAAGCCTTAGGAATTACGCTGTTGATCTCCAAGAGCTGCCTCTCTGTCAACTGAATGGAGTTACCCACAATACTTGGGCCAACAGTTCCTGGGATTCTGCAGCCAGAATGTATGTAATGTAGAGGATTCCAGAATAACCAAGTTCAATATTTGGAAATATCAAGGACCAGGCCTCGGTATATAATTTTCAAAAGACTAGCCACAAGGATAAAATGAAAGAATTTAAATAAATTGATTTAGATTAATATTTAGAGGATCTTGCAGAATAAATACAGATTTAAGATTAACGGATCAGTCAGAAACAATAAGGAGACAAAATTCAGCTGAGAGAAAGGTTGAGGGGTTCCACAAGGATGAATGTAGGAACCTGAAGACAATTTTTAAAAGTGGTCAGAAGGGCAAAGAACTTAGAAAAAGGTATTGCGCCATTTGCAGAATATTGTCAAAAGGATTGTTTCTCTTGGTATTTTTGGCTCTATAACTAAAAGTGTAACTGAAGAAAAAGTGAGAAGACTAAAAGAGACTAACAGGATCAAAACTGAGGATGAGCATGAGATAATTAATGCGCTAGATGATTATTTCCTCCAAGCAGTCACCAGAATTGACTTGAGCAGCAGTCATTCCATGAAGACCAAATATCCAACTAAAATTAACATCAACATAAATGTGGTGGAAATCCTAGAAAAGGCTGAAATAGCTCAAGACAAACAAATTCCCAGAACTGGATGGTTTTGAGCACTGAATACAAGGAAGGGAATGAGATTTGTTTGGTATTAATGATCGTTATGAGGGACACTATGAATGCTGAGGAGTTCCTGGAAGATTGGAAGTCAACTAACTTGGTGTCCATTTTCATAAAGAATGACAAAACAGACCCAGCAAGTCAGTCAATTTATCCTTCATTCCACTGTGGATAAAATGATGAAATCAATTAAACAGTAAACTTAATTACCTGAATGATAACCAGCCAGTAACCACTAGTTAACATGGATTCAGAAGGGAAAAAAATCTGCCTCATCTGGTTGTTTGATTTCTTTTGAAGAAGAGGCATTCCGAATGGGAAGACCTGTCTCAAGATGTAACTCAACATCCAAGAAATTTGTAACAAAACTCTGTTAATACTTGGGCTTGGTGGGGTTTCAGAGGTTTCTCCAAATAACAATAATGGCAAATTATCTTTATTTGGTGCCTTTGACATAGAAAGAAATGTCAAAGTTTTTCGCAGAGGCATAAGGAAAAATAAACAATGAGCTTAAAGAAGTGGGTAATAAGGAGGAGCCAGAGTTGAAGAAGTGAAAATGTTTACGGTAGTAATTAACCAACCAGCAAGGAGCTGTTAGAGGAGCTTTATTGGAGTGGGGAAAATATGCTAAGCAGAGTATCTATGCTATTAGAATCCTCTGGTTTGTAATTTACATTAACAGCTTGGATTCAGAGGCTTAATGAAAACTGGTCACATTTAGAGACAAGGAGGATCAATTGAATTTGAAAAAGCAGCTCAGCAGCTATAAAATGAATTAGACAAAATACAGAAGTGGATGAAACAGTGGCAAAATATAATGGTAGGAATTTTTTTTCAGAAGTGGATGTTACAACATTAGCAATGCAGAGGCCAAGACTAATAATCCAGAGAATGAAAGTTCAACTCCCCCCTTGATCAATTGTGTCAGCTGTGGCTCAGTTGGTAGCACTTTGGCCACTGTATCAGACAGTTTTGGGTTTCAACTGCAGAGACTTGAACGCATTGATCTAGGCTGACACTCTACAGTACCGAGGGAGTGTTGCACCATCAGAGATGCCAACTCTCATGGGATGTTAAACCAAAGCCCTGTCTGCTCTGTCAGGTGGACATAAAAGTTCCAATGGTATTATTTCATAGAAGGGCAGGGGAGTAATAATTAGAACTCAATCAACATCACAAAAACAGGCATTATCTGGTCATTATTACATTTATATGCAGCTTTGCACAAATTGGTTGCCGTGTTTTCTACATAAGGGCAGTGAGAACACTTCATCATACCTCATCAGTTGGAAGCACGTTGGGATGCTGTGAAAGTTGCTACATAAATACCTCCTTTTCATGATAGTTTGAAAATTTGTATTCAGTTTTTTTACAAGTCTGGAAAGTTGGTACAGTAACCACAAGGCTCCAAGATTAACATTAAAAGAAACCCCAACTGGTTCATTAATGCCCTTTGGGAAAGAAAAACTGTGTCCTTACCGAGATTGCCATATGTTATCTTAGTCCCATATCAATGTGGTTGACTCTTAACTGTGCCCTGAAGTGGCCTAGCAAACCCTTCAGTTGCATAATAAATAAAAACAAAATGCTGGGAAAACTCAGCAGGTCTGACAGCATCTGTGGAAAGAGAAAGAGAGTTAACGTTTCGAATCCGTATGATTCTTCTTCAGAGCGGAAGAGAAGTAGAAATGTGATGGAATTTATACTGTTTAAGGGGGCCGGTTGGAGCAGGTGAAGCTGGATAAAAGGTCAGCGAGAGAGAGATAGACAAAGATGTCATGGACACAAGCCAAAGGGAGTGTTAATGTTAGCGGTGAGGGCTAAAGAAGGCGCTGATAGTGGCATAAAGGTAAGAAAGCAGAATTTGTTAATAGCAGAACAAGGGTAAGCACTTTGTGAAAGAACAACATGGAATAAGTAACAGATGGCCCTTTTGGGGGAGGGGTGGGAGGAGGGGCGGTAGTTGGGGAAAAAAGTTAGAAGAAAGGGATTAAAAAGGGGATAAAACAATGACTAAATGAATAAAAATAAGTAAATAAAAAATAAAAATAAATTTTTAAAAAGGGGATTAAAAAAGGGATGAGGATAAAGGGGAGAGTTCATGGTCTGAAGTTGTTGAACTCAATTTTCAGTCCAGAAGGCTGTAAAGTGCCTAATCGGAAGATGAGGTGCTGTTCCTCCAGTTTGCATTGGGCTTCACCGGAACATTGCAGCAGGCCAAGGACAGACATGTGGGCATGACAGCTGGATGGTGTGTTGAAATTGGAAGCGACAGGAAGGTCCGGGTAATGCTTGCGCAGAGCGAAGGTGTTCCGCAAAGCGGTCATCCAGTCTGTGTTTGAGCTCCCCAATGTAGAGGAGACCGCATTGGGAGCAATGAATGCTGTAGGCCCAATTGAAGGAGGTGCAAGCAAAGCACTGCTTCACCTGAAAGGAGTGTATGGGCCCTTGGACGGTGAGGAGGGAGGAGGTAAAGGGGTAGGTGCTGCATTTTCTGTGATTGCATGGGAAGGTGCTGTGGGAGGTGTTGGGGGTGATGAAGGGGTGGACCAGGGTATCCCGGAGGGAATGGTCCCTATGGAATGCTGACAGGGGGGTTGTGAGGGGAAGATGTGTTTGGTGGTGGCATCATGCTGGAGTTGGCGGAAATTGCGGAGGATGATCCTTTGAATGTGGAGGCTAGTGGGGTGAAAAGTGAGGACAAGGGCGACTCTATCATGGTTCTGGGAGGGACAGGAAGGTGTGAGGGCAGAGGCGCAGGAGATGGGTTGGACACAGTTAAGAGCCCTGTCAACCACAGTGGATGGGAAACTGTGGTTAAGGAAGACATGTCAGAAGCACTGTTTTGGAAGGTGGCACCATCAGGACAGATGCGACAGAGGTGAAGGAATCTCCAACTAATGCAGGAGAGGCCTGAGGGTTTATGTTCTGAAATAATTGAAGGGGGCAGAGTAGACTGAGAAAGTGGTTAAAAAGGTCTCCAGGATTCTAGGTTTTATAAATTGAGGCATCATGTACAGTAGCGAGGAAGTTATGAAGAATTTTCATAATAACACTGAATTGTGTCCAATTCCAGAGACAACACTTTAGGAAGGATCTGAAAGCTTCAAAGATGATGGCGAAGAGTCAGGGGAAAGGTCCAGGGGATTAAGGACTTCAGTTACATGGATAAATTGGGGAAACTGTGGTTTATCTCCTTAAAGAGAAAGTTAAGAAGAGATTTGATGGAGGTATTCAAAATTCTGAGGGTCTAGACAGAGTAGATAGAGAGAAACTGTTGTCTTTGAAGGCTCAACCATCAGAGGACACCAATTAAAATAGATTGGCAAAAGAGCCAACGGCAACATGAGGAAAAGCATTTTTACACAGTGAGTGGCTAGGACCTGGAATGCACTCTCCTGAGACTGTGGTGCAAGCCATTGGATAAGGACCTGAAGAGAAAAAGAGCTATGGGGTAAGGTCACAGGAATGGATTGCTCTTGCAGACAGCCAGCAAGTAAATAGTGGGCCGAATAGCCTCCTCCTATGCTGCAACCATTCAATGTTTCCATCTATGTTTTTTTAAAATCATTGTAGAAGGTAATTATACATTACATTCAATGATTAAACTTCATGAGGTTTTAATTTTATCCCTCTGTTTTTTTTAACCTATCTATACTATCATTTAGAATTACTGCAGACTTTACTGTAGAATGGTGCCCTTTCAGCTAGATTGACTTATTGTTTTTTACTTATGGTCACAACTCGGATTTCTAAAATGTGACTAGCATGGCAAAAAAAGCATCAAATAGGAGAACAGAAGCTGGGTAAAGGAGCACCAGAGGCAGAGGCTGAAGGAAACTCAATAACACAAAGTGTGAAGAAACCTCAGGGCATGAAAGAAAAGACTGCAACTGTGGAAGTTGATAGCTGATTATATCATTACTGAGTAACTGTTAAGAGTTACCTCTCTGGAGGAGCTGGCATACAACGGTAAAACACTTTCATTATTCTGCTACCCACCATTCTGACTAGCCAGGTATAGTGTGTCCTTTGTTAACCAATCAGAAATACCACATGAGGTCCGACAGACGCCAATACAAGTGTCCAATTCTACTCATAGTCAGCTTTGAAACCAGATTTGTATAAATATCCTAGTATTTTCAAAAGTTTAGCATTGCTGAAATATTTAGATTAAATTAAACCTGCTGGGAAAACAAAGGAAAACAATTCTCTCCCCTAATTCCATCTGCCTCGCAAATACAACTGAGCAAACACCTCATCATAAATGAGATAAAGTTGACATGATGTTGGATGTAAAAATTAAACATTATTTAAAGTGTTTAGCAATAATAACAGAACTCAATATTGTTAACTTACTGCAGGAAAAGCATTTTAACATCACTATGAGTCAAAAAGTTCGGATCTTTTGAAAGTAAAGTATTGGGAAAGGGTTTGAATTTAGAATCACTGCATGGTTCCAAAGGCAACAAATCTTTATAATTGTATTTTGCAGCATTTCCACTTGATCTTGCATTAACTCATGTGTGGATATAAATTCCATCATCTGAACTAGGTTAATATGGATTTCTAATAAATGATAAGACAAAGGTGGCCTGTATGTAGGTAGGTAAGTATTTCTGACAACAGTAACATTTTAATGAATGCAGTGCTATATCTATCTGCATTCTGCTTATTCCTTCAACACCATTTCCCCAGAGTCCCACTGATAAAGATGATATGCAAAGTATGGAGAGATGCCTGCTACTGTGCATCTCATATATTTCCAGTTTGTGTTGTTTGTGTTTATTTTCATTTTACTGGCTATGACTATGACTGCTGTTGGCCATTTTCCACTAGGTCAGTTCATTCTGCATGAAATCTGTTATCCTCATCACTCAATACTTGCTCAACTGGGCCACTCAAGTAGCTAAACAGTGACTTAACTCATTACATACAAGCCAAGGTTATTCATTTAGCTGTGGAGCATTACATGAAACTGTACAGAGCCTAAAAGGCAACAGGCCAATTGGCCCAACTACTCCATGTTGGTGTTTATTCTCCCACTGAACAGTGGTCAGGCTCCCATGTCCCTGCTTTGTTCGCATATATATTCGTTTCCTTTTTCCTTCAACCACACATCTAACCTTTTCCTAAGGTACTATTAGCATTTCAGTCATTCACCCCACAGCTTCACAACCCTGTGTGAAATAGTTTCTCCTGCTCTCTGCCCTAACTTACATTTAAACCTTACATCTAAAATGCATGTGGTCCAGGTCCCTAGGTCACTGGGAACATTCTATTTCTAGCCACTCTGTTTCATTCTTTCATAATTTGAAATACCTCCGTAATCTCCTCAATTTTAATTAAAACAGCCCCAGTTTCTCCAAGTCTGTCTCTGTACTTATATTTCCACATACCAGGCAATCGCCTAGTGCAACTGTGTTGTACCCTTCTTACTGCCTCAACATCCTTCCTATAGCAAGGTGTCCAGAAGTGCAGATGGGTCCTCCGATTGTGGTCTTCCTAAGGTTTTACATGGATTCAACATTAGATCTCTCCTTTTATATTCTATACCTCTTGCCATAAAGCCCAGCATTCCTTTAACTCCTGCTGTAGCCTTGTCCACTTGAGGTGCTGCTTCTGATGTCCTGTGAAACTGAACCTCAAAATTCCTCCACACTTCCACATCACCCAGCTTTCCCCTTTTCAAAGTATAATTATTACATTTGTTTCTTTTCACCAAAATGTATTACCTCGCATTTACAGATATTGAATTCCATATTCCTCTTCTGTGCCCATCCCGTTTCTTGTGAATAGCCCCTTTCAGCTAGCTAGCTCTGATCTTCAGAGTTATTTAGTATGCCTTCTTTTACCTTCAGATTTCAACACCGTTTCCTCCAGCCCTATATCCAAATCATTGAGATTCACAGTGAACCAAAAGTATCAGACATCACTATCCACTTCCAATCATTCCAAGAATACTTAAAGCCTACTCTTTGTTTCCTTTCTTCCAACCAGTATTTAACCTCACTCGTTCCCGTCTCTTTTGCATTCTTCTTAATTGTCTCCAATTCTGGGTGGTTCCTTGTCAAAAGCTTTCTGAGACTGTGCAAAGCAGTGGTACATTGAACATCATGGTGAAATTTCAAAGTCTGGTTTTTATTTAAACAGCTACTGGGATACATACAACTCTACATCTGAATAACCAACAACAAATGGGATAACACAGCTAGTTTGTAACTCAATAGACTACCTCCACAGACTGCGCCTATTTCATGTGCCACTATACACGGTGCCCTAAATGCCATATTAACTCCAAGATCAATCACTTCACAAAGCTTTTGTAGACAATGACGACACCAACCTACAAATTCTGCTGCTTTCTTAACTGACTTACTTTCTGCTGAGCCGCACCAACTGGGTCAGCCTGGCATGGACCCCATTCCAAATCACTGAGATGCAATTATTAGTACATTCAGGGTAGCAGCATAGAGAGGCAGCTGTCCACTGAGAAGACTGGAGTTAGCATGGCCCCATGCCCATGAAGAGGAGGTTTGAAAACTGACCAGAAATCAATTAGTATGTTCCGCTTGGCTGCTAGAGACTTCCCTAGGTCCAGAATGGGACCTTCACTTTCTTTCGGCAGGCATAGGTTCCTTTGGTCTTATCAGGAAAGCTGGGGTGAATGCTTTCGGTAGCCTGGGAACGCTGTAGAAATGCTTCCAACTTAACAGAGGCAGACCTAAGACAGTCCACCACTCCAAAATGCAAGGTCCAGTGTTAGCTGAGAGAGAGAGAAAGCCTAGCAAATCCATATTGATTTTGTACCCCTCCTCAGGACTGGAATTTCAACCTTATGGTCTCTAACTTTAGTTATTGATAAAGACTACCTAATTTGACCATTTTACACCAGTCCAAATGGTGGCTAATTGAGAATTCTAGTTTGAATTAAATGCTCCCCCTCGAGGGTTCATTCTGCGTGTTGGAGTTACCCCTGCTTCGTAGCAACCCATCAATGAAAGCACTCTAGGTGAGCACATGAATGCAATGCAAACAAATCACCCCCTAAAAACCAGTAGAAAACAGTGCAGGTTTCCACTGCTACCTATTTAATGTGGAGGTTTTGTTTGGTTCTTCTGCCCTGACAGCTGAAATTTACATGAAGTGTTCTTAATCTTCTCATTTGCTCTTTTGAAACACCAATCAATGATTCATAGCGCTTAAACTAATGCATCTGCTACTTTCCCTATTGAAGCCAATAGTAGGATAGTGGGCTCCTGCTGTAATGAAGCACATTGGTTACAGGGGCTGGAGACTGGCAGTGAACTTGAAGCATCTAATAAACTTCAAAGCAGACAGCAAGCACTAAGGGAGTTGACAGCCTGTGCACAAACTGTGTTAAGCTGATTAGTGCCTTCATTTCTGATATTCAGGCACCTGTCATCTAATGCGTTCAGATGAGACACTGCATGAAGGAATCTATCAATAAAGTTTAAAAACAAATCCAAGTACCCTTTGGCTCACTGCCACACAAGTCCCCTGCTCGAGCTTCTCTGCCCACATCAGGCACCGATCTAGCACACAATGGGCTGCTGGGGCCTGAAAATATGACCTCAGGCACATCATGAGAAACATGCACAGAGTGTCTGTAAATTATTTTTATAAGGGGTGATTTAATAGAGGTGTTCAAAATTATGAGGGGCTCTGATAAAGTAAAAAAAAAGAAAGGGAAGGCTGGTCACCAGAAGATGTAGCTTTAAGATAAGTGCCTAAAGAACTGGGGCTGATATGAAGAGATTCTTCTTTCTCATGCAGCTATTTATGATGCAATGCCTGAAAGGGTAATGGGAGCAGGTTCAAGAGTACGTTCAAAAGGAAATTGAAACGAAAAAAAAATTGCGGGGCTATGCAGAAAGAACAGGGGATTGGATAGCTCTTTCAAAGAGCCAGCACAGGCACAATGGCCCAAATGACGATCTTCCATGGTATAAAGTTCGATGGCCCATCATTATCCAGTATCTTCAGCCCACGTAGCATCTGCATAACGGTAATGCGGGTGGCATTATTGGCCCAATTGTCTCCAGGTTTCCCAGCAGTTCTAATGGTTGTCTCCACTATTGTTGTTATTAAACAAGATAAAAAACAGCCCACAGTGTTGCATATTTTTTTTAATCCTTCAAATAATGGTTTTCCACCATTTTAACCACCTCCCAGTTCAAGCGTACCCTTTCTCCAGTCTGGATGGAGAAAGATGCTCAGGAGTCCAGTCTCTTCCACAACCAAGATAAACCAAAAAATCTTAAGTTAATGGGAGAATTTATGCCATATTTCCATATGCCGTATAAAACCTTGCATTTACATAGCACCTGCAATGTAGTAAAATGTCCCAAGGCGTTTCACAAGAACATTATCAAACACAATCTGACACCGAGTTACATAAGGAGATACTAATGCAGGTGTCCAAAAGCTTCATCAAAGAGGTAGGTTTTAAGGAGCACCAAAGATGGAGGAGGAGGTAGAGAGTTGGAGAGGTTTAGCGAGGGAATTCCAGAGTTTAGGGCCTAGGCAGCTGAAGGCACGGCTGCTAATTGTGGAGCAATGAAAATCGGGAATGCACAAGTCGGCTAAATTAGAGCATCCGAGAGATCTCAAAGGCTTAAAGGGCTGAAGGAGATTACAGGGATTGGGAGAGGAAAGGATAGAGAGGGATTTGAAAGTAAGAATGATGATTTTAAAATTGTAGGCCAACACATATAGGGATGATGGAGGAACCTTATGCACCTTCGCTGTATAATGCACCGTTTTTTTAGCAGTCTGCCTCAGGCAAATAGAAATTATACAGTGAAAGTCATTGAATCGTACTTCTTCAAAGTACTTTTTATCTCAACTAGAAAAAGGTTGTTTTTTTTAAATTAAATCTGCATTAGCGAGAAACATCATAGCTCACAAGGAGGAGAATTGAAATATCTGTGCCAGAGTTGAATCAATTTGTTTTGATACTGTTGTAAGGGTTATTTGGTGTCTCATGGAGAGGTCTGGAGGCTTGTATGGTTGAACATCAAGTGTTTATTAACAACTCAAAACTACATACATCTCCAAGGTATAGCCGTGCATGGGTGCTGTCTCCATGAATGCTCTTTCCAGACTCTTCTACAAACAGTCTGCTATCATGTGACTGTCTACATCACTATGTGGGTGGTACTGTTTCCCCAGTTCCACATTAACCCTTGCCCTGCCGAACTCCGCTGTACTACACCTCCCCCCCAAGTCCTTACCAAATATATTTACAGTGCAATCTTTATATCCATGCTTCCCCTTCTCCTCCACCTTAAGTCCCTGGCTTTATAAATTCAGACAGTTTGGAGGGTTTACGAATCTCCCAGATCTCATTCTTGTCACATTCCCTCTTCTTTCTCTTGGGCAGTCCCTCAGGGTCAAAGGTGACTTACTTCCACACTAAAAATGGGAGTTCTCAGGTGACTGAAGAGTCCAATGTGTGACCTACAGTCTGTGTCACAGCTGGGGCAGACGTGGTAGGGGTAACAGGTGGGTGGGGTGCCCGGGTTGCCATGCGCTCCTTTCGCTGTCGACGCTTGGCTTCAGCTAGTCCTTGGCGATGAGACTCGAGGTGTTCAGTTCCTTTCTGGATGCTGTCCCTCCACTTCGGGCAGTCTTGGGCCAGGGATTCCCAGATGTCAGTGGGGATACTGCACTTTTTCAAGGAGGCTTTGAGGGTGTCCTTGAAGCGTTTCCTCTGCCCTCCTGGGGCCCACTTGCCATGTTGAAGCTCTGAGTAGAGTGCTTGTTTCAGGACTCTCGTGCCAGGCATGCAGATGATGCGGTCCACCCAGCAGAGCTGATCGAGTGTGGTCAATGCTTCAATGCTGGGGATGTTAGCCTGAACAAGAACACTGATGTTGGTGCGCCTATCCTGCCAATGGATTTGCAGGATCTTGTAAAGGCAGTGCTGGTGCTGCTTCCCTACAGTTTTGAGGTGCCTGCTGTACATAGTCCATGTCTCTGAGCCATAAAGGATGGCGGGTATCACTACTGCTCTGTAGACCATGAGCTTGGTGCCGGGTTTGAGGTCCTGGTCTTCAAACACTCTC
Organism: Cetorhinus maximus; assembly: GCF_964194155.1. Classification (NCBI taxonomy): domain Eukaryota; kingdom Metazoa; phylum Chordata; class Chondrichthyes; order Lamniformes; family Cetorhinidae; genus Cetorhinus; species Cetorhinus maximus. Next base: position 41,675,892 of record NC_135898.1, read on the forward strand.
TTTCTCAGGCAGCTGAAGGCTGCACTGGCACACTGAACCTCATCACTAATGTCTGCCCTTGTTGGCAGTAGGGTCACAAGGTATGGGAAGTGGACAACGTTGCCCAAGGCTTCATCATGGATTTTGATAACCAGGAGGCAGTGCAGTGTAGAGGGCCTTTGTCTTACAGATATTTAGCGTAAGGCCCATGCTCTCATACGCCTTGGTGAAGGTGTTGACGAAGACTTGGGGCTCGGTCTCCGAGTGTGCGCAGATGCAAGCATCGTCTGCGTACTGTAGTTCAATGACAGGCGATGGGATGACTTTGGATCTGGCCTGCAGGTGGCGAAGGTTGAACAGGTTCCCATTCGTTCTGTAGTTTAGCTCCCCTCCAGGGGGAATTTGCTGAGGGTGAGATGGATCATTGCAGCCAGGAAGATCAAGAAGAGCATCAGTGCAATGACACAGTCTTGCCTGACCCCGGTCCGAATGTGGATTGAATCTGTGGTAGATCCATTGGTCAGGATCACGGCTTGCAGGTCATCACAGGTGGAGGATAGTGACAAACTTTTGGGGCAGCCAAAATGAAAGAGGATGCTCCATAATCCTTTGCAGTTGACAGAGTCGAAGGCTTTTGTGAGATCAAAGAAGGCTAGGGTTGGTGCTGTTCCCTGCATTTCTCTGCAGTTGCCGTATGGTGAAGATCATGTCCGCTGTGCCCCTTAGTGGGCGAAATCCGCATTGTGACTCTAGGAGGATCTCTTCAGCCACAGGGAGAAGGCGATTGAGGAGGATTCTTGCAATGGCCTTTCCTGTGGCCGACAGCAGGGAGATTCCTCAATAGTTACTGCAGTCAAACTTGTCACCTTTCTTGAAGATGGTCACGATTACAACATTTCTGAGATCTGCTGGCATGCTCTCCTCCTCCCCGAAAAGGGCGATGAGGCCATGTATTTGTGCCAATCGTGCTTCACCGTCATGCTTTAGTGCTTCAGAGGGGAATCCATCTATTCCTTGTTGCTCTTTAGCTGTCAAATGGCCTTTACTACCTTGCGCCAGGTTGTGGTGGGTAGCATACTGCGGGATGGAGTCGAGGACACTCACGTTGAAGACAGTCTCTGTTAAGAAGATCTTCAAAGTGCTCCTTCCAGTGGGCGCCGACTGCCTCTCTGTCTTTGATGAGCAACTCTCCATTCTTAGCCAGCAGTAGAGTGGGGTCTTGACTGCGCTGAAGAAACCTCACACATGATGGTTGTTGGCTAACTGTTGGATCTCCTGCACTTTCTCCACCCACCATCTGTTCTTTGCTGGACCTCAGCCTTCAGCTGTTTATAGAGCTGCTTTCTTGCTCTCGGGTTGGGTTGCTGTTTCAGGTTCAGAAATGCCTTGCGCTTGCAGCTTATCAGCTCCTGGATCTCCTGGTCATTTTCATCGAACCAGTCTTGGTGTTTCCTGGTTGAGTGACCAAGCGCCTGTTCGCAGGTGATGATGGAGGCCTTGAGGGCAGACCAGGCGCTGTGGACACTCTGCGTCTCTGAGTCATTGGGAGTTGCCAGGTTGGCAGTGAGGCACTGGCTGAATAGGGCTCTCTTATCAGAGTCCTTGAGTACCTCAGTGTTGATTTTCCTGCAGTATTGTTTCTGTTGCTGTCGCTGCTTTGGGGCTACATTGATGTTGATGACAGAGCAAATTAGGCAGTCGTCAGTCCAGCAGTCATCAGCTCCTGTCATGGCGCGGGTGATATGCACATCCTTGCGGTCCTTCGCTTGGACAGTGACGTAATCTAGCAGGTTCCAGTGCTTGGAGTGAGGGTGTTGCCATGAGGCCTTGTATTTGTGTCTCTATAGAACAAGGTGTTGGTTAGGTCGAGGCCATGTTCTGGGCATTTTGTCAAGAGCAGGGTACTGTTGATGTTGGATTTCCCTACCTCCTTCTCTGCCGAATTCAACGCCCCAGATGTCTGTGTCCTTCCCAACTCTGGCGTTGAATTCGCCAATGAGGATCAGCTTATAACCCGCTGGGACTCAGGCCAGGGATTGTTCAAGGCTGGAGTAAAATTCCTCTTTGGACTCGTCTGTAGCATTCAGTGTTGGGGCATTTGCGCTGAGGAATGCCACACATCGGTTCTGGGCTAGGGTGAGCTGAAGGGTCATGAGACACTCGTTTATCCCACAAGAGGTGTCTTCGAGACGGCCAACTGGTTTGTTTTTAATGGCGAAGCCAACCCCCTGGAGGCGGCGATCTTCTACTGGTTTATCTTTCCAGAAGAAGGTGTAACCGCCACCTTGAGCTGGCCTTTCCCTGCCCGCCGGGTCTCACTTAGAGCGGTGATGTGAATGTCGAAACATCTGAGCTCTCAGGCGATGATAGAAGTATGCCGTTCTGGTCTGGACAACCAGAGTAAATGGTACATGGAGAAATGGAAACCACAGCAGGCAACATTCCTGTGATCCAGGCTCGGCTACTTATGGAAGCAGATGGAAGTAACGTGCCATTACTGGAGCGTGCTGTACGGGAGCTGAGAAAGTACTTCCAAAGAGATAGAAGGGATGCCCTTGAAACTGAGGTAGAACAGTGATGTGTGAACATACACGCAATCTCTCATCAGACTCGCAGCCACCAGTGGTGCCTCTCGGGTGTAGCAGCTGTTTGCATCTAATGTGAAAACTGATCTGTCCAAATCTACTTTGCTTTGGACGGATGCCAAACATCTAAATCTGATTCTTGCACATCATCACCCACCTCGCCATTTAAAACTCCAGGAATTTTGCTTTTTGGAATGTTTGGAAAGTAACCTCCTGTTGGACTGTTGCTTTTGTGTTTAATTAGGGTCAAAGCACTTGCAATTTCTGGAATGCTTTTTTGCTGGGATTGTCCACGAGGGCTCTTACATTCCAGGTCCCAAACTTCATTTTAAGGGGGTGAAAGATACCTGTGTATGAATTCTTTTAACGTGGAATGGCTGTTGCACACCACTACCACACGGGTTTGATGGAGTAAGGCCTTGGTCCAGTGGCAAGGGGGTCCGAGATGATTGGAGACCAGGCTCCGCTGTGTGGGCCTAGGACATATAGGTGCACATACACCTACTGTCCTCATATTCAGATGAGTGCTAGCGTCATCTTCGGTGTCAAGAAGATATGATGTCTATACTGTTATTGGAAATTATTTTAAAATAGAGTTTAGTGGTGTCTGTGTCTATGTGTGTGTGCGTATGTGTAAGTGTATTAAAGCCAGCTGGTCTAATGGCTTTGATGTATTGAAGAGAAGCAGGTTTGAAATGTTAATTAGGTGAACATAGGGAAGTTATAAGGTGAAGTGTAAAGGGGGAAATTTGCATTTTTAAATAAACCATTCAAAAAATGGGTGAAATATCACACCTAGCCAGAAGATGCTAAGCAATGTGTTTACTTTTTCCAAAGCTTACTAATAAAATTGGTGCTATGAAAGGGTTTTATTGTTAGTTGAGGTAAAGTTCAAAAAAACCTAGTGAAGCAATGAGAATTTGCAATCAAAGAAGAAAATATGTATAAAGGAAGAGAAGGCTGTTGGTAAAAAGAGAGGGATTCTAAGATCTAATGCCGCCAGCCTGTAAGCCTCAAGCCGCTGTCTGCACGGACCCAGAGCTGAAAGAAACTCATTTTGAATGCAACTGTCCAGGGTGTGCTAATGCCAGGGGTCTGTTTAAATATGAGTTTTACTGTTGCCTTAACGGAAGTGTAACTAGGAGTCAGATTAATTGGGGGATTTTTGTAGTTATTATTGTAATAATTTTGTAGACATATATATATGTGCTCACAATCTTTCTTGTATTAATAAATGTTTGATTTAGTTTTATAAAAACCCCTTGACACTCAGTGGTCTTATTACTACTGAATTCAAAGCCTGCATCTCAAAACATACATATTGCAAAATTGGTTGTGACAGTTGTTTCAAGTTTCCCTCTGGGATTTGAACAACTCTGTATTTACCATCGGCTGTGTCATAATATCAGGTTGACTTTGATGGTTCGGAGTTAACATCATAGTATTCTCTGTTTCTGGCACTTGGTTGTCACCTCTCGATTCATTTTTTGCACTCCTTCAAGTTGTATTTCTCTTTATTGATTACCTGTCTTCTTTGATTGGATACCATTGGCTTATCCCGTTCCATCCAAAGGAATGTTCGCTCTGTTGATTCATGGAGTGGATTTGGGTTTTCTTTTCTCATGGGGTCCGCCATGTTCGTTTTGGAAGTTTATGTTTCAAAAATGGGATCATCATTTCCACTTGTTTCACAGTTTCATCCAAACATTTGGTTAGTCTCTTATTTTCCAATTCTTTTTCAAGCTTATGAATCTTTTCATTCAGCTCAGCAACTACTCTGGTGAGTTTAGTTGTCTTCGTTTCAGAGTTATCCACGGAACTTTTATATAAGCTTAACAACTTCACCTGGGCATTCAGTTCCTTTTGGAATCTTTCTTCCATGGTCACTGACTGTTCCTTGGACACGCGCAATTCACTCATTAGATCCTCAATCTGTTTCTTAGAATTTCCCTTTTCTGCTTTTAAAGCCTAGGTTTGCTCTTCCATACTGCGCTGTGCATCTTTCATGTTCTTGGATCAAAGTTCAAGAATTTCACTACTCTTTTCACGATGAAGTTCCAACATTTCATCAGTTTTGGTTGTTAATTCTGCATTCAATCAATTGTTATGATTCATCTGCAATTCCTTTTTCTGTTCCAGCATTGACTTCATGCTGTTAATGTCAGCTTGAAGCTTGTCATTTTTGAGTTTTCCTTTTGCTTGTTGTTTCCAAGACGCTACATGTTCCTTCATGGGAACTTTTACTTCCTCTTGCAAGTGTTCAACTGTTTCATGACATTCTAGTCTCTTGATATTTATGTCAGCCATTTCATTTTTCAGTAACTCAATAGTTCTTTTTATGTTTGAGGCATCCACTGCTTTTTATTCTAGTTCCTTGAGCTTCAGCATTGGATTTATATTGTCGATCTTATTTTTGTCTTTTGTTTCTCCATTTGCAGCAGAGCTTTGTCCTTGTCCTTCATCTTGGTTTTACAGTTGGCCAGGTCTTCCTCTGGTGAAGTCTTAACTTGTTTCAGTTCTGTAATTGTGTTACTCATTGCTTCATTACCTGCTCGCAGCTTGGAAATCTGGCTTTTCCTTTCAATGCCTCTTTTCTATTCAGCTGGTTCTTTAGCTCTTCTGTCACTTTCTTGTACCTTTTGGCTTCCTCCTGGAATATTGAACATTGCCGAGTCGTCTCTGCCAACAGTTTGTTCAGCGTGACATTACATTCATTTTGCTTCTCTCTGTAATTTTCCAGAGGAACAAACTTTGACCTGAGAGACCCTTATAGTATGTGAAGGTCCATCATCAGGTTTTCCTTTTCTTTGTGAAGCTCAATTGCTTCTCCTTGAGTTTTCTTGTAATTCAACAGAGTCTCCGACTTTGTCCTGCTGTTCCTCCATTCTGCTGTTCAAGACAGTCTTCGTTTCTTCATGCTGCTGAAGTGTTATGTACTCCTTTTGCATTTGATCTTGAAGCACAACGAGCTGTTCTTTCAACTTGTTTATTTTCTTGTCGGCCTCTTGCCAACTCACACTGCACTTCAGTGCATTGCTTTGTTGCTACTGATAGTGAAGCTTTTTCTGAGGTAGTATTCAACATCCTTTTTTCACTCCTCACATTTTTCCACGTATTGATTCTTCAAAATGACTTCTTTGAGTACCTTTTCTGCCTGCTGTTGTCCCTGGCTGTATTTCTGGATGATTTCTTCGAACTCAGCTTTGATGCAAACATTTTTCTGTGGAATAGCTTCATTTTCTTTTTCCTGGCTTTGTTTCTTTTGGGTTACATCAGATAGCTTTCCTTCATTTAAAGGCATCTGCTTGCTCCACACTGCCACCTGTTGTTGCAGTTTGGGCACTGAGTAGCATTTTCAAAAAGCACCATTTTTAATCATTTCAGCTGCTTCTCAGCCTCTTTTTCCCTCTGCATTAAACCCTTCGGCTGGTGCATTTCATTACACTGACGTGGTCTGTGACCATCTTGTGGTTTGCTTCGGTATTATCTCCCTTGGCCTTGGGGTCTTCTGTCTCCCTCTCTATGGGGTCTCCTTGCTCCTTCAGTGCTTTATTGTGGGTGTTGTAGAGCTCCTTTTAAGGTCTGCACTCTCCACAACTTGGAATTTAAAATATTTGTCAAATGATTTTAATATCTTATCAAATGTGGTTGAAGATTCAGCTATCACTTATTTTAGGATTATTTCGTCTGCAAATACACCAATAGTTATAAACTCATATCAGCTGGTACTTCTTCTAATTTCTCACTTAATCCTGATCTACTCCTATAATCGAAAAATGTTCTTCCCAACGATGCTCAATTTTGAGTCTGGTTTGGCTCTTGCCTTAGCCTAAATTGACCTGGTGATGTTGCTTTGCTATCCATGGCTGTTTTTTTCATACAGGGAGTAGAGCTCCAAATGTTGTTGCCCTTTTGAAAATGGCTGTGCAGTAACATTTTTTTTCTTGTCTTTGTTCTTCCGGTGCTTGTCAGTTTTGACAGGCTGCTGCTCTTATGGGGCCTTTTTTAAAACTTATTCTCTCTGCAGGAAGCCTTTAAAATGAGAAGTTCGGATCATCAAGTGAACTTTTAAATTGGAGGAACGTACTGGAAGGTGATTTTTAAGCTCTGGCTTCAAATTTAAAACTTATTTTTATTCATTCGAGCTCAGCCAGCTTGTGTTATGGGGCTGGCTATGAACCTTGCTGCAGCTTTCTTCCAGCTGTGCTCTAGAATGCTCGTGCTGATCCTGACTGCTGCCTACTTTAAAGGATAATGTTTGCCTTTTTACTGTATTTTTCTCCCCCCTGTTAGGTCCTTTGACTCTGCAATCTGTGGGCATTCACAATGGACCTCCGTGAAGTCCTCAGCTGCACAGTAGATTTCTCTTCAACTGTCAGCCCCTTCTCTTCTTTATGTTTTTGAATTTTGCTCAGCCTTTTGTGATCTGGCTCGGTCCCTTGACTCTGCGTTCACCCAGGTCTAGCTTTTCATCTGCTCAGCGGGTTCTTCTGCTGTCTTTTAGCCTTTTAAAAAAAAAATGTTGCTCAGTCTTTTGGGGTCTGGTTAGGTCCCTTCACACTGCAATCGATCAGATCTGGCAATGGAGCTTTTTTCTTCGGCGATCTCCAGCTGTGTCTTCGATTTAGGTGCACTTCTTGCCGGTCAGACAGCAATTTCTTTACTTCTCCGTGTTTTCAGGATTTCGGGGTCCCTTCACCGCCACCATATTATAAGGGTTGTTTGGCGTCCCATGGAGAGATCTGGAGGCTTATATGTTGAACGTCAATTGTTCATTAATAACTAACAACTATATGCATCTCCAAGGTATAGCCCTGCATGGGCGCTGTCCCTAAGTTTGCTCTTTCCGGACTCTTCCACTCTCAGTCTACTATCATGTGACTCTCTACATCACAATGTGGGCGGTAGTATTTCCCCAGTTCCACATTAGCCCTTGCTCTGCCAAATGCCCTTATACTACAGACACCAGTTCGTTTTTAATGCCTCAATAATAAATAGGAAGAAATGATGCCCCACAGAAACAATCCACATGTCAGATTGGGAATGTTGCTTCATCTTTACATCGCTCTCCAATCAACAGCATTTCACATCTGCCCCACAAGAAGTCAACTTGTTTCTGGTTTCAGTCGCCCACATAGTGAGAAGCCTTTTGCTTACAAACACTCTGCGGGGTAAACACAGCAAGTCTCCAAACTTTCTCCAAAACAGAATTCTTCACACTGGGTCTTCAATCCAAGTAAATAATTATCCAGTGCCCAGAGGCTAGGAGCTCCAAGCTCTTGGATTGTCAAAGCAACCAAGGCATTCCACTTATTCCCATAAACAACACCAGGCACTCCCATACATACATAGCACTTAAATAAGTTTGTATAAGTTAGGGAGAACAGTGGAGTGAGATCCCAATGTCTAACTGGGGAAACAGCTCGAGGTGTATTGGCACTGGGAGAAAGGGGATCCTGGGTATGACAGTATTGCAGGGCAGGACCAGTGAGGCTGTGAGAAGCGTTCTGTGATGTAAAAGCACCAGGTTTGTCAGTAATTATGACCTGACAGAGTCTGCAACACTGGGAAGGGAGAGGGGTTGTGTCAAAGATATCTACATAGACTTTGGCTACATATCCTTGGGGCTTTGGCAGTGGTAAGGGGGCGGAATCTGAGGTTGCTGGGGAGGGAAACCCCAGGATCCATGAGAGACTGGGCCCAATATGTTGTGCTATTAGTCACCTTCCCCTTTCTCTTCCACAGCTGTCACTTTCTAGAATTTTACATTTTCTGACTATCAGCAAAACACAGCTAATGGTAAACAAAGGGCCAGATTTTGACACTTGCTGTGCCCTGATTTTGGGCACAGATAAGGTGTACTGTATTGCAAAAGGAGTCAGAATTGATCACCACAGCATCTTGGCCCAACACTATTTTGCAATCAGGCCTGGGGTGAGTGTTGAAGGCACGCAGCAGCAGCAGCAAAGTAGCTGCACCATTTCATGGCCTGAAAATCGGAGCAGCTCCTTCCTGGCATTTTGTAATGCTAACCTATGGTTATGGTATCGTAAAATAATAGAGGGTAAGCCTCCTCTACCAAAGTTACAACAACGGTGGGCAAGAGGTCACAAGGAAATGAGTAACCTTTAGTGCTTAGATCATACTTACCACTCAACTAACTTTCAACTGCTGTTTAGCACAAGGTTTACCTAGAGAATATACTATTCATTAGTATATATTCTCCTGAGTGAGAATACACAATATTAGTGGTAAGGTGAGAGCTATTTGCCCTAGTATTTCTCTTCCCACTCTCCCTGGCCCACATGCATAGAGGTGTGTTTCATCTATCTACTCCACTCAACACCATATTTGATGGGCCAAATCATTGACGTGGCCCAGGCTGCATTTTCTAATACAGGCCCAACTCTTGGCATGGCCTTGTGCTGGAAATCAGGGAATCAGCTGATGCAGGCCTGGCACCAAACTTAAGCCTTCTGTTATTTGTTGGAAAACGGCAATGACCCCTTGAGCATAACATTTTCAAAATGATCTGGCTTGTGGAGCCAATGCCGTATGGCAGGAATATACTGGCCGAGAGTTTGCTGGAACAATGATGACCAAGGGCGGGATTTTTCCCTCGTCAGGTGGGTGCAGTGGGCGGGCCCGGAAGTTCCCACAAAAAGGTCCAACGCCTGCAATCCGGCCCAGGCCGTGATTTTACGCTGGCTGGCCAATTAACGGCCAACCAGCGCAAAACGCACACTGAGAGCATCAGCATTGCTGGGGTTGGACAGGCAGCAAAAAGTTCTACTTAATCACCTGCGTAAGGGCCTTCATAGGCCTCTTAACTGTCGGCAGGCGCACTGCCGACAACTGCACACGCCTACCGACCGAAATATCACGCGAGTGTGCGATGAAGTTGAGCACTCACCCAACATCATCACACGCAATTTCAAGCTCAGGTGTGTCAGGTGCACGCCCACATGCCGAGCTTAAAATTCTGGCCCAAGTTTAATGCACATGCTGTTATTGGTGCATACTTATCCCAACACACTTGTGGTGAGGCAAATTGCTGATTGATTTGAGCCGCTCTCCTGTAGGCTCGCAAAGATGAAGTTCACTGTCAATTGTCACTAGTGTCAATAAATTGTTAGCTTTGCACCATACATATGAATTAAACTCACTGCAGAAAGTAAGAGCTGGTATTTCATGGCATAAGGACCCTATTGATGATGAGATTTACGTTCCTGGCTTGAAACCCAATCTCTCCGGCCCAGGAGGAGAACATGTGAAACTGCAAAGTTCCGTTCCTACAGATAGAAAATTGTTCATAGGGGTGGTCAATTTTTTTTTCTTACATTTCCTGTCTATTTTTCTCTCTCTCTCTCTCTTAATCCAATCTTTATTTGCTTGCCTTTATTTCTCTTTGTCTTTTTTTTATTCACTCACGGGGTGAGTGGCTGGCTGGGCCAGCATTTATTGCCCATCCCTAATTGCCCTTGAGAAGGTGGCGGTGAGCAGCCTTCTTGAACAGCTGCAGTTCATGTGGTGTAGGTACACCCACAGTGCTGTTAGAATGGGAGTTCCAGGATTTTGACCCAGCGACAGTGAAGGAATGGCAATATATTTCCAAATCAGGATGGTGTGTGGCTTGGAGGGGAACTTCCAGGTGGTGGTGTTCCCCTCTATCTGCTGCCCTTGTCCTTCTAGATGGTAGTGGTCGTGGGTTTGGAAATTGCTGTCGAAGGAGCCTTGGTGAATTCCTGCAGTGCATCTTGTAGATGGTACACACTGCTGCGACTGTGCATCAGTGGTGGAGGGAGTGAATGTTTGTAGATGTGATGCCAATCAAGCGGGCTGCTTTGTCCTGGATGGTGTCAAGCTTCTTGAGTGCTGTGGGAGCTGCACTCAACCACGCAAGTGGGGAGTATTCCATCACACTCCTGACTTGTGCCTTGTAGATGGTGGACATGCTTTGGGGAGTCAGGAGATGAGTTACTCATCACAGGATTTCTAGCCTCTGACCTGTTCTTGTAGCCACAGTATTTATAAGGCAAGTCCAGTTCAGTTTCTGGTCAATGGTAACCCCCAGAATATTGATATTAGGGGATTCAGTGATGGTAATGCCATTGAACGTCAATGGGGTGATGGTTAGATTCTCTCTTGTCGGAGATGGTCATTGCCTGGCACTTGTGTGGCACAAATGTAGCTTGCCACTTGTCAGCCCAAGCATGGATATTGTCCAGGTCTTGCTGCATTTGGACACGGACTGCTTCAGTATCTGAGGAGTTATGAATGGTGCTGAACAACACAATCATCAGCGAACATCACCACTTCTGATCTTATGATGGAAGGAAGGTCATCGATGAAACAGCTGAAGATGATTGGGCCGAGGACACTACCCTGAGGAACTCCTGTAGTGATGTCCTGGAGCTGAGATGACTGACCTCCAACAACCACAACCACCTTCCTTTGTGCTAGATATAACTCCAACCAGTGGAGAGTTTTCCCCCTGATTCCCATTGACTCCAGCTCTGCTGGGGCTCCTTGATGCCACACTCGGTCAAATGCTGCCTTGATGTCAAGGGCAGTCACTCTCACCCCGCAAGTTCAGCTCTTTTGTCCATGTTTGAACCAAGGTTGTAATGAGGTCAGGAGCTGAGTGGTCCTGGTGGAACCCAATACTGGGCATCAGTGAGCAGGTTATTGCTAAGCAAGTGCCGCTTGATAGCACTGTTGGTGACCCCTTCCATTACTTTACTGATGATGGAGAGTAGACTGATGGGGCAGTAATTGGCTGGGTTGGATTTGTCCTGCTTTTTGTGTACAGGACATACCTGGGCAACATTCCACATAGCTAGGGGCGCAGCAAGTTCTCGAGCATAAGTCTTCAGTACTATTGCCGGAATATTGTCAGAACCCATAGCCTTTGCACTATCCAGTGCCTTCAGCTGTTTCTTGATATCACGTGGAGTGAATTGAATTGGCTGAAGACTGGAATCTGTGATGCTGGAGACCTCCAGAGGAGGCCAAGATGGATCATCCACTCGGCAGTTCTGGCTGAAGATTGTAGCAAATGCTTTCTTTACCTTCCTTATCTTTTGGACTGATGTGCTGGGCTCCTCATCATTGAGCATGGAGATATTTGTGAAGCTTCCTCCTCCAGTGAGTTGTTTAATTGTCCACCACCATTCACGACTGGATGTGGCAGAATTGCAGAGCTTAGATCTGATCCGTTGGTTGCAGGGTCGCTTAGTTCTACCTATCACTTGCTGCTTATGCTGTTTGGCACGCAAGTAGTCCTGTGTTACAGCTTCACACCTCATTTTTAGGTATGCTCGGTGTTGCTCCTGGGATGCCCTCCCGCACTCTTCATTGAACCAGGGTTGATCCCCTGGCTTGATGATAATGGTGGATTGAGGGATATGCCGGGCCATGAGGTTACAGATTGTGTTCGAGTACAATTCTGCTGCTGCTGGTGGCCCACAGCACCTCATGGATGCCCAGTCTTGAGCTGTTAGATCTGTTCGAAATCTATCCCATTTAGCACAGTGGTAGTGCCACACAACACAATGGAGGGTATCCTCAGTGTGAAGGTGGGACTTCGTCTCTACAAGGACTGTGCAGTGGTCACCTCTACTGATACAGTCATGGACAGATGCATCTGTGGCAGGCGGGTTGGTGAGGATGAGGTCAATTATGTTTTTCCCTCTTGTTGGTTCCCTCACCACCTGCCGCAGACCCAGTTTAGCAGCTATGGCATTTAGGACTCAGCCAGCTCGGTCGTTGAAGCCCCTCACCCAGAGTACATTCTGCACTCTTGCCACCCTCAGTGCTTCCTCCAAGTGGTGTTCAACAAGGATTCATCAGCTGAGGGACAGTGATACGTGGTAATCAGCAGGCGGTTTCCTTGCCCCTGTTTGAACTTAGACTTCATGGGATCCAGAGTCGATGTTGAGGACTCCCAGGGCAACTCTCTCCCAACTGTATACCATTGTGCCACCACCTCTGCTGGGTCTGTCCTGCCAGTGGGACAGGGCATACCCAGGGATGGTGATGGTGGTGTCTGGGACATGAGGATGACTATTGGCTGTTGCTTGATTAGTCTGTGGGACAGCTCTCCCAATTTTGGCACTAACTACAATTCCCAGATGTTAGTAAGGAGAGCTTTGCAGGGTTGACAGGGCTGAGATTCCTGTTGTCGTTTCCGGGTGGTCCGTCCAGTTTTGTTCCTTTTCTGTGACGTTGTAGTGGTTTGATATAACTGAGTGACTTGTTAGGCCATTTCAGAGGGCATTTAATAGTCAACCATTGCAGTGGGTCTGGAGTCACAGCCCAGGTAAGGGCAACAGATTTCCTATCCTAGAGGGCATTAGTGAGCCAGATGAGTTTTTACAACAATCGACAATGGCCATCATTAGACTTTTAATTCCAGATCCACCACCTGCTGTGGTGGGATCAAACCCAGAGCATTGGGTCTCTGGATTACTCGTGACAATACCACTACGCCATCATCTCCCCATTCATTTGATTCTCATTCACCCTATTTCCTTCTTCATTTGTTTGCTTTGTTTCTTTCTCTATCTAAATGTCATTGGCTAAGGAAATGGACAATTGGTTCCATTGTTCACAGAGGTCCCAGATTCCTTGTTGATCTCAGCATACCAGTTTCAGCTCATACTTCCAGAAATTTGCAGTGCATTAATAATTGAAGCTGAAGGTGAGAAAAAAAAACTAAATCATGATACTCAAGACAAGATGTCCTTTTAAAGCAAATTCTCGGCCATCACATTTCTAACATTGAGCGAACATGTTGTCCATACTGAGAGGCTTGTGAGGCTACTTCAGAGGGCATTGTCAAGTCAACTTGTGTATGCTAGTGTTATGTGTCGAGTCGAATGGGACTGAAGTTACAGGATTCCAGCATTTGGAGCACAAAAATCAAGGTGAGGTAGTGGCATAGTGGTATTGTCACTAGACTGAAATTCCAGTGTAATGCTCTGGGGACCTGGGTTCCAATCCTGCCACAACAGATAAAAATCTGGAATTAAAAGTCTGATTGTTAAATTGTTAAATTAATGTTTAAAAACCCATATGATTCACTAATGTCCTTTAGGGAAGAAAATCTGCTGTCCTTACATGTGACTCCTGACCCACAGCAATGTGGTTGACCCTTTAGGCAATTAGGGATGGGCAATAAATGCTGGCCTAGCTAGCGATGCCCACATCCCATGAACGAATAAAAAGTAACTATATTCTCTGCTTATACCTCATGATAATTTCAGTTTATTTCTCCTATCTTCTGGGTGGGATGAGGTTTCATGAGGGTATTAAAATTTGTATTAAATGTCTAAATAAAAGAAATTGACATGTTCCAGCTCATGTGACAGTGGCACATGAGGGGGTCATGTCAGTAATTTTTTTTTTCTATGTTTTCTTCGCTTTATTCAATGTTTCGAGCCTGAGCCGATCTCCCGGAGGCAGCACTTTGCCTCAGGGACACCTGTGCGTTCTTTCACGCGCTCCCGGCTCAGGGAATCCCCCTCCTAGCCCGCACAGGGAGAGCATAGCGCTTCCTGGCAGACGTCACGGTGGGCGGGCCTTAACTGGCCCGTCCACGGAAAATAGCGACGCGCCCCTGACTGGGGGGTGCCAATCAGGAACCCGCCCGTCCATGCCCGCTCCCGCACATCTCCCCCGACGGGGGCAAAGTGTTGCCCATAGGTAGTGTCATCTCTGAGGTGGACTAAAAGTACCAGCAGAAACAGTAATGATGATCGAGATCATGAGCTGGGATAGTAATGTTGATCTGCTCATTATCTTCCACTAGAACTCTGAAGCCTAGATAAGCTCCACATATTTGCAGCACTCCAGATATCACCAATTATTTCTACAAACCTTTCATCTGGGTTGAACATTCAGCTGCAAAACAACACTCCACAGACTCTTATGTTGCCAGTAATTACATTGCTGGCAGTCAACAGAGAATTAGTTCACTGGGCTAAATCTTAACTCCAAATAAGAAATGGGTTAGGGTCCCTAGGATCATGCCATAGGGAAAAAAATCTGAAACAGGAACTGAACCTGCCTTGAATCCACCCATGTCCAGTTTTAATGAAGATGGGACAAGGAGCAGTCAGCCAATCCGCTTGCGTGCAGCTTTCGAGTCATTTCAATATTATAATGTGTTTGCCTGTCTTCGTTTGGATAGACATTCTATGTTAAGCTAGGTTTTCTTCAGTTGTCGGGATGTGAGAAAGGCCAATGAGGTAAGTGCCATTACAGCGCTGCTTGTGGGCCAGGAGGTGCAGTAGTGGTTCCTCAAAACACAACAAGTTACTCATTAACCTCCCCATGCAGCTCCTACACAATCTATCTGCTCTCCCGCCCCCTGACTACCATCAGACCCTCTTTCCCAGATTATCTGAAAAATTTCCTTCATGATCAGGACCGTCCAGACCACCGTCCAGACCACCATCCATCCAGCCCTCATGCAATTGGGATCCCCAGAACACCCTCCAACAATTCCCTCATGCAGCTGCATCCCCTCTCACAATCGTGTCACCTCCCTGATCCCACCCCCACACCCACCCCCACCTCCACCCCCATCCCCCCCACCCCCATCCCCCCCACCCCATCCCACCACAAACAGGATACCTCCTGCAATTGTGTCCCCAATTCCCCACACAAACAAAATCAGGATACCCAGCCCCTGCGATCTCTCTCATTGCTCCAGCACACCTATCAGCTCTCAATGGCTTTAACACTCTGAAACAGAAAGGCCCAAAAGGCCTCGAGCTTGTCAATGGGACTGCCTGTGCAGGGGAACCCCACTCAACCCACTGCTCTGGGTTTCCTCACCTCACAACAGCTTCCCCCCTACATCATGCACAACTCACCTCCAAGCTAAAATCCAGCCCAGTATTTCTGCCATCAACAGTGATGTTCAGGTTTTGCCTTGTGCAAATCTGGAAACCTATTTTAGGGAGTCATAATCAGCAAGTGATGAATAACTCTAAAAATAAAACCTGAGCTAACATTTCCTGCAGAAACAGAGTGGATTGCTGGCTGGGCAGGACTTGCTGGCTGGGCAGGACTTTCTGCCTGCTCATTGGCTGTGTCCTTGATACTGGGATATACTGGGATCGGGGTATTTACATACTTTTGGACAGGTTTGAGTGCCAATGGAATAACTGCTTCATGTGTGGAGAAGGAATTCACTACAAACCTTTGCCACTACAATAGAAATTTGCATCTACATAGCACTTTTTAACCTAGTAAAGCATCCCAAGGTGCTTAACAGAAGCATTATCAAAATAATACATGCCAAGCCACATAAGGAGACTTTACAACAGGTGACCAAAAGCTTGGTCAAAGACATAGGTTTTAAAATGTGTCTTAAATGAGGATAGAGAGGTAGAGTGATGGGAGGGTTTAAGGAGGGAATCCCAGAGCTCAGGGCTGAGGGAACTGATGACACGGCCACAACTGGTGGAGGGAAGGTAGTGGGGACACTTACCCATGGTGCAAGTCCACCCACGGTAGACAGGAAACAGCAAAGATTTACTCTTGCCAATGTCTTTGCTCTTGGCTTCCATGAGGGAATTAATAACTCCATGCCCATCTGAGTTGCTGAAACCAGCCTCTATGTTAGTTTGTGCTTTGAAGAAATTTGAGCTGGCTCATGTGACAAACATTAGGTATTATGTAGTATGAAGTAAGCAGAGCTAAAAGATGCATGTTTTTGATGGATTTTAATCAGTGGCAGGAGGGTCAGTAACCAGAGGAGACAGAATTACGGTCATTGACAAAAGAGCCAGAAGGAAAAGAAGATTCCCTTACCTAGTGAATTGTTATGACCTGCAACACACTGCATGAAAAGGTGGTGAAAACAGGGTTAATAGTAACTTTCTACAGGGAATTGGATTTAACTATTAAAAGCAAAAAATATGTTAGGCTATGAGGAAGGAACAGGGGGTGGTGGGACTAATATGGAAAGCTCTTCTAAAGAGCCAGCTCAAACACCAAGGGTTGCATGGCTTCCTGCTGTCCTGTAAGATTATATGATTCTATGAAATACGTAAGAATCAGTTGCTTAGTAACAGATATTTATGTCTAGGAAAATGAGTCAATAATTACACTGGGGGATAGAAAATAACTGTGTATTCACCACAATCTAATTAGAATGGTGCCAGCATAGACAACACTCGTCAAATATTGGGGTGAAATTTAACTTCAGCTGCGGCACAAAATGGAGAGTAATAGATTGGATGGCGATGGACCGGACATCCATTTTACACCCTGTACAGTTTGCCTTCTCATCATTTCACTGCTGTCCACTTTATTCCCCTGCTAAATTTGAATTTTACCTCCCATAATATGACCAACAGCATGTTTTTGCATATGTGTTATGGAGCTTGCAGTCCGTTGCTCGAATGAAGTATTGCCGTATCACAGGTATAGGGAAACATAAATTCAAACACCTTAAGGAACATCATTATCAGCTGCAGAAGGGGACCAGAAGCACCACTTTCAATATGCTGTCTGTGGCCAAAAGGTGCCGGAAATGGGTTGCTCCAGGTTGGGTCAGCTGATTTTTCAGGCATCCCGGATGGCTGCCTAAAACAAGTCCTGACGCCTAAAACAACCACCTCTTGCACATATTCGTTGGCGGGGGGGAGGTCAACGTTTCTTTTCAGGGCCCTCTGAGAAATTGTGCTGCCAAGTGGAGTTGACATCGAGTCTGCCCATCTCAGATTTGCCTGGGAAACAATGTGCTACCTCCAGCTTCGAAACACCCCCAAGGGACTTTGCTATTGGACCATGTCCATTCTCCATCCCCGAACCTGGGTGGTACCTGAGGGCTGCTGCCAGTGAGGCAGATAGCCCAAATTGGAATGCTGGTAATGGGCAAGCTGCCTTTGAAGGGGCAACAGGCACCAGTAGATCATCCAACTTATTTCAATGAGGCCCAAGCTTCAATTTAGGCCTCAAGTGTCAAAGTCAAGTACCTCAGAAATGGCAACTCACCGATTATAGTGTGCTATATCCTTGAATACATTGCATTACTCTGTGGGTTAAACAGAGTGGATCCTGATTTGATGTGTAAATTCTTTACATACTCTTGAATACATAATTTTATTCTTGCTGGTCCCATTTGATCACAATATCAAAACATTTTGTATGATTAATAGCACAAGCCAATGCAATAAGGGAGTTGAAGGAAATTGCCAACAAATTAAACTACACTTTACCATTTCCTCGTTGTCCAAATGAACCAATTAACGTGATGTAAATGAATTCCAATGGAAGTTTCTGCAAATTAAATACTGATAAATGGAGTGTGCAGATAAGGCAATGCATGATAAAATATTGAATAAAAGCTAAGTTTTGATACAATTAAATAAAAGCAAAATACTGTGAATGCTGGAGATCTGAAATAAAAACAGAAAATGCTGGAAAAACTCAGGTCTGGCAGCATCTGTGGAGAGAGAAGCAGAGTTAACGTTTTGAGTCCAATATGACTCTTCTTTCGAACCCAAGGTTTCGATACTTGTTTTTGATAAAAGTTACTTTTTTTATTTTCCCCCCTTTTCCTTCTTCTAGATCTTTTCACTGTATGCTGCCCAATCTTACTGACAACCAATTAGCAGGGTTCTGCCAGCGTCACTTTGTAAGTGGATGCTGAATAGTGCATACGGGATCATCCCTGCGACACTGAATTTCCACCCCCCCCCCACCGTTGTGGAGAATTTTGCGGGGGCCGGCAGGGGTGGGTGTGAACCTGATCAGTGCCCCCGATCAGGTCCGCGCCGCCGTTTTACGTCGGCGGGCCAATTGAGGCCCACCCATTGTGACGCGCACCCGGAGGCGCTGAGCGCTCCCCTGCGGTGGGCGGATTCCCTGAGTGGTTCCCTGCGTTCTTTCACGCATGCGTGCGAAAGAGCGCAGAGATCACCCTGAGGCACCTCTGTTCCTAAGGGAGATTTGTTTCAGTGTTAAACTTTTAAATAAAGGATTTTTAAACTTTTGAAACGTGTCCCCTCATGTGACAGTGTCACATGAGCTGGGACATGTTAATGAAATTTTGGGAAAAAATTTTACTAATTTTTTTTAACACTTCATGAAACCTCATCCCGCCCGTGGATGAGGTTCCATGAAATATGCTAAGGCCGCCAGGGCTCTTCGCCTGCCTGCCAACCTTATGATTGGATGGGCAGCTTATTTAATTGTTTTAATTAGTTTTTAACAGGCCTTAATAGGCCTTTGACAGTTTGACGGCCGCACAGTCTACTCGGCTGCACGCCCACCGAACTGACAATCTAACTGATGCGCGGTGACGTCGGGACACACGCCCGACATCACCGTGCGTCATTTTACGCGTCGGCGAGCGGACCCCGCCCCCCAACGGGAAAATGCTGCCCCTGGTGTTCCCTCCTATGATGAATGCCACCTTCAACAGGAAATCTTTCATTCAATCATCAAGCATGACCCTGAGTTTCCTGTCGCCTGTCTTTTTAATTCTCTCACCCGCTCCCACTCTGACCTCTCAGTCCTCGGCTTCTTGCACTGTTCAAATGAAGCTTAGTGTAAGCTCAAGAACCAGCGCTTCATCTTTCGTTTAGGCACTTCACAACCTTTTGGACTCAAAATTGAGTTCAACAATTTTGGACCATAACCTCTGCCACCTTTTTTGGCAGCTGTTGGCAATGATTCTGCAATTGCCATTTACCTGTCATGAAAGTGCGCATCAGCTTCCCCATACAGGCATATTGAACGTTTGAAGGAAGACTTGTGCCAAGAAGAAATAATAATTCTAACACTATTGGAATTTATTGTAAAATAATGTAATTGTGGGATGGGGGAGGTGTGTGTGTGTGTGTGTGTGTCTTAGTTGAATTAGTCTGGGTGCTTTGATGTGAGAAGGGAGGTTAGGTTTCAAATGTTAATTAGATAAATATGGGGAAGTTTAGAAACATAGATGTCAAGGGAACATTTGCATTTTGAAATAAACCAGATTAGATTGTTTTCAAAGGAAGGGTGAAATGTGTCACCTAGCCAGATGAAGTTTAGAAACAGTGGACAGAATTTCACCCAAGTCGGGCGGGCTCGGCAGGGGTGGTCAGGAAGCCGACCGCTACCCGCAATCAGGGCCAGAAGGCAATTTCATGCTGGCAGGCCAATTAAGGCCCTCCCAACGTGAAACACGAGCGGCAGCGCTCGGTGGGGGTAAGTAAGTGTGAGTGCGGCGAGCACAGAGCTGCCTCAGGGAGGTGAACAAATTTCAGAAAAAATAAGGATTTTATAAATGTTATAAAACATGTCCCCTCATGTCACTCTGATCAGGGACATGTTATTAATTACATTTTAAAATGGTTATTTTATTTTTATTTGCTTTTGGAAACCTCAACCCCCCGCGGATGAGGTTTCCAAAATAGTGCAAAGGCCGCTTGGCCTTTTCGCCTGCCCGCCAACCGTAAGGTTGTATAAAGGGGCAAAAGCTGTGTTGCAAGGAAGGCATTTTTAAGATCTTACAAATGTGTGAAAAACCTTCAGCATCTGTGCCTTAAGCTGCTGTCCTCAAAGGACTGAAGTTAAAAAAACTCACTTGGAATTTGACTTGTTTAGGGTATCATGTTCCTTTGCCTGGGTCTTTTAAAATCTGTGTGTCTTACTAATGCCTTAAAGAAAGTGTAACTGGCAGTTAGATTGAATAGGGGATTTAGAAGTTACAATAGTAGTAATTTATAGATCTATGTATGTATTTAAAATCATTTCGCTTATTAATAAATGTTTAATCTAGTTTTATAAAAATCTATAAGACTTGGTGGTCTTATTACTACTGAATTCAAGGCATGCATCTCGAAATTTATACAAATTGAAAATTAGTTGCGACAGTTGTTTCAAGTTTCCCTCTGGAATTTGAACTGCTCAGCATTTACCATCGACTGTGTAATAACACTTGTGTTTATTTTAAAGAATTATAATTGAAGATACTGACCAAAAGGTGGCTGATACTGCAAAGTAGCCACGGCCTGGAAAATTCCTGTGTGGATTATACCGACAGACCTGTCCTGAGAATATGGAATGTCGCACCTGAACAGGTGTCAAGGCCTACTTCAAGCAGAGACACTTGAAAGAGGTATGGAAAATGCAAAAGGCTCGGCATTAATCTCCCGTGTTGTGGAGACAATGGGCAGGATTTTCTTTTTGTCGGAAAGCACAGCGGGCTGGCCCGGGAGCGGCCGTGAAACAGTCCACCGCCCACGATCGGGCCCGACCGCGATTTCACGCTGGCTGGCCAATTAGCTCAGTGCTGCAAGGGTGAGGTGGAAGGAGTGTGACCGCTAAAGTCTGCGCATGCACTGGGGAGTACGCACTGAAAGCTCAGTGAAGGCTGCCTCAGGGAGCTGAAGAATTTTACAATCAAAAATAAAGATGTTAAAAATGAGGGAAACATGTCCCCAGGGGCATATTGAAAATGATGCTTAAAAATTATCTTCTTTTTAATTACTGTTTGGAAACCTCATTCCACCTGTGGATGCGGTTTCCTAAAAAATCTAAAGGCCACTTGGCCGATTCGCCTGCCCGCCAACCTTAAGGTTAGACGAGCAGCGAAAAATACTGAATTAATTGATTAATGGGCTTAATAGCCCTCTTAATTGTCGGCAGGTACGCTGCCGATTCTCACGCACGCCTGCCAACCAAAATATTGCGGACGCTTGCCCCGATGTCATCACGCGCTATTTTACACCCGACCAGGTCGGGCGGGCGCCCACCTGACGAACATAAAATCCTGCCCAATGAACTGTTTTCTACATCTCCACATTCCTACATCAGGACAGCCTCTTCAGTTAAGCCTGCAGAGATATCCAGGTCATTTCTCCCTCTGGGACAAGCTAACTAGTGTCTCCAACATGCTGTGAATCTGCCAAAGTCGCCACTACCGAAATCACCCAACTTAACGGCTGCAATGTACCACCATCTACGCCTCACGGACAAGCCAAGAACTAATTTGTATATTTTTTAAACTTTTATTTGGACTCTTAACTTCTCATTTCTGAGCTGTGTTTGTATGTGTGTGTGTTTTCATGTCATGTCTATTATTTTTCCTTGCGATTTAGTAACTAATACACGTACTTCTCCTTGACTCAAGAAAGCCTGGTTAATTTGGCTCCTTATAAAAAAAAAGTAAATACATTTGTATTGGGAAAAAGTATCCACAGGGAAAGGATTTTTTAACAAACCTTTGCTGCAACCGACTGAGGAAGTTGGAAAAAGGGGAGCCAGCTTATTCCTCCTCACCTGGTCATGATATACATTTCCTCTAGACCCACCTTTTGTTTCTTTACTTAACCCTATCACAATCTTCTTTTGCCTTGCACCATCATCCATTTTTCATTTAATCTTTCCTGCCTTCCACCCTTTCAGAGGGTTCCCTTTTGTTCTCCCTCCCTCCATCCCTTTCCCTGCCTCTCTGCTTTCTTAAAGCTTGTTACATCTCTAATATTTTCCAGTTCTGATGAAAGGTCATCGACCTTAAACATTAACTCTGTTTCTCTTTCCACTGACGCTGTCTGACCAGCTGAGTATTTCCAGCATTTTCTGTTTTTATTTCAAGTTTCCAGCAACCGCAGTATTTTACTTTTGTTCCGTTAAGGAGAATCCATTCTCCATGCTCCCAGGAAGTTTCACAAGTCACCCTCTGAACATTTTGTGAAACATCAGTTGATCAATCACTCTTAAAGAGTTCAAAAGTTCAGATAACGCCTCCTTTCCTTCTGCTAGTTCACGACTGTTCAGAGCCTTTGTTACTTTCAAGTTGAATAAAATACAACAGCTTGATGCGAAATTTCCTCCCCTCCCAGAAAAGCAACCACTCAGGAAATAAAAGTCTCGAGCATTTTCTTTTTGTTTATGGTTTCTGATGTTTTGAGGCAGCTCGTCCAAGCCACTTGCTGCCAAGAAAGCAGGCAGGAATCATGTTGGAAAGTTCACCCAACTTTGAACTCATTGCCAACAATACCCTGCCAACCTCCCAGGCTATTTAGATCTTTAAGTCAAACGGCTAGAAGACTATCAGAGTCATTAATACAACCAACTGAATCAACCCAAGATGAAATTCATGAAGGTAAATTTAATCAGCTGCCGTTTTTCTATAACACCTTTTCGTATAGTTTTCTTCTGTATCGGTTTTCATATTTCGACCAAAACTCTACACTTGCAGCCTTGGCTTTCTGTGGGGTCACAATATCCCATCAGAATTGTGGTGGGTTCCAAAAATCATGAGCACTGATCCTGACATAATTTCTGGGGGCAGATTAATTTGCATCATGAGGACTGGCTCCTGGCTTTGGAAACATCTTTTATTGGCATCTCAGTGCAGGATTTAGAAACCACAAGCAGCATTCAAGTTTTGAGCAGCATTCAAGTTTTAAGCATCACTAAGAGATTTTTTTTTTTGCTGCTAATCAGGAAAGTCAATGCTGGAAAAGGTTAAGACAGGCCTGGTGCAGTGTGAAGAACATCCATTTCACAGGGCCTCCAGAGGTGTCAGCCTATATAATGTTCCCAAGATACTGGAATGCAGTTCAAACCCACACCCTCTGACTCATAGGTGGGCGTGCTATCACTGAACCAAGGTTGAGTTACTAACTAGTCTATCTTTACGTTCTTTCATTTCCAACTCAGACCCTCTCTGAGGGATTCCAGGAAAAGACAAACCGCCAGTTTTTTGAGGTGATACTCGAAATGAGTACTGGGTTGCAAGCAGAGAAGTTTTAGGTGTTAAGGTGAGGAATGCACCTCCTGCTTTATTAACATGGCAGCCACGGTTTCTCGCTGTTGCAAGGGAAAGGCTGTGCTCGAGGGAAAGATATGGAAATTCCAGAGCAGTGTAATGAGGGCAAAACTCAGAAAACTCTGCATCAAGATAGCTGCTTCTCACATTGCACTTGCCTTACATGTAACTCTCATCTTCAAACTTGAAGTACCTCTGAACACCATTGCTCAACTCACTGAACCAGGTTCCTTTCCTTCTCTACAGCTTTGCAAGTTTATCTGCTCAGAAACATAATTGCTTTTGCCTAGGCCTGGTGGTTCAAGTATTCATTGACTGTAGTCACCCAAATAAGAGTGCATTAACTTTCTTTTGTATACTGAAACTGATGAATTTTGTTGCACAACGCTCTCTTTAACTGCAGCTACGTTCAGTTTTTCACTATCTAGTTTTATAGGCATCTGATCTTAAGACCGATTAAATGCTGCTATTTTTCCCATTAATTCCTTTGCCTTATTGACTGTCTTAGATAATTGCTTACTGATATGACTAGCTCCCACGGAGTGTCAAAGCAAGCTCCCACGCAGGTGAAAAGATGAGAGTTTGCTGGACCTGCTGATCTAGTGCAAAAGGATGTAATATTCCAGTCACCTGGCATCTATTTATGTGCCTTCTCTGGCTCAGCTACTGCTCCTGAAGATGTCTCCTTCAACCGTGGCAGAGCAGACTGAGCACTGATTGGGTTTAGTCAATCCCTGCCTTAGAGTAATCAACGCTGCCAGCTTTCTCTTAACTGAGGGTTTTACTTTCATTAATCCATTTTCCTAATCTAAAATTAGCTCTGCTTTGCAATTTTGTTTATTTTTCCACTTGTTTTCCTCTGATCCTTCCTTGGTTGTGCTTAATTTCTATAATGACAAACACACTAAAGGCAGGGAATTCTGGAAATACCCCACCAACTCACCAATTATACACAGCTCACCACCACCTTCTCAGGGAAGGCCGGGGTGGGGGGGAGAGGATACGGTCTAATAGTCATGACAGAGATGTGGTTGGAAGGCTTGAAACTGAATATTCAGGGGTATTTGATATTTCAGAAGGATAGGCAGAAAAGGATAAGGAGGCAGAGCAACTCCTAATTTTGGATAAGATCAGTACAGCAGTGAGAAATGATCTTGGCAACAGATGATCAAGCTGTAGAATCTCTTTGGGTAGAAATAAGAAATAGCAAGGGAAAGACGTCATTGCTGGGAAGAGGTCCATAGGCCCCCCGGACTTTAGTTGCACTGTAGGGCAGGTGGTAAATCGAGAAATAATGGGGACTTGTACGAAAGGTACTGTGGGCAACCTCATATAGGTCTTCATATAGATTGGACAAATCAAATTGGCAAAGCTAGCCTTGAGGACAAGTTCATAGAGTGTATTTAGGGCACTTTCTTAGAACAATATGTTGCGGAACCAACCAGGAAACAGGCTATTTTAGAACTGGTAATGTGTAATGAGACAGGATTACTTAATGATGTCAGAGTAAAGGATCCATTAGGGAAGAGGGATATGATAGAATTTCACATTCAATTTGAGGGTGAGAAACGTGTGGCTGAAACTAGCATTTTAAACTTAAACAAAGGCAATTGCAAGGGTATAACGACATGATTGGCTAAAGCAGACTAAGAAAATCGATTAAAAGGTAAAACAGCAGAATTAAGGAGGTATTTCATAATTCTCAAAAGATTTATATTATTATTGAGAAATAAAGTCTTTACAAGAAGGGTGAACAATCCATGGTTAACTAAGAAGTTAAAAATGGCATCAAATTGAAAGAAAAGGCATGCAATATTGCAACGATTTGTGGTAGCCAGAAGATAAAAGGCTCAAGGGGCTCTATGGCTTCCTCCAGGTACTATTTCTGATGCTCTTATGTTCTCACAAGCTGAGAATTCTTTTTTTTAGGTATCTGTGAGGAAAAAGCTAACATTTTGGGTTTAGTTCTCACAAAACGTGTACATTCCAAAGATTCACCTGCCTCTTCTATAGATACTGACAAACCTACAGTGTATTTGTAGAATATTCTGCTTTCATCTCAGATTTCCAACACTTAGTATTCTTTTTCTTTTTAACATAACACTAATGTTTTCTAGCTGTTAATTGAAGCACCAAGATCAAACAGCACACATTAAAATCACACTTCTGAGCAAAGCTATGATTTATTTATTTTACTGTAGATGATCTCGGTTCTTCCTGCTGTATTCCTTGCATCCTTTCCCAATTTCCTGACAATGATTTCCTTTCACAAATCAGGCACTTCCTGCCATTAGTGATGAGATCTCTATCTCTAAAAGTCAATGAGGGTTGTCTTTCTTTTAAATGATGGTGCCCAAGGGGAGTTCATGTAACTAATTCTGAAAGGCTTCAATCTCTGAATGTTGGATGTAAGTATAAGTGGTCACTGCCAGAGAGAGTTCAGTGAGCTTAACTCTTTCTGTGCTTCTCCTGAGCCATGGGGCCACCACAGGAGTAAATTATGTGTGGCCCTGCTCCTGTCATGGATTGGAGAATCAGGCACCAGGAACAATGCAGCCAATTTACAGCACTCCTGCTTTTCAGGCGTCAGCCATAGCTCATTTTTGCAGTTGAGTCAGAAAGCTGTGGATTCAAGTCCCACTCTAGAGATTTGAGGGAGTGCTGCACTGTCAGGCATGCTGTGTTTTGGATGAAATGTTAAACCGATGCCCCATTTGCCCTCTCAGGTGGATGTAGAAAATCCCATGCTGTTTCACTCAAATATTATTTTGGAGGATTGCTGAAGTAGAAAATATAAATGGCCTCAAAAAAATAATTGGTTGTATTTCTGAACAGGACAAAGGTTGAGGGATAAGGTAAGAAGGTGGGTGGGAGAGGAATTGATCTCTGAAAAACAGCCAATTTCTTTGGGTTTAATTGATTTTTCTTGTTCCTTCAAGAAAATGTCAACTAAATATTTGATACTGTAAGATTTCCTGGCTCCAGGCCAGGATACAATCTTGTACAAACTCCACTTTTGATGTTTCAGACACAGAATTTCTTGGCAATCAACTGCAGATTACTGAATAGTAAACATACAGTAATGTCACAATCATTAATCCTGCAGTGTGAACACCATTGCACACACCAGATGTGAAGTGCTCCCAGTGCAAGCCTGAATCAAAATAAAGCCAAGTTCTACACACAATAAACATAACATATATTATTTATGACCTAATGTTAATTCCCTGTTCTCAAAAGCTCAAGTTATCAAGTAATGTTTTAATGTTCATCTTCATTTCAGTGTTTCAATCAATATTGTATTTACTGATGTAAGATAAGCAGTGTGTACCATCTACAAGAGGCACTGCAGGGACTCACCAAGCCTCCATAGACAGCACCTTCCAAAACCACAACCGCTACCATCTATAAGGACAAGGGCAGCAGGCACATGGGAACACCACCACCTGGAAGTTCCCCTCGAAGCCACTCACCATCCTGACTTGGAAATATATCGCCGTTCCTTCACTGTTGCTGGGTCAAAATCCTGGAACTCCCTCTCTAACAGCACTATGGGTGTACCTACACCACATAGACTGCAGCGGTTCAAGAAGGCAGCTCGTCACCACCTTCTCAAGGGCAATTGGGGATGGACAATAAATGCTGGCCCAGCCAGTGATGCTCACATCCCATGAATGAGTAAGAAAAAAAATAGTAAGGATTGCCTCACCACCATCTACATATTATTAAAATCAATGTGCCTATCACATCTTTCCCAATGTCAACTGTATCTATGGAGATTTCAATGTCCTCACCTATCTGTTATGATTGTAGCTACCTGTGACATCTGTAGGTAATCCACTTGGGTTAAAGTTTTGCCTTTCCTAGAACCCTTGGCACTCTGCAGTTTAACCATTTAAAATAAGCTTGTGTTGAGTCTATAGGTAGTTCCAGGCTCTGGCCACTTGTCACCGTCGAGCTTTATTTTCAACACAAACACAAAAATAGCTAGAAAATCTCAGCAGGTCTGACAGCATCTGCGGAGAGGAATACATTTTGAGTTCGTTTTGAGTCCGATGACTCCTCATCTGATGAGGAGTCATATGGACTCGAAACATTGGCTGTATTCCTCTCCGCAGATGCTGTCAGACCTGCTGAGTTTTTCCAGCTATTTTTATTTTTGTTTCAGATTTCCAGCATTCGCAGTATTTTGATTTTATCTGAGTTTTATTTTCAGGTCATGAACTTGATCTTTGTCATCCATTTTGCTTTTTCCTTCATTCATGGTAATCATCCTGGCAGATACGTCACAGCTCAACATTTTGTTTCAATTTTTAAAGACATTTTTGACTTCCTAAAATTTATCCCTGGCCAATAGTTTTTTTTAACATTTAATTCCCATGCTCTAAGGCTCCCCTTTTCAACTATTGGTCTCCTGTCTGCACTCCTCCGCTCATATTTCAGTTGTGTCATTAAACTAAAGCCCTGACTGCCCCTAACATAGATGTAGAACATCCTACAACAGTATTTTGAAAAAGAACAGGAAATTTCTTCACTGCGTCCTGACCAATATTTATCCCTCAGCCAAAATCACTGAAAATAACAGATTATTTTATTCACTGATTTTCATCTTGCTGTGCACAAATGAGCTTCTGCATTTCCTACATTATAACAGTGATTACACTTCAAAAGTACTAAAGCACTTTGGGATGTCCTGAGATACTTTGTAAGAGCATTATATAAGTATTTCTCTCTTTATAAACTTTATTGATCTGTATTATTTTTCAGAAATTAAACTATGCTAGATAAGCAGTGAGCTGATAGATAATTGGTTGTGTATAAGTCACAGAGAAGGTAGCATGGTGGCTCAAAATGTGAAGACAACATTTTAAGTTTGCTGGAAATAAAACTAGAAAAGGAAATGGCTGCTACAGACTAAAAAGAAAAGTTAATTTTCAAGATACAGCGAGAATTCAAGATATAACATAATTGAAATCAGGATAAGCAGATACTGAGGGATATGTTTAATAATGAAAAATGAGATGAATCAAATGGAAATGCAGCAATAGAAAACCACTGATGTTTCAGCAGCTACATTGATATGTTGCAAACAGGAGATTGGCAAGAGGAAGCAAAAAGGTTAGAGAATGTGCTTCAATGGTAAGCCATTAGGCTCTGCAGATAAGCAGCATCAGTGACAATAGATAAGTATCAGTTATTGAAGAGGTTGAAATCTCAGTAGGGGAAGTGTCCAAGTAATTAGAGTAGAAATTAGTAATGAGGCAAATGTAATGTAATAGCCTTGGGGAGGGAGAGAGGAGCACAAAAAAGGAGGGGTCAAACTACAGAGAGCTTCATTCAGGCTTTCAGTGATTGCTTCTCTATGAATCAAAAGACACTTGACGAGAGACAGAGAGAATAAAGAGAGCCTGGTAGAAGATTTAACATTTAGTAAGTCCAGTAGTTGCACAATATTTTGTCACCTAGATAGTTCAGGAGAGGCACTGTAGTATGTTCTGAATCCTGTACCTTGCACAATTCTAGCTTTTGGTAGCCTGCACAACAACCAGATGCTAAAGACTGGAGATCAAGATTTTTGTGCAGGCATCCCTAGTTGTTTTGGACGTAGATCTACATGGAGGTCCACTACTTACAGAGTTTCTCAGTATCTGCTGCAAGGGGCATCACTACATGAAAGGGTGGTGGAGACAGAAACCCTCACAATATTTAAACGTATTTGGATATGCACTTGAAGTGGGGTAAGCTACAAGGCTCAAGGCTGATCCAAAAAGGGGGATTAGGCTGCATGACTCCTCATCAGTCAGTGTGGACATGATAGGCTGACTGACCACCTTCCATGCTGTAAATTTCTATGTTTCTATCAGAGCACAATTGATGACTGAAATATTTTTATCTGTCTAACTTTTATCTGTTTTTCTCTCTCTATCAATTACTCCTTCTCCATGACCTTTAATTAATGTCACGACTCACTGGGGATAGTGCGCTGTAATATCAAGCCCCACTGTTCCCCGAATCACGACAAATGTGAAAAGTTTGACCAAACCACCAGATTGTCCCAATTCTATCTAACTGTTTAACTTAACAGAATACGAGTACCAGGTTTGTAAGCTTAATAAGTAAATAAATGTTTATTGAACAAATTGTCTTTAACTAGTGGCAAAAGAAAGAAATATGAACTGCTAATTTCTAACACTATAACTTAAACTCTACCCCCTTCTTAAATCCCTATACACACACTCACACACAAAAATGGCACATGAGACACACAAAACATGGATTTTAAGGGTGGGATAAAACAGTTTAATAGCACCAATCCATAGTACAGGATTCGATGGTTTTGATCGATGTCTACCAAATTCCTTTCAGTTCTTGTTGATGACATGAGGTGGTCTTGCAGCACTTTCAGTATTTAGTTCACTGGTTAAGAACTTGCTTTTCAATGTTTCTAACAGTGGTTTTCCCCTTTTCCTTTTTACAGGGGTTTCCTCAGAGAGAGAGCAGGTTATAAAGATATGAGGAAACGAGATTTTAGATGTTTTCTCTTCGCAGGCCAAGAACTTTCTGCTTCATTGGCCTCACACAAAAACCTGGTCACAAGATCAGGAGCCAATTAAAACGCTGTTGCCAGGCAGCTCCCTTGGTCCAGGACTCCTTTCTGGCACCATCCTGTCTTTCATGGCACACTCTGTTCCAGGACTGCAACAGTGTCTATATCTCTCATCCTGTTCCAGTGGACATGTCTCTCAAACTGCAGCCATTGTAATTCCAAACCACAATCCAACAGAAAATAAAAAGATATGTTCTTTATAACAATCCAACAGAAAATAAAAAGATACGTTCTTTATAACAGTCCAACAGAAATAAAAAGATGTGTCCCTTACATTAAATCCTTCCATCCAGTAGCCATCCTCAAACACAACACATTAGACCTCTTTGGTCCTAGGTAACAATGCAATTATTAATCATCTGATTAAATAAATCAGCAAAAAAAAAAATGCACCTTTTCCATTCTGACTCTACTCCATGAATGTCAAGCATAACATAGGAGCACATTCTGTTTTATTACAAGCAACTCAAAAGCGACCATAAGCTATTCTATTCTTCCCTCAAAATATTATGCCTCTGCATTTTTAAACATGCCTTTCTTTCTCCTTTTCTAAGTCTTCCCCCTAAATGAAAGTTGAATTTTATAGTACGATTGGTGTGCTAGTGCCCATGGTAATAAAGGGATAGCAACAGATGGTGTATTAGCTGATTAACTTTGTCAATGAACTTTTTCCAGCACTGGTCTACTGTACTGGGGGTGAGAGAGGTGGCACTCAGTATAGCTGCTGCAAGATATTTTACTGAACTTCCTTCCACGGATATTCAGCAATCCTTCTCCGCCTTTCTACATCTCATCCAGAAGCATCCAAAAATCATTCAGGTGAAAATTATGTCCTCTTCTCTGCCTCCTTGCAATGCTCTGCTCCTTTATTTGTGTGCCCCTGCCAGATCTTCCATATAACAACATGTTTAAAGAGTGACACAGAATTACACGAGTCATCTAGTACATCTAGCTGACAGCCAAGTCACTGAGTCAAACACTTTCCTAGTTTCCTATTGCTTACCCACTCTTCTGCTGCAACCTTCAGCCAGATGTGACTTTTTCCAATCTACTTGCTCTTGCCCCTAGTTCACTACTGCCATGTCACACAAGAGTTAAGTTGATGAAAGGATATGCAGACCACTGAGCCCAAAGTTCATGACAGGGTATTGTTGAAAAACATTGATGGTCCAGCCTCTACAGTGCAAAACCAGGGCCAGAGCCAAGATTTTCCTTGCTTCTTTAGAGGGTATGGTGAAGATCAAGATGTAGAGATTTAATCTCTTTGGCAATTGTACCATCTCTATTGTATAAAGAGATTGTGATCACTGAGGGCATGCACACTGAAAGAAATTAATAAAACATCAGCAAAAGTTGAAGGAAAACTGTGATGAAAAGGGAATAACAGATGTCAGCCAAAACAAGGCTGTTGACAGCAAGGCTAAAATATGACTGTAAATTGTGTGCAAAAGGAAAAACCACAATAGAGTAGATGGTGGGGTTATTATGGGGAAGAGAGGACAAAGAGTCCTCAATGTAGAAAGAAGGCATTTAAATGTTTAGATTGATGAAGAGAAGATAGTGTGGATTGATGAAGGTAAGATGTTGTGGATTGAGGTCAAGGACAGTTAAAAAAAAGTCATTGATGGATAGGATTGATTTTCTGGATAAAGGATAGGAATATACGTGGAAGTCATTTTGTAGATTAGGGGAACCTGTTAAAAAACCAGAACATCAATCTTGGGGGATTACAATTACTCGAACATTGACATAGGAAAACAACAGAAGAAATATTAAAGAGGGCTGCATGTTTATAGATGGTCCAGGGTTGCTGCCTTGAAAATGGCCAAAGTGTCAGGAATTTTTCTCATCTTCATTATTGATCTAGATTTGGTTCACTATGCAATTATAGAGAGAAATTAGGATTCAGTGATACTAGTATTGTTTGAACTGGAGTTCTGATAAATTACCAAAAGCACAGTAACTTTGAAAGAATAATTTTCAGGACAATGAATTAAAATATTTAAATATAACACAATAATAATGGAAAGATATGCAACACAAAAAGGGGAAGCATTTATTCCTGATACTAAATCTAAATATTAAAGGATAACAATGCCGACACAGCTAAGCAGAATATAATTCTTCAGAGGACTGTCAAAGCTTTCAAAGAATCCAGTAAGCAGGAGGATTGAATAAATCAGAAAGATGAGCAACGGAAGTAAAAAGAGGTAATAAGAGATGCCAAGGGGGACCTTTACTGTAATATTGTTGAGGACACCAAAAGTAACAATAAATGTTTGTTCTAAATTCAAACTGAGGATAAATGAGGAAATATTCATTAGAAAAGATATCAGCAGTGCAAAATCAATCACAGGAGCTCCTAGATTTCAACTTAATGGCCTTAACATCACTTGCATGAGAAGTCTGAGCTATCTCAAAGGGCCCAAAAATGTTGAATCCAGGACTGAGACAAAATCTACAAACAATGAACTTGCATCTATATACTGCCCTTCATGACCTCAGGACATTCAAAATGATTTCCAGCCAATGAATTATTTTTTGGAGCATAGCCACTGTTGTAACATATAATTGCTGACAGACACCATGAGACCATTAGTGAATATGGGAGAGGTTCCAATAAAATGGCAGCATGGCACATATTTTCAGAGAAGGCAACAAAACAAACTCAGGTATCTAATAATTCCATCAGTCTTACATCAGCACTTGGCAAAACAATGGGACTGATCACTGGGAACCAATTGGAGCATTATCTTTTTATAAATAGCCTAATTCATGGTAACCAACAAGGTTGTGTCAGCCATGGCTCAGTTGGTAACTCTCTTGTGTCTGCGTCAGAAGTTTATAGATTTAAGTCCCACTCCAAGATTGAGCATAAAAGTGGCAATGTAGTGCTGCATTGAGTGAGTGACACAAGGTCAAAGGTGCCACCTTTCAGAGGAGATGTTAAACCAAGGCCCCCTCTGCCTTCTCAGGATGTAAAAGATCTTACGGCACTATCTTGAAGACGAACCAGGGAGTTATCCCCGGTGTCCTGGCTAACATTTATTCCTCAACCATCATCACTAAAACAAATGATCTTTATGGGAGCTTGCTGTGCACAAATTGGCTGCCATGTTTTCTACATTACAACAGTGACTACACTTCAAAAGGGCTTCAGTGGCTGTAAAGTGCTTTGGGATGTTTAGTGGTCATGAAAGATGCATTAAAATGTAAGTCTTTTATTTTCTCTCTTTTAAGGGGAACAAATACAGCCTGACTGAAGTCCTTAACTTTTATTTCAAGGAAGTGATGTCCCAGGTGGAAGTGGGAAAACTCTGAGGTACTTACTGTTGCCAGACTTCCAGAAAAAAAAAATCAATAATAAGACATACCCAATAAACTAAGGATAAAGAAAGATTTGGTCAACTTAAAATGGAAAGTGGGAGATGGTCACCCTCTGTCAAATAATGATGATATGAAGCGCCTTATGTTAAAGGCACTGAAGTAGAATTTCCACTTTGGGTGCAATCAGCAATTCTAGCACAAACTGCACCCATTTTGAAAAGTTTTTCTTTCCCTGCGCCTCCACCCAAACATATTTGCATATCGTTGTAAGCAGAATCTGCCATGTACCAGTGCAGTCAAGCAGCATTTCAAACACCGTTTTGTTAAAAGAATAATTTGCTTGGAAATATATTCCTTGATAGAGTTAAAGAGTGGCAACTTGGTGCAGTTTGATATATACAGGTGAAAGTAGGTTTGGGCACAAAAAGTAAACATTTTTATATCACAATGGCAGTCTACCACCTGTGAGCAACCCAATTTTAAATGGCTTTTAAAAAAATTAGACAAAAATATTTTGTACTTAGATTGGAGTACCATAGCAAATTCCTTATTATTTAAAAAAAATTCAAAACATACTACTTAGTCTCCTTGCGTGCAAAAGGTGTGGACCCTCCCTCAATTGCAAATGAGTGCAATTAGTGGCAACTCCTAATGGTGAATAATTCACTCTGGGGGTATGGTCAGATTTGCTTCAAGCCCGGTGCTTTTAAAACTGGCACAAAAGATCACAGAGACTTCAGTTGCTCTGAATGCAGTTTGCACTTAAAATTCCACAGTCGTTTGTGCCTATTCCACTGATATTGGGCAAATTGCACTGAAAGAATTCACACAACTACTCCAGGCCAGTATATGGATGAAAATTGTTGTTATTGTTGTTGGAAGTGGGAGACCAAAAACTAGACAAAATATTAAATAATTCCTTCACACTTGCCTTAGCCTAAGGAGATAAAATTGCCAAAACGATCAGAGTCCCAGGAATGGCAGAGAAGTAGTGGATAGTAAGCAAGTTTAAAAAAAAATGTAGCTACACAAAAGTTGTATAGTTTAAAAATAATTAAAATACTTGGACAAGAGTCTCAAGAGATAGACTTAGACAAACCACCTAGTAAATCAACAGATGTTGCAGGAAAATTCTTTGGGATAAATTTGAGAGATCTAGTAGGTAAAGACATGAAAAATCACAACTTGTTAAAATAGCAGTCATTATGGGTTCAGGAAAGGGAAACGTTCAAGCAGTCTGGGGAATAAGAAGAATGTGTTATTTTTTAAATCATATCATATTTTATTTTATTATATTTTTGATAGACAAAAGAGTCAAGGGTTATGGGGGCAGACAGCAAAGTGGAGTTTAGACCACAACCAGATTAGCCATGATCTTCTTGAATGGCAGAACAGGCTTGAAGGGCTGAATGGATGACTCCTGCTCCTAAATCCTATGCTCCTATGTGTTCATGAAGTTGCCATACACAGCACAAAAAGGCAGAAATTCTATTTGGAGATCCCTAATTAATTGCTTGCCTTCAAATTGTTGGATTGTACTAAAGTATCGAATATGGATAGGCTCCTGGTCTTGACTGGAATTAGATTTTCAGAAAGAGATATGCTTTTGGAACAGATGTCTGAAGCTTTAAAAAAATTCCTGGGAAAACATTCATTTCCAGGCATGCGCACGAAAGAGTGCACATCTCCCTGAGGCAAAGTGCAGCCTCAGGGAGATCGCTGACACTTTAAAAAATATTAAAAATGGAAAAAAAAATTCCCTAACATGCCCCCCTCATGTGACAATGTGATGGGACATGTTCATAATGTACATAATACCTTTATTAAACTTTTTAAAACCCTACATGAAACCTCACATGAGGTTTCATGTTTTATATATTAGCCGCCGGGGCTCCTGGCCTGCCCGCCAACCTTAAGGTTGGACGGGCAGGTCCTTTAATTGTATAATTGATCCTGTCAATGGCCTCAATTGGCCATAGGCAGGTCGGCGGGCCTGCAGCTGATTTTGCTGCGCCCCTGCCTTCCTGAAAATTTAAATGGACCGGGATGATGTCGGGAGTTCCGCCTGGAGGGGGGGAAAATTCCCTGAGCCGAGAGTGCGCTCTTCACACATGCGCATGAAAGATCGTACTCATCTCCCTGAGGCTAAGTGCTGCCTCAGGGAGATCGGCGCCAAATTTAAAAATGGTGAAGGGGCAAAAATAAAATTTCCCTGACATGTCCCCTCATGTGACAGTGTCACATGATATGGGACATGTCCATCACTTTTAATCAAACATTTAATAAATTTTTAAAAACCCTCATGAAACCTCAACCCACCTTTGGATGAGGTTTCATGCTTTTTCTGAAGCCCGCCCGAGTTCCCAGCCTGCCCGCCAACCTTAAGGTCCATTAATTATTTCAATTACTTTTAAATGACCTCAATTGGCCATTGACAGGTCAGCTGGTGCACAGCTGATTCAGCTGCGCACCCGCCTGAAAATGGAAATGATGCAGGGTGACGTCAGGAGCTCCACCCGATGTCATCCAGCATCATTTTACGCGTTGGCGAGCGGGCCCCGCCCCCCACTCACCGATCTAAATGTTCTGGCCTATGTGATGAACTGTCTGAAATGGAATAACAGGGTTTTTGAAATGTCACAAGATAAGGAAGGATCAGAATGGGAAGATGACGATATTGATCAGTCAGAAGGAATTATACTGGTCACCAAAAGTTTTAGCCCGGTAATAGGTGTTCTAATGGCGGACTCATTTATTTGTGCTGTGTTAGACAGTGGGTGCACGTCCACAATATGTGGAGTGGATTGGTTAAAGTGCGACCTGGATTCTCTAAATAGTAAAGACCGAGGTAAGGTTAAGGGATATGAAAGTTCTATTTAGTTCAGGTTCAGGGACAATAACGTGTTAAAATCACTAAAGAGAGGGTCTGTGTAAAACAACTGGAGCAAACCATTTTATCAGCACAGATGTAGTATTCAGTGAAATACTCTTAATACTGAATAAGCTGTCCATGAAAAAGGTGCAAATGAAATTAGATATGGAACACTATAAGGCAATTGTTTTTGGGAAATCTCTAGGTTTAGATGTTTAGAGTTTACACAATCAGGACATTATTGTATCCCTTTAACAAGGCCTAATATTTTGAATCATGATGTTAAAGAAGTTTTGATGTCATCAGGGGTTGGGAGGTTAAAGGAAAAAAGGCAAATTGTTTTAAAACTACATTTGCAGTTTGCCCATCCACGCTGTCATAGGTTAAAAATTCTAATAAAGGATGTAGGGGTACTGGATGGTGAATATACTAAACTTATAGAAGAGATCATGAAAAATTAGATTTATATAGAAAATACAGGAGGACACCATCACAGCCCATAGTGAGTCTCCAATTAGCAAGAGATTTTAATGAAGTTGTAGCAATAGACTTGAAGGTATGGGATGAGGACAAACTGAGCCATAAGCTGACATCTGCCCTGGCGTGGTTAGTCCATGCAAAGAATTCACTTCAAATGGTTTGGGGCAACAGTCCCTATCTATTAGCTTATGGGAGAAACCCAAAAATACTTTTAGTGATCTGGGATCATCCCCGGCCTTGGAAGGGACTACAATTACTTCAATTTCTTCTGAGTGCGTGAATACCCTGCCAGCAGGGAGAAAGGCATTTATCAAGGCTGATATTTTGGAGAAAATTCAGCAAGCCTTACAGCACCACATAAGGTAATCGGAAAAACATTTTAATCCAGGGGACAAGATATAAACAAGAACAGCAGAAAGAATGGAAAGGATGTGGTACGGTTATAGGCAGTGATGGAAAAACAGTAATTTTACAAGATGGCAATCAAACTGTTAGGGTATAGTTCTGAAGGCTAATTGGTACTGATTATACATTTACAGAATCTGAACAGGGCAAAGAAAGTGAAGAGGCACCATTCACTTCACGTGCATACGTTGGACAATTACAAGGAGCAGATTACAGCACAAAAAGCGATAACTGAATATAAACGAAATGACACTGAAGCGCAGGATAAGGCTATTTATCCCAAAGGACAACTACCCAAAGTTGGCACTATAGTAACATATGTGCCAATAGGGTCCAGTGTGTGGAGGGATGCCACCATCATAGAGAGAGCAGGAAAAACCACTGGCAAATACAAACATTGACTGAATAGGCAAGATTAGGGACAGGAGATTTGTATGGAAAGATGTGTGCTCTTTCTTACCCTTGGAGTGTGTATTCCAATTAAATAATTCAGCAGCAAGCTTTTGTGAGTTTAAAATGAAGGTTATTTATTCACATACACACTTACCCTAAATTAACATGTCTCTCCCTCACATACAGACACACACACACAGACAGAGACACACTTGCAAAGTTTGGATACAGGTAAGGATAGAGCATCATTACATATTACAGTTAATTCAGTCTCTGATTTACGATTTCTGATCTCCCACTTGACAGGCCTGTGGTTTCTGGAATGGATTCAATGATTTAAAGCTGAAGTGAGGGTCATGTAAAGTGAAGAGTTCACAGCAGGTTGCAAGGCTTCTTGTAGTCAAATATCTAGGAAGTTGGTTCTCAGAGGAACTTTGAAACTTGAACAGGTTAAGTACTTTTGCTGCTGGATAACTTGCAGCTAGTTTCAGGACCTGGTTCTTAAACTGGCTGATGACTGATAGTTCTGATGATCTGCTGGTTCCTAGGATAATAAGGATGCAGTCTCTGAAACCAGCTTTGACCATATGACCACTGGGTTAACACTTCTGAGGCCCACGCAGTCTGGTTTAGATGGGGGAGGCCATCGTGATACAACGGGAAGTTGATAGTGTCCAATATTTTGATCTTTTTGTCCAATATGAAACATGGAGACAGGCAGTCTGGAAACTTAATAGTCTTTAGGTGTTGACCCATCCTTAAACAATGGGAAGTGTAAATTCAACATATGGCTGTCAGGTACCCTCATCTATGTCCATATTTAATTAAGTTTTCAGTAGAGACTTGATACTGTCTGTACTCCAAATGCCAAAATTCACATGATTTGCCACAGACTCAAATATCAAGGGGTAAGCAGGAAATTAGGTGAAGCTGTTGCACCCAAAAAAAAAGTATTAATGGAGGTTGCTGAAGTTTAAATGGGTTCAAAAATCACTTAGATGCATTTCTGAACAGAACAAAGATTGAGGGATATGGTAAGAAGCTGGGTAGGTGGAATTGATTACAGAAAAAACAATAACTTCTTTGGGTTTACTTCATATTTTCCTGTTTCTTCAAATGTCTTATGTTAATTAAATGTTTGATACTGTAAGATTACTGGCTCCAGAAGAGGACACAATCTTCTACACACTCCACTTTTGGTAGTTTGTGTCAGACACCGTGGGCAGAATTTTCTGCCTGTCGGGCAGGCGGGCCTGACCCTATCTCTGGCGGCGGGGAGCTGATCCCCACCGGAGAAGCAGGCCGCACCAACATTTTACGTGGGCGGGCCACTTAAGGCCCGCCCAGCGTGACGTCTGGAGGGAAGCACTATGCGCTTCCTGTGCAGGCGGGGGGGATTCCCCAAAAACAAGAGTGCGCTCTTTCGCGCATGCACACAAAAGAGCACACATCTCCCTGAGGCTAAGTGCTGCCTCAGGGAAATCGCTTCCACGTTGAAAAATATTAATAGAAAAAAAAAATTCCCCAACATGTCCCCCTCATGTGACAATGTCACATGAGATGGGACACGTCCAGAATTTACATAATAACTTTATTAAAAATTTTATAACCCTACATGAAACCTCATCCCAGCCGTGGATAGGGTTTCATGTTTTATCTATTTGCCGCTGGGGCTCCTGGCCTGCCCGCCAGCCTTAAGGTTAGATGGGCAGGTCCTTTAATTGTTTAAATGATCCTGTCAATGGCCTCAATTGGCCATTGACAGGTCAGCAGGCCTGCAACTGATTTTGCTGCGCCCCCGCCTTCCTGAAAATTTAAATGGGGCAGGATGACGTCGGGGGTTCCGCCCGATGTCATCCCGCGTCATTTTACGCGTCGGCGAGCAGGCCCCGCCCCCTGCTCACTGATGGCAAAATTCTGCCCCGTATTTCCTGATAATCAATTACAGATTACTGATTAGTAAACATACAGTCATGTCACAATCATTAACACTGTAGGTGAACATCATTGCACACACCAGATGTGAAGCACTCCCAGTGCAAGCCAGAACGCCAAATAGAGCCAAGTTCTACACACAATAAAAAAGTATACATTATTTATGACCTAATGGTAAATCCCTGATCTCAAAAGCTCAAATGATTAAATAATGCTTTAATGTTCATC
The DNA here is from genome assembly GCF_964194155.1 of Cetorhinus maximus. Taxonomy (NCBI): domain Eukaryota; kingdom Metazoa; phylum Chordata; class Chondrichthyes; order Lamniformes; family Cetorhinidae; genus Cetorhinus; species Cetorhinus maximus. Next base: position 41,715,485 of record NC_135898.1, read on the forward strand.
TTTACTCCAGTGCTCCAATTGCAGTGATTAATGTAAGATAAGGATTGCCTCATCACCATCTATATATTATTAAAATCAGCAAGCTCATCACATCTTTCCAAATGTCAACAGTTCCTATGGAGATTTCAACGTCCTCACTTATCAATTATGATTGTAGCTACCTGTGATATCTGTAGGTCGTCCACTTGGTTAATGTTTTGCCTTTCATGAAACCCTGTGGCACTCTGCAGTTTAACCATTGAAAATAAACTTGCTGTGAATATTCTGTAAATAGTTGCAAATTCTGGCTACTGGTTGTCACTGTGGAATTTTTTTAAGCCTTAAACTTGATCTTTGTCATCCATCTTAAGTTTGTTCCCATTTGTGGTAATCATCCTAGTCGTCACTTTGCAGGATTTTGATTCATTTTTAAATAAATTTTTGACTTTCTTAACTAGCTCCCTGGAATGTGATGTTTTCTTTTTTATATTTACTTCCCATGGTCTATGGCTCCCCTATGGAGTTCTTCTCTTGTGGCTCAGTAAGTAGTACCCCTGCCTCTGAACCAGAAGCTGTAGGCTCCAATCCCACCCCAGGACTTGTTAGCCATGGAAGGAGCATTCATGACATGGTTCAAACAGGCTGATAATCAGCCTGCTCATCCTTCCAACACACCCCCATTATTCCCCAAAGGGAAAGAAATGTGTGAAGATATGAAACAAATAAACAATGACTCCCCTTTCAACTTCCGGATTCCTGCCTGCTTGGTTCAGCTCGTGTGTCTCCCAGGTTTGGTTTGGTGCATCTGGTGGGGAGTGAAATATTCTCACTCCCACCATCAAACGTTGTCACCACGTTGCTTCTTGGGAGGTTCAAATTAGCACTCAGGTCTGTTTTCCAGGCGTAAAACAGGCATACGGACCAGTTTCAGGGATCGACATCCTATACCCTAATGAAACCTAAAAGACATCCAATCCCATATCGAGGTGGTTATTTTTTGGGCATCCAGGCATTAACCCCCTTTGCTAAGGAGAAGCCTATCGCTTTTTGAACACCTCTGGGAAACTGGGCTGTCCTGTTCTGCACAGGTTTTGTTAGCGCAGATACGGCCTAGCAAATAGCTGCTTCAAAAAGATACGTTTTAAAAAAGATGTTAATGTTAGATGTGGAGCCAGTACTCCTCCCAGCTCCACACCAATCCTGCCATTGCCTCCTCTCTCCACCTTCCGCCGCCCACCCCCAATTTCCAGCTGCCTCTGGAGGACAGAACGGTCACCAGCGGTCAATGAGAGGGTTTTAAGGAGGGTCTCAAAATCAGGGTAAAGGGGATGAGGATTCTGGTCAGGAAAGATCTAAGCTTTTTTTTTAATGGATCCTGACAGAGAATATCTGTTGCTCCTGGTCCAGCGAGGAAGGAAAAGAAAAAGTGAAAAAAGCCTAACTATTCCAGGCCTCCTCTATCCCTGCCTTGTCTTCCTGCCAGGGTGACTGGGTGGGAAAGCATCAATGGCCCCATTCAAGCCAGAGAGTAAAATGGCAGTCGGATGCTGATGACAGTATTTTTGTCCCACCTGCCATTTAAAGGACGACACACTGGTTTCAGGTTCCCTGCCTCAGAAGAGCAGCTTAAAAGAGAAGACGGCAGGAAGGAACAGCAGAATATCAATGAGCTAGTGTCCTGGGTAATTTTAAATAGTCCACTCATTTGGATGCCTCTGAGTGGGAAGGGGTTAAAATCATTTTAAATTACTCAGATTATATTTCAGTAAGATCAACCCAGTTTAGATATCCCAGGGTAGTGTCCTTTTTGCATATGAAATTAGGTTATTTTCTGCACCTGGCTATGAGCTGACCTGATTGTAGCAGCTTTGAGAGCTTCTTGTATATTAGAAGTTAAATAAACGAGACCAGTGTTTTCAGTAACTGTGAAGAATCCTAACCTACAGGAAGGGAATTTTAAATTCTTACCCTTGCTAATGTTTAGACAGCCTATAAAGCCCTTTGTTTCTCACTTTGCAGTTAAACTCCGAAAACAGCAGTGAGAATTAAAGATTTTTAACAAGACTATATGGCCCAATTTTACTCCTTTCTCTTCACTCTTAATAAAACGCAGCTCACTACACTGGAATTTAACAAAAAAGAACTAAAATTGACAAATTGTGCTTGTCTTATTTAACCATTGACCCCTCATATTAGAAAATATCCCAATTAAACTATATTTTTCATCAGTTCCGCTTTTTTTTTAATGCCAAGGTTGTGTGGGTTTTCTTTCAACGTTTCTTGTTTTGCTGTGTTTCTCTCTCAATGCCACTTATTTTTAAAATATCCCTTTTGTTGTTTTCCCTCTTTAAAATAGCCCAGTTGTATACCCTTTAAGTACCTCGGTTGCGTTCCCTATACTAAATGCACCACCATTTTTTAAATATCCCAATGAGATTCCCCTTTTAAATACTCCTGTTGAATTCCCTTTTTTAAATGCCCCATCATTGTTAAATACCCCAACGGAGTTTCCTATTTAAATACCCCGGCTCTAAATACCTACCCCTTATTCATACCTCATTGTGTCCCCTATTTTAAATGTCCTAATTGCATATCCCTTTTTTTAAACACCCCAGCTGCATTCACCTTGTTTGAATGCCCCAGTTGTTTCTTTTCAAAAAGCCCTGGCTCTGGTCTCTTTTCTTCATGGATTTAATTGTGTGTTATTTTGTCAAAAAGGACTGTAGTATAAGGGTGCAGAGCAAGGGTTAATGTGAGGCTGGGGAACAGCACCATCCACGGTATCATGTAGGGAGTAACATGATGGTAGACTGTGTGCAGCAGAGTGAGCCAGCATGAAGACAGCACTCACGTAGGGCAGTACCTTGGAGATGTGTATATTTATGGGTTGCCGATAAACAGTTTATGTTCAACCATACAGGCCTCCAGACCTCTTAGTGAGACACCAAACAACCTTACAACAAGGACAAAGCTCACATCTCCTCCTTTTCATCTGTACCATCATTTGAAAACGACAAACAGAATAAGAAAACCTGGTCCATCAGGCCTGTCAGCTAACCTCATGGTTAAACTGAGCATCCCGCATCATGATTCACAGAGCCCATTGACAGCCATGCAATCTCCTGAGAGAGAGGAACACCAAGCAGGGGGGAAAATCCCTAGGTCAATTCAGGAGAGAAGCAAATTTCCTTTCTGAACCCAGAAGATGATCAAAATGAGCACTGGAAGACAGCAGTAACCATGAGACACGCCACCCAATACCTCTTTTTTGTACACTGTGATGTCAATCACAACCTAAAACCCATCCAGCTCGCCTTTCAATGGCTGCAGCAAAGCTGTATTCTGCATGAGCTGACACCTTAAGGTCAATGAATCGCTCCTGAAAAGAGAAGGTAACCTAACTCTATTCTTACATAACTTATATATTTATCTCCTAACCCATCTAATTCAAATAGCACCCAGCATACTATTACTTTCAAACATCCATTGGAAATATTTCAAAATATCAAAATGACTCCCGAAAATGTAAACTATTTTTAAAGAAATCCCTGCGAGCAAAGCCATGCATGATGAACAATGTTTACCTAGAAATGAGATCAAAAGGAAATAAGTAATCATAGTAATCATGAACATTTTTCATGATTAAAAAATGTGTTAAAATATATTTCTAGGATTATTTCAACTACTGTTCAATCTGATATGGTGATGAGAATACATTTGAAGATGATCTTGAAATTCGCAGCAGTCTTCAAATCATTCAATAACTGATAAAAGTAAATATTAACTTAATCATATTTGATCCTTGATTTTAGGTCAATTTTATTACACAGATATATATGTCTCTGATACGTGCACCTCCTAGAAGCCAGAGTTTCTTGTAGATCCACATTGTACTTCATTGCCTCTGAGATATAGGTCACTAGTAAATGCCCCAAGGAACAAAAAAGATAAACTTTTAGAGTGGTGTGCTGCAAGAATGCCTATTACATTATCTGACAGCTATTTCATACACTGCGTGCTCTTCGGAAGGATGGACATATAAGCTGTACATACAAGACAACTGCAGCCTTTTTAAAGAAAAGGTGATTAACTGATTTACCAGGTAAGGTAGGAAACATTTATTAAAAGATTCAGGACAAAATTAATGAAGTGATAAGCAACTTATTTTCTAACATCAGTCTGCCATATGGGGCAATGGCAGACAGAGTCTTTCCATCAAGTATAATGAATAATTCAATACATAACATCCATCAAAGCCAATGTAGTAGCTTTCTGAGCAGGTCGGCTAGGGAATAGGGTCTAATTAGGTGAAGGTGTGAACAGTGAATGGAGGCAGAAATGTGCACACAAACAAAACAGCATATCTCTTTATCTAAACACAAGGTTGAATCCTCAATCACTACTGACTTTTCTACCGTTTCTCTAGATTTGGGGTTTGCCCATCAAAGTTGCTTTGCATGCCAGGGGTGAAGGGGAATATTTATTTTACGTCCAGCAGAGACAACAGAAATCGCAACAGATTGAAACAATGCAGTCATCAGAAGCTGAAGAGGTAACGGGCCTGATTTTAATATAGTCCCGTGTAAGCCGATGGATTTTGATTTGAGTTAAGATTCTGCATGATGTTTGCTTTGTACCCTAAATAATCTAGCAGTGACATGCAATCTTGCATTTGTTTACTCAGTACATGGCTGTAATATGCTTGTACCTCAGACTGTGCAACTCCAGAAGATTGTGAAGGTGTTGATAACTTGCAGAAACCAATAAGTTTCACTCATGTTCCACAGATCCTCAGCATTCTATTCTTAGATACAATCTTGTCAATACTTGTACCACTATTAACACAACCGACCAGCTATTCCAAATATTTAAAATTCTTTCAGTAAATACTCTTGTTGCTTTTCATTAAATCCCAATATATATTTTAGTTCGAGTTTTCTGCTTTACTTTGAAGTGCCAATCTGAGTTTACTTTATCAGCACAATTAATATTTTGTATAATTTGATAAGGTGTCCCTTTAACTGTTTTCTTTCTAGACTGTAAAGATCAAGTTTCTTTCATATTTGCTCCTTGCTCTTCCTTTTTACAATTGGCATCATCCTTGTTGCTCTTTCCAGGGTGTACATAGCTATTGCACACCACTACCCCCACCCCACCCTCAACAAACAGGCCTTTTGAAATAATCCACATAAGTATTTCTGTCTGTGTATCAACAGGTTCTACGGGGTACAAACTGGCCTTGGATGAGAGTAGAAAATGGGAGATGGCTAATCAATTCTCAACTTTTTCATTGAATTTCCAAGAAATATTCAAAGACGAGCAGGGGGGCTCCTGGTGGTCTGGACAATAACTATCCTTCAATCAAAACCTCCAAAAACAAAAACCAGTCAGTTATCTCATTGCTGTTTGTAGGACTTCTGCTTTATCTAAAAAAAAACAACTACACTTCAGTGACTATAAAGTATTTGGAACAACTTGAAAAGTGCTATCTAACTCCAAGTTATTTCTTGAACAAAATGTCCTGGAGTATTCCAATTGCATCTTCCACTGCAGATGAGAACAGCCAACTGGAACCTTGTTATGAGAAATTCTCCAAGGTTCATGCACCTATTTAGTGTGAGAGTGACAAGGACTCGTCAGCAGGTCTCTGCAGCCAGTGAATACAAGTGATGGGAAATCTCACACTGATTGCCACAGTGCCAGAGAAAATTAAATAATGTAGGTAATTAAATGATAGATGAGTTAGACGGCCAGGATTCCATACTAATTGTATCGTGAACCTGTGGATACACAGGCAGGAATATTTATGTGGATTTCTTTTGAAAGGCCTGTTTGTTGAGGGTGGGGTGGGGGTAGTGGCGTGTAATAGCTATGTACACCCTGGAAAGAGCAACAAGAATGATTCCAATTGTAAAAAGGAAGAGCAAGGAGCAAAGATGAGAGAACCTTGATCTTTACAGCCTAGAAAGAAAACAGCTAAAGGAACACCTTATCAAATTATACAAAATATTATACAACTTGGAATCATATCCCGACTATACTTCAGAGGCCTCCTGACATTACATCAGTGATTACATTTCAAAAGTGCTTTATTGGCATTAAAGCAGTTTGGGGCATTCTGAGATCATGAAAGGCACTGTATAAATGCAAGTCTTTCTTTTACATCAGAGTATTCCATTCATGCTTTCTTGGTGCCCTAAGCCTATAGCAGAGATTGCTGAATTGGTCAGCAACTGGGCCATACATCACTCTAAGGAATGGAGTTAAGGTACAGATTAGTCATGATCTAATTGAATGATGAAACAGGCTTGAGGGCCCGAGTGGTTACTCCTATTCCATAGGAATACTCCTATGCCAATGTTCCTATGTGGTAAGAAAATAGACTGATAGCATTTCAGTGTATTTTACTTAATACAGACAAATCTTTAAGAGCCTCTATCAATTTAAGGTAATTTTTTTTTGCAAATGTATAATTAGAGTATCAGGTTGCAACACACATTGCTGCACATTGTTGGCACAGAGAGTTCACAGCACTGTTTGACAAGTGCTGCATGCTTGTAGGTGTCCTTTGCATAATCCAATCAGTTTTTACTCATATTTGTTTTTGTCTTAAAAGCAAGGAAAGCATTTTCAATAAACAATTTTGCAGAAGCTCCACCACCCTTCTCCCCTTTCATACCCTGTGGGCCTCCCTCATTTAAGAAGGGGCAATGTGCCTTATATTAAAGGGGAAAAAAGATAAAAAGAAAGACTTGCATTTATACCTTCCACAATCACAGGACGCCCCAAAGCATTTTACAGCTAATTAAACACTTATGAAGTTTAGTCACTATTGTAGTGTAGAAACACGGCAACCAATTAGCACACAGCAAACTTCCACAAACAACAATATGATTACAACCAGATCATCTGTTTTTTTTCAAGCGATGTTAATTGAGGAATAAATATTGGTTCTGATTTCCCAATAAAAGTGTCCTGAGATTTTTTACATCTACATGAGGGGACAGACTGGGCCCTCAGGTTAATGCCAGGCAGAAATACAGCACTTCCAAGTGTGAAGCACTGGAACTGGAACTGGAACCTCAGTACTGCACTGGAGCATCAGCCTTGATTTTTGTTCTCAAGTCTTTGAACAGGGATTTGAATGGAATGATGAGCCCAAAGAACAAGTGAATAAACTACTAAAAGGCAGGTTCAGGATGGATGTGAGGAAATATTTCTTCACACAAAGAGTGATCAGTACCTGGAACGATATTCCTGGATAGGTGCTGAGGGAAAACCCTTAGGAATTATTCAAGAGTTATACACAGAAAGTCATCACAGTTATCTACAGAAGTATAGTGAAATGAGTTAATAGAATGGATAAGCTAATGAGTAATCTAGACTGTGATGTATCATTGACATCAGCAGTCATGTGCTAGAGACTATGTACAGCAGGCAGGCAGCACTCAGGGCAGATCTGCCTACTCAGTAACCCACCTTGTGTATATTGTAAATAGTGTAAATAACTACCCGAGTAGGAACTACCAGAGTCAGTCTACAGTCCTTCAACATAAGGTACACAACCTAGCACATCCATGAAACATGGTAGCAGTGGTGGTGGCACCAATCTGACCAAGAGTTGGTACAATCGATGGAATGCTCACAGCTCACAACAGCAACAAACTCTGGTCGGACCAACATCCTGCAAGTATCCCTAGGCAGGAGGCCAACTGAAGAGGGTAGCAATAGGGCACTCAACAAGCAGTTACCGCCTCTACACTGCCCAATCAAAAGTCTTGACAGCCTTCACAGAGGTTGACGTTGGAAGATGTGGTGAGATCACTTTTTGAGGTACTGAGAAGCCTCAGGTCTCCTTACCAAAAAGCAGAAACTACAGCTCAGTTTGTTCCTTTAGACCGTAGGGCCCATTGCCAACCAGATCCTTCTCAGCCAGGGGGTTGACAAGGCTTCTGCAGACTTCAACTCTGTTTTAAAAACCTTCGAAGTGTTTTTTACTTCAACTCAGGATGCACATGCTGGGCAAACTCGCTTCAACTCAGGTTTTTTAAAAATTCATTCACGGGATGTGGGCTTCGCTGGGCCAGCATTTATTGCCCATCCTTAGTTGCCCTTGAGAAGGTGGTAGTGAGCTGCCTTCTTGAATCACTGCAGTCCATGTGGTGTAGGTACACCCATAGTGCTGTTAGGAAGGGAGTTCCAGGATTTTGACCCAGTGACAGTGAAGGAACAGCGATATGTTTCCAAGTCAAGATGGTGAGTGACTTGGAGGGGAACTTCCAGGTGGTGGCATTCCCATCTATCTGCTGCCCTTGTCCTTACAAATGATAGTGGTCGTAGGTTTGGAAGGTGCTATCAAAAGAGCCTTGGTGAATTCCTGCAGTGCATCTTGTAGATGGTACACACTGCTGATACTGTGCATCAGTGGTGGAGGGAATGAATGTTTGTGGATGTGGTGCCAATCAAGCGGACTGCTTTGTCCTGGATGGTGTCCAGCTTCTTCAGTGTTGTGGGAGCTGCACTCATCCAAACAAATGGGGAGTATTCCTTCACACTCCTGACTTGTGCATTGCAGATGGCGGACAGGCTTTGGGGAGTCAGGAGGTGAATTACCCATCGCAGATTTCTTAGCCTCTGACCTGCTCTTATAGCCGCAGTATTTATATGGCTAGCCTAGTTCAGTTTCTGTTCAATGGTAAGCCCCAGGATGTTGATAGTAGGGGATTCAGTGATGATAATGCCATTGAATGTCAAGGGGCAATGGTTAGATTCTCTCTTATTGAAGATGGTCATTGCCTGGCACAAACGTTACTTGCCACTTGTCAGCCCGAGCCTGGATATTGTCCAGGTCCCACAAACCAAAGTAATCTGCCGACTCGCTTCTTACCACATCATTCATGGTATCCAGTTCTTGCCAACAGGGGTCTGTGAAAGACAATCGCATCCCCACTCGACCATTCCATGGCACTAGTCAAGCCGGCCCAAGTACACAAATTTGGCCTATCGCCCTCCAACACACTGAGGCATTGGGTATGTCCGTTCACCGTTTAGGCCCAAGCGTGGTAGCCCCGCCCACGCAGAAGCAAGCAAAACTAGCCAAAAAGGCAGGAAGCCATACAGTAGCCACTTTGAAGGGTCTACGCTGCAGCGCAAAGAGACAACACCAATAAGACTGCCCAGTAGTGGGTGCAGAGTGCTTCCGATGTGGGAGGGCAGGGTACGTCCAGCAGTCCCGTTCATTCAAAACCTCCAATAAAAGGGAGAAAACAACAGAATAAATGTGGCATACAGCTCACCCAGAACACAGACGACAAACAAACAAATGCCATCTCATACTTCCTGAAAGAAGTACAAGACCATCGCCAAGACTTCTGGTCTGTCACTTTAAAAGTCAAAGTGCTTAAAACCCACTTTAAGCTCAATACTGGCGTTGGTGTATCCATGCTGGCTGATTGTTTAGCATGGCTCATCACAGTTCCTGTCCAGACATCAAATATTAAACTCCAAGTTCCGGGGGAACTAATCTGCAAGTCAAAGGTCAGATCACAGCCATGCTAAGCCACTAGGGGCGACAGATCACAGAGACATTCTATATACTGAGTAATCAAAACTTCTCTTTACTCAGCAGGAATCGTGTGTACAACTGGGCTTCCTACAAAAAGTGAATGAGGTCCTTTAACCAGACAAAAGGACTGAATTCTGCCAGGACTCTCCACAACTCTTTTGGAGGCTGGGTAAGCTTAAAGAATGAATACCTCATCTAGCTGCTCCCAGCTGCCATGCCGGTGTGCCTATTTACCCCCAGGAGGGTACCACATCCTCTACTACTAAAAGTCAAAGGGGATCTTGGCTCCATCCTGCACAGAGGTGTCAGTTCACCGGGTCACACAAACGATTTTCCGGGCTGGTGGCAATTCCCAAACCAAACGGTCAACTCCGGCTGTGTGTGGACATCACGCAATTAAACAAAGCAGTTCAGAGGGAAGTCCACCCAATGGCATTTATGGGTGACAGCCTGGCAAAGCTTGCCAACGATGTCCTCTTCACCAAACTCGGTGCTAATAGTAGCTTTTCAGCAAATACATCTCGACCAGGAGTCCAGGTTGCTAACAACCTTAATCATGCCATTTGGCTGTTTTTGTTTTAACTGCCTTCCTTTTGGAATCTCATCATCAGCCCCAGAGATATTCATCTGTGATCTTAGCAGGCAAACGAGGGGCATCTGCCACATGGATGAGGTCCTTATCCACAGCTCCACAAAAGAAGAGCATGGCCACAGGGCCCAAAAAGTCCTTAAGACTCTCCAAGAAGCAGGTCTCACTTTAAATGACAAGTGTGAATTCGCCAAGACCACCATCAAAGTTCTGGACCATATCACCCAAAGACAGGATATCACGGAGGACCCTCAGAAAACACAGGTCATTACTGACTTTCTTCAGCCGAAGCATATCACAGGCGTCCAGCAGTTCCTAGGGATGGTAAATCAGGTGGGCAAGTTTATCCCAAACTTAGCCACCATCACAGACCCTCTAAGGGATCTCCTGCGGAAAGGCCAGCAATGGTTACGAGGCATTGAACAACACAATGCCTTTCAATGTATTAAAGGCAGTCTAGGCTCTTCAGATGTGTTGGCACATTATGATCCAACATTGCCCATTGTAGTGGCTGCCATTTGTTCCTCAATTGGCCTTGGCACTGTTCTTATCCAAGTCCAGAAGAATGGTAGCAGGAAGCCTGTATACTTTGCCTCCATGGCATTAATAGAAGCAGAATTACGCCATCATTGAGAAGGAAGCACTGGCTGTCACGTGGGCCACTGAGAAGTTCCCAGGCTACCTGACAGCCTTGCTCTTCCACATAGAGACCAACCACAAACCCCTCATTACCTTCTTGAATTCCACGAAGATCGTTAAAATGCGTCTATGTGTTCAGGGGTTTTGCCTTCACTTAATGTGTTATCAATACACAGCCGTCTACATTCCAGGAAAATCGCAATCCATGGCTGATGCTCTCTCCAGAGCTTCAGCAGACCAAGTTATTGCCTTGGATTTCACACTAGTGTCAGACATGTAAGTATTCTCTTTGGCTGCAATGAACTTATCGCCCAGCTCCGCCAAGAAGTTCCAAGACGTCTGAAGAGCACAAAAAGAGGAAATGCAATGTGCCCCCTAGAATGATATTTCTGCCTGAAAGGTTGGTCTAACTACAGTTCTGCAGAACAGCTCCTTTGTAAACACCACAAGCAATGCAGACAACCATAGTGAATGACCTCAAAGTTTTTGGTCACTGCCTGGTCATCCCTAAGTCCATGTGAGAAGATATCCTCCACAGGCTCCATGGAAGCCACCTAGGCATTGCCAAGTGCACAGCACGTGCACTACAATCAATGTGGTGGCTGAGCATCACACAGGTTGTTCAAGAATTTGTCCCCTCCTGCCACACCTGCTGAATTATCAAAACCGCTGGTGCCATCCAGCTTCCCACAGCGACCTTGGCCGAAATTGGGATTCAACCTCTTTGACCATCAAGATAAGGCATGCCTCGTTGCTGTAGATTATTATTCCAGATGGCTGGAAGTAGTCAGGCTCCACACCACTACAGCTGAGATGGTGATCAGGGCATCATCTATACGCATGGCTTCCTCAATGAGATCATCTCAGGATGATGGTCCACAATTTGCAAATGACCACTTCAGGAAATTCTCTACCAACAATGGGATCACCCATATCACCAGCTCCCCTCTTTATCCACGAGCTGACGGGGAGGCTAGGCAAGACCCTAATGTCTAAGAATGCTGACTGGCATTTAGCCCTTTTGCATTATCGAGCCACGGCTCTAACTAATAGATTCTCTCCAGCTGAATTTCTCATGAGGCAACGTATAAAGAGACATGTTCCTCTACCACCCAGGAACCTCCAAACTAATGTGACTACAAGAGGATGAGAAATAGGGAGATGGGCCTCTGTGAGAAGCATCAATAGTGGTATAACTCCAGGCATAGGGCCAAGACCCTCCCACACTTAACTCCAGGCCAGAGAGTTTGGATCCATGATCATAAGTCAGAAAGTGTGGTCCTTATAAGAACGGAGCACCCACGGTCATACCTGGTCCAAACACCATTGGGCATTTTCTAATGCAACAGGGCAGCCCTGATTTCACTGGCACCCATGAGACATAGGATTTTGTTTACCGCACAATGTGGGATGGAAACCCCAAGGACACTTTGAGCAGCTTGTGAGATGCTGATCCACCCCAGGACTCACTTCCAGACCACCAGCCCACGTGGCAGTCACAACATGGTCCAGGAGAGCGGTGAAGGCTCCACAGAGACTTAACCTCTGACTGTGAGACTCTGGCAGGGAAGGAGTGGCAGAACGAATGTAATGCCAATAGTTTAAAGGAAATGCAATGTAAATAGTTTGGAAATAGTTAACCCTGTTATTAACAAAGTAGATAGTATACTTGGGAGGAGGTGTAGGGTAAAGAGAGTAGATATGCTAATGAGTGATGTAGACAGTGATGTATCAGTGACATCAGCAGTCATGTGCTAGAGGATCTACAGCAGACAGGCAACACTCGGGGGTATTTGTCTACTCAGTAACCTACTTTGTGTATATTGTACATAGCATTTTTAAAATTTGTTTACGGGATGTGGGCGTCGCTGGCTAGGCCAACATTTATTGCCCATCCCTAATTGCCCTTGAGAAGGCGGTGGTGAGCTGCCTTCTTGAACCACTGCAGTCCTTGTGGTGTAGGTACACCCACAGTGCTGTTAGGAAGGGAGTTCCAGGATTATGACCCAGCGACAGTGAAGGAACGCCAATATATTTCCAAGTCAGTGTAAATTAACCAGTTTGGGGTAACTCTTGAGTCAGGCTACAGTCCCTCATCATAAGATAAATGACCTAGCAAATCCATCAAACAGGAAGGATGACCCTGCTGGAAAAGAAAACGACCACAAAATTTGATAAGATCTGAAAACTGGTGCAGGGGTGTGCAATTAAAGTGTGCCTGTTGTTTCTAATGCAGACAGCACGCAAACTTTGCGTTTATGTGTGCCCATTTAAATGATTGTCGTGTGCAGCTAGCACTAAGTGCACTGCTGAGCAGCTGGACTCCTGAGCAGGGGGCACATGAGAAGCTAGCACTAATTAAAGCCAGCCAGCACCTCTCAAAGGAGAGCTCCATTCTAGCCACAGCAGCTGCTGGACAGTGTGAGCAAGATGACCCCCCGCCCTAAATACAACACAACATGGCAGAGGGTCAGAAGGCCCTCCAGACAAACACTTGCAAAGGCAGTGGGAGCAGATAGCTGCAACAGTCAATGCCAGGAATATAGCCCAGAGGACCTGGGACTGGGCCGCAAGAAGTTCAATAACATCACCCAAGTGGTCTAGGTTTCTTCAAATGCCATATCCCACTAATTGCACCACACAGTGTCATTCCATTCTAGCCTCAAACAGCCTAAGGCAGCACACCCCCATCATTCACCTACCAGCAATCTCTATCAACCACAACTCTTACCCTACATTCATAGCCCTCACTTCAGCCTCACACATTTAGCACTGCTGCATCCACATCTCTGTTTGCACATGCTGCCAGCTATTCAACCATGGCAGCCACATCAGTCAAACACATTGCACCTTCCACACTGACACACTTCCCTCTCTCTTGCAGAACAAAGCGGCACATAACCAAAGACAGCAGCTCCAAACCTGTGGGAGACAGGTACATCTACATGGTAGACGGTGCTTGCTTATCATTTGAGCAGCTATGACTGAGCTGGCCAGTGACAGGGCTGAAACCATCAAAGATGATGCTACGCTCATACCTAATCCCCCTTGTCACATCCCATTTCACTCCTCTGATTTACAGGCTGCAGATATGGAAGCACACACCTCATGCTTTTCTCCTTTCAGATATCAAAGAACTGCCAACTGTCTAGGCAATGGTGGAAGTACGAGAGGTGGAAGAGCAGGCAGACAGTGATGATGAAGAAACACCGCCGCTCGCTCTCACCCTCGCAGACACCAGCTCAGACACTGATACTGCGTATTCTCGAGGGTGGATTAGAGGTGGGGTTTGCACGGGGCAAGACATTGGGTATGATTGGCCTGCAGCCATGGCAGCAGGCTAAAGTAATGCAAGTGCCAGCTTTATGGGGATGGGGTAGCAGGTGGGTTCTGCTTCACAGGGTTCAGATGAAGACTTTGATGGGACACGCTAAAGCAAAAGGCTGATGGACATGCACACTGAGATGCTTGGTGCATCAGCAGCCCTGTCAAAAAGTCTTGGTCAATGAGCATGGAGGAGTTGGCACCAACTTGGCAAAGAGTCTTGTGCTTGGAACCCATCCTTTCCAGCACTGAAGTGGAAGCCAACTCCATTAACACACATTCAGATCCATAATGTAGTGGAAGCATCAAGCTGCTGTCAACATAGCTTTGAGTGCCTGTGTGTAAAGGGGCTTGCAGGGCCTCCCTGCAGACCAGCAATCTGACCTCCAGCACATTGCTGGGATTGCTGAAGTGCATTTTTGGTGGTGGGGCCAGGGGGGCACTAGCTCCATGGTACACCAACCTGCGGTTCTCTCTCAGGATGACAGCAATCATGTTCCCACTGTCACCCTGACAGTGCCTCTTGCTGTTGCCTGTCAGGCCACATGACCAACTGCTGCTGACCATGCTAAGGTGGAGCAGATGAAGGCAGGTCTCCTAGGCCCAGAACTGCTCAAGGTTGTCTTGGAAGGTACTCCGCAGTCTGCCCCACTGAAAGTCAGCAATCTTCCATCAACCATGCTGCTGTGCAGGCATCCGGCACATTGCTCCTCACTGAGGCTGAGATAGGAAACTCGCTTCCTGAAAAGCCCTGGTGAATATATGGCCTCCTGCTGGGAGCTCTTCTCCCCAGTCAGTATTTTCAATATCATGGCAACTGCCTGTATAAAGACATTTTCCTCATCTTCCCTTCCTGGTTCTTTTGTCAATGATCTCAGCTCTTTCACCAATGGAAACTGTTTCTCATCCAATCTCTCAAAGCTTTTTGTAAATTTGAACACCTCTAATGAATCTGTCCTTAACCTTCTTTACTTGAAGAAGAGTAATCCTAGCTCCTCTCTAGTAAATCATCTCGGTACCTTCTCCAAAACAAAAAGCTGACATTTAAAAGCACTGCTCTCAGCATTGGTAGCGAGAGCGAATACCTCTTGTCACACATCGCCCTGACGCAGCGGGGTGAGTTATCTAATTACCGAAAGCTGCAGACAGCCAGCGAGAAACAAAACCTGGTGTTGATCCCCGCTCAGTTAAAGGACCCGATTTTAACTGACTCAAAACCTATTCAATTACACAGAGTTAAAATTGGATCCAATGAAGCTGGAGAGTCAATAAAGGAGACCGTGTCTAGCTCTGCTGAATATTCTCTAGTGTGACTCTGCCCCATCTCCTGAAACGTACAGTACTGTGCAGGTAGGAGAGGGATGTTAAGAATGTGCAGAAGGATTATACTATTATTTAAGAGGCTTCATGAATGATATGGTTGAAACTATATAATATAGTACTTTGCCTTACTTTCCTTTCCTGTCATGAGTTGTATAAATTCTGCTAGTCCATAGTGACAAGGCTCAATTCTCACAACGACAGATCTACATAATTTAATCAGAATATATTTCCTTAATGCTTGAAGGCAGTATAGTTAATTGTATCTGACAGCAAAGGAAACCAAAAACCACAAGCAGGATATAAAGCCCAAACAACAAAAAGGCACCAAGGACTACTGCTACTGGACCATTCCGAAGCCAAGTCAAAGTAATTTGTACAAATAATTATCCTGCATAGGCTATGGGGCCTGACAATATCCCTGTTCTAGTGTTAAAGACTTGTGCTCCAGGATTAGCTGTGTCCCTAGTCAAGCCTTTTCAGCACAGCGACAACACTGACATCGACCTGACAATATGGAAATTACCCAGGTGTGTCCTGTCCACAAAAACCAGGACAAATCCAATCCAGCCAATTTCCACTCCAGTCTACTCTCAATCATCAGCAAAATGATGGAAGGTGTCATCGACAGTGCTATCAAGAGCAATAGCCTGCTCACTGCTGCTCAGTTTGGATTCTGCCAGGGCCAGCTACTGACCTTGTTGCAGCCTTAGTCCAAATATGGACAAAAGAGCTGAATTCCAGAGGTGAGGCAAGGGTGACTGCCCCTGACATCAAAGCAGCATTTGACCAAGTGTGCCTCAAGGAGCCCGAGCAAAATTGAAGTTAATAGGAAATAGGGGGAAAACTCTCCACTAGTTTGAGTCATACCTACCACAAAGGAAGATGTTTGTGGTTGCTGGAGGACAATCATCTCAGTCCTAGGACATCACTACAGGAGTTCCTCAGGGTAATGTCCTAGGCCCAAATCATCTTCAGCCGCTTCATCAATGCTTCCCTCCACAATAAGGTCAGAAGCGGGGATGTTCGCTGATGATTGCACAATGTTCAGTACCATTCACAATTCCTCAGATACTGAAGCAGTCCATGTCTATATGCAGCAAGACCTGGACATTCAAGCTTGAGCTGATAAGTGGCAAGTAATATTTGCACAACACAAGTGCCAGGCAATGGCCATCTCCAACAAGAGAGAATCTCACCATCTCCCCTTGACATTCAATGACATTACCATCGCTGAATCCCCCAATATCAACCTCCTGGAAGTTACCATTGACCAGAAACTGAACTGGACCAGCCATGTAAATACTGTGGCTACAAGAGCAGGTCAGAGGTTGCAAACTCTGTGGTAAGTAACTCATCACCTGGCTCCCCAAAGCCTGTCCACCATCTACAAGGCACAAGTTAGGAGTGTGACGGAATAATTTCCACTTGCCTGGATGAGTGAGGTTCCAACAACACTTAAGGTCCTTGACACTATACACAACAAAGCAGCCTGCTTGATTGGCGCCCCAACCACCACCAATGCACAGTAGCAGCAGTATGTACCATATACAAGATGCACTGCAGTAACTCATCCAGGCTCCTTCGACAGCACCACCCAAACCCGCGATCTCTATCACCTAGAAGGACATGGGCAGCAGACACATGGGAACACCACCACCTGCAAGTTCCCCTCCAAGCCACAAACCATCCCGAAATTATATTGTCATTCCTACACAAGTTGCTGGGTCAAAATCCTGGAACATTCTTTTTAACAGCACTGTGGGTGTGCCTACACAACCAAATTGGCAGCAACGGTTCAAGAAGGCAGCTCACCATCATCTTCTCAAGGCAATTATGAGTGGGCAACAAATGCTAATGATGATCACATCCCATGAAAGAATTTTTAAAAATTCAAGAAAAGACTGGAACAAAACTAATCTATTCTTTTTCAATTGTTCCATTTACAGAATCCGGATAATTTTCCAACTTTGTGGAAAGGGAGCCTTGCCTGCTGGGAGCAAGCAGCAGAAATCCAAATATGTGCGGGGAGCACCAAGTCAGAAAATGATCACTAATGTTCTAACACAGAGATAAAAACAAAAAACTGCGGATGCTGGAAATCCAAAACAAAAACAGAATTACCTGGAAAAACTCAGCAGGTCTGGCAGCATCGGTGGAGAAGAAAAGAGATGACGTTTCGAGTCCTCATGACCCTTCAACAGAACAGGATCATGAGGACTTGAAATGTCAACTCTTTTCTTCTCCGCCATGCTGCCAGACCTGCTGAGCTTTTCCAGGTAATTCTGTTTTTGTTTTTGACTAACATTCTAATGTTTGACCAGTAAACAATATAGTGAAAAGATATTGCTAGATCCAGTTAGGAGCAATCAAACAGTTCAGGTAGGTGGGCTCAATGAGGGTGTGGGAGTAGCAATCACAGCATAATAATGTTTAAGATTCATTTTGAGATGCGTGCCTTGAATTCAGTTGTCATAAGTCCACCGAGTCTTAGAGTTTTTTTTACAAAACTAAATTAAATATTTATTAATAAAAAATGATTTTAAGCACATACATAGGTCTAAAAATTACTATTATGATAACTCCTAGCTCCCCTAATTAATCTGACTCCCAGTTACACCCTCGTTAAAGGCAACATTAAAACAACATAGATTTCAACAGACCCAGGCAAAGCACACTATACCCTGGACAGTGATGTTCAAAGTGAATTCACTTAGCTTCATGTCCTGGAGACAGTAGCTTGGTACGTAGAGGCTGGAGGCTTTCCACACTTGTTAGATCTTAGAATTCCTTCTTGCTTACAAATAACCTCATCTCCTTTATACAGGTTTCTCCCATTTTAATGTAAATCCCATTGTTCCAATATGTCTTTGCAACTTTACTTTTTCCATAATATAAACCTTTCATAGTACTCATATTATCACAGTGTTTGGCTTAGCCTCTGTTGGCTAGGTGTAACACCTTGCCATCTCTTGGAAATGCACGACTCTGGCTTATCTAAAAATGCAACTGTTCCTCACACCTCACATTCTAAAACTTCAGCCATGTATTTAGCATTTCAAACCTAGTTTCCCTTCTGATACATCAAAGCACCCAAGCCAGCTGTTTGCAATTCAATCAAAACCTCCAAACACACCCCTATACACAGGAACTAGCCCAAACCCCACTATTAACCCACATTTACAATAAATTACAATAATATTATGAATATTATTAGATTTTCGTGACAGGTGTCATTGAGCTTGAAGGTTTCAGCCCCTCTTGTAATTGTGCTTGGTTAATTCTTACAGCCCAATGGGAAAGCCCATCCCTCACAACTGAGTAAACTATAACTGGTAAGCAGCAGCAGCCACTGTGATGACTGCAGGAAAGCCTTGGCTTGCATAAGGAGGGCTTCAGCAAAGGTGAGGAAATGCAGAAGGAAAGCAAGCTGGCATGCTGTCAAATACTGTAGTGCATGAATGTCCACTGCTGAAAACAACCACAGCTCAACACCAACACAAACACCAACTTTGCTTTAAGGATTAGACTGAAGCAGGCCAAGCCTATTGAGCCCTTCCTGTGCCCGCTTTACAAGAGTGAGATAGCACTGCAGCGGATCTTATGAAACTCAGCATGACATCTTATTATAATAATGATTCTTCTAGAATCTAAGCTTTACTTATCAGCAGCTCTACCTCCTTTGTGCAAATCCAAATTATACCTCGCAAGAACCAGCCTGTTAGGAATTGGGTAACTGCCACCACCAAGGCTTTGTGTCACAGCGCATCCATTCCTTTAGTATTCGTTCAAGGGCTATGGGCATCATTGCCAAGGATAGTATTTATTGCCCATCCCTAATTGCCCTTGAGAAGGTGGCAAGATCAAAGTTATAGTACCAAAATTTTAAGCTTTCAAGTCTGAGTGCCAGGCTCTTGCTCCTGTCTGATGAACTGAACACTTATATTTTGACATAAAATAATTGAGGCAAATAGGATGCATTAGATGCCTTATTCTGGAAGCTAGATAAGTACTTGAGGGAGAAAGGGATAGCAGGATATGCAGATAGGGTGAGATAATGTAGGATGGAAGGAGGCTCGTGTGGAGCATAGGCACAAGAAATTCTATGCAACATGCAATTCTATGTAATGGCAGGTGCAAAGGGCAGTTAGGAAACTCTTAGGCTGACATGTTAAAGAGTACAGGCCTCCTGTCAAAAACAAACATTGCATTTTGATTTCTTAGCAGTTATATTATGTCCTTATTTGTAGAAAACATCAAACCTGGAGCTATTCCTGTGACTAGGTTAAACACATGCTTTAAAAAAAAAAGGAACATTACATACCCATCATTTTTCAAGTAGTTACTCCCATGTAAATTCACTTACAGTAAGTACTGTAATTTAAAGTTTTGAAGTAAAGGGCTTAACATTGAAACACATCTGTTCCAGCTGCACATCATCCATTGTAGTGAGCTGTTATAAACAGCTGGAAAAAGTGCACTCCCTGTGTTAGTTTGAGACTTGTTTGAAGTTTTTGACAGTAACTCATATAAAAATAGCACCATTCTCATGATGAATGAGGACAAGAGAAATGAGAGAAACTTTGATTGTTTTTACAGTAGAAATGGTTAAGGGGAGATTTAATAGAGGTGTTCTAAATGATGAAGGGTTTTGATAAAGTAATTACTGTAAGCGCAAACTTTTCCACTGGTGGGAGGGTCTGTAACCAGAGGGTATAGGTTTAAGATAATTGGCTAAAAATCCAGAGGGGAGATGAACAGACATTTATTTATACAACTTGTTATGGTCTAGAGTGTACTGCCTGACAGCATGGTGGAAGCAGATTTAATAATAACTTTGAAAAGGGAATTGGATGAATACTTGAAATGGAAAAGTTTGCAGAGTTATGAAGATGGAGCAGGGGAGTGTGTATAACTAGGTAGCTTTCAAAGAGCCAGAACAGGTATGATAGACAAATAATTCTATGAATCTATTACAAGAATTTAGCACCGTTCAAAGTAATTGATGATTATGAGTCAACTGTGATCTTCTGAATAATTTTACTTTTGAAATATTTACAGTATGATCTGCTTCAGCTTAGCTTCAGTCTTAGACTTGCATTTTAAATCTACTGCAACGGACAGCTGAAATTTCACTCACCCAACATCTTTATCAAAGTATTTTGTGTGTCTGCCCTGTATGTCAAACCTGTTCCCCATGTCCTGACTCTTGTGTCCAATTTATTCCACTGCATTGGTAAAATCTGTAGGCTCTCTTACACCTTGGTTACAAAAGCAAAATTCTGCAAATGCTGAAGATCTGAAATAAAAAACACAAAGTGCTGGGAAAACTCAGCATACCTGGCTGCATCTGTGGCGAGAGACAGATTAAACGTTTCGAGTCCAATAGGACCCAGTTCCAGAGAAGTGTCATACTGCACTCGAAACGTTAACTTTGCTTTTCTATCTCCACAGATGCTGCCAGACAGTTTTTCCAGCACTTTCTGTTTTTATTCTTAATTGGTTATATTCTACTTCTGCTAAAACCCTATTATGCTACAAAAAACACTCTTCTATTACAACGTTTTGTTCGATTACATTTCATCCCCCAAAAAATTCTACTTTAGCACCTTCCTGAAAAAAAAATCTACATAGTAATATTCTACCAAATACTTTTAAAATGTAGCTATCAACAATTCTTTATCCATGTCACTATGTACTCTTAAAATAAAATGGGTCACAGAGCAGAAAATAAATTCATTAAAAGGACAACCCTATCCTTAATCCTTTATGGTTTAGGAAAAGAACTTGTTCATCTGCCTCAATATTCCAATGGGTCTGATCGACCCCTAAATTAACTTCATACACGGCGCTATGTTTAATTAAAGGGAATTAGAAATATTGCACAAATATATACGTAGCTTTTCAATTGTTTGACAATCCGTTGATGCTGTACTGAAGTACATTCACAAATCAGAATCAGTGGTATTGCCTGTGAACATGAAGAGTCATAATTAAATGGTCATGTTGTTGTGCTCTTTGTAAGATTCACATGCAAAATGGAAAAAATGCATCCAGAGGTAATATTAGTTTGATGTTTTGCCAGGTGCTTGATTCTGTGACAATGCTCTCTGATACTTTGCTGTGGATCATACTTAGAAGAAGTCAATACAGTTGAAGTAAAAATATACTCTTTCTTATACTTTTTAGTAGCTTGAAGCCATGCTTAACTGCCCTTAACTACCTTTTGATATTAATGTCATTTCTGTCAAAGTCACAAATGACATTCTATACGACTGTGACTAGAGTAAACTATCCCTCCATGTCCTTCTCATATGTCCACAGCTAAGTGCTTAAAAGTGCTATTAAGTAGGGAGTTCCAAGATATTGACCCAGCGAGGATGAAAGAATGGTGATATATTTCCAAGTCAGGATGTGTGTGAGACTTGGAGGGGAACTTGCAGCTTGCAGGTGGCATTGTTCCCATCCGCCTGCTGCCTGGTTCTTCTTGTGAGAGAGGCCCCAGGTTTTGAAGTTGTTGTGGAAGAAGCCTTAGGAAGACATTCCAGTGAATCTTTTAGATGGTTCCCACTGTGCATTGGTGGTGGAGGTCATAATTAAGTGGGCTGCTTTGGCGTGGATGGTGTTGAGCTTCTTGCGCGTTCTTGGATTTGCGTTCATTAAGGCAAATGGTGAGTATTCCAGCTCAGTACTAGCTTGTGCCTTATAAATGGTGGACAGGATTTGGGGAGGTCAAGATGTGAGTTACTCACCGCGGAATTCCTAGCCTCTGTCCTGCTCTTGTAGCCACAGTATTTGTACGGCTAGTCCAGTTCAGTTTCTGGTCAATGGTAACCCCCCAGGATGTTGATAGAGGGGGATTCAGTGATGGTAAACCTGTTGAATGTCAAGGGTAGACATGTGGACTCTTTTTGGAGATGGTCATTGTTTTGCACTTGTGTGACACGAATGTTACTTGCCACTTATGAGCACAAGCCTAAATGTTGTCCAGGTCTTGCTGCATATGGACATGGATTGCTTCAGTATCTGAGGAGGTGCAAATGGTTCTGAACGCTGTGGAATCTTCAGTGAACATCCCCACATCTGACCTTATAATAGATGGAAAGTCATTGATGAAGCAGCTACAGATTGTCCGGCCTAGGATACTACATTGAGCAATGTCCTGGGACTAAGATAATTGGCCTCCACCAACCACAACCACCTTCCTTTTTGCTGGATATGACTTCAGTTAGTGGAGAGTTTTCCCCCGATTCCCATTGACTTCAATTTTACACGTGCTCCTTGATGCCACACTTGACCAAATGCTGCTTTGATATGAAGTTCAGTCACTCTCACCTCACCTCTTGAGTTCAGCTCTTTTGTCCATGTTCAAACTAAAGCTGTAATGAGGTCAGGAGCTGAATGGCCCTGGTGGAATGCAAACTGAGCATCAGTGAGCAGGTTATTGATGAGTAAGTGCCGCTTGATTGCACTGTCGATGACACCTTCCATCGCTTTGCTGATGATTAAGAGTTGGCGGATGCATCAATAATTTTCTGGGTTGGATATGTCCTGCACATTGCTGAGCAATTTTCCACATTGTTGGTTAGATGCCAGTGTTGTAGCTGTACTGAAACAGCTTCGCTGGCGGGGGGTGTGGGACAACTTGTTCTGGGGCACATGTCTTCAGCATTACAGCTAGGATGTTGTCCAGGCCCATATTCCTTTTTGTATCTACAATGTCCAGCTGATTCTTCATAGCATGTGGAGTGAACCGAATTGGCTGAAGACTGGCGCCTGTCATGGTGGAGATCTCAGGAAGAGGTTGAGACGGATCATCCACTCAGCACTGCTGGCTGAAGATGGCTGGAAATATTTTATGCTCATCTTTTCCAGTCGCGTGCTGTGCTCCCCCATCATTGAGGATGGGGGTATTTGTGGAGCCACTTCTTCCAGTTAATTGTTCAATTTTCCACCACTATTCACAACTGGATGTCGCAGGAGTACAAAGCTTTGATCTGATCTTTTGGTTGTGGGATCCCTTAGCTCTGTCTATCTCTTCTGCTGTTTAGCATACAAGTACTCCTGAGATGTAGCTTCACCAGGTTTGGCATCTCATTTTTCGGACTGGTCCCTTGGCATGATAGTAATTAGTGATATATCAGCAATGTTACTCCAAGAAATTGTTTTAACATTTTCCTGCACCACATCTAATCTCATACGAGTTGTCAAGGTGACTACATTCATCTTTAAATGGCATATCATATCAACTGCCCCATCGACTGTTCAATTCGCCCTACCCCCGTAACCTGCCAACAATGTCTATCAGCCAATATTCAACCTTAAAATTCATATACTTCACCTCACTCTAATACACTGAGAACTACTGCAAGCCTCACATGCATAATGTACAGCTTGTGCACACTGTTAACTATTCAACCATGGCAACTGCATCACTCAAGCATATTGCCTGACTCACTTCACTCATTCGTGCAGAAGAAGGTGGGACATAACAGCAGTCAGCAGCAAAGAACTGCAGGAGGGCCAAGCATAACCCATATGCAGGATACAGTGTTGGCCATCATGGATAGAGGCATCACTGAGGCAATGGATGAGGCTGAACTGATGATGAGGGTAGCCGCATACCTAACCCTCCTTCTCTCATTAAACTCCTTCTTCATCCCATAATCAAAGCTCACCGGTGGTGAAGGTCACACACTGGTTTTGCAGAGGGGTCAGGTGAGGGTTGGCCAGCCTACAGAAAAAGGCTGACGGGTGTACAGAAACACCCTGTGGGATTGGCAGTGGCTCTATGGAGCATGAGACTGCTGACCTCTCAGGATGACAGCATTTGTTCTCCCACCACTGCCATTCCACCAGCGTCCTTGATGGCGTTTGTCAGCCAGCTGCCCCAGACTCCAGCCGTTCAAGCTGAAATGGTACAGTCTGAAGCTGCACCTTCTTGACCCAGAAAGTTCATGATCATCCTCCAAAGCCATTTTCAGTCTCCATCACTATTGCAAATCAGCAGCCTTCCACCAGTCATGGCAAAGAAGCACGAGACTGGCAAAGGCACCCAGGAGCCGATCTTTGACTTGCCATGGTGGTTTAAATACAGGCAGCACAGAGGATTGTCACAAATTGAAGGAGTCATGACTGCTACCAGGGTAATTGGCATTCACCTGCTTAATGCACAGCCTGTGATCACACACCAACTGCACATTAGGGAAGTGAAATCCTTTTCAGCTCATGAACCAGACAAAATTCACATGGGGTGCATGCAAGGCAATGTGCATGCAGTCAAGGGCACACTGCACCATAGCGAAGCCTGCTTTCTATGCAAACCCTCGATCTTTCTACACCTGTACTGGGAAAGAGGGAATTAAATAAAGATGTTTCTCTATGTATAGAGATGCTTCAATCGCCTCTCTTATGCAGCAGTGTATCGCAAATTGTGAGATATTGTTTATATTTCCAGTAGCAGCCTCAAAGGAGTCAGGCACATGCAAGCTAAGAGCCAGGGTCACCTTGACAACTACACACACTGCTGTCCTTGTGCTGCTTTGAACTTGCAGTGGTGGCTGTAGCAGTTGGCAGACTTCAGTCACAACCTCATAGCTAAGACATCTCAAGCATTGGTCATCCCTTAAGTTGAAAGAAGAGAATTGCTCCCTATAGACCCTCAGCCGATACGGCCTCCTGCTGAAAGCTCTCCTGCTCCTCCTTCTGCTCTCTGTTGCCTCTCTTCGTCCTTTCAGTTATATTCAATTCTCTGAGGAAACTCCAGCAGGACACACAAGTCTGGTGGCGACTTGTTTTTGCAAAAACTTTCCAATCAGCAATAAAGTGCTTCAACACCAGTCAGACCACTACTGAATCTTTCGTCAAGTATAGGAAAGCTCCAAAAACAAATACAATTGTACCAGCATCCAGAAGGAATAATCCATCAACTAACCTGTAAGTAGTCTTGGTGTAGTGGGGGAGTGGGGATCCTTTATGCCATTTAATGAAGCATTCGGCTGTGCGTGGTTAAGACAGGCATAGGCTGGAGCTTGGCATTCAGAAATGTCAGCACGGGCATCAAATTCACATTGCACACTAATTGCCATCATAATCTGCCTGCTCTGCAAACTGCCAGAGATCAGTAAAGGTGCACGTGCGCAAACCTCTTTACCAAGATGGTGTCTGGCATATTTCTCATCGTATATAGCGTGCATGCATCTCGGATGCTATTTTCATGCATTATGAGGCCATGTTGCACTTAAAAAAGCAGGCGCTACAGAGTCCAATCTCTTTCCGCGTCATGTCCTGGGACCAATAAACAGGCATCTCGCCCATCAGGGGCCTCAATTTTGGAGCAGAATCTGGTTCCATCAGATTTCCACTCCATTTAGCTTCACATCTGCAGGTAACGAAACAAGGTCAATCTTCAAATTAAAATTTCTGTAAAGGTTCCAGTTCATCCTGGGGACAACATCCCTTACATCATTGTGAAGCCTCATCTGAACCCTCACAAGCTAACTGCTGACAGGTGTTCCATTAAAAATCCCCCCAAATGCTGGAGACAATGATGATCGATTCCACAAGAAATCAATTATAGGAAAACATTTCATTCCCAAGGGAGGAGGCAAAATCAGCTTTTTAGTCCTTCCCAGGCACCTGGTCCAACACTGAAGTGGCACGGGATTTCTTGCTGGTGTATCTTCACACTGAATGCCTCTAATGGCACCTGTCCTGACTTTGACCTATGACATAAATGACCAGCCACACAATTTCGAGCTGGGTCATCATCTCCTGACGTGAGAAACTGGGGATTCTCCTCCACTGCACTTCGGCTGGTGCAGCACGAATCTGGGAATTTCGAGGCTGGATTTCTTCAGTTCAAGAGTTGAGGAGTGTGTTATCTAATGGTCAATAATTTATTAATGCATCACAATGATATTTGCAGTAATGGAACTATGTCCCTTTACGTGGTTAACATTAATGATGTAGCGTTGTTCACATCTTAGCTTGCTGTACTGAACTATCAATCATTTCTATTGGAGTGTCACATTTTAAATCGTTTTCTCGTCTATCTGACTCATTTGATTATTTGGGATCCAGAAACGAACTTAAAATCTAAAGATTAGTGCAGCATCCATATACAAATGCTACAAAGGGCCGGAGATTCCTGGCAAGTTTCAGCATAACTACAATGTAAGGGCAGAGGTACTCACTCTTCTCTCCTGAGGAAATCTGTGTATAACTGATTTCTATACCAAAATGTCACTATGCATGAATTTCATTGATCCGTTGTGCTGCAGCAAAGTTACATTCAGCAAAATCCCATTTAGCTCATTGTTTTTTTCATTCATTCACGGGAAGTGGCCTCGCTGGCTAGGCCAGCATTTATTTCCCATCCCTAATTGCCCTCGAGAAGGTGGTGGTGAGCTGCCTTCTTGAACTGCTGCAGTCCATGTGGTGTAGGTACACCCACAATGCTGTTAGGAAGGGAGTTCCAGGATTGTGACCCAGTGAAGGAACGGCGATATATTTCCAAGTCAAGATAGTAAGTGGCTTGGAGGGGAACTTCCAGGTGGTGGAGTTTTCATGGGTCTGCTGGCCTTGTCATTCTAGATGGTAGTGGTGATTGTGGGTTTGGAAGGTGCTGTCTAAGGAGCCTTGGTGAATTCTGGCAGTGCATCTTGTAGATGGTACACACTGCTGCCACTGTGCATCGATGGTGGAGGGAGTGAATGTTTGTGGATGTGGTACCAATCAAATGGGCTGCTTTGTCCTGGACAGTGTCCAGCTTCTTGAGTGTTGTGGGAGCTGCACTCATCCAGGCAAGTGGACAGTATTCCATCACACTCCTGACTTGTGCCTTGTAGATGGTGGACTGGCTTTGGGGAGTCAAGAAAGGAGTTACTTGCAGCAGGATTCCTAGCTTCTGACCTGCTTTGGTAGCCAGAGTGTTTATATGGCTAATCCAGTTCAGTTTCTGGTCAATGGTAACCCCAGGATGTTGACAGTGAGGGACTCAGCAATAGTAATGCCATTGAATGCCAAGGGGTGTAGGTTAGATGCTCACTTGTTGGAGATGGTCATTGCCTGACATTTGTGTGGCATGAATGTTACTTGTCACTTGTCAGCCCAAGCCTGGATATTGTCCAGGTCTTGCTGCATTTGGACATGGGCTGCTTCAGTATCTGAGGAGTCACAAATGGTGCAATTTTCCACATTGCTGTGTCAAATGAACATACAAAATAGGAGCAAAAGTAGGCCATTCAGCCCCTCGAGCCTGCTCCACCATTCGATAAGATTATGGCTGATCTGTTTGTGTTTTGGATTCCAATCTCCCATCTACACCCGATAACCTTTGATTTGCCTAACAAGAATCTATCTACCTCTGCCTTAAAAATGTTCAGTGACCCTGCTTCCACCACCTTTTGAGGCAGACAGTTCCAAAGTCTCACAACCCCCTGACGGAAAACATTTCTCTTTATCTCTTTCCTAAAAGGGCGACCCCTAATTTTAAAACAGTGCACACTTGTTCTGGATTCACTCATAAGAGGAAACATCCCTTCGACGTCCACCTTGTCAAGGCCATTCAGGATCTTATATTCTTTAATCTAGTCACTCCTCGCTCTTCCAGCTCCAGTGGAAACAAGCCCAGCCTGTCTAACCTTTCCTCATAAGGCAACCCACTCATTCCAGGTAGTAATCTAGTAAACCTCCTTTGAACCACCTCCAACGCATTTACATCCTTCCTTAAATAAGGAGACCAAAACTGCACACAATATTTGAGGTGTGGTCTCACCAATGCCCTGTATAACTGAAGCATAACATCCTTACTTTTATGTTCAATTCCTCTTATATAAAGGATAGCATTCCATCAGCCTTTTTAATTACTTGCTGTACCTGCATACTAACTTTATGTTTCTCATGCACTAGGCACCTGGATCCCTCTGCACCTCAGAATTCTGCAGCCTTTCTCCATTTAAGTAATACTCTGATTTTTTATCCTTCCTGCCAAAGTGAACAACTTCACATTTTCCTACATTAAACTCCATCTGCCAGATTTTTGCACGCTCACTCAACCTATCTATATCCATCTGCAACCTCCTTGTGTCCTTTCCACAACATACTTTCCTACATATCTTTGTGCCATCTGCAAATTTAGCTACCATGCCTTCAGGCCCCTCATCTAAGTCATTGATATAAATTGTAAAAAATTGAGGCCCCAGCACAGACCCCTGCAGCACTCCACTTGTGACATCCTGCCAATCAGAAAAAGGCCCATTAATGCATACTCTGTTTTCTGCCAGCCAACCCAATCTTCTATCCATGCTAATGTTATCCCCTACACCATGAGCTTCTATTTTCTGCAATAACCTTTGATTATCAAATGCCTTCTGGAAATCCAAGTACAGTACGTTCACAGGCTCCCCTTTCTCCACAGCACATGTTACTCCTTCAAAGAACTCCAATAAATTGGTTAAACATGATTTCTCTTTCACAAAACCATGCTGACTCCTCCCGATTAACTTGAGTTTCTCTAAGTGCCCAGCTATAACCTCCTTAATGACCGATTCTAACACCTTCCCCACAACATGCGTCAAGCTAACTGGCCTATAGATTCCTGTTTTCAGCCTCCCTCCCTTTTTTGAATAAAGGGGTTATATTTGCTACTTTCCAGTCTGATGGAACCTTTCCAGAATCTAGCAAATTTTAGGAAATTAACACCGGCGCATCGACTACCTCATTAGCCACCACTTTTAAGGCCCTAGGATGAAGTCCAATAAGGACCCAGGGACCCGTCAGTTCGCAGCTCCGTTAGTTTTCTCAGTACTGCTTCCCGAGTGATTGTAATTTCACCAAGTTCTCCCCCTCCTCCCTTCCATCTCCTGATTTACAGCTATTACTGGAATGTTTTTTGTATCCTCTATACTGAAGACAAAAGCAAAATATTTGTTAATTTCATCCGCCATTTTCTTATTGTCTACTATTAACTCCCCACTGTCACTCACTAGAGGGCAAGCACTCACTTTTCTACTCTTTTTCTTTTTAAATACCTGTAGAAACTCTTGCTATCCATTTTTACACTTTTAGCTAGCTTTCGCGTATACTCTAATTTCTTTCTCCTGATTAATCTTTTAGTCATTCTCTGTCATTCTTTATATTCTGGCCAATCATCTGAGCTGCCACTCATCTTTGCGCAGTTGTATGCTTTCTCCTTAAGTTTGATGCTTTCTTTAACTTCTTTAGTTAGCTGCAGATGGTGGGTCCTCCCCTTAGAATTTTTCTTGTAGTAGGAATATACTTATTCTGAGTATTCTGAAATATCCCCTTAAATGACTGCCACTGTTTCTCTATTGATCTATTCCTTAGCCTTGTAATCAGTTAACGTCAGCTAGCTCAGCTTTCCTGCCCACATAGTTGCCCTTTTTTAAGTTTAAAATACTATTCTTAGACCCACTCTTCTCCCTTTCAAACTGGATGTAAAATTCAATCATATTGTGGTCGCTGCTATCTAGGGGTGCCTTACTCTGAGGTCATTTATCAATCCTGTCACATTACACAATAATTAATTCTTTCAAGATTCCAGTGCGGAAGCTGTACTGAAACATGGTCCTGCCAATACACAAAAAAACACAGCACCTGAGTTTGTTACAATTATCCAAGTTCTAAACAGACAAAAATTAATGACAACATTTTGAAATGCAGTGGGCCATAAAGCCACTCTTTCTGGTGTTTTGTAGTGACCAATTTAGCTTTTTGTTTTATTTCTCACTAAGACCTGCGTGGCACAATATTTTCTGCTATTTCAATGTTTTTTTTTATTGCATCCGAATCTATTGCATTAAAAAGGGGGAAAAAATTGTGTTTCCTTAAACATTCTGTGCTTAATGAGTATTAACAATGGTTCAGTGGCTTCAAGTTTTCATTTTCAAAACATCAGCAAGATAAAGAGCAATTTAAAGGAGGAGGATGGCAAAAGTTCTACCCATTCTCATACCCTGGCTGCTTTCATGGGTTCCAACTTGTTTAAGTTAGCTTTTATCTTCTGGCATTTATTGATAAGGTTGTCGGGAAATTTTGGTGTAAGTTCCTATTGTTAAAATCGGTGTATAATTCAGTGTCATTTCTGCATAAACACGATCACAGATATTCCAGCCCATTTCTATTTTATGGAAACTAATCTAGTTAACTTCAACTTTGTAGGATAAGGCAGTGCAGCACTCATAGTCGTGGCTCCCAAATGAGATGGTGAGGGCATATTTTCCAAGTCCTTGATGAGGCAAGGTGCCTGGCCCATGGGCAGCATGGGCAGCACCTGAGCAGACAGCAGGTAAAGTACTTCACCAGAGGAGAGGGCTCAGAAAATAGACCCAGTGACGCCCAAAACCTGATTCTGCAAGTCAGTGGACAACCCGGTAGACTGCCATGTGAGAAACGGTAGAAGGTGGTTAATGTTACTGGGTGAACAATCCAGAGGCCTAGGCTAATGCTCTGGAGATGTGAGTTCAAATCCCACCACAGCAACGAGTAGAATTTAAATTTAATTTATTAATAAATCTGGACTGAAAAGCTGGTCTCTGTAACAGTGACCAGGGAACTACCAGATTGTCATCAAAACTGATCTGGATTACTATTGTCATTAAGGAAAGGAAACCTGCCATCCTTACCTGGTCTGGCCTACATATGGCTCCAGACCCACAGCTATATGATTGACTCTTAACTGCCCTCTGAAATGGCCTAGCAAGCCACTCAGTTGGTACTGAAAAGTGAAATGAGAATTTATACATATGTGAAGAAAATGGACAGACCACAGACATCGACTCAGGCATCAGAAATGACAAAAATATACCCTGCCCAATCAACCCTGCAAAGTTCTCCTCACTACCATCTGGGTACTGGTGCAAAAACTGGGAGGGCTGACCAACAGACTAGTCAACCAACAACCTGACATAGTCACACTCACAGAATCATCTTTCTCAGTCAATGTTCCAGACACCACGATCACCATCCCTGGATATGTCCTGTCCCACCGGCAAGGCCCAGCAGAGATGGCGGCACAGTGGTATACAATCAGGAGGGAGTTACCCTGGGAGTCCTCAACATTGTGTCGGACCCCATGAAGTCTCATGGCATCAGGTCAAACATGGACAAGGAAACCTCCTGCTGATTACCAACTACTGCCTTCCATTAACTAATGGATCAGTACTCCTCCATGTTGAACATCATTTGGAGGAAACATTGAAGGTGGCAAGGGCACAGAATGTACTCTGGGTGGGGTACTTCAATGTCCATCATCAGGAGTGGCTCAGTAACACCAATACTGACCGAGCTGGCTGAGTCCAGGACATATCTGCCAGACTGAGCCTGTGGCAGCCAGTGAGAGAACCAACAAGAGGGAAATACCCACCTTCCCTCATCCTCACCAATCTACATCTGTCCATGACAGTGCTGGTAGGCATGGCCACCGCACCATCCTTGTGGAGACAAAGTCCTGCCTTCACATTAAGGATACCATCCATTGTGTTACCTTATAAATGGGATAGACACATAACAGATCTAGCAGCTCAAAACTGGGAATTCATGAGGCACTGTGGACTATCAGCAGCAACTGAACTGTATACGACCACAATCTGGAACCTCATGGCCTGGCATATCCCACATTCTATCATTACCAGCAAACCAGGAGATCGACCCTGGTTCATTCCAGAGTGCAGGAGACCAAGCCAGCAGCAGCACCAGGCTGATCATTACACACTGTTCATTTCCATTAGAAGTCTTCAGATACTGAAGCAGTCTGTGTCCATATGCAGCAAGACCTGACAATATCCAGGCTTGGGCTGATAAGTGACAAGTTAACATTCGTGCCACACAAGTACCAGGCAGTGACCATCTCCAACAAGAGAGTATCTAACAATCTCCCCTTGACATTGGCATTACCATCAATGAAACCCACTATCAACATTCTGGGGGTTACCACTGACCAGAAACTGAACTGGACTAGCCATATAATCACTGGTTACAAGAGCAGGTCAAAGCTGGGAATTCTGCGGAGAGTACCTCGCCTTCTGACTCCCCAAAGCCTGTCCATCATCTACAAGGCACAAGTCAGGAATGTGATGGAATATTCACTCTTGCCTGGATGGGTGTGGCTCAAACAGCACTCAAGAGGCTCAACATCATCCAAGATAAAGCAGTTGCTTGAGCAACACCTCAATCACCACCTTAAATATTCACTCCCTCCACCATTGACACACTGTAACAGCAGTGTGTACCACCTACAAGCTGCACTGCAGAAACTCACTAAGGCTCCTTAGGCAGCACCTTCCAAACCCATGACCTCTACCACTTAGAAGGACAAGGACAGCAGACACATGGGAACACCACCACCTGCAAGTTCCCCTCCAAGTCACACTTCATCCTGAATTGGAACTATATGGCCTTCACTGTCGCGGGGTCAAAGTCCTGCAACTCCCTTCCTAACAGCACTGTAGATGCAGCTACACCACATGGACTGCAGTGGTTTAAGGTGGCAGCTCACCACCACCTTCTCAAGGGCAATTAAGAATGGGCAACAAAAATACTGACCTAGCCAGCAACGCCTACATGCCAAGAACAAATTAAAAATAGAAAGAAATACTGTTCACTTTCAATTCCAGGTAACAAACTTTGTAATATTAATGCTTAGAATATTCCTAGAAGTGGAGCCTCTCACCATGCATTAGTGAAGTGAATTTGCATCGCTAAGACTCAGAACTCAGGTTTTACTTGAGGGCTCTGTTTCACACACATAATTTTGATTTTGTTTTTGTGATTGTAACTGTTTCTCTTCAAGGCCATTATCATTACTCACTTTTTCTTTAGTATGACAGCAGCTGTTGCCATTCAGTTCCCCTGGTTAACGTTCTCTAAAATTTTTGCTACTATCTCCATGACAACTAGCAAGATTATTAAAGCTTCCTCGGAATTTGGCCTGGATATCAAGTGCCTCCAATAACTGTCCTCATTATATGGTTTCAAAAAAATCCAGAATTTATGATGATCTCCACTTGTATGGTAATCACACGCTGAAATGTGGCACCACATGCTGCATTCAGATTGTTCGAAATAGAACAACACAGACACAAGGGATCACTGGCATCTGCAAGTCCAGCTCCTTGGGGCTGTCCAGTACCAAACACACCACTGGCTTGGCAAAATCAAATTTAAAAACTGCAATTGCCAATTTCAAAAGTTCTGTGCCAATGTTGTTGCTTATTGTGCTGTTTTGCTGCTAAATATGACCCCATACTTTCAGGGGTTGTGCTTTTAATATATTTGTTTACTCATAGCTTTTAACACTTATTTTTCCATGTTTTACTTACTAACGGTCCCATCTTTATTAGCAGGTTGATGAGAGGGGCAGATAACCTGTTCACCCTGAGCAACTCCACAACCAGCCCAAAGAAGTCTTGCAAAAACAGTTGAAAATGAGGTGTGGTGGGGCTCAGCAGCAGAGGTCTAGGGCAGCCATAGCTCTACGCTGGCACCAAGACTGGCTGACAAATTTCAGGTGTCAATGGTATTATGAACAGAGAGGTCAGAAGCATTGACACCATCGAGGAGGAAGGTTTTCTTTGGGTATCATGTGGGATGAAATCATAAACTCATTCATAAAGATCTGATACCAAAAGCTGCAAAGCTGTTGAGGAGAAATAGGACCTCTTTCCCAAGATTTGGCTTTGTGGCAAATCTTAAAAGACTTTTCAAGCCTCTTTGTATGGTAACCCACGGATGAGGGGGGAATGTTTGTTTCCACATATTTTTCATTTAATTCTGTGAAACAAATTACGTGGAAAATAGAACTACTGGGTTTTGATTTGAACTGAATGGCAAAACAATATGAACACATGCAACCTTTGAGAAGCCACAGGGATGTCAATACACTAGTGTGCTGAATGACAGCATGTGCAAATATAGGTTTTTCTTTTGATATTTATTATTTGCAAATGGTAAAGTGTGATCTTATTGCACTACATCATTACACTAATTTTGCAAAGAAACATGTTTTTTTTATTTCTTAACTCTTATCATTGTCATTATAGGACCATCTTTGGTGTAAAAGAGTTGGATACTCAGCAACATGCTCCGATTTCCAAGCAAGAAATATGAGACCTAAGTGACGCTAAAATTCTCTCTTCTTTCTAACCCAATGATTTGTATGCTTTAAGACAATTATGAAAAATCAACAAGTATTTGAGAGAAACAGCGCTGTTGTCTGCAGCCTCCTCACCATAACATTAGCCCCTGAGCAGATGTCTAAGCACTGACATTCAAAACTCTTTCACCATTAACTCACTGGCTGGGGCAGAAGGTATATACTAAAGTCTGTCTGTTGCATGGTACACCTTAGGTACAAAAATGGCGGCCCAGTGGTTATCATATTTCTTATTGCATTTGTGTTTGTTGAATTAATTTCATGCTATTTTTGTTGCTGTCTATTAATGAAATACACACTCTGCAATGAAATACCTTTGCATAACTGACACGATCTTTCGAAAGTCAGGAAAAGGAGTCACTGGGCTTATGTCAATATTTCCAGGAGGTCCCATAACAGAGAATGATTGGAAAGCACTGCAGTGCAGCTACAGGCCTAAGATTAGTATCAAAAACAGCACCCTTACAATTACACACTGGACCCAGAAAGAATTGTGGAACATGCTACTATTAAGAGTGACTGAGCATAGATGCATTTAAGGGGAAGCTAGATAAACATGAAAGTGGAAAGAATAGAAGGTGATGTAGGCAGGGTTAGATGAAGAAGGGTGGGAGGGGGCTCATGCAGATCATAAACAACAGCATAAACCATTTGGGCCAAATGGTCTGTTTCTGTGCTGTAAATTCTTATGTATTTCTACGTAATCACCCCAAGTAAATTAACGTGGCTCACTGTAATGTAGCTGAAATTTTACTAAATAAATGGAAAAGAAAATCCCACATGTACTATAATGAGCGGGCGATCTGCTCTGTCAGTTTACTGTCCTATGATAATGGTTAAAAATGACCATATTTATCAAAACAAAATACAGGGAATAGTACATATTGGAGAATTAATCCTCCTTGCACTCAGGTAAGGGGACCTATTTCTAATACAACCACTCCACAGGTATTTTATATAGCAATAGATTTATTTAAAAAAATGTTCAGTACAGGATGCCATTCTATGGCTATGGCTTTGGACCATCTGACTATGGTCATCAAAATAACAGTATGCTAATTGTTCTTAAAATAGATTGTGAAAGCCATAATTACACATTTTCATCTATTAACGAACATAAAAGCAATATTGTAAGTCCAGAAGAATAATGCAGATTTCTTGAAGATCAGCTGCTGCCGCAATAAATGGAGTCAACTCAAATAACTTACCTTCCATGACATAAACCAGAGAGCCCACGTCACCCTCTTTGATGATGCAACTGTCCTTGCCATATTCCACTGGGTACATGCAGTCCACAATTTCTTGAATCTGAGACAACTCCAGGTTTTTCATGAAGTCATTATCCAGGATTGCTTCCTTAATCAATTCTTTGGACCTTAAAGTGAAAGAAATGAGAAGTTGTCAGCAGGAATTCTATCAATTCCCCAAAGAGTACACTATTGGCAAAGAGAATTAAGAATGTCAAAGATTTCTTGTTGTGAAGAAATTTTGAGAACTCCATCAAAACAGAAGGTAAACAATTAATATTGCTTATGAGATGTTGCATAATAGATAACAGACCGAGGATAAAGGTTTAAAAGGTCAATGCAACCATCTATACCTCTTCATTAATTTTCAACAACCTGATAGTAATTAAATTGCTTTCATCTTGGATAATGTGCCTATTTTAACACAGGATCTCAGTACAGTACAAATCATCAACAGCTTTGCAAAATGCTATGAAAGAGGACAGTCAAATGTCAATATATTTAACTCAAATAACAATGACTGTAAACAAGACTGTAAAAATATCAGCCCACGTTTACATGCAGTGATGCAATGCATCGAGCAAATGACAGCAATAGTATGGAGAATAAATCAGACAGTAACCCAGTGTAATTGTTCCAACTGGGTACAAACCATTACTGCAGCTGTGAACCATCTGAAAAGACATAAGCAATATCAAAAGCCTCAAAGAACATGCTGGTGGACAGTGACTGACCTGTTTGATGTAGGTATATATTATACTAAGGCACTGTGTCACATTTACAGTATGGAGTCGTGAAGGGAATCCAAAAACCAAAGTGAAGGCATTGAAGATAAGCAATATGAACTATTCTCCAAGGTAAAATATAACCACGGCTGGCCACATCAAACAAAAGCTGCAACACAAAGAACCAATAGGTTCTCGAGGCCCCTAGTATTACAAATCTAAACACATGTATGCATGAATGACACTCAATAAATGAAAAATCAACTTGTGGAAGGAGCTTGTATGTATATAGTGCCTCACATTTCTCAGAAAGATCGAAATGATGCCATGGCATCATTAAATTGTGATGACAGCATAAACTTGGTTCATACTGTCTTGAGTATAGGAGATTGAAATTGAGATTTAACATATTAAAAGGATTTATAGGCTAAATACAGAGAAATGATCTCCTGCGTTGTGGAATCAAGAACAGTGGGGCTTATCCTTAGCGTTTAGAGATAGGCCATTCAAGAGAGAAATCAGGAGGTGCTTTCACACACAGTCAAAGCTTAGAACTTTCTTCCCCAATATATTGTGAACGCTGAGACAATTGGAGTTTTCAAGGCAGAGATATATTTTTGTTAAGTCAGGATATCAATGGATATGGAGTAAAGGTGAGAAAACAGATTTCAGGTGCAATCAGCCATGATCATTGTTCTGTCTAATTTCTCTCTGATGTATTCAATTTGTTTGTTGCTCTGTGCTGCTCCTTTAAGATTGCTGTGCATGACGCATGTGCTCATCCTAAAGGGAACATTAATTGCTCATGATGTTTGTTCCCTGCATGGTAATTTCCGATTGTTGCACAGTTGCACGCCCATGCAGCTCAGAAGGAACTTTGGCCATGATCGAATTGAATAGCAGCGCAGGTTCAAGGGGCTGAATGGCCTACTCTTTTTCCTAGTGCTCATACATCACAAAGTTTCACATATAAGGCATACTTTGATGTTATGCAGATGAATGTTTAGTTTCATTTTCCAAGTATTTACCTTGTTCACAAAATATTTGCTTAGTCCTCATCAATGTGAAGGTAAACGTCAATAGACAGATCCTTCCATTTATAATATTAGAATATTAAATTCTAGATTGTTTATCTCCATTTAGGGTTTTATGAAACATTTTTATTGGAAAACTACACTATGGAGAATTTGCAAGTCCTGTGATAACAGCTTCATTAGAATTGTCAATAATTCCCAAAGAACAAGACATGTTGATCCTGATGAAAAGTCAGGCAGTAATTAATGCTGGTCCCAAAGGAAACTATACACATCTGTAATATTCAGAGAACAAAACAATGACCACTTGAACTGCTCTGAAACTTTATAACTGCATTACAGAAAACTGTTAGAACAATATAAAAACTCGTATTTAATTCAAATTTACACAGTGAATTCAAATTTATCAGATACAAAGTGATTCAGTGAGTGCTGCAATGTAAACAATCTTCACCAAACAATGGCAGTGGGACAGTAAAATACGCTTTGCTGTGCACCGCAGCGCTGGGATGTGGGGGAGGGGACGGTCTCCTTCATTTCACACGAGCTAAGTTTCTGATTTGGATTGTGTTGTGAGAAAACGGTGCAGGGAAAAAAACAATTTGCCCTCAGGGAGACGGTGCAGAAAAAAAAAAATGAGCAAATCAATCCAGTCACTTCCATCTCTCTGTAGGTGCTCGAGAGCATTGAAGTGAAGGCCCGAGGGTAGTTGTCCATCTCTTTCCTCTGAAGGCGAGGGAATTTTATATGTAGGGCCTGAGGATGGGGCATAAACCCTTTAAACGGGTCAGAGAAAAAAGCAGTACCAGTGTAAAATCCCTACATCAGGTTTTCTTGCTAATTAACAAGGTATAGTAATTTTGTTATACTGCATGCTGCAGGAATGGGTGGTGCTGGCTAATCAAACATGCCAGTTAATGGCGAGTTACATTACTCTGGACACAAGTGCTGCTCTGTCTTTGAGGGCTTGAGGGTGTAGAGATGTAGTACAGAGAGGTCTCTTTAGTTGAACAAGTTTTATTTACAAAGCTGTTGGATTAGCTGCCTGATTCCAGCAGGACTAAAATACACTACCCCAGGCTAGGAAAACTCCACCCCCTTATGAGATTCCCCATTCTCAGTGTTGATTGGCTGTTCTGACCACGTGATCCTTACTCAGTAAGGCTGGCCTTAAAGCAACAATACCACATCCCTCCCCCTTTAATTTCTTGTTTTACATTCCTTGCACAAATTACTTCATACAGCTGAATAGAAAACAATATCAAAAATCTCATAAATAATCACTTACACTTTGTTATGAATTCAGATTAGACACATATATAAGCCCAGCAATTACAAATCCAGTCATTGAGGGGTATTTCTCTTTCGGGTAGAGCAGTGTAACTCTATAGCCTGAGACTCACCTAAAGATCGACACTAACAGGAACAGAGATAACGGGTGCCTCTTTTGGCACAGGCAGTTCATTACTATTTGATTCAATGGAGACATCAGTTATGTATATAACAGGTCGGTCAGGTACTTTGGAGCTTACTGGTTCTATAACATTTCTTGGTGGCAACACTGACTGTGGAAGCGTCTCCCTGTTCCTCAGGTGATCCACATGTTTACAAATGATCCTGCCTTCCATGTCTACTTGGTATGAAAGGGATCCAGTCTCACAGACAATAATCCCTGGGATCCAACTTGGACCGCTACTCAAGTTTGTTACATATACGACTTCATCTACCATAAATTTCACGGCTTGTTTTCTAATTATTTTGGTCCTTCTCTAAACCCCCTGGCAAATTTGGAAATACGAGGCTCAGACTCGTTCTGAGATGATGGTTCATAAGCAGTTCTGCTTGTGGAACTCCTGATGTGGAATCGTGCAGTAGGAAAGGGATGAGATTTTGGTTTCCAAGGTTCCTCCTGACAATTTTTTTTAGCCCTGACTTGAAAGTTTGGATGGCCTTCTTGGTTAGTCCGTTTGATACTGGGCAGCAAGGCACAGTTCGGATGTGTTTGACACCATTTAAACTGGCGAAGTTCTGAAATTCAGCACTTGTAAATACTGCTCCATTGTCTGATACAATGACTTCGGGCAATCCCTGAGCTGAAAAGCATTGGCGCAACCTATCGATGGTAGCATGTGACATAGGTAATTTCACCTCAAAAACCTCCATCCATTTTGAGTGTGCGTTGATTATAAGCAAAACATTGTGCCTAGGAATGGACCCACTGTTAACACTGCAGTGCTTGACTAGCTCCTCAATATCTGCATCTATACCAGGCCACCACACGTTAACTCCTGGTGAGCATTTTCATCTTAGAAATGCCAAGATGAGTGCTATGTAATGAGTGCCAAGAAGAGAGGCACCCTGGTGAATATATTTATTTTTCTTTCTTTCCTTCCTTAAAACCAGATACTCACAGCTGTAGGATGACAGGTAGCACCAGAGTCATTTATCCTCATCGCCAGATGTAGAGATGTACAACCAAGAGCCTTCTTTAGTTGACAACGAACTTTATTTACAGAATTGTTGGATTAGCTGCCTGCTTCTAACAAGGCTATAATACACTTCCCCAGGCTTGGAAAACTCCACCCCTTGTGAGATTCCCCGCACTTGGTGTTGATTGGTTGTTCTGACCACATGACCCTTACTCAGTAAGGCTGGCCTTAAAGCAACAATACCACAGAGGGGGATAGGGGAAGCAGCTGGGCATTCAGGGGCCTGTACCTTGTACCTGCCAGACAAATGATCCTTTTTAAACATGCAGGATAGATTACAGGATGGCCACATCATTGTCATCAATAACCCTCTAGTTTGGAAAATGCAGCAGTGCAGCAATCGAGGGCTGTTGTTTCTGTTCGGTGGGGGTGGTGATGATTGTGCTGATAGAGGCAACTATCACCTGAACCTCCAGATGATTCTTTGCCAGTCTGCAATAAGATGCAGCCAAAATGATGTCGAGGATGGGGCTCGTGGAGGGTTTGGGGGGAAAGGAAGACCTTGACTAACCCTGAGAGTGGAATCCTTCCAGTCCCACGAGCTCAGCTTGACCCAGAAGCAGGAGGAAATTCAGTTGGGTTGGCATTGGGTCCGTGGTCCCAGAAGCAGGTGATCACCAGATCTGTACTATGACTGCACACTTCTTAGATTTCACTGCTATACTTGCACACATACTGAACTATTTTGTTCTTGCTT
Organism: Cetorhinus maximus; assembly: GCF_964194155.1. NCBI lineage: Eukaryota > Metazoa > Chordata > Chondrichthyes > Lamniformes > Cetorhinidae > Cetorhinus > Cetorhinus maximus. The sequence goes on from NC_135898.1 coordinate 41,756,267, forward strand.
GTGACGCACTCTGGGGCGGAATTATCCGTTCCTGGTTGCGGTGGGTGTCACAGCAGGTGAGAGCAGAAAATATCGGGAGATCACAAAAATCAGTTTCACGTCATCGTAAAACTAGTTTGCGATCGTCCGCTCCACATGTCAACGGCGGTCTGCCTTTCCCACCACCACATGTCAGGAATCTAATTTCAATGCTTTCACATCTCATTATAAGCCCTGCTTGCCAGAATCACCCCCCCACCCCACGTGGATCATCTGGGCACGTTGGTGTGATTGCACTCCGACGTGTTCCACGACTATTCAGAAGCGAAGTGCACCTGGCGAACTGCACTTCACTCGGGACTTCAAAGTTTGTTTGGAGAAGGTGGAGAAGTGGCCACAGGCAAGGGAAAAGGCTGCGGGCCAAGGACTGTACTGGGGGAGGAAGGTAACCTAGAGTTTGCATGGGGGCACATGTTGTTCTGTGCAAGTGGACTCAAGATGGTGAGGGCTGAGCAGGCAGTCTCCAGAGGAGATAAGGCCAGGTGGAAATATGAGTGTGTGTGTGACAGAGTGAGTGGCAATGTCCCCTGGGCTGGCAGTGAGTGAGATGCCAGTGAATGTGGATGGGCTTGTTAGTGTGTGAACTTAGAGTGATGAGATGGTTGCCCTACCCTGGCAACACGGATGCGATCATTCATCCTCTTTCTACACTGGATGGCCAACCCCTTCTGTGCAGTGTTGGCACTGACCACCACTCTCACTGCCTCCCAAGCTGGAGTGGTGAGATTGCTAGACCTCCTCTGGCTGGAGCGGGGGTGGAGGACATCACGGCGGGCCTCCAAATGGAATTCTAGTGATGGGTCACTGAAGTCTTCCTGGCATTCAGGGCCATGTCTTCACTGGAACAGTTCTGGGCTGCAAACATTTAGAACTGAATGCGCGACTGCAGTTTAGATATGGCACCTGGAGTGAGGAAACGATGAGGTAACAGTGTGACAGGCAATTCAAAGGCCGCCCGCCAGTGAGACAGCGTGTTTCCTGTGACTGCATAATTAATTAGGCGGGAAGCGGACGATACAGCGCAAAAAACAGCCATTGCGGCCAGCGGGTAAAACGTCACTTTTCATGCCCGCTACCACACTTAGTGCAATTGTGGGACGATTCTGCTCTGGGTAAAGGCAGTTGATAGGTGACTTTATGGAAACTGCAGTTTGTGCCTTCATTGACTGAATGTTTTATTGGTCCTAACATTTAAAAGAGAGCCATTGGTCAAAAAAAAGCAAGCTTCAGCAGTAGACCAGGGAAGTGTGAAAACAGTATGTTTTGCTGTATGGGAAATGAAAGATATGCACCTCCCAGAGGCTCAGCTGCAGCTAAGCCAAAACAAAATGAGTTGGATGCCAAAGTCAGCATTTGGCCAGACACTTGGAATGTTTATGAGCTGATAGGTGCCAGAGCGTGGGAAGACAAAGATCTGGAGAGTTTGATCTAGTTTGGGCCAGGCACAAAAACTTCAGTGACATCTTTTGTAATTGGACCATTCAAAACATAACGAGGTAGTAATTGGGTTAAATCAGTCTCCTAGGACTCTGCTGAGAAAAGAAGGTGTATATAAAAAAAGAATTCCCTGGAAGAGTTAATCACCTTGAGGAGGTTTGGGCCATCAGGCAAATGGACACTCAGAGGAGAACAGGGCCGGAGGAGGGACCACAACTATACATGTTGCATTGACTGGTGCAACCAGTCCATGATTATGTGGAGATGATGCTTCAACCCAGAGTCTAATGGTAATGCTGCCACACCTTAATATTACTGTTCAGACATTGGCACATATCAAGTCAAATTTATGCTGAATAAAATATAACTACTGTCACCAATAAGGGTTATCACTTTGAATCATTTCAGAATAAGGGAAAAGGGGAATAACCCCAAATTCCAACAATGGAGATGCAGCCAGGAGTGATAAGATGGTTGCTTTTTAAAATTATCATTCACTATTAGTGGAATCAATTCTAGGGCACTTGGCTGGCCACCTTCGGGAGAGTGAGGAAGCAGTTGGGGACTGAGTATATGGGTAATCGTGGTTTATGTGCCAGGGACAGGCAGTTTGAGAATCTTGCTGCCAGTGACTTGGTCTCATTTCTTGCGAGTCCTAAGAGGGACTCATACAAGAAAGTAGCTGATTGGCTCCAGATACAGACTGGCCTGGGCAGGTTTAAAATAAAAAGCATCTATTGGAGTATGCAGCTTAGTTATGCACAGTGTGGCGACTTGAGAGAGGAAAAGCTCCAGGAAGAGAAGGAACAGTTAAACGAATGTTTTACCAGAGCAAAGAAATTGCGAGCTTTCAAATGCCAGGGACTGGAAGACAAATTGAATGATCTTAAAGTACACTGGCACATCTACAGTTGAGTACTGCAGTGGCAGCTGTACAAGTGCTGAGGGACCAACAAAGAAAGGAACAAAACCAAAAGTTAGAGGCTCAAGTCCAAAAACTCGAGCAGGATTTGGAGGTGGCCCATGTAGTATAAAGGATTCGTGTTAAATATGTAAATAGTGTCTATGTCATTAATGATGTGAGATTACATAACAACAGAGTATGAGATATAATTCTATGTAGAGCCTCGTGCTAAGCCTATACTGTACATAGCTAGTATAATGATCAATAAAGAGTAAAGTTTACCAACAGCCTTGCCTCCAGCATTCTCCATAAATGCAGACCATGAACAACCTCATCTAAAGCCCACAACAATGATAACAGAGTACAAGACACCCTCCAGGTGATGGCTATCCAGCCCACACCGGAAGCTGCATGTAAGTTAAAGATTTATGAGCAACAGGGTCAGCTGAGGCTGAATGATGCTTTGGTTTTGGCTGTAACATGTCAGGAATCTAATTTCAATGCTTTCACATCTCATTATAAGCCCTGCTTGCCAGAATCACCCCCCCACCCCACGTGGATCATCTGGGCACGTTGGTGTGATTGCACTCCGACGTGTTCCACGACTATTCAGAAGCGAAGTGCACCTGGCGAACTGCACTTCACTCGGGACTTCAAAGTTTGTTTGGAGAAGGTGGAGAAGTGGCCACAGGCAAGGGAAAAGGCTGCGGGCCAAGGACTGTACATGGAACGTGGGGGAGTACAGCACAGCTGGGATGATAACAACGGTGGGATTTATCTGGAGATCCCACTGCAGGGAGAGAACGGTGGTTTTACACCAGAGTTCAGTCATTCAGAGTACAGGAATGGATGTCCCAGACGCCATTACTGAGGCTGTGATGACAACCTCTCCAAGAGCAGAGGAGGCTAAGACCCTTTCTAGAGAATTTCCAACTGTTAAAATTGGTGACTGCCCCATCAAAACAACCACCAGGATTAAAACATTCGTAATGGAGTATAATACAGGGAAGTGTGAAGCTATTCACTTGGTTGTAAAAATAAAAAAGCAGAATATTTCTGAAAAGGTGAGAAACTTGTAAGTGTTATTGTTCAAAGAGACTTGGGTGTGCTTTTACAAGGAACGCAGAAAGTTAGCATGCAAGTGCAGCAAGCAATTAAGAAGGCAAATGGCATGTTGGCCTTTATTCAAAGGGATTGGAGTACAAGAATAAAAAAAAACTCTTGCTACAGTTGTACAGAGTTTTGATGAGACCGCATCTGGAGTACTGTGTGCAATTTTGGTCTCCACATTTTAAAAAAGGATATACTTGCATTGGAGTCAGTGCAGCAGAGGTTCACTGAATTGGTATTGGTCCCTGGGATCATAGGGGATTGTCCTATGATAAGAGGCTGAGTAAATTGGGTTTATATTCAATGGAGTTTACAAGAATGAGAGATGATTTTATTGAAACCTACAAAATTCTGAATGGGTTTTTTAGGGTGGACGCTGAGAGATTGTTTCCATTTGTCGGGGAATCTAAAACATGCCAATCATTTAGGACTGAGATGAGGAGAAATTTCTTCACTCAAAGGGTTGTGAATCTTTGGAATTCTCTCCACCAGAGGGTTATGGATGCTCTATCGTTGAATGCATTTAAGGTTGAGATAGGCAGATTTTTGGTCCCTCAGGAAATTAATTAAGGGATACGGGGAGCAGGTAGGAAAATATAGTTGAAGCCCAGGATCAGCCATGATCGTACTGAATGATGCAGCAGGCTCGATGGGCTGTGTGGTCCTATTTCTTATGTTCTTATGTAATTGTTCACACAGACTTGGAGGACGAAGATGTGAAAAAGGTATTTTGGGCTGTACCTATAACTCAGGAGTTAGGGTTACTATCGATTATGCTGTGATGGCCATGTGCGCCGACAGCTTTTACCTTGTTTGGGAGATGTTATGTGCCTTTGACATTAGCAATATCAACATAAAAACAGAAAATGCTGGAAAAACTCAACAAGTCTGGCAGCATCTGTGGACAGAGAAACAGAATTGACGTTTCGAGTCCAAAATGACTCTTCTTCAGAACTTCAACTGTAGCCACTAATTCAGTGAGGCAGCTGTTGATTGAATCTCGAAGGTAGATTGGTGGCCCAGGCTGAGGGAGGACATCTACAGCAGGATAACCGGCTGTCTGGTTTGCCTTCAGGATAACCCAGAACCTGGCACCAACAGAGCCCTCCTTCAGAACCTCTGCCCCCCAGGTACCCAATGGACCCACCTTCAAACTGATTTCATCAGGTCTCTACATGGGGCTCCATCAGGATATCAGTAATGCCTGGTGATTATGGACAAATTTACCAAATAGATGACAGGGCAGCCCCCTATAGAACCAACAAAACTGTGGCAGCAGCCCAAGCCTTACTGTGTGAACTGTTCTGCAGGATATCAACCAGGGATTGCATTTTACAGGAAAAGTCTTTCCCAAATTGTTGGAAGTGATAGGAAACACAAAAACTACAGGCGAGTTACCACCCACAATTCTCACAGGTGGTAGATCGGGTCGATCGGACCCTGAAAACAATGTTTAAAAATCTTGTGCAAAACAGCCCACACAATGGGTTAAACTGCCCATGTGCCTGATTGTGACTCAATCCACGCCTCACTCCACTATGAGCATATTCCCTTATCAGGCGATGGTGGGTAGAGTAATGAGAACCCCGGGACATCTATTTAACACCTAATTCAGCACAAATGCGAATGGGTTTAATAGATAATAACAAAAAGCTAAAAGCTACTGCGGATGCTGGAAATCCAAAACAAAAACAGAATTGCCTGGAAAAACTCAGCAGGTCTGTCAGCATCGGTGGAGAAGAAATCAGTTAACGTTTCGAGTCTTCATGACCCTTCGGCAGAACTGAGTATAGTTAGGAGAAAGGTGAAATATAAGCTGGTCTAAGGTGGGGGGGCGGGGGGAGAGAGAAGTTGAGGGTGGGATGATTGTGGGGATAAGCAAGCAGTGATAGGAGCAGATAATCAAAAGATGTCACAGACAAAAGGATCAAAGAGGTGTTGAAGGTGGTGATATTGTCGAAGAAATGTGCTAATTAAGAATGGAAGACAGGATACTCAAAGTACAGCTCTAGTGGGGGTGGGGTGGAAAGACTAACAAAGTTTTAGTTTTAGATTTAAAAATAATGGAAATAGGTGGGAAAAGAAGAATCTATATAAATTATTGAACAAAAAGGGAGGGGGGAGAAACGGGGTGGGGATGGGGGGAGGGGGAGTTTAAGATCTAAAGTTGTTGAATTCAATATTCAGCCCGGAAGGCTGTAAAGTGCCTAGTCGGAAGATGAGGTGCTGTTCCTCCAGTTTGCGTTGAGCTTCACTGGAACAATGCAGCAAGCCAAGGACAGACATGTGGGCAAGAGAGCAGGGTGGAGTGTTAAAATGGCAAGCGACAGGGAGGTTTGGGTCTTTCTTGCGGACAGACCGCAGGTGTTCTGCAAAGCGGTCGCCCAGTTTGCGTTTGGTCTCTCCAATGTAGAGGAGACCGCATTGGGAGCAACGAATGCAGTAGACTAAGTTAGGGGAAATGCAAGTGAAATGCTGCTTCACTTGAAAGGAGTGTTTGGGCCCTTGGACGGTGAGGAGAGAGGAAGTGAAGGGGCAGGTGTTGCATCTTCTGCGTGGGCATGGGGAGGTGCCATAGGTGGGGGTTGAGGAGTAGGGGGTGATGGAGGAGTGGACCAGGGTGTCCCGGAGGGAACGATCCCTACGGAATGCCGTCAGCTGGGGTGAAGGGAAGATGTGTTTGGTGGTGGCATCATGCTGGAGTTGGCGGAAATGGCGGAGGATGATCCTTTGAATGCGGAGGCTGGTGGGGTGATAAGTGAGGACAAGGGGGACCCTATCATGTTTCTGGGAAGGAGGAGAAGGCGTGAGGGCGGATGCGCGGGATATGGGCCGGACACCACCACATTCAACACCTCTTTGATCCTTTTGTCTGTGACATCTTTTGATTATCTGCTCCTATCACTGCTTGCTTATCTCCACAATCATCCCACCCTCAACTTCTCTCTCCCCCCGCACCCCCCACCTTAGACCAGCTTATATTTCACCTTTCTCCTAACTATACCCAGTTCTGCCGAAGGGTCATGAAGACTCGAAACGTTAACTGATTTCTTCTCCACCGATGCTGACAGACCTGCTGAGTTTTTCCAGGTAATTCTGTTTTTGTTTTTAATAGATAATGTCTGGCTCTGACAGTTGGTGATCGCATTACCACAATCAATGAGTTTGTAGCAAAGCACCTAATCAGAATAAAACAGCAGGTGAGAAGTTATTTTGAGAAAAATATACGATCTAACCTGATGAAACATAGATTTAAGGTGAGAGGAGAAAACTATAGAGGAGATGTACGGGGCAAGTTTTTTACGCAGAGGGTAGTGAGTGTCTGGAATTCGCTGCCAGAGGAGGTGGTGGAAGCAGGCACGATAGTGGTGTTTAAGAGGCAGCTTGCCAAATACATGAATAGGATGGGAATAGAGGGATATGGACCCCGGAAGTGCAAAATGTTTTAGTTGACGGGCAATATGATCGGTGCAGGCTTGGAGGGCTGAAGGGCCTGTTCCTGTGCTGTATTTTTCTTTGTTCTTTTGAATATAAAATCTGTAATGTGAACATAAGATATGACAAAAAGGAGCCCTAATCTCAATGGGTTCCTGGATATTTACGTCATATTTTTATAAATAGTATCCTATTGGATAGCAAGATATTGAATATAAATATCAAAATATTTTTAAATCACTCATTGTATAGGAGCATAGAAAATAGGAGCAAGAGTAGGTCATTCAGCCCTTCAAGCCTGCTCCGCCATTCAATATGATTATGGTTGATCCTCTATCTTAACAGCATCCTCCTGTTCTCTCCCAATACCCCTTGAAGCCTTTAGTCTAGAAATCTATTTTCTTCTTAAATATATTCAGTGACTTGGCCTCCACAACCCTCTGTGGTAGAGAATTCCACAGGTTCACAACCCTCTGAGTGAAGATGTTTTTCCTCACCTCAGTCCTAAATGGTCTACCCCATATCCTCAGACTGTGACCCATTGTTCTAGACCCCCCAGCCAGAGGAAACATCATCCCTGAATCTAGTCCATCCTTCCCTATCAGAATTTTATACATTTCGATGAGATCCTCTCTCATTCTTCTAAACTCCAGTGAATACAGGCCTAGTCGACCCAATCTCTCCTCGTACGACAAAATAGAACTAAGGGTCACTGTTTAAAACTAAGGGGTTGTCCATTTAAAACAGAGATGAGGCAAAATGTTTTCACTTAGAGGGCCGTGAGTCATTGGAACTCTCTTCCTGCAAAGGTGGTGGAAGCAGAATCTTTGAATATTTTTACGGCAGAGGTGGATAGATTCTTGGTAAGCAAGGGGGTGATAGGTTATTGGCGGTAGGTGGGATGCAGATTTCAGGCTACTATCAGATCAGCCATGATCTTATTAAATGGCGCAGCAGGCTCAAGGGGCTGAATGGCCTACTCCTGCTCCTTGTTCGTATGTTGATATGTTCGTAATCCTGCCATCCCAGAATCAGTCTAGTGAACCTTTGCTGTACTCTCTCTATGGCAAGTATATCCTTTCTTAGGTAAGGAGGCCAAAACTGTACACAATACTCCAGGTGTGGTCTCACCAAGGACCTGTACAGCTGCAGTAAGATATCCTTGCACCTGTACTCAAATCCTCTCGCAGTGAAGGCCAACATACCATTTGCCTTTTTAACTGCTTGCTGCACCTGCATGCTTGCTTTCAGTGATTTTAGCACAAGGACACCCAGGTCCCTTTGAACATCAACATTTCCCAATCTATCACCATTTACACACTATTCTGCCATTCTGTTTTTCTTCACACTTATCCACGTTATACTGCATCTGCCATGTATTTGCCCACTCACTCAACCTGTCTAAACTGCCTTGAAGCCTCTTAACATCTTCCTCACCACTCACATTCCCATCAAGTTCCATGTTGTCAGTAAACTTGGAAATATGATATTTGGTCCCCTCATCCAAATCACCAATATATATATTGTGAATAGCTGGGGCCCATACACTGATCCCTGTGGTACCCCACAAGTCACAGCCTGCTACTCCAAAAAAGAAACATTTATTCCTACTTTCTGTTTCCTGTCTGCTAACCAATTCTCAATCCATGCCAATATATTACCCCCAATCCTATGTGCTTTAATTTTGCACACTAACCTCTTATGTGGGACTTTATCAAAGGCTTTTTGAAAATCCAAATACACCACGTCCACTGGTTCTCCCTTATCTATTCTGCTAGTTACGTCCTCAAAAAACTCTAGTAGGTTTGTGAAACATGATTTACCTTTCATAAATCCATGTTGATTTTGTCTAATTCCCCTGATCTTTTCTTAATGTCCTCTTACTGGTGTGTACTGATCATGACCCGTGTAAACTCTTAAATAGAATTTGACCCTCAGATTTCTTTTTATAGTTCTTTAGAAATTGGTTACTGTATTGTATCACCTCTTGTTTTTGTTGGAGTTCTTTAAAGGAGTAATATGTGCTGTGGATAAAGGGGAGCCTGTAGATGTACTGTACTTGGATTTCCAGAAGGCATATGATAAGGTGCCACATCAAAGGTTATTGCGGAAAAAAAAGCTCATTGTGTAGGGACTAACATATTAGAGTGGATAGAAGATTGGCTGGCTGGCAGAAAACAGGGAATATGCATAAATGGATATTTTTCTGATTGGCAGGATATGACGAGTGGAATCCCACAGGGGTCTGTGCTGGGGCCTCAACTTTTTACAATTTACATCAATGACTTAGATGAGGGGAGTGGAGGTTGCAGACTGATACAGATAGGTTGAGCGAGTGGGCAAAAATATGGCAGATGGAGTGTAATATAGGAAAATGTGAAGTTGTTCACTTTGGCAGGAAGAATAAAAAAAGCAGCATATTCTTTAAACGGGGAAGGACTGCAGAATTCCAAGGTGCAGAGGAATCTAGGTGTTCTACTGCATGAGTCACAAAAAGTTAGTATGCAGGTTTAGTATGTAATTAAGAAGGCTAATGGAATGCTATCCTTTATAACAAGGGGAATTGAATATAAGAGTAAGGATGTTATGCTTCAGATATACAGGCCATTGGTGAGACCGCATCTAGAATACTGTGTGCAGTTTTGGTCTCCTTATTTAAGGAAGGATGTAAATGCATTGTGTCATGAAGATATTAATGCATATAATGTTATTGGAAATTATTTTAAATTGGATTTGTAGTAGGGTCTGTGTCTGTGAGTGTGTCTGTGTGTGTCTTAATTGGATTAAAGCCAGCTAGCCTGGGTGCTTTGATGTATAGTAGTTTTAAGATGTTAACAGTAGGGTAAAGGATGCATTTGCATTTTGGGGGTGAACTCTTGCACCTAGCTAGGAGACATCAAGCAATATGTTTATATTACTAGTAAAATTGGTACTATGAAAGGGGTTTTATTATTAGAAGAGGTAGAGTTCAAAGGGCCTGGCGATACAATGAAAAGTTACATTCAAAGGGAAGGCTAGGTATATACAGAAGAGTTTTGTGTACGTAGGTTAGAGGCATGCTGCCTGTAAGCCTACAACTGTCTACAAAAGAAACAAATTGAAAGGGAGCTCATTTTGAATTCATAAGATAAAATGTGCTTTGCCTGTGTCTGTTTAAAGTCTATGGGTAATTTTTGCCCTAGTGAAGATTTTAGGAGTGATTAGTTTAGGGATTTGTTTAATAGTTATTATGATAGTAATTTGTAGATGTGTATGTGTTTAGTACCTTGTAAAATTAATAAATGTTTAATTTAATTTATATAAAATTTGAGGCTTGGTGGTTTCATTTCTGAATTCAGAGTTGCATCTCAAATATACCAATTGAAAATATAGGTTATGACAGTTGATTAAAGTTTCCCTCTGGGATTTTAAATAACTCAGCCTTTACCAACTGCTGTGTTATATCAGTTGGAGGCAATTCAAAGGAGGTTTACTAGATTGATACCTGGAATGAGCAGGTTGTCTTATGTGGAAAGGTTACATAGACTGGGCTTGTTTTGACTAGAGTTTAGAAGAGTGAGGGATGATTTAATTGAAGTATGTAAGGTCCTCAACAGTCTTGACAAGGTGGACATGGAAAGGATGTTTCCTCTTGTGGGTGCCCAGAACTAAGGGACACTGCTTTAAAAATAAAGGTCGCCCTTTTGGGACAGAGATGAAGTGAAATTTTTTCTCTGAGGGTTGTGCAACTTTGGAACTCTGCCTCAGAAGGTGGTGGAGGCGGAGTCATTAAATATTTTTAAGGCGGAGGTAGATAGATTCTTGTTAGGCAAGGGAATCAAAGGTTATCAGGTGTAGATGGGAATGTGGAATTTGAAAAACAAACAGATCAGCCATGATCTTATTGAATGGTGGAGCAGGCTCGAGGAGCCGAATGGCCTATTTCTGCTCCTGTTTTGAAGGTTCATACGTTCTCAAATCACTGATGCTGCAAACGAGTTGACTTGTGCTGACTGTTGTATTATATAATATAAAGAGCCATACACAATATACAATTCAATAATGACACTGGCCAGTGATTATCATGACTCTTAAACAACATGCTATCAGTCATTCACCAACAAAAAGATAAACCCCCATAAAATCAGGTAATGTATTAAAGTGAATAATGTGACCACATTTGCAGTTGGAAATCCTAGGCCAGAATTTTATGTTGATCAGGTGGGCGCGTGCCAGACCCAAATGCATGTGGAATTGCGCGAAATGACATTGACCGTGTGGCCCGATGTCATCGTGCACAAAGCAATACTGAGGCCAGCGGGCGTGCACTGGAGTCTGAGCCACGCCTGCCAGCAATTAAAGGGCCAATTAAGGCCATTAAAAACTCTATTGTCCACAAATCTAAGCTGCCCGTCACATGGGCTAAATGGGCAAGCGGCATGCCGTTTTTAATGAAACCTCATCCAAGGCCGGGACAAAACGTCCGGGCTGACTTAATAACGAAAGATATCTGGGAACTGAGGTGTTTTTTTCACTTCTGCTGCCAGGTGCTTAAATGTGCTGCATAGACACAGTTTGGTGTATTTTTTTCTTGTCATTTAATCTGTCCAAGTCTGCAGCTCCCTGAGGCAGCTCCGCAGCAGCTGTCTGCCTTCAGGGTGCTCGCTAGAAGCGCCCACCCGCACCCTCACTTTTGTTGGCGCCCGCCCTCTTCCTGCCCCCTTCGGCAGTGCTGAGTCTTTCTCAGTGTGCATTTCACGTTGGCTGGTCGTTAATTGGCCAACCAGTGTGAGATTGCATTCAGTAGCTGATCGCGAGCTGAAGCGCATTTTGCATCTGCTTCCCAGCCCGCTGACTTGGCGAACACGCCAAGCGTGAATTTCAGGCCCTGGTCTTAAGGGAATATAATGAATGGACTCCAAGGAAAAGCATGTACACTGGGATAATCAGGCAGCAAACTTTAACCCAAGTCTATTTTTACTATGCAGTGACTATTGTCATATAAACAAAACAGCTCCTGTGATGACTATTTTAACTCGATAATAATATCTGAATGTATAATATCTCCAGAAAATGAATAATGTTTCACAGTCTAATCCATCAGAATGACAGAAACTTGCACTGGCACCAATGAAGCTAATTACCATTACTGAAAGAATAAACATGGCATTAGTCACAAGAAATGTCTAATTGCCAAAGCATAAAAGGCAATTAGAAGTAAAACACATTTTAATTATAATGCCATGGTTGTCACAAATAGAATAATCTGAGAATTTAATCAAACCATTTTATTCATTAAACAACAGTAGCAAAACTCAATAGAGAAACTGGAGGAGATGGCTTTTTCTCCATATACATGTAGTAACCTCAGGCATGATACAAGGCTCATCACCAGATCCTCCTCATTCCTCAGATGCATGGTGCACTTCAACAGGATTATCTGTGGTATGGATCCAGCTCCTGTACTGCTACAATGAGGCCCAGCTTTATCCTCCTGTCTCTACCCTCTATTCTACAGCTGTTGATCTACAATTGGACTGCTGTGTATGGGCCAGAAGTTACTTCAGCTAAACACTGGCAAGACCGAAGCCAACTTTGGCTCATGTTAGAAACCCCACACTCGTGGTGTCCCTCAATTCCATTCCATTGGTTTCCTCAGGCTCTGCCCACGAGCATACAACCTCAGCGCCCTTCCCAAACCTGAGCTGATATTCAAAATCCACATTCAGCCCATTATCAAGATCACATATTTCACTTCCAGAATATTGTCCACTTCTACCTTAATATCATCTCTCCTGTCACTGAAATGCTTAACTATTGTCATCTTCAGACCTAGTCTTTCCGGCATCCTCTTAGCCAACTTAGCAAAAGTCAATTCATCCAGAACTTCATCCGCCACATCCTAGCCCACATTAACACTCGATCACCCATCAACGTTCTTTTCATTGCTCCCCACTAACTCACTAACCACCAGTGCAATAATTTCTAAACCTTTTTCCTCATTTATAACCTGGTCTAGAGTCTTACCAATGCAACTCCCTCCAGTCCGATATCCCAACTCATATCTTCTGCTCTACTGAGTCTAGGCTACAGTGCAATCATTGATGGCAGAACCTTCAGCTACCATAAACAAAAACAGAAAATGCTGGAAAAACTGAGGTCTGGCAGCATCTGTGAAGAGAGAAATAGGGTTATCGTTTCAAGTCAGTGATGACTCTTCTTCAGAGCTGTTATCATGGTTCACCACTACCTAAACCTGGTCTTGCCACATTTCTCCAAACTCTCTGTCCAACGACACTTTTGGTCACCTTCCTTCATACCCTATCCAATTCCTACTCAATGCTAGGTTAGTTCCTCTATGTGAATTTCTCTAAGTGCCTTGAGATATTTAATTGCATTAATGGTGCTCTCTTCTAACTATGCTTAAATTGTGTAAATCTAGGAAACCATGAAAAGCAGTCAAACAATTTTAATGCTTACCAACGCAGTGATCACCCTCAGATGTTTATTGTTGTTTAAATTTTCCTTGCAAACAAAGGGGGAGGCAGTGGCATAGTGATATTGTCACTGGACTAGTAATCTAGAGACACAGGGTAATGCTCTGGGGATCAGGTTCGCATCCCACCACGGAATTCAATAAAAAACCTGGAATTAAAAGTCTAAAGATGACCACGTAACTATTGCCGATTGTCGTAAAAACCCATCTGGTTCACTATTATCCTTCAGGGAAGGAAACCTGCCATCCTTCTGCAATCTGTCATCTGGCCTACATGTGAGTCCAGACCCACAGCAATGTGATTAACTCTTAATTGCCCTCTGAAATGGTCTAACAAGCTACTCAGTTCTTGGGAGCAGTTAGGGATGGGTAATAAATGCTGGCCTAGCCAGCAATGGCCCCGTCCCATGAACAAATAATTTAAAAAATGAAAAATGTGCCATGACAGCTTTAAAGCACACACACCGGCAAAATCAATTTAGCTTCTTGACTGAGAAGGTATGGACAGCGGGCTTTCAAGAAATGAAGAAAATGGGGGTCAAAATGGCTATTCTCTGCTAACTCACCAATTTGCCCAACAAATTTGGCTTACCTTCTACCTGTGGCTAATCAAGTGGAGGATGTTACATTAGAATCACAATCATTCTGAGGGAGGACAAGATTAGGCACCCAATGGAATAGCTGTAGGTGTTTTGAAATGAAACATCCTTTTCATTCTACATGGCTATGAACATGAATTATCAGACTGAATGTCATTCCTCAAATGAAATCATTTCAGTTAACAAGCCTACAAGTGTATTCTGAGAGGTGTTGAAATGGAAGATCAGCCATGATCTCATTGAATGGCAGAGCAGACTCGGAGGACGGAATGGCTTACTCCTACTCCTATTTCTTATGTTCTTATGTTCATTATTGACCAAGACATTGAGGTAAGATAAGATCTTAAGGTTTATATTAGAAGTTCCTTTTTGTTTCGAGCCCCATCAGTTTGATTGCGCCAGATGGAATGTTAAAACAGTCAGCTTTAAATTGATACTTAACAGATCATTGGGCAGATTCCTAGCTTTTTAACTTGTAATAAAGATGCAACAAAATGCTTTATTACAGAGTGAAGAAGACGTGATATTGTATTACTTACATATTTTTAAAATATTTTTAGAAAGCAAAGAATTTACACAACATGAGGCCATTCAGCTTATTATGTCTGTGCTAGTTCTTACTGGAGCTATGTATTCTAATCCCATGCCCTGCCCTTTCCTCTTTTTATATTCTTCCTTGGAAAACCTTACTCAGATCCCTTTTAAATGACGTTATGGTCTCTTCCAGTTCTGATAAATCATGGCCAGAATGTAACGTTGATCGGTGGGCGCGCACCCGACCCAAACGTACGTGAAATTGATGTCGGGCATGTGTCCCAACGTCATCGCACACACGGGCAATATTGAGGTCAGTGGGCGCACATGAGAGTCAGAGCCACCTCCGCTGACAATTAAAGGGCCAATTAAGGCTATTAAAAACCCTATTGTCCACGATTTTACGTTGCCTGTGCAATTTTGCGTTCATCGCATGGGCAAAAAGGGCAGGAGGGCAGCTCGTTTTTAACGAAACCTCATCCAAGGGCGGGATGAAATGGCCGGGGTGAAATATAACAAAAAAAACATCTGGGGTCTAATGTTTTTTGAGCTCTGCTATCAGGTGCTTGAATGTGCTGCATAGGCACAGTTTGCTGCATTTTCTTCTTGTCATTACAGGTCTGCAGCTCCCCGAGGCAGCTCCACAGCAGCTTTCTGCCTTCAGGGAGCTCACTAGAAGCGCCCACCTGCATCCTCACTTGTGTCAGCACCTGCCCCCCTCAGCAGCGCTGAGGCTTTCTCAGTGTGCGTTTCACGTTAGCTGGCTGTTAATTGGCCAGCCAGCATAAAATTGCATTCGGGAGCTGATCGCGGGTGGAAATGCATTTCGCGTACGCTTCCAGGCCCCCCGACTTGGCGCACACGCCAAGCATGAAATTCAGGACAATGTTCTGATACTCCTTCATCTGAAAATATTTATTTTAACTTGCACAATTTAAAGATAATCCTGAGTTTAATTTCTAAAATAAAAGTACCCTTGTTCTGCTATTCACATCTTACCTTTATGCCACTATCAGCACCTTCTTTAGCTCTTACCACTACCATTAACACTCCTTTTGTATTGTGTCCATGACAACTTTGTCAATCTCTTTTTAACCTCAACCTATCGCTGACCTTCTACCCAGCTTCACCTGCTCCACCCCTCCTTAAACAGTATAAATTTCATCACATTTCTACTTCTCTTTAGCTCTGAAGAAGGGTCATATGGACTCGAAACGTTAACTCTGTTTCTCTCTCCACAGATGCTGCCAGAGCTGCTGAGATTTTCCAGCACTTTCTGTTTTTAATTCTGAGTTTAATCTGCCTGATTTGCCAATCATCTGAGGCAAAGTTCTCTTTCTCAAAGGCTTTCATAATTTGAACAAACTCTATTAGATCACTATTTAACTTTTTCTGCTCCTGTGTAAAACAAATCTTTCTTCCTCACTGGAACCTTGGAATCCACGGTATCAGCAGCTGAATATTTGCTGTACCTTCTGCATGGTTAAATATGCTTCTTGTATTGAAGCACCAAGAACTACATGCAATATTTCATCTGCCCTAACCAATGCTTTGCATAAATTTAGTATGATTTCCTTATTTGTATATTCAATACCTAGGAATGTGATGGAATATACTCTACTTGCTGGATCAGTGCAGTTCCAACAACACTCAAGATGCTTGACACCATCCAGGACAAAGCAGCCTGCTTGATTTGCACCTCATCCACAAACATTCACTCCCTCCACCACTAACGCACAGTGGCAGCAGTGTGTACCATTTACAAGGTGCACTGCAGAAACTCACCAAGCATCCTTAGGCTGCACCTTCCAAACCCATGACCATAAGATATAGGAGCAGAAGGCCATTCGGCCCATCGAGTCTGCTCCACCATTCAATGAGATCATGGCTGATCTGATAATCCTCAACTCCACTTTCCTGCCTTTTCCCCATAACCCTTGATTCCCTTACTAATTAAAAATCTGTCTATCTCAGCCTTGAATATACTTAACGACCCAGCCTCTACAGCCCTCTGCGCTAAAGAATTGACTACCTTCTGAGAGAAGAAATTCCTCCTCATCTCTGTTTTAAATGGGCGTCCCATTACTCTGAGATTATACCCTCTAGTCCTAGACTCTCCCACAAGGGGAAACAACCTCTCAGCATCTACTCTGTCAAGCCCTCTTAGAATCTTATATGTTTCAATAAGGTCGCCTCTCATTCTTCTAAACTCCAATGAGTACAGGCCCAACCGACTCAACCTCTCCTCATAAGAAAATCCCTCCATCCCCGGGATCAACCTCGTGAACCTTCTCTGGACTGTCTTCAATGCTAGTATATCTTTCCTTAGATAAGGGAAGCAAAGTTGTTACAGTATTCTAGCTGTGGTCTCACTATTAGCATGAATAGTTTTAGCAAGACTTCCATATTTTTATACTCCATTCCCTTTGAAATAAAGGCCAACATTCCATTTGCCTTACCTATTACCTGCTGAACTTGTATGCTAGCTTTTTGGGATTCATGCACGAGGACCCCCAAATCTCTCTGTGCTGCAGCCTTTCTCCATTTAAATAATATTCAGCTCCTCTATTCTTCCTGCCAAAGTGCATAACCTCACACTTTCCCACATTATATTCCATCTGCCACATTTTTGCCCACTCACCTAACCTGTCTATATCCCTCTGTAGACTCTTTGTGTCATCCTCATCACTTGCCTTCCCATCTATTTTTGTGTCATCCGCAAACTTGGCAATAGTACATTCACTTCCCTCATCCAAGTCATTAATATATATTGTAAATAATTGTGGCCCCAGCACTGATCCCTGTGGCACTCCACTAGTTACAGATTGCCATCCTGAAAATGCCTCCCGTACCCCAAATCTCTGTCATCTATTAGTTAGCCGGTCCTCTATCCATGCTAATATATTACCCCCAACACCATGGGTTCTTAGCTTATTAAATAGCCTTATGTGTGGCACCTTATCGAATGCCTTTTGGAAATCCAAATATATCACATCTACTGGTTCCCCTTTATCTATCCTGCTTGTTACCTCCTCAAAGAATTCTAATAAATGTGTCATGCATGATTTCCCCTTCATGAAGCCATGCTGACTCTGCTTGATTAGATTATGTATATCTAAATGCTCTGCTATTACATCCTTTATAATAGACTCACACATTTGCCAATGACAGATGTTAAGCTAACTGGCCTATAGTTACTTGTTTTTTGTCTCCTTCCTTTTTGAATAAGGGTGTTGCACTGGCAGTTTTCCAACCTTCTGGGACTTTTCCAGAATCTAGGGACTCTTGGAAGATTACTACCCATGCATCCACAAACTCTGCAGCTACTTCCTTTCATATCCTAGGATACATCCCATCAGGTCCAGGTGACTTATCAGCCTTTAGCCCCATTAATTTCCCTAGTACTTTTTCTCTAGTGATAGTTATTGTATTTATTTCCTCCTCCCCCTTTTGCCCCTTGATTATTTAGTATTTTTGGAATGCTATTAGTGTCTTGTACCATGAAGGCTGATGCAAAGTATTTATTCAACTCCTCTCTCATTTCCTGGTTCCCCATTATTATTTCCCCAGCCTCATTCTCTAATGGGTCTATATTGACTATGGCCTCTCTCTTCCATTTTATATATTTAAAGAAGCTCTTACTGTCAGTTTTTATATTACTTGCTAGTTTACCCTCAAAGTTCATTTTCTCCCTCTATTATTTTTTTGGTCATCTTCTGTTGGTTTATAAAACTTTCCCAATCCTCTGGCTTACCACATTGTATGTTTTTTCTTTCACTTTGATACTATCCTTAACTTACTTGGTTAACCATGGTTGGTTTATCCCCCTCCAATAATCCTTCTTCCTCATTGGGATATATCTTTGCTGTGAGTCATGAACTATTTTCTCAAACGTCTGCCATTGTTCATCAACCATCTTTTCTACTAAACTCCTTTCCTAGTCCACTCCAGCCAACTCTGCCCTCATTCATTTGTAATTACCCTTATTTAAGTTTAGCACAGATGCTTCATAACTACATTTCTCACCCTCAAACTGAATGCTAAATTCCACCATGTTATAGTCACTGTTTCCTGGGGGATCTTTTACTCTGAGATCATTTATTAAACCTGCCTCGTTACACATTACCAGATCCAAAATAGCCTGACCCCTGGTTCGACCCACAACATATTGTTCTAGGAATCTGTCCTGAATACACACTATGAATTCTTGCTCATGGCCACCTGTGCCAATTTGATTTTCCCAATCTACATGGAGATTAAAGTCACCTATGATTAATATACTGCCTTTTTAACATGCCCTCATTATTTCCTGATTTATTCTCTGTCCAACAGCATAGCTATTTCAGGGGGCCTATAGACTACTCCCACCAGTGTCTTCTTCCCCTTGTTATTTCTACCTTCACCCATATGGATTCCACATCTTCCGATCCAAGATCATTTCTTGCTACCGTACTTATTCCATCTCGTACTAACAAAGCTACCCCACCACCCTTTCCTTCCTGCCTGTCCTCTCAAAAAGTCACATGCCCTTGAATATTTAGTTCCCAGCTTTGATCTCCTTGTAACCATGTCTCCATAATGGTTATAAGATCATACCAATTAATTACTATTTGTGCCGTTAATTCATTTATTTTGTTCTGAATACTACGTGCATTTAAGTAAAGAGCCACTCATTTTGCCTTTTTACCATTTTTCCCCCTTTGACCCTATTTACTGTTTTTTTTAATGTTTGTGCACTCTATCTCTTCCTGTCTGGGTATCATTACCTAAATAGTTGCCCTGCAATGCCACCATATACTTTTGCTTTGTAAGCCTACTTGTCCCCTCTCCAGAACCCTCCCCTTGTCTACTTAGTTTAAAGCCCTCTCTACAGCCCTAGTTATTCGATTTGCCAGGGCACTGGTCCCAGCATGGTTCAAGTGAAGCCCATCCCACCAGAACAGCTCCCTTCTACCCCAGTACTGATGCCAGTGCCCCATGAATTGAAACCCATTCCTCCCACACCAATCTTTGAGCCACGCATTTAACTCCTTGACTTTATTTAACCTATGCCTGTTTGCCCGTGGTTCAGGTAGTAATCTCGAGATTATTACCTTGGAGGTTCTGCTTTTTAATTTAGCTCCTAACTGCTCAGATTCTTTCAGCAGAACCTCCTTTCTAGTCCTATCAATGTCGTTGGTACCGACGTGGATGACGACAACTGGATCTCTCTCCTCGCACTACCATCTAGAAGGACAAGGGCAGCAGACACGTGGGAACAACACCACCTGGAAGTTCCCCTCCAAGTCACTCACCATCCTGATTTGGAAATATATCGTCATTCCTTCACTATCGTTGGGTCAAAATCCTAGAATTCCCTTCCTAACAGCACTGTGGGTATACCTACACCACATGGACTGCAGCGGTTCAAGAAGGCAGCTCACCACCACCTTCTCAAGGGCAATTAGAGATGGGCAATAAATGCTGGCCCAGCCAGCGACACTCAGATCCCATAAATGAATTTCAAAAAACTTAAAATTCCATTTGCATTTTCTACCTGCACCGCCACCTACAATTATCTGTAACTGCACTCCTAAATATCACGTCTTCACTCTGTAAAAAGCATTATGTTGCATCTTTATTACAAGTTAAAAAGCTAGGAATCTGCCCAATGTTCTGTTAAGTATCAATTTAAAGCTGTGAGCTTTAACATTCCATCTGTCGCAATCAAGCTGATGGGGCTCGAAACAAAAAGGAACTCCTGTAATAAACCTGATAAAGCAAGTTAAGAACTCAAAACTGTAGCTCTTTTTTATTGTTCTGTCTTGACGTTAATACTCCCAATTTGTCAAATGTTTCATGAACTAATATTCCAAATGGATTTATGTTAGGCTTTAAACTGTATAGCAGTTGCTGCTTCACTAAACAATGACTTGCCTTAACAGTCTTTGGCAATACATGTGGGAGCACATATTGGTTGAAGCACATGACAAGGCAATAACACATCGATCAATTACAATGGTGTCAAACTGAGAACTAAAATTAATCTGGCTGATCAACATTATCTCAGTATTTAGACATATTGAGGGCGGAATCATCCCAGATTTGCACAAAGAGAGGCAGGGGGCAGAAAAACAGTCGTTTTATCTGCCAGCCGCAATGGCGGATTTTGGCACCGTATCATCCCATTCCCGCCTCATTAATTATGCAGCCACAGGAAACACGCCGTATCACTGGAGGGCGGCCTCCGATTTGCCCGCCACGCTGTTACTTCAACGTTTCCTCACACAGGGCACCATATTTAAACTGTAGCCGTGCGCACACTCCTCAATGCTTGCAGCCCAGGACTGCTCTGGTGAAGACATGGCCCCAAAAGCCAAAAAGAGTGCAGGCCCCTGATTCAGTGACACATGCCTGGAATGCCATCTGGATGCCATAGAGGTCTGCCGTGATGTCCTCTACCCCCACTCTGGCTGCAGGAGGCCCATCAGTCTCACCACCCCAGCATGCGAGGTAGTGGCAGAGGTGGTCAGAGTCACACACAAGAGGTTGGCCATCCAGTGCAGAAAACAAATGAATGATCTCATCCGTGCCGCCAGGGTAAGACAACCATCTTATCACTCTAAACTCTCACACTCACAAGCCCATCACACATTCACTGGTATTTCACTCACTGCCACATCGCCACTCACTCTCTCTGACACACACCCTCACATCTCCATCTGGCCACATCTCCTCTGGACACTGCTTCCTCAGCCCTCACCATCTTGAGGCCTCTTGCACAGATCAACATGTGCCCCCACACACACCCTGGGATAACCCCCACAAAACATGGCAGTTAATTTTACACACAGCAAACTACTGCAAAGAGCAATGAGATAATCACAGAGTGCGGAAGAGGCCCTTCAGCCCATCAAGTCTACACCAACACGTGAGAAACACCTGACCTACCTGCCTAATCCCATTTACCAGCACTTGGCCCATAGCCTTGAATGTTATGACGTGCCAAGTGCTCATCCAGGTACTTTTTAACCCGCCTCCACCACCCTCCCAGGTAGCGCATTCCAGACCGTCACCACCCTCTGGGTAAAAAAGTTTTTCCTCACATCTCCCCTAAACCTCCTGCCCCTCACTAGATAATCTGCTTTTATGATATTGATTGAGGGATAAACAGCAGCCAAGACAATTGGGATAATTCCTCTGCTCTTCTTTGAAATAGTGCAATGGGATCTTTTACATCCACTCGAGCAGGCAGGTTGGGCACTGGTTTAACATCTCACCCAAAAGACGGCACCTCTGACACGGCAGTACTGCACTGGAGAGTCAACCTTGATTTTTATGCTCAGATGCTGGACAGGGACTTCAACTCAGAACCTTGTAACTCAGAGTGCTGCCAACTGAGCCACAGCTGACACAATAAATAAAGAATACATTCACCTACCTGGTTCATTCCTGATTTAGCAACATAGCAGCAGGAGTAGGCCATTCAGCCCCTGAGGTTGAATTAAATTAGATCACAGCTGATCTTATCTTAACTCCATATACCCAACTTGGTTCCACATCCCTTAATACCCTTGCCTAACAAAATCACAGTTTCAATCAATCACAGTTTCAAAATTTTCAATTGATCTAGCCTCAGCTGCTTTGTGGCAAGAGAGTTTCAGATTTATATTAACCTTTCTGTCAAGAAGTGTTTCCTAACAACATCCCTGAACAGCCTAGGTCTAATTTTAATGATGTGCTCCTTTGTTCCGAATTTCTCCACCAGAGGAGATGGCTTCTCTTTATCTACCCTGTCAAATTATTTAATCATCTCAAAGACCTATATCAGATCACTGTTTAATCTTCATACGTAACCTAGGAAGTACATACGTAACCTCGGCCCACTTAATTTAACCCTTTGGGGTTTATGGCTCTTAATCAGCAGGACCCAAATTGGAAATCTGGGTACAGATTTGCTAAGCCAGAACTCCAAAGACTTTGTGAATCACAAACATTTCCAAAGGCAAGAAGCAAGAAGTGCTGACACTCAATACACCTGACAACACAGGCTAGGAGCTTCATTTAAATATTAGGCAGAGAGACATTCTGCTGCCATTTCCCAGTCTTCTGCTGTTTAAAATGTTCATTCCTAATTATGCCGATGGTACCTGGGCTACCTCTGTTAGTGGACTTGGTCCTTTTAAATGACTCAATAATATAAAACTAAGAATATTTTATCATTTCCTTGACTTTTACATGTTTGCCACCCATTTGCTCTGATAAGTTGTCAAGTCTGTGCTCATACCGACAAGTGCGAACATCGCATTCAAGTACATCATCTAATCACTTGACTATAAATTGCACCCATATTAAAAAAGCCAGCCAATATTTCTTTGCCCAATTCAAAGGTATGGAGGAGAAAGTGTAGTAATTCAGACTATGACACAGAGAAACAAGTGGAGGCTGTGAGCACAGCCGAAATTGTAACAAATTACATATGCAGCTCTTGCATTTCCATTTGTTTGAAACAGAATAGGTTTGAACATTCTGACTGCAATTACACTTGTCCTTTCAATGCCATGAACATTTCAAACAATAGAATATCAAAGAATCGTACAACGCAAAAAGGGGCCAATCAGCCTACTCTGCCTGTGTCAAGTCTTTGAAGCAACAATTTAAATCAGGCCCACTTCCTTGTTCTTTACTCATAGTCCTGTAATTTTTTCGTTCTCAGGTATATCCAATTTCAACACCAGAGGAAAGTATATTAGATTTTAATGGCCATGCTTCAACATTACATTGCTTTCTTAACTGATGTTTCACAGCTTCCCAATTATTTGCCCTTCAGCATTGCCCCTCAGCAAAGAATAATCTAGAGGTGCTGCATAATGTTTTCATTCCCTACATAAGGTATATTGAAACCATGCTAAAAACCTAAATGCTTCTCTTTATTTTATTTTCCAGGACTAGGTCGTGAGTTCAAGGCCTACTGCAGATGAAACATATAATTCAGGCTGACACTTCAGTAAAGCATTGAAGAGGTGCTATATTATTAGACCTGCCATCTTTCTAGTAAGATGATGAATCAAGATCGCTCTGTCTGTTCAGGTGGGCGTGAAAGATCCCGTGGCACCATGTGAAGAACAGGGAGTTGCCTTGGCCAATGTTTCAGATTTCATCCTTTAATCAACTCCACCAGTAAGTAGGTTATATGGATGTTCATTCCCTTGCTGCCTCTGGGACTTTGCTGCCGCATATCTTTGCATAATAACAATGACTGCACATCAAAAGTAATTCATTGACTGTAAGCTTTGGGACATACGGAGATCATGAAAATTGCTCTATAAAATCTACTGAAAATAGAACATCCAGAAATAAAAATTATAATGATTGGTCAACAAGGATCTCAAAAGGGAAAGTCTTACTTGGCTAACCTCACTCGGACTCTTTGAAGAGGTAAGGGAGAGAATAGACAATGCAGATGTTGTATATCTAGATTAGTAAGATACCATAGAATAAAGAGTACATTCAGTGCATGAAGAGTCAGGTGACTAGCAGCAGAATGGATAGCTAGCTGCTACAAAACAGAAAGCTCAGATTAGGGATAAATGCTAGCCATTCAAAATGGCAGAATGTGGAAAGTGGGGTCCCACAAGGATCAGTGCTGGGACCACTGTTATTTACAATTTATATTTATGATTCAGAATTTAGAATCAAAAGCACAGTTTCTAAATTTGCAGGCAATACCAAATTGGGAGAAATAGCCCACACTGAGGAGGACTGCAACAAATCAAAAGAAGACGTTAAGAAACTTGAAAAATATAATTGACAATTAAATTTCAGCATTTGTGACATAGATCAACAAGCCCATAACAAAATCAAACCAAGCACTATGATCTCAAGAGGGACAGAATTGGAAAATAGAGAAGTTATGCTAAAGTTGTATTGAACATTGATTAGACCACACTTGAGTTCTAGTTGGCATATTATAAAAAGGAGGCCTGGAGACTGTGCAAATATATTTACAAAGACGATACCAGAAGTGTGAGGGTATACCTGTCTGGAAAGGATGAATAGGTTGGGTCTCCATCCTGAGAAGGCTGAGGGGTGACCTGATAGGCATCTTTAAAATTGTGGAAGATTTTGATAAGAGTAGACACAGAAAGAATGTTTCCACTTGTAGGGAGAGCAAAACTAGAGGGCATAAATATAAAATAGTCACCAAAAGCCAAACAGGGATTTCAGAAGAAACTTCTTTACCCAGCTAGTGGTGAGAATGTGAAACTCACTGCCACAGGAATTGGTTAAGGTGAATACTATAGAAACATATAAAGGGAGACTAGAGAAACACATGGTGAGAAAGGAATCAAGGTTTACGCTGATAGAGTTGGTTTGGGAGGATGGGAGAAGGCTTGGTGGAGCAACAATACCCGCTTGGACTGGTTGGGCTGAATAGCCTGTATCTGTGCTGCAGACTCTGTTTAATTCTATTTAAATGCAAGTTCTCTTTTTTAGGCCACTAGGAGCAAAGGATTTGATTTAGGAGACTAATAGAAATTGTTACTTCTTCTGTTGTAAGACCAGAAGCTACGAGTGACAATTGTTGCAGTTTGAAGAAAAGAACTCTACATAGTGCCTTTCAGGACCTTAGGACATCATAAAGTACTTTATTGTTGTTTAGATATATTTGAAGTGTAGTTATTGTTGTACTGGAGGAAACAAGGCAGCCAGTCTGTCCATAACAAGCTCCCACAACAGCAGTCTGCTAACAACCCAAGAATCTGTTGTTAGTGATACCTGAGGGATAAATATTGACCCGGACACCAGGGAGTATTTTCCAACTCTTCGAAATAAGACCATGGAATCTTTTACACCAATCTAAAAGGATTTTAGTGTCTCATCCAAAAGATGGAACCTCAAACAGTGCAGCACTCCCTCAGCACTGCACTGGAGCGCCAGCCGAGATTGTGCACTCCAGTCATTTGAGTAGGATTTGAGCCCATAGCCTTCTGACTTAGAGGAAAAGAGTGCTACCACTAAGCCAGGGCCAAAAGATAAATGTCTTCATCTTGGCATTTGCTACATTGGTAGTTGGGGCTGGGTAAGGTGGCTGTTGTCGGGCCAGAGTGCCTGGGAGACCCTAGCCAAAGGGTGGGGGTGGGGGGGTGCAGGGGAGAATAGTGTTCTGCAGACCCATGACTGGGAATCCCCCCCCTCCAAGTGCTGCAGCTGCTAATGTTTGAAGGGCTGAAAGGGGTCTGTTAGCAGTTTATCAGTGCCTGACTACCAGTGGAGGGAGCTGCCCAGTGCAGCGTTTGGCTTTTTTCAAGTTGGGAGTTCCTTTTTGTCATTTAATGTCTCCTGCCCTCCAATCGCAGACCTTCCCCTTTGATGATCTTCCTACCCTTCCCCCCTCACATGCTCAAAACCAATTCCGTTTCCACCTTTTCCCAGTTCTGATGAAAGGTCACTGACCTGAAACGTTAACTCTGTCTCTCCACAGTAGTTGCCAGACCGGCTGAGTATTTCCAGCATTTTCTGTTTGTAGTTCTTTACCCAGTGTTCATCATGGCAGAGAAACTCCTCTATACCTGATTGAATGCTGGCTCAGTGCAATCTCCCCCTACCCCCTCACCATTCCGCTGTTGTCACTGGGGAAAGAGCTCCCCAATCAACAAAAGTCCTTCCTTTCACCTGCTACCACCTTGCGCTGGCCTGTGTGTCCCATGTTTTAAGTTGTAAGCAGACTTAGTGCATTAAAGGCTGTCTGTGGATCATAATTTGCGAGTGCCCATGATTTCAAGATGCAGCTTGTGTGTTACAAAGTAAGTTATTTGGGCCTGTCCGTTTTTTAAGGGTGTTTCACTGTCTTAAAGAAGATGGAGCTGCACAAAGGAAATATGCTGGCATCTCTATTAGAATAATAATAGATTTCTGTAACATTCCTCTGGTTAAGTGTTCTCTGCTAATATAGTCCACAATCATTTCGAGCCTATAACGTTCAACTTTTATGTGTATACTGACTGAATTTCTTAGACTTCAGTTACACAGCAAATGCTGGTAAGAAATTGATAACTTTGGACAGAGGTGTGGGTTATCTTGCCCACCGGATCAAAGGGGGGTTATTAGCACAAGCTGTACATTTTTTTATTCATTTATGGGATGTGGCCATCGCTGGCTAGACCAACATTTATTGCCCATCCCTAATTGTCCATGAGAAGGTGGTGGTGAGCTACCCTCTTGAACCACTGAAGTCCATGTGGAGTAGGTACATCCACAGTGCTGTTAGGGAGGGAGTTCCAGGATTTTGACCCAGCGACAGTGAAGGAACAGCGATATATTTCCAAATCAGGATGTTGAGTGGCTTGAAGGGGAACTCTTCCAGGTGTTCTCATGTGTCTGCTGCCCTTATCCTTCTAGATGGTCACGGGTTTGGAAGGTGCTGCCTAAGTAGCCTTGGTGAGTTCCTGCAGTGCATCATGTAGATGGTACACACTGCTGCCACTGTGCGTCAGTGGCGGAGGGAGTGAATGTTTGTGGATGGGGTGCCAATCCTTGCCCACTGGGCCAAATGGAGGTTATTGCCACAAGCTGTACATATGCGCACTTGAATGTATTTGCTGAACTCCGCTCCCTTGGGGGCTAATTTTTAATGGTTGGAGATCACAATGGGACCTTCTGTGTCATCCAAATGTTAAAAACATCTTGGATTACGTAATAAAAACAAAAATACCTGGAAAAACTCAGCAGGTCTGGCAGCATCTGCGGACAGGAGCACAGTTAACGTTTCGAGTCCGAATGACCCTTCAACAGAACTAAGTAAAAATAGAAGAGAGGTGAAATATAATCTGGTTTAAGTGGGGGTTGGGATAAGAAGAGCTGGATAGAGGGCCAGTGATAGGTGGAGATAACCAAAAGATGTCACAGACAAAAGGACAAAGAGGTGTTGGAGGTGGTGATATTATCTAAAGGAATGTGCTAATTAAAGGTAGAACGGAGGGGGTTGAGGTGTAGGGGGAGATGGAGGAGTGGATCAGGGTGTCCCGGAGGGAACGATCCCTGCGGAATGCCGCCAAGGGGGGTGAAGGGAAGATGTGTTTGGTGGTGGCATCATGCTGGAGTTGGCGGAAATGGCAGAGGATGATCCTTTGAATGCTGAGGCTGGTGGGATGATCCTGGTCCACTCCTCCATCACCCCCTACACCTCAACTCCCTCGCATGGCACCTTCCCATGCAACCGCAGAAGGTGTAACACCTGCCTCTTTACTTCCCCTCTCCTCACCATCCAAGGGCCCAAACACTCCTTTCAAGTGAAACAGCATTTCACTTGCACTTCCCTCAACTTAGTCTACTGCATTCGTTGCTCCCAATGCAGTTTCCTCTACTGGAGAGACCAAACGCAGACTGGGTGACCGCTTTGCAGAACACCTTTGGTCTGTCCACAAGTATTACCCAGACCTCCCTGTCGCTTGCCATTTCAACACTACACCCTGCTCTCATGCCGACATGTCCGTCCTTGGCTTGCTGCATTGTTCCCGTGAAGCTCAACGCAAACTGGAGGAACAGCACCTCATCTTCCGACTAGGCACTTTACAGCCTTCTGGACTGAATATTGAGTTCAACAATTTTAGATTATGAACTCTCTCCTCCATCCCCACCCCCTTTCCGATTTTCCCCCTCCTTTTTGTTTTTTCCAATAATTTATATAGATTTTTCTCTTCCCGCCTACTTCCATCATTTTTAAGAGTATTTCCATCCATTGTTTTATCTCTACCTTTTAGCCTATTTCGATCCCTTCCCCCCACCCCACCCCCACTAGGGCTATCTGTACCTTGCTCGTCCTGCTTTCTACCCTTAATTAGCACATTCCTTTAGATAATATCACCACCTTCAACACCTCTTTGTCCTTTTGTCTGTGACATCTTTTGGTTATCTCCACCTATCACTGGCCCTCTATCCAGCTCTTCTTGTCCCAACCCACACCGCCCCCCCCGCCCGACCCTTAAACCAGCTTATATTTCACCTCTTTTCTATTTTCACTTAGTTCTGTTGAAGGGTCATTCGAACTCGAAATGTTAACTGTGCTCGTTTCCGCAGATGCTGCCAGACCTGCTGAGTTTTTCCAGGTATTTCTGTTTTTGTTTTGGATTTCCAGCATCCGCAGTTTTTTGCTTTTATTTTTGGATTACATAATGTTAAAAAACATTAGGGAAATTTCACACATTAGATTTGGAGATCAAGCCAACACCTGGCTCTTGAGGTAACTTCCACATCAAAGTACATCACAGGATTGAAAGTACAACTGCAACCTTAATGACTTGTCATTAATGACTTGTGATTGCTGCTGTACTTGCTGTTTTCATCTAATTCTTATTATATCTGTCTTCAGGCTGCTATTATAACCCAATAGCAAGTAACCAGTCAAACAGATCAAAACACAAAAAAAAATTCAATGATTTGAAGATATGTTTTCCTGTGCTAGTGAACCAACATTGCACCTCATCTCTTAGTGCATAGAGACAAGTCTAATCCAGTCAATTATCATGGGGCAGAGAATATAATTGACAAGTAATAATGTGAAAGAAGACGGGTGCCTCAATGAATGAGAACATTAATGAAAAGGCAGACTTATTCGCATTTTTGTGAAACTTTGATCCTTGTAATTTTTGAAAGCACAATTACAGAGCAGCGAAATAGGACATCTCATCCCAAACTGATGAGTGCTGTGCTGAGTGCAGCATTCACATGTCATTAATGGGAGCTGTAAAGCGAGTGTGAAGATAGGTAAATTGAGAAATACATTACTTCAAGATCTACACAGACCTTTGTACAAATATTTGCTTTCCCACAAAAGATTTTCAGACGCTGACAGGAGCAGGTACTGAGGCAGGCAAGGGCTTCATTTTGCACTGCTGGCTGGCGGGACAGTTTTCTGGCACCTATCTTCCCCAAGTCTTTTCAGGAAGGCTAGATAAAGCGTACAATGGCTACCCGTCCGTAAGATAATTAAAGGACCCAGTAAAGGCATTGATCAGAGACTGACTGGACTCCCTATGGTGTCAGGAGAATGGCAGCTGCCTGAAAGGGACTTCCCAGCTGCAGACCATGACACCAGTGCATCAGGAGATAACTATGAGGATCTCTCCTCCACAATGGTGGTCTGTGAATGGTAGCCATTGTTATTTAAAATATTTGTGAAAGTGCTGAGAGAGTGCATCAAGATGGAGATACTTCTCTCTCCCTTATCTGCAATGGCAGGCTGCAGCTCCTTCAGTGCTGAAGGACCTCCCAATGGCCCTCCAGCTCTCCTTAATTGGACAATGAACAATTGGATAATTAATTAACTAACTAATTGGCCAATCCAGGCAAAGTCAATGTCAGATGACTGTTGCCAATATGGTGTGGGGTTATAATCCACTTTTGACCTTCAACATTGGGGTCCCAACCCAAAACAGGAAACCTGGTTTATTTCACCTCTTTTCTATTTTTACTTAGTTCTGTTGAAGAGTCATACGGACTCGAAACGTTAACTGTGTTCATCTCCACAGATGCTGCCAGACCTGCTGAATTTTTCCAGGTATTTTTATTTTTGTTTTGGATTTCCAGCATCCGCAGTTTTTTGCTTTTATCTTATGGTTTCATTCGCTTCCTTTTTTGGACCAGAGAGATTGAATGACATGCCAGGACCATAAACCTCCTCATTAAAAAAATCCATATGCTGTTAAGACCAGTCCTAACTTTATGTGGGAGTTTAGCTGATGATTAATGTGCAATTGCACAACTTCTTGAGCCCTTTTTTTTTTGCGAGACCAAAAACGAGGTGGCACAAATCATCCAACAATTTGCAACTTCCTCTTCCTCAGCAAAAGTTTCTGGGTCATTACACACTAATAACAAGGTGTGCTTTACACTCGTGTCATTGTCCCAGCAAATTCTGGTTCCATGTGTTTTAGACTTTGTCAACCAAAGTTGATGACTGAGATTTTTTTTTAAGCTATAGCAAAGTTGGTCAGGGTTTTTCAAATCAAGTTATTTATATAGCATTTGGTATAAATGAAAGGCTGGCTGGAACATGCTGACGGTGTTTGAAAATGTCTCAATTGATTAATCCAGTCAGTAACATCATAGCCCCAGATGAGGAGGTTTCTTCATTGAATTCAGTGCTGGTTTCTGGTCACTTCTTTTATCATAGTTGTCAATTTAGTCCTTTCTGAATCAATTTGCAGCAGCTAATAAGAGATACAGAGCTGGAACAACATGCTAAGCCACTGATATGCGACAGCCAGGCTGCCTCTTCTCATTCGGCAGATTGTCTAGACGTGTGGACGCAGTCCACCTCTTTACAAGGTGTGCATCACACAGCTAACGAAGGAGAAGGTGTTTGGATAGGTGTTCTGTCCATTTCACAGCTGCTGATCTGCTTTTTCAGTGCAAGACAATTTTCACCATGTCAAATTTATAAACTGACAATGGACCTGCAGCCAGGAGAGCTTTGGAACTCAAAATAAAGGTTTCAGGCACAAAGCCATACTTAATCTATTCATATCATCATAAATTTACCAGTCAACAACACTTAAGGATTGTGTTTAAATTATACATATTGGAGTCATCAAGTTCATGAGGAAACAAATTGCTCCAGCATATTGACTGTGCTGCAGAGACCCAAAGAACATTGCATTTATCCTCTTGGTGACTTTTGTTGCATTTACTAAGGATGAAATATGAATCAAATTCTGACTCAAAGATGACCCAAGTTAATTTAGTTTGGGCTTATTCAATTGTTCTCATTGACAATTCTTTTAAAACAACACGGCTACCACCATTGCAGGAGGATAACTGTAAAATGATAGTTACCGTGGAAACAAATGGCCACGAGTAAAACTCTTGGCCCCAATTTAACTACTGTTTAGCTTTTAAGTACACCAAGCCCAATGGAATATTAATTGGTACCAGTTGTGCTGCATGTATTGGCAGTGTGCTTCCACATACTCCCTACCTCCCACCCCACCCCTTACCTCCCCTTTCCTCAAGGCAATCATCTATTATTAGGTTACAATTCCATGTGTCTCAGCATACGGTGAGCAAAAGTCATTATTTTTACATCAGCCTAGACAATGAATGTCCATACATTGGGCAGAATTTTGCCCTCGGATGGTAGGCGGGCCCCACCGGCTTGGCAGCAGGCAGGCAGTTGACCCCCGCCACCGAAACTGGGCCCACCGCCATTTTGAGTTGAGGGGTAAATGCTGGCCAATTAAGGCCCGCCCAGCGGCCTGCCCGACAGGAAGCGCTATGCGCAGGGGGGTGGTGGAGAGATTCCCCGACTGTCAAAGTGTGCTCTTTCACGCATGCACGCAAAAGAGCGCACTGTTCCCTGAGGCAAAGTCCTGTCTCAGGGAGTTTAGTGACAGGTAAGAAAAGTCAAAAAATAGAAAAATTAAAAAATTATTAACATGTCCCCCTCATGTGACAATGTCACACGAGATGGGACATGTTAATGAAAATGACATAAATTTTATTAGACTTTTTAAAAACGGACATGAAATCTCATCCCGCCAGTGGATGAGGTTTCATGTATTATCAGGAGCCCGCTGGGGCTCCTGGCCTGCCCGCCAGTCTTAAGGTTGGATGGGCAGGTCTTTAATGATCTTAATTACCCTGTCAATGGTCTTAATTGTCCATTGACAGGTCGGCGGGCGGACTGCTGATTTCGCTGTCCGCCCGCCTTCCTAAAAATTTAAAGGGACCGGGGTGATGTCGGGGGTTCCTCCTGACGTCATCCCGCGTCATTTTTCCGTCGGTGAGCAGGCCCCGCCCCCAAATTGCCGACAGGAAAATTCAGGCCATTATATTGATATGGAGGGAATCATAAAATCCTGTCCTTACCCAATATCTATTCATATTTGGGGAGTGGGAACGATCACTTATAATCCATCCCACCTGGCAGGTAAATGCTGGCCTAGCCAGTGATGCCATGAGAGAATAAATAAAAACAAAAATTCCTGCACACCACTGCTTTAATTGGGCCTTTTTATTTAGGTGGCCGATGTGCCCGCCTGAGTAAAAGTGGAGCTTAATTAATATATGAAAATTGGGTTTTAATGATACCATCAGGATCCTAATGGCATTTTAATTGTTGACTAAGCTGGATACTCATTGCAATGTGCAGATCCTGTCAGGGAATAAATGGAGGGGCATGGCCTAGAAACTCAGCAGCATCTGTTCTGGGACACCTTGCCCAGAATGCTGGCAGCTCGTACTCAAAGGAGGAGCCCAGGACTTTGGGCCCTCGAACTGTGTTATCATGTAGATAGCACAGCCGTAGAAGCACGCTCAGGATCATGTGTCAAGTAAGTGATTGGGTTGAAGGTCAGGCTCAAGAATGAGGAAGGAGATCTTGGGATCAGATGCACTGGTGATTATTGTAAGTACACAAAAACATAATAATTAGCAGCAAGAGTAGGCCATTCAGCCCCCCGAGCCTGCTCCACCATTCGCTAAGATCATAACTGATCTGATTATAGCCTTTATTCCACTTTCCTGCCTGCCCCCATAACCCACTATTCCCTTGTCAATCAAAAATCAATGATACCACCTTTCATTCTTTTAAACTCCAATTGGTATAGGCCCAACCTGTTCAACCTTACCTCATAAGACAATTCTTTCATCCTAGGAATCAGTTGAGTAAGCCTTCTCTGAACTGCTTCTAATGCAATTATATCCTTTCTTAGGTAAGGGAACCAAAGCTGTACACAGTACTCCAGATGTGGTCTTACTAAGGCCCTTTAGCAACACTTCCCTTCTTTTATACTCAATTCTCCTTGCGATAAACACCAACATTTCATTTGCTTTCCTAATCACTTGCTGTAACCTTTTGCGACACTCAGGTCCCTGTATAGCATAGAGTTCTACAATCTCTCTCTTAAATGTGCTACTTTTCTATTTTTCCTGTCAAAGTGGACAAGTTCATATTTTCCCACATTATACTCCATCTGCCAAATTTTTGCCCACCCATTTAATCTACTAAATCCCTCTGTAGACTCTTTATGTCCTCTTCACAACTTATTTTCCAATCTTTGTGTCATCAGAAAATTTAGCTGCCATACATTTGGTGCCTTCATCAAAGTCATTGATATAGATTGAAAATAGCCGAGGCCCCAATGTATCAGTTCACCAGCCATATTAAAGGTATGAGCCATACGTTTGATGAAGTTCCAGCATTTTCAGTCTAAAGTGCGATTATTTCTATCTTATGGAAACCAGAAGACTCAACACTTTATTTGCATATGTTAATGGGGTAATCACTGCTTTTGAAATGGGTAAAGGATGCCTCTTGTTTGGCTTTTACCAAAACGGTGTTCAACAGGCCTGCATTGTGTGCTTGCAGTGCAGGCACAAAATGGCACCTGTAGCACTGAAAAGCTGGATGCTACAGAGCCAAATTTCTAACCCGCTATGTTTTAAATGTAAAAGCAAAGTACTGGAAATCTGATATTTTTGTGGAGCCAAGAGGTGCAACAGTGCATCTCTGGGTTCAACAAGGGAAGTCTGAGTCTTTGTTGCCCTCGTCACCCACACCTCGCTCCCACGTTCAACCCAGGAGACCCCGCCAAAAACAATAACCCCCCCCCCCGCCAAAAAAAACTGGCCAAAGTTGTGATTTGCCTGGGCAACTTCACACCCAATTTGGGCAGGCAGCTGGCTGCCAGGAACTTACTGAAGCCCACAGGAGTTAAAACAACCTTGCCCTCAAACTGATGCCCATTTTTAGTGGGGGGGAGTGGCGGGGTTTGAGTTGGAGGGAGGGGGACATTTGGCATTCATTGTATCCCCCAGAAGCCTAATACCTGTGCCCAGTTAAAACCCTCTCCTGCTTCCCCACCACTGCAGGACAGCAATACTGACTGCCTTTCTCCACCACAGCCTAATGTCACAATGGCCACTGTAATGCCCCGTGAGATCAGCTAACTCAGGCCAGATGCCAAATCAAATCTGTGGCCAGTCAGTCTGTCTAACCTTCATTGTTGCACCAGATGGTGCCTTTACTCAGCAGGCCATCAGGGAAGCCTTGCAGTCTGTTCAGATAACACAATGACACAGGGCATTTGCACAGTAATTATTTCTGGCATGCATTGGCAGGATGATGGTTTTCCAATTTTCAGCTAGATTGTCAGGAAAGACTATCCCAAAAAAAATGGACAAGAACTCCAGGCCTGGTTCAGGCACTTTAAAGCAACTGATAAAAGAGCAGCTTCATGACAGGTGACAGATGTTAGGAGCAGGCTGCTAGTTTCTACCCATCCTCTAGGCTGAGTATTATAACATGCACAACTAAAAGAAGAGGGAAGAGTGATAATATAAAGGATTAAAAAAAAGGCTCTCAATCCCCAGCTGTATTTACTATAAGCTTCTTTACTAACTGGGATGCTTTCAATCTGTTTTTTACTGTGCCAATTTATCAGATAGCGCCACAAATTCAGATCCATTCAAGCCTGTCTTTTCAATTCACGACTTGACATGTGAGACACAGTGACGATGCTCAACACAAACATTGATATGACTGGATGGCTTCTATCTCTAATAATCACAACTGTAAAGTCAGTGGCATTATGACTGCCTCCAGATACATTATTGTAGTTTCATTAAAACTGGCTCTTCAGTGATATTTGGGACAAAGCAGTGTCAGCTGTAACAGAAACATAATATCAGACGATGAATGGCAGCATGAGCTGCGCCACTGTTCTTTAGATTTATATTTAATCCTGCCTGAATGATGTGCAGTACTTGGATGTGAAGCTGTGTGTAGTATATGCTTGTGCAATAAATGTATGTGCAAGCATGAGGATGTGCGATACATGCATGTACAGGTGGTACATCTGTGTGTGTTACATGTATCTGTGATGCATGTATGTGCAGACATGTGCCATAGATATATGCATGGGTGTTTGTGGTGCATGCATTTGTGTCAGTACATGTGGTTGTGATACATGCATGTGCAGATGTGTGTGGTGCATATATGTATGACATGTGTATGTGCAGACATGTGTGGTACATGTTTGTGTAGATGTGTGCTATACGTGTATGGACTTGTGTGGTACATATATGTGTGATACATATATATATGGATGTATGCAGTATATGCATGTGATGTGTGGCATGTGTATGTGTGGGCATACACTGTGTTTGGATGCAAGGATGTGTGCAGTGCTTGTACATGTGAACTTCTGCAGTATTTGCATATGTATATGTGTATGTTCCATATTTATCCTCTCACACACTCGAAGTTTGCACACACACATTTGCACAAGTAGATTACAGAGTGTGGAAGGATTGATTAAGCAAGTTGGAGTCTGATAAAATTAAAAGGGTATACATTTGTGGAGGTTGGTGACTTGGATGGCTTCAAGATGAATTTGGTGGTCCTACTGCTTTACCTCGTGAAGGTTGTTTAAAGATGTAGATAAAGACTGTCTATTCTTCCGGACACAGTAGTGCAGGATTAAGTTCCTTTAAGAAGTCTCTGTTTGTGACATCTGGGTGGTTACAATCAGCAAGCGGAGCCTGAAAGTTTGCAAGTTGGGTAGAGAGGAGGGACCCCACTCAGGTCAGCTTCCTTCAGTGTCTTGGCTGCTTGTCCTGTACTGCAGTAAAAGCAGATGCTTAAACACACAAAGGGTGAGCTTGTCACATGACCAGTGATTTAAACATGGTTGTGACTAGTGTATTCCCATTGTAACTTGATTAGGTCATGTCCGTAAATCCCCCTTTCACCTGTTCTCCAAGTGATTAGGTTTAATGGTTCGTCTCCAGCCAGTTGAGTACCCTGGATGATTGCCTTGATGCTTTGCTAACGGGGTCATGATACGTGATTCACTCATAGTCCCCTTTGATGAGTTTTTGCGGGCATGTGGTCTCCATCTCAACAGGGTTGGAGTGTGGAAGGTACAGTGATACAAATTGTTTAGCCAACTTTGGCTGTGAGCTCAAGTCACTGGAATCTGTTTTTTAGTCTCTTTTTGAAAACAAATATTCAATTAGGGTTTTCCAGCCAGTGGATTCAGAAATCATTTTTCGATAGAAAGCATGTTTTCATGACAATCCATTTAATATTTAATGCACTTAAGATATATAGGAGGTGCAGCATTTCATCTTAACTACCGATGACAATAAAGGGGATTGCTCTCCCTCTTTTATTAACAAAGTGTGGCCCATATTGGGAAGTCATGCATCTCTTATAAAGCACTTCTGATCTTAG
Organism: Cetorhinus maximus; assembly: GCF_964194155.1. NCBI lineage: Eukaryota > Metazoa > Chordata > Chondrichthyes > Lamniformes > Cetorhinidae > Cetorhinus > Cetorhinus maximus. Next base: position 41,793,016 of record NC_135898.1, read on the forward strand.
CTTTATATTTCCTGCTAATCAGCCTGATTCAGATCAGCTCAGGAGATAGAAAGGTAACCAACCGACTGATATGATGTCATTAAGGTATAAAATGTCCCAAGGCACTTGACAAAATATGGCAATAGAAATACAAAGCCAGGAAGGAGAATTTGGGAGATATGACTGAAGGCTTGAGAGAAAGGTTTTGAAATGGAGCAATAGAAAAATACAGAGAGGGAATGTTGGAGAGCTGGGCCCTGGCAGCTGAAAGTGCTACCACCATGTTATTGGATCAATTCAAGGCTGAATTAGGCTAGATCGCTGTGAGATACTGTTTGGTGCTATTTTAATTTTTAAATCACAGTTTCATAACTGGAGGCAGAATTCATAAGCATCACAAAGAGTGGAATGTATTACCAAAGGAATACATATTAGCTTCCAGACCATACCGAATCAGCCCGTGCTTGCAAAACTCAAAGCACAGTGTCCAACATTAGATATGGTTCTGCAACTGGACAACATTTACCAAATAATCTTCAGTGTAAGGCTAAGAATTATGCTGACAACCAATTTAAGATTTTCAATTGGGCTCACAGCGTGGCGCATTTGTGTGTACTGGAAACTACATATATTAATACTTGGGGCCCTACTTTACAGATAGAAAGAATATGTACACACATTGCACCTGTTTCAGCTAAACAAAATAAGTGACAGCTATTCGCTGGTTCATTCCTCAGGGCAATGCCTTCACCAATCAGAGTCAAGCTGCCTGGTTTAAATTTCAAGCAATGGTTGGCAGTTAACTGTCAGTCACCATTAACTGGTTCATTCTCCATGGCAACGCCTCTATCAGAGTCCACTTGCCAACCAATCAGCACTCTCTTTTCAGATAGTGTAAATTGTTGTTTCCCCTGACATTGGTATTCTTGCAATTGTCCTGATGAGTGCAAGATAAAAAGCTTTGACAAAGTGTCTTTATTCAGCAATACTCGAGTTCTGTACTCCCAAACGACGATGTTATCTTCCAATCGGTTAGAGGCAGAACTTAACATGTTAGAAACAAGTGGAATCAGAATAAACCACAGACAACTAAAGAGAAGAGCTGAATGATTAAAATGGATGCTTAACACCCTGTGATATGTTGAAACTGCTGGAGAACTTAAGGAAAATGTTTTAAGATGGGGTTTCCCCAAACCGAAAGGCGAATATTATCAGAGAGCTGAATGATTAAAGTTAGAGAGTGATACATTTGGGTGAGATTTTCAACAGAAAACCAACTGTGGCACGCAAGGAAGATCAGCTGATACATACACCAATATCTTGGAACCAATATTAGAAAGATTTCCAGTATGAACCAAAAGGGAAATAAAAACCAACAAAAGGTACAAATCTGCTGTCATTTTTTTTTCATTCCTAGAATTCCATGGTCACAGTTATTATCTAAAAAGCCATTGGTCTTTTGATGAAGCTTAATGTTATCCCCATAAAGGCACACACCCGTGTTAGGGTTCCCCAAGTAACGTCTCTGTTAATTCAATGTTAAATGTGCTATTCAATTAAATCTGTTGCTTGGTAGTACAGAACTTGAATATTGCTGAAAAGAGAGATATGTTATCAATGTTTTTCATCTTGCATTCATCAGGGTAAACACAAGAATGCCAAATTTCAAACAATCGCAATAATTTATATTACAGGAGAAAAGGGTGCCAATTGGGTGGCAAGTTGACTCTGATTGGCCGAGGCGTTGCCATATTGACTTGCCACCCAATATGGAAAGCTTCAGCAACATGTCCCTCTTTTCAGCAATATTCGATTAAATCTACAAAAAATTTTAAATGACTATGTGTGACATAATATTGACTATCAGCTCACTTCTGAATACCTCTAGCTACATTTTTCACTTTCATTCAAGTGTCCAATTAATTAGTTCAGTATTAGTTTTACTCAGTGATAGCACTCTTGACTTTTGATTAGAAAGTTTTGTGTTGAAAGTTTGGAATTTCAGCACATCATTTACTTCAGTATAGTACTGAGTTCTGTTATCAGAAGCTGTTGTTTTTCAGATGAGATGTTAAATGGGATTGAATAGGCCTTTTATGGTTCACCTTGTCTTAGGTCCTTGTTGAGACGCTCGCTACAATAGTAGTTGTTTTCTTTTTTCCAATATTCATGGGCTTAATATTGCCTAGATTGTTGGACCATTAGGAACTCAACGGTGATCAACTTTGTCATCAAAAACACCTTGCATTTATATAGCGCCTTTTATTTAATATATTATCCCAAGGTGCTTTAGGGGAGTGTAATCAGACAAAATTTGGTACCGAGCCACATTAGGAAATATTAGGATAGGTCACCAAAAGCTTGGTCAAAAGGGTAGGTTTAAGCAGCGTCTTAAAAGAAGATAAAGAAATTCAAGGAGAGGATGCTAGAGCTTAAGGTCTAGGCAATAGATAATTAAATATTTTACCAGGAAGCCATATATATGGCATTCGTCTCTTTTTATTTACGCCCCCTTCTATTTATATTTTTGCTTGGTCTTCTTTCTCATCTTCTTCCAAATTTGCAACAGTAAAAAAGGTTAAAAAATTAAATAAATAAATTGAATGGCACATTGTGAAGAAGATTAAGCAGTGATCTCATTGAGGAATTGAAGGTGATTAAAGCATTTAATACAGTAGATAGGGACAAAGCAATTCCTCTGGTGAGGGTGTCCAAAGCAAGGATACATAACCTAAAAATTAGAGGTACTTCTGTTCAGGGGTAATGTCTGGAAACACTTCTTCATGTAAAGCACTATGGAAATCTGGAACTCTTTCCCCTAAAATGCTGTTGATGTTAGGTGAATTAAAAGCTTCAAAACTGAGACTGATAGAATTTTGTTAGGTAAGGATATTAAGGGTTATGGAACCAAGGTGCATTAGCCATAATCTAAATGAACGGCAGCAATATATTTCCAGATGCAGCAAGACCTCGACAACATTCAGGCTAGGCTGATAAGTGGAAGTAACATTCATGCCACACAAGTGCCAGGCAATGACCATCTTCAACAAGACAGAATCTAACCATCGCCCCTTGATATTCAGTGGCATTACCATCGTTGAATCCTCCACTATCAACATCCTGAGAGCTACCATTGACCAGATACTGAACTGGATTAGCCAAATAAACACTGTGACTACAAGAACAGATCAGAGGCTGGGAATTCTGCAGCGAGTCATTTAACATCTGACTCCTCAAAACCTGTTCACCGACTTCAAGGCACAAGGAGTGTGATCGAATACTCTCCACTTGCCTGGATGAGTGCAGCTCCAACAACATTCAAGAAGCTCCACACCATCCAGGACATAATTGCCTGCATGGTTGGCGCCCCATCGACCACCTTCAATATTCACTTATTCCACCACCGAAGCACAGTGACAGGCAGTATGCACCATCTATAAGATGTACTGCAGTAACTTGCCAAGGCACCTTCAACAGCACCTTCCGAACCCGTGACCTCTACCATCTAGAAGGACAAAGGCAGCAGATAAGTGGGAACACCACCAGCTGGAAGTTCCCCTCCAAGTCACTCACCATCCTGACTTGGAAACATATCCATTCTTTCACTGTCGCTGGGTCAAAATCCTGGAACTCCCTCCCTCACAGCACTGTGGGTGTACCTACACCACATGGACAGCAGCGGTTCAAGAAGGTGGCTCACCACCACCTTCTCAAGGGAAATTAGAGATGGGCAATAAATGCTGGACTGGCCAGCAACACCCACATCTCTTGAACGAATAAATAAACATGAAGGGTGGTATCTGAATGGCTTACTTCCGTTCCTATGCTCTGATGGCACAATGCAAGTCAAGGAGTTATTGTGAAACGGCAAAAGGGCATTGAATCATGTGGTATGGAAAGCAGAGAGCAAGCAATCAATGACTGAGGATTGAAGAGTAACTCTGTTCTTTATGTGCTTTTTTTTATTGGATTACCAAAGGTGGAATATAATTCATCATTGGCTGATTGCCAAGTGTACTTGAACTGTTACATTGTCTTCTTCCTGCAACAGGCCTCCAAGCTAAAACTGAATATAGTTCTGGCAACTTCTCCATTACTCCCAAGCTGTTGCAGTAGTCAGAGGGTCAGATTTTGATCAGGGAGATGGGTATTAGAAGTTGGGAATTTTCCCCATTCCAGATTCACATCCCCATCCTGGAGGAGGCCTATTTTTGAGTCAAGGAGGCGGGTATGGGCTGCAGATAGGCCTGCTGCATTTGGAGCCAGGCCTGAGGTGGCAACAGAGGCAGGCAGGTGGCAAGGTCAGCTGGTTAGAAAGCCCGCCTCCATTTACTGGGACATCAGCCCAGCTGTAATCTTGGTTGTTAGGCCCTCTATCCTTCACCCCTCTGCATACCCCTGCCCCCACAATACCCCCTCATATCTCCCATGCCCCCTCTATGCCAACTGACCAAGTATTCACTCGGTACATAATCAATGAGCCATATAATCACAATGGCAACTTTTTGAAATGCTCATGCCCAACCACATCAAGATTGGGGGAGGATTGAAATGCCACCCCCCTTCCCCCTTCTCCAAACAATGGAGCTAGCAAGGGCAGGAGTTCTGCATGCAGGCTCACCACCTGCAACCTTATCCCGCAATGGCAAAAATCACTGGAAACAGGAATGGAGGTGGGAATCCCGGAATCCATCCTGCCGGCCATTTTTAAAGGCCTCCTGACTTGACTCAACTCCACAAAAGTCTGGGCCAAAGTGTCTGCTAACGAGCAGGGAGAATCGAGTGAGAAAGCAGGAGATGGAAGTCCTAAAATTGGCAGCAAAGATAGAAATGAAAGAGGCAAAAAAAAACAAGAGAAAGTACTGCACAGTAAAACCTGGTGGACTATGAATTTTTTAATTGAGAGTCATTTTGGGATGTTTGAAGGTTAGAGAAAGTTGCTTGATACCTGAGTTAATTGAACTGCACGAAAACACATAGACTCAGGAGCTCTATAGCCAATAAAGCAGAAGAAGGAATAATAGAATGGTCATGTGTGGACTGTAAATAGAACAACTGTAAAAGCATTGGTGAAGGCCAGGGCAGGTATCTACTGAGTAGCCAAGTGCAAGAGGGTAAGGAAAGCTATGTTTACTTGCTAGGTGTGCATGCTCAGCGGAAGGAAAATAAAATTATTTGCATTTTCACAGCGCTTTTTAAACCTCAGGATGTCCTGAAGTACTTTACAGCCAATGGTGTCCTTTTGAAGTTTTGCAGAAATTTCAGCAGCCAATTTCTGCACAGCAAGGCCTCGTAAACAGCAATGAGGAGTTAATGAGCTGTTTTAAAAATATTGGCTGTGGGATAAATATTGGCCAGAATATGAGGGACAACTCTGCTTCTATTCTTCAACATATTGCAGCGAGATCTTTTATATCCGCCTGAAAGGGCACACGAGACTCAATTTAATATCTCCTCTGAAAGGCAGCAGCTTCAACAGTGCAACACCCCCCTAGTATCACACTGGAGTGTCAGCCTGGATTTTGTGCTCACTCAGTGCTGCTCATAAGGTTAGAGAGACATGGAGAGAGCTGGATTTCCCGTGTGGGTTTCTGAACCTCTCCAGCAGGCTCACATGGGGGTCAGAAGTCTGCACTGTGTGGGAAACAGTCATTCTACTTTATTTTCCCCCTATTGGTTGATTAATGGCCAGAAGACAGACTCACTGTCTAATTAATGACAGTGGGCAGGTCTAAAAGCTGGAGGGCCAATCAGAAACCTTCTAGCTTGAAGCAGCAGCAGGCTGCGATGACAGCTAAGTGAGGGAGGGGGCACTTCAAAATGGAGGCACCCTCTCTCCAACTTTATTCCAAGTTTAAATTAAGGACGGCAACCAGCCCGCCACTGTAGGTGGACAGGGGGATCCTCTAGAGGGCGGCCTGCAGCTGCTGTAGCTCCTAGGCAGGCAGGGCCTCTTAGCCTGCCTGGAGCGCTGAATCCCTGGTCTGGTGACTCCGGCAGCCACTATCCCCCGGTGACCTCACCCTTAACCAGCCAGATCAACTACCCCGGGGTGCGGGGGGGGGGGGGGGGTTCAAAATTTGCACATGGCCTTGTAACTCTGGGCTAACCATCACCTTATACAAACCTATCATTACTTCTCCACTTTTGTACACAATAGCCATACTTATAAAAATCAATAGGCTATTGGCCACTATTGTGACTTCTACCTGCATTCACACTTTCAGGGTACTGTGCATTTGAATCTATTGATTTCCCTGCTTATCTGCACTCTTCAGCATCTAATCTGTTGGTCAAGACCTCTACTTTAGTGTTGTCAGCAACTTCCAATATTGTACCCCTCATGTCCAAGTTCAAATCACATATAACAAAAGTGGATCCAGCAATGACCCCTAAAGTACATTGTTTCCAATTCTTCTCCAACCTGATAACATTCCTTAGCCCTATTTATTCCTGTTTACTGACCACCTTTCTTATCCAGTGACAAAATTTATGTTCATGTCCTTTTATGCCATACAGCTGAATTTTTGTAACAAGGCTTATGCGGCACATACAATATCTCTTATGTGCTTCAACATCTTATTTCACTGTGTTGTTATTAGAAGCTCAATAATGTTCATTTCTAAAATAAATCTTGCCACCTTGTATTAACATTCAAACTCTGTGGCGCAAATAGCTAAGATGTTTGATGTACATTATTATATTTAGCAGCAGTTTCGTTCTTGCTTCCATATAATTCTACCTTTTAATAAATAGAAGTTAATATTTTGTAGTCTGAGCTGGATTAATACAGTATTGTGCTTCTGTGGTATTGTGCTTCTGTAGTACCTGGCATTATGATCAGCTCCTTCCTGCCCTTTGCTTGTCCCCTTGTGCCAATTGCAGCTTTAGTGGGGCACTAAATATAATGGGCTGAATCATCCCAGATTTGCACAAAGTGCGGTGGTAGATGGGAAAAAGGACGTTTTACTTGCCAGCCGCAATGGCGCTTTTTCGCACCTTATCGTCCCATTCGGACGAATGGCCCCCTGGCGCATCCCACCTCATTAATAATGCATTCATAGGTCACACTCCGGAATGCCGGTGGGTGGTTTTGGATTTTCCCGCAACACCGTGATCTCAGCGCTTCCTCGTTCCGAGTACCATATTTAAAGCGCACAAAAATATTCTGTTTTGTTATTCTTACAACCAAAGTGAATAACCTCACACTTCCCTACATTATACTCCATCTGTCATCTTGTTGCCCACTCACTTAACCTGTCTATATCTCTTTGTAGTCTCTCTGTGTGCTCCTCACAACTTACATTTCCATCTAGCTTATCATCAGCAAACTTAGATACATTACTCTCTCTCTATTTGGCTAAGTCATTAATATAGATTGTAAATACCTGAGGCCCAGTGCTGATCCTTGCCATTAGTTACAGCCTGGGACCATGCAAATGCCCCATTTATGCCTACTCTTTGCTTCTTGTCCATTAACCAATCCTCTATCCATGCCAATGTATTACCCCCAACTCCATGAGCCCTTATCTTGCCTATTAACCTTTTGCGTGGCACCTTTTCAAATGCCTTGCGGAAATCCAGGTATCCTACATCTACTGCTTCCACTTTTATCACCCTCTAGTTACAATTCAAAAAAGATTCTAATAAATTTTTCAAACATAATTTCCCTTTCATAAAGCCATGTTGACTTTGTCTAATCATACTATGATTTTCTAAGTGCATTGTTATGACTTTCTTCATAATAGATTCCAGCATTTTCCCGATGCCTGATGTCAGGCTAGCTGGCCTGTAGTTCTCTGTTTTTTCTCTCCTACTTTCCTTGAATAGTGGTGTCATATTTGCTAACTTCCAATCTGCTGCAACTACTTCAGAATCCAGGGAATTTTGGAAAATCATAGCGAGAACATCCATTACCTCTGCAGGTAGCTCTTTTAGAACACTAGGGCATAATCCATCAATTCCTGGGGATTTGTCAGGTTTTAGTCCCTTAAGTTTCACCAGTACTTCTTCTCTACTGATATTAATTTCCTCACTCTTTTTAGCACCTAGGTTACTCTCTATTTCCAGTGTGCAACTTGTGTCTTCTACTGTGAAGACAGACAAATATTTGTGAAATGTCTCTGCTATTTCCTCATTCTCAATAATAATTTGTCCTGTCTCTGCTTCCAAGGGACCAACATTTACTTTAGGTATTCTCTTCATTTTTACGTACTTGTAAAAGCTCTTACAACCTATTTTTATAAAGCTGGTTAGTTTCCTCTCATATTCTATTTTTCCCTCTTTATGAACTTATTGGTGGCCATTTGCTGGTTTCTAAAACACTCTCAAGCCTCAGATTTAGTACTATTCTTTGCAACATTATAAGCCTCTTCTTTTAATCTAATACTATCCCTTAACTTACAGAGTAAACCACGGATAGATCTTTCTTGCTGAGTTTTTGTTTTTCAATGGAATATATTTTTGTTGAACATTTTGAATTGTTTCTTCACATGCTTCCCGTTGTTTATTTACCTCCATACCTTTTAGTCTATTTACCCAAACAACCTTAGCCAGTTCTCCCCTCATACTTATGTAATTGGCTTTGTTTAAGTTTAAGATTCTTGATTCTGATTGGAGTATGTCACTTTCAAACTGAACATAGAATTCAATTGTATTATGATCACTAGTTCCCAGCTGATAGTTTATTGTGAGATTACTAATTAACCCTACCACATTATACAATACTAGATCTAAAATAGTTTTATCACTAGTTGGTTCCACAACCTATTGCTCCAGGGACCTGTCACAAAAACATTCTATAAGCTCATCTTCAAGACCGCCCTTGCCAATTTGATTGCCCGAGTCAATATGAAGACTGAAGTCCCCCACAATTATTACATTGCCTTTGTAACACACTCCAATAATTTCTTGTTTAATGCTCTGTCCAACAATGTAATTACTGTAGGGGGCCTATAAACTACTCCCACCAGCATTTTCTGACTCTTGCTACTCATAATCTCCACCCATACTGACTCTACTTCATGATTTTCTGAGTCAAGATACTTCCTCACTAATGTCCTTATGTCATCATTTGCTACCATGGCTACCCTCCTCCATTGCCATTCTGTCTGTCTTTTCAAAATATTGTGTATCCTGGAATATTTATTTCCCAACCTCTAATCATCATGTAACCATGTCTCTGTAATGGTGATTAGATCGAAACTATTGATCTTTCTTTGTGCCACTAGTTTATCTCTCCTATTGAGGATGCTTCACTCATTCAGATAAAGAGCCTTTAATTTTATTTTTTACTGTTACTCCCTGCATGGATCTTACTTGCTGATGTACAATTACTGATAAATCCTTTGTCCCTTTCTGACCCTTCCGACTTGTTTTTACCCTCAACACTATATTGTTCTTTTGCCTCAATTTTTCCCTTTAGGTCCACAAATCTCCCTTCACCTAAACCCTCCCCTTCAAATGATTGTGCAAAAAATTGAATAAACCATAAACTCACAAAAAATGCATTATAACAGAATATTATGCCTCAGGATAAGACCTCATTTACTCCACATGGAGGAGCCAATTTTACTTCGTTAAGTCAAAAACTCTGATGCATAACAGCGCAGGAAATGCTGTCAATAGAAAGCAGGTCAGACAGCAACTGTGAAGAGAAAAGACAAGTTAATGTTGATCAAGTGTAACCTTTCATCAGATAGAATCAGATTGAAGGATAGGCAATTATTTTAGCAGGGATGTGGTAAAGGCTGGGAGCAACTGGGGACAAATGTGGGGAAGAGAAGCAACACATTTGTTAATCGCAGTCTGCAGGTCATTTCATTAATTAGCTTCCAACCAATGATTGGAATTTCTGTAGTCTTGGCACATTCTCGCCTCTGAGTCAGAAAGTTGAGGGTTCCAGAGATTGAAGCACATAATCTAGGCTGATACTCCCAATATTGCATTGTCAGAAGTGCGACATTTTGGATGAGACATTAAACTAAGGCTCCATCTGCCCCCTCAGGGGACGGAATAGATCCCACAACATTATTTTGAAGATGTGATGGCAAGTTCTCCCTGGAGCCTCGGCCAACCTTACTATAATAGGTTACTGGTCACACTGACGTGTTTGCTGTGAATAAATTGTCTGCTGAGGGGGACTTGAATCCATAACCTTTGAGATGAGAGTGTTACCAATGGAGTCATGCCTAACACTGAATGGGACCAAGATAAGAGGCCAAGTGGCCTCTTTCTGTGCTGCACACCTTCTATGATTCTATGGCTGGGTGGCTCATTTTTGGCTGGCACAAACACGATGGGCCAAATGGCCTTTTTCTGTGCCATAAACGTTCCATGCTCCTCTTATTTGATAAGCTCTCTTATTATGTATTTCAGCCCTGAGCTTGTTCTCATAATCATAATTGCTTCAGTAAGTTATTCTAAGTGAATTACCTTTGAAATTTTGCTATTGAGATCTTTTCTTTTTCTACCAAACGGTTGTTAAACGTTAGACTGTTGTCAATGGACTGTGAAGGAAAACGTAAAGTAATGTAGTCCATAAATAATACATATGGATTATATCTTCTTCCATTCACTACAAGTAGAAGCATAAACTGAAATATGAAGTGAGGAACACTGATGACTTGCATCGACTTTTACACGAGAATTTGGAAAACAGGAAAATATAACCCCGTGAGAACTCTGGTTTAAATGCAATATACCCAACTTGAATCCTCAAGAGATCATTTCATTTTCAAACTAGAAAGTACAACTCCACAGTTACATTGCAAAAACAAGATAAAGCCCCTTTCCCAAATAAAAAACAATTTATAAGGAAATTTGTCACTTCCACAAATTTGAGGGGGAAAAGTCAAAAAAACCTGAAAAATGACAATGGTACTCTCTCCCCAAGTGGGTCAGGTACATCAGAAAATATTTTCTCTCAAATGATTGTGGCTATGAAATGCAACAGTTCATTAGTAATGTCAGAAGTGTATATTCTTTCAAGTATTCATTGTTAACTGATAGCATAGTACTTCATAGCCTGAATCTTCTGGTCGGCGTATGGGGGCAGGCCCCGTTCGCCGACGCATACAATGACACGCGGTGACGTCAGGCATGCGTCCCGACGTCATTCCGATCTTCAGTTCGGCGAGCGTGCACCGGAGTCGGCTGCACGCCCGCCAAACTGTCAAAGGCCTGATAAGGCCATTTAAAAACTAATTGAAATAATTAACAGGGCTGCCCGTCCAACCTTAAGCGGGCAGGCCAAGAGCCCAGGCGGCCTTCGCATTTTTCATGGAACCTCATCCACAGGCGGGGTGAAGTTTCATGAAGGGTTTATAAATGTAATAAAAATTTTTAGTGAAATTCATTGAAATGTCCCAGTTCATGTGACACTGTCATATGAGGGGACATGTCTGAATAATTTTTAAAATTCTTTTTTTCAGTTTTCCAAATCAAATGCAGCTCCGTGCCTCAGGGAGATTTCTGCACTCTTCCGCGCACATGCACGAAAGACTGGCCCGCCCACGCAGCTGATCGCGGGTGGCAATTCTCCCCCATAGGTAGGTATGCAGAGCATGCCATTGATAATGTAGCCTGTTCTGCATGTATATACTGAACCTCCAATATATCATTTTGACCTCCATGTAAATACAATACAATAAGCAATTAAATTTCTGGGGCTGGGTGGTACATCAAGTTAGAGCAATGGTCCTGAAAATCTATGGGCCACAATTCTGGTGGTCCCACAATTGTGTCCATGAGTGCTCTTCAGTGTCAACTCTGTCGGAGTATGTGGGTTCAGTGGGAATGCATTTAGTTTCCACGAGGCAGGTGGGTGCAACTGCTGCCGAGTGTGCCTGCCTTCACGCCACTGAAGTATCTCATCCCTGCACAGGGGCAAACTGAACTCTGGAAACTTAGGGGAGAATTTTCCCCCTGTCAGCAGGGTTGTGTGAGGGCGGGTGGGGGCGGGCGCAGACCCAATCGGCGCCCCCAATCAGGTCTGCGCCGCCATTTTACGTGGGCGGGCTAATTAAGGCCCGCCCAGTTTGACTTGCGCCCGGAAGTGCTGAGCGCTCTCTGTGCGGGCGGGGGGAGTAGTTCCCTGAGTCGGGGCCTGCGCTTTTTCGCGTATGCGTGCGGAAGAGCCCAGAAATCTCCCTGAGGCACAAGATTAGTTTTTGTTCTCAAAATTTTAATAAAGAAAAGAAAAAATTTTAAGACATGTTCCCCCATGTGACAGTGTCACATGAGCTGGGCCATGTCAATTAATTTTTATAAAAATTTTTATTCAATTTTTAAAAATTCAATTTATAAACACTTCATGAAACCTTAACCCACCTGTGGATGAGGTTCCATGAGAAATGCGAAGGCCGCCTGGGCTCTTCGCCTGCCCGCCAACCTTAAGGTTGGACAGGCAGCTCAGTTTTTTAGTTTAATTGATATTTAAATGGCCTTAATAGGCCTTTGATAGTTCGGCGGGTGCGCAGCCAAGTCGGCTGTGCGCCCGCCGAACTGAAAATCTAAATCACATGTAGTGACATTGGGACGCCCGCCCGACATCACCGCGCTCCATTTTACACATCAGTGAGCGGGCCCCAACCCCATTCGTCGAGCTGAAGATTCAGGCCCTAGACTTATTTGATTCATACAAAGAACCTAGCTGGATAATGAGTTCATGATGGACACTGTTATGATGTGCAAATCAGCCAGGAAGTTCAAGCATCTTGAAATTCGCAGAACTCACCGGCCGATTTACATCTCTCCACTGGTAGCCTCACAAAAACTGTTCCTTGCCTTCAACCATACCATTATTTTTGCTGGATTTGCACATTGAGTGTAAATTAAACTCACTGTAGCAAGCTAAGAGTTGATGCTTAATAGCATAAGTACCCTTTTAACAATTTGATCAATATTAATGCATTGCCAATTAATCTCTCTGACCCAGAAAGGAAATTATTTAATCATTTTTTCATTCATTCATGTAGTAAGTTTTTCTTAGAAACTTTTAAGAATTATGGAGTGAAAACTTGTCTCGGGTGATGATGCAAAACAGGTAGTATTGGATCAACCACCCATTATATGCAGCACCTGATACTTAATTCTATTGGCTGAATAGCAGGCGTTGTGTATAATATGTCTCTGATGTGATAACGTCCATTTTATGCCACCACTTGTGACAAATTTCTATCCCTGTAAATCTTTACGTCTTTTTCTTACTTTTCAGTCTTTTTTTCCCCCCTCTCTCCCTTAATCAATCTTTCTTTTCCTCTTTATTTCTTTCTGTACTTGATTTGGCTTTAATACGTCCACTCTAATTATCACCTTCACCGTCGTTTCTTTCTCAATCCTTACATCTCAGGAATTAAGGAGATGCACTGTTGGTTCCATCATTCACCACAGTCTCGGGAGTCTTTCGAGTTGAAGGGTGTAGGAAAAATATAACCGATGGGGCACACCATGAGGTACACTGCTCCTACAACGCTTGGGTCATTCTGTTTTCAATGGGGAGCAAGACTATTTATAACCGTCTAGGCACAGGTTGAGTATCCTTTATCCAAAACCCTTGGGGCTGATTGCATTTTGGTATTCAGATATTTTTGGTTTTCGGATCTACTGTATATATACTAGGGCTAGGGATACTTACATTACAATAGCCTAAGCCTAGACTAGCCATAGTCTAGAAATACTAGGTTGTTTTTCCGTTTGCCAACTCTCTCAAACCTACTTCTTACCTGTTAACACGTATTACACTTGTAATATATATTGCTTTATTAACATACAAATTAACTGCATAGCCATTCAAAAAGAGCTGGATTTTTGGATGTGTTTGGTTTTCCAATGTACGGCTAAAGGATATTCATCCTGTAGAACTTCACTTCTAGTTTCCTCAAGGAACAATGTCAAAATTTGCTGCTCATACCAAATTGGAGGCATGGAAAATTCTGAAAAGGATTGTGAAAGACTGCTGAAGGATTTTGATAGACAAGTAGAATGGACAGATAGGCGGCAGATGCAGGTCAATGCAGAGAAACGTAAAGTATCACATCTCTGAAGGAAGAATCAGGAAAGCAAATGGGCTTTAAATAGGAAGAATAAAAATGGAGTTGAGGGCGTTGCTGTAGAAAACCACAAGGCAATAAAGGTGGCTACACAAGAGGGTAAGGCTATTAAAAATCCAAACAGAACCACTGGCTCTTTATCTAGAGGCAATGGACACAAAAAGCAAGGAAGTAATATTACACTTACACAAAACCTTAGTTGGATCACAATTCAAGAACCTTGTGAAGTTTTGAGCCTCCTGTTCTAGGATGCATAGCAAAACAATGGAAAAGTGAAGTATAGATTTACTCGGGTGTCACCAGGGATGGATTACACTTTTGAAGGTGGACTAATAGATCTTCACAATCACAAAAAGTCATGGTTAGCAATATAGATTTTTTTCTACTTGTTGCTAAGATGATAACGAGAGGGTATATAATTAAAACAATAACAGAAATAATTTATAGGAGGAAATTTTTTTTTAAATCCAAACGGATGATGGTTAAAATATGAAATCCTCTGCTGCAAACTGTTGTTGAAACAGAGTCTATAAATGCTCTTGAAAAAAGAACATTAAAGGGTATGGAGATCAAGTCAGAGGGTGGGATTAAGCTATGTGATTTAAATGGAGGTTAAGCAATGGTGCAGACTTGATGGGCTGAAAGGTCTGTTTTCATGCTTTAACATTTTTTATTCAATAAATTTAAAGGGACTTGTCTGACTTGCTTGTTTTGGTTAATCTTTTGGCATCAGTTTCCAGGCTCATTGAACCAAACTATTCAACATCTTGCCTGTTCTATTTACACCTATGTAGAATTGTTATTCAAAAATGAACCAAATTGAACAGCTTAGTCTATTCTGAAAAGTGCCTGGTGCAGCTGACATCTGTCTTCTACAGTGAAGGGAGATGTAGTTTAATTCAAAGGACTATTCACAAAGAGAAAGGGAGGATTGTTTACCTGATGGCATGCTGCATCCCACATAGTAAATGCATAAGATTAAGTTTCAGGTCACATGGAGCATTGTCTCACCAAATGCAAACTGTCGCTTGCAGTGATATTTAGAAAAATACTGGGAGTAAATCCAACTCAAAATATACTCCTTTCTCTGTCAGCTTACATGAAATGAAAATGTGAAATCTCCAGTTTATTGCTAGTGAGATCTGGGTCCATAATGCAAAAAAAAAGTACTTCAGCACAAATTGACAATTTAGGCCCACTTGAGCACTGAAGCAATTAAAAAGGAATGTTCCAGGTTTTCTGAAGCATAATCACCCCAGATCCTCACCCTATAAATGCACAATTCTGTGGTAATTAGAATAGGTGAGGGCAGTAGATAAAGGAGTATTTAAAACAAAAAAATTCTCCCCATCTCTCTCTTCCATTTATTCTTTTGGACTCTGGTATCTATTAACAAAAAAAGCAAGATTTGCATTTATACAGCAGCTTTCACAACTTCACCACCTCTCAAAGTGCTTTACAGCCAATTTAGTGTTTCATCAGTGTAGCCACTGTTATAATGTAGGAAACATGGCAGCCAATTTATGCACAGCAATCTCCCACAAACACCAATGATAATCTATATCAGTGATGTTGGTTGAGGGATAAATATTGGCCAGGACTCCCCAGAGAACTCCCTACCCTTCTTTCAAATAGTGCTGTCGGATTCTGTTATGTCTCATCTGAAAGACAGCAACTCTGACAGTGCAACAGTATTCACTGCTTCGCTCCAATGGGCCATTGCTTCCTTTTGGCATTACATCATTGGAAGAAATCTCTAGCATTTGTGTGCGCTTACAAATGTTGTGACCTGTATATCTGATCGGCCCAATTCTGTTCAGCAACATAACAGTCAAGAGTGAGTGTACAAAAACAAACAATTATAAAACTAGAATTAAAACTGCCCCAAAATTCCCTGGTCTAGTGAGCCAATCTAATTGCACTTTTTATAAGGGCTTAA
Organism: Cetorhinus maximus; assembly: GCF_964194155.1. NCBI lineage: Eukaryota > Metazoa > Chordata > Chondrichthyes > Lamniformes > Cetorhinidae > Cetorhinus > Cetorhinus maximus. Next base: position 41,808,985 of record NC_135898.1, read on the forward strand.
TGTCACCGTCGATGAATGATCAGAAACATTCCACAGCTTTCAAAATAACCGGTTCTCCACAGCAATTCCATAAAGCAGCTATACCATAATGCAATCTGCAGGTTTTAATCACGGAACAGTTATGCGATCAGCGGCATCTGGCTGAACTGGGTTAACGCATTCCAAAAATTGTAAATCAGAACCATCAACTACTAATCCTTATTCAATTATGTGTAACAGCCCTACTGCTAATCGCATTAAAGAGAGCTCCAGCCCTGCACTGCCTCAGTAATATTCAACAATCACACTCTAATTTTGCACGGTCAAACCATCACAATTCATTTGGAAATGATGGAGCTGTTGCACAAGGTACAGCCCTTAGGCTGCTAGATACTTGGACCAGGCTACTGAGGCACTCAAACATTGAAGGAATATCAGGTCAAATAGTTCTAGTGGCCTGTGCGAATCTTGTTTTTCCCCAACCATATTTCTTTGGCAAAAGCAAGATATTGTGGATGTTGGATGGTGACCTTACATCACAATGAAAGGTCGCTGACCTGGAACATGAACTCTGGTTCTCTCTCTCCGCAGATGCTGCCAGGCCTGCTGAGTATTTCCAGTATTTTCTGATTATCATTAGTCCCTGTGGCACTGTGCACTGCGGGTAAAGAGTTTTGCCCCAAGATTATGAATAAGGTAAAGAAAAAGGAAAAGAATAAAAAGACAGGCTTGCATTTATACAGCATCTTTGATGACCTCAGGGTACTCCAAACCACTTTACAGCCAATTGAGTAATTTTAAAGTATATCACAATTGGAATGTAGGAACTGCAGCAGCCAATATGCGCACATTGCAAGCTCCCACAAATAGTAATGTAATGATGACCTCAATCTATCTTAATAATATCGGTTGAGGGATAAATATTGACCTGGACACTGGGAGAACTTCCTGGATTTTCCTCAGAATATTGCCGTGGAATCTTTTACATCCATGTGAGAGGGTGGACATCAGTTTAACGTCTCATCTGAAAGTTGGTACCTATAACAGTGCAGGACTCCCTCAGTACTGAAGTGCCAGCCTAGATTATGTGCTCAAGAATCTAGAGCAGGACTTGAACCCACAACTTTCCGACTCAGAAGCAAGAATGCCACCAGTGATCCTTTGCATTACTCATAATTTTACCTCCTGGTGTCACTGCATGACGGAAGCATTTACCAAGAATGGGAACAAGGAAAGAGAGGGTTGAAAAACTAGAAGAGACACAGAGAAGGAAGGAGGAAGGGTCACAGAGAGGAGTAGGAAGGAATTGGGGTGTGAAGGAAAAACAAAAGAGCAGTCCTGAACAGCCAACTTATTTGATACTCATGCCATGGAGTGGTTGAATGTGATTACCTACAGAACAAGTACTTGAACTGAGCTGTGCTATTATGGAAAAGTCCTGAGGAAAGGCTAACATTTCCCAATGCAATGGAGGCAAAATTAGCAGGCATGTCACCTCATGTCACTTGCTCATCATCTGTGCAGAGCATATCATCATTTGGGTTATTAGTGCACCAAAAAGGGTATAGCTCAGACACTGTGGCTAAAGAAACAATACATCATTGTCAGACATTTGGAATGGTTGGTAAGTGAAAAATAGATTTTATTCCACAAAAAGAGAAAGATCTCATTTGTTCGTTATTACAATATCCTTCACAAATTCACTTGTATGGCCTCTGCTCTTTAGCCCATCTCAACCACAACTCCATTTATCATCCCGATTCACACATTCCAGTTGTCTTATCCTGTGATGTCTCTCCAAGCTGCAGTGTAGCTGATGACCACAGCAACCTACTTAGAAAGGAATAATAACCTACAGCATTCCTGGTCATTGTCAAAACAACAGAGGCTCCTTTTCTCCCTCAGTTGCCTCCAAAATACACAAGTTTTTCCTTCTATGAAAACACTGTCACATTAATCAGCAGAATGTAGTTAGAACCTTCCATTTGTGACTTAGAGGCATAGCCCAGGTACAGTTTTTACAGTATCAGAGCACAGTGTTTTTGCACTTAACTGAAGGAGTTATATGAACATTGTGATGACAAGGACAAGGCAGAGGCTAGGTATAGTACTCAGCAACAACTGCTCATCTCCTGACCTCTCAATGCCCCTCTATTATCTATGAGGGTCAAGTCAGAAGTGTGGTGACATATTCTGGGTTCATGCTGGTGCAAAAAATAGTCAAGAAGTTCAATACCACGCAGGACAGAGCTGTTTGCCTGAATGGCACCACTGCCATTGAATTTAATCACCTGCATTAGCAGCACACTTTGGCTGTAATTTGTACCATCTGCAGGAGGCACTACTGAAACTCACCAAATTTATTTCCAGGACACTCCCTCCTCCATAACATTGTATTGCACCAACATGAAGGGCAAAAGCATTCATGCCATAGGAACACTAACACCTTCAGGTGCCCCTCCAAGTCAAACACTTAGATTTATCCTGACTTAGATGTACAGTATCACCATATCTGCATCGTTGCTGCATCAAAATTCTGAAATTCCCTCCCCAACATCATAGTTGGAGCACATCATCATTAGGGTTACAGCAGTCTAAGAGCATGTCACCACCTTCTTGATTAGGAAATAAATGTGGCTTTGCCTTCCTCTCCCACATTTGGGAACAAAATTAATGTATACATACAGTGCTTCATTTTGCTCTGTGTCAAAAGTTTCAATCTTGTGCACATTATCGTGAAGCAGAAATGCTTTCTCAGAGAGAACTAAGGAAAATTGAAGGATGGGTCAGCCCAGGCAATTCATACATCCCTAGCGGTCATCTCAAAATTGCTGCTGACTCAAGTTCACGAGTGGGTTACCTGATTTCTTTTTTGTTCAGTAATGATGGGGTTCACATTAGGACAGGTGACCAAAAGCTTGGTCAGAGAGGTAGGTCTTAAGGAGCACCTTAAAGGAGGAGAAAGAGGTGGAAAGTTTCAGGGAGGGAATTCTAGAGCTTTGGGTCAAGGCTGCCGAAAGTACGGCCAACAACGGTAGAGCAATGAAAATATTCCGCATGGGATTCCGCATGGGAACAAATTATAGAGATAGGGAAGGCAAGGTCATGGAGGAATTTGAAAACAAGGATGAAAATTTTCATCAAATTTGGACCAGGAGCCACGTTGTGGGGGGGGGGGGGGTCTAACTTCAACATTATACTGTAGGGGAACTTATAGAAATTAACTTGCACCCATTCACCCAAGTATTCATGCAAAGCCAACAACAGTTTGGCACATTGAATTCCGAAGGATTAATGGTCCCTATTCTCCACTTAACTTTCAGTTATTATCAAAGCAATAATAAATGGGAGAATAGTTAGGTGGTTTTAAGACACCATGGTAAATAGAACCATAGTAATTGTTATGGTGGTTCATGAACGTTTTATTCAAGTTACGATATTACCACCAATATTAGCATGAAGTAATGATATGAGAGAGTTTCTCGACCCCAAACCCGAGAGCCAGGACTTTTATTTTGTGTCATCAACTTGAAGGATATCATTACTAGGGAGCAACCACTTTTCTACTGTTGATATCCTTACCAACATCACGTAACGCTCCCAACTCAGGCATGTTGAGGAATATTTGCAGAGTAAAACTCCACGGGGTCAATGTTAACCCTGGGTGAATATCAGACAAGTGGCCTGATTCAACCGCCTACCCAATGTTCTCAATGTGAAGTCTGAGCTGTTTTGAGGGCAGCGTCTCATCGTTAGCTTACAACCAGCGGAGCTGCCAGCACTTGCAGGAATCTCAGCGGTTGGAGGGGAACTCAATGGCTGCAACATTGAACCAAGCTGGAAGCTTTATCTCCAGGGGAGTTGAAGGCAATCAGGGGTGAGGGGAATGGAGGTGGACACAGGGAAGGGGCAGATGACAGAATCAGGGCAACAGTGAGCTGGAGAACCTTGCTGGGACCAGCAGGACACTTGTTAAGGAAAACAGCATCTTGAATTTTTCTAAGTAGTCCACAGCAGTCCCTTTAAAGGGACCATTGGTTAAGCACGATCAGCTCTCTGGCACCTCAAAGTGGCACTAAGGTCCTATGCATGTCATCAACTCTGAAGCATATTATACATTGGCTCCAACCTGAAAGAGAGAGGCAGCTGTGAAAGCCCCAACAAAAATGGTGATGTGGGGCCATGGGGCTTGGGTGGGAATGCGCCAGACAAGGAGCAGTTAAGGGATATAATGCCACATTTAGCTGTTACTGCCTCCCACTATGTAGAGGACATGAAAATTGGCTGCAATCTCCATTTCCAGCAACGTCTTTTACCACAGTCTCAGAAAATGAATGTTCTACTTCCCACTTTAACCATCCCTGAAATAGCCAACCCAATGGTGGATTTTGTGCCGTGTACTCACTTCCAGTTGGAACTTGCTTTAAACCATCCAAACTTTGTTCATGTAGAATCTTTACAGTCAGCACACAGAGATCCTCAACCCATCAGATTGGACAGGGTTCAAACCAATTCGCAGAAGTGAAAGTCTGGTGCTTTGTCTCACAGTTCCAGTCAGCCCTTCACAATCTCAGAATTTGGATTTTCAGCTGTGTCTTTTGTTATGTTAATAAAGCCATTCTAGAGACTGTTCAAGAACTGGGTCCATTGAAAAAAAATCCACGGATTCAGTGAAATGTTGGCCAAGAAGATGTGTATTTGACAAAGTTTATGAAAATTAGTCAAAAATTGAAATATGATAAGCATCTTAATACTGCTGGTTTCAGCATTTACATAGTTTCTTTCACTTGTCCCAGGAGCAAATATGATCATTTGAACTGAAAGTAGAATTTCGGCATCCAGAGTGTAGATTTAGGGAACCCAGAAGTCAGGGCTTCCCCACTCGCCATGATTTTAAATATCCTCTACCGGTTCTCTGCCCAGAAGCCACGCCTTTTTGACAGGCTTGGTTTCCAGTTAGGGAGAGAGCATTTTAGTGGAGGCTACAGGACAAACTAGGTCCATGCTTTCGAGGGCTGAGGAGTGGAGAAGGAGGTGAATCAGAACACAATCCTGGGGAACATGAGAACATAAGAATTAGGAGAAGGGTTGGCCACTTGGCACTTCAAGCCTGCTCCGCCAATCAATAGTGGCCTTAACTCCACTTTTCTGCTGCCCCCACAGCCCTCTTGTAGTTCAAAGATTAGTCTAAGTCAGCCTTAAATATATTCAATGACCCAGAAGGAGGGGTTGGTTCCAAAATTGGGGCGGGGTGGGGGTGGCGAGGGGAACAGTCCTCAGGGTTGGACTGATGCTGGGATTCTGGCATTCTAGGGAAAGTGGTCAGATCCCAAAGCCCAGGGAAATATCTCCTTGGGAGGGGGGTGGGCGGGGGACGGAACGGGGAACGTGATGGGGATGGAGATCGGAGGCCTTGTGGGAAAGGTTAGGAGGAGTTTAGGACTGTGGAAATGCCCGATTGTGGGGGTTTACAGTCCTCGCCTCAGTTTAGCTGCCAGCTTTACCGAGGCTCAGGAACCTGGCTGCTCACAGTTAAATTTCAAATGACGAACAACAGCGAGGCTAGATGCCTCATTATAATATTTAAGATGCCAACCTACCTCCTTGGTTGGTCAACCACCCGTGTCCCATGTCAGTTAAAACTGGAAGCAGCTGGGTTGGAGGCTCATTTGAGTTGGGATTCAAGTTTTTAACACTTTAACCTCCCACCCAAAGTTAAATTTCCTCCACAATCACTGCACAAAGATATTATAATACTGACACTGCTGATATGCTACTTTTACTGGAGTTTTGCAACGTCAAAAACACCAAGTTAGAGAGAATTTCATCAAAATCATAATTCGGTTTAATTTAAACATTCGCTTGGAGAAAGATACAGTATTGTATTCTATTACACAGTTTACGCAATATCTTTACATTGTGCAAATTACTTGGTGGCAGTTTCCATAACCAGACCAAGTCCCTTATGACCTGAAACCTGTGCTTCTACTCTCTCGGTCAATGTAGCCAATGTCTAACAATTAGCCCCAATAAGAATTAATTGCTTGCTGGGAAGTATATGGGATCCTAATCAGTTCTCCTGTGCTCCAGTCGACAAAACAGTACCATTCCATTAAGGCACTTTATACAGGATAAACTAGGGTCCTGGATTTATTTATAAGCAAAATGATATAAAGAAGCAAAAAAGACATGATCCAATACTAAATGACACCTGGATGACAGAACTAGAAACATGAGATGATTCTCTTTTCAGAAGGTGGTTGCTTTATTCAATCTTGGAATGTAATAAACAAAGCTTCTCTCCCCCTTTGAATGTGAAAGAACTTGTATTGATATTGCACATTTCACAACTTCAGAACACCCCAAGGTGCTTTATAGCTTTCTACTATTGTAATTCAGGAAACATGACAGCCAATTTGCATGTTGTAAATCCCTATAAACAGTAATGGCCAGATAATCCGATTTAGATTTTGGTTGGCCAGAACACTGGGAGAACTGCCCTATTATTCTGCAAACAGTGCCTGGTATCTCTTACATTCACCCGAGAGGGCTTATGGGGCCTCAATTTAACATCTTATGAGATGAAGGTATAATAATTTTCATAATATTTTTTCTGGTTTAGTGTAAAGTAGGTTTATGGGGGATTGTGTTGTTCTGTCTGTGTGTATGATTTAGTCATATCTTGTAGCCAAGCAGACTTCAAATTGAAGTATCAAAAGAAGTAAGGTGTGGAAGTGTCTTTAATATGTTAATGAGTAAACATGGTTGGGGTCTTAGCATGTAAGCTGTAAAGGGAATTTGCATTTGTAGATAGATGAAGAGGGATTTAGTTTTCAAAGGGATCTCCGTCTGTTTACAAACGAGCAAGCTGAGGAATGTGTTTACTTTTCTCAAGGGTTATTGACAATATATAGTGGCAACATGAAAAGATTTATATTATGAGAAAGATGAAGTTCCAAAGACATATAGACAATGGAATTTACACATTAAAAGGGAGAAAAATGTATAAAGGAGAATGAGGCTATGTGTCAGGGAAGGTATTGTAAGATCTAACCGAAGTGTGAGAAGCCTCCAGTATTTGTGCATTAAGCCTACAGTCTACAGAAACTGAAGCTGAGAACAGTAACTTTGAATTCCACTGTCCAGTCTATTGTGTTAACTTGCTGGGTCTGTTTAAAATCTTTTATTTTAAACCGTTGCCTTAACAGGAGTGTAACTGGAAGCCAGGTTAATTAGAGGTTTTAGGACTTATTATAGTGGTAATTTGCAGACCTATGTATGTGCTTGAAATCTTTTCTTTTGCTAATAAATGTTTAGTTTAGTTTTTTTTAAATCACTGAAGTCTTAGTGGACTTATTACTTCTGAATTCAGGGCACGCATCTCGAAACAAATACAAATTGCAAAACCATTGTGATAGTGCGATCAAGTTTTCCTCGTGGATATGATCCGCCTGGCACACATCATCTGCCGTGTCATACCACTTAAAAGATCTTAAAAGACAGCACCTACAACAGTGCAGCACACCCTCAGCACTCTACAGAAATGCCAGTCTAGATTTTGTGCACAAGATTTTGGAGTGGGGCTTAAACCCTCAACCTTCTGACTCAGAGATGAGTGCTGCCAACTAAAACAAGATTTGCAATCACAAGTTGAAAGCTTCTGGGCTAAGTGTTCTTTGTGGGATAAGTGACCTCCCTGTATCACACAGGTTTCTGATCTTTCTTATCAGAACTAAAGTATAGGAGACAGACTGGCACGCTTAGCTAATGGAGCTTTGATAGAAATCCAATTTGTTACGCAATTAGACAAACAGAAATGTTAGCAGCCCCCACACCTTGCTGGGCAAAGGGATGATGGTTTATATCTGCTTCTTTCCCCATCAAAATGCCCTGCCAGTTTTGACACTTGACAATAATCAGAAACTGTGTTTTGATCTGACAAAAGGCTGTATTTATTAGCATTTTAACATGCTGTTCTCACCATCAAAGTGGATCGCTTTGCCACCCAATTCACAGGAAGAAAACCCGCCTGGTTCTCTCAGATGCAGTATCTCCCGATTGTGTGGGTTTGCTGGAAATAAAGTAACTTCCATTTCAAGCCTCAGCTTTTTGAAATGATGTAACATTAAATACAAACATTACAAATTCAGGTATGCGTAGATAATCTCTCCGGTTCAGTGGTGCCTATCGCTTGCATATGAGTGAGTGTTTTACTATTACTTGTAATAGTGTAACCCTGGGAGGGACTGTAAGGAAAAGGTTAATCCTAAAGCATGCTGATGATGATATATTCCATTGATTTCTCCTCTCTTTTGCCTTTGCCTGTGAAGTCAGAAAGAAGAAGCCAATTTGAATGCAGTGTCCACTGTACTATTGAATTAGGATTGGCCTGGAAGCATCAGTCAGTTTAGTCATCTATAAACCTAATTAAAAATGTTCCAGTGCATACTGACACTTATATTTCAGAGAACTTTGAATAGTTGACAACAAATTCTGCAGGAAGAAACATCCCTTTTAGAAACAGGAGATTGGTATGGAAATGGTATAATCTTACAATTAGGAGTTTCACCTTGCAGAATAGAAATTAAGGGCCGGATTTTGACGACCAAGGTGGGAAACTCTGGCCCACCCCAGTAAAAAGTGCCCCAAGTTGAGCGATTTTCTCTGCCGGGAATGGGGAAAAAGGTGTGGAATGGAGCCAGGCTCACTGACTCAGGAAACAGAGCATAGGTGGCCATAGGGGTGGGCAAGTGCCAAGGTGAGCTGCTCAGAAGGCCCGCGTCATTTCTCTGGGATTTGGTCACAGTTATTTTAGAAGAAGATTTTAGACCCTCACCCCTCACTCACTGCACGCATCCCCCCACCCCCCCCCCCCACCATGTCCTCTCATACACTCCATGCCAAATCATGCACCCCAACTATCCCCCATAGCCCGTCATAACTCCCATGCTAACTCCATAGCCACTCACTCAATATCCACCATGTGCAGACCTCAGGAGCCAAGTGGAGATGAAATAAAATAAACTTCTAAAAATCTAATGCAGCTCTCACTATACAGACTTGATACTCTTTCGAGTTATCAACAGTCACAGATTGCAACTCTTTTCAAGTACAATCACAGTTCTTGGTTTCCGGGAGTGGGACATGAAGCCACAACCCTCTGATTCAAAGGCGAGGGTGCTATGAACTGAGCCACAGCTGACACCTCCTATACAGACTTGATACTCTTTCGAGTTATCAACAGTCACAGATTGCAACTCTTTTGAGTACAATCACAGTTCTTGGTTTCCAGGAGTGGGACATGAACCCACAGCCCTCTGATTCAAAGGCGAGGGTGCTATGAACTGAGCCACAGCTGACACCATAGTGAACAAAAACTCCCATTCATGAAAGCATCAAAGCTTTTAACTCTCAAGTAGTTAATCTCTTACTGAAAATAAACCACTGATATGGTTAATCCTTTAATAGGCTTTTTGAGCTGTCAATCAACTGAACTCTGCACCCCTGCTGAGATAATTGTAGCATCTGAACTTCACCCAAGCACTCAAGAGTGAATAACCATTAGGTAAATATCAACAAAGAACTCTATTGAAACTGCTCAAAGAGATCTTATACCAGCTGCACCAAAGCAGTTCAGCAGAGATTTTTTTGTAAACAATCATTGACATCCAGGTTTTTTTTACAGTTTAAAGAGCAAGGGGTTTAAAAACCTTGCTCCACCCCCTTTCCCCTACCAGCAAAAATCGGATCTGTCGGAAATGGGGGCAGGACTTCCATCCTGTTCCCGCCTGCCATTTTTAAAGGTATGCAGACCCTTCCTGACTGCGAAAATCAAGCACTAATTTTTTTTTATTTGTTCATGGGTGTAAGTATCACTGGCAAGACCACATCTGCTGCTCATCCTTAATTGCCCTTGAGAAGATGGTGGTGAGCCACCTTCTTAAAGTGCTGCAGTCCATCTAGTATAGCGACACCCACAGTGGTGTTAGGAAAGAAGTTCTAGGATTTTGAACCAGCGACAGTGAAGGAATGGCAATGGAGTTCCAAGCCAGGAGAGTGTGTGGTGTGGAGGGGAACTTGAAGATGATGTTCTTCTAATGCATCTACTGCAGAGGTCACAGGATCCAACGCTGTTGAAGGAGGCTTGGTGAATTGCTGCAGTGCATCTTACATATGGTACACACTGCTGCCAGTATGCACTGGTGATGGAGTGTGTGAATGTTTAAGGTGGTGGATAGGGTGCCAATCAAGGTGGCTTTGCCCCGGATGGTGTCAAGCTTCTTGAGTGTTGGAGCTGCACTCATCCAGGCAAGAGACGTGTGCCTTGCGGATGGTGGACTAGCTTTGAGGAGTCAGAAGGTGAGGTACTTGCCTCAGAATTCCCAGCCTCTGACCTGCTCCTGTAGCCATAGTATTTATATGGATAGTCCAGTTCAGTTTCTGGTCAATAGTAAGCCTCCAGGATGTTGATTGTGGGGGATTCAGTGATGGTGATGCCACTGAGTATCAGGGGCAGATGATTAGCTTCTGTCTTGCTGGAGATGGTCATTCTCCAGTACTGGCACAAATGTTACTTGCCACTTATCAATCTAAGCTTAAATGCGGTCTATGGACAGAATTTTATGATTCTCCACTGGCAGGTTTGCGGGGTTGGCGGTGGGAGGGCTGTAAAAATTCCACAGGTGGCACTCCCACCCACCCCAACCTATCTGCAAATTACTAGGGCAGATGCCAGTCTGCCCTCGACCTTCCTTGGACCGAAGCAGCGAAGAAACAATGGCTGGTCGCCCTATTGCAGGACGGTGGCCATTAATGAAACACTATGCCATTGCTTATTGGGAATTGTGGCCAAGTATAGCTATCACGGTCGCCTTGTTCTACAAGATATCATATGGAGGTAAAAAGGCAGCAAAAGACAAATCCTCCAGTCAAGGACATTGATACCACTACTGAGGTACATGGACTTGTGCTTAGAATCATGTGAACCACCGCTGAATGAAATGGGTTACAGAAGAATGACCATCATCTGGAAGCAAACTGTGTGTTTTGTTCAAGCTTGTACAATGTTTATGAAATTATAGAAATTATAGCTTTGGAAATACAAAAAAAAAATTTGAGGGGTTCAGGGCCGGGCAACATGTCACCCTGCTTGGGCCTCAAGCAGGAAAGGTGCAGGGATTGTGGGGGAGAACTATGTGAACAGTTCCCTTTCCACATTGGGATCCCCCCACCCCCGCAACCCCCGGATGCTCCCTCCCCATGGCCTCTCCATTAAGACCCCCACCCCTCTCTCCCCACCTCCCCAGGCCTTACTTCCCATCTGGCTGAGAGACCCCAGCACTTAACTGGCCCTGGACTCCGGGACTTAGAATCTGAGAACTGCCTGCAGTCACAGTCTTGACCACTGTTGCCATTGGCGCTGCGAGGACAACAGAGCTTTCGGCCAATTGAATTGGTTGGCAGCTGTCTCAGGCAGGTCTTCCGCCCGAGTAAGGGGAAGAAGTCCCGCCACCAGCCAATTAACTTTCCTTGGAGTGTTAAATGGCTGCAGGACTGCCGACATTGGCAGGGATGTGTTCCCTGTCAACTCCTCGGGTGGCCAGGCAGGATACCCTGAACCTCTGCCCATATCTTGCAGCATATGGACAGGGACTGTTTCAGTATCTGAGGAGTTGCGAATGGTACTGATGTGCCATCATCATCGAACATCTCCACTTTTGACTTTATGACGGAGGGAAGTTCATTGATGAAGCTGATGAAAATGGTTGAGCTTAGGACACCAGCCTGAGGAATTCCTGCAGCAATGTTCTGGGGCTGAGATGATAGGCCTCCAACAGCCACACTGTCTTCCTTTGTGCCAGGTATGACTCCACCCTGTGAAGAGCTGTCCCCCTGATTCCAAGTGTAAAAAGAATAAAACTATTGGTGATAAAATTGGGGAGTTGGACCAATCTACAGAAAAATAACTCATTACAACTAAGGTTATTGATAAGGGATAAGCTCAATACAATTCCCTAAAAGTACGGAATTTCTATAATACAGAAATATGTTGATTGTGAGGCAAGGGCGGCAGAAAAAGGTAAGTCGATAAGTTCTGATTGACCTGTAACAATCTGATCAATCCTGGAGTGGTGACACACTAAAATTCTTAACCAAACCTGCAAAGTTTGTCATAACTGCTTTTAAGCGCATTTTCAAGTACTGTATACTTAATAAACCTGTGCCACCTGAAACTCAATGATTACAAATCCTTTGAATGGAGGAGTGGCAAACATATACTCTCGAACAGGAACAATAACTACCCTCATGGGCTCGACTGGATATTCACGTCTTTCATACTTGTCCTTTTTGAATCCCTTGAAAGGCAAACTGAGCAACATTTGGTGAGATGAGGCTTGATACAAATCAATAAGGTGATCAATTTTATAGCTTGGTACAACAAGACCAAGAAAAGCAGCTATGATCCGACCCCATTAACTCAATCTGTGCAATTTACCTATGTGTAATAATAAAAATTGAAGATGACATCACTCCACATCAATAAATCATCTTGACTTAAACATGATGCCTTCTAACTATTCATTGGTATTTTTAATTTCTTAACCTCCACAATAGCTCTCCTTATTTTCTCTTCAACTAAACTGACTGCAGCACTACTGTGTCTAGAAGCTATAGCACTGTCCTTTGCCACCCTAGTGCCCATAATGCCACTAACACAAGAAATAAGGGAATATAGGTCTATGTTAATTGAGCTGCACGGTAATGCATTCTTACCATAGTCAGTTTCAATGTATGTATTACAAAAAAAAATCACTATAACCAGCACTGCAGTGTCTCGATCTGCCTGTGTGTCTAGTACTCATCCTTAGTTTGCTGCCTGGATTCTATTAACCCTTTCCTAGCCTAAATATTTAATATGACCTAACTACTCTTGTGGCCATAATCATCACCATATTCCAACATCCCCCACTGGTTTTTTGTTTTAATCATTTCTCTGAAACAATTCTCATAATTCCTTTCCTATTTTGTTCTATTGTGTTACCTAACTCTGCTGAATTGACTTTTGGGCAGGACTTTTGGGCGCTATCAAGGTTGGGAACAGAGGCAAACAGTGACCGAAAATACTGGTATCAGCCATTTTTGCTAAGGGCTAACCATCCCCATTAGGGTAAGAGGCTCTTTTAGGACATTTAAAGGAGGCTGGCTGGGATTTTCCAGTCAGCCTGCAGTTTCCCACCATGAGGGGGCACAGTTTAACTGCCTGGAGGTGGGCAGCCAGTAGCAGGCAGGGGTGTCAGCACACCAGGCAAGCCTGCAGGCCCCTCCTGCCAGCCTGGGTGTGGGTGCAAGAAAAGGTTGCCCTGTAAAGGGATTGCCGCTCCGCCACCCAATCCCAACACATTGGCTGATTTTTAAAAAAAATAAAACTTTTTATGTCTTCATGTTGAATCACCCTTTCACTTCATCTTACTTAGCCTTTGCTGTATCCTGCTGCTTCTTCCCAGCTGGCAGGCCTTTGATTAGCTCTCCAGCTTCAAGAGCATGCCTGCCACCCTTAATTGGACAGGGAACCCGTCCCCATGCCAATTAAGGAGGTTCCCTGGTCAAAAGCCCAGTAACTGGTGTCCGCCCAAAGGAGCAGGTTGGACACCCAGAGATAGTCCCAGCTCTTGTTTCCCCTCCCCTGCCAACACAAAAGCAAAAATCCAGCCATTTGCTGTAGTAACAGGATGAAAAAAATACCACAGGTGCTCACTCGTTTTTTTTTACCTCTGCTCATGTTCCTTGTATGATCCATCCCTCACTCCAACATTGGAAAAGGCAAAAAGAGACACCTGTAGCCAATTCCGAAATCCTCTGTTAAAATTCCTCTACTGCTTAGCTGCGAGGAGTCAGAAAGTCCCAGGGGGTGCCAAACCCATTAGTTTAGTTTCCAGAAAAATCAGTCTGACCTCCCATGTCAGAGTCACCCCATTTTCCAAAAAATAGGTCCAACACCTTCTTGACAGACTGTAAAGGGTTCACCACCCCTTCTGGAATCCTGTTCCACAGGTCAATCATCTTCTGAGAGAAGTAAAGCTCCTGGATGTCCAGCCTCCCTGATTTCTCAATTTATACGGTGGCTGTGATTCTACTCGACCCCAAACACACTATATACTTTAATAAGTTTGAATAGCTGGATCAGATCCTAAGTCTACAACTCTCCCCCAAATACAAATCCAAGGCATTAAGCCTATTTCCATAGGTCAACTGGTCTTGGCCATTGACCTACAGCTAAATTCTTCTTCCTCATGGAATCTTAGAATGGTTACAGCACAGAAGGGAGTCATTCAGCAGGTTGAAACCATGCTGGCTCTTTGCAAGAGCAACTTAACAAGTCCCACTCCACTGCCCTTTGCCCGTAGCCCTGTGATTTTTGTCTCTTCAGCATTTGTCCAATTCCTTATTGAAAGCCATGATTGAATCCTGGGGTCGTGGAACCAAAACTGTGCACAATACCCCAAATGATGTTTTATTTAAAAAAAAATTACTGCCCATTGCTGTGGCCCTGTTCTTCACTAAATAATCTGGGCAATATAGCTCCAGACCCTATTCTGGTCACAGCCTCCCTGACACTGCACTTTAACTTTAAGGGAGTGTGATTGATCACTCTTAGGCTATTCTGCCTCCCAGTTACCTTCAACCCACACACACTCATGCTCTTTTTTTGTACTTGCATGCCATGCCCCGTGCACATAACTTGCCATGTATATATATTGAAAGCAGTTTGCTAATCTTGGGTCAACTTCCCATCTCTCCAGATCTATTTTTCTCTTACAAATTCCTTGTTCTAACACACAACTCAGTGTCATCAGCAAATGTAAATACTGCACTGTCTATGATTGCTCCAGTTGGAATGAGCATAATAAAGAGAAAGGAACCTAACATCAAACCCTGAGGGATCTCATTTGAGACTGTAGCCCATTGGGAAGCTGCTTCACTCAAAACCACTTGTTATTTATGGTTCTTTAACCAATTTGTCATTTCACCCTTCATTGGGCTTCATTTTCATGCATAATCCCTCATGAGGAATTTCATTAGATGACATCTACTCGCTCTCTCTCCCCGATCATTGATATGTCTCTGTTATCCAAATATCAAATTACTTTGTCCTGGATTATTATGTCTAAAAGTTTCCAACAAGAGGCTGACTGCCCTGAAGTTACTGGGTTGATCTCTTTTTTTAAGCAGGAGCGTAACATTTGTAATCCTCCAGTCCTCTGGCACCACCTCCATTTCCAAGGAGGATTGGAACATTATGACCAGTAGCTCTGCCATTCCCACCCTTACTTTCCTCAGTTACCTAGGGTGAATCCCATACTGTTGTAATGGCAGCATCCTCTTCTCTAGTGAAGACATATAAAGTACTCATTTTGTACCCAGCCCTATCCTCTACTTCCATAAGATGATTTCATTTTTGGTCTCTAATTGGCCCCACCTCCCTTTCACTACCTATAGATTTATAAAAGACTTATACATTAGCCACTAATCTAGTCTCATGCTCTCCCTTTGTTCCATCTTATTCCCTTTTTTAGACCTCCTCTGTAACTTCTGCATTCAACTTGGTTCTCTACTATGTTATGAACCTTATATTTGTCATATGAACCTTTTTTTGTTTCATTTTAATCTCTGTAATCTTTTGTCATGGGAGCTCTAAATTTGGCTGCACTTCCTTTCCCCCTCATAGGAATGTGTGCACCCTGTATCCAAACCATCTCCTCCTTTAAGGCCTCTCATTGTTCAATTACTATTTTGCCTGTGAATTTTGGATTTCAATCCACATCATCCTTTTTTAGCTCACTGATATTAGCCCTCCTCCATTTAAGTATTTTTGTACTTGATTGCTTATCTTTTATCATAACTATTTTAAATCCAATGATATTATGATTACTGTTCCTCAAATACACCCCTACAGAAACATAATCTAATTTCTCCACTTCATTCCTCAGAGCTCAATCCAGCACTGCTAACTTCCTCACTGGGCTGGAGACACACTTTTCTTGTTTCTCTTGTTTTTTTGCATTTATTTCAGAATTCCTCCTCCTCTTTGTCCTTTGCACTGTTACTATCCCGATCCATAGTGGGATATTGAAGTCCCCTATTATCACGATGCTATTCTTCTTAAATCTTTCTGTTATTAGCTTTCACATTTGCTTCTCTATCTCTTTCCTACTGTGCTATCTATAATATATACCCAATAGCATAGTAACTCCTCTTCCTTAATTCAAATGAAATAGTATTTGACCCCTCAGTTACATCATTCCTTACCACTATGACAGTAGTTTATTTGTTAACTGCTATCTGATATCTACTAGCTAGGTAGCCATGTGTCCTAGTCAGTGACCACAGACTTGGAGATCCTGCACAGGATCCAGTGCACGAGCTTCTCCTTTGGGAAGCTGCTGAGATCGGGCTTCACTAACCATCACCTTTGAACGGACACAAAGGTTGCAGACTACAAGGCAGTCCTCCTCCTGATACTCCTTTATGGCTGTGAAAACTGGGTGATGTATTGCTGACACCTGAGAAAGCTCAAAACATTTCATCAGCGCTGCCTAGGGAAGATCCTAAGGGTCACCTGGATGGATCGCTCTATAAATATGAGCATCCTCCAGGAAGCAGGCGTCCTGAGCATAGAGGCAACTATTCTCACGCAGCAACTGCACTGGACAGACCACTGCAGCAGAATGTCGAACACTCACCTTCTGAAGTGTGCTCTCTACTCCCAGCTCGTGACCGGTCAAAGGTCACAGAGCGGCCAGGAGAAACGTTTCGAAGGTAACCTGAAAGTTTACTCGAAGAAGATTGGCTTGGGCCTCAACAGCTGGGAAGAGAGCGCACTGGACCACTCACAATGGCAAGCCCTGCTTCACCGAGGCATAGCTGGTTTTGAAGCAGTCACCACTAGAGCAAGGAGAAAGCTCAAGAAGGTGTGCAATACCTCATGGGCCATGACCAACTGACTGACTAATGACTGACTGCCAATGTGAAATGTGGATCCTGGATTTTTTTCCCCTCTTAATGCTGTTTCTCTATTTGCCTTTAACTTTCCCTTTTCCACCTCTTTTATCATGCGCTGACTTCATACTCACTGCTTACAACCTCTCTTTTTTTTCCCTTTCCTTTTCTCCCTCTCTCTCCTCTAGGACTCCTCACTCTGAGGGGCTGCCATATTATTTGATTACTACTGCCACCACACTCCCTCCCTCCCTCTTTTTCTTCCTTCCCTATCTTTCCTGAATACCTAATAGCCAAGAATATTAAGTTCCTAATCCTCCTTTTCTAGAGCCAGGTCTTTGTCATTGCCACTACATCATGGTCCCATGTGGTAACCTGTGTCTGCAGTTCATCAACCTTATTTATAAAGCTATGTGCATCTACGCATATGCATTCCAAACCAATCTTAGACTGCCTCACATTAGCACCCTACCTGATCCCTCCAATTTCTGAACTAGTCTTTATTTATTTTTATTCATTTTCACGGATGTGGGCATCACTGGAGAGACCGGTGTTTATCTCTCATCCCTAACTTTTCTTCAGAAAGTGGTGGCGAGCCAACTTCTTGGCAACGGAGTGGTTTATAGTGCCATTCGAGAGGGCAGTCAAAAGCCAACCACACTTCTGTAGGCCTGAAGTCACATAGCCCAGAGCAGGTAAGGGCAGATTTCCTTCCTAAAGGTGAAACAGATAGGTTTTCACAACAAACTGGAAGTTACATGGTCACCATTACTGATGCCAGCTTTCTATTTAATTAAGTGAATTCAAATTCCCCAGCTGCTGTACTCATGTCTCTGAATCATTAGGCTAAACCTCTGGATTACTAGCCTAGTAACATAACTTATGCCACCATTTCCAGTAATTTGATTTGTCTCTCTCAGTCCTTCTTCATTGTTTCTCTTCCCTAATGTTTCATCCAGGTGCCCATCCCCAGCCAAATTAGTCTGGACCCTAACCAGCAATAGGTAACCTCTCTGTGAGGATAATGGTCCCTGTTCTATTGAAGTACAA
This sequence comes from Cetorhinus maximus, assembly GCF_964194155.1. Lineage (NCBI taxonomy): Eukaryota > Metazoa > Chordata > Chondrichthyes > Lamniformes > Cetorhinidae > Cetorhinus > Cetorhinus maximus. The sequence goes on from NC_135898.1 coordinate 41,827,012, forward strand.
CCTCTCCATATTGAACAGGTCCATTCCTTCTCCAGAACTGGTTGCAATGCTACAGAAATCTGAAGCCTTCCTTCCTGCACCATTTATCTAGCCACACATTAACCCATCTTATCCTATTATTCCTGCATTTACTAGCACTTGAGTAATCCACTACTGCTTTTGACATCCTGCTTTTAACTTCCTCCCTTGCACCCAAAAGCCTGACCACAGGACCTCAAACCATTTTATTTCCTGTTGGCCCCCACAGGGACCACAACTTCTCTCTGTTCCCCTTGCCCCTTAAAATGTTCTGGACTTTCTCACGGATGTCATTTACCCTGATGCCACGGAGGTAATACAGCATGCAGGACTCAGTTGAGTTAATGACTCTTTACTTAAATGCACATAGTATTTGGAACAAAATTAATTAACGGCACAATAGAGGTTAATGAGTATGATCTTATAGCCATTACGGAGACATAGTTACAAGGAGATCAAAACTGGGAACTAAATATTCAGGGGTATGTGACTTTTCAAAAATACAGGCAGGAAGGAAAGGATGGTGGGGTAGCTTTGTTAGTATGAGATGGAATAAGTATGATAGCAAGATATAGAATCCGTATGGGTGGAGGTAAGAAATAACAAGGGGAAGACGACACTGGCGGGAGTAGTCTATAGGTCCCCTAATAGTAGCTATGCTGTAGGACAGGGAATAAATCAGGAGATAATGAGGGCATGTGAAAAAGGCAGTATATTAATCATGGTGACTTTAACCTTCATGCAGATTGGGAAAACCAAATTGGCAGAGGTAGCCACGAGCAAGAATTCATAGAGTGTATTTGGGAAAGTTTCCTAGAACAATATATTATGGATCCAACCAGGAATCAGGCTATTCTGGATCTGGTAACGAGGCAGGTTTAATAAATGATCTCAGAATATAAGATCCCCTAGGAAACAGTAACCATAATATGGTGGAATTTAGCATTCAGTTTGAGAGTGAGAAACTTGGGTCAGAAACAACTGTGCTAAACTTAAATAAGGGTAATTACAAAGGAATGAGGGCAAAGTTGGCTGGAGTGAACTGGGAAAGCAGTTTAGCAGAAAAGACTGTTGATGAACAATAGCAGATGTTTAAGAAAATAGTTCATGACTCACAACAAAGATATATCCAAGTGAGAAAGAAGGATTATAGGAAGGGGATAAACCAACCATGGCTAACCAAGGAAGTTAAGGTCAGTATCAAAGTGAAAGAAAAAATATACAATGTGGCAAAGGTTAGTCGTAAGCCAGAGAATTGGGAAAGTTTTAAAAACCAATAGAAGATGACCAACAAAAAATAAAGAGAGATAGAATAAAATGTGAGGGTAAACTAGCAAATAATATAAAAACAGACAGTAAAAGCTTCTTTAAATATATAAAAAGGAAGACAGAAGCCAAAGTCAATATAGGCCCCTTAGAGAGTGAGGCTGGGGAAATAATAATGGGGAACCAGGAAATGGCAGAGGAGTTGAATAAATACTTTGCATCAGTCTTCATGGTACAAGACACTAATAGCATACCAAAAATACTAAATAATCAAGGGGCAAAAGGGGGAGGAGGAACTAAATACAATAACTATCACTAGAGAAAAAGTACTAGGGAAACTAATGGGGCTAAAGGTCGATAAGTCACCTGGACCTGATGGGTTGCATCCTAGGATATTAAAGAAATAGCTACAGAGATAGTGGATGCACTGATTGTAATCTTCCAAAGATCCTTAGATTCTGGAAAAGTCTCATAGGATTGGAGAATGGCCAATGTAACACGCTTATTCAAAAAGGGAGGGAGACAAAAATCAGGTAACTATAGGCCAGTTAACTTAACATCCGTCATTGGGAAAATGTTACAGTTTATTATAAAGGATGTAATAGCAGAGCATTCAGAAATGCATACTATAATAAAGCAGAGTCAGCATGGCTTCATGAAGGGGAAATCATGCCTGACAAATTTATTAGAATTCTTTGAGGAGGTAACAAGCAGGATAGATAAAGGGGAACCAGTAGATGTAATATATTTGGATTTCCAAAAGGCATTTGATAAGGTACCGCACATAAGGCTACTTAATAAGATGAGACCCTGGTGTTGGGGGTTGTATATTAGTATGGATAGAGGATTGGTTAACTAATAGAAGACAGAGAGTTGGGATAAGGGGGGCCTTTTCAGGTTGGCAACCTGCAACTAGTGGAGTGCCATAGGGATCAGTGCTGGGGCCACAATTATTTACAATATGTATTAACGACTTGGATGAGGGAAGTTTGCGGATGACACAAAAATAGGTGGGAAGGCAAGTGGTGAGGGTGACACAAAGAGTCTACAGAGGGATATAGACAGGTTAGGTGAGTTGGCAAAAACATGTCAGATGTAATATAATGTGTGAAAATGTGAGGTTATGCACTTTGGCAGGAAGAATAGAGGAGCTGAATATTACTTAAATGGAGAAAGGCTGAAGAAAGATGCAGCACAGAGGGATTTGGGGATCCTCGTGCATGAATCACAAAAAACTAGCATACAAGTTCAGCAGGTAATAGGGAAGGCAAATGGAATGTTGGCCTTTATTTCAAAGGTAATGGAGTATAAACATAGGGAACCCTTGCTAAAACTATACAAGGCGCTAGTTAGACCACACTTGGAATACTGTGAACAGCTTTGGTTCCCTTATCTAAGGAAAGATGTACTAGCATCGGAGACAGTCCATAGAAGGTTCACTAGGTTGATCCCGAGTATGGAGTGATTTCCTTAAGAGGAGAGGTTGAATAGGTTGGGCCTGTACTCACTGGAGTTTAAAAGAATGAGAGGTGGCCTTATTGAAACATAAAGGATTCTTAGGGGGCTTGACAGGGTAGAAGCTGAGAGGTTGTTTCCCCTTGTGGGAGAGTCTAGGATCAGAGGGTATAATCTCAGAGTAAGGCGTTGCCCATTTAAGACAGCGACGAGGAGGGGTTTCTTCTCTCAAGAGGGCAGTGAATCTGTGGAATCCTTTACCGCAAAGGGCTGTAGATGCTGGGTCACTAAAAACCTATCTCAGCCTTGAATATACTTAATCAGAAAGGGAATCAAGGGTTATGGGGAAAAGGCAGGAAAGCGGAGTTGAAGATTATCAGATCAGCCATAATCTCATTGAATGCAGGAGCACGATGGGCAAATGGCCTACTTCTGCTCCTACATCTTATGGTCTTATGGAACGTTTCAGTAATACCTGCCTGACTGCTGATTATCAATTCCCCTGTGACCACTGCATTCCTACACTTGGCTATGTGCAGACCTTTGTCCAAGGTGCCATGCTATGGACTGCACTCCTTCACTGTGCCAGTATGTTGAATGTTAAATAGCGGTTAGTGAGGATTTATGCCCTTCTTTTTCTTTGCCTCTTTTGTCTCTCTCTCTCTCTCCTTCAATCCAATCTTTTTTCCCTCTCTTTATTTCTCTTTCTATCTCTTTCTATCTCTGATTTGACATTGAATTTTCACCCTTTAATTGAACTCTGTCTCAGTTCTTCTGCTGCTTATTTTGCAAACTTTAAACATCATTGCTTAAGGAGAAACACTAATGGTTGCCTGTTTATGCAGGTCCCAATGCCCTGTTTCTCTCACTGCACCATTATCAGCTCACATTTTCAGCAATTTAGTGGGCAAAAATTTTGAGGCTGTGGGGTAAAGGGGCAAGTTGAACTAGATGCCCTGCTACAGCAAAATCTGGCCCAATGTTCACATCTGCACATTTACAGGACAACTGGTTTGTCAGATTTATAGTTCCTAAGACAGACTTCACTCTGCGCTTAGCCTGGGCTGTGGATTCTGGGGGGCTAGCTTCAGTTTCCCAGCTCAGCAGCCCTCACAGTGTCTGTCCCCTAGTCTAAGGGAGAGGAGTCTGGCATAGCTATTGGTGTATTGACTAATATCTGATTTAAAATTATTATATTGTCTAAACAAAAGAAATAGGAGCAGGAGTAGACCAGACAGCCTGTTTCACCTTCTATTAAATATGATCATGGCTGACCGTGGGCTTCAACTCCATTTTCCCGCCCACTCCCCATAATCACTTAATCCCCCGAGACACCAAAAATCTGTCTACCCCAGCCTTAAATGTATTCACTGATGGGAGCATCCACAACCCACTGGGGTAAAGAATTCCAAAGATTCACAACCCTTTGCGTGAAGAAATTCATCATCTCAGACCTAAATGATCGGCCCCTTTTCCTGAAACTGCACACATAAATGTCCACATACAAAAGGCCACTGTCTGTATATACTAACTTCTGATTTCAAATAGTCATTGATCGTACACAACTTGAATATTGCCGTAAAGAGAAACAAGTTGCTGAAGCTTTTCGTCTTGCAGTCATCAGGACAAATACAAGAAGGCCAAACTTCAAACGATCACGACAAGTTATATTACAGGAGACAAGGGTGCTGATTGGTTGGCAAGTTGACTCTGGTTGGCCAAGGTGTTGCCATGGGGAAAGCAACAGGAAACTATAGGCTCCCCAAGCTCCCAGGTAATTCAAAAATATGCAAGACTTGAACATATTCCTTTTGTTTGCAGAGAACAGGTCCCTCCATATGAATGTATGTTACTTCTGGCAAGCGTAAATGAGCCACCTTACTTTTGATTTGCAGAGATGCATGCTAAGTGGCTTAGCAAGCCAATCTGTTATAACCTGGTCAACAAGGGATGGGCAATAAATGCCAGTGACACCTTGAGAACAAATTCAAAAATAAGTTAAACAAAGTGATAGGAATAACTCACAAAGAAAACTTAGACAGAGAATAGTAACTATGGAGAAACCAGAGAAGCTGGGGTTGCTCTTGAAGCACAGAAGGTGAGCAGGAAATTTAATAGAGGCTTTCAAAATTATGAGGGGTTATTTGTAGAGTAAATAAGCAAAAGTTGTTTTCACTTGCAGGTGGGTGAGTAACCAAAGGACATAGAATTAAGAAAATTTTCAAAAGAATCAGAGGGGAAATAAAAAAATTAGTTTTTTAATAAATGCAGCATGACCTCAAATGCACCACCTGAAAGAGCGGGTAACTAATTCAATAACCACATTAAAACTTAATTTATAATGGGGAACAAAGAAATGGCTGACCAACTAAATACATACTTTGGTTCTGTCTTCACAAAGGAGGACACAAATAACACACCAGAAATGTTGGAGAACACAGGGTTTAGTGAGAGGGAGGAACTGAAAGAAATCAGTATTAGTAGGGAAATGGTGTTGGGGAAATTGATGGGATTGAAGGCCGATAAATCCCCGGGGCCTGATAATCTACATCCCAGAGTACTTAAGGAAGCGGCCCTAGAAATAGTGGATGCATTGGTGGTCATCTTCTGAGATTCTATAGACTCTGGAACAGTTCCTACAGATTGAAGGGTAGCTAATGTAACCCCACTATTTAAAAAGGGAGGCAAAGAGAAAACAGGGAATTATAGACCAGTCAGCCTGACGTCGGTAGTGGGGAAAATTCTGGGGTCCATTATAAAAGATTTAATAGCTGAGCACATGGAAAACAGTGGCAGAATCGAACAGAGTCAGCATGGATTTATGAAAGGGAAATCGTGCTTGACATATCTACTGGGATTTTTCGAGGATGTGACTAGTAGAGTTAATGAGGGGGAGCCAGTGGATGTGGTTTATTTGGACTTTCAGAAGGCTTTCGACAAAGTCCCACATAAGAGATTGGCGTGTAAAATTAAAGCGCATGGGATTGGGGGTAGCGTATTGAGATGGATAGAAAACTGGTTGGCAGACAGAAAACAAAGAGTAGGAATAAACGGGTCTTTTTCCGAATGGCAGGCAGTGACTAGTAGGGTACCGCAGGGATCAGTGCTGGGACCCCAGTTATTCACAATATATACTAATGATTTAGATGAGGGAATTAAATGTAATATCTCCAAATTTGCAGATGACACAAAGCTACGTGGGTGGGTGAGCAGTGAGGAGGATGCAGAGATGCTTCAGTGTGATTTGGACAAGCTGAGTGAGTGGGCAAATGCATGGCAGATGCAGTATAATGTGGATAAATGTGAGGTTATCCATTTTGGTAGCAAAAACAGGAAGGCAGATTATTATCTGAATGGCTATAAATTGAGAGAGGGGAATGTGCAACGAGACCTGGGTGTCCTTGTACACCTGTCGCTGAAGGTAAGCATGCAGGTGCAGCAGGCGGTAAAGAAGGCAAATGGTATGTTGGCCTTCATAGCCAGAGGATTCGAGTACAGGAACAGGGATGTCTTGCTGCAATTGTACAGGGCCTTGGGGAGACCACACCTGGAATATTGTGTGCAGTTTTGGTCTCCTTATCTGAGGAAGGATGTATTTGCTATAGAGGGAGTGCAGCAAAGGTTTACCCAACTGATTCCTGGGATGGCGGGACTGACATATGAGGAGAGTTTGAGTCAATTAGGATTAGATTCGCTGGAGTTCAGAAGAATGAGGGGGGATCTCATAGAAACCTATAAAGTTCTAATAGGACTAGACAGGGTAGATGCAGGAAGGATGTTCCTGATGGTGAGGGAGTTCAGAACCAGGGGTCACAGTCTGAGGATAAGGGGTAGACCATTTAGGACTGAGATGAGGAGAAATTTCTTCACCAAGAGAGTGGTGAGCATGTGGAATTCATTACCACAGAAAGTAGTTGAGACCAAAACATTGTATGTTTTCAAGAAGGAGTTAGATATAGCTCTTGGGGCAAAAGGGATCAAAGGGTATGGGGAGAAAGCGGGAGCAGGCTATTGAGTTGGATGATCAGCCATGATCATAATGAATGGCGGAGCAGGCTCAAAGGGCTGAATGGCCTACTCCTGCTCCTAGTTTCTATGTTTCTAAAAAGGAATTAGATATATTCTTGAAAAGGAAAAAAAAAATTGCAGTGCTATAAGAAAAGAGCAGGGACTAATTCTTCTCAAGGGTACTTAGGAATGGACCATAAATGCTGCCCTTATCAGCGACGCCCACATCCTGTGAAAGAATAAACAAAAACTGGATAGCTTTCAAAAGAGCCGGCACAGGCATGATGGGTCAAATGGCCTTCTTCTCAGCTGTAAGGTTCTGTTCTATGTCTATCAGACCCCCTGATCCAGCATTCAAGTGACCTCTTCAAAAACTGCCTCAAATTTATCAAGCATCATAAACGTTCAAAATCCATTTGGGGTATCTTGTATCAACCCTGTACATTTTAGATTATTTGTATTATTATCTCTAACGTTGCCCACCCACTGCAAAGGGTTAGACTCACTGAGCTACAATTTTGAAGATTGACTTTATTCATTGTTCAAAACAAATATGGGAACCACATGTGTTGGTACTACTCCAGCTCTCAAGTGAGCTATTGAAAATATTCAGCAGGATATCACACAAGACCTTCATTATTATTGTCCAAAATAAATTATATCTGGTCCTGCTGCCTTTTTTCACAATGAGTCTTTTAACTCAGCACTGTTTCCTTTGAAAATAATCCATCTGAGGTCCAACTTCCCTATTGTTAAAAATAAATGCAAAATTTTATGATCTATTCTATGTTTGGCCATGTAATTTTCATCATTTGTAACCCTCCGTTGTGCCTCAGAATATCACCTCGGAGTTGGAAGATTGTGAGTCCAAGTCACACTCCAGGAACTGAGCACAACAATTTAGGTTGACATTCCAGTGAGGGAGTGCTGCACTGTCAGAGATTTCGTCCTTTGGGTTATTAAGCCAAAGGCCCATTATGTGACATTGATTCAGGGATAAATTATGGCAACGATGCTGGGGATAACTCCCCTGCTCTCGCAGGTGGATGTAAAAGATTTTGTGACACTACTGTGAAGGACAGCAGGGGACTTAGCCCCAGCATCATTGCCAATATTTATCCCTGAATCAATATCACAAAAAGAGATTATCTGGTCATTATAGCTGTGTTTTCTACTTTATACAATCACACCAACCAAATGCAGAGGATTGGTAACTCAATTAGGTGGGTTCTTTTATTTGAAGAGATGAAACTATATGCAACAAAACGTACTCCCTCTTCAAGGAGGTTAGTTAACACATCTGGTCTCTAAGACTACTCCTATCATCTGCCCTAAGATTGTATGAGTCTATACATCGTATCCTGTCTGGTGAATCACAGCAGTTTTAGATACGCCCCTTAAAGGTGTACCAAACAATTATCACATTGTTATTTGTGGAAACTTGCTGTGCACAACTTGGCAGCTGCATTTCCTACTTACAGCAGTAACTACATGTCAAAACTATTTAATCGGCTATAAAGCACTTTATGACGTCCTCTAGGCATAAATGTAAATCTTTCTTTCCCTCAGTCATCCGACAATGGTTCTCTTTGGTTGGTGACTGGCCTACCAAAACTAAAATGTGCCCATCGATTTGATTATTTTCTATTATCATCCTGTCTAGATTTAATTTAGCTTGCCTAATACTTTCTGAATAGCACTATTTTTTGTAAAAAAAAATGTCTAAAATAATTATAAAATCTGTCTATTTATAACTCTTCAAAATAATCCCTTTTGAGTGCTAGTTGCTAATTAGCACCCATATTGCTGCTGTGACTTTCCCACATTGCTTACTGTCTTTCTTCTCTTAAGAATAAATAGAATTTACGGGATCTTTTTATAAAATTATCTTTTTTCATACAGAACAGTATCTGTACCCAACTCCGATAATCCCCATTAAAGTCTCTTTTTATTTCTGAAAAACAAATCTTCATAAAATGTGACTTGGGCATCTTTTAATCTCGAAATGTACTAAAACTCCATATTTAAGTTTTACAGCGTGGTCCAAATCTTCAAACGTACTCCCTCACTTCAAGCTAATTTGCCAGATGTAGCTCGTGGCTTTTGCCTCCTGTAGCATTAGTCCTCACAAGCTGAGTTAGTGAAGAGACCCCATATGAATCGTTAAGAATCAATCATTAATTGTATTGCTAAGCGTCACCTCTTGAAGATTTCTCATCTCTTGAGCTTGCCTCTTATTTACGACAAGAGGTTCAACCAGCCCTCTGTTACAGTATTTCTAACTAACTCAATTTGGAGCCCAAGTTAATCCCTGCTTGCAATGAATTGCACTGATAAATTCACTTGTAGCAAGAGGTAATAAATTTGGGTAGGGATTCATTCTGGGCTAGTATTAAAGCCACTACAGAGATCCATGATGGGGGAACCCTTTTGATATATTCACCCATGAGTTGCTAATAAATGTTTTTCCTTTTCAGTTACTTGGGAGTGTGTTCACAGGTTCAAATCCCAGAGCTGCAAACCACAATGGAATTCAGCACCCGGCAGTAAATTCCAAGAACACCCCAGCATTTCTTCAGATTCAATATTTTGGTCGTGAATATTCAGGCCTAGGTATCTATTGAACATATTCCAAAGTTAACATCAAGTTCAGTCCCTTGCAACATATTACACCCAGGCCAGGCACCAAATTCTGTCATATCTTACAAATATACCGACAAGTCTTAAAAATCTTGCTCATTTGTCCAGCTCAGAATGACAGTGCAGGAAGCACATGGTTATGAACCACACCGTCTGGAAGGTTTATTTATATTGCTTTTGCTGTTTCAGTCAAGTTTTATATCAGTATGTTTCTGACTGCATTCCAGTGCCAAACTTCCTTAAAAGGCTACGAAACACAGCAGTTTCATTCTGCTGTAGGAAAACGACAGCACTTTCCAAACAAGTTCATTAACAATTTACTTGCCAGTGGTTAGGGATTTTCCAGTTATTCGTAACCAGTCAAGAGGAAACCTCAAATCTCATATTAACAGGGTTGCTGGTTGGACAAGGGTGAGCTTTACACAGCAGCCTAATCCCTAACTCCAATACAGTTCCGACAACTGGTAAATGTATGGATACAATTAACTCTATTAATGATTATGTTACATTATTTTACTTCTAAGCTAAGGATTGTAAATAACAATGTGTATTTACATAGTTGCTGCTAAAATAATAAAGTAGCTCAATGTGATTCATGGGAGCATTATAAAACAAAATTTGACACCATGCCACACAAAGAGATACAATGGCAGATGACCAAAAGTTTGGTCAAAAGGTCGGTTTTGAAGAGCATCTTAAAGATGGAAAGAGAGACATGGAACCTTTTAGGGAGGGAATTCCAGAACTTGGGGCTTGGGAGCTGAAGTTATAGTCACCCAATGGTGAAACAGACAAAATCAGAGATGCCTAAGGGGCCATAATTCAAGGGATGCAGATACATCTGAGGGTTGTGGGGCTGGAGGAGATTACAGAGACAGGAAGGGGCAAGACCATGGAGGGATGTGAAAACAATGATGAGAATTTTTAAATCGAGTCGTTGTTTTTGTGGAGCATAAACATCAACATAGACCAGTTGGGCCAAATGGCTTGTTTCTGTGTTGTGCAGTCTACATAATTCTATGTAACTTGGAAAAATCTAGATCATATGCTATAAATAGGGGAAGGTGGTGGTGTAGTGGTATTGTCACTGGACTAGTAATCCAGAGACCCAGGGTAATGCTCTGGGGACCTGGGTTCGAATCCCACCATGGTAGATGGTGAAATTTGAATGCAATTTTTTAAAAATCTGGAATAAATCTAATGATGACCATGAAACCATTGTTGATCGTTGTAAAAAACCATCTGGTTCACTAATGTCCTTTAGGGAAGGATATCTATCGTCCTTACCTAGTCTGGCCTACATGTGACTCCAGATCCTCAGCAATGTGGTTGACTTTTAAGTGTCCTCTGAATTGGCCTAGCAAGCCATTCAGTTCTCAAAGGAAATTGGGGGTGGGCAATAAATGCTGGCCTAGCCAGCGACACCCCCCATCCCATGAGCGAATTTTTAAAAAAGTTAGCCTCTGGCACCCATCTTTAAAGTTAAATATTAACTCATACAACTGTTTGAAGGTGTCCTACTCTGCACAAAGTGACAGATACATGAAGGTCACAGGACACCTGTGTTGGGACAGAGGGGTCTTAGGGCAACAGTAACCATGGAGTCCTCGTCAAAATACCCTCTGCTCACTCCAAATGGGAGGGGGCTAGGAAAGGTGCCCTAAAATAACCTGTTCCACTTTCTCCTGGCTGGGGAACAACACCCTGCAGGATTACCATTGTTGTGGTCAAAGAAAGAAAACTTTACATTTTGCAAGTTGGAATGTTAGAACACTCATGGTTAATCTCGAGAGTGACCATCCAGAAAGAAGAACTGCAATCCGATCACATGAGCTATCAAGACTCCAAATTGACATTGTCGCCCTCAGTAAGAACTGCCTTCCTGGGGAGGAGAAGCTGAAGCAGCAAACAGGGGGGTACACCTTCTATTGGAGAAGGATGACAGTAGCTCTGGTGTCCACAGAGTTGTTTTGCCATCTGGAATAGGACCTTGGTCGCACTGCCAGAACCCAATTGTATAAACAAAAAACTCATGACCCTTTGCCTACAGCTTAGCCTTAATCAATGTGCCACCATCACCAGCACTTATGCCCTAATCCTTGACTCTGATGAGGGTGTTAAGGAAAAGTTCTATTCTGACCTTGAAGTCCTTACTGCTTTTCCGAAAGAAGAAAAGGTCATCCTCTTGGGGTACTTTAAGGCTAGGGTTGGCCACGACTCTCCCAATATCTGGAGCGGAACCATTAGGAAAAACAGTGTGGGAAAAGTCCATGCAAATGGCATCCTTCTGTTGACAATGTGCACTCAACATGGCCTCATTATAACAAACACCCTCTTCTGCCAGAAGGACAAATACGAAACCACGAGGAGACACCCTTGGTCAAAGAACTGACACCTCTTGGGTTACGTCATTGTTCCAGTCAAAAATCTAAGTGATGTCTATATATCACTCGATCCAGACACTGATGCCTGCTGGACAGATCACCGACTTGTTTGATCAGTGATAAGCATCTACCCAGCACCAAGGCCCAAAAGTCGAAGAGGAAGAAGATCAATGTCTCAGCCCCTAAGCAGCCCGGCCGAAGAGGGTGCAGCTTACAACCAATCTCGAAAATCTTCGCACGTCCAATTCATTTCCAGAACAGTGGGATCAAGTAAAGTCAGCTGTTCTGCACTGCTGTGCCCAGACCATCGGGTTTGAGCATTGCCATCACCAAGACTGGTTCGAAGAAAACAATGTTGAAATATGTGACCTCCTGGAACCAAACAAGCAGCCTTCATTTTCTGGCAGAACAACCCAAGATTGCAAGTCAAGAAGGCAGCATTTTCACAGTTCAAAGCTAATGCCCAAAAGACAAAAGCGGAAGATGAAGGACATTTGGTGGGAAATGAGAGACCCAACAACACACTGACCATCATATTATGTAAAGCTTTTTTCAAGCCACCAGGGTCACCTATAAACCAGAGTCAAATGGACAGCATTTCGCTCACAGGGTGTTATTTCTCTTAAGGATGATAATGCTGTCCATCAACACTGGAAAAAACATTATCAGCAACTCCTTAAGTGTGAATGCACAGTGGCAGCTGATACTCTCCAGGCTATCCCCCAGTACCCTGCAGTAGAATCCATGGGTGAACCACCATCGATGGGAGAGCTGTAACATGCAACCAACAGATGAGAAACAGCAAAGGCTGCAGCCCCGATGGTTTTCTAGCTGAGGTCTTCAAAGCTCGTGGGCTCTTGCTCACATCAAGATTCCATGCAATCATCCTATGGATTTGGGAGGAAAAAGAACTTCAGGAATGGGATAATTGTAGCTGTCTTCAAGAAAGGAGATGAATCCTGCAGTGAAATTTATCGAGGTGTTTCCCTCCAATCCATAGCAAGGAAAATGCTGATACACATTCACCTGAATCACTTACTTCCTGTGGCTGAGGAAATCCTCCCAGAGACACAGTGTGAGTTTAGACCTTCCAGGGGAACCTCCAACATGGCCTTTGTTGCCAGGCAAATCCAGGAAAAATGTCGAGACCAACATCAGGAACTTTTTATTGCATTCATCAACCTGACCAAAGAATTTAACTCAATAAATCACGAGCTCTGTGGATTGTGCTCCAAGGATCTGAATGTCCAAGAAACTTCATCACATTCCTGCAGTTCTGTCATGACGATATGACTGCAACTGAGTGGGAGATCTGAAACACACCTTCAAAATTTGGACCGGGGTCAAGCAAGGCTATCTGATAGCCCCCATACCATTTACAATCTTCCAAATAGTGGCTATTCACCTCAAAAATCAACTGCCCTCTGGTGTCAGTATTAAATATTGTCTAGATGGAAAACTCTTTCACCACAGTCGCCTCCATGCCAAAACGAAACTGAACACCATGGACATACATGATCTACAGTTTGTGGATCACAGCATTGTTGTTGCTCACATTGCACCAGATTTGCAAGCCATTCTCGATCTCTCCAATTCTATATACAAGAAACTCAGCCTGTACTTGAACGTTGCCAAAACAAAACTCATATCAACCTACACTTGGTCAGCCAAACATTCCACCTCCCATATATGTTGAAGGGGAGATTCTGGAATATGTTGAGTATTTCCCATACCTTGACAGTCACCTCTCTCAAAAAGGCCACCATTGTCAAGGAGTTCCAACACTGGATCAGCTGCGCCAGCTCAGCCTTCTACAGCAGTGAGTGTTTGACAACAAAGACCTTCGAAAGCTAGCAAAATCCTAGGGTTCAAAGCAGATGTCATCACCACACTCCTGTACTGCAGTGTGACCTGGACTGTGTATCAATGACACAAGAGTGTGAGAGAAATTCCATCAGCAATGCCTCCTTTGCATCCACCACATTCAATGGGAAGATTGTCAAACAAACTCTAATGTCCTTCTTGAAGCCAGATTCACAACTATTCAGGCCAAACTCCTGAAAAAATCAACTTCAATGGATTGGACACTATGTCCGGATAGCTGAAAAATATCTCTCCTGCCAGTTCATGTTTTCTCATCTCTCAAGTGGCCAATGTTCTAGGGAGGGCAAAGGAAAAGCTTCAAAGACACTCTTAATCTCTCCTTGAAGTGCAGTAGCATTGACATCAATGGAGGAGCTTGCTACCAACCGTTGATAATGGGATAACTTGTCCACAAAGCTGCATCATGCTTTGAGTCACAATGAGTTAATGATGAGGCAGAGCTGTGGCAGGGAAGGAAAGAAAAGGAAGCAAATCCTGCACTCCAAATCCCACTACCTCGTGGAACACCCCGCCCCATGTGCCCAAAGACCTGAGTCGAGAATCAGCCAGTTCAGTCACATGAAGACCAATGGTAGAAAGTGCAACAGTGAGTAGACGTGATCCCCAAATTGTGGGATAGCCAACAGCTGTGCATCGGAATCAGCTGGAGCAGTGTCTGTATTCTGCTGTGGTTGCTAGGATACCAAACACCACTGCAAGCAGAGCTGAAAGATGTTCAAAATATCTGCTGCATTGATATTCAAACCAATCCAGTATTAGTATTTACTATTCTGAAATGTATTTCCTCTTTTAATCTCATGATAAATAAAACATTCCCAGACAAATAACACTCCCTATTTGTGGAATTTCTAAAGTTCAGTGTCTACAACATCAGATAACACCATGTCTAATGCCATATTTCTACAGGCATTGGCCATAGGCCTATTTGGGCTCCCCAGCAACACACAACTCAAAGAAACCTACCGAGAATTCCAGCTATAATGAGAACCCCCATAAGATTGCTGACTTTTCTTCTATGTAATGCTAGATAAATTTGATGAATTTTGATTAACTGTAATTGAAAGGGAACTACAGGCCAGTCAGTCTAACCTCAGTGGTGGGGAAATTTTGGAAGCAATTCCGAGGGACAGAATTAATCTACACTCGGAGAGGCAGGGACTAATCAAGGACAGTCAGCATGGTTTTGTTAAAGGGGGGTCATGTCTCTCCAATTTGATTGAATTTTTCAAAGAGGTGACCAGGTGTGTAGATGAGGGCCATGCATTTGACATCGTCTACTTGGACTTCATCAAGGCTTTTGATAAGGTCCCGCATGGGAGGCTAAAATGAAGGAGGTTATGCTGGAACTGTATAAAATGCTGGTTAGGCCACAGCTAGATTATTGCGTGCAGTTCTGGAATCCACATTATATGAAGGATGTGATTGCGCTAGAGAGTGCAGAGGAGATTTACCAGGATGTTGCCTGGGCTGGAGAGTTTTAGTTATGAGGGGAGACTGGATAGACTGGGGTTATTTTCCCTGGAGCAGAGGAGATTGAGGGGGGACATGATTGAGGTGTATAAAATTATGAGGGGCATAGATAGGGTAGACAGGAAGGAACTTTTCCCGTTGGTGGAGGGATCAATAACCATGGGGCATAGATTTAAGGTAAGGGGCAGGGGGTTTAGAGGGGATGTGAGGAAGAATTTTTTCACCCAGAGGGTGGTGGGAATCTGGAACTCACTGCCTGGAAGGGTGGTAGAGGCAGATACCCTCATTACATTTAAGAAGTATTTGGATGTGCAGTTGCGATGTCTTGGCATACTAGGCTGTGGGCCTAGTGCTGGAAATGGGATTAGAATAGTTAGGTACTTGTTTGACAGGCACAGACTCGATGGGCCGAAGGGCCTTTTTCTGTGCTATTGACCCATAGGACTCTATGAAAGAAATTATGATATCATGGCTGTTATTGAAACACGATACAGATTAGATTTACCACCTGACTTTGTATCCTTTTCAAATTACACTGTTTTGGTGAAAGCAGAGTTTCATTGCATTGGAGGTGGAGTGGTAAACAATGATATGAATGTAACACTTGTACCTGAAGTTCAGGTCCTAGAGCACCTTGAAGCTTTTTAGGTTAAAGGGAGGCCTGTGAGATTACCTTGAGCTATTTCAGTTATCTTCACAGTCTATTACTCCCAGCCAGGCAATGCCATTGCAGAACTGTTGATTTATCACATTCAATAAAACAACGGACAATCTTATTTTACGTCACCCAGGTGCCTCCACTGTGGTAATGGGAAACTTTAGTCAGCTTACTATTGTTCAAATTCTACATAACCTGAATTTAGCACAGATTGTAAACAACCCAACATGTGGAAAGTGGTTTTTGCATAAGATCATTACAAACATAGCAATGTCATCACTGTACAAAGAGGTTGAAGTCCTGGTTCCACTCAGTAGCAGCAATCATGCCACTGTTCTTTGGAAGCCATGACAGTACCTGCCGTCTCCCATTCAGACTCGCATGTGTAAACACACCGCTGAGAGACAGCGGCATGTGAGCATTCAACATATGGATCATGACTGCTTTGAGATCACCTGTAATGATCAGCAGTGTCACGCACTCCACAATACCCTTAACTGTGATATTGAGAAACATTTTCCAACATGAAAAACAAAGCAACATGTATCTGGTAAGCCCTGGATGGCAGCTAGCATCAAACTGATGATTTGTTTTATTACTTCACGGGATGTGGGCTTTGCTGGCTGGCCCAGCATTTATTGTCCATCTCTAGTTGCCCTTGAGAAGGTGGTGGTGAGCTGCCTTCTTGAACCACTGCAGTCCATGTTGTGTAGGTAGACCCACAGTGCTGTTAGGAAGGGAGTTCTAGGATTTTGACCCAGTGACAGTAAAGGAACGGGGATATATTTCCAAGTCAGGATGATGAGTGACTTGGAGGGGAACTTCCAGGTGGTGGTGTTCCCATCTATCTGCTGCCCTTGTCTTTATAGATGGTAACGGTCATGGGTTTGGAAGGTGCTCTCCAAGGAGCCTTAGTGAACTCAAATGGCAGTCTGCCTATCACTATGATAACATCAGTCTGTACGGACACTGGCAAAATAAGATAAGCCACATGACTATAGATGCAAAGTGCACTTTTTACTCCAAGCAAATCCAGTGCTTGAAGCAGAGTGATCCAATGGGATGGTATCGAGGTATATGTTTGATGACATCTGGCATCCCTCATCGACTCTTGATCAGTGTACCCAGCGTTGACTGTGATCATCACAAGGGTATCACAAACCAGATCAACTGCCATTTCACATCTATTCTTCATGATGTCCCATCTCTTTCTATGGACCAGCTCTCTCATTACCAGCTTACATGCCATCCCCTTACCCAATAGTGCAACCATGGCAGATTTACTGTGAATTAAAGCCATAAACATGTCACGAGTTGGAGGAACTGATGCATCCCTGTGCAACTGATATTAAGAGAATTCACAATCGAACTCAGGGTACCACTGCCACGTATTCTCAACAAATCATATAGTGTTGGCAAGGTGCCCTGCCAATGGAAATGAGCGATCGCCATCCCGGAGCCAAAGTCAACCCCAACTACTGTTGAGAATGTGTGTCCCATCTCTCTCGATGATCATTCTGTCAAATTAGCCAAAAGCTTCACTGCGAAGTGGACAATGAATGATATGACAAAATATTTAGACCATGTGCAGTTAGGTAATAGAAAGGGATTATCCAAAGTCCATTGTCTTATGGATCTCCTCAGTCAGCTATATCTTAATGCTGACAAACAGAAAACATCATTAACAATAGTGCTAACTGATTTTAGCAAAGTTTTTGACTATGTAGATCATAACATTGCAATCAACTATCTCCTTCAATTAGGAGTTAGCACATCATGTATACACTGGACCTTGGACTTTCTCAACAGTTGACAACAATGCGTTCGATCGATACGAATCAAGTACTTCCCATTGGATAGTGCTACACACCGGGGTCCCACAAGGAACCAGGCCCTAGGAATTAGGAACTAGACCCTATTGTATTTTGCGCCATCGTAAACAATGCCTGTATTGATATCATCACCCCTATTCATTGCTATAAATACGTGGATGATGTGACTCTCTTGGGGAGTCATAATCAAGACCATGCATCTCACATGCAAGGGGCAATCATTTTGTTGAGTGAATTTGCATCAGCAAATCACATGAGACTGAACCCCCAAAAGTGCAATTCTGCGGAATTGTGTTTCACATGCCAACCCCCCACCCCCACCCCCACCCCCGATCCTCCTCCCATCAACCTAGATGGTGATGAGATTGCGCAACACGCATGCTTTAAACTATTAGGGGTCTACATTCAAAGTGGGATTAGCAAGTGCATGAAATGCTTAAGATAGCAGATGGAAGACTTCATATGTTACATCTTCTCAAGCATCAAAGCATATCTCACACTGGCCTATTCATTGTATTTAATAGTTACACAAGACTCGCTGATGAGTACAGTTTGTAATGCAGCCTGGAATACATTTTGCTGAATACAGCCTGTTTGGAATGCTGGACTTAACAATGATCAAGTGAACAAGCTCGAAAGCATTCAGAAACATGCATTGAAACTGCTCCTGGGCAACTTGTACCAAAGCTACTCTGACACAATCAAACAACTGAATATGTTTTCCCTTGCTGAAAGGCAGAAAGAGCTCTGGACTTCACTAGAAAACTGTTGAATCCCACCTCTCATTGCCACTATCCCTTGCCACAACCACATGAAAGTGAATGTGCGATGGAATTAAGAAGAACATACACTACTCCGCAAATAAAAAATAGAACAAATAGACTATAAGACAGCCCAATCCCCTAATTTATAAGGCTCATAAATAGTATATGAATGATTGAAAAATTAATGAACTCAATCTGACAACATATTGAATTATGGACTTTGATGCAAAATGCAGAGTGCAGTAGACCTTTCTTTCTTATTCTGTAAATTAAGGAGTTTGCGACATATTGTAATCATTTGCATATTGAAATGATCATAATTGTGCAATCCTTTTCTATATTGTACATAGTTTATAACTATGTCATGAATTATTATTACTTGTTATATTTGTGTCATCATCATAATTCGGCACCTAGCACCATGATATTTCAATAAACCAGTTGTCTATCTATCTATCTACCACAGAGCCTCCAAAGTTAATACCTGATGATTTTACAGCAGTTTTTAAACACACTGGGCAAGAAATTGGCCAGCTTAGCACTTGTTTTTTGGTCATGAATGACCATAGATCTCCAAAATGGCTTCTGTGGCACACACACACATACTTGGGTGGCACATTGTGTTGAATGCCATATGGGTGTAGAAAATGGTGGGCATGCAGTGAACATTATGCAGAGCATGCAGATCATGAGGCCAATTAGGGTGCAGTGGTGATTTGACACCAGCAGTACAATTTTGTTACTCAACTCTTCAGCCAACACTCTCTCTTAACCACGTACAGCTGAACATGTGTCAGTCAGCAGAACAGACCCACCATCATTGCCATTTAGAGGGATCATCATCTACTTACAGATTAGTTGCTGGTTGATTTCCTCCATCTGCTACTTTCATTCCACAAGTACCTGGTGCTTTGTAAAGTTGCTTCAAGTTGGAAAACTTATAGGGAGTGGTGTAACAGCTACTGAAGGAGTTTTTGCTCAATTCAAAGGTGTTGCACAAATCAGTTGCTCCCAGACATGTTTGCAGTAGTAGGCAATTCACTTGGAATACAGAAGCGAGAAAGAACAGAGGCCATGCAGGAGAGCTGCTGGAAGAGGGAGGAGGAAGCGAGGGGTAAATAGTTCTCAGCTGAAGGCCAGCATGCTCAAGGGGCAATTCTCCTGCCTGAAACTCAGAAGGAGCAATCTGTGTGAAGTGCCTGTATTCCAGCAAGCATCTTCCCAGTGAAATATGTCACTTGGTACAGGCTATAGCACTGACTGCAACCTCAGAGCAGAGCAATTTTGTGTGTCTGGTTCCCTTCAGGCAGGAACTGGAGATGTTTACAATAGCTCACAGTTTGTTGTCACAACAAAAACAAAAATAGCTGGAAAAACACAGCAGGTCTGACAGCATCTGTGGAGAGGAAGACAGATTTTAAACGTTTCGAGTCCGTATGACTCATCAGTTTGTTGTCCACTGTTGCATAAGGGGCTCTCTATTCAAAGACAGCTGACTACATTTTATCCTTTCTCACTAAAGAGAAGCAGGCAAGAGCAAGCAAGTTTCCTTACTAGGACTGCAGGCTTCCCCATGGTGTAGGGTGCCACTGACTGCCTGAACAGCGCTTTGCTGGTATGCATGTCAACTCTGGCCTACACTAAAACTGAAAGGGATTCCACTCCCTCAATGTCCAGCTGATGTGCAACTATAACAACTTATATTTTTTTGGCACCTTTTACCTAATAAATCGTTCCAAGGCACATCACAGGAGCATTATAAAACAAAATATGACAGTGACCACATAAGGAGATATTAGGTCAGATGACCAAAAGCTTGACAAAAGAGGTGGGTTTTAAGGAGTGTCTTGATGGAGAAGGCAGAGAGGCAGAGGGGCCTATGGAGGGAATCCCAGAGCTTAGGGCCCAGACAACTGAAGGAATGGCCACCAATGGTGGAGCGATTAAAAGCAGGGATGCACTAGAAGCCAGAATTAGAGGAGCAGATATCTTGGAGGGTTGTGGGGCTTTGGAGGAGATTACAGAGATGATGAGGGGCAAGTTCAGGGAGGGATTTGAAAACAAAGATGAGAATTTTGAAGTCATGGCATTGCTCGACCGGGAGTCAAATGTAGGTCAGTGAGTACAGGGTTGATCAGGAAACGGGACTTGGCATGGGTTAAGACATGGACAGCAGAGGATGACCTCAAGTTTACAGAGGGTACTATGTGGGAGACCAGCCAGGTGTGCATTGAAATAGTCGAGTCTAGAGATAACAAAGGCATGAATAGGGGGAAAACCATGCAGCTGAATGCCTGTTATCCTGATAGCAATCATGATTTCGATCATTTTGCAGCAGTCTGCTGTGCCAACTGAAATTTGGGCCATCACAGCAAGTCACATACAAAATACTGTAGATACTAGAAATCTGATGAAAGGTCACAGACCTGAAGCGTTAACTTTGTTTTCTCTCTCCGCAGATGTTGCCAGACCAGCTGAGCGTTATCACAATTTGCCGTTTTTATGATGGCAAACCAAAGGGGGATACAAGGTCTATCCGCTGACAAAATGGCTGATGGCTCTGGTACGTAGGTTGGATGGATGCAACTCCAACAACACTCAAGAAGCTCAACACCAACCAGGACAAAGCAACATGCTATATCGGCATCTCATCCACCACCTTAAACTTACACTCATCCATCGCTGGCGCACAGTGACAATGTGTACCATCTACAAGATGCACTGCAGAAATTCATCAAGACTTCTTCAACAGCACCTTCCAAACTCATGGCCTCTACCACATAGAAGGGCAAGGGAAGCAGGCACATGGAAATGCCACTCCCTGCAAGCTTCCTCCCCATAACGCACACTATCCTGACTTCAAACGATACAGCCATTTCTGTACTGTCGCTGGGTCAGGATCTCGAATTTCCCCCTTAACAGCACTGTGGGTATGCCAATTACACCAGATGGACTGCAGTGGTTGAAGGGGGAGGCTCACCACCAACTTCTCAACAACAATTAGGGATAAACAATAAATGCTGGCCTTGCCAGCAATGCTCGCATTCCACGAATGAATAAAAGAAATAAAAACACATGCGCACACGTGCAGTATTCCTACAGTAAAAGCCATGCTGCCACACAAAATGTGATAGAACAGACCACTGACGCACTGAACCAATGCTTCCTCTGCCTGGGTAAATAATGCCATGAACTATACAGCAAGCAGCTGGGAAGGTAACATATTTAGAGCCAAAGCTGTTAGCAGCCTCAGAGGGGAAGAGAAACCTCCCCCTCCCCACCCCCGGCAGAATCATTTGGGCCACAGCTGCAGCCTTTCCTGCCAGAGACCCCGTTATAGGGCATGGAGCCCCCAACTCTGATGGCTCCCCCCCCCCCACAGTCTGCCACAGGGAGGCCACCGCCACTGAGTTGGCAGCATCCGCACAAGGTGACAGACCACTCCACCAGCAGCAAAATGCCAGCAAGGCTACAAAATTGCCCCTAACTGGGCCATTAACCATTGCAATTGGTTCTCCGCCTCCATGGAGCAGTGCAGGACAACTCCGTGGGGGAGACAGTGGTGTAGTGGTAACATCACTGGACTAGTAATCCAGAGGCTCTGGGACATGGGTTCAAATCCCATCACAGCAGCTGGTGGAATTTAAATTAAATGAATTAAAATAAAATCTGGAGTTGAAAGCTAGTCTCAGTAAGGGTGATCATGAAACTATCATTGATTTTTTAAAAATCCCATCTGGTTCACTCAACATCCTTTAAGGAAGGAAATCTGCCATCCTTATCTGGTCTGGCCTACATGTGACTCCAGACCCGGAGCAATGTGGTTGACTCTTAACTGCCCTCCTAGCAAGCCCCTCAGTTCAACGGAAATTAGAGATGGACAACAAATGCTGATCTTGCCAGTGATGCCCACGTCCCATGAAAGAATAAAAAAAAAAGCTCAATCCTATTCCCAGGCTGCGCAGGAAAGTTCACCAGTGGGAGTGTGAGGGAGCCATTCTGACGTGACTCCCTGCTAATTTCCCAGCATCGCACCCCCTGGTCCCAAGCCTGTCACCATGGGGGGTGGGGGGGTCAAGAAAATTCAGCTCATTAACTCTTTTTGTTGCTCTCTCCATGGATGCTATTCTGAACTGATGAGTGTTTTCTAATGTTTTATTCTGATTTCCAGCAACCACAGCATTTTGTTATTTTTCATCATGGAAGTCCTGATCCCCTTCGACTCCAACTCACCCCCACCATCCCTTCCAATGACCAAATCAACAGAGGTGACAGTAACAATGCTGGACCAGCCCCAAGAAGAAATGCAAACGTCCACAAGTAAACAAAACCTTGAGCATTTAAGAATGAATGTCGATTTGATTTTCACATACAGTTTCTGTTGGTTGAGTTAAGTAATTACAGGGGCACCTCAAAAGGAAACCAAGGATCATCACAAGTAATGGTATGTTACTTCAAAAGGAAAATGTCAGTGTTGTTATGATCCCCAGCTGAGGTTACCACTGGAAAAGCCTGATCCTAGGGTGGAAGCCTACTGGATAAATCCTAACTTTTATTTTTTGTTTAGAGACGTGGAGAGTGACTATTGAACAGTCACTGGAATTAGCTAATGAACTTTTAACAAAAGAATAAAACATTTAATAAACAAGAAAAGATGAACTATATTACAATACTCCTTCACCCACAACTATACCTTTACAGATATATACAGGCTTGTAAGGATAACACAAGTTACAGAAGCTATCTTATAGTCTAATGTCCACAGTAAGTACAGTTCATGTAAACCAACTGGCGACATGTAGTCAGGCACACCACACTCTGAAACCAAGTGACAGATGCCACCCCAGACAGATGGCGCCCCAGACAGATGCCATGGATTTCTCAACTCCCCCCTCCAGACGCTTGTTACACCGTGAGCCAACCAGTCTCACTGAACTCCGTCTTTCACGTGAGGCTTTCCAATCTCCAATCTCCAAGAACTCGCTTTGGAATCTTCTCCCAAATTGACGCTTTCCGCAAGGGTCCATCTCCAGGGTTTCAAACTCACCTTCTGATGTTCCTCTCCCCTGGGTCACCACATGCACTCAGGCTGTTTTCAATGCACTCTCTCTCACTGACTCAGCTATCAACTGTACACCACTGCTTCACATGCCTATAGCAAAGAGATACAGACATTTAGCCATCTCTTTGGACCTTCTAGCCTCTCGCTCTAAATCTGCTTCCTTTAAGCTTGAAGCTTTCCTTTCTGCTCCTTACTTTCACTTCCACAGAACAGGACTTTGCCTGGTTCCTGTCCTTCCTTTGACTGGAAGGTCTGCTTGAGACTTTCTCCTGTTCCACTCCCCTGGAGTTTGAGGTCTTTTCTTTAGCTTGAGACTGGCTTTCTGTCCCCTTTGCTCAAGTCTCTCCTGGCAGTTACTTTCAAAACCAACTGAACTCAAACAGCTTCCAAATCAAACTGCTGTTTCTCGTTTCTTGTGTGTGTGTGTGTCTGTGGGAGGGACCTGCCCTGCTGGAGCCTTGTTGCTAGGCAACAGCCCAGGTCTTTTTAAACTCCTTTTGCTTGACTTAGTTTAGAGTCGTAAAACTCTCATTAGAAATGCAGGCACCTTTTAAAGTGAAACTATAACTCAATTTGACCTTTCTTAACATACAGATACAGAAATGCAGATCAGACTTAAACATTAAAGCTAAAACTCATTCCTAACATCCATAAATACCAGTATAACTTACTTAAACTATCTCTATTTCCTAACAGTATGTGAACTCTTCACTGTCCTTTGGACAAGCTTAATTTCAAGTTGAACACTCAAACTGGTCTCAATAATCCAGAAGGTATTTTTTTCTTGAGAATGTAATGATTAGCTAATGATTAACTAAACTATTATGCCCACAAGTTGAGAGATGGCACATGGGAATGCGTGTACTGAATATGTTGGGAATTAATATAATATGTATTCAAAATGAATTAATATAAGACGATCATTCAGTACAATGAATTACCAGAAGTTATACACAGGCGCGTCATCCAGAGATTTCTAAAGCACAAGAAATTGCCTACTTCATTACTAAATAAAGATTCTTGTTTATCCCTGGAAATAGGAAATTCATCTTTAATCAATGAAAATCTTGAGCCCAGTTTGAGACAAACAAGGAGATGACAAATCCTTTCTGAGCCTCCTCCCAAGAAACAACAATGAGTTCTAAAGTAAAGATGAATTGAAAGGTAAGCCATTCATTACTTGGTCGGATCCCTCACTGTTGAACACTGCAACATTCCCCCTCAGTCACCGAGCAGGGTCTTCAGTATTACCAACAATAGTGGGGGTTTCTATCTCTAAGAAGGAAACAGCTCTGTGTCTCACTTCCAAACTTGGGAGGAGAACCCAGACACACCAGAATTTCAGTGGCCAGTGCACTGTGCTCAACTTTCAACATAAGAAACCAAATCAGGCATTACAATTTCAAAAGAATGACTGATGACTGGGATTCTGTTATTCTGAATTCTAACTTTTAATGCCACTTTTCTCTTTACGACTCAGGTTTTCCAAAACGAAACCTCAAGGATCACTTCACAGTAACTCCAAGTACCAAAGAGAAATTAAAAGGGGAGTTGATATTCCCTAATGGTTCTGTTTAATTACATCTGTACTCTCCAGCTCCCCGAATATCCAGCACAAGCGATATAGATATCATTAGGATATTAGATATACTTTCAATAGGCCACCGCATTGCTGCTCCTCCTGGAATTCACAGTCCTTTAAGAAACCCTAGCAATCTGCAGACAGCAATATCCTTTCAGTGAAATAATGCCCTGCACACAATCTGGACTGCGATCTTAGACAACTGCAGTTTCTTCCCTCATTGTTAAACAGCACAAGTCACACCTGATGCAAATAAAACATGGGACAACAGGAAATGAACATATTGTATGACCCTACAATTACCCTACAATATTCTAGAAATCCATCCTATAGTGCAAGTGTCCTAGGGACTGTCGCTCCAGCCTAAAATGCAATATTTATTCCACTATAGTGTGAAAGTATCCCAGAGATGGTCACCCCACCCTACAGTGTTACCCTAGAGATAGTCATGCCACCCTCCTTTTTTTCAGTTCTCAACCAGAAGACAGTTCTGTGGTGATTATCTGCCAAACCATGGCCTTGATTTTCCTTACTACAGGTATGGCCGGGGGGGTACAGGTCTAGCTCAGCCGGAGGAACAGGAACCAAAGCCTGTGCTTTTGGAGTTAAACTGATCCATACACTGACCGTCTAGCATACTGAGCTAACTGGCTGCCCTTACTCCACCCTCCATTGTAAAAATGTCCGCGAGAAGAGCTACCTAAATAGAAGAGAAATATTTATAATAAATAACATAAATAAGAAAATAATTTGCTGGAGAATGGTAAAACAAAATATAAAGGTTCTACAGCTCGGATGATACATTAATGTGAATGATGGAAGCTGTGGGTTGAGCCTAAGTAGCTCCAGATCACGTCACTGAGTGACCTTCCATTAACACAGAGTGAAAAGCCCATGACATTATTTGAAGAGGACAGTTCTCCTCCTGTCCTATCCAAACTCTGCAGCCAAGCAACCCTTCAAAAGAGATTAACTGTCTCAGCTGCTATTCAAAAAATGACCAAGTGGGCAAATTATCTGCTGTATTTGCCCACAAGGTAGCAGCGATTTTACTCGAGAGATAATCAATTAGGTGTGGAACACTTCAGACATCCTAAAGATGTTTAAGGCACTGTGCAACTGGGGATTAATCAACAAATATATTCCCTTATTATGGGCTCCATGAAGGAGAACCACACATTGCTGTGTTGTCCGTTGGAAATTTTAATCTTCCCTATGATCCCATGACACAATATTAACATTTAGTTTTATAAGTTTTCTTTTTATTAATTTTATTTTAAATTCATTGTGCCCATTAAGAGGGGGCACATTATGGGTCTTTGGTTGATGACGTTGGGCAACCCAGTTCATTCTTAAGGGTTTTAGGAAAAGGCGCAACATCTATATAAAACACTGGTTTGGCCTCAACTGAAGTATTGTGTCCAGTTCTGCACACTGCACTTCAGGCAGGGTATTAAGGTATTGGAGAGGATGCAGAAAGGATTTACTGGAATGATCCCAGGGATGAGGAACCATAGTTACATGAATAGATTGGAGAAGCTGGGGCTGTTCTCGCTGGAGAAGTGATGATTAAGAGATCTGATAGCGGTGTTCAAAATCATGAGGGATCTGTATAGAGCAGATAGGGAGAAACTGTTCCCATTGGTGGTAGGATCCAGAGTCAGGGGACAAAGAATTAAGGTGATTGGAAAAAGAAGCTACCACAACATGAGGAAAGACTTTATATGCAGCAAGTAGGGTGTGGAATGAACTCCCCAGAGTGTGATGAATGCAGATTCAATCATGGCTTCTAAAAGGGATACTTATCTGAAAAAGAAAACATTTTGTAGGGTTACGGGAAAAAGACGGGGTGAGGTGGCAAGGGACTAGCTGAGTAGCTCTTACAGAGGGCCAGCACAGACTTGATGGGCCAAATGGCTTCCTTCAGTGCTGTAACCATTCTGTTCTCAGAGTAGCCCCAACCTAGCAGACTTGGAGCAAGACCTTGACAGATACAAAACCAAAACAATTCTTCACTCCAACAAAAATCAAGCAAATTGTAGCAGAGCTACAAGATTGTACTGGAGCCTGTAGAAAACGGAATCTCCTGAGCACTGCTGGGAGCAAGCAGGAGAAATATCATAGGGCCATTCAATTTTCTTTTCCCATTGTCTTTGAGCACTCTTGTTAAATATAAAATTATTGGTGGGATGGTGGAAGGGAGTGGGTACAATTTGATCAGGTTTTATTTATCATGAAGCCACGTGATAGGTAAAACCTTCGGGAATCCATCCAACCAGGCTTGGCGACCTAACAGGGTTCAACCACAGCCAGCTTTAGGAAATCTTTGGCAGAAACTGATTGGCAAGCTAAGTGAGGAACTTGATTCTGGAGCTGGATTTCACTGGCAACCAAAGTGAAGAACTGTGGAGGTCGAGGTCCCTAAATGAACCAAAGACTGTAACTTGCCCGATGAAGTGACGGGGACCCCATAGCAGGATCTGCTGATCAATTTTGGAAGGAAATATTCGTGGGGGGAATGGCATTCAAAGCAACTAGTGAACTGCTGAACGTATACCCTGTATTGCCCAGGGAGCAGCAACTGCAAACCAGTTTCCAGTGTCAAAGGTGAGTCTAAGAATGAAGGATAAAAATGTAAACATTGCGGCAAATGTAGACCACAGCAAAGAATGGGAGAGAAACCGAACCAACTTTCAGCTGGGGAGCCGATTGCTGCTATTTCACATTTACAGCTATCTTTACTGGTTATATAAGGATCTTCGTGAGGAGGTCTCATTTGGTACCACACTAGATTTTCCCATTAAAACGACAGTTGGCTGCTCCATCACCATCAGTGAAAAATGTAATCTAATCCAGGTGCTTCTACTGCTATTTATGTTCTAATAAACTTTCAATCCAGGTTATCAGGCATCTAATTCAAATCTGCTGACATCTATGCAGTACAGTGATTACTGGGGGACAATTGTTTGAGACATTACTAAAACACACGTAGAGATTACTCGACTGAACTTGTTCCAGTTTCCCTTCTACTTGGGTCGTATGAGCTGTGAACAGATGATGCAGAGTGCAAGGCAGAGTCAGTACAGTCTGAGTGCTCAGAAATCAATGAGCTAACTCTCCTGCTGCGCATCCCCAGCCACACTCCCACCCTTTCCTGATGGAATTCAGCATCTTTAATGTCCAAAGCTGCTCCCCCCTCTCACTCACACACACTCATGCATAAGGTCTGCCACTCACACTCAGCCTGTCACTTACACACACACACACTCAGCTGTCAGAGTCTGTCACAAATCCACTCTCACTCACAAACACACACACACACACACAGATTGTGACACACAGCGAGTCTGTCACACAGCCTGACGCAGACGCACACACACACACACACACACACATAGCCTGTCACAGACACAGCCTGTCTCTCACACACACACAGCCTGCCTCTCTCTCACACACACACAGCCTGCTTCTCTCTCACACACAAACTCAGCCTGTCTCTCTCACACAAACTCAGCCTTTCTCTCTCTCACACACAAACACACACACACAGCCTGCCTCTCTCTCACGCACACAAACACACAGCCTGTCTCTCTCTCTCGCGCACACACACACAGCCTGTCTCTCTCTCTCTCGAGCACACACACAGCCTCTCTCACGCACACACACAGCCTGTCTTTCTCTCTCTCTCGCGCACCACACAGCCTGTCTCTCTCTCTCGCACACACACACAGCCTGTCTCTCTCTCTCTCGCGTACGCACACAGCCTCTCTCTCTCTCGCGCACGCACACAGCCTGTCTCTATCTCGCGCACGCACACAGCCTCTCTCTCACACACACGCATGCACACAGCCTGTCTCTCACATACACGCACGCACACAGCCTGTCTCTCTCTCTCTCACACGCACGCACACAGTCTGTCACTCTCAAACACACGCACGCACACAGTCTGTCACTCTCAAACACACGCACGCACACAGTCTGTCACTCTCAAACACACGCACGCACACAGTCTGTCACTCTCAAACACACGCACGCACACAGTCTGTCACTCTCAAACACACGCACGCACAGTCTGTCACTCTCAAACACACGCACGCACACAGTCTGTCACTCTCACACACACGCACGCACAGTGTGTCACTCACACACAGACGCACGCACACAGTCTGTCACTCACACACACGCACAGACACAGTCTGTCACTTACACACGCACGCACGCACACAGTCTGTCACTCACACACACGCACACAGTCTGAAACACACGCTCACAGTCTGTAACACACGTGCACAGTCTCACACACACGCGCACACAGTCTCACACACGCGCACACAGTCTCACACACACAGTCTCACACACACACACAGTCTCCCCCACACGCACAGTCTCACACACACGCACACAGTCTCTCTCACACACACAGTCTCACACACACACACAGTCTCTCACACACACACAGTCTCTCACACACACACACAGTCTCACACACACACACAGTCTCTCACACACACACAGTCTCACACACACACACACACAGTCTCACACACACACACACAGTCTCACACACACACAGTCTCACACACACACAAACACAGTCTCACACACACACAAACACAGTCTCACACACACACAAACACAGTCTCACACACTCTCTCTCACACACACACAGTCTCACTCATACACACAGTCTCACACACACACACACAGTCTCTCACACACATACACTCACACACACATACTCACACACACAGTCTCTCACACACACACACTCACACACACATACTCACACACACACACTCACACACACATACTCACACACACACAGTCTCTCACACACACAGTCTCTCACACACACAGTCTCTCACACACACACACACACAGTCTCACACACACACACACACAGTCCAAACACACACAGTCTCTCAAACACACAGTCTCTCACACACATTCTCTCACACACACACACACAGTCTCACTCACACACACAGTCACACACACAAAGTCTCACACACACACAGTCACACAGTCTCACACACATACAGTCTCACATACATACAATCTCACACACACACACCGTCTCACACACACACACCGTCTCACACACACAGTCTCTCACACACAGTCTCTCACACACAGTCTCTCACACACAGTCTCTCACACACACCGTCTCACACACACACACAGTCACACACACACACACCCTCACACACACAGTCTCACACACACAGTCACACACACACACAGTCACACACACACAGTCTCACACACACAGTCTCACACACACACAGTCTCACACACACACACAGTCTCACACACACACACAGTCTAACTCACACACACAGTCTCTCTCACACACACAGTCTCTCTCACACACAGTCTCTCTCACACACACACAAACACAGTCTCACACACACATTCTCTCTCACGCACACACAGTCTCACTCACACACACAGTCACACAGTCTCACACACATACAGTCTCACACACACATAGTCTCATACACACACACAGTCTCACACACACACACTGTCTCACACACACACACCGTCTCACACACACACACACACAGTCTCTCACACACACAGTCTCACACAGTCTCTCACACACACCGTCTCTCACACACACAGTCTCACACCGTCTCTCACACACACAGTCTCTCACACACACACACACACAGTCTCTCACATATACACACACATACACACAGTCTCTCACACACACACAGTCTCTCACACACACACACAAACACAGTCTCACACACACACAAACACACTGTCTCACACACACACATTCTCTCTCACACACACACAGTCTCACTCACACACACACAGTCTCACTCACAGTCACACACACACAGTCTCACACACACACACACACAGTCTCACACACACACACACAGTCTCACACACACACAGTCTCACACACACAGTCACACCCACACACACATACACAGTCTCACACACACATACACAATCTCACACACACACAGTCTCACACACACACACAGCCTATCTCACACACACACAGTCTCTCACACACACACACAGTCTCTCTCACACACACACAGTCTCTCACACACACATTCTCTCACATACACACACAGTCTCTCACACACACACAGTCTCTCTCACACACACACAGTCTCTCTCACACACACACAGTCTCTCACACACACACACACAGTCTCTCACACACACACAGTCTCTCACACACACACAGTCTCTCACACACAGTGCAGAAGGGGCCCTTCGGCCCATCGAGTCTGCACCGACACGTGAGAATCACCTGACCTACCTACTTAATCCCATTTACCAGCATTTGGCCCATACCCTTGAATGTTATGACGTGCCAAGTGCTCATCCAGGTACTTTTTAAAGGATGTGAGGCAACCCGCCTCCACCACCCTCCCAGGCAGCGCATTCCAGACCGTCACCACCCTCTGGGTAAAAAATGATTTCCTCACATCCCCCCCTAAACCTCCTGCCCCTCATCTTGAACTTATGTCCCCTTGTGACTGACCCTTCAACTAAGGGGAACAGCTGCTCCCTATCCACCCTGTCCATGCCCCTCATAATCTTGTACATTTCGATCAGGTCGCCCCTCAGTCTTCTCTGCTCCAACGAAAACAACCCAAGTCTATCCAACCTCTCTTCATGACTTAAATGTTTCATCTCAGTCAACATCCTGGTGAATCTCCTCTGCACCCCCTATAATGTGGCGACCAGAACTGCACGCAGTACTCCAGCTGTGGCCTCACCAAGGTTCTATACAACTCCAACATGACCTCCCTACTTTTGCAATCTATGTTTCAACTAATAAAGGCAATTGTCCCATATGCCTTTTTCACCACCCCACTAACATGCCCCTCCGCCTTCAGAGATCTATGGACACATACGCCAAGGTCCCTTTGTTCCTCAGAGCTTCCTAGTGTCATGCCGTTCATTGAATACTTCCTTGTCAAATTACTCCTTTCAAAATGTATCACCTCATACTTTTCAGGGTTAAATTCCGTCTGCCACTTATCTTCCCATTTGACCATCCCGTCTATATCGTCCTGTAGCCCAAGACACTCAACCTCACCGTTAACCACCCGACCAATCTTTGTGTCATCTGCAAACTTACTAATCCTACACCCCCCCCCAGTGTCATCTATGTCGTTTATATAAATGACGAATAATAGGGGACCCAGCACAGATCCCCGTGGTACGTCACTGGACACTGGCTTCCAGTCACTAAAGCATCCTTCTGTCATCACCCTCTGTCTCCTACAACTAAGCCAATTTTGAATCCACCTTATCAAATTACCCTGTATCCCATGTGCATATGCCTTCTTTATAAGCCTCCCATGTGGGAGGGCCTTGTCAAAGGCTTTGCTGAAATACATATAAACTACATCAACTACACTACCCTCATCTACACACTTGGTCACCTCCTCAAAAAATTCAATCAAATTTGACTATCCCTGATCAAACCTTGCCTCTCCAATTGGAGATAGATTCTCTCCTTCAGAATTTTCTCTAATAGTTTCCCTACCACTGATGTGAGACTCACTGGCCTGTAGTTCCCTGGCTTAACTCTACAACTCTTCTTAAATAGCGGAACCACATTAGCTGTTCTCCAGTCCTCTGGCACCTCCCCCGTGGCCAGAGAGGAATTTAAAATTTGGGTCAGAGCCCCTGCGATCTCCTCCCTTACCTCCCTCAGCAGTCTGGGACACAAATCATCCGGACCTGGAGATCTGTCCACTTTTAAGTCTGCCAACACCTCCAATACCTTGTCACTCCCCATATCAATTTGCTCAAGAACCTTGCAGTCTCTCTCCCTGCGTTCGATACCTTCATTCTCATTCTCTTGGGTGAAAACAGATGTGAAGTATTCGTTCAACACTCTAGCGATGTCCTCTGGCTCCACCCATAGATTGCCCCCTTGGTCCCTAATGGGCCCTACTCTTTCCCTGGTTATCCTCTTCCCATTGATATACTTATAGAATATCTTGGGATTTTCCCTACTTTTACCAGCCAGAGCTTTCTCTTTTTCCCTCTTTGCTCTCCTAATTGCTTTCTTAAGCTCCACCCTCCACTTTCTGTACTCCAGTAATGCCTGATTTGCTTCCTTTGTACCTGCTAAAAGCTTCTCTTTTCCTTCTCATCGTAACCTGAATATCTCTGGTCATCCATGGTTCTCTGGGTTAGTTACTCCTTCCTATCACCCTAGAGGGAACATGTTGAGCCTGTACCCTCCCCATTTCCTTTTTGAACAACCCCCACTGCTCTTGTGTAGATTTCCCCACAAGTAACTGTTCCCAGTCTACCTTGGCCAGATCCTGCCTTATTTTATTAAAATCCCCTCTCCCACAATTCAAAACATTTTTTTGCAACTTGTCTATTTCTTTGTCCATAACAAGCTTAAATTGTACCATGTTGTGGTCGCTATCACTAAAATGCTCCCCCACCACCACCACCTCAGCCAGCTGTCCGGATTCATTCCCCAGAATTAGGTCCAGCACTGCACTGTCCCTTGTTGGACCCTCTACATATTGACCTAAAAAGACACAGTCTGTCACTCTCACACGCACGCACAGTCTGTCACTCTCACACGCACACACAGTCTGTCACTCTCACACGCACGCACAGTCTGTCACTCTCACACGCACGCACATTCTGTCACTCTCACACGCACGCACAGTCTGTCATTCTCACACGCACACACGGTCTGTCACTCTCACACGCACACACGGTCTGTCACTCTCACACGCACACACAGTCTGTCACTCTCGCACGCACACACAGTCTGTCACTCTCGCACGCACACACAGTCTGTCACTCTCGCACGCACACACAGTCTGTCACTCTCGCACGCACACACACACTGTCACTCTCGCACGCACGCACACACAGTCTGTCACTCTCGCACGCACGCACACACAGTCTGTCACTCTCGCACGCACGCACACACAGTCTGTCACTCTCGCACGCACGCACACACAGTCTGTCACTCTCGCACGCACGCACACACAGTCTGTCACTCTCGCACGCACGCACACACAGTCTGTCACTCTTGCGCACACGCACACAGTCTGTCACTCTCGCACACGCATACACAGTCTGTCACTCTCGCACGCACGCACACAGTCTGTTACTCTCGCACGCATGCACACAGTCTGTCATCTCGCACGCACGCACACACAGTCTGTCACTCACACACACACAGTCTGTCACTCACGCACACAGTCTGTCACTCACACACACAGTCTGTCACTCACACACACAGTCTGTCACTCACGCACACACAGTCTGTCACTCACACACACACAGTCTGTCACTCTCGCACGCACGCACACACAGTCTGTCACTCACACACACACAGTCTGTCACTCACGCACACACAGTCTGTCACTCACACACACAGTCTGTCACTCACACACACAGTCTGTCACTCACACACACAGTCTGTCACTCACGCACACACAGTCTGTCACTCACACACACACAGTCTGTCACTCGCACACACAGTCTGTCACTCACGCACACACAGTCTGTCACTCACACACACACAGTCTGTCACTCTCGCACGCACGTACACAGTCTGTCACTCACGCACACAGTCTGTCACACACACACACAGTCTGTCACTCACACACACACAGTCTGTCACTCACGCACACACAGTCTGTCACTCACACACACACAGTCTGTCACTCACACACACAGTCTGTCACTCACACACAGTCTGTCACACACACACACAGTCTGTCTCACACACACACAGTCTGTCTCACACACAGTCTGTCACACACACACACAGTCTGTCACTCACACGCACACAGTCTGTCTCACACACACAGTCTGTCACACACACATGAGACTCTCAGTTCGCTCTCACTGCCACTGAGCTAATTACCCTCACACAAATCCCTCACATTACCTCAGTTACTCATACCCTTTCTCACATAACACTCGCAATCCCACAATATGATCCGGTTACCCACTCTTACTCTCACACCCACTCGCTTAGAACGACATTCCCATTCATCTCTACTCTAACCCTAGCCCCAGTCTGCTCGGTTATTGTCCATTCGGTATAATTTCCTTTCCTAGTTCCAGTCCCTGGGCTCAGCTTCTCGTTCTTCTCTTACTCTCTTGGTCTAACAAGGTTTAACGAAGAGCAGTCACTCCAACACAGCCGGCTCCCTCATGACCCTCCCTACCTGACAGACACTGACACACTCACTCAGCGCTCTGCTAGGTGTTGTGGCGGTGAGAGCGGTTAGAGAAAGCTGAGTGTCTGCTGAGATGTTCCAGGTTAACCCGACAGTGACTGGAGTAGGGAGAGCAGAGGGCAGCTCTCCTGGTCATGTGTGTGTGTGTGTGTGTGTAAAGTGACCGAGTGAGATGTGGAAGGTATACTGCCGGCTGCTTACTGTGCACTTTTCGGATAGAATGGAAGAGTAACGTGGCTGAGGTCCTGGATGTCGAAGGCAGTGGGTTCCGCCGAGATGGCCTGGCGCTTGGTGCGCTGCTCCTGCACGGTGCCCGCAGCCTGGTTAGGGCTCTGCTTGCTGGCGGGCTTGATAACTGAGCGATACTTGTCCAGCTCATTCTGCAGCCTCTGGATCAGGTCATCCTTCTGGTCCAGCTCCAGCTCCAGCTCGTCTATCAGGGCGTCCCGCTGCCTCAGCTCCTCAATCTTCTCCTGTAGAGCATACTGCAGATCCCGCAGCGTGCCCATGCTAATCCCGGGGGGAGAGAGAGAGAGAGAGGGGGGGGTGGGGGCGGCCTCCAGCCAACCGACAACTTCCCAAAGTGCCCGCCGACTTTGCTGAACTTTCAGGGAGCTGAACCGGCTGTGGCCAACTCCCCGGAGTGTGTCCCAGTGCCTCTTTGGAGAAGTTTGGGGAGGGGGTAGGGGTGGGGGGAGAAGAACACTGAGGGAGACAGGCCAGTCGGGAAGTGCTTGTAGTTAAAAGGCTTTCTCTCAACAGTTGCGCCTCTCGTCCTCCCGGAAATCCTCGCTGACTGGAGCTGATCCCCGTGAACACACTGGCCCGTCCTGCCTTACGTCAAAGCTCCATGTAGAAAGCAAGCGTGGCGCCTACAGGCCCATAGAGAACATGCAACTCAACCTCTCCCCCTCCCTCATCCCCCTCCCGCCCTCCTCCTGCTTTATCTCCAGAGATTTTCCGGGTTGCAAAGCCCTTTGGAAGACTGGATGTTCCCCATTTCGCCTTTGCTTTGAATCCACCCCCCCCCCCGCCCAGGGGACACCTCCCCTCTCCCTCTCCCTCTCCCCCCCTGTTGAGACTGTGTCCCTGCTCCCGCTGGGTCGGACTCTTCCAGCTGAAAGTTTTCCCAAACACTAAAACTGCGGCAAAAACAGTTAATTGCCCCACAATATTGGAGTTTAAATCTCGTTTTTTTTTTAAAAGAATAATAAAATTCAAACCCAGATAAGAAGGTGCAGGTCAGGAGACGCGCACTGGCCAAGTACAATCGCACTCAGGTTTTAAACCACAATGGGAACGGTTCTGTTTACGGTTTAGCACCTTAGCTCAAGGTGCATTTTGACATAAGAGAAGCTAAACAGGACCAGTCAAGATCCAGTTAGAAACTTGAAATATCTTCATATCATCGCTATAGCAATTTATACGTTTTTAAAAATATATATGTTTTAATTCAATAAATGGTTGACAGTCGTGGTTGAGTTGTCCTTTTATCCAACTTTCAAAGTTTGATCCAGAAATCCTCGGTACAGTGACCTTCACCCCGGTGTCAATACATCTACTTTTAAACCGTATTTCATGCATGCATCTTTCCAAATGCCTTGCCACAGGTCAGGTCGCATGTTTAACATAACTGCACACAATGCAGGTTGATGAATGATGGGGAGTAAAGTGGGAATGATGTGATCCCATTGCAATAAGAAATGAGGGAGGGGATAAATTTCCTGTAGTTTAGATGATTTCAGCCTGTGGAGCCATCCCTATTTAACAGGGAATAGGCAATAGCGCCGACTAGCGCACCTTCGGCGGTGTCCTCAGTGATAAACTCAACCAAAAGTTTTCAAAGCAGGAGGACATTGATTTAATTCAAAAGTTCAAGATATAACACATAAGTGCGGCAAGTTCACCATTTGCAACTGAAGTGTCCTATTGTACAATTCTTCGTGATATCTGATAATCTAACCAAACATGTGGCTATAATACTCGACCACTCTGCCAGACTAGCAGCCATACCTGTTATTCTAATCTCTGATGTTCCATTCTATAATGGTATAACGGAGTTTGGGGGGGGGGGGGATGGGGGGTTGGGGGTTTGGGGGGGGGGGGGTGCAAGGGCAGCTCTGAGGTTGAGGTGACTTTTGGGAGGGCGGGGGTGGCTCGTGGTTGAATGCACATGCATTCGGGGTGGGGGGGTAGGGTGGGCAAGGGAAGCGGCCACCCATTGGGGACACCTTGTATAAAGTGACCATTCCTCTGCAACTGAGATAGTTCAGGCACAATCACATTGATATAATTGGAGTTGGGCTTCATGCTTCTCTGCCCACTCAAGAAACGCAGAGACCTCAAAGCGCTCCACAGCTTTTCACCCCTGGGGCACAGACTGCAAACTAATGAGCGTTCTAGTGGACTGCAGAAGTTGGACACCTGCACATGTTGTACAATCTCCTCGCTAAAGCTGGATATGGAGCAGTCACTGGTGGAGACGCTCACAGCCCCTTGAAATGTCATCATCCGGGTTTGGACCAGTCTCCCCCATGGTTCAAGCTAACAGTGCGGCCTTGCAGTGCGGGTTAGGAGAATGCCTGTGTCTGAGCTGAGAGTACAGCATGCAGGCCAGTGAGCAAAGCTGCCGCCAATCAGTCAAGTGGAGTGGGGTGGAGATCGGTGGGGTTTTGGGCAGCCGTGCAGCACACTAATCTCCAGCCATCCAAGTGGTGGCCAGCACACTCCAGGATGAGTTAAAGGGCCTTCAGACTTAATCAAGACAGGTTTTTAGGCCACCCAAGCTAACCCACACATCTCTCTCTTTCATCCTGCAGGAGTACAACATCAGGATCATGAAGCCTGGTGAACAGCTGTAAGCCTCATGGGTACAGAGAGCGAAGACGATGGAGGAGGGAGCGACTGAGCCTCCTGGCTGCCAGAGGGAGGAGCAGCAAATTCAGGAAGAAGGGGTGGCTGGGGCTCCCGCCCATGCTACCAAAAAGCCACAGCGAGCCGTCGCTGGTCAACGTCTAGCAACGTCCAGGGTCTAGAGCCTTTCATTCCTGCAGATGACCGAGAACCAGTGTCGTCGAAGACTGATCATGTCTAGAGAACTGGTCGGTCACATCTGCCACCTGCTGCAAGATGTGGCACCACCGGGACATGGGGGGCATCCACTGCCAGTGGCTGTGGCACTCAATTTCCATGCCAGTGTCCTTTAGAGCTCCATAGATGGGAGATCACAAGCCACCACCCATAAATGCATCCTGAAAATCACAGATGCCACCTTGGTGAGGGCACACAACTTTTTACATTACGCCCAGGACCAAGAGAGCCAGGATGCAAGAGCGATTGGATTTGTCCATTTCTTGGGTTTCTCAGGCGCAGGGTGCCATCAACTGAACCCATGTGGCACTCAGGTCTCCGTCACAACACACAGCGGACTACATCAACCACAGGGGATTCCATTCGCTGAATGTGCAGCTGATGTGCGACCACCAGAAACGCATCCTGCAGGTCTGCGCACGGTTTCCTGGGAGTGTGCACGACGCCCACATTCTCAGTCGGTCGCAGATCCCTGCAGTCTTCCAGGGTCCACAGAGGCTGCAGGGATGGCTCCTCGGGGACAAGGGCTACCCGCAGAGGCCGTGGCTGATGACACCCGTGCGGTGGCCTCAGACTGCAGCAGAGCGACGGTACAACGAGACTAATGCTGCAACTCACAACTTGGTGAAGCAGTCCATCAGGATGCTGAATACGTGGTTCCAGTGCATGGAACAGTCTGGTGGAGCCCTCCAAATAATCCATAGAGGGTGTCACGCATCATCGTCGTCTGCTGTGCCCTTTATAACCTGGCACTGGAACGAGGAGAGGAGCTGGTTGAGGAGGAGATGGAGGAGCTGGAGGTCTCCTTGATGAGGAGGATGCCGATGGGGATGAGGGTGAGGAGGTCCTCGAATGTGGCAATAATGTGAATGAGGCCCTTGCACTGGCTAGACAAGGCAGGCGTGCTCGGGAGGCCCTCATAGCTGCTAGATCACATCTGTGAATGTTTGACTCCAGTCTGGCTTATGGCAGTGTGAATACCCTCTGTGCGAATGCTCCTGTCATGGAGATGCAGTGGAGGCCCTAATAGTCGCTCGATTGCAGGAGGATGACAACAACATGCAGTGAGGACACTCCATGAATCTTCACATAGCCTCTGAGAATGTCTGACTCCTGTCTGGCTGAGGGCAGCTCGTTTGCGCTCTGTGATCAGGGTCATATCATAGAGTCGCAGCCATGAAACTTTAGAAGCATCTGATGCTTTGTCCGCCTTCAGCACCTGAGCCCTTCAGGAGCACAGCGTCACTGGTCACAGCTGCTGAAGTGATGGGGGCCACCCCCACCTCAAAGGTGCTGAGAGCACACAGAGAAAATGATGGAACTCTGTGGCGCCTGCCCACGACATTCTGGCGACAATGACCAGCACTGCCGAGGTATAGGCATCACTAATGTTTCTAGGGAGTGTGAGGCTGGACCATCACTTTTATCTTGTGCAGAAAGGTTTCACATCGAACTGACAAGAACACTGCCCATCAGAACAATGAGTCATAGGCAGGGAGACATTCTTGGACTCTATTGACAATAGTGAACAGTATGTACTAGTGATTAACACCCATGCCCAGGCTGGGCAACTGATTGGAATCGAATGTGGCTGCTGAGGAGTTGCTGCTCTTGATGTTGCCGTGGCTGTTGAAGTGTTGAGTTGGTGTTGTTGCCTTTCCCTCAGGCTCCTCGGGACTTTACCACCTGTTTGTTTTGCTGTTGCTGCTGGTGTTGTTGCCAGGGCAGTAGGGGCCTGGAGGCTGAAAGGCCTGAGGCCTGAAGACTTGGAGGAGAGAGAGAGAGAGAGAAGAGGTGTTACAGGACAGGAAGGCCTGTTGTGTTGGAGAGAAGCAGCGGGGCAATTAACAGTGAGAGACCGAGAGGAGCAAGAGGGCCATTAACAGTGAGAGACAGTGATAGGAGCAGCGGGGCCATTAACAGTGAGAGAGAGTGAGAGGAGCAGCGGGGCCATTACCAGTGAGAGAGAGTGAGAGGAGCAGCGGGGCCAGATAACAGTGAGAGAGAGTGAGAGTAGCAGCGGGGCCATTAACAGTGAGAGAGAGTGAGAGGTGCAGCGGGGCCATTAACTGAGAGAGAGCGAGAGGAGCAAGGGGGCCATTAACAGTGAGAGATCGAGAGAGCTAGGGGGCCATTGACAATGAGAGAGAGTGAGAGGAGCAGCGGGGCCATTAACAGTGAGAGAGCGAGAGGAGCAGCGGGGCCATTAACAGGGAGGGAGAGTGAGAGGAGCAGCGGGAGCATTCACAGTGAGAGAGCGAGATGAACAGCAGGACCATTAACAGTGAGAGAGAGAGGAGCAGCGGGGCCATTAACAGTGAGAGAGTGAGAGAGGAGCAGCGGGACCATTAACAGTGAGAGAGTGAGAGGAGCAGTGGGGCCATTAAGAAGTGAGAGAGAGTGAGAGGATCAGTGGGGCCATTAACAGTGAGAGAGAGTGAGAGGAGCAGCGGGACCATTCACAGTGAGAGAGCGAGATGAACAGCGGGACCATTAACAGTGAGAGAGAGAGGAGCAGCGGGGCCATTAACAGTGAGAGAGTGAGAGAGGAGCAGTGGGACCATTAACAATGAGAGAGAGTGAGAGGAGCAGTGGGACCATCAACAGTGAGAGAGAGTGAGAGGAGCAGAGGGGCCATTAACAGTGAGAGCAGCAGCGGGGCCGTTAACTGTGAGCGAGAGTGAGAGTAGCGGGACCATTAACAGTGAGAGAGGAAGAGGAGCAGTGGGACCATTAACAGTGAGAGAGAGTGAGAGGAGCAGTGGGGCCATTAACAATGAGAGAGACTGAGAGGAGCAGCAGGGTTATTAAAAGGGAGAGAGAGTGAGAAGAGCAGCAGGGTTATTAACAGGGAGAGAGAGTGAGATGAGCAGCAGGGACATTAACCGTGAGAGAGTGAGAGGAGCAACGGGGCCATTAAGAAGTGAGAGAGAGTGAGAGGATCAATGGGGCCATTAACAGTAAGGGAGAGTGAGAGGAGCAGCGGAACCATTCACAGTGAGAGAGAGTGAGAGGAGCAGCGGGGCTATTAACAGTGAGAGCAGCAGCGGGGCCATTAACAGTGAGCGAGAGTGAGAGGAGCAGCAGGGACATTAACCGTGAGAGAGTGAGAGGGGCAGCGGGACCATTAACAGTGAGAGAGAGTGAGAGGAGCAGCGGGATCATTAACAGTGAGAAAGAGTGAGAGGAGCACCGGGACCATTAACAGTGAGAGAGAGTGAGAGGAGCAGCGGGACCATTAACAGTGAGAGAGAGTGAGAGGAGCAGCAGGGTTATTAACAGGGAGAGAGAGCGAGAAGAGCAGCAGGGCCATTAACCGTGAGAGAGAATGAGAGGAGCAGCGGGGCCATTAACTGTGAGAGAGAGTGAGAGGAGCAGCAGGGTTATTAACAGGGAGAGAGAGCGAGAAGAGCAGCAGGGCCAATAACCGTGAGAGAGAGTGAGAGGAGCAGCGCGGCCATTAACTGTGACAGAGAGTGAGAGGAGCAGCGGGGCCATTAACTATGAGAGGAGCAGCGGGGCCATTAACCGTGAGAGAGTGAGAGGAGCAGCGGTGCCATTCACAGTGAGAGAGGAAGATGTGCAACGGGGCAATTAACAGTGAGAGAAAGTGAGAGGAGCAGCGGGGCCATTAACTGTGAGAGAGAGTGAGAGGAGCAGCGGGGCCATTAACAGTGAGAGTGGAAGAGGAGCAGCGGGGCCATTAACAGTGAGAGAGTGACAGGAGCAGCGGGGCCATTAACAGTGAGAGATCGAGAGGAGCAGCGGGGCCATTAACTGTGAGAGAGAGTGAGAGGAGCAGCGGGGCCATTAACAGTGAGAGTGGAAGAGGAGCAGCGGGGCCATTAACAGTGAGAGATCGAGAGGAGCAGCGGGGCCATTAACAGTGAGAGAAGCAGGGGGGCCATTAAGAAGTGAGAGAGAGTGAGAGGATCAATGGGGCCATTAACAATGAGGGAGAGTGAGAGGAGCAGCGGGACCATTCACAGTGAGAGAGCGAGATGAACAGCGGGACCATTAACAGTGAGAGAGAGAGGAGCAGCGGGACCATTAACAGTGAGAGAGAGTGAGAGGACAGCGGGACCATTAACAGTGAGAGAGAGTGAGAGGAGCAGCGGGGCTATTAACAGTGAGAGCAGCAGCGGGGCCATTAACAGTGAGCGAGAGTAAGAGGAGCAGCAGGGTTATTAACAGTGAGAGAGAGTGAGAGGAGCAGCGGGACCATTGACATTGAGAGAGAGTGAGAGGAGCAGCAGGGTTATTAACAGGGAGAGAGAGTGAGAAGAGCAGCAGGGACATTAACCGTGAGAGAGTGAGAGGGGCAGCGGGACCATTAACAGTGAGAGAGAGTGATAGGAGCACCGGGGCCATTAACTGTGAGAAAGAGAGAGGAGCAGCGGGGCTATTAACTGTGAGAGAGAGTGAGAGGAGCAGCGGGACCATTAACAGTGAGAGAGAGTGAGAGGAGCAGCGGGACCATTAACTGTGAGAGAGAGTGAGAGGAGCAGTGGTGCCATTAACAGTGAAAGAGAGTGAGAGGA
The DNA here is from genome assembly GCF_964194155.1 of Cetorhinus maximus. Classification (NCBI taxonomy): domain Eukaryota; kingdom Metazoa; phylum Chordata; class Chondrichthyes; order Lamniformes; family Cetorhinidae; genus Cetorhinus; species Cetorhinus maximus. The sequence goes on from NC_135898.1 coordinate 41,869,886, forward strand.
GCAGAGGGACCATTAACAGTGAGAGAGAGTGAGAGGAGCAGCGGGACCATTAACAGTGATAGAGAGTGAGAGGAGCAGAGGGGCCATTAACAGTGAGAGCAGCAGCGGGGCCGTTAACTGTGAGCGAGAGTGAGAGGAGTAGCGGGACCATTAACAGTGAGAGAGACTGAGAGGAGCAGAGGGGCCATTAACTGTGAGCGAGAGTGAGAGGAGCAGCGGGACCATTAACAGTGAGAGAGAGTGAGAGGAGCAGTGGGGCCATTAACAATGAGGGAGACTGAGAGGAGCAGCAGGGTTATTAAAAGGGAGAGAGAGTGAGAAGAGCAGCAGGGTTATTAACAGGGAGAGAGAGTGAGATGAGCAGCAGGGACATTAACAGTGAGAGAATGAGAGAAGCAGCAGGGCCATTAAGAAGTCAGAGAGAGTGAGAGGATCAATGGGGCCATTAACAGTGAGAGAGAGTGAGAGGAGCAGCGGGGCTATTAACAGTGAGAGCAGCAGCGGGGCCATTAACAGTGAGCGAGAGTGAGAGGAGCAGCAGGGACATTAACCGTGAGAGAGTGAGAGGGGCAGCAGGACCATTAACAGTGAGAGAGAGTGCGAGGAGCAGCGGGACCATTAACAGTGAGAAAGAGTGAGAGGCGCACCGGGACCATTAACAGTGAGAGAGAGTGAGAGGAGCAGCGGGACCATTAACAGTGAGAGAGAGTGAGAGGAGCAGCAGGGTTATTAACAGGGAGAGAGAGCGAGAAGAGCAGCAGGGCCATTAACCGTGAGAGAGAATGAGAGGAGCAGCGGGGCCATTAACTGTGAGAGAGAGTGAGAGGAGCAGCAGGGTTATTAACAGGGAGAGAGAGCGAGAAGAGCAGCAGGGCCAATAACCGTGAGAGAGAGTGAGAGGAGCAGCGCGGCCATTAACTGTGACAGAGAGTGAGAGGAGCAGCGGGGCCATTAACTATGAGAGGAGCAGCGGGGCCATTAACCGTGAGAGAGTGAGAGGAGCAGCGGTGCCATTCACAGTGAGAGAGGAAGAGGAGCAACGGGGCAATTAACAGTGAGAGAAAGTGAGAGGAGCAGCGGGGCCATTAACAGTGAGAGAGAGTGAGAGGAGCAGCGGGGCCATTAACAGTGAGAGTGGAAGAGGAGCAGCGGGGCCATTAACAGTGAGAGAGTGAGAGGAGCAGCGGGGCCATTAACAGTGAGAGATCGAGAGGAGCAACGGGGCCATTAACAGTGAGAGAGAGCGAGAGGAGCAGCGGGGCCATTAACAGTGAGAGAAGCAGGGGGGCCATTAAGAAGTGAGAGAGAGTGAGAGGATCAATGGGGCCATTAACAATGAGGGAGAGTGAGAGGAGCAGCGGGACCATTCACAGTGAAAGAGCGAGATGAACAGCGGGACCATTAACAGTGAGAGAGAGTGAGAGGACAGCGGGACCATTAACAGTGAGAGAGAGTGAGAGGAGCAGCGGGGCTATTAACAGTGAGAGCAGCAGCGGGGCCATTAACAGTGAGCGAGAGTAAGAGGAGCAGCAGGGTTATTAACAGGGAGAGAGAGTGAGAAGAGCAGCAGGGACATTAACCGTGAGAGAGTGAGAGGGGCAGCGGGACCATTAACAGTGAGAGAGAGTGATAGGAGCACCGGGACCATTAACAGTGAGAGAGAGTGAGAGGACAGCGGGACCATTAACAGTGAGAGAGAGTGAGAGGAGCAGCGGGGCTATTAACAGTGAGAGCAGCAGCGGGGCCATTAACAGTGAGCGAGAGTAAGAGGAGCAGCAGGGTTATTAACAGGGAGAGAGAGTGAGAAGAGCAGCAGGGACATTAACCGTGAGAGAGTGAGAGGGGCAGCGGGACCATTAACAATGAGAGAGAGTGATAGGAGCACCGGGACCATTAACAGTGAGATGAGCAGTGGGACCATTAACAGTGAGAGAGAGTGAGAGGAGCAGCAGGGTTATTAACAGGGAGAGAGCGAGAAGAGCAGCAGGGTCATTAACCGTGAGAGAGAGTGAGAGGAGCAGCGGGGCCATTAACTGTGAGAAAGACTGAGAGGAGCAGCAGGGCTATTAACTGTGAGAGAGAGTGAGAGGAGCAGCGGGACCATTAACAGTGAGAGAGAGTGAGAGGAGCAGCGGGACCATTAACTGTGAGATAGAGTGAGAGGAGCAGTGGTGCCATTAACAGTGAAAGAGAGTGAGAGGAGCAGAGGGACCATTAACAGTGAGAGAGAGTGAGAGAAGCAGGGGGACCATTAACAGTGAGAGAGCGAGAGGAGCAGTGGAGCCATTAACAGTGAGAGAGAGTGAGGAGCAGCGGGGCCATTAAGAAGTGAGAGAGAGTGAGAAGACAAGCGGGGCCATTAACTGAGTCAGAGAGAGTGAGAGGAGAAGCGGGGCCATTAACAGAGTGAGAGAGAGTGAGAGGAGAAGCGGGGCCTTTAACTGAGATAGAGCGAGAGGAGCATCGGGGCCATTAACAGTGAGAGAGAGAGGAGCAGCGGGGCCATTAACAGTGAGAGAGAGTGAGAGGAGCAGCGGGACCATTAACAGTGAGAGAGAGTGAGAGGAGCAGCGGGGCCATTAACAGTGAGAGAGAGTGAGAGGAGCAGCGGGACCATTAACAGTGAGAGAGAGTGAGGAGCACTCTCTAAGTGTCTAAGTCCAGGTAGCTGGTGCTGCTTGGTGAAGAAGGATGGTGCCGACTCTGTGCCAGGCAGTACCGGCTGCCAGGTGAAGACATCGCCCTCCCCCTACAAGAACACCAGCAAGGCCTCAACCCCACTCCACCCAGCGACACCCACCCACCCTGCACCCTTTACCCTTACCTTCATGTGTCTCCCTGTACCTTTCCCCCCCTCCTCTTCCCCTCCCTGTTGTTGCCATTCTGGAGGGAGAGATCAAACATCCTTTCCCCCTCTTCCCCGGGTGGGATATTTTTGGGAATAGAGCTCGGGGTGGGTGTGACTCATCCCTACGGCTGCGACAGGGTCGCCCCCTTCCCGGCTGAATGTGGAGGCGGTGCTGTCACCGGTGGCAGGGACCCCCAAGGAAACAGATGCAGATGCAGCTGCTCCCTTGGACCCGGCACCTTTCACCTCCTTACTAAGACCGTGGGCGTCAAGAGCTACACCCAGCCAGACATGACAATCGAGGTTTGCTGGGGTCGTCGGCCCCTCAGCTATTGTTGCAGCCTCAAATGTATGGCAAAGCCATCATTTTCTTGAGGTCACAGCAGGCGGTGCCCCTGGCCCTGGATAAGGGGCTCACTGTGGGTGGGACATTTCTGGCGGTGGGCCCTCTGGAGGCCACCGCCCAGAGGATTAGAATTTCCAATGTCCCATCTTTTGTCCCCAGTGAGCTCCTCCCCCCACCGACCTCCAACAACTCGGGTAGGTCAGGGGTCACTCCAATACCACTCTGCCTCAAGGAGCCAGCCCTCTGCCACGTGTACTCCTTCCGGCTCCAGGTTTTTGTCTGCCTGGCCCGGGAGGAGTGCACAGAGCGGGGCATTAATGTTGAGCATGAGGGGGCTTCCTACTCCATGTTTTGGACAGCAGACCGCCTCACGCCTGCAAGGCTTGGGGCACGTTAGAAACAATTGCCCCGCCTCCAAGGCCGCCGGAACCACCCAGGCATCTCGCTTCCCGCCACTCCATTTTCCTCCCTACAAGGGGAGATGGTACAAGCTGCTAATGCCACCTTGTCCGCCAGCAAGTTGGGGGGAGACCATCTGCGCCATAGAAAGGTCAAGCACGCTGAGGATGCAACACAACGGGCCCAAATCATACTCCAGCCCGAGCTTCAGACCCTCCAAGACACCAGCTCGGGGGAAACAGGAACATCTGGAGCCAATGTCATGGTGAGGTGTGACCCTGGGCCCGGTGGTGCCTCAGCACCTACAGCTGGGCCTGGTGTCGTCCCTGTGCGGGTTCCCCGAGAGCGCGAAAAGCAGAGGGGCCATTAACAGCAGGAGAGTAAGAGAAGCAGCGGGGCAATTAACAGTGAGAGACCGAGAGGAGCAAGAGGGCCATTAACAGTGAGAGAGAGTGAGAGGAGCAGCGGGGCCATTAACAGTGAGAGAGTGAGAGAGGAGCAGCGGGGCCATTAACAGTGAGAGAGTGTGAGAGGAGCAGCGGGGCCATTAACTGAGAGAGAGTGAGAAGAGCAAGGGGGCCATTGACAATGAGAGAGAGTGAGAGGAGCAGCGGGGCCATTAACAGTGAGAGAGCGAGAGGAGCAGCGGGGCCATTAACAGTGAGGGAGAGTGAGAGGAGCAGCGGGAGCAATCACAGTGAGAGAGCGAGATGAACAGCAGGACCATTAACAGTGAGAGAGAGAGGAGCAGCGGGGCCATTAACAGTGAGAGAGTGAGAGAGGAGCAGCGGGACCATTAACAGTGAGAGAGTGAGAGGAGCAGTGGGGCCATTAAGAAGTGAGAGAGAGTGAGAGGTTCAGTGGGGCCATTAACAGTGAGAGAGAGTGAGAGGAGCAGCGGGGCTATTAACAGTAAGGGAGAGTGAGAGGAGCAGCGGGACCATTCACAGTGAGAGAGAGTGAGAGGAGCAGCGGGGCTATTAACAGTGAGAGCAGCAGCGGGGCCATTAACAGTGAGTGAGAGTGAGAGAAGCAGCAGGGCCATTAAGAAGTGAGAGAGAGTGAGAGGATCAATGGGGCCATTAACAGTAAGGGAGAGTGAGAGGAGCAGCGGGACCATTCACAGTGAGAGAGAGTGAGAGGAGCAGCGGGGCTATTAACAGTGAGAGCAGCAGCGGGGCCATTAACAGTGAGTGAGAGTGAGAGGAGCAGCAGGGACATTAACCGTGAGAGAGTGAGAGGGGCAGCGGGACCATTAACAGTGAGAGAGAGTGAGAGGAGCAGCGGGACCATTAACAGTGAGAAAGAGTGAGAGGAGCACCGGGACCATTAACAGTGAGAGAGAGTGAGAGGAGCAGCGGGACCATTAACAGTGAGAGAGAGTGAGAGGAGCAGCAGGGTTATTAACAGGGAGAGAGAGCGAGAAGAGCAGCAGGGCCATTAACCGTGAGAGAGAATGAGAGGAGCAGTGGGGCCATTAAGAAGTGAGAGAGAGTGAGAGGATCAGTGGGACCATTAACAGTGAGAGAGAGTGAGAAGAGCAGCGGGGCCATTAACAGTGAGAGAGAGTGAGAAGAGCAGCAGGGACATTAACCGTGAGAGAGTGAGAGGAACAGCGGGGCCATTAACAGTGAGAGAGAGTGAGAGGAACAGCGGGGCCATTAACAGTGAGAGAGAGTGAGAGGAGCAGCGGGGTCATTAACAGTGAGAGAGCGAGAGGAGCAGCGGTGCCATTAACAATGAGAGAGTGAGAGGTGCAGCGGAACCATTAAGAAGTGAGAGAGAGTGAGAGGATCAGTGGGGCCATTAACAGTGAGAGAGAATGAGAGGAGCAGCAGGGCCATTAACAGTGAGAGCAGCAGCGGGGCCATTAACAGTGAGCGATAGTGAGAGGAGCAGTGGAGCCATTAACAGTGAGAGAGAGCGAGATGAGCAGTGGGGCCATTAACATTGAGAGAGAGCGAGAGGAGCAGTGGGGCCATTAACATTGAGAGAGAGCGAGAGGAGCAGTGGGGATATTAACAGTGAGGTAGCGAGAGGAGGAGCGGGTCCCTTAACAGTGAGAGAGAGAGAGATGAGCAGCGGGGCCATTAACAGTGAGAGAGCGAGAGGAGTAACGGGACCCTTAACAGTGAGAGAGAGTGAGAGGAGCATCGGGGCCATTAACAGTGAGAGAGTGAGAGGAGCAGCAGGTTTATTAACAGGGAGAGAGAGTGAGAAGAGCAGCAGGGCCATTAACAGTGAGAGAGAGTGAGAGGAGCAGCGGGGCCATTAAGAAGTGAGAGAGAGTGAGAGGATCAATGGGGCCATTAACAGTAAGGGAGAGTGAGAGGAGCAGCGGGACCATTCACAGTGAGAGAGAGTGAGAAGAGCAGCGGGACCATAAACAGTGAGAGAGAGTGAGAGAAGCAGGGGGACCATTAACAGTGAGAGAGCGAGAGGAGCAGCGGAGCCATTAACAGTGAGAGAGAGTGAGGAGCAGCGGGGCCATTAAGAAGTGAGAGAGAGTGAGAAGACAAGCGGGGCCATTAACTGAGTCAGAGAGAGTGAGAGGAGAAGCGGGGCCATTAACAGAGTGAGAGAGAGTGAGAGGAGAAGTGGGGCCTTTAACTGAGATAGAGCGAGAGGAGCATCGGGGCCATTAACAGTGAGAGAGAGAGGAGCAGCGGGGCCATTAACAGTGAGAGAGAGTGAGAGGAGCAGCGGGACCATTAACAGTGAGAGAGAGTGAGAGGAGCAGCGGGGCCATTAACAGTGAGAGAGAGTGAGAGGAGCAGCGGGACCATTAACAGTGAGAGAGAGTGAGGAGCACTCTCTAAGTGTCTAAGTCCAGGTAGCTGGTGCTGCTTGGTGAAGAAGGATGGTGCCGACTCTGTGCCAGGCAGTACCGGCTGCCAGGTGAAGACATCGCCCTCCCCCTACAAGAACACCAGCAAGGCCTCAACCCCACTCCACCCAGCGACACCCACCCACCCTGCACCCTTTACCCTTACCTTCATGTGTCTCCCTGTACCTTTCCCCCCCTCCTCTTCCCCTCCCTGTTGTTGCCATTCTGGAGGGAGAGATCAAACATCCTTTCCCCCTCTTCCCCGGGTGGGATATTTTTGGGAATAGAGCTCGGGGTGGGTGTGACTCATCCCTACGGCTGCGACAGGGTCGCCCCCTTCCCGGCTGAATGTGGAGGCGGTGCTGTCACCGGTGGCAGGGACCCCCAAGGAAACAGATGCAGATGCAGCTGCTCCCTTGGACCCGGCACCTTTCACCTCCTTACTAAGACCGTGGGCGTCAAGAGCTACACCCAGCCAGACATGACAATCGAGGTTTGCTGGGGTCGTCGGCCCCTCAGCTATTGTTGCAGCCTCAAATGTATGGCAAAGCCATCATTTTCTTGAGGTCACAGCAGGCGGTGCCCCTGGCCCTGGATAAGGGGCTCACTGTGGGTGGGACATTTCTGGCGGTGGGCCCTCTGGAGGCCACCGCCCAGAGGATTAGAATTTCCAATGTCCCATCTTTTGTCCCCAGTGAGCTCCTCCCCCCACCGACCTCCAACAACTCGGGTAGGTCAGGGGTCACTCCAATACCACTCTGCCTCAAGGAGCCAGCCCTCTGCCACGTGTACTCCTTCCGGCTCCAGGTTTTTGTCTGCCTGGCCCGGGAGGAGTGCACAGAGCGGGGCATTAATGTTGAGCATGAGGGGGCTTCCTACTCCATGTTTTGGACAGCAGACCGCCTCACGCCTGCAAGGCTTGGGGCACGTTAGAAACAATTGCCCCGCCTCCAAGGCCGCCGGAACCACCCAGGCATCTCGCTTCCCGCCACTCCATTTTCCTCCCTACAAGGGGAGATGGTACAAGCTGCTAATGCCACCTTGTCCGCCAGCAAGTTGGGGGGAGACCATCTGCGCCATAGAAAGGTCAAGCACGCTGAGGATGCAACACAACGGGCCCAAATCATACTCCAGCCCGAGCTTCAGACCCTCCAAGACACCAGCTCGGGGGAAACAGGAACATCTGGAGCCAATGTCATGGTGAGGTGTGACCCTGGGCCCGGTGGTGCCTCAGCACCTACAGCTGGGCCTGGTGTCGTCCCTGTGCGGGTTCCCCGAGAGCGCGAAAAGCAGAGGGGCCATTAACAGCAGGAGAGTAAGAGAAGCAGCGGGGCAATTAACAGTGAGAGACCGAGAGGAGCAAGAGGGCCATTAACAGTGAGAGAGAGTGAGAGGAGCAGCGGGGCCATTAACAGTGAGAGAGTGAGAGAGGAGCAGCGGGGCCATTAACAGTGAGAGAGTGTGAGAGGAGCAGCGGGGCCATTAACTGAGAGAGAGTGAGAAGAGCAAGGGGGCCATTGACAATGAGAGAGAGTGAGAGGAGCAGCGGGGCCATTAACAGTGAGAGAGCGAGAGGAGCAGCGGGGCCATTAACAGTGAGGGAGAGTGAGAGGAGCAGCGGGAGCAATCACAGTGAGAGAGCGAGATGAACAGCAGGACCATTAACAGTGAGAGAGAGAGGAGCAGCGGGGCCATTAACAGTGAGAGAGTGAGAGAGGAGCAGCGGGACCATTAACAGTGAGAGAGTGAGAGGAGCAGTGGGGCCATTAAGAAGTGAGAGAGAGTGAGAGGTTCAGTGGGGCCATTAACAGTGAGAGAGAGTGAGAGGAGCAGCGGGAACATTCACAGTGAGAGAGCGAGATGAACAGCGGGACCATTTACAGTGAGAGTGAGAGAAGCAGCAGGGCCATTAAGAAGTGAGAGAGAGTGAGAGGATCAATGGGGCCATTAACAGTAAGGGAGAGTGAGAGGAGCAGCGGGACCATTCACAGTGAGAGAGAGTGAGAGGAGCAGCGGGGCTATTAACAGTGAGAGCAGCAGCGGGGCCATTAACAGTGAGTGAGAGTGAGAGGAGCAGCAGGGACATTAACCGTGAGAGAGTGAGAGGGGCAGCGGGACCATTAACAGTGAGAGAGAGTGAGAGGAGCAGCGGGACCATTAACAGTGAGAAAGAGTGAGAGGAGCACCGGGACCATTAACAGTGAGAGAGAGTGAGAGGAGCAGCGGGACCATTAACAGTGAGAGAGAGTGAGAGGAGCAGCAGGGTTATTAACAGGGAGAGAGAGCGAGAAGAGCAGCAGGGCCATTAACCGTGAGAGAGAATGAGAGGAGCAGTGGGGCCATTAAGAAGTGAGAGAGAGTGAGAGGATCAGTGGGACCATTAACAGTGAGAGAGAGTGAGAAGAGCAGCGGGGCCATTAACAGTGAGAGAGAGTGAGAAGAGCAGCAGGGACATTAACCGTGAGAGAGTGAGAGGAACAGCGGGGCCATTAACAGTGAGAGAGAGTGAGAGGAACAGCGGGGCCATTAACAGTGAGAGAGAGTGAGAGGAGCAGCGGGGTCATTAACGGTGAGAGAGCGAGAGGAGCAGCGGTGCCATTAACAATGAGAGAGTGAGAGGTGCAGCGGAACCATTAAGAAGTGAGAGAGAGTGAGAGGATCAGTGGGGCCATTAACAGTGAGAGAGAATGAGAGGAGCAGCAGGGCCATTAACAGTGAGAGCAGCAGCGGGGCCATTAACAGTGAGCGATAGTGAGAGGAGCAGTGGAGCCATTAACAGTGAGAGAGAGCGAGATGAGCAGTGGGGCCATTAACATTGAGAGAGAGCGAGAGGAGCAGTGGGGCCATTAACATTGAGAGAGAGCGAGAGGAGCAGTGGGGATATTAACAGTGAGGTAGCGAGAGGAGGAGCGGGTCCCTTAACAGTGAGAGAGAGAGAGATGAGCAGCGGGGCCATTAACAGTGAGAGAGCGAGAGGAGTAACGGGACCCTTAACAGTGAGAGAGAGTGAGAGGAGCATCGGGGCCATTAACAGTGAGAGAGTGAGAGGAGCAGCAGGTTTATTAACAGGGAGAGAGAGTGAGAAGAGCAGCAGGGCCATTAACAGTGAGAGAGAGTGAGAGGAGCAGCGGGGCCATTAAGAAGTGAGAGAGAGTGAGAGGATCAATGGGGCCATTAACAGTAAGGGAGAGTGAGAGGAGCAGCGGGACCATTCACAGTGAGAGAGAGTGAGAAGAGCAGCGGGACCATAAACAGTGAGAGAGAGTGAGAGGAGCAGCGGGGCTATTAACAGTGAGAGCAGCAGCGGGGCCATTAACAGTGAGCAAGAGTGAGAGGAGCAGCAGGGTTATTAACAGGGAGAGAGAGTGAGAGGAGCAGCAGGGTTATTAACAGGGAGAGAGAGTGAGAAGAGCAGCAGGGACATTAACCGTGAGAGAGTGAGAGGGGCAGCGGGACCATTAACAGTGAGAGAGAGTGAGAGGAGCAGCGGGACCATTAACAGTGAGAGAGCGAGAGGAGCAGCGGGGCCATTAACAGTGAGAGAGAGAGGAGCAGCGGGGCCATTAACAGTGAGAGAGTGAGAGAGGAGCAGCGGGACCATTAACAGTGAGAGAGTGAGAGGAGCAGTGGGGCCATTAAGAAGTGAGAGAGAGTGAGAGGTTCAGTGGGGCCATTAACAGTGAGAGAGAGTGAGAGGAGCAGTGGGACCATTCACAGTGAGAGAGCGAGATGAACAGCGGGACCATTAACAGTGACAGAGAGAGGAGCAGCGGGGCCATTAACAGTGAGAGAGTGAGAGAGGAGCAGTGGGACCATTAACAGTGAGAGAGAGTGAGAGGAGCAGCGGGACCATGAACAGTGAGAGAGAGTGAGAGGAGCAGTGGGACCATTAACAGTGAGAGCAGCAGCGGGGCCGTTAACTGTGAGAGAGAGTGAGAGGAGTAGCGGGACCATTAACAGTGAGAGAGGAAGAGGAGCAGTGGGACCATTAACAGTGAGAGAGAGTGAGAGGAGCAGTGGGGACATTAACAATGAGAGAGACTGAGAGGAGCAGCAGGGTTATTAAAAGGGAGAGAGAGTGAGAAGAGCAGCAGGGTTATTAACAGTGAGAGAGAGTGAGAAGAGCAGCAGGGACATTAACCGTGAGAGAGTGAGAGGGGCAGCGGGACCATTAACAGTGAGAGAGAGTGAGAGGAGGAGCGGGACCATTAACAGTGAGAGAGAGTGAGAGGAGCAGCGGAGCCATTAACAGTGAGAGAATGAGAGGAGCAGCGGGGCCATTAACAGTGAGAGAGTGAGAAAGGCAGCGGGACCATTAACAGTGAGAGAGAGCGAGAGGATCAGTGGGACCATTAACAGTGAGAGAGAGTGAGAAGAGCAGCGGGGCCATTAACAGTGAGAGAGTGAGAGGAACAGCGGGGCCATTAACAGTGAGAGAGAGTGAGAGGAGCAGCGGGGTCATTAACAGTGAGAGAGCGAGAGGAGCAGCGGTGCCATTAACAATGAGAGAGTGAGAGGTGCAGCGGAGCCATTAAGAAGTGAGAGAGAGTGAGAGGATCAGCGGGGCCATTAACAGTGAGGGAGAGTGAGAGGAGCAGCGGGGCCATTAACAGTGAGAGCAGCAGCGGGGCCATTAACAGTGAGCGATAGTGAGAGGAGCAGCGGTGCCATTAACAATGAGAGAGTCAGAGGTGCAGCGGAGCCATTAAGAAGTGAGAGAGAGTGAGAGGATCAGCGGGGCCATTAACATTGAGAGAGAGCGAGAGGAGGAGCGGGCCCCTTAACAGTGAGAGAGAGAGAGATGAGCAGCGGGGCCATTAACAGTGAGAGAGCGAGAGGAGTAACGGGACCCTTAACAGTGAGAGAGAGTGAGAGGAGCAGCGGAGCCATTAACAGTGAGAGAGAGAGTGAGAGGAGCAGCGGGGCCATTAAGAAGTGAGAGAGTGAGAAAAGCAGCGGGACCATTAACAGTGAGAGAGAGCGAGAGGATCAGTGGGACCATTAACAGTGAGAGAGAGTGAGAAGAGCAGCGGGGCCATTAACAGTGAGCGAGAGTGAGAGGAGCAGCAGTGTTATTAACAGGGAGAGAGAGTGAGAGGAGCAGCAGGGTTATTAACAGGGAGAGAGAGTGAGAAGAGCAGCAGGGACATTAACCGTGAGAGAGTGAGAGGGGCAGCGGGACCATTAACAGTGAGAGAGAGTGAGAGGAGCAGCGGGACCATTAACAGTGAGAAAGAGTGAGAGGAGCAGCGGGACCATTAACAGTGAGAGAGAGTGAGAGGAGCAGCAGGGTTATCAACAGGGAGAGAGAGCGAGAAGAGCAGCAGGGCCATTAACCGTGAGAGAGAATGAGAGGAGCAGCGGGGCCATTAACTGTGAGAGAGAGTGAGAGGAGCAGCAGGGTTATTAACAGGGAGAGAGAGCGAGAAGAGCAGCAGGGCCATTAACCGTGAGAGGAGCAGCGCGGCCATTAACTGTGACAGAGAGTGAGAGGAGCAGCGGGGCCATTAACTATGAGAGGAGCTGCGGGGCCATTAACCGTGAGAGAGTGAGCGGAGCAGCGGTGCCATTCACAGTGAAAGAGGAAGAGGAGCAACGGGGCAATTAACAGTGAGAGAAAGTGAGAGGAGCAGCAGGACCATTAACTGTGAGAGAGAGTGAGAGGAGCAGCGGGGCCATTAACAGTGAGAGTGGAAGAGGAGCAGCGGGGCCATTAACAGTGAGAGAGTGAGAGGAGCAGCGGGGCCATTAACAGTGAGAGATCGAGAGGAGCAGCGGGGCCATTAACAGTGAGAGAAGCAGGGGGGCCATTAAGAAGTGAGAGAGAGTGAGAGGATCAATGGGGCCATTAACAATGAGGGAGAGTGAGAGGAGCAGCGGGACCATTCACAGTGAGAGAGCGAGATGAACAGCGGGACCATTAACAGTGAGAGAGAGAGGAGCAGCGGGACCATTAACAGTGAGAGAGAGTGAGAGGAGCACCGGGACCATTAACAGTGAGAGAGAGTGAGAGGAGCAGCGGGGCTATTAACAGTTAGAGCAGCAGCGGGGCCATTAACAGTGAGCGAGAGTAAGAGGAGCAGCAGGGTTATTAACAGGGAGAGAGAGTGAGAGGAGCAGCAGGGTTATTAACAGGGAGAGAGGGTGAGAAGAGCAGCAGGGACATTAACCGTGAGAGAGTGAGAGGGGCAGTGGGACCATTAACAGTGAGAGAGAGTGATAGGAGCACCGGGACCATTAACAGTGAGAGAGAGTGAGAGGAGCAGTGGGACCATTAACAGTGTGAGAGAGTGAGAGGAGCAGCAGGGTTATGAACAGGGAGAGAGCGAGAAGAGCAGCAGGGCCATTAACCGTGAGAGAGAGTGAGAGGAACAGCGGGACCATTAACTGTGAGAAAGACTGAGAGGAGCAGCGGGGTCATTAACAGTGAGAGCAGCAGCGGGGCCATTAACAGTGAGCGATAGTGAGAGGAGCAGCGGTGCCATTAACAATGAGAGAGTGAGAGGTGCAGCGGAGCCATTAAGAAGTGAGAGAGAGTGAGAGGATCAGCGGGGCCATTAACATTGAGAGAGAGCGAGAGGAGGAGCGGGCCCCTTAACAGTGAGAGAGAGAGAGAGATGAGCAGCGGGGCCATTAACAGTGAGAGAGCGAGAGGAGTAACGGGACCCTTAACAGTGAGAGAGAGTGAGAGGAGCAGCGGAGCCATTAACAGTGAGAGAGAGTGAGAGGAGCAGCGGGGCCATTAAGAAGTGAGAGAGTGAGAAAAGCAGCGGGACCATTAACAGTGAGAGAGAGCGAGAGGATCAGTGGGACCATTAACAGTGAGAGAGAGTGAGAAGAGCAGCGGGGCTATTAACAGTGAGAGAGAGTGAGAAGAGCAGCAGGGACATTAACCGTGAGAGAGTGAGAGGAACAACGGGGCCATTAACAGTGAGAGAGAGTGAGAGGAGCAGCGGGGTCATTAACAGTGAGAGAGCGAGAGGAGCAGCGGTGCCATTAACAATGAGAGAGTGAGAGGTGCAGCGGAGCCATTAAGAAGTGAGAGAGAGTGAGAGGATCAGCGGGGCCATTAACAGTGAGGGAGAGTGAGAGGAGCAGCGGGACCATTCACAGTGAGAGAGAGTGAGAAGAGCAGCGGGACCATAAACAGTGAGAGAGAGTGAGAGGAGCAGCGGGGCTATTAACAGTGAGAGCAGCAGCGGGGCCATTAACAGTGAGCGATAGTGAGAGGAGCAGTGGAGCCATTAACATTGAGAGAGAGCGAGAGGAGGAGCGGGCCCCTTAACAGTGAGAGAGAGAGAGGAGCAGCGGGGCCATTAACAGTGAGAGAGCGAGAGGAGTAACGGGACCCTTAACAGTGAGAGAGAGTGAGAGGAGCATCGGGGCCATTAACAGTGAGAGAGTGAGAGGAGCAGCAGGTTTATTAACAGGGAGAAAGAGTGAGAAGAGCAGCAGGGCCATTAACAGAGAGAGAGAGTGAGAGGATCAATGGGGCCATTAACAGTAAGGGAGAGTGAGAGGAGCAGCGGGACCATTCACAGTGAGAGAGAGTGAGAAGAGCAGCGGGACCATAAACAGTGAGAGAGAGTGAGAGGAGCAAAGGGGCTATTAACAGTGAGAGCAGCAGCGGGGCCATTAACAGTGAGCGAGAGTGAGAGGAGCAGCAGTGTTATTAACAGGGAGAGAGAGTGAGAGGAGCAGCAGGGTTATTAACAGGGAGAGAGAGTGAGAAGAGCAGCAGGGACATTAACCGTGAGAGAGTGAGAGGGGCAGCGGGACCATTAACAGTGAGAGAGAGTGAGAGGAGCAGCGGGACCATTAACAGTGAGAAAGAGTGAGAGGAGCAGCGGGACCATTAACAGTGAGAGAGAGTGAGAGGAGCAGCAGGGTTATCAACAGGGAGAGAGAGCGAGAAGAGCAGCAGGGCCATTAACCGTGAGAGAGAATGAGAGGAGCAGCGGGGCCATTAACTGTGAGAGAGAGTGAGAGGAGCAGCAGGGTTATTAACAGGGAGAGAGAGCGAGAAGAGAAGCGGGGCCATTAACCGTGAGAGGAGCAGCGCGGCCATTAACTGTGACAGAGAGTGAGAGGAGCAGCGGGGCCATTAACTATGAGAGGAGCAGCGGGGCCATTAACCGTGAGAGAGTGAGCGGAGCAGCGGTGCCATTCACAGAGAAAGAGGAAGAGGAGCAACGGGGCAATTAACAGTGAGAGAAAGTGAGAGGAGCAGCAGGACCATTAACTGTGAGAGAGAGTGAGAGGAGCAGCGGGGCCATTAACAGTGAGAGTGGAAGAGGAGCAGCGGGGCCATTAACAGTGAGAGAGTGAGAGGAGCAGCGGGGCCATTAACAGTGAGAGATCGAGAGGAGCAGCGGGGCCATTAACAGTGAGAGAAGCAGGGGGGCCATTAAGAAGTGAGAGAGAGTGAGAGGATCAATGGGGCCATTAACAATGAGGGAGAGTGAGAGGAGCAGCGGGACCATTCACAGTGAGAGAGCGAGATGAACAGCGGGACCATTAACAGTGAGAGAGAGAGGAGCAGCGGGACCATTAACAGTGAGAGAGAGTGAGAGGAGCACCGGGACCATTAACAGTGAGAGAGAGTGAGAGGAGCAGCGGGGCTATTAACAGTTAGAGCAGCAGCGGGGCCATTAACAGTGAGCGAGAGTAAGAGGAGCAGCAGGGCTATTAACAGGGAGAGAGAGTGAGAGGAGCAGCAGGGTTATTAACAGGGAGAGAGAGTGAGAAGAGCAGCAGGGACATTAACCGTGAGAGAGTGAGAGGGGCAGTGGGACCATTAACAGTGAGAGAGAGTGATAGGAGCACCGGGACCATTAACAGTGAGAGAGAGTGAGAGGAGCAGCGGGACCATTAACAGTGAGAGAGAGTGAGAGGAGCAGCAGGGTTATTAACAGGGAGAGAGCGAGAAGAGCAGCAGGGCCATTAACCGTGAGAGAGAGTGAGAGGAACAGCGGGACCATTAACTGTGAGAAAGACTGAGAGGAGCAGCGGTGTCATTAACAGTGAGAGCAGCAGCGGGGCCATTAACAGTGAGCGATAGTGAGAGGAGCAGCGGTGCCATTAACAATGAGAGAGTGAGAGGTGCAGCGGAGCCATTAAGAAGTGAGAGAGAATGAGAGGATCAGCGGGGCCATTAACATTGAGAGAGAGCGAGAGGAGGAGCGGGCCCCTTAACAGTGAGAGAGAGAGAGGAGTAACGGGACCCTTAACAGTGAGAGAGAGTGAGAGGAGCAGCGGAGCCATTAACAGTGAGAGAGTGAGAAAAGCAGCGGGACCATTAACAGTGAGAGAGAGCGAGAGGATCAGTGGGACCATTACCAGTGAGAGAGAGTGAGAAGAGCAGCGGGGCCATTAACAGTGAGAGAGAGTGAGAAGAGCAGCAGGGACATTAATCGTGAGAGAGTGAGAGGAACAACGGGGCCATTAACAGTGAGAGAGAGTGAGAGGAGCAGCGGGGTCATTAACAGTGAGAGAGCGAGAGGAGCAGCGGTGCCATTAACAATGAGAGAGTGAGAGGTGCAGCGGAGCCATTAAGAAGTGAGAGAGAGTGAGAGGATCAGCGGGGCCATTAACAGTGAGGGAGAGTGAGAGGAGCAGCGGGACCATTCACAGTGAGAGAGAGTGAGAAGAGCAGCGGGACCATAAACCGTGAGAGAGAGTGAGAGGAGCAGCGGGGCCATTAACAGTGAGCGATAGTGAGAGGAGCAGTGGAGCCATTAACATTGAGAGAGAGCGAGAGGAGGAGCGGGCCCCTTAGCAGTGAGAGAGAGAGAGGAGCAGCGGGGCCATTAACAGTGAGAGAGCGAGAGGAGTAACGGGACCCTTAACAGTGAGAGAGAGTGAGAGGAGCATCGGGGCCATTAACAGTGAGAGAGTGAGAGGAGCAGCAGGTTTATTAACAGGGAGAGAGAGTGAGAAGAGCAGCAGGGCCATTAACAGAGAGAGAGAGTGAGAGGATCAATGGGGCCATTAACAGTAAGGGAGAGTGAGAGGAGCAGCGGGACCATTCACAGTGAGAGAGAGTGAGAAGGGCAGCGGGACCATAAACAGTGAGAGAGAGTGAGAGGAGCAGCGGGGCTATTAACAGTGAGAGCAGCAGCGGGGCCATTAACAGTGAGCAAGAGTGAGAGGAGCAGCAGGGTTATTAACAGGGAGAGAGAGTGAGAGGAGCAGCAGGGTTATTAACAGGGAGAGAGAGTGAGAAGAGCAGCAGGGACATTAACCGTGAGAGAGTGAGAGGGGCAGCGGGACCATTAACAGTGAGAGAGAGTGAGAGGAGCAGCGGGACCATTAACAGTGAGAAAGAGTGAGAGGAGCAGCGGGACCATTAACAGTGAAAGAGAGTGAGAGGAGCAGCAGGGTTATCAACAGGGAGAGAGAGCGAGAAGAGCAGCAGGGCCATTAACCGTGAGAGAGAATGAGAGGAGCAGCGGGGCCATTAACTGTGAGAGAGAGTGAGAGGAGCAGCAGGGTTATTAACAGGGAGAGAGAGCGAGAAGAGCAGCAGGGCCATTAACCGTGAGAGGAGCAGCGCGGCCATTAACTGTGACAGAGAGTGAGAGGAACAGCGGGGCCATTAACTATGAGAGGAGCAGCGGGGCCATTAACCGTGAGAGAGTGAGCGGAGCAGCGGTGCCATTCACAGTGAAAGAGGAAGAGGAGCAACGGGGAAATTAACAGTGAGAGAAAGTGAGAGGAGCAGCAGGACCATTAACTGTGAGAGAGAGTGAGAGGAGCAGCGGGGCCATTAACAGTGAGAGTGGAAGAGGAGCAGCGGGGCCATTAACAGTGAGAGAGTGAGAGGAGCAGCGGTGCCATGAACAGTGAGAGATCGAGAGGAGCAGCGGGGCCATTAACAGTGAGAGAAGCAGGGGGGCCATTAAGAAGTGAGAGAGAGTGAGAAGATCAATGGGGCCATTAACAATGAGGGAGAGTGAGAGGAGCAGCGGGACCATTCACAGTGAGAGAGGGAGATGAACAGCGCGACCATTAACAGTGAGAGAGAGAGGAGCAGCGGGGCCATTAACAGTGAGCGAGAGTAAGAGGAGCAGCAGGGTTATTAACAGGGAGAGAGAGTGAGAGGAGCAGCAGGGTTATTAACAGGGAGAGAGAGTGAGAAGAGCAGCAGGGACATTAACCGTGAGAGAGAGTGAGAGGAACAGTGGGACCATTAACTGTGAGAAAGACTGAGAGGAGCAGCGGGGTCATTAACAGTGAGAGAGCGAGAGGAGCAGCGGTGCCATTAACAATGAGAGAGTGAGAGGTGCAGCGGAGCCATTAAGAAGTGAGAGAGAGTGAGAGGATCAGCGGGGCCATTAACAGTGAGGGAGAGTGAGAGGAGCAGCGGGGCCATTAACAGTGAGAGCAGCAGCGGGGCCATTAACAGTGAGCGAAAGTGAGAGGAGCAGCGGTGCCATTAACAATGAGAGAGTCAGAGGTGCAGCGGAGCCATTAAGAAATGAGAGAGAGTGAGAGGATCAGCGGGGCCATTAATATTGAGAGAGAGCGAGAGGAGGAGCGGGCCCTTTAACAGTGAGAGAGAGTGAGAGGAGCAGCGGAGCCATTAACAGTGAGAGAGAGTGAGAGGAGCAGCGGGGCCATTAAGAAGTGAGAGAGTGAGAAAAGCAACGGGACCATTAACAGTGAGAGAGAGCGAGAGGATCAGTGGGACCATTAACAGTGAGAGAGAGTGAGAAGAGCAGCGGGGCCATTAACAGTGAGAGAGAGTGAGAAGAGCAGCAGGGACATTAACCGTGAGAGAGTGAGAGGAACAACGGGGCCATTAACAGTGAGAGAGAGTGAGAGGAGCAGCGGGGTCATTAACAGTGAGAGAGCGAGAGGAGCAGCGGTGCCATTAACAATGAGAGAGTGAGAGGTGCAGCGGAGCCATTAAGAAGTGAGAGAGAGTGAGAGGATCAGCGGGGCCATTAACAGTGAGGGAGAGTGAGAGGAGCAGCGGGGCCATTAACAGTGAGAGCAGCAGCAGGGCCATTAACAGTGAGCGATAGTGAGAGGAGCAGTGGAGCCATTAACATTGAGAGAGAGCGAGAGGAGGAGCGGGCCCCTTAACAGTGAGAGAGAGAGAGGAGCAGCGGGGCCATTAACAGTGAGAGAGCGAGAGGAGTAACGGGACCCTTAACAGTGAGAGAGAGTGAGAGGAGCATCGGGGCCATTAACAGTGAGAGAGTGAGAGGAGCAGCAGGTTTATTAACAGGGAGAGAGAGTGAGAAGAGCAGCAGGGCCATTAACAGTGAGAGAGAGTGAGAGGAGCAGCGGGGCTATTAACAGTGAGAGCAGCAGCGGGGCCATTAACAGTGAGCAAGAGTGAGAGGAGCAGCAGGGTTATTAACAGGGAGAGAGAGTGAGAGGAGCAGCGGGACCATTAACAGTGAGAAAGAGTGAGAGGAGCAGCGGGACCATTAACAGTGAGAGAGAGTGAGAGGAGCAGCAGGGTTATCAAAAGGGAGAGAGAGCGAGAAGAGCAGCAGGGCCATTAACCGTGAGAGAGAATGAGAGGAGCAGCGGGGCCATTAACTGTGAGAGAGAGTGAGAGGAGCAGCAGGGTTATTAACAGGGAGACAGAGCGAGAAGAGCAGCAGGGCCATTAACCGTGAGAGGAGCAGCGCGGCCATTAACTGTGACAGAGAGTGAGAGGAGCAGCGGAGCCATTAACTATGAGAGGAGCAGCGGGGCCATTAACCGTGAGAGAGTGAGCGGAGCAGCGGTGCCATTCACAGTGAAAGAGGAAGAGGAGCAACGGGGCAATTAACAGTGAGAGAAAGTGAGAGGAGCAGCAGGACCATTAACTGTGAGAGAGAGTGAGAGGAGCAGCGGGGCCATTAACAGTGAGAGAGTGAGAGGAGCAGCGGCGCCATTAACAGTGAGAGCTTGAGAGGAGCAGCGGGGCCATTAACAGTGAGAGAAGCAGGGGGGCCATTAAGAAGTGAGAGAGAGTGAGAGGATCAATGGGGCCATTAACAATGAGGGAGAGTGAGAGGAGCAGCGGGACCATTCACAGTGAGAGAGCGAGATGAACAGCGGGACCATTAACAGTGAGAGAGAGAGGAGCAGCGGGACCATTAACAGTGAGAGAGAGTGAGAGGAGCAGCGGGACCATTAACAGTGAGAGAGAGTGATAGGAGCACCGGGACCATTAACAGTGAGAGAGGGTGAGAGGAGCAGCGGGACCATTAACAGTCAGAGAGAGTGAGAGGAGCAGCAGGGTTATTAACAGGGAGAGAGCGAGAAGAGCAGCAGGGCCATTAACCGTGAGAGAGAGTGAGAGGAGCAGCGGGACCATTAACTGTGAGAAAGACTGAGAGGAGCAGCGGGGCTATTAACTGTGAGAGAGAGTGAGAGGAGCAGCGGGACCATTAACTGTGAGAGAGAGTGAGAGGAGCAGAGGGACCATTAACAGTGAGAGA
Source organism: Cetorhinus maximus (assembly GCF_964194155.1). Taxonomy (NCBI): domain Eukaryota; kingdom Metazoa; phylum Chordata; class Chondrichthyes; order Lamniformes; family Cetorhinidae; genus Cetorhinus; species Cetorhinus maximus. The sequence goes on from NC_135898.1 coordinate 41,889,751, forward strand.
GAGTGAGAGAAGCAGGGGGTCCATTAACAGTGAGAGAGCGAGAGGAGCAGCGGAGCCATTAACAGTGAGAGAGAGTGAGGAGCAGCGGGGTCATTAAGAAGTGAGAGAGATTGAGAGGACAAGTGGGGCCATTAACTGAGTCAGACAGAGTGAGAGGAGAAGCGGGCCCATTAACAGAGTGAGAGAGAGTGAGAGGAGAAGCGGGGCCTTTAACTGAGATAGAGCGAGAGGAGCATCGGGGCCATTAACAGTGAGAGAAAGAGGAGCAGCGGGACCATTAACAGTGAGAGAGAGTGAGAGGAGCAGCGGGACCATTAACAGTGAGAGAGAGTGAGAGGAACAGCGGGGCCATTAACAGTGAGCGAGAGTGAGAGGAGCAGCAGGGTAATTAACAGGGAGAGAGAGTGAGAGGAGCAGCAGGGTTATTAACAGGGAGAGAGAGTGAGAAGAGCAGCAGGGACATTAACCGTGAGAGACTGAGAGGGGCAGCGGGACCATTAACAGTGAGAGAGAGTGAGAGGAGCAGCGGGACCATTAACAGTGAGAAAGAATGAGAGGAGCACCGGGACCATTAACAGTGAGAAAGAGTGAGAGGAGCAGCGGGACCATTAACAGTGAGAGAGAGCGAGAAGAGCAGCAGGGCCATTAACCGTGACAGAGAGTGAGAGGAGCAGCGGGGCCATTAACTGTGAGAGAGGTAGAGGAGCAGCGGGGCCATTAACAGTGAGAGAGAGTGAGAGGAGCAGCGGGATCATTAACTGTGAGAGAGAGCGAGAGGAGCAGCGGGGCCAGTAACAGTGAGAGAGAGTGAGAGGAGCAGCGGGGTCATTAACAGTGAGAGAGAGTGAGACGAGCAGTGTGCCTATTAACAGTGAGAGAGAGTGAGAGGAGCAGTGTGCCTATTAACAGTGAGAGAGAGTGAGAGGATCAGTGGGGCCATTAACAGTGAGAGAGCGAGAGGAGCAGCGGGGACATTAACAGAGAGAGAGTGAGAGGAGCAGCGGGGTCATTAGGAAGTGAGAGAGAGTGAGAGGATCAGCGGGGCCATAAACATTGAGAGAGACTAAGAAGAGCAGCGGGGACATTAACAGTGAGAGAGTGAGAGAAGCAGCGGAGCCATTAACAGTGACAGAGTGAGAGGAGCAGCGGGGCCATTAAGAAGGGAGACAGTGAGAGGATCAGTGGGGCCACTAACAGTGAGAGAGAGGAGCCGCGCGACCATTAACAGTGAGAGAGAGTGATAGGTGAGCATGGATCATAAACAGTGAGAGAGAGTGAGAGGAGCAGAGGGACGATTAACAGTGAGAGAGAGCGAGAGGAGCAGCAGAGCCATTAACAGTGAGAGAGTGAGAGGAACAGCGGAGCCATTAACAGTGAGAGAGCGAGAGGAGCAGCGGAGCCACTAACAGTGAGAGAGCGAGATGAAAAGCTGGACCATTAACAATGAGATAGAGTGAGAGGAGCAGCAGGGTTATTAACAGGGAGAGAGAGCGAGAAGAGCAGCAGGGCCATTAACCGTGAGAGAGAGTGAGAGGAGCAGCGCGGCCATTAACTGTGAGAGAGAGTGAGAGGAGCAGCGCGGTCATTAACTGTGAGAGAGAGTGAGAGGAGCAGCGGGGCTATTAACTGTGAGAGAGAGTGAGAGAAGCAGCGGGACCATTAACAGTGAGAGAGAGTGAGAGGAGCAGCGGGACCATTAACTGTGAGAGAGAGTGAGAGGAGCAGTGGTGCCATTAAAAGTGAGGGAGAGTGAGAGGAGCAGAGGGACCATTAACAGTGAGAGTGAGTGAGAGGAGCAGCGGGGCCATTAACAGTGAGCGAGAGTGAGAGGAGCAGTGGGGCCATTAACAGTGAGAGAGACTGAGAGGAGCAGCAGGGCCATTAACAGTGAGAGAGAGTGAGAGGAGCAGATTGACCATTAACAGTGAGAGAGAATGAGAGGAGCAGAGGGCCATTAACAGTAAGAGAGACTGAAAGGAGCAGCAGGGCCATAAACAGTGAGAAAGAGTGAGAGGAGCAGCGGGACCATTAACAGTGAGAGAGAGTGAGAGGAGAAGTAGGGGTATTAACAGGGAGAGTGAGTGAGAAGAGCAGCAGGGTTATTAACAGTGAGAGAGAGTGAGAAGAGCAGCAGGGACATTAACCGTGAGAGAGTGAGAGGAGCACCGGGACCATTAACAGTGAGAGAGAGTGAGAGGAGCAGCGGGACCATTAACAGTGAGAGAGAGTGAGAGGAGTAGCAGTGTTATTAAGAGGGAGAGAGAGTGAGAAGAGCAGCAGGGACATTAACCGTGAGAGAGTGAGAGGGGCAGCGGGACCATTAACAGTGGGAGAGAGTGATAGGAGCACCGGGACCATTAACAGTGAGAGAGAGTGAGAGGAGCAGCGGGACCATTAACAATGAGAGAGAGTGAGAGGAGCAGCAGGGTTATTAACAGGGAGAGAGAGCGAGAAGAGCAGCAGGGCCATTAACTGTGAGAGAGAGTGAGAGGAGCAGCAGGGACATTAACCGTGAGAGAGTGAGAGAAGCACCGGGACCATTAACAGTGAGAGAGAGTGAGAGGAGCAGCGGGACCATTAACAGTGAGAGAGAGTGAGAGGAGCAGCAGGGTTATTAACAGGGAGAGAGATTGAGAAGAGCAGCAGGGACATTAACCGTGAGAGAGTGAGAGGGGCAGCGGGACCATTAACAGTGGGAGAGAGTGATAGGAGCACCAGGACCATTAACAGTGAGCGAGAGTGAGAGGAGCAGTGGGGCCATTAACAGTGAGAGAGACTGAGAGGAGCAGCAGGGCCATTAACAGTGAGAGAGAGTGAGAGGAGCAGCTTGACCATTAACAGTGAGAGAGAGTGAGAGGAGCAGAGGGCCATTAACATTGAGAGAGACTGAAAGGAGCAGCAGGGCCATAAACAGTGAGAAAGAGTGAGAGGAGCAGCGAGACCATTAACAGTGAGAGAGAGTGAGAGGAGAAGGAGGGGTATTAACAGGGAGAGTGAGTGAGAAGAGCAGCAGGGTTATTACCAGTGAGAGAGAGTGAGAAGAGCAGCAGGGACATTAACCGTGAGAGAGTGAGAGGAGCACCGGGACCATTAACAGTGAGAGAGAGTGAGAGGAGCAGCGGGACCATTAACAGTGAGAGAGATTGAGAGGAGAAGCAGGGTTATTAACAGGGAGAGAGAGTGAGAAGAGCAGCAGGGACATTAACCGTGAGAGAGTGAGAGGGGCAGCGGGACCATTAACAGTGGAAGAGAGTGATAGGAGCACCGGGACCATTAACAGTGAGAGAGAGTGAGAGGAGCAGCGGTACCATTAACAATGAGAGAGAGTGAGAGGAGCAGAGGGCCATTAACAGTGAGAGAGAGTGAGAGGAGCAGCGGGACCATTAACAGTGAGAGAGAGTGAGAGGAGCAGCGGGGCTATTAACTGTGAGAGAGAGTGAGAGGAGCAGCGGGACCATTAACAGTGAGAGAGAGTGAGAGAAGCAGCGTGACCATTAACAGTGAGAGAGAGTGAGAGGAGCAGCGGGGCCATTAACAGTGAGAGAGACTGAGAGGAGCAGCAGGGCCATTAACAGTGAGAAAGAGTGAGAGGAGCAGCAGGGCCATTAACAGTGAGAAAGAGTGAGAGGAGCAGCGGGACCATTAACAGTGAGAGAGTGTGAGACGAGAAGTAGGGTTATTAACAGGGAGAGTGAGTGAGAAGAGCAGCAGGGTTATTAACAGTGAGAGAGAGTGAGAGGAGCAGCGGGGCCATTAACAGTGAGAGAGAGTGAGAGGAGCAGCAGGGTTATTAACAGGGAGAGCGAGCGAGAAGAGCAGCAGGACCATTAACCGTGAGAGAGAGTGAGAGGAGCAGCGGGGCCATTAACTATGAGAGGAGCAGCGGGGCCATTAACCGTGAGAGAGGAAGAGGAGCAGCGGGGCCATTAACAGTGAGAGAGGATGAGGAGCAGTGGGGCCACTAACTGTGAGAGAGAGTGAGAGGAGCAGCAGGGCCATTAACCGTGAGAGGAGCAGCAGGGTTATTAACAGTGAGAGAGAGTGAGAAGAGCAGCAGGGACATTAACCGTGAGAGAGTGAGAGGAGCACCGGGACCATTAACAGTGAGAGAGAGTGAGAGGAGCAGCGGGACCATTAACAGTGAGAGAGAGTGAGAGGAGCAGCAGGGTTATTAACAGGGAGAGAGAGCGAGAAGAGCAGCAGGGCCATTAACCGTGAGAGAGAGTGAGAGGAGCAGCGCGGCCATTAACTGTGAGAGAGAGTGAGAGGAGCAGCGGGGCCATTAACTGTGAGAGAGAGTGAGAGGAGCAGCGGGGCTATTAACAGTGAGAGAGACTGAGAGGAGCAGCGGGACCATTAACTGTGAGAGAGAGGGAGAGGAGCAGTGGTGCCATTAAAAGTGAGGGAGAGTGAGAGGAGCAAAGTGACCATTAACAGTGAGAGTGAGTGAGAGGAGCAGCGAGGCCATTAACAGTGAGCGAGAGTGAGAGGAGCAGCGTGACCATTAACAGTGAGAGAGAGTGAGAGGAGCAGAGGGCCATTAACAGTGAGAGAGACTGAGAGGAGCAGCAGGGCCATTAACAGTGAGAAAGAGTGAGAGGAGCAGCGGGACCATTAACAGTGAGAGAGAGTGAGAGGAGAAGTAGGGGTATTAACAGGGAGAGTGAGTGAGAAGAGCAGCAGGGTTATTAACAGTGAGAGAGAGTGAGAAGAGCAGCAGGGACATTAACCGTGAGAGAGTGAGAGGAGCACCGGGACCATTAACAGTGAGAGAGAGTGAGAGGAGCAGCGGGACCATTAACAGTGAGAGAGAGTGAGAGGAGCAGCAGGGCCATTAACCGTGAGAGAGAGTGAGAGGAGCAGCGGGGCCATTAACTATGAGAGGAGCAGCGGGGCCATTAACCGTGAGAGAGGAAGAGGTGCAGTGGGGCCACTAACTGCGAGAGAGAGTGAGAGGAGCAGCGGGACCATTCACAGTGAGAGAGCGAGATGAACAGCTGGACCATTAACAGTGAGAGAGAGAGGAGCAGCGGGTCCATTAACAGTGATTGAGAGTGAGAGGAGCAGCGGGGCCATTAACAGTGAGAGAGAGTGAGAGGAGCTGCGGGGTTATTAACACTGAGAGAGAGTGAGAGGAGCAGCGGGGCTATTAACAGTGAGAGCAGCAGCGGGGCCATTAACAGTGAGCGAGAGTGAGAGGAGCAGCAGGGTTATTAACACGAAGAGAGAGTGAGATGAGCAGCAGGGTTATTATGAGGGAGAGAGAGTGAGAAGAGCAGCAGGGACATTAACCGTGAGAGAGTGAGAGGGGCAGCGGGACCATTAACAGTGAGAGAGAGTGATAGGAGAACCGGGATCATTAACAGTGAGAGAGAGTGAGAGGAGTAGCTGGACCATTAACAGTGAGAGAGAGTGAGAGGAGCAGCAGGGTTATTAACAGGGAGAGAGAGCGAGAAGAGCAGCAGGGCCATTAACCGTGAGAGAGAGTGAGAGGAGCAGTGCGGCCATTAACTGTGAGAGAGAGTGAGAGGAGCAGCGGGGCCATTAACTGTGAGAGAGAGTGAGAGGAGCAGCGGGGCTATTAACTGTGAGAGAGAGTGAGAGAAGCAGCGGGACCATTAACAGTGAGAGAGAGTGAGAGGAGCAGCGGGACCATTAACTGTGAGAGAGAGTGAGAGGAGCAGTGGTGCCATTAAAAGTGAGGGAGAGTGAGAGGAGCAGAGGGACCATTAACAGTGAGAGTGAGTGAGAGGAGCAGCGGGGTCATTAACAGTGAGCGAGAGTGAGAGGAGCAGTTGGGCCATTAACAGTGAGAGAGACTGAGAGGAGCAGCAGGGCTATTAACAGTGAGAGAGAGTGAGAGGAGCAGCTTGACCATTAACAGTGAGAGAGAGTGAGAGGAGCAGAGGGCCATTAACAGTGAGAGAGACTGAGAGGAGCAGCAGGGCCATTAACCGTGAGAGAGTGAGAGGAGCAGCGGGACCATTAACAGTGAGAGAGAGTGAGAGAAGTAGGAGTATTAACAGGGAGAGTGAGTGAGAAGAGCAGCAGGGTTATTAACAGGGAGAGCGAGCGAGAAGAGCAGCAGGACCATTAACCGTGAGAGAGAGTGAGAGGAACAGCGGGGCCATTAACTATGAGAGGAGCAGCGGGGCCATTAACCGTGAGAGAGGAAGAGGAGCAGCGGGGCCATTAACAGTGAGAGAGGATGAGGAGCAGTGGGGCCACTAACTGTGAGAGAGAGTGAGAGGAGCAGCGGGACCATTCACAGTGAGAGAGCGAGATGAACAGCTGGACCATTAACAGTGAGAGAGAGAGGAGCAGCGGGACCATTAACAGTGAGAGAGAGTGAGAGGAGCAGCGGGGCCATTAACAGTGAGAGAGAGTGAGAGGAGCAGCGGGGCTACTAACAGTGAGAGAGAGTGAGAGGAGCAGCGGGGCTATTAACAGTGAGAGCAGCAGCGGGGCCATTAACAGTGAGCGAGAGTGAGAGGAGCAGCAGGGTTATGAACACGGAGAGAGAGTGAGAGGAGCAGCAGGGTTATTAACAGGGAGAGAGAGTGAGAAGAGCAGCAGGGACATTAACCGTGAGAGAGTGAGAGGGGCAGCGGGACCATTAACAGTGGGAGAGAGTGATAGGAGCACCGGGACCATTAACAGTGAGAGAGAGTGAGAGGAGCAGCGGGACCATTAACAGTGAGCGAGAGTGAGAGGAGCAGCAGGGTTATTAACACGGAGAGAGTGAGAGGAGCAGCAGGGCCATTAACAGTGAGAGAGAGTGAGAGGAGCAGGGGGACCATTAACAGTGAGAGAGAGTGATAGGTGAGCCGGGATCATTAACAGTGAGAGAGAGTGAGAGGAGCAGCGGGGTCATTAACAGTGAGAGAGAGTGATAGGAGAACCGGGATCATTAACAGTGAGAGAGAGTGAGACGAGCAGCGGGGCCATTAACAGTGAGAGAGAGGGAGAGGAGCAGCGGGGCCATTAACAGTGAGAGAGAGTGAGAGTAGCAGAGGGACGATTAACAGTGAGAGAGAGCGAGCGGAGCAGCAGAGCCATTAACAGTGAGAGAGTGAGAGGAACAGCGAAGCCATTAACAGTGAGAAAGTGAGAGGAGCAGCTGAGCCACTAACAGTGAGAGAGCGAGATGAACAGCTGGACCATTAACAGTGAGAGAGAGAGGAGCAGCGGGTCCATTAACAGTGATTGAGAGTGAGAGGAGCAGCGGGGCCATTAACAGTGAGAGAGAGTGAGAGGAGCTGCGGGGTTATTAACACTGAGAGAGAGTGAGAGGAGCAGCGGGGCTATTAACAGTGAGAGCAGCAGCGGGGCCATTAACAGTGAGCGAGAGTGAGAGGAGCAGCAGGGTTATTAACACGGAAAGAGAGTGAGATGAGCAGCAGGGTTATTATGAGGGAGAGAGAGTGAGAAGAGCAGCAGGGACATTAACCGTGAGAGAGTGAGAGGGGCAGCGGGACCATTAACAGTGAGAGAGAGTGATAGGAGAACCGGGATCATTAACAGTGAGAGAGAGTGAGAGGAGTAGCTGGACCATTAACAGTGAGAGAGAGTGAGAGGAGCAGCAGGGTTATTAACAGGGAGAGAGAGCGAGAAGAGCAGCAGGGCCATTAACCGTGAGAGAGAGTGAGAGGAGCAGTGCGGCCATTAACTGTGAGAGAGAGTGAGAGGAGCAGCGGGGCCATTAACTGTGAGAGAGAGTGAGAGGAGCAGCGGGGCTATTAACTGTGAGAGAGAGTGAGAGAAGCAGCGGGACGATTAACTGTGAGAGAGAGTGAGAGGAGCAGTGGTGCCATTAAAAGTGAGGGAGAGTGAGAGGAGCAGAGGGACCATTAACAGTGAGAGTGAGTGAGAGGAGCAGCGGGGTCATTAACAGTGAGCGAGAGTGAGAGGAGCAGTTGGGCCATTAACAGTGAGAGAGACTGAGAGGAGCAGCAGGGCTATTAACAGTGAGAGAGAGTGAGAGGAGCAGCTTGACCATTAACAGTGAGAGAGAGTGAGAGGAGCAGAGGGCCATTAACAGTGAGAGAGACTGAGAGGAGCAGCAGGGCCATTAACCGTGAGAGAGTGAGAGGAGCAGCGGGACCATTAACAGTGAGAGAGAGTGAGAGAAGTAGGAGTATTAACAGGGAGAGTGAGTGAGAAGAGCAGCAGGGTTATTAACAGGGAGAGCGAGCGAGAAGAGCAGCAGGACCATTAACCGTGAGAGAGAGTGAGAGGAACAGCGGGGCCATTAACTATGAGAGGAGCAGCGGGGCCATTAACCGTGAGAGAGGAAGAGGAGCAGCGGGGCCATTAACAGTGAGAGAGGATGAGGAGCAGTGGGGCCACTAACTGTGAGAGAGAGTGAGAGGAGCAGCGGGACCATTCACAGTGAGAGAGCGAGATGAACAGCTGGACCATTAACAGTGAGAGAGAGAGGAGCAGCGGGACCATTAACAGTGAGAGAGAGTGAGAGGAGCAGCGGGGCCATTAACAGTGAGAGAGAGTGAGAGGAGCAGCGGGGCTACTAACAGTGAGAGAGAGTGAGAGGAGCAGCGGGGCTATTAACAGTGAGAGCAGCAGCGGGGCCATTAACAGTGAGCGAGAGTGAGAGGAGCAGCAGGGTTATGAACACGGAGAGAGAGTGAGAGGAGCAGCAGGGTTATTAACAGGGAGAGAGAGTGAGAAGAGCAGCAGGGACATTAACCGTGAGAGAGTGAGAGGGGCAGCGGGACCATTAACAGTGGGAGAGAGTGATAGGAGCACCGGGACCATTAACAGTGAGAGAGAGTGAGAGGAGCAGCGGGACCATTAACAGTGAGCGAGAGTGAGAGGAGCAGCAGGGTTATTAACACGGAGAGAGTGAGAGGAGCAGCAGGGCCATTAACAGTGAGAGAGAGTGAGAGGAGCAGGGGGACCATTAACAGTGAGAGAGAGTGATAGGTGAGCCGGGATCATTAACAGTGAGAGAGAGTGAGAGGAGCAGCGGGGTCATTAACAGTGAGAGAGAGTGATAGGAGAACCGGGATCATTAACAGTGAGAGAGAGTGAGACGAGCAGCGGGGCCATTAACAGTGAGAGAGAGGGAGAGGAGCAGCGGGGCCATTAACAGTGAGAGAGAGTGAGAGTAGCAGAGGGACGATTAACAGTGAGAGAGAGCGAGCGGAGCAGCAGAGCCATTAACAGTGAGAGAGTGAGAGGAACAGCGAAGCCATTAACAGTGAGAAAGTGAGAGGAGCAGCGGAGCCACTAACAGTGAGAGAGCGAGATGAACAGCTGGACCATTAACAGTGAGAGAGAGTCAGAGGAGCAGCAGGGTTATTAACAGGGAGACAGAGCGAGAAGAACAGCAGGGCCATTAACCGTGAGAGAGAGTGAGAGCAGAAGCGCGGCCATTAACTGTGAGAGAGAGTGAGAGGAGCAGCGGGGCCATTAACTGTGAGAGAGAGTGAGAGAAGCAGCGGGACAATTAACAGTGAGAGAGAGTGAGAGTAGCAGCGGGACCATTAACTGTGAGAGAGAGTGAGAGGAGCAGTGGTGCCATTAAAAGTGAGGGAGAGCGAGAGGAGCAGAGGGGCCATTAACAGTGAGAGTGAGTGAGAGGAGCAGCGGGGCCATTAACCGTGAGCGAGAGTGAGAGGAGCAGTGGGGCCATTAACAGTGAGAGAGACTGAAAGGAGCAGCAGGGCCATAAACAGTGAGAAAGAGTGAGAGGAGCAGCGGGACCATTAACAGTGAGAGAGAGTGAGAGGAGAAGTAGGGTTATTAACAGGGAGAGTGAGTGAGAAGAGCAGCAGGGTTATTAACAGTGAGAGAGAGTGAGAAGAGCAGCAGGGACATTAACCGTGATAGAGTGAGAGGAGCACCGGGACCATTAACAGTGAGAGAGAGTGAGAGGAGCAGCGGGACCATTAACAGTGAGAGAGAGTGAGAGGAGCAGCAGGGTTATTAACAGGGAGAGAGAGTGAGAAGAGCAGCAGGGACATTAGCCGTGAGAGAGTGAGAGTGGCAGCGGGACCATTAACAGTGGGAGAGAGTGATAGGAGCAGCGGGACCATTAACAATGAGAGAGAGTGAGAGGAGCAGCAGGGTTATTAACAGGGAGAGAGAGCGAGAAGAGCAGCAGGGCCATTAACCGTGAGAGAGAGTGAGAGGAGCAGCAGGGACATTAACCGTGAGAGAGTGAGAGGAGCACCGGGACCATTAACAGTCAGAGAGAGTGAGAGGAGCAGCGGGACCATTAACAGTGAGAGAGAGTGAGAGGAGCAGCAGGGTTATTAACACGGAGAGAGAGTGAGAGGAGCAGCAGGGTTATTAACACGGAGAGAGAGTGAGAGGAGCAGAAGGGTTATTAACAGGGAGAGAGAGTGAGAAGAGCAGCAGGGACATTAGCCGTGAGAGAGTGAGAGTGGCAGCGGGACCATTAACAGTGAGCGAGAGTGAGAGGAGCAGCAGGGTTATTAACACGGAGAGAGTGAGAGGAGCAGCAGGGCCATTAACAGTGAGAGAGAGTGAGAGGAGCAGGGGGACCATTAACAGTGAGAGAGAGTGATAGGTGAGCCGGGATCATTAACAGTGAGAGAGAGTGAGAGGAGCAGCGGGGTCATTAACAGTGAGAGAGAGTGATAGGAGAACCGGGATCATTAACAGTGAGAGAGAGTGAGACGAGCAGCGGGGCCATTAACAGTGAGAGAGAGGGAGAGGAGCAGCGGGGCCATTAACAGTGAGAGAGAGTGAGAGTAGCAGAGGGACGATTAACAGTGAGAGAGAGCGAGCGGAGCAGCAGAGCCATTAACAGTGAGAGAGTGAGAGGAACAGCGAAGCCATTAACAGTGAGAAAGTGAGAGGAGCAGCGGAGCCACTAACAGTGAGAGAGCGAGATGAACAGCTGGACCATTAACAGTGAGAGAGAGTCAGAGGAGCAGCAGGGTTATTAACAGGGAGACAGAGCGAGAAGAACAGCAGGGCCATTAACCGTGAGAGAGAGTGAGAGCAGAAGCGCGGCCATTAACTGTGAGAGAGAGTGAGAGGAGCAGCGGGGCCATTAACTGTGAGAGAGAGTGAGAGAAGCAGCGGGACAATTAACAGTGAGAGAGAGTGAGAGTAGCAGCGGGACCATTAACTGTGAGAGAGAGTGAGAGGAGCAGTGGTGCCATTAAAAGTGAGGGAGAGCGAGAGGAGCAGAGGGGCCATTAACAGTGAGAGTGAGTGAGAGGAGCAGCGGGGCCATTAACCGTGAGCGAGAGTGAGAGGAGCAGTGGGGCCATTAACAGTGAGAGAGACTGAAAGGAGCAGCAGGGCCATAAACAGTGAGAAAGAGTGAGAGGAGCAGCGGGACCATTAACAGTGAGAGAGAGTGAGAGGAGAAGTAGGGTTATTAACAGGGAGAGTGAGTGAGAAGAGCAGCAGGGTTATTAACAGTGAGAGAGAGTGAGAAGAGCAGCAGGGACATTAACCGTGATAGAGTGAGAGGAGCACCGGGACCATTAACAGTGAGAGAGAGTGAGAGGAGCAGCGGGACCATTAACAGTGAGAGAGAGTGAGAGGAGCAGCAGGGTTATTAACAGGGAGAGAGAGTGAGAAGAGCAGCAGGGACATTAGCCGTGAGAGAGTGAGAGTGGCAGCGGGACCATTAACAGTGGGAGAGAGTGATAGGAGCAGCGGGACCATTAACAATGAGAGAGAGTGAGAGGAGCAGCAGGGTTATTAACAGGGAGAGAGAGCGAGAAGAGCAGCAGGGCCATTAACCGTGAGAGAGAGTGAGAGGAGCAGCAGGGACATTAACCGTGAGAGAGTGAGAGGAGCACCGGGACCATTAACAGTCAGAGAGAGTGAGAGGAGCAGCGGGACCATTAACAGTGAGAGAGAGTGAGAGGAGCAGCAGGGTTATTAACACGGAGAGAGAGTGAGAGGAGCAGCAGGGTTATTAACACGGAGAGAGAGTGAGAGGAGCAGAAGGGTTATTAACAGGGAGAGAGAGTGAGAAGAGCAGCAGGGACATTAACCGTGAGAGAGTGAGAGGGGCAGCGGGACCATTAACAGTGGGAGAGAGTGATAGGAGCACCGGGACCATTAACAGTGCGAGAGAGTGAGAGGAGCAGCGGGACCATTAACAGTGAGCGAGTGTGAGAGGAGCAGCAGGGTTATTAACACGGAGAGAGTGAGAGGAGCAGCAGGGCCATTAACAGTGAGAGAGAGTGAGAGGAGCAGGGGGACCATTAACAGTGAGAGAGAGTGATAGGTGAGCCGGGATCATTAACAGTGAGAGAGAGTGAGAGGAGCAGAGGGGCCATTAACAGTGAGAGAGAGTGATAGGAGAACCGGGATCATTAACAGTGAGAGAGAGTGAGACGAGCAGCGGGGCCATTAACAGTGAGAGAGAGGGAGAGGAGCAGCGGGGCCATTAACAGTGAGAGAGAGTGAGAGTAGCAGAGGGACGATTAACAGTGAGAGAGAGCGAGAGGAGCAGCAGAGCCATTAACAGTGAGAGAGTGAGAGGAACAGCGGAGCCATTAACAGTGAGAGAGCGAGAGGAGCAGCGGAGCCACTAACAGTGAGAGAGCGAGATGAACAGCTGGACCATTAACAGTGAGAGAGAGTGAGAGGAGCAGCAGGGTTATTAACAGGGAGACAGAGCGAGAAGAGCAGCAGGGCCATTAACCGTGAGAGAGAGTGAGAGGAGCAGCGGGGCCATTAACTGTGAGAGAGAGTGAGAGGAGCAGCGGGGCCATTAACTGTGAGAGAGAGTGAGAGGAGCAGCGGGGCTATTAACTGTGAGAGAGAGTGAGAGAAGCAGCGGGACCATTAACAGTGAGAGAGAGTGAGAGGAGCAGCGGGACCATTAACTGTGAGAGAGAGTGAGAGGATCAGTGGTGCCATTAAAAGTGAGGGAGAGTGAGAGGAGCAGAGGGACCATTAACAGTGAGAGTGAGTGAGAGGAGCAGCGGGGCCATTAACAGTGAGCGAGAGTGACAGGAGCAGTGGGGCCATTAACAGGGAGAGAGACTGAGAGGAGCAGCAGGGCCATTAACAGTGAGAGAGAGTGAGAGGAGCAGCTTGACCATTAACAGTGAGAGAGAGTGAGAGGAGCAGAGGGCCTGTAACAGTGAGAGAGACTGAAAGGAGCAGCAGGGTCATAAACAGTGAGAAAGAGTGAGAGGAGCAGCGGGACCATTAACAGTGAGAGAGAGTGAGAGGAGAAGTAGGGTTATTAACAGGGAGAGTGAGTGAGAAGAGCAGCAGGGTTATTAACAGTGAGAGAGAGTGAGAAGAGCAGCAGGGACATTAACCGTGAGAGAGTGAGAGGAGCACCGGGACCATTAACAGTGAGAGAGAGTGAGAGGAGCAGCGGGACCATTAACAGTGAGAGAGAGTGAGAGGAGCAGCAGGGTTATTAACAGGGAGAGAGAGTGAGAAGAGCAGCAGGGACATTAACCGTGAGAGAGTGAGAGGGGCAGCGGGACCATTAACAGTGGGAGAGAGTGATAGGAGCAGCGGGACCATTAACAATGAGAGAGAGTGAGAGGAGCAGCAGGGTTATTAACAGGGAGAGAGAGCGAGAAGAGCAGCAGGGCCATTAACCGTGAGAGAGAGTGAGAGGAGCAGCAGGGACATTAACCGTGAGAGAGTGAGAGGAGCACCGGGACCATTAACAGTGAGAGAGAGTGAGAGGAGCAGCGGGACCATTAACAGTGAGAGAGAGTGAGAGGAGCAGCGGGACCATTAACAATGAGGGAGAGTGAGAGGAGCAGCAGGGTTATTAACAGGGAGAGAGAGCGAGAAGAGCAGCAGGGCCATTAACCGTGAGAGAGAGTGAGAGGAGCAGCGCGGCCATTAACTGTGAGAGAGAGTGAGAGGAGCAGCGGGGCCATTAACTGTGAGAGAGAGTGAGAGGAGCAGTGGTGCCATTAAAAGTGAGGGAGAGTGAGAGGAGCAGAGGGGCCATTAACAGTGAGAGTGAGTGAGAGGAGCAGCGGGGCCATTAACAGTGAGCGAGAGTGAGAGGAGCAGTGGGGCCATTAACAGTGAGAGAGACTGAGAGGAGCAGCAGAGCCATTAACAGTGAGAGAGAGTGAGAGGAGCAGCGTGACCATTAACAGTGAGAGAGAGTGAGAGGAGCAGCGGGGCCATTAACAGTGAGAGAGACTGAGAGGAGCAGCAGGGCCATTAACAGTGAGAAAGAGTGAGAGGAGCAGCGGGACCATTAACAGTGAGAGAGAGTGAGAGGAGAAGTAGGGTTATTACCAGGGAGAGTGAGTGAGAAGAGCAGCAGGGTTGTTAACAGGGAGAGAGAGTGAGAAGAGCAGCAGGGACATTAACCGTGAGAGAGTGAGAGGAGCACCGGGACCATTAACAGTGAGAGAGAGTGAGAGGAGCAGCGGGACCATTAACAGTGAGAGAGAGTGAGAGGAGCAGCAGGGTTATTAACAGGGAGAGCGAGTGATAAGAGCAGCAGGACCATTAACCGTGAGAGAGAGTGAGAGGAGCAGCGGGGCCATTAACTATGAGAGGAGCAGCGGGGCCATTAACCGTGAGAGAGCAAGAGGAGCAGCGGGGCCATTAACAGTGAGAGAGGATGAGGAGCAGTGGGGCCACTAACTGTGAGAGAGAGTGAGAGGAGCAGCGGGACCATTCACAGTGAGAGAGCGAGATGAACAGCTGGACCATTAACAGTGAGAGAGAGAGGAGCAGCGGGACCATTAACAGTGAGAGAGAGTGAGAGGAGCAGCGGGGCCATTAACAGTGAGAGAGAGTGAGAGGAGCAGCGGGGCCATTAACATTGAGAGAGAGTGAGAGGAGCAGCGGGGCTATTAACAGTGAGAGCAGCAGTGGGGCCATTAACAGTGGGAGAGTGTGAAAGGAGCACCGGGACCATTAACAGTGAGAGAGAGTGAGAGGAGCAGCTGGGTTATTAACACGGAGAGAGAGTGAGAGGAGCAGAAGGGTTATTAACAGGGAGAGAGAGTGAGAAGAGCAGCAGGGACATTAACCGTGAGAGAGTGAGAGGGGCAGCGGGACCATTAACAGTGGGAGAGAGTGATAGGAGCACCGGGACCATTAACAGTGAGAGAGAGTGAGAGGAGCAGAGGGACCATTAACAGTGAGATAGAATGAGAGGAGCAGCAGGGTTATTAACAGTGAGAGCAGCATCGGGGCCATTAACAGTGAGTGAGAGTGAGAGGAGCAGCAGGGTTATTAACACGGAGAGAGAGTGAGAGGAGCAGCAGGGTTATTAACCGTGAGAGAGTGAGAGGGGCAGCGGGACCATTAACAGTGAGAGAGAGTGATAGGAGAACCGGGATCATTAACAGTGAGAGAGAGTGAGAGGAGCAGCTGGACCATTAACAGTGAGAGAGAGTGAGAAGAGCAGCGGGGCCATTAACAGTGAGAGAGAGTGAGAGGAGCAGCAGGGCCATTAACAGTGAGAGAGAGTGATAGGAGAGCCGGGATCATTAACAGTGAGAGAGAGTGAGAGGAGCAGCGGGGCCATTAACAGTGAGAGAGAGTGATAGGAGAACCGGGATCATTAACAGTGAGAGAGAGAGAGATGAGCAGCGGGGCCATTAACAGTGAGAGAGCGAGAGGAGTAACGGGACCCTTAACAGTGAGAGAGAGTGAGAGGAGCAGCGGAGCGATTAACAGTGAGAGAGAGTGAGAGGAGCAGCGGGGCCATTAAGAAGTGAGAGAGTGAGAAAAGCAGCGGTACCATTAACAGTGAGAGAGAGCGAGAGGATCAGTGGGACCATTAACAGTGAGAGAGAGTGAGAAGAGCAGCGGGGCCATTAACAGTGAGAGAGAGTGAGAAGAGCAGCAGGGACATTAACCGTGAGAGAGTGAGAGGAACAACGGGGCCATTAACAGTGAGAGAGAGTGAGAGGAGCAGCGGGGTCATTAACAGTGAGAGAGCGAGAGGAGCAGCGGTGCCATTAACAATGAGAGAGTGAGAGGTGCAGCGGAGCCATTAAGAAGTGAGAGAGAGTGAGAGGATCAGCGGGGCCATTAACAGTGAGGGAGAGTGAGAGGAGCAGCGGGGTCATTAACAGTGAGAGCAGCAGCAGGGCCATTAACAGTGAGCGATAGTGAGAGGAGCAGCGGTGCCATTAACAATGAGAGAGTCAGAGGTGCAGCGGAGCCATTAAGAAGTGAGAGAGAGTGAGAGGATCAGCGGGGCCATTAACATTGAGAGAGAGCGAGAGGAGGAGCGGGCCCCTTAACAGTGAGAGAGAGAGAGATGAGCAGCGGGGCCATTAACAGTGAGAGAGCGAGAGGAGTAACGGGACCCTTAACAGTGAGAGAGAGTGAGAGGAGCAGCGGAGCCATTAACAGTGAGAGAGAGTGAGAGGAGCAGCGGGGCCATTAAAAGTGAGAGAGTGAGAAAAGCAGCGGGACCATTAACAGTGAGAGAGAGCGAGAGGATCAGTGGGACCATTAACAGTGAGAGAGAGTGAGAAGAGCAGCGGGGCCATTAACAGTGAGAGAGAGTGAGAAGAGCAGCAGGGACATTAACCGTGAGAGAGTGAGAGGAACAACGGGGCCATTAACAGTGAGAGAGAGTGAGAGGAGCAGCGGGGTCATTAACAGTGAGAGAGCGAGAGGAGCAGCGGTGCCATTAACAATGAGAGAGTGAGAGGTGCAGCGGAGCCATTAAGAAGTGAGAGAGAGTGAGAGGATCAGCGGGGCCATTAACAGTGAGGGAGAGTGAGAGGAGCAGCGGGACCATTCACAGTGAGAGAGAGTGAGAAGAGCAGCGGGACCATAAACCGTGAGAGAGAGTGAGAGGAGCAGCGGGGCCATTAACAGTGAGCGATAGTGAGAGGAGCAGTGGAGCCATTAACATTGAGAGAGAGCGAGAGGAGGAGCGGGCCCCTTAGCAGTGAGAGAGAGAGAGGAGCAGCGGGGCCATTAACAGTGAGAGAGCGAGAGGAGTAACGGGACCCTTAACAGTGAGGGAGAGTGAGAGGAGCAGCAGGGTTATTAACAGGGAGAGAGAGCGAGAAGAGCAGCAGGGCCATTAACCGTGAGAGAGAGTGAGAGGAGCAGCGCGGCCATTAACTGTGAGAGAGAGTGAGAGGAGCAGCGGGGCCATTAACTGTGAGAGAGAGTGAGAGGAGCAGTGGTGCCATTAAAAGTGAGGGAGAGTGAGAGGAGCAGAGGGGCCATTAACAGTGAGAGTGAGTGAGAGGAGCAGCGGGGCCATTAACAGTGAGCGAGAGTGAGAGGAGCAGTGGGGCCATTAACAGTGAGAGAGACTGAGAGGAGCAGCAGAGCCATTAACAGTGAGAGAGAGTGAGAGGAGCAGCGTGACCATTAACAGTGAGAGAGAGTGAGAGGAGCAGCGGGGCCATTAACAGTGAGAGAGACTGAGAGGAGCAGCAGGGCCATTAACAGTGAGAAAGAGTGAGAGGAGCAGCGGGACCATTAACAGTGAGAGAGAGTGAGAGGAGAAGTAGGGTTATTAACAGGGAGAGTGAGTGAGAAGAGCAGCAGGGTTGTTAACAGGGAGAGTGAGTGAGAAGAGCAGCAGGGACATTAACCGTGAGAGAGTGAGAGGAGCACCGGGACCATTAACAGTGAGAGAGAGTGAGAGGAGCAGCGGGACCATTAAAAGTGAGAGAGAGTGAGAGGAGCAGCAGGTTTATTAACAGGGAGAGCGAGTGATAAGAGCAGCAGGACCATTAACCGTGAGAGAGAGTGAGAGGAGCAGCGGGGCCATTAACTATGAGAGGAGCAGCGGGGCCATTAACCGTGAGAGAGCAAGAGGAGCAGCGGGGCCATTAACAGTGAGAGAGGATGAGGAGCAGTGGGGCCACTAACTGTGAGAGAGAGTGAGAGGAGCAGCGGGACCATTCACAGTGAGAGAGCGAGATGAACAGCTGGACCATTAACAGTGAGAGAGAGAGGAGCAGCGGGACCATTAACAGTGAGAGAGAGTGAGAGGAGCAGCGGGGCCATTAACAGTGAGAGAGAGTGAGAGGAGCAGCGGAGCCATTAACATTGAGAGAGAGTGAGAGGAGCAGCGGGGCTATTAACAGTGAGAGCAGCAGTGGGGCCATTAACAGTGGGAGAGTGTGAAAGGAGCACCGGGACCATTAACAGTGAGAGAGAGTGAGAGGAGCAGCTGGGTTATTAACACGGAGAGAGAGTGAGAGGAGCAGAAGGGTTATTAACAGGGAGAGAGAGTGAGAAGAGCAGCAGGGACATTAACCGTGAGAGAGTGAGAGGGGCAGCGGGACCATTAACAGTGGGAGAGAGTGATAGGAGCACCGGGACCATTAACAGTGAGAGAGAGTGAGAGGAGCAGCGGGACCATTAACAGTGAGATAGAATGAGAGGAGCAGCAGGGTTATTAACAGTGAGAGCAGCATCGGGGCCATTAACAGTGAGTGAGAGTGAGAGGAGCAGCAGGGTTATTAACACGGAGAGAGAGTGAGAGGAGCAGCAGGGTTATTAACCGTGAGAGAGTGAGAGGGGCAGCGGGACCATTAACAGTGAGAGAGAGTGATAGGAGAACCGGGATCATTAACAGTGAGAGAGAGTGAGAGGAGCAGCTGGACCATTAACAGTGAGAGAGAGTGAGAGGAGCAGCGGGGCCATTAACAGTGAGAGAGAGTGAGAGGAGCAGCAGGGCCATTAACAGTGAGAGAGAGTGATAGGAGAGCCGGGATCATTAACAGTGAGAGAGAGTGAGAGGAGCAGCGGGGCCATTAACAGTGAGAGAGAGTGATAGGAGAACCGGGATCATTAACAGTGAGAGAGAGAGAGATGAGCAGCGGGGCCATTAACAGTGAGAGAGCGAGAGGAGTAACGGGACCCTTAACAGTGAGAGAGAGTGAGAGGAGCAGCGGAGCCATTAACAGTGAGAGAGAGTGAGAGGAGCAGCGGGGCCATTAAGAAGTGAGAGAGTGAGAAAAGCAGCGGGACCATTAACAGTGAGAGAGAGCGAGAGGATCAGTGGGACCATTAACAGTGATAGAGAGTGAGAAGAGCAGCGGGGCCATTAACAGTGAGAGAGAGTGAGAAGAGCAGCAGGGACATTAACCGTGAGAGAGTGAGAGGAACAACGGGGCCATTAACAGTGAGAGAGAGTGAGAGGAGCAGCGGGGTCATTAACAGTGAGAGAGCGAGAGGAGCAGCGGTGCCATTAACAATGAGAGAGTGAGAGGTGCAGCGGAGCCATTAAGAAGTGAGAGAGAGTGAGAGGATCAGCGGGGCCATTAACAGTGAGGGAGAGTGAGAGGAGCAGCGGGGCCATTAACAGTGAGAGCAGCAGCAGGGCCATTAACAGTGAGCGATAGTGAGAGGAGCAGCGGTGCCATTAACAATGAGAGAGTCAGAGGTGCAGCGGAGCCATTAAGAAGTGAGAGAGAGTGAGAGGATCAGCGGGGCCATTAACATTGAGAGAGAGCGAGAGGAGGAGCGGGCCCCTTAACAGTGAGAGAGAGAGAGATGAGCAGCGGGGCCATTAACAGTGAGAGAGCGAGAGGAGTAACGGGACCCTTAACAGTGAGAGAGAGTGAGAGGAGCAGCGGAGCCATTAACAGTGAGAGAGAGTGAGCGGAGCAGCGGGGCCATTAAAAGTGAGAGAGTGAGAAAAGCAGCGGGACCATTAACAGTGAGAGAGAGCGAGAGGATCAGTGGGACCATTAACAGTGAGAGAGAGTGAGAAGAGCAGCGGGGCCATTAACAGTGAGAGAGAGTGAGAAGAGCAGCAGGGACATTAACCGTGAGAGAGTGAGAGGAACAACGGGGCCATTAACAGTGAGAGAGAGTGAGAGGAGCAGCGGGGTCATTAACAGTGAGAGAGCGAGAGGAGCAGCGGTGCCATTAACAATGAGAGAGTGAGAGGTGCAGCGGAGCCATTAAGAAGTGAGAGAGAGTGAGAGGATCAGCGGGGCCATTAACAGTGAGAGAGAGTGAGAGGAGCAGCGGGACCATTCACAGTGAGAGAGAGTGAAAAGGGCAGCGGGACCATAAACCGTGAGAGAGAGTGAGAGGAGCAGCGGGGCCATTAACAGTGAGCGATAGTGAGAGGAGCAGTGGAGCCATTAACATTGAGAGAGAGCGAGAGGAGGAGCGGGCCCCTTAGCAGTGAGAGAGAGAGAGGAGCAGCGGGGCCATTAACAGTGAGAGAGCGAGAGGAGTAACGGGACCCTTAACAGTGAGAGAGAGTGAGAGGAGCATCGGGGCCATTAACAGTGAGAGAGTGAGAGGAGCAGCAGGTTTATTAACAGGGAGCGAGAGTGAGAAGAGCAGCAGGGCCATTAACAGAGAGAGAGAGTGAGAGGATCAATGGGGCCATTAACAGTAAGGGAGAGTGAGAGGAGCAGCGGGACCATTCACAGTGAGAGAGAGTGAGAAGGGCAGCGGGACCATAAACAGTGAGAGAGAGTGAGAGGAGCAGCGGGGCTATTAACAGTGAGAGCAGCAGCGGGGCCATTAACAGTGAGCAAGAGTGAGAGGAGCAGCAGGGTTATTAACAGGGAGAGAGAGTGAGAGGAGCAGCAGGGTTATTAACAGGGAGAGAGAGTGAGAAGAGCAGCAGGGACATTAACCGTGAGAGAGTGAGAGGGGCAGCGGGACCATTAACAGTGAGAGAGAGTGAGAGGAGCAGCGGGACCATTAACAGTGAGAAAGAGTGAGAGGAGCAGCGGGACCATTGATAGTGAGAGAGAGTGAGAGGAGCAGCAGGGTTATCAACAGGGAGAGAGAGCGAGAAGAGCAGCAGGGTCATTAACCGTGAGAGAGAATGAGAGGAGCAGCGGGGCCATTAACTGTGAGAGAGAGTGAGAGGAGCAGCAGGGTTATTAACAGGGAGAGAGAGCGAGAAGAGCAGCAGGGCCATTAACCGTGAGAGGAGCAGCGCGGCCATTAACTGTGACAGAGAGTGAGAGGAACAGCGGGGCCATTAACTATGAGAGGAGCAGCGGGGCCATTAACCGTGAGAGAGTGAGCGGAGCAGCGGTGCCATTCACAGTGAAAGAGGAAGAGGAGCAACGGGGCAATTAACAGTGAGAGAAAGTGAGAGGAGCAGCAGGACCATTAACTGTGAGAGAGAGTGAGAGGAGCAGCGGGGCCATTAACAGTGAGAGTGGAAGAGGAGCAGCGGGGCCATTAACAGTGAGAGAGTGAGAGGAGCAGCGGTGCCATTAACAGTGAGAGATCGAGAGGAGCAGCGGGGCCATTAACAGTGAGAGAAGCAGGGGGGCCATTAAGAAGTGAGAGAGAGTGAGAAGATCAATGGGGCCATTAACAATGAGGGAGAGTGAGAGGAGCAGCGGGACCATTCACAGTGAGAGAGGGAGATGAACAGCGCGACCATTAACAGTGAGAGAGAGAGGAGCAGCGGGACCATTAACAGTGAGAGAGAGTGAGAGGAGCAGTGGGGCTATTAACAGTTAGAGCAGCAGCGGGGCCATTAACAGTGAGCGAGAGTAAGAGGAGCAGCAGGGTTATTAACAGGGAGAGAGAGTGAGAGGAGCAGCAGGGTTATTAACAGGGAGAGAGAGTGAGAAGAGCAGCAGGGACATTAACCGTGAGAGAGTGAGAGGGGCAGCGGGACCATTAACAGTGAGAGAGAGTGATAGGAGCACCGGGACCATTAACAGTGAGAGAGAGTGAGAGGAGCAGCGGGACCAGTAACAGTGAGAGAGAGTGAGAGGAGCAGCAGGGTTATTAACAGGGAGAGAGCGAGAAGAGCAGCAGGGACATTAACCGTGAGAGAGAGTGAGAGGAACAGTGGGACCATTAACTGTGAGAAAGACTGAGAGGAGCAGCGGGGTCATTAACAGTGAGAGAGCGAGAGGAGCAGCGGTGCCATTAACAATGAGAGAGTGAGAGGTGCAGCGGAGCCATTAAGAAGTGAGAGAGAGTGAGAGGATCAGCGGGGCCATTAACAGTGAGGGAGAGTGAGAGGAGCAGCGGGGCCATTAACAGTGAGAGCAGCAGTGGGGCCATTAACAGTGAGCGATAGTGAGAGGAGCAGCGGTGCCATTAACAATGAGAGAGTGAGAGGTGCAGCGGAGCCATTAAGAAATGAGAGAGAGTGAGAGGATCAGCGGGGCCATTAATATTGAGAGAGAGCGAGAGGAGGAGCGGGCCCCTTAACAGTGAGAGAGAGTGAGAGGAGCAGCGGAGCCATTAACAGTGAGAGAGTGAGAGGAGCAGCGGTGCCATTAACAGTGAGAGATCGAGAGGAGCAGCGGGGCCATTAACAGTGAGAGAAGCAGGGGGGCCATTAAGAAGTGAGAGAGAGTGAGAGGATCAATGGGGCCATTAACAATGAGGGAGAGTGAGAGGAGCAGCGGGACCATTCACAGTGAGAGAGCGAGATGAACAGCGGGACCATTAACAGTGAGAGAGAGAGGAGCAGCGGGTCCATTAACAGTGAGAGAGAGTGAGAGGAGCAGCGGGACCATTAACAGTGAGAGAGAGTGAGAGGAGCAGCGGGGCTATTAACAGTTAGAGCAGCAACGGGTCCATTAACAGTGAGAGAGAGTGAGAGGAGCAGCAGGGTTATTAACAGGGAGAGAGAGTGAGAAGAGCAGCAGGGACATTAACCGTGAGAGAGTGAGAGGGGCAGCGGGACCATTAACAGTGAGAGAGAGTGATAGGAGAACCGGGATCATTAACAGTGAGAGAGAGTGAGAGGAGCAGCTGGACCATTAACAGTGAGAGAGAGTGAGAGGAGCAGCGGGGCCATTAACAGTGAGAGAGAGTGAGAGGAGCAGCAGGGCCATTAACAGTGAGAGAGAGTGATAGGAGAGCCGGGATCATTAACAGTGAGAGAGAGTGAGAGGAGCAGCGGGGCCATTAACAGTGAGAGAGAGTGATAGGAGAACCGGGATCATTAACAGTGAGAGAGAGAGAGATGAGCAGCGGGGCCATTAACAGTGAGAGAGCGAGAGGAGTAACGGGA
Organism: Cetorhinus maximus; assembly: GCF_964194155.1. NCBI lineage: Eukaryota > Metazoa > Chordata > Chondrichthyes > Lamniformes > Cetorhinidae > Cetorhinus > Cetorhinus maximus. The sequence continues at coordinate 41,912,666 of NC_135898.1, forward strand.
CCCTTAACAGTGAGAGAGAGTGAGAGGAGCAGCGGAGCCATTAACAGTGAGAGAGAGTGAGAGGAGCAGCGGGGCCATTAAGAAGTGAGAGAGTGAGAAAAGCAGCGGGACCATTAACAGTGAGAGAGAGCGAGAGGATCAGTGGGACCATTAACAGTGATAGAGAGTGAGAAGAGCAGCGGGGCCATTAACAGTGAGAGAGAGTGAGAAGAGCAGCAGGGACATTAACCGTGAGAGAGTGAGAGGAACAACGGGGCCATTAACAGTGAGAGAGAGTGAGAGGAGCAGCGGGGTCATTAACAGTGAGAGAGCGAGAGGAGCAGCGGTGCCATTAACAATGAGAGAGTGAGAGGTGCAGCGGAGCCATTAAGAAGTGAGAGAGAGTGAGAGGATCAGCGGGGCCATTAACAGTGAGGGAGAGTGAGAGGAGCAGCGGGGCCATTAACAGTGAGAGCAGCAGCAGGGCCATTAACAGTGAGCGATAGTGAGAGGAGCAGCGGTGCCATTAACAATGAGAGAGTCAGAGGTGCAGCGGAGCCATTAAGAAGTGAGAGAGAGTGAGAGGATCAGCGGGGCCATTAACATTGAGAGAGAGCGAGAGGAGGAGCGGGCCCCTTAACAGTGAGAGAGAGAGAGATGAGCAGCGGGGCCATTAACAGTGAGAGAGCGAGAGGAGTAACGGGACCCTTAACAGTGAGAGAGAGTGAGAGGAGCAGCGGAGCCATTAACAGTGAGAGAGAGTGAGCGGAGCAGCGGGGCCATTAAAAGTGAGAGAGTGAGAAAAGCAGCGGGACCATTAACAGTGAGAGAGAGCGAGAGGATCAGTGGGACCATTAACAGTGAGAGAGAGTGAGAAGAGCAGCGGGGCCATTAACAGTGAGAGAGAGTGAGAAGAGCAGCAGGGACATTAACCGTGAGAGAGTGAGAGGAACAACGGGGCCATTAACAGTGAGAGAGAGTGAGAGGAGCAGCGGGGTCATTAACAGTGAGAGAGCGAGAGGAGCAGCGGTGCCATTAACAATGAGAGAGTGAGAGGTGCAGCGGAGCCATTAAGAAGTGAGAGAGAGTGAGAGGATCAGCGGGACCATTCACAGTGAGAGAGAGTGAAAAGGGCAGCGGGACCATAAACCGTGAGAGAGAGTGAGAGGAGCAGCGGGGCCATTAACAGTGAGCGATAGTGAGAGGAGCAGTGGAGCCATTAACATTGAGAGAGAGCGAGAGGAGGAGCGGGCCCCTTAGCAGTGAGAGAGAGAGAGGAGCAGCGGGGCCATTAACAGTGAGAGAGCGAGAGGAGTAACGGGACCCTTAACAGTGAGAGAGAGTGAGAGGAGCATCGGGGCCATTAACAGTGAGAGAGTGAGAGGAGCAGCAGGTTTATTAACAGGGAGCGAGAGTGAGAAGAGCAGCAGGGCCATTAACAGAGAGAGAGAGTGAGAGGATCAATGGGGCCATTAACAGTAAGGGAGAGTGAGAGGAGCAGCGGGACCATTCACAGTGAGAGAGAGTGAGAAGGGCAGCGGGACCATAAACAGTGAGAGAGAGTGAGAGGAGCAGCGGGGCTATTAACAGTGAGAGCAGCAGCGGGGCCATTAACAGTGAGCAAGAGTGAGAGGAGCAGCAGGGTTATTAACAGGGAGAGAGAGTGAGAGGAGCAGCAGGGTTATTAACAGGGAGAGAGAGTGAGAAGAGCAGCAGGGACATTAACCGTGAGAGAGTGAGAAGGGCAGCGGGACCATTAACAGTGAGAGAGAGTGAGAGGAGCAGCGGGACCATTAACAGTGAGAAAGAGTGAGAGGAGCAGCGGGACCATTGATAGTGAGAGAGAGTGAGAGGAGCAGCAGGGTTATCAACAGGGAGAGAGAGCGAGAAGAGCAGCAGGGTCATTAACCGTGAGAGAGAATGAGAGGAGCAGCGGGGCCATTAACTGTGAGAGAGAGTGAGAGGAGCAGCAGGGTTATTAACAGGGAGAGAGAGCGAGAAGAGCAGCAGGGCCATTAACCGTGAGAGGAGCAGCGCGGCCATTAACTGTGACAGAGAGTGAGAGGAACAGCGGGGCCATTAACTATGAGAGGAGCAGCGGGGCCATTAACCGTGAGAGAGTGAGCGGAGCAGCGGTGCCATTCACAGTGAAAGAGGAAGAGGAGCAACGGGGCAATTAACAGTGAGAGAAAGTGAGAGGAGCAGCAGGACCATTAACTGTGAGAGAGAGTGAGAGGAGCAGCGGGGCCATTAACAGTGAGAGTGGAAGAGGAGCAGCGGGGCCATTAACAGTGAGAGAGTGAGAGGAGCAGCGGTGCCATTAACAGTGAGAGATCGAGAGGAGCAGCGGGGCCATTAACAGTGAGAGAAGCAGGGGGGCCATTAAGAAGTGAGAGAGAGTGAGAAGATCAATGGGGCCATTAACAATGAGGGAGAGTGAGAGGAGCAGCGGGACCATTCACAGTGAGAGAGGGAGATGAACAGCGCGACCATTAACAGTGAGAGAGAGAGGAGCAGCGGGACCATTAACAGTGAGAGAGAGTGAGAGGAGCAGTGGGGCTATTAACAGTTAGAGCAGCAGCGGGGCCATTAACAGTGAGCGAGAGTAAGAGGAGCAGCAGGGTTATTAACAGGGAGAGAGAGTGAGAGGAGCAGCAGGGTTATTAACAGGGAGAGAGAGTGAGAAGAGCAGCAGGGACATTAACCGTGAGAGAGTGAGAGGGGCAGCGGGACCATTAACAGTGAGAGAGAGTGATAGGAGCACCGGGACCATTAACAGTGAGAGAGAGTGAGAGGAGCAGCGGGACCAGTAACAGTGAGAGAGAGTGAGAGGAGCAGCAGGGTTATTAACAGGGAGAGAGCGAGAAGAGCAGCAGGGACATTAACCGTGAGAGAGAGTGAGAGGAACAGTGGGACCATTAACTGTGAGAAAGACTGAGAGGAGCAGCGGGGTCATTAACAGTGAGAGAGCGAGAGGAGCAGCGGTGCCATTAACAATGAGAGAGTGAGAGGTGCAGCGGAGCCATTAAGAAGTGAGAGAGAGTGAGAGGATCAGCGGGGCCATTAACAGTGAGGGAGAGTGAGAGGAGCAGCGGGGCCATTAACAGTGAGAGCAGCAGCGGGGCCATTAACAGTGAGCGATAGTGAGAGGAGCAGCGGTGCCATTAACAATGAGAGAGTGAGAGGTGCAGCGGAGCCATTAAGAAATGAGAGAGAGTGAGAGGATCAGCGGGGCCATTAATATTGAGAGAGAGCGAGAGGAGGAGCGGGCCCCTTAACAGTGAGAGAGAGTGAGAGGAGCAGCGGAGCCATTAACAGTGAGAGAGTGAGAGGAGCAGCGGTGCCATTAACAGTGAGAGATCAAGAGGAGCAGCGGGGCCATTAACAGTGAGAGAAGCAGGGGGGCCATTAAGAAGTGAGAGAGAGTGAGAGGATCAATGGGGCCATTAACAATGAGGGAGAGTGAGAGGAGCAGCGGGACCATTCACAGTGAGAGAGCGAGATGAACAGCGGGACCATTAACAGTGAGAGAGAGAGGAGCAGCGGGTCCATTAACAGTGAGAGAGAGTGAGAGGAGCAGCGGGACCATTAACAGTGAGAGAGAGTGAGAGGAGCAGCGGGGCTATTAACAGTTAGAGCAGCAACGGGTCCATTAACAGTGAGAGAGAGTGAGAGGAGCAGCAGGGTTATTAACAGGGAGAGAGAGTGAGAAGAGCAGCAGGGACATTAACCGTGAGAGAGTGAGAGGGGCAGCGGGACCATTAACAGTGAGAGAGAGTGATAGGAGCACCGGGACCATTAACAGTGAGAGAGAGTGAGAGGAGCAGCGGGACCATTAACAGTGAGAGAGAGTGAGAGGAGCAGCAGGGTTATTAACAGGGAGAGAGCGAGAAGAGCAGCAGGGACATTAACCGTGAGAGAGAGTGAGAGGAACAGTGGGACCATTAACTGTGAGAAAGACTGAGAGGAGCAGCGGGGTCATTAACAGTGAGAGAGCGAGAGGAGCAGCGGTGCCATTAACAATGAGAGAGTGAGAGGTGCAGCGGAGCCATTAAGAAGTGAGAGAGAGTGAGAGGATCAGCGGGGCCATTAACAGTGAGGGAGAGTGAGAGGAGCAGCGGGGCCATTAACAGTGAGAGCAGCAGCGGGGCCATTAACAGTGAGCGATAGTGAGAGGAGCAGCGGTGCCATTAACAATGAGAGAGTCAGAGGTGCAGCGGAGCCATTAAGAAATGAGAGAGAGTGAGAGGATCAGCGGGGCCATTAATATTGAGAGAGAGCGAGAGGAGGAGCGGGCCCCTTAACAGTGAGAGAGAGTGAGAGGAGCAGCGGAGCCATTAACAGTGAGAGAGAGTGAGAGGAGCAGCGGGGCCATTAAGAAGTGAGAGAGTGAGAAAAGCAGCGGGACCATTAACAGTGAGAGAGAGCGAGAGGATCAGTGGGACCATTAACAGTGAGAGAGTGAGAAGAGCAGCGGGGCCATTAACAGTGAGAGAGAGTGAGAAGAGCAGCAGGGACATTAACCGTGAGAGAGTGAGAGGAACAACGGGGTCATTAACAGTGAGAGAGCGAGAGGAGCAGCGGTGCCATTAACAATGAGAGAGTGAGAGGTGCAGCGGAGCCATTAAGAAGTGAGAGAGAGTGAGAGGATCAGCGGGGCCATTAACAGTGAGGGAGAGTGAGAGGAGCAGCGGGCCCATTCACAGTGAGAGAGAGTGAGAAGAGCAGCGGGACTATAAACAGTGAGAGAGAGCGAGAGGAGCTCTATTAACAGTGAGAGCAGCAGCGGGGCCATTAACAGTGAGCGATAGTGAGAGGAGCAGTGGAGCCATTAACATTGAGAGAGAGCGAGAGGAGGAGCGGGCCCCTTAACAGTGAGAGAGAGAGAGGAGCAGCGGGGCCATTAACAGTGAGAGAGCGAGAGGAGTAACGGGACCCTTAACAGTGAGAGAGAGTGAGAGGAGCATCGGGGCCATTAACAGTGAGAGAGTGAGAGGAGCAGCAGGTTTATTAACAGTGAGAGAGAGTGAGAAGAGCAGCAGGGCCATTAACAGTGAGAGAGAGTGAGAGGATCAATGGGGCCATTAACAGTAAGGGAGAGTGAGAGGAGCAGCGGGACCATTCACAGTGAGAGAGAGTGAGAAGAGCAGCGGGACCATAAACAGTGAGAGAGAGTGAGAGGAGCAGCGGGGCCGTTAACAGTGAGAGAGAGTGAGAGGAGCAGCGGGGCTATTAACAGTGAGAGCAGCAGCGGGGCCATTAACAGTGAGCAAGAGTGAGAGGAGCAGCAGGGTTATTAACAGGGAGAGAGAGTGAGAGGAGCAGCAGGGTTATTAACAGGGAGAGAGAGTGAGAAGAGCAGCAGGGACATTAACCGTGAGAGAGTGAGAGGGGCAGCGGGACCATTAACAGTGAGAGAGAGTGAGAGGAGCAGCGGGACCATTAACAGTGAGAAAGAGTGAGAGGAGCAGCGGGACCATTAACAGTGAGAGAGAGTGAGAGGAGACGTAGGGTTATTAACAGGGAGAGTGAGTGAGAAGAGCAGCAGGATTGTTAACAGGGAGAGAGAGTGAGAAGAGCAGCAGGGACATTAACCGTGAGAGAGTGAGAGGAGCACCGGGACCATTAACAGTGAGAGAGAGTGAGAGGAGCAGCGGGACCATTAACAGTGAGAGAGAGTGAGAGGAGCAGCAGGGTTATTAACAGGGAGAGCGAGTGATAAGAGCAGCAGGACCATTAACCGTGAGAGAGAGTGAGAGGAGCAGCGGGGCCATTAACTATGAGAGGAGCAGCGGGGCCATTAACCGTGAGAGAGCAAGAGGAGCAGCGGGGCCATTAACAGTGAGAGAGGATGAGGAGCAGTGGGGCCACTAACTGTGAGAGAGAGTGAGAGGAGCAGCGGGACCATTCACAGTGAGAGAGCGAGATGAACAGCTGGACCGTTAACAGTGAGAGAGAGAGGAGCAGCGGGACCATTAACAGTGAGAGAGAGTGAGAGGAGCAGCGGGGCCATTAACAGTGAGAGAGAGTGAGAGGAGCAGCGGGGCCATTAACATTGAGAGAGAGTGAGAGGAGCAGCGGGGCTATTAACAGTGAGAGCAGCAGTGGGGCCATTAACAGTGGGAGAGAGTGATAGGAGCACCGGGACCATTAACAGTGAGAGAGAGTGAGAGGAGCAGCTGGGTTATTAACACGGAGAGAGAGTGAGAGGAGCAGAAGGGTTATTAACAGAGAGAGAGAGTGAGAAGAGCAGCAGGGACATTAACCGTGAGAGAGTGAGAGGGGCAGCGGGACCATTAACAGTGGGAGAGAGTGATAGGAGCACCAGGACCATTAACAGTGAGAGAGAGTGAGAGGAGCAGCGGGACCATTAACAGTGAGATAGAATGAGAGGAGCAGCAGGGTTATTAACAGTGAGAGCAGCAGCGGGGCCATTAACAGTGAGCGAGAGTGAGAGGAGCAGTGGGGCCATTAACAGTGAGAGAGACTGAGAGGAGCAGCAGGGCCATTAACAGTGAGAGAGAGTGAGAGGAGCAGATTGACCATTAACAGTGAGAGAGAGTGAGAGGAGAAGTAGGGGTATTAACAGGGAGAGTGAGTGAGAAGAGCAGCAGGGTTATTAACAGTGAGAGAGAGTGAGAAGAGCAGCAGGGACATTAACCGTGAGAGAGTGAGAGGAGCACCGGGACCATTAACAGTGAGAGAGAGTGAGAGGAGCAGCGGGACCATTAACAGTGAGAGAGAGTGAGAGGAGCAGCAGTGTTATTAAGAGGCAGAGAGAGTGAGAAGAGCAGCAGGGACATTAACCGTGAGAGAGTGAGAGGGGCAGCGGGACCATTAACAGTGGGAGAGAGTGATAGCAGCACCGGGACCATTAACAGTGAGAGAGAGTGAGAGGAGCAGCGGGACCATTAACAATGAGAGAGAGTGAGAGGAGCAGCAGGGTTATTAACAGGGAGAGAGAGCGAGAAGAGCAGCAGGGCCATTAACCGTGAGAGAGAGTGAGAGGAGCAGCAGGGACATTAACCGTGAGAGAGTGAGAGGAGCACCGGGACCATTAACAGTGAGAGAGAGTGAGAGGAGCAGCGGGACCATTAACAGTGAGAGAGAGTGAGAGGAGCAGCAGGGTTATTAACAGGGAGAGAGATTGAGAAGAGCAGCAGGGACGTTAACCGTGAGAGAGTGAGAGGGGCAGCGGGACCATTAACAGTGGGAGAGAGTGATAGGAGCACCAGGACCATTAACAGTGAGCGAGAGTGAGAGGAGCAGTGGGGCCATTAACAGTGAGAGAGACTGAGAGGAGTAGCAGGGCCATTAACAGTGAGAGAGAGTGAGAGGAGCAGCTTGACCATTAACAGTGAGAGAGAGTGAGAGGAGCAGAGGGCCATTAACAGTGAGAGAGACTGAAAGGAGCAGCAGGGCCATAAACAGTGAGAAAGAGTGAGAGGAGCAGCGGGACCATTAACAGTGAGAGAGAGTGAGAGGAGAAGGAGGGGTATTAACAGGGAGAGTGAGTGAGAAGAGCAGCAGGGTTATTAACAGTGAGAGAGAGTGAGAAGAGCAGCAGGGACATTAACCGTGAGAGAGTGAGAGGAGCACCGGGACCATTAACAGTGAGAGAGAGTGAGAGGAGCAGCGGGACCATTAACAGTGAGAGAGATTGAGAGGAGCAGCAGGGTTATTAACAGGGAGAGAGAGTGAGAAGAGCAGCAGGGACATTAACCGTGAGAGAGTGAGAGGGGCAGCGGGACCATTAACAGTGGAAGAGAGTGATAGGAGCACCGGGACCATTAACAGTGAGAGAGAGTGAGAGGAGCACCGGGACCATTAACAGTGGAAGAGAGTGATAGGAGCACCGGGACCATTAACAGTGAGAGAGAGTGAGAGGAGCAGAGGGCCATTAACAGTGAGAGAGACTGAGAGGAGCAGTAGGGCCATTAACAGTGAGAAAGAGTGAGAGGAGCAGCAGGGCCATTAACAGTGAGAAAGAGTGAGAGGAGCAGCGGGGCTATTAACTGTGAGAGAGAGTGAGAGGAGCAGCGGGACCATTAACAGTGAGAGAGAGTGAGAGAAGCAGCGTGACCATTAACAGTGAGAGAGAGTGAGAGGAGCAGCGGGACCATTAACAGTGAGAAAGAGTGAGAGGAGCAGCGGGACCATTAACAGTGAGAGAGTGTGAGACGAGAAGTAGGGTTATTAACAGGGAGAGTGAGTGAGAAGAGCAGCAGGGTTATTAACAGTGAGAGAGAGTGAGAAGAGCAGCAGGGACATTAACCGTGAGAGAGTGAGAGGAGCAGCGGGGCCATTAACAGTGAGAGAGAGTGAGAGGAGCAGCAGGGTTATTAACAGGGAGAGCGAGCGAGAAGAGCAGCAGCACCATTAACCGTGAGAGAGAGTGAGAGGAGCAGCGGCGCCATTAACTGTGAGAGGAGCAGCGGGGCCATTAACCGTGAGAGAGGAAGAGGAGCAGCGGGGCCATTAACAGTGAGAGAGGATGAGGAGCAGTGGGGCCACTAACTGTGAGAGAGAGTGAGAGGAGCAGCAGGGCCATTAACCGTGAGAGAGAGTGAGAGGAGCAGCAGGGTTATTAACAGTGAGAGAGAGTGAGAAGAGCAGCAGGGACATTAACCGTGAGAGAGTGAGAGGAGCACCGGGACCATTAACAGTGAGAGAGAGTGAGAGGAGCAGCGGGACCATTAACAGTGAGAGAGAGTGAGAGGAGCAGCAGGGTTATTAACAGGGAGAGAGAGCGAGAAGAGCAGCAGGGCCATTAACCGTGAGAGAGAGTGAGAGGAGCAGCGCGGCCATTAACTGTGAGAGAGAGTGAGAGGAGCAGCGGGGCCATTAACTGTGAGAGAGAGTGAGAGGAGCAGCGGGGCTATTAACAGTGAGAGAGACTGAGAGGAGCAGCGGGACCATTAACTGTGAGAGAGAGGGAGAGGAGCAGTGGTGCCATTAAAAGTGAGGGAGAGTGAGAGGAGCAAAGTGACCATTAACAGTGAGAGTGAGTGAGAGGAGCAGCGGGGCCATTAACAGTGAGCGAGAGTGAGAGGAGCAGCGTGACCATTAACAGTGAGAGAGAGTGAGAGGAGCAGAGGGCCATTAACAGTGAGAGAGACTGAGAGGAGCAGCAGGGCCATTAACAGTGAGAAAGAGTGAGAGGAGCAGCGGGACCATTAACAGTGAGAGAGAGTGAGAGGAGAAGTAGGGTTATTAACAGGGAGAGTGAGTGAGAAGAGCAGCAGGGTTATTAACAGTGAGAGAGAGTGAGAAGAGAAGCAGGGACATTAACCGTGAGAGAGTGAGAGGAGCACCGGGACCATTAACAGTGAGAGAGAGTGAGAGGAGCAGCGGGACCATTAACAGTGAGAGAGAGTGAGAGGAGCAGCAGGGCCATTAACCGTGAGAGAGAGTGAGAGGAGCAGCGGGGCCATTAACTATGAGAGGAGCAGCGGGGCCATTAACCGTGAGAGAGGAAGAGGAGCAGTGGGGCCATTAACTATGAGAGGAGCAGCGGCGCCATTAACAGTGAGAGAGGAAGAGGAGCAGTGGGGCCACTAACTGCGAGAGAGAGTGAGAGGAGCAGCGGGACCATTCACAGTGAGAGAGCGAGATGAACAGCTGGACCATTAACAGTGAGAGAGAGAGGAGCAGCGGGACCATTAACAATGATTGAGAGTGAGAGGAGCAGCGGGGCCATTAACAGTGAGAGAGAGTGAGAGGAGCTGCGGGGTTATTAACACTGAGAGAGAGTGAGAGGAGCAGCGGGGCTATTAACAGTGAGAGCAGCAGCGGGGCCATTAACAGTGAGCGAGAGTGAGAGGAGCAGCAGGGTTATTAACACGGAGAGAGAGTGAGACGAGCAGCAGGGTTATTATGAGGGAGAGAGAGTGAGAAGAGCAGCAGGGACATTAACCGTGAGAGAGTGAGAGGGGCAGCGGGACCATTAACAGTGAGAGAGAGTGATAGGAGAACCGGGATCATTAACAGTGAGAGAGAGTGAGAGGAGTAGCTGGACCATTAACAGTGAGAGAGAGTGAGAGGAGCAGCAGGGTTATTAACAGGGAGAGAGAGCGAGAAGAGCAGCAGGGCCATTAACCGTGAGAGAGAGTGAGAGGAGCAGTGCGGCCATTAACTGTGAGAGAGAGTGAGAGGAGCAGCGGGGCCATTAACTGTGAGAGAGAGTGAGAGGAGCAGCGGGGCTATTAACTGTGAGAGAGAGTGAGAGAAGCAGCGGGACCATTAACAGTGAGAGAGAGTGAGAGGAGCAGCGGGACCATTAACTGTGAGAGAGAGTGAGAGGAGCAGTGGTGCCATTAAAAGTGAGGGAGAGTGAGAGGAGCAGAGGGACCATTAACAGTGAGAGTGAGTGAGAGGAGCAGCGGGGTCATTAACAGTGAGCGAGAGTGAGAGGAGCAGTTGGGCCATTAACAGTGAGAGAGACTGAGAGGAGCAGCAGGGCTATTAACAGTGAGAGAGAGTGAGAGGAGCAGCTTGACCATTAACAGTGAGAGAGAGTGAGAGGAGCAGAGGGCCATTAACAGTGAGAGAGACTGAGAGGAGCAGCAGGGCCATTAACCGTGAGAGAGTGAGAGGAGCAGCGGGACCATTAACAGTGAGAGAGAGTGAGAGAAGTAGGAGTATTAACAGGGAGAGTGAGTGAGAAGAGCAGCAGGGTTATTAACAGGGAGAGCGAGCGAGAAGAGCAGCAGGACCATTAACCGTGAGAGAGAGTGAGAGGAGCAGCGGGGCCATTAACTATGAGAGGAGCAGCGGGGCCATTAACCGTGAGAGAGGAAGAGGAGCAGCGGGGCCATTAACAGTGAGAGAGGATGAGGAGCAGTGGGGCCACTAACTGTGAGAGAGAGTGAGAGGAGCAGCGGGACCATTCACAGTGAGAGAGCGAGATGAACAGCTGGACCATTAACAGTGAGAGAGAGAGGAGCAGCGGGACCATTAACAGTGAGAGAGAGTGAGAGGAGCAGCGGGGCCATTAACAGTGAGAGAGAGTGAGAGGAGCAGCGGGGCTACTAACAGTGAGAGAGAGTGAGAGGAGCAGCGGGGCTATTAACAGTGAGAGCAGCAGCGGGGCCATTAACAGTGAGCGAGAGTGAGAGGAGCAGCAGGGTTATGAACACGGAGAGAGAGTGAGAGGAGCAGCAGGATTATTAACAGGGAGAGAGAGTGAGAAGAGCAGCAGGGACATTAACCGTGAGAGAGTGAGAGGGGCAGCGGGACCATTAACAGTGGGAGAGAGTGATAGGAGCACCGGGACCATTAACAGTGAGAGAGAGTGAGAGGAGCAGCGGGACCATTAACAGTGAGCGAGAATGAGAGGAGCAGCAGGGTTATTAACACGGAGAGAGTGAGAGGAGCAGGGGGACCATTAACAGTGAGAGAGAGTGATAGGTGAGCCGGGATCATTAACAGTGAGAGAGAGTGAGAGGAGCAGCGGGGTCATTAACAGTGAGAGAGAGTGATAGGAGAACCGGGATCATTAACAGTGAGAGAGAGTGAGACGAGCAGCGGGGCCATTAACAGTGAGAGAGAGGGAGAGGAGCAGCGGGGCCATTAACAGTGAGAGAGAGTGAGAGTAGCAGAGGGACGATTAACAGTGAGAGAGAGCGAGAGGAGCAGCAGAGCCATTAACAGTGAGAGAGTGAGAGGAACAGCGAAGCCATTAACAGTGAGAAAGCGAGAGGAGCAGCGGAGCCACTAACAGTGAGAGAGCGAGATGAACAGCTGGACCATTAACAGTGAGAGAGAGTGAGAGGAGCAGCAGGGTTATTAACAGGGAGACAGAGCGAGAAGAACAGCAGGGCCATTAACCGTGAGAGAGAGTGAGAGGAGCAGCGCGGCCATTAACTGTGAGAGAGAGTGAGAGGAGCAGCGGGGCCATTAACTGTGAGAGAGAGTGAGAGAAGCAGCGGGACCATTAACAGTGAGAGAGAGTGAGAGGAGCAGCGGGACCATTAACTGTGAGAGAGACTGAGAGGAGCAGTGGTGCCATTAAAAGTGAGGGAGAGCGAGAGGAGCAGAGGGGCCATTAACAGTGAGAGTGAGTGAGAGGAGCAGCGGGGCCATTAACCGTGAGCGAGAGTGAGAGGAGCAGTGGGGCCATTAACAGTGAGAGAGACTGAGAGGAGCAGCAGGGCCATTAACAGTGAGAGAGAGTGAGAGGAGCAGCTTGACCATTAACAGTGAGGGAGAGTGAGAGGAGCAGAGGGCCATTAACAGTGAGAGAGACTGAAAGGAGCAGCAGGGCCATAAACAGTGAGAAAGAGTGAGAGGAGCAGCGGGACCATTAACAGTGAGAGAGAGTGAGAGGAGAAGTAGGGTTATTAACAGGGAGAGTGAGTGAGAAGAGCAGCAGGGTTATTAACAGTGAGAGAGAGTGAGAAGAGCAGCAGGGACATTAACCGTGAGAGAGTGAGAGGAGCACCGGGACCATTAACAGTGAGAGAGAGTGAGAGGAGCAGCGGGACCATTAACAGTGAGAGAGAGTGAGAGGAGCAGCAGGGTTATTAACAGGGAGAGAGAGTGAGAAGAGCAGCAGGGACATTAGCCGTGAGAGAGTGAGAGGGGCAGCGGGACCATTAACAGTGGGAGAGAGTGATAGGAGCAGCGGGACCATTAACAATGAGAGAGAGTGAGAGGAGCAGCAGGGTTATTAACAGGGAGAGAGAGCGAGAAGAGCAGCAGGGCCATTAACCGTGAGAGAGAGTGAGAGGAGCAGCAGGGACATTAACCGTGAGAGAGTGAGAGGAGCACCGGGACCATTAACAGTCAGAGAGAGTGAGAGGAGCAGCGGGACCATTAACAGTGAGAGAGAGTGAGAGGAGCAGCAGGGTTATTAACACGGAGAGAGAGTGAGAGGAGCAGCAGGGTTATTAACACGGAGAGAGAGTGAGAGGAGCAGAAGGGTTATTAACAGGGAGAGAGAGTGAGAAGAGCAGCAGGGACATTAACCGTGAGAGAGTGAGAGGGGCAGCGGGACCATTAACTGTGGGAGAGAGTGATAGGAGCACCGGGACCATTAACAGTGAGAGAGAGTGAGAGGAGCAGCGGGACCATTAACAGTGAGCGAGAGTGAGAGGAGCAGCAGGGTTATTAACACGGAGAGAGTGAGAGGAGCAGCAGGGCCATTAACAGTGAGAGAGAGTGAGAGGAGCAGGGGGACCATTAACAGTGAGAGAGAGTGACAGGTGAGCCGGGATCATTAACAGTGAGAGAGAGTGAGAGGAGCAGAGGGGCCATTAACAGTGAGAGAGAGTGATAGGAGAACCGGGATCATTAACAGTGAGAGAGAGTGAGACGAGCAGCGGGGCCATTAACAGTGAGAGAGAGTGAGAGGAGCAGCGGGGCCATTAACAGTGAGAGAGAGTGAGAGTAGCAGAGCGACGATTAACAGTGAGAGAGAGCGAGAGGAGCAGCAGAGCCATTAACAGTGAGAGAGTGAGAGGAACAGCGGAGCCATTAACAGTGAGAGAGCGAGAGGAGCAGCGGAGCCACTAACAGTGAGAGAGCGAGATGAACAGATGGACCATTAACAGTGAGAGAGAGTGAGAGGAGCAGCAGGGTTATTAACAGGGAGACAGAGCGAGAAGAGCAGCAGGGCCATTAACCGTGAGAGAGAGTGAGAGGAGCAGTGCGGCCATTAACTGTGAGAGAGAGTGAGAGGAGCAGCGGGGCCATTAACTGTGAGAGAGAGTGAGAGGAGCAGCAGGGCTATTAACTGTGAGAGAGAGTGAGAGAAGCAGCGGGACCATTAACAGTGAGAGAGAGTGAGAGGAGCAGCGGGACCATTAACTGTGAGAGAGAGTGAGAGGATCAGTGGTGCCATTAAAAGTGAGGGAGAGTGAGAGGAGCAGAGGGACCATTAACAGTGAGAGTGAGTGAGAGGAGCAGCGGGGCCATTAACAGTGAGCGAGAGTGAGAGGAGCAGTGGGGCCATTAACAGTGAGAGAGACTGAGAGGAGCAGCAGGGCCATTAACAGTGAGAGAGAGTGAGAGGAGCAGCTTGACCATTAACAGTGAGAGAGAGTGAGAGGAGCAGAGGGCCATTAACAGTGAGAGAGACTGAAAGGAGCAGCAGGGTCATAAACAGTGAGAAAGAGTGAGAGGAGCAGAGGGACCATTAACAGTGAGAGAGAGTGAGAGGAGAAGTAGGGTTATTAACAGGGAGAGTGAGTGAGAAGAGCAGCAGGGTTATTAACAGTGAGAGAGAGTGAGAAGAGCAGCAGGGACATTAACCGTGAGAGAGTGAGAGGAGCACCGGGACCATTAACAGTGAGAGAGAGTGAGAGGAGCAGCGGGACCATTAACAGTGAGAGAGAGTGAGAGGAGCAGCAGGGTTATTAACAGGGAGAGAGAGTGAGAAGAGCAGCAGGGACATTAACCGTGAGAGAGTGAGAGGGGCAGCGGGACCATTAACAGTGGGAGAGAGTGATAGGAGCAGCGGGACCATTAACAATGAGAGAGAGTGAGAGGAGCAGCAGGGTTATTAACAGGGAGAGAGAGCGAGAAGAGCAGCAGGGCCATTAACAGTGAGAGAGAGTGAGAGGAGCAGCAGGGACATTAACCGTGAGAGAGTGAGAGGAGCACCGGGACCATTTACAGTGAGAGAGAGTGAGAGGAGCAGCGGGGCCATTAACAGTGAGAGAGAGTGAGAGGAGCAGCGGGACCATTAACAATGAGGGAGAGTGAGAGGAGCAGCAGGGTTATTAACAGGGAGAGAGAGCGAGAAGAGCAGCAGGGCCATTAACCGTGAGAGAGCGTGAGAGGAGCAGCGCGGCCATTAACTGTGAGAGAGAGTGAGAGGAGCAGAGGGGCCATTAACTGTGAGAGAGAGTGAGAGGAGCAGTGGTGCCATTAAAAGTGAGGGAGAGTGAGAGGAGCAGAGGGGCCATTAACAGTGAGAGTGAGTGAGAGGAGCAGCGGGGCCATTAACAGTGAGCGAGAGTGAGAGGAGCAGTGGGGCCATTAACAGTGAGAGAGACTGAGAGGAGCAGCAGGGCCATTAACAGTGAGAGAGAGTGAGAGGAGCAGCGTGACCATTAACAGTGAGAGAGAGTGAGAGGAGCAGCGGGGCCATTAACAGTGAGAGAGACTGAGAGGAGCAGCAGGGCCATTAACAGTGAGAAAGAGTGAGAGGAGCAGCGGGACCATTAACAGTGAGAGAGAGTGAGAGGAGAAGTAGGGTTATTAACAGGGAGAGTGAGTGAGAAGAGCAGCAGGATTGTTAACAGGGAGAGAGAGTGAGAAGAGCAGCAGGGACATTAACCGTGAGAGAGTGAGAGGAGCACCGGGACCATTAACAGTGAGAGAGAGTGAGAGGAGCAGCGGGACCATTAACAGTGAGAGAGAGTGAGAGGAGCAGCAGGGTTATTAACAGGGAGAGCGAGTGATAAGAGCAGCAGGACCATTAACCGTGAGAGAGAGTGAGAGGAGCAGCGGGGCCATTAACTATGAGAGGAGCAGCGGGGCCATTAACCGTGAGAGAGCAAGAGGAGCAGCGGGGCCATTAACAGTGAGAGAGGATGAGGAGCAGTGGGGCCACTAACTGTGAGAGAGAGTGAGAGGAGCAGCGGGACCATTCACAGTGAGAGAGCGAGATGAACAGCTGGACCGTTAACAGTGAGAGAGAGAGGAGCAGCGGGACCATTAACAGTGAGAGAGAGTGAGAGGAGCAGCGGGGCCATTAACAGTGAGAGAGAGTGAGAGGAGCAGCGGGGCCATTAACATTGAGAGAGAGTGAGAGGAGCAGCGGGGCTATTAACAGTGAGAGCAGCAGTGGGGCCATTAACAGTGGGAGAGAGTGATAGGAGCACCGGGACCATTAACAGTGAGAGAGAGTGAGAGGAGCAGCTGGGTTATTAACACGGAGAGAGAGTGAGAGGAGCAGAAGGGTTATTAACAGAGAGAGAGAGTGAGAAGAGCAGCAGGGACATTAACCGTGAGAGAGTGAGAGGGGCAGCGGGACCATTAACAGTGGGAGAGAGTGATAGGAGCACCAGGACCATTAACAGTGAGAGAGAGTGAGAGGAGCAGCGGGACCATTAACAGTGAGATAGAATGAGAGGAGCAGCAGGGTTATTAACAGTGAGAGCAGCAGCGGGGCCATTAACAGTGAGTGAGAGTGAGAGGAGCAGCAGGGTTATTAACACGGAGAGAGAGTGAGAGGAGCAGCAGGGTTATTAACCATGAGAGAGTGAGAGGGGCAGCGGGACCATTAACAGTGAGAGAGAGTGATAGGAGAACCGGGATCATTAACAGTGAGAGAGAGTGAGAGGAGCAGCTGGACCATTAACAGTGAGAGAGAGTGAGAGGAGCAGCGGGGCCATTAACAGTGAGAGAGAGTGAGAGGAGCAGCAGGGCCATTAACAGTGAGAGAGAGTGATAGGAGAGCCGGGATCATTAACAGTGAGAGAGAGTGAGAGGAGCAGCGGGGCCATTAACAGTGAGAGAGAGTGATAGGAGAACCGGGATCATTAACAGTGAGAGAGAGTGAGACGAGCAGCGGGGCCATTAACAGTGAGAGAGAGTGAGAAGAGCAGCGGGGCCATTAACAGTGAGAGAGAGTGAGAGGAGCAGAGGGACGATTAACAGTGAGAGAGAGCGAGAGGAGCAGCAGAGCCATTAACAGTGAGAGAGTGAGAGGAACAGCGGAGCCATTAACAGTGAGAGAGCGAGAGGAGCAGCGGAGCCACTAACAGTGAGGGACAGAGGAGCAGCGGGGCCATTAACAGTGAGAGAGAGTGAGAGGATCAGCGGGGTCATTATCAGTGAGAGAGAGTGAGAGCAGCAGCGAGATCATTAACAATGAGAGAGAGTGAGAGGAGTTGTGGGGCCATTAACAGTGAGAGAGAGAGGAGCAGCGGGGCCAGGAACAGTGAGAGTGAGTGAGAAGATCAGCGGGGCCATTAACAGTGAGAGAGTGAGAGGAGAAGCGGGGCCATTAACTGTGAGGGAGAGTGAGAGGAGCAGTGGGACCATTAACAGTGAGAGAGATTGGGGGAGCAGCGGGACCATGAACAGTGAGAGAGACTAAGAGGAGCAGCAGGGTCATTAACATTGAGAGAGGGTGAGAGGAGCAGCGGGGCCACTAACAGTGAGAGAGAGTGAGAGGAGCAGAGGGGCCATTAACCGTGAGAGAGACTGAGAGGAGCAGCGGGGCCATTAACAGTGAGAGAGAGTGAGAGGAGCAGCGGGGCCATTAACAGTGAGAGAGAGTGAGAGGAGCAGGGGGACGATTAACAGTGAGAGAGAGTGAGAGGAGCAGCGGGGCCATTAACAGTGAGAGAGAGTGAGAGGAGCAGGGGGACGATTAACAGTGAGAGAGAGTGAGAGGAGAAGCGGGGTCATTAACAGTGAGAGAGAGTGAGAGGAGCAGGGTGATCATTAACAATGAGAGAGAGCGAGAGGAGCAGCGGGGCCATTAACAGTGAGAGAGAGTGAGAGGAGCAGCGGGGCCATAAACAGTGAGCGAGAGTGAGAGGAGCAGCAGGGTTATTAACAGAGAGAGAGAGAGTGAGAGCAGCAGCAGGGTTATTAAGAGGGAGATAGAGTGAGAAGAGCAGCAGGGACATTAACCGTGAGAGAGTGAGAGGGGCAGCGCGACCATTCACAGTTAGAGAGAGTGAGAGGAGCAGCGGGTCTATTAACAGTGAGAGCAGCAGCGGGGCCATTAACAGTGAGCGAGAGTGAGAGGAGCAGCAGGGTTATTAATAGGGAGAGAGAGTGAGAAGAGCAGCAGGGACATTAACCGTGAGAGTGAGAGGGGCAGCGGGACAATAAACAGTGAGAGAGAGTGATAGGAGAACCGGGATCATTAACAGTGAGAGAGAGTGAGAGGAGTAGCTGGACCATTAACAGTGAGGGAGAGTGAGAGGAGCAGCGGGGCAATTAACTGTGAGAGAGAGTGAGAGGAGCAGCGGGGTCATGAACTGTGACAGAGAGTGAGAGGAGCAGCGGGGCCATTAACTGTGAGAGAGAGTGAGAGGAGCAGCGGGGCCATTAACTGTGAGAGAGAGTGAGAGTAGCAGCGGGGCTATTAACTGTGAGAGAGAGTGAGAGAAGCAGCGGGACCCTTAACAGTGACAGAGAGAGAGAGGAGCAGCGGGGCCATTAACAGTGAGACAGCGACAAGAGCAGAAGGGCCATTAACAGTGAGCGAGAGTGAGAGGGGCAGTGGGGCCATTAACAGTGAGAGAGACTGAGAGGAGCAGCAGGGCCATTAACAGTGAGAGAGAGTGAGAGGAGCAGCGTGACCATTAACAGCAAGAAAGAGTGAGAGGAGCAGAGGGCCTTTAACAGTGAGAGAGACTGAGAGGAGCAGCAGGGCCATTAACAGTGAGAAAGAGTAAGAGGAGCAGCGGGACCATTAACAGTGAGAGAGAGTGAGAGGAGAAGTAGGGTTATTAACAGGGAGAGAGAGTGAGAAGAGCAGCAGGGTTATTAACAGTGAGAGAGAGTGAGAAGAGCAGCAGGGACATTAACCGTGAGAGAGTGAGAGGAGCACCGGGACCATTAACAGTGAGAGAGAGTGAGAGGAGCAGCGGGACCATTAACAGTGAGAGAGAGTGAGAGGAGCAGCAGGATTATTAACAGGGAGAGCGAGCGAGAAGAGCAGCAGGGCCATTAACCGTGAGAGAGGAAGAGGAGCAGCGGGGCCATTAACAGTGAGAGAGGAAGAGGAGCAGTGGGGCCATTAACTGTGAGAAAGAGTGAGAGGAGCAGCGGGACCATTCACAGTGAGAGAGCGAGATGAACAGCGGGACCATTAACAGTGAGAGAGAGAGGAGCAGCGGGACCATTAACAGTGAGAGAGAGTGAGAGGAGCAGCGGGGCCATACACAGTGAGAGAGAGCGAGACGAGCAGCGGGGCTATTAACAGTGAGAGAGAGTGAAAGGAGCAGCGGGGCCATTAACTGTGAGAGAGAGTGAGAGGAGAACCGGGATCATTAACAGTGAGAGAGAGTGAGACGAGCAGCGGGGCCATTAACAGTGAGAGAGAGTGAGAGGAGCAGCGGGGCCATTAACTGTGAGAGAGAGTGAGAGGAGCAGAGGGACGATTAACAGTGAGAGAGTGAGAGGAACAGCGGAGCCATTAACAGTGAGAGAGCGAGAGGAGCAGCGGAGCCACTATCAGTGAGAGAGAGAGGAGCAGCGGGGCCATTAACAGTGAGAGACAGTGAGAGGATCAGCGGGGTCATTATCAGTGAGAGAGAGTGAGAGGAGCAGCGAGATCACTAACAATGAGAGAGAGTGAGAGGCGTAGCGGGGCCATTAACAGTGAGAGAGAGTGAGAGGAGCAGCGGGGCTGTTAACTGTGAGAGAGAGTGAGAGAAGCAGCGGGACCATTAACTGTGAGAGAGAGTGAGAGGAGCAGTGGTGCCATTAAAAGTGAGGGAGAGTGAGAGGAGCAGAGTGACCATTAACAGTGAGAGTGAGTGAGAGGAGCAGCGGGGCCATTAACAGTGAGCGAGAGTGAGAGGAGCAGCGTGACCATTAACAGTGAGAGAGAGTGAGAGGAGCAGAGGGCCATTAACAGTGAGAGAGACTGAGAGGAGCAGCAGGGCCATTAACAGTGAGAAAGAGTGAGAGGAGCAGCGGGACCATTGACAGTGAGAGAGAGTGAGAGGAGCAGCAGGGCCATTAACAGTGAGAAAGAGTGAGAGGAGCAGCGGGACCATTACCAGTGAGAGAGATTGAGAGGAGAAGTAGGGTTATTAACAGGGAGAGTGAGTGAGAAGAGCAGCAGGGTTATTAACAGTGAGAGAGAGTGAGAAGAGCAGCAGGGACATTAACCGTGAGAGAGTGAGAGGAGCACCGGGACCATTAACAGTGAGAGAGAGTGAGAGGAGCAGCGGGACCATTAACAGTGAGAGAGAGTGAGAGGAGCAGCAGGGTTATTAACAGGGAGAGCGAGCGAGAAGAGCAGCAGGGCCATTAACCGTGAGAGAGAGTGAGAGGAGCAGCGGGGCCATTAAATATGAGAGGAGCAGCGGGGCCATTAACCGTTAGAGAGGAAGAGGAGCAGCGGGGCCATTAACAGTGAGAGAGGAAGAGGAGCAGTGGGGCCACTAACTGTGAGAGAGAGTGAGAGGAGCAGCGGGACCATTCACAGTGAGAGAGCGAGATGAACAGCTGGACCATTAACAGTGAGAGAGAGAGGAGCAGCGGGACCATGAAAAGTGAGAGAGAGTGAGAGGAGCAGCGGGGCCATTAACAGTGAGAGAGAGTGAGAGGAGCAGCGGGGCTATTAAAAGTGAGAGAGAGTGAGAGGAGCAGCGGGGATATTAACAGTGAGAGCAGCAGCGGGGCCATTAACAGTGAGCAAGAGTGAGAGGAGCAGCAGGGTTATTAACACGGAGAGAGAGTGAGAGGAGCAGCAGGGTTATTAACACGGAGAGAGAGTGAGAGGAGCAGCAGGGTTATTAACACGGAGAGAGAGTGAGAGGAGCAGCAGGGTTATTAACAGGGAGAGAGAGTGAGAAGAGCAGCAGGGACATTAACCGTGAGAGAGTGAGAGGGGCAGCGGAATCATTAACAGTGAGAGAGAGTGAGAGGAGTAGCTGGACCATTAACAGTGAGCGAGAGTGATAGGAGAACCGGGATCATTAACAGTGAGAGAGAGTGAGACGAGCAGCGGGGCCATTAACAGTGAGAGAGAGTGAGAGGAGCAGCGGGGCCATTAACAGTGAGAGAGAGTGAGAGGAGCAGAGGGACGATTAACAGTGAGAGAGAGCGAGAGGAGCAGCAGAGCCATTAACAGTGAGTGAGTGAGAGGAACAGCGGAGCCATTAACAGTGAGAGAGGGAGAGGAGCAGCGGAGCCACTAACAGTGAGAGAGAGAGGAGCAGCGGGGCCATTAACAGTGAGAGAGAGTGAGAGGATCAGCGGGGTCATTATCAGTGAGAGAGAGTGAGAGGAGCAGCGAGATCACTAACAATGAGAAAGAGTGAGAGGAGTAGCGGGGCCATTAACAGTGAGAGAGAGAGGAGCAGCGGGGCCACGAACAGTGAGAGTGAGTGAGAAGATCAGCGGGGCCATTAACCGTGAGAGAGTGAGAGGAGCAGCGGGGCCATTAACATTGAGAGAGGGTGAGAGGAGCAGCGGGGCCACTAACAGTGAGAGAGAGTGAGAGGAGCAGCGGGACCATTAACAGTGAGAGAGAGTGAGAGGAGCAGCAGGGTTATTAACAGGGAGAGCGAGTGATAAGAGCAGCAGGACCATTAACCGTGAGAGAGAGTGAGAGGAGCAGCGGGGCCATTAACTATGAGAGGAGCAGCGGGGCCATTAACCGTGAGAGAGCAAGAGGAGCAGCGGGGCCATTAACAGTGAGAGAGGATGAGGAGCAGTGGGGCCACTAACTGTGAGAGAGAGTGAGAGGAGCAGCGGGACCATTCACAGTGAGAGAGCGAGATGAACAGCTGGACCGTTAACAGTGAGAGAGAGAGGAGCAGCGGGACCATTAACAGTGAGAGAGAGTGAGAGGAGCAGCGGGGCCATTAACAGTGAGAGAGAGTGAGAGGAGCAGCGGGGCCATTAACATTGAGAGAGAGTGAGAGGAGCAGCGGGGCTATTAACAGTGAGAGCAGCAGTGGGGCCATTAACAGTGGGAGAGAGTGATAGGAGCACCGGGACTATTAACAGTGAGAGAGAGTGAGAGGAGCAGCTGGGTTATTAACACGGAGAGAGAGTGAGAGGAGCAGAAGGGTTATTAACAGAGAGAGAGAGTGAGAAGAGCAGCAGGGACATTAACCGTGAGAGAGTGAGAGGGGCAGCGGGACCATTAACAGTGGGAGAGAGTGATAGGAGCACCAGGACCATTAACAGTGAGAGAGAGTGAGAGGAGCAGCGGGACCATTAACAGTGAGATAGAATGAGAGGAGCAGCAGGGTTATTAACAGTGAGAGCAGCAGCGGGGCCATTAACAGTGAGTGAGAGTGAGAGGAGCAGCAGGGTTATTAACCATGAGAGAGTGAGAGGGGCAGCGGGACCATTAACAGTGAGAGAGAGTGAGAGGAGCAGCTGGACCATTAACAGTGAGAGAGAGTGAGAGGAGCAGCTGGACCATTAACAGTGAGAGAGAGTGAGAGGAGCAGCGGGGCCATTCACAGTGAGAGAGAGTGAGAGGAGCAGCAGGGCCATTAACAGTGAGAGAGAGTGAGAGGAGAGCCGGGATCATTAACAGTGAGAGAGAGTGAGAGGAGCAGCGGGGCCATTAACAGTGAGAGAGAGTGATAGGAGAACCGGGATCATTAACAGTGAGAGAGAGTGAGACGAGCAGCGGGGCCATTAACAGTGAGAGAGAGTGAGAAGAGCAGCGGGGCCATTAACAGTGAGAGAGAGTGAGAGGAGCAGAGGGACGATTAACAGTGAGAGAGAGCGAGAGGAGCAGCAGAGCCATTAACAGTGAGAGAGTGAGAGGAACAGCGGAGCCATTAACAGTGAGAGAGCGAGAGGAGCAGCGGAGCCACTAACAGTGAGGGACAGAGGAGCAGCGGGGCCATTAACAGTGAGAGAGAGTGAGAGGATCAGCGGGGTCATTATCAGTGAGAGAGAGTGAGAGCAGCAGCGAGATCATTAACAATGAGAGAGAGTAAGAGGAGTTGTGGGGCCATTAACAGTGAGAGAGAGAGGAGCAGCGGGGCCAGGAACAGTGAGAGTGAGTGAGAAGATCAGCGGGGCCATTAACAGTGAGAGAGTGAGAGGAGAAGCGGGGCCATTAACTGTGAGGGAGAGTGAGAGGAGCAGTGGGACCATTAACAGTGAGAGAGATTGGGGGAGCAGCGGGACCATGAACAGTGAGAGAGACTAAGAGGAGCAGCAGGGTCATTAACATTGAGAGAGGGTGAGAGGAGCAGCGGGGCCACTAACAGTGAGAGAGAGTGAGAGGAGCAGAGGGGCCATTAACCGTGAGAGAGACTGAGAGGAGCAGCGGGGCCATTAACAGTGAGAGAGAGTGAGAGGAGCAGCGGGGCCATTAACAGTGAGAGAGAGTGAGAGGAGCAGGGGGACGATTAACAGTGAGAGAGAGTGAGAGGAGCAGCGGGGCCATTAACAGTGAGAGAGAGTGAGAGGAGCAGGGGGACGATTAACAGTGAGAGAGAGTGAGAGGAGCAGCGGGGTCATTAACAGTGAGAGAGAGTGAGAGGAGCAGGGTGATCATTAACAATGAGAGAGAGCGAGAGGAGCAGCGGGGCCATTAACAGTGAGAGAGAGTGAGAGGAGCAGCGGGACCATTAACAGTGAGAGAGAGTGAGAGGAGAAGCGGGGCTATTAACAGTGAGAGCAGCAGCGGGGCCATAAACAGTGAGCGAGAGTGAGAGGAGCAGCAGGGTTATTAACAGAGAGAGAGAGAGTGAGAGCAGCAGCAGGGTTATTAAGAGGGAGATAGAGTGAGAAGAGCAGCAGGGACATTAACCGTGAGAGAGTGAGAGGGGCAGCGCGACCATTCACAGTTAGAGAGAGTGAGAGGAGCAGCGGGTCTATTAACAGTGAGAGCAGCAGCGGGGCCATTAACAGTGAGCGAGAGTGAGAGGAGCAGCAGGGTTATTAATAGGGAGAGAGAGTGAGAAGAGCAGCAGGGACATTAACCGTGAGAGAGTGAGAGGGGCAGCGGGACCATAAACAGTGAGAGAGAGTGATAGGAGAACCGGGATCATTAACAGTGAGAGAGAGTGAGAGGAGTAGCTGGACCATTAACAGTGAGGGAGAGTGAGAGGAGCAGCGGGGCAATTAACTGTGAGAGAGAGTGAGAGGAGCAGCGGGGTCATGAACTGTGACAGAGAGTGAGAGGAGCAGCGGGGCCATTAACTGTGAGAGAGAGTGAGAGGAGCAGCGGGGCCATTAACTGTGAGAGAGAGTGAGAATAGCAGCGGGGCTATTAACTGTGAGAGAGAGTGAGAGAAGCAGCGGGACCCTTAACAGTGACAGAGAGAGAGAGGAGCAGCGGGGCCATTAACAGTGAGACAGCGACAAGAGCAGAAGGGCCATTAACAGTGAGCGAGAGTGAGAGGGGCAGTGGGGCCATTAACAGTGAGAGAGACTGAGAGGAGCAGCAGGGCCATTAACAGTGAGAGAGAGTGAGAGGAGCAGCGTGACCATTAACAGCAAGAAAGAGTGAGAGGAGCAGAGGGCCTTTAACAGTGAGAGAGACTGAGAGGAGCAGCAGGGCCATTAACAGTGAGAAAGAGTAAGAGGAGCAGCGGGACCATTAACAGTGAGAGAGAGTGAGAGGAGAAGTAGGGTTATTAACAGGGAGAGAGAGTGAGAAGAGCAGCAGGGTTATTAACAGTGAGAGAGAGTGAGAAGAGCAGCAGGGACATTAACCGTGAGAGAGTGAGAGGAGCACCGGGACCATTAACAGTGAGAGAGAGTGAGAGGAGCAGCGGGACCATTAACAGTGAGAGAGAGTGAGAGGAGCAGCAGGATTATTAACAGGGAGAGCGAGCGAGAAGAGCAGCAGGGCCATTAACCGTGAGAGAGGAAGAGGAGCAGCGGGGCCATTAACAGTGAGAGAGGAAGAGGAGCAGTGGGGCCATTAACTGTGAGAAAGAGTGAGAGGAGCAGCGGGACCATTCACAGTGAGAGAGCGAGATGAACAGCGGGACCATTAACAGTGAGAGAGAGAGGAGCAGCGGGACCATTAACAGTGAGAGAGAGCGAGACGAGCAGCGGGGCTATTAACAGTGAGAGAGAGTGAAAGGAGCAGCGGGGCCATTAACTGTGAGAGAGAGTGAGAGGAGAACCGGGATCATTAACAGTGAGAGAGAGTGAGACGAGCAGCGGGGCCATTAACAGTGAGAGAGAGTGAGAGGAGCAGCGGGGCCATTAACTGTGAGAGAGAGTGAGAGGAGCAGAGGGATGATTAACAGTGAGAGAGTGAGAGGAACAGCGGAGCCATTAACAGTGAGAGAGCGAGGGGAGCAGCGGAGCCACTATCAGTGAGAGAGAGAGGAGCAGCGGGGCCATTAACAGTGAGAGACAGTGAGAGGATCAGCGGGGTCATTATCAGTGAGAGAGAGTGAGAGGAGCAGCGAGATCACTAACAATGAGAGAGAGTGAGAGGCGTAGCGGGGCCATTAACAGTGAGAGAGAGTGAGAGGAGCAGCGGGGCTGTTAACTGTGAGAGAGAGTGAGAGAAGCAGCGGGACCATTAACTGTGAGAGAGAGTGAGAGGAGCAGTGGTGCCATTAAAAGTGAGGGAGAGTGAGAGGAGCAGAGTGACCATTAACAGTGAGAGAGAGTGAGAGGAGCAGAGGGCCATTAACAGTGAGAGAGACTGAGAGGAGCAGCAGGGCCATTAACAGTGAGAAAGAGTGAGAGGAGCAGCGGGACCATTGACAGTGAGAGAGAGTGAGAGGAGCAGCAGGGCCATTAACAGTGAGAAAGAGTGAGAGGAGCAGCGGGACCATTACCAGTGAGAGAGATTGAGAGGAGAAGTAGGGTTATTAACAGGGAGAGTGAGTGAGAAGAGCAGCAGGGTTATTAACAGTGAGAGAGAGTGAGAAGAGCAGCAGGGACATTAACCGTGAGAGAGTGAGAGGAGCACCGGGACCATTAACAGTGAGAGAGAGTGAGAGGAGCAGCGGGACCATTAACAGTGAGAGAGAGTGAGAGGAGCAGCAGGGTTATTAACAGGGAGAGCGAGCGAGAAGAGCAGCAGGGCCATTAACCGTGAGAGAGAGTGAGAGGAGCAGCGGGGCCATTAAATATGAGAGGAGCAGCGGGGCCATTAACCGTTAGAGAGGAAGAGGAGCAGCGGGGCCATTAACAGTGAGAGAGGAAGAGGAGCAGTGGGGCCACTAACTGTGAGAGAGAGTGAGAGGAGCAGCGGGACCATTCACAGTGAGAGAGCGAGATGAACAGCTGGACCATTAACAGTGAGAGAGAGAGGAGCAGCGGGACCATGAAAAGTGAGAGAGAGTGAGAGGAGCAGCGGGGCCATTAACAGTGAGAGAGAGTGAGAGGAGCAGCGGGGCTATTAAAAGTGAGAGAGAGTGAGAGGAGCAGCGGGGATATTAACAGTGAGAGCAGCAGCGGGGCCATTAACAGTGAGCAAGAGTGAGAGGAGCAGCAGGGTTATTAACACGGAGAGAGAGTGAGAGGAGCAGCAGGGTTATTAACACGGAGAGAGAGTGAGAGGAGCAGCAGGGTTATTAACACGGAGAGAGAGTGAGAGGAGCAGCAGGGTTATTAACAGGGAGAGAGAGTGAGAAGAGCAGCAGGGACATTAACCGTGAGAGAGTGAGAGGGGCAGCGGAATCATTAACAGTGAGAGAGAGTGAGAGGAGTAGCTGGACCATTAACAGTGAGCGAGAGTGATAGGAGAACCGGGATCATTAACAGTGAGAGAGAGTGAGACGAGCAGCGGGGCCATTAACAGTGAGAGAGAGTGAGAGGAGCAGCGGGGCCATTAACAGTGAGAGAGAGTGAGAGGAGCAGCAGAGCCATTAACAGTGAGTGAGTGAGAGGAACAGCGGAGCCATTAACAGTGAGAGAGGGAGAGGAGCAGCGGAGCCACTAACAGTGAGAGAGAGAGGAGCAGCGGGGCCATTAACAGTGAGAGAGAGTGAGAGGATCAGCGGGGTCATTATCAGTGAGAGAGAGTGAGAGGAGCAGCGAGATCACTAACAATGAGAAAGAGTGAGAGGAGTAGCGGGGCCATTAACAGTGAGAGAGAGAGGAGCAGCGGGGCCACGAACAGTGAGAGTGAGTGAGAAGATCAGCGGGGCCATTAACCGTGAGAGAGTGAGAGGAGCAGCGGGGCCATTAACATTGAGAGAGGGTGAGAGGAGCAGCGGGGCCACTAACAGTGAGAGAGAGTGAGAGGAGCAGCAGGGTCATTA
Source organism: Cetorhinus maximus (assembly GCF_964194155.1). Classification (NCBI taxonomy): domain Eukaryota; kingdom Metazoa; phylum Chordata; class Chondrichthyes; order Lamniformes; family Cetorhinidae; genus Cetorhinus; species Cetorhinus maximus. Next base: position 41,939,503 of record NC_135898.1, read on the forward strand.
ACAGTGAGAGAGAGTGAGAGGAGCAGGGGGACGATTAACAGTGAGAGAGAGTGAGAGGAGCAGCGGGGTCATTAACAGTGAGAGAGAGTGAGAGGAGCAGCGAGATCATTAACAATCAGAGGGAGCGAGAGGAGCAGCGGGGCCATTAACAGTGAGAGAGAGTGAGAGGAGCAGCGGGACCATTAACAGTGAGAGAGAGTGAGAGGAGCAGTGGGGCTATTAACAGTGAGAGCAGCAGCGGGGCCATAAACAGTGAGCGAGAGTGAGAGGAGCAGCAGGGTTATTAACAGAGACAGAGAGTGAGAGCAGCAGCAGGGTTATTAAGAGGGAGAGAGAGTGAGAAGAGCAGCAGGGACATTAACCGTGAGAGAGTGAGAGGTGCAGCGCGACCATTCACAGTGAGAGAGAGTGAGAGGAGCAGCGGGGCTATTAACAGTGAGAGCAGCAGCGGGGCCATTAACAGTGAGCGAGAGTGAGAGGAGCAGCAGGGTTATTAACAGGGAGAGAGAGTGAGAAGAGCAGCAGGGACATTAACCGTGAGAGAGTGAGAGGGGAAGCGGGACCATTAACAGTGAGAGAGAGTGATAGGAGAACCGGGATCATTAACAGTGAGAGAGAGTGAGAGGAGTAGCTGGACCATTAACAGTGAGAGAGAGTGAGCGGAGCAGCAGGGCCATTAACAGTGAGAGAGAGTGAGAGGAACAGCGTGACCATTAACAGTGAGAGAGAGTGAGAGGAGCAGAGGGCCATTAACAGTGAGAGAGACTGAGAGGAGCAGCAGGGCCATTAACAGTGAGAAAGAGTGAGAGGAGCAGCGGGACCATTAACAGTGAGAGAGAGTGAGAGGAGAAGTAGGGTTATTAACAGGGAGAGTGAGTGAGAAGAGCAGCAGGGTTATTAAGAGTGAGAAAGAGTGAGAAGAGCAGCAGGGACATTAACCGTGAGAGAGTGAGAGGAGCACCGGGACCATTAACAGTGAGAGAGAGTGAGAGGAGCAGCGGGACCATTAACAGTGAGAGAGAGTGAGAGGAGCATCAGGATTATTAACAGGGAGAGCGAGCGAGAAGAGCAGCAGGGCCCTTAACCGTGAGAGAGAGTGAGAGGAGCAGCGGGGCCATTAACTATGAGAGGAGCAGCGGGGCCATTAACCGTGAGAGAGGAAGAGGAGCAGCGGGGCCATTAACAGTGAGAGAGGAAGAGGAGCAGTGGGGCCATTAACTGTGAGAGAGAGTGAGAGGAGCAGCGGGACCATTCACAGTGAGAGAGCGAGATGAACAGCGGGACCATTAACAGTGAGAGAGAGAGAAGCAGCGGGACCATTAACAATGAGAGAGAGTGAGAGGAGCAGCGGGGCCATTCACAGTGAGAGAGAGTGAGAGGAGCAGCGGGGCTATTAACAGTGAGAGAGAGTGAGAGGAGCAGCGGGGCTATTACCTGTGAGAGAGAGTGAGAGAAGCAGCGGGACCATTAACAGTGAGAGAGAGTGAGAGGAGCAGCGGGGCCATTAACAGTGAGCGAGAGTGAGGGGAGCAGCAGGGTTATTAACACGGAGAGAGAGTGAGAGGAGCAGCAGGGTTATTAACAGGGAGAGAGAGTGAGAAGAGCAGCAGGGACATTAACCGTGAGAGAGTGAGAGGGGCAGCGGGACCATTAACAGTGGGAGAGAGTGATAGGAGCACCGGGACCATTAACAGTGAGAGAGAGTGAGAGGAGCAGCGGGACCATTAACAATGAGAGAGAGGGAGAGGAGCAGCAGGGTTATTAACAGGGAGAGAGAGCGAGAAGAGCAGCAGGGCCATTAACCGTGAGAGAGAGTGAGAGGAGTAGCGCGGCCATTAACTGTGAGAGAGAGTGAGAGGAGCAGCGGGGCCATTAACTGTGAGAGAGAGTGAGAGGAGCAGCGGGGCTATTAACTGTGAGAGAGAGTGAGAGAAGCAGCGGGACCATTAACAGTGAGAGAGAGTGAGAGGAGCAGCGGGACCATTAACTGTGAGAAGGAGTGAGAGGAGCAGTGGTGCCATTAAAAGTGAGGGAGAGTGAGAGGAGCAGAGGGACCATTAACAGTGAGAGTGAGTGAGAGGAGCAGCGGGGCCATTAACAGTGAGCGAGAGTGAGAGGAGCAGCGGGGCCATTAACAGTGAGAGAGAGTGAGAGGAGCAGCGTGACCATTAACAGTGAGAGAGAGTGAGAGGAGCAGAGGGCCATTAACAGTGAGAGAGACTGAGAGGAGCAGCAGGGCCATTAACAGTGAGAAAGAGTGAGAGGAGCAGCGGGACCATTAACAGTGAGAGAGAGTGAGAGGAGAAGTAGGGTTATTAACAGGGAGAGTGAGTGAGAAGAGCAGCAGGGTTATTAACAGTGAGAGAGAGTGAGAAGAGCAGCAGGGACATTAACCGTGAGAGAGTGAGAGGAGCACCGGGACCATTAACAGTGCGAGAGAGTGAGAGGAGCAGCGGGACCATTAACAGTGAGAGAGAGTGAGAGGAGCAGCAGGGTAATTAACAGGGAGAGAGAGCGAGAAGAGCAGCGGGGCCATTAACTGTGAGAGTGAGTGAGAGGAGCAGCGGGACCATTAACAGTGAGAGAGATTCAGAGGAGCAGCGGGGCCATTAACAGTGAGAGAGTGAGAGGAGCAGTGGGACCATTAACAGTGAGAGAGATTGGGAGGAGCAGCGGGACCATGAACAGTGAGAGAGAGTGAGAGGAGCAGCGTGGTCATTAACATTGAGAGAGGGTGAGAGGAGCAGCAGGGCCACTAACAGTGAGAGAGAGTGGAGCAGCAGGGCCACTAACAGTGAGAGAGAGAGGAGCAGCGGGGCCATTAACAGTGAGAGAGAGTGAGAGGAGCAGTGGGGATATTAACAGTGAGAGAGAGTGAGAGGAGCAGTGGGACCCTTAACAGTGAGTGAGGAAGAGGAGCAGCGGGGTCATGAACAGTTAGAGAGAGTGAGAAGAGCAGCGGGGCCATTAACAGTGAGAGAGAGTGAGAGGAGCAGTGGGGATATTAACAGTGAGAGAGTGAGAGGAGCAGCGGGGCCATTAACAGTGAGAGAGAGTGAGAGGAGCAGCGGGACCATTAACAGTGAGAGGGAGCGAGAGCAGCAGCAGGGCCATCAACCGTGAGAGAGTGAGAGGAGCAGCGGGGCCATTAACAGTGAGAGAGAGTGAGAGGAACAGCGGGGCCATTAACAGTGAAAGAGAGAGGAGCATTGGGGCCATTAACAGTGAGAGAGAGCGAGAGGAGCAGTGGGGCCCTTAACAGTGAGAGCGTGAGAGGAGCAGCGGGACCATTCACAGTGAGAGAGCGAGATGATCAGCGGGACCATTAACAGTGAGAGAGAGTGAGAGGAGCAGTGCGGATATTAACAGTGAGAGAGCGAGAGGAGGAGCGGGACCCTTAACAGTGCGAGAGTTAGAGAGGAGCAGCGGGGCCATTAACAGTGAGAAAGCGAGAGGAGGAGTGGGATCCTTAACAGTGAGAGAGAGTGAGAGGAGCAGCGGGGCCATTAACAGTGAAAGAGTGAGAGGAGCAGTGGGATCATTAACAGTGAGTGAGAGTGAGAGGAGCAGCGGGGTCATTAACAGTGAGAGAGTGAGAGGCGCAGCGGGGACATTAACAGTGAGAGAAAGTGAGAGAAGCAGCAGGGCCATTAACAGTGAGAGAGTGAGAGGAGCAGTGGGGCCATTAACAGTGAGAGAGAGTGAGTGGAGCAGCGGGACCATTAACAGTGAGAGAGAGTGAGAGGAGCAGCGGGGCCATTAACAGTGAGGGAGTGAGAGGAGCAGCAGGACCATTACCAGCGAGGGAGTGAGAGAGGAGCAGAGGTGCCATTAACAGTGACAGAGAGTGAGAGGAGCAGCGGGGCCATTAACAGCGAGAGAGTGAGAGGAGCTGCGGGGCCATTAACAGTGAGAGAGCGAGAGGAGGAATGGGGCCATTAACAGTGAGAGAGACTGAGTGGAGCAGTGGGTCCATTAACATAGAGAGAGAGCGAGAGGAGAAGTGGGGCCATTAACATTGAGAGAGTGCGAGAGGAGCAGTGGGGCCATTAACATTGAGAGAGAGAGAGAGGAGCAGTGGGGCCATTAACAGTGAGAGAGAGCGAGAGGAGCAGTGGGGCCATTAAGAGTGAGCGAGAGTGAGAGGAGCAGTGGGGCCATTAACAGTGAGAGAAACTGAGAGGAGCAGCAGGGTCATTCACAGTGAGAGTGAGTGAGAGGACCAGCGGGACCATTAACAGTGAGAGAGTGTGAGAGGAGCAGCGGGACGATTAACAGTGAGAGAGAGTGAGAAGAGCAGCAGGGTTATTAACAGGGAGAGCGAGCGAGAAAAGCAGCAGGGCCATTAACCGTGAGAGAGAGTGAGAGGAGCAGCGGGGCCATTAACTATGAGAGGAGCAGCGGGGCCATTAACCGTGAGAGAGGAAGAGGAGCAGCGGGGCCATTAACAGTGAGAGAGGAAGAGGAGCAGCGGGGCCATTAACAGTGAGAGAGGAAGAGGAGCAGCGGGGCCATTAACAGTGAGAGAGAGTGAGAGGAGCAGCAGGGTTATTAACAGGGAGAGAGAGCGAGAAGAGCAGCAGGGCCATTAACCGTGTGAGAGAGTGAGAGGAGCAGCGCGTCCATTAACTGTGAGATAGAATGAGAGGAGCAGCGGGGCCATTAACTATGAGAGGAGCAGCGGGGCCATTAACCGTGAGAGAGTGAGAGGAGCAGCGGTGCCATTAACAGTGAGAGAGGAAGAGGAGCGGCGGGGCCATTAACAGTGAGAGAGAGTGAGAGGAGCAGCGGGGTCATTAAGAAGTGAGAGAGAGTGAGAGGATCAGCGGGGCCATTAACAGTGAGGGAGAGTGAGAGGAGCAACAGGGCCATTAACAGTGAGAGACTGAGAGGAGCAGCGGGGCCATTAAGAAGTGAGAGAGAGTGAGAGGATCAATGGGGCCGTTAACAGTGAGGGACAGTGAGAGGAGCAGCGGGACCATTCACAGTGAGAGAGCGAGATGAACAGCCGGACCATTAACAGTGAGAGAGAGGGGAGCAGCGGGACCATTAACAGTGAGAGAGAGTGAGAGGAGCAGCGGGACCATTAACAGTGAGAGAGAGTGAGGGGAGCAGCGGGGCTATTAACAGTGAGAGCGGCAGCGGGGCCATTAACAGTGAGCGAGAGTGAGAGGAGCAGCAGAGTTATTAACAGGGAGAGAGAGTGAGAAGAGCAGCAGGGACATTAACCGTGATAGAGTGAGAGGGGCAGCGGGACCATTAACAGTGAGAGAGAGTGATAGGAGCACCGGGACCATTAACAGTGAGAGAGAGAGAGGAGCAGCGGGACCATTAACAGTGAGAGAGAGTGAGAGGAGCAGCGGGACCATTAACAGTGAGAGAGAGTGATAGGAGCACCGGGACCATTAACAGTGAGAGAGAGAGAGGAGCACCGGGACCATTAACAGTGAGAGAGAGAGAGGAGCAGCGGGGCCATTAACAGTGAGCGAGAGTGAGAGGAGCAGCAGGGTTATTAACAGGGAGAGAGAGCGAGAAGAGCAGCAGGGCCATTAACTGTGAGAGAGAGTGAGAGGAGCAGTGGTGCCATTAACAGTGAGAGAGAGTGAGAGGAGCAGAGGGACCATTAACAGTGAGAGAGAGTGAGAGAAGCAGGGGAACCATTAACAGTGAGAGAGCGACAGGAGCAGCGGAGCCATTAACAGTGAGAGAGAGTGAGGAGCAGCGGGGCCATTAACAAGTGAGAGAGAGTGAGAGGTGAAGCGGGGCCATTAACTGAGTCAGAGAGAGTGAGAGGAGAAGCGGGGCCTTTAACTGCGATAGAGCGAGAGGAGCATCGGGGCCATTAACAGTGAGAGAGAGAGGGGCAGCGGGGCCATTCACAGTGAGAGAGCGAGAGGAACAGCGGGACCATTAACAGTGAGGGAGAGTGAGAGGAGTAGCGGGGCCATTAACAGAGTGAGAGAGACTGAGAGGAGCAGCGGGGCCATTAACCGTGAGAGAGAGTGAGAGGAGCAGCGGGGCCATTAACCGTGAGAGAGAGTGCGAGGAGCAGCGGGGCCGTTAACCGTGAGAGAGAGTGAGGGGACCAGCGGGGCCATTAACCGTGAGAGAGTGTGAGAGGAGCTGCGGGGCCATTAACAGTGAGAGAGAGTGAGAGGAGCAGCAGGGCCACTAACAGTGAGAGTGAGAGGAGCAGCGGGGGAATTAACAGTGAGAGAGAGTGAGAAAAGCAGCGGGGCCATTAACAGTGAGAGAGTTTGGGAGGAGCAGCGGGACCATTAACAGTGAGAGAGAGTGAGAGGAGCTGCGGGGCCATTAACCATGAGAGAGAGTGAGAGGAGCAGCGGGGTCATTAACATTGAGAGAGGGTGAGAAGAGCAGCGGGGTCATTAACATTGAGAGAGGGTGAGAGGAGCAGCGGGGTCATTAACAGTGAGAGAGAGTGAGAGGAGCAGCGGGACCCTTAACAGTGAGTGAGGAAGAGGAGCAGCGGGGTCATGAACAGTTAGAGAGAGTGAGAAGAGCAGCGGGGCCATTAACAGTGAGAGAGTGTGAGAGGAGCAGCGGGGCCATTAACATTGTGAGAGAGCGAGAGGAGCACTGGGGCCATTAACAGTGAGAGAGAGCGAGCGGAGCAGTGGGGATATTAACAGTGAGAGAGTGTGAGAGGAGCAGCGGGGCCATTAACATTGAGAGAGAGCAAGAGGAGCAGTGAGGCCATTAACAGTGAGAGAGGGCGAGAGGAGCAGTGGGGATATTAACAGTGAGAGCGAGAGTAGGAGCGGGACCCGTAACAGTGAGAGAGAGAGGAGCAGTGGGGCCATTAACAGTGAGAGAGCGAGAGGAGGAGCGGGACCCTTAATAGTGAGAGAGTGAGAGGAGCAGCGGGGCCATGAACAGAGTGAGAGAGAGTGAGAGGAGCAGCAGCTTTATTAACAGGGTGAGAGTGAGAAGAGCAGCAGGGCCATTAACCGTGAGAGAGCGAGAGGAGCAGCGGGGCCATTAACAGAGTGAGAGAGAGAGGAGCAGCAGGGTTATTAAGAGGGAGAAAAAGTGAGAAGAGCAGCAGGGACATTAACAGTGAGAGAGTGAGAGGAGCAGCGGGACCATTAACAGTGAGAGGGAGCGAGAGGAGCAGCGGGGCCATTAAGCGTGAGAGAGTGAGAGGAGCAGTGGGACAATTAACAGTGAGCGAGAGCGAGAGGAGCAGCGAGGCCACGAACAGTGAGAGTGAGTGAGAAGAACAGTGGGGCCATTAACCGTGAGAGAGTGAGAGGAGCAGCGGGACCATTAACACTGAGAGAGACTAAGAGGAGCAGCGGGGTCATTAACATTGAGAGAGGGTGAGAAGAGCCGCGGGGCCACTAACAGTAAGAGAGAGTGAGAGGAGCAACAGGGTCATTAACAGTGAGAGAGTGAGAAGAGCAGCGGGGCTATTAACAGTGAGAGAGCGAGAGGAGGAACGGGGCCATTAACAGTGAGAGAGACTGAGTGAAGCAGTGGGGCCATTAACAGTGAGAGAGAGCGAGAGGAGCAGTGGGGCCATTAACAGTGAGAGAGAGCAAGAGGAGCAGTGGGGCCATTAACATTGAGAGAGAGCGAGAGGAGCAGTGGGGCCATTAACATTGAGAGAGAGCGAGAAGAGCAGTGGGGCCATTAACAGTGAGAGAGAGCGAGAGGAGCAGTGGGGCCATTAACAGTGAGAGAGAGTGAGAGGAGCAGTGGGGCCATTAACAGTGAGCGAGAGCGAGAGGAGCAGTTGAGCTTTTAACATTGAGAGAGAGCGAGAGGAGCAGTGGGGCCATTAACAGTGAGAGAGAGCGAGAGGAGCAGTGGAGCCATTAACAGTGAGAGAGAGCGAGAGGAGCAGCGGGGCCATTAACAGTGAGAGAGCGAGAGGAGCAGCAGGGTGATTAACAGTGAGAGAGAGCGACAGGAGCAGTGGGGATATTAACAGTGAGAAAGTGAGCGGCGCAGCGGGGCCATTAACATTGAGAGAGAGCGCGAGGAGCAGTGGGGCCATTAACAGTGAGAGAGAGTGAGAGGAGCAGTGGGGATATTAACAGTGAGAGAGAGCGAGAGTAGCAGTGGGGTCATTAACATTGAGAGAGAGCGAGAGGAGCAGTGGGACCATTAACAGTGAGAGGGAGCGATAGGAGCAGTGGGGCCATTAACAGTGAGAGAGAGCGAGAGGAGCAGTGGGGCCATTAACATTGAGAGAGAGCGAGAGGAGCAGTGGGGCCATTAACATTGAGAGAGAGCGAGAGGAGCAGTGGGATCATTAACAGTGAGAGAGAGTGAGAGGAGCAGTGGGACCATTAACAGTGAGAGGGAGCGAGAGGAGCAGCAGGGCCATTAATCATGAGAGAGTGAGAGGAACAGCGGGGCCACTAACAGTGAGAGAGAGAGGAGCAGCGGGGCCACTAACAGTGAGAGAGAGAGGAGCATCGGGGCCACGAACAGAGAGAGTGATTGAGAAGAACAGCGGGGCCATTAACCGTGAGAGAGTGAGAGGAGCAGCGGGGCCATTAACTGTGAGAGAGAGTGAGAGGAGCAGTGGGACCATTAACAATGAGAGAGATTGGGAGGAGCAGCGGGACCATTAACAGTGAGAGAGACTAAGATGAGGAGCGAGGTCATTAACATTGAGAGAGGGTGAGAGGAGCCGCGGGGCCACTAACAGTGAGAGAGAGTGAGAGGAGCAACAGGGTCATTAACAGTGAGAGAGTGAGAGGAGCAGCGGGGCCATTAACAGTGAGAGAGCGAGAGGAGGAACGGGGCCATTAACAGTGAGAGAGACTGAGTGGAGCAGTGGGGCCATTAACAGTGAGAGAGAGCGAGAGGAGCAGTGGGGCCATTAACAGTGAGAGAGAGTGAGAGGAGCAGCGGGGCCATTAACTGAGAGAGAGAGTGAGAGGAGCAGCGGGGCCATTAACAGTGAGAGAGAGTGAGAGGAGCAGCGGGGCCATTAACAGTGAGAGAGTGTGAGAGGAGCAGCGGGGCAATTAACAGTGAGAGAGAGTGAGAGGAGCAGCGGGGCCATGAACAGTGAGAGAGAGAGTGAGAGGAGCAGCGGGGCCATTAACAGTGAGAGAGTGTGAGAGGAGCTGCGGGGCCATTAACCATGAGAGAGGGTGAGAGGAGCAGCGGGGTCATTAACATTGAGAGAGGGTGAGAGGAGCAGCGGGGTCATTAACAGTGAGAGAGAGTGAGAGGAGCAGCGGGACCCTTAACAGTGAGTGAGGAAGAGGAGCAGCGGGGTCATGAACAGTTAGAGAGAGTGAGAGGAGCAGCGGGGCCATTAACAGTGAGAGAGTGTGAGAGGAGCAGCGGGGCCATTAACATTGTGAGAGAGCGAGAGGAGCACTGGGGCCATTAACAGTGAGAGAGAGCGAGCGGAGCAGTGGGGATATTAACAGTGAGAGAGTGTGAGAGGAGCAGCGGGGCCATTAACATTGAGAGAGAGCAAGAGGAGCAGTGAGGCCATTAACAGTGAGAGAGAGCGAGAGGAGCAGTGGGGATATTAACAGTGAGAGCGAGAGTAGGAGCGGGACCCGTAACAGTGAGAGAGAGAGGAGCAGTGGGGCCATTAACAGTGAGGGAGTGAGAGGAGCAGCAGGACCATTACCAGCGAGGGAGTGAGAGAGGAGCAGAGGTGCCATTAACAGTGAGAGAGCGAGAGGAGGAACGGGGCCATTAACAGTGAGAGAGACTGAGTGGAGCAGTGGGTCCATTAACATAGAGAGAGAGCGAGAGGAGAAGTGGGGCCATTAACATTGAGAGAGTGCGAGAGGAGCAGTGGGGCCATTAACATTGAGAGAGAGAGAGAGGAGCAGTGGGGCCATTAACAGTGAGAGAGAGCGAGAGGAGCAGTGGGGCCATTAAGAGTGAGCGAGAGTGAGAGGAGCAGTGGGGCCATTAACAGTGAGAGAAACTGAGAGGAGCAGCAGGGCCATTCACAGTGAGAGTGAGTGAGAGGACCAGCGGGACCATTAACAGTGAGAGAGTGTGAGAGGAGCAGCGGGACGATTAACAGTGAGAGAGAGTGAGAAGAGCAGCAGGGTTATTAACAGGGAGAGCGAGCGAGAAAAGCAGCAGGGCCATTAACCGTGAGAGAGAGTGAGAGGAGCAGCGGGGCCATTAACTATGAGAGGAGCAGCGGGGCCATTAACCGTGAGAGAGGAAGAGGAGCAGCGGGGCCATTAACAGTGAGAGAGGAAGAGGAGCAGCGGGGCCATTAACAGTGAGAGAGGAAGAGGAGCAGCGGGGCCATTAACAGTGAGAGAGAGTGAGAGGAGCAGCAGGGTTATTAACAGGGAGAGAGAGCGAGAAGAGCAGCAGGGCCATTAACCGTGTGAGAGAGTGAGAGGAGCAGCGCGTCCATTAACTGTGAGATAGAATGAGAGGAGCAGCGGGGCCATTAACTATGAGAGGAGCAGCGGGGCCATTAACCGTGAGAGAGTGAGAGGAGCAGCGGTGCCATTAACAGTGAGAGAGGAAGAGGAGCGGCGGGGCCATTAACAGTGAGAGAGAGTGAGAGGAGCAGTGGGGTCATTAAGAAGTGAGAGAGAGTGAGAGGATCAGCGGGGCCATTAACAGTGAGGGAGAGTGAGAGGAGCAACAGGGCCATTAACAGTGAGAGACTGAGAGGAGCAGCGGGGCCATTAAGAAGTGAGAGAGAGTGAGAGGATCAATGGGGCCGTTAACAGTGAGGGACAGTGAGAGGAGCAGCGGGACCATTCACAGTGAGAGAGCGAGATGAACAGCCGGACCATTAACAGTGAGAGAGAGGGGAGCAGCGGGACCATTAACAGTGAGAGAGAGTGAGAGGAGCAGCGGGACCATTAACAGTGAGAGAGAGTGAGGGGAGCAGCGGGGCTATTAACAGTGAGAGCAGCAGCGGGGCCATTAACAGTGAGCGAGAGTGAGAGGAGCAGCAGAGTTATTAACAGGGAGAGAGAGTGAGAAGAGCAGCAGGGACATTAACCGTGATAGAGTGAGAGGGGCAGCGGGACCATTAACAGTGAGAGAGAGTGATAGGAGCACCGGGACCATTAACAGTGAGAGAGAGAGAGGAGCAGCGGGACCATTAACAGTGAGAGAGAGTGAGAGGAGCAGCAGGGTTATTAACAGGGAGAGAGAGCGAGAAGAGCAGCAGGGCCATTAACTGTGAGAGAGAGTGAGAGGAGCAGTGGTGCCATTAACAGTGAGAGAGAGTGAGAGGAGCAGGGGGACCATTAACAGTGAGAGAGAGCGAGAGGAGCACTGGGGCCATTAACAGTGAGAGAGAGTGAGGAGCAGCGGGGCCATTAACAAGTGAGAGAGAGTGAGAGGTGAAGCGGGGCCATTAACTAAGTCAGAGAGAGTGAGAGGAGAAGCGGGGCCTTTAACTGCGATAGAGCGAGAGGAGCATCGGGGCCATTAACAGCGAGAGAGAGAGGGGCAGCGGGGCCATTCACAGTGAGAGAGCGAGAGGAACAGCGGGACCATTAACAGTGAGGGAGAGTGAGAGGAGTAGCGGGGCCATTAACAGAGTGAGAGAGACTGAGAGGAGCAGCGGGGCCATTAACCGTGAGAGAGAGTGAGAGGAGCAGCGGGGCCATTAACCGTGAGAGAGAGTGCGAGGAGCAGCGGGGCCGTTAACCGTGAGAGAGAGTGAGGGGACCAGCGGGGCCATTAACCGTGAGAGAGTGTGAGAGGAGCTGCGGGGCCATTAACAGTGAGAGAGAGTGAGAGGAGCAGCAGGGCCACTAACAGTGAGAGTGAGAGGAGCAGCGGGGGAATTAACAGTGAGAGAGAGTGAGAAAAGCAGCGGGGCCATTAACAGTGAGAGAGTTTGGGAGGAGCAGCGGGACCATTAACAGTGAGAGAGAGTGAGAGGAGCTGCGGGGCCATTAACCATGAGAGAGAGTGAGAGGAGCAGCGGGGTCATTAACATTGAGAGAGGGTGAGAAGAGCAGCGGGGTCATTAACATTGAGAGAGGGTGAGAGGAGCAGCGGGGTCATTAACAGTGAGAGAGAGTGAGAGGAGCAGCGGGACCCTTAACAGTGAGTGAGGAAGAGGAGCAGCGGGGTCATGAACAGTTAGAGAGAGTGAGAAGAGCAGCGGGGCCATTAACAGTGAGAGAGTGTGAGAGGAGCAGCGGGGCCATTAACATTGTGAGAGAGCGAGAGGAGCACTGGGGCCATTAACAGTGAGAGAGAGCGAGCGGAGCAGTGGGGATATTAACAGTGAGAGAGTGTGAGAGGAGCAGCGGGGCCATTAACATTGAGAGAGAGCAAGAGGAGCAGTGAGGCCATTAACAGTGAGAGAGGGCGAGAGGAGCAGTGGGGATATTAACAGTGAGAGCGAGAGTAGGAGTGGGACCCGTAACAGTGAGAGAGAGAGGAGCAGTGGGGCCATTAACAGTGAGAGAGCGAGAGGAGGAGCGGGACCCTTAATAGTGAGAGAGTGAGAGGAGCAGCGGGGCCATGAACAGAGTGAGAGAGAGTGAGAGGAGCAGCAGCTTTATTAACAGGGTGAGAGTGAGAAGAGCAGCAGGGCCATTAACCGTGAGAGAGCGAGAGGAGCAGCGGGGCCATTAACAGAGTGAGAGAGAGAGGAGCAGCAGGGTTATTAAGAGGGAGAAAAAGTGAGAAGAGCAGCAGGGACATTAACAGTGAGAGAGTGAGAGGAGCAGCGGGACCATTAACAGTGAGAGGGAGCGAGAGGAGCAGCGGGGCCATTAAGCGTGAGAGAGTGAGAGGAGCAGTGGGACAATTAACAGTGAGCGAGAGCGAGAGGAGCAGCGAGGCCACGAACAGTGAGAGTGAGTGAGAAGAACAGTGGGGCCATTAACCGTGAGAGAGTGAGAGGAGCAGCGGGACCATTAACACTGAGAGAGACTAAGAGGAGCAGCGGGGTCATTAACATTGAGAGAGGGTGAGAAGAGCCGCGGGGCCACTAACAGTAAGAGAGAGTGAGAGGAGCAACAGGGTCATTAACAGTGAGAGAGTGAGAGGAGCAGCGGGGCTATTAACAGTGAGAGAGCGAGAGGAGGAACGGGGCCATTAACAGTGAGAGAGACTGAGTGAAGCAGTGGGGCCATTAACAGTGAGAGAGAGCGAGAGGAGCAGTGGGGCCATTAACAGTGAGAGAGAGCAAGAGGAGCAGTGGGGCCATTAACATTGAGAGAGAGCGAGAGGAGCAGTGGGGCCATTAACATTGAGAGAGAGCGAGAAGAGCAGTGGGGCCATTAACAGTGAGAGAGAGCGAGAGGAGCAGTGGGGCCATTAACAGTGAGAGAGAGTGAGAGGAGCAGTGGGGCCATTAACAGTGAGCGAGAGCGAGAGGAGCAGTTGAGCTTTTAACATTGAGAGAGAGCGAGAGGAGCAGTGGGGCCATTAACAGTGAGAGAGAGCGAGAGGAGCAGTGGAGCCATTAACAGTGAGAGAGAGCGAGAGGAGCAGCGGGGCCATTAACAGTGAGAGAGCGAGAGGAGCAGCAGGGTGATTAACAGTGAGAGAGAGCGACAGGAGCAGTGGGGATATTAACAGTGAGAAAGTGAGCGGCGCAGCGGGGCCATTAACATTGAGAGAGAGCGCGAGGAGCAGTGGGGCCATTAACAGTGAGAGAGAGTGAGAGGAGCAGTGGGGATATTAACAGTGAGAAAGTGAGCGGCGCAGCGGGGCCATTAACATTGAGAGAGAGCGCGAGGAGCAGTGGGGCCATTAACAGTGAGAGAGAGTGAGAGGAGCAGTGGGGATATTAACAGTGAGAGAGAGCGAGAGTAGCAGTGGGGTCATTAACATTGAGAGAGAGCGAGAGGAGCAGTGGGACCATTAACAGTGAGAGGGAGCGATAGGAGCAGTGGGGCCATTAACATTGAGAGAGAGCGAGAGGAGCAGTGGGGCCATTAACATTGAGAGAGAGCGAGAGGAGCAGTGGGGCCATTAACATTGAGAGAGAGCGAGAGGAGCAGTGGGATCATTAACAGTGAGAGAGAGTGAGAGGAGCAGTGGGACCATTAACAGTGAGAGGGAGCGAGAGGAGCAGCAGGGCCATTAATCATGAGAGAGTGAGAGGAACAGCGGGGCCACTAACAGTGAGAGAGAGAGGAGCAGCGGGGCCACTAACAGTGAGAGAGAGAGGAGCATCGGGGCCACGAACAGAGAGAGTGATTGAGAAGAACAGCGGGGCCATTAACCGTGAGAGAGTGAGAGGAGCAGCGGGGCCATTAACTGTGAGAGAGAGTGAGAGGAGCAGTGGGACCATTAACAATGAGAGAGATTGGGAGGAGCAGCGGGACCATTAACAGTGAGAGAGACTAAGATGAGGAGCGAGGTCATTAACATTGAGAGAGGGTGAGAGGAGCCGCGGGGCCACTAACAGTGAGAGAGAGTGAGAGGAGCAACAGGGTCATTAACAGTGAGAGAGTGAGAGGAGCAGCGGGGCCATTAACAGTGAGAGAGCGAGAGGAGGAACGGGGCCATTAACAGTGAGAGAGACTGAGTGGAGCAGTGGGGCCATTAACAGTGAGAGAGAGCGAGAGGAGCAGTGGGGCCATTAACAGTGAGAGAGAGTGAGAGGAGCAGCGGGGCCATTAACTGAGAGAGAGAGTGAGAGGAGCAGCGGGGCCATTAACAGTGAGAGAGAGTGAGAGGAGCAGCGGGGCCATTAACAGTGAGAGAGTGTGAGAGGAGCAGCAGGGCAATTAACAGTGAGAGAGAGTGAGAGGAGCAGCGGGGCCATGAACAGTGAGAGAGAGAGTGAGAGGAGCAGCGGGGTCATTAACATTGAGAGAGGGTGAGAAGAGCAGCGGGGTCATTAACATTGAGAGAGGGTGAGAGGAGCAGCGGGGTCATTAACAGTGAGAGAGAGTGAGAGGAGCAGCGGGACCCTTAACAGTGAGTGAGGAAGAGGAGCAGCGGGGTCATGAACAGTTAGAGAGAGTGAGAGGAGCAGCGGGGCCATTAACAGTGAGAGAGTGTGAGAGGAGCAGCGGGGCCATTAACATTGTGAGAGAGCGAGAGGAGCACTGGGGCCATTAACAGTGAGAGAGAGCGAGCGGAGCAGTGGGGATATTAACAGTGAGAGAGTGTGAGAGGAGCAGCGGGGCCATTAACATTGAGAGAGAGCAAGAGGAGCAGTGAGGCCATTAACAGTGAGAGAGAGCGAGAGGAGCAGTGGGGATATTAACAGTGAGAGCGAGAGTAGGAGCGGGACCCGTAACAGTGAGAGAGAGAGGAGCAGTGGGGCCATTAACAGTGAGAGAGCGAGAGGAGGAGCGGGACCCTTAATAGTGAGAGAGTGAGAGGAGCAGCGGGATCATTAACAGTGAGAGAGAGTGAGAGGAGCAGCGGAGCCCTTAACAGTGAGAGAGAGTGAGAGGAGCAGCGGGATCATGAACAGTGAGAGAATGAGAGGAGCAGCGGGGCCATTAACAGTGAGAGAGAGTGAGAGCAGCAGTGGGACCATTCACAGTGAGAGAGCGAGAGGAACAGCGGGACCATTAACAGTGAGGGAGAGTGAGAGGAGAAGCGGGGCCATTAACAGAGTGAGAGAGAGTGAGAGGAGCAGCAGGTTTATTAACAGGGTGAGAGTGAGAAGAGCAGCAGGGCCATTAACCGTGAGAGAGCGAGAGGAGCAGCGGGGCCATTAACAGAGTGAGAGAGAGAGGAGCAGCAGGGTTATTAAGAGGGAGAAAAAGTGAGAAGAGCAGCAGGGACATTAACAGTGAGAGAGTGAGAGGGGCAGCGGGACCATTAACAGTGAGAGGGAGCGAGAGGAGCAGCGGGGCCATTAAGCGTGAGAGAGTGAGAGGAGCAGCGGGGCCATTAACAGAGTGAGAGAGAGAGGAGCAGCAGGGTTATTAAGAGGGAGAAAAAGTGAGAAGAGCAGCAGGGACATTAACAGTGAGAGAGTGAGAGGAGCAGTGGGACAATTAACAGTGAGCGAGAGCGAGAGGAGCAACGGGGCCACGAACAGTGAGAGTGAGTGAGAAGAACAGTGGGGCCATTAACCGTGAGAGAGTGAGAGGAGCAGCGGGACCATTAACACTGAGAGAGACTAAGAGGAGCAGCGGGGTCATTAACATTGAGAGAGGGTGAGAAGAGCCGCGGGGCCACTAACAGTAAGAGAGAGTGAGAGGAGCAACAGGGTCATTAACAGTGAGAGAGTGAGAGGAGCAGCGGGGCTATTAACAGTGAGAGAGCGAGAGGAGGAACGGGGCCATTAACAGTGAGAGAGACTGAGTGGAGCAGTGGGGCCATTAACAGTGAGAGAGAGCAAGAGGAGCAGTGGGGCCATTAACAGTGAGAGAGAGCAAGAGGAGCAGTGGGGCCATTAACATTGAGAGAGAGCGAGAAGAGCAGTGGGGCCATTAACAGTGAGAGAGAGCGAGAGGAGCAGTGGGGCCATTAACAGTGAGAGAGAGCGAGAGGAGCAGTGGAGTCATTAACATTGAGAGAGAGCGAGAGGAGCAGTGGGGCCATTAACAGTGAGAGAGAGTGAGAGGAGCAGTGGGGCCATTAACAGTGAGCGAGAGCGAGAGGAGCAGTTGAGCTTTTAACATTGAGAGAGAGCTAGAGGAGCAGTGGGGCCATTAACAGTGAGAGAGAGCGAGAGGAGCAGTGGAGCCATTAACAGTGAGAGAGAGCGAGAGGAGCAGCGGGGCCATTAACAGTGAGAGAGCGAGAGTAGCAGCAGGGTGATTAACAGTGAGAGAGAGCGACAGGAGCAGTGGGGATATTAACAGTGAGAAAGTGAGCGGAGCAGCGGGGCCATTAACATTGAGAGAGAGCGCGAGGAGCAGTGGGGCCATTAACAGTGAGAGAGAGCGAGAGGAGCAGTGGGGATATTAACAGTGAGAGAGAGCGAGAGTAGCAGTGGGGTCATTAACATTGAGAGAGTGCGAGAGGAGCAGTGGGACCATTAACAGTGAGAGGGAGCGATAGGAGCAGTGGGGCCATTAACAGTGAGAGAGAGCGAGAGGAGCAGTGGGGCCATTAACATTGAGAGAGAGCGAGAGGAGCAGTGGGGCCATTAACATTGAGAGAGAGCGAGAGGAGCAGAGGGATCATTAACAGTGAGAGAGAGTGAGAGGAGCAGTGGGACCATTAACAGTGAGAGGGAGCGAGAGGAGCAGCAGGGCCATTAATCATGAGAGAGTGAGAGGAACAGCGGGGCCACTAACAGTGAGAGAGAGGAGCAGCGGGGCCATTAACAGTGAGAGAGAGAGGAGCAGCGGGGCCACGAACAGAGAGAGTGAGTGAGAAGAACAGCGGGGCCATTAAGCGTGAGAGAGTGAGAGGAGCAGTGGGACCATTAACAATGAGAGAGATTGGGAGGAGCAGCGGGACCATTAACAGTGAGAGAGACTAAGATGAGGAGCGAGGTCATTAACATTGAGAGAGGGTGAGAGGAGCCGCGGGGCCACTAACAGTGAGAGAGCGAGAGGAGGAACGGGGCCATTAACAGTGAGAGAGACTGAGTGGAGCAGTGGGGCCATTAACAGTGAGAGAGAGCGAGAGGAGCAGTGGGGCCATTAACAGTGAGAGAGAGTGAGAGGAGCAGCGGGGTCATTAACAGTGAGTGAGTGAGAAGAGCAGCGGGGTCATTAACAGTGAGAGAGAGAGTGGGAGGAGTAGCGGGGCCATTATAAAGTGAGAGAGAGTGAGAGGATCAGTGGGGCCATTAACAGTGACAGAGCGAGAGGAACAGCGGGACCATTAGCAGTGAGGGAGAGTGAGAGGAGAAGCGGGGCATTTAACAGAGTGAGAGAGAGTGAGAGGAGCAGCGGTACCATTAACAGTGAGAGTGAGAGGAGCAGCCGGGTTATTAACAGTGAGAGGGAGCGAGAGGAGCAGCAGGGCCATTAACCGTGAGAGAGTGAGTGGAGCAGCGGGGCCATTAACTGAGAGAGAGAGTGAGAGGAGCAGTGGGGCCATTAACAGTGAGAGAGAGCAAGAGGAGCAGTGGGGCCATTAACATTGAGAGAGAGCGAGAGGAGCAGTGGGGCCATTAACATTGATAGAGAGCGAGAAGAGCAGTGGGGCAATTAACAGTGAGAGAGAGCGAGAGGAGCAGTGGGGCCATTAACAGTGAGAGAGAGCGAGAGGAGCAGTGGAGTCATTAACATTGAGAGAGAGCGAGAGGAGCAGTGGGGCCATTAACAGTGAGAGAGAGTGAGAGGAGCAGTGGGGCCATTAACAGTGAGCGAGAGCGAGAGGAGCAGTTGAGCTTTTAACATTGAGAGAGAGCGAGAGGAGCAGTGGGGCCATTAACAGTGAGAGAGAGCGAGAGGAGCAGTGGAGCCATTAACATTGAGAGAGAGCGAGACGAGCAGTGGGGCCATTAACAGTGAGAGAGCGAGAGGAGTAACGGGACCCTTAACACTGAGAGAGAGTGAGAGGAGCATCGGGGTCATTAACAGTGAGAGAGTGAGAGGAGCAGCAGGTTTATTAACAGGGAGAGAGAGTGAGAAGAGCAGCAGGGCCATTAACAGTGAGAGAGAGTGAGAGGAGCAGCGGGGCCATTAACAGTGAGCGAGAGTGAGAGGAGCAGTGGGGTCATTAACAGTGAGAGAGACTGAGAGGAGCAGCAGGGCCATTAACAGTGAGAGAGAGTGAGAGGAGCAGCGGGACCATTAACAGTGAGAGAGAGTGAGAGGAGCAGTGGGGCCATTTACAGTGAGAGAGACTGAGAGGAGCAGCAGGGTTATTAACCGTGAGAGAGAGTGAGAGCAGCAGCGGGGCCATTAGCTATGAGAGGAGCAGCGGGGCCATTAACAGTGAGAGAGGAAGAGGAGCAGCGAGGCCATTAACAGTGAGAGAGAGTGAGAGGAGCAGCAGGGTTATTAACAGGGAGAGAGAGCGAGAAGAGCAGCAGGGCCATTAACTGTGAGATAGAATGAGAGGAGCAGCGGGGCCATTAACTATGAGAGGAGCAGCGGGGCCATTAACCGTGAGAGAGTGAGAGTAGCAGCGGTGCCATTAACAGTGAGAGAGGAAGAGGAGCGGCGGGGCCATTAACCGTGAGAGAGAGTGAGAGCAGCAGCGGGGCCATTAACCATGAGAGAGGAAGAGGAGCAGCGGGGCCATTAACAGTGAGAGAGGAAGAGGAACAGCGGGGCCATTAACAGTGAGAGAAAGTGAGAGGAGCAGCAGGGCCATTAATTGTGAGCGAGAGCGAGAGGAACAGCGGGGCCATTAACAGTGAGAGAGGGTGAGAGGAGCAGCAGGGACATTAACCGTGAGAGAGTGAGAGGGGCAGCGGGACCATTAACAGTGAGAGAGAGTGAGAGGAGCACCGGGACCATTAAGAGTGAGAGAGAGTGAGAGGAGCAGCAGGGTTATTAACAGGGAGAGAGAGTGAGAAGAGCAGCAGGGACATTAACCGTGAGAGAGTGAGAGGGGCAGCGGGACCATTAACAGTGAGAGAGAGTGAGAGGAGCAGCGGGACCATTAACAGTGAGAGAGAGTGAGAGGAGCACCGGGACCATTCAGAGTGAGGGAGCGAGAAGAGCAGCAGAGCCATTAACAGTGAGAGAGACTGAGAGGGGCAGCGGGACCATTAACAGTGAGAGAGAGTGAGAGGAGCACCGGGACCATTAAGAGTGAGAGAGAGTGAGAGGAGCAGCAGGGTTATTAACAGGGAGAGAGAGTGAGAAGAGCAGCAGGGACATTAACCGTGAGAGAGTGAGAGGGGCAGCGGGACCATTAACAGTGAGAGAGAGTGAGAGGAGCAGCGGGACCATTAACAGTGAGAGAGAGTGAGAGGAGCACCGGGACCATTCAGAGTGAGGGAGCGAGAAGAGCAGCAGAGCCATTAACAGTGAGAGAGACTGAGAGGAGCAGCGGGGCCACTAACAGTGAGAGAGAGTGAGAGGAGCAGCGGGATCATTAACATTGAGAGAGAATGAGAGGAGTAGCGGGGCCATTAACAGTGAGAGAGACTGAGAGGAGCAGCAGGACCATTAACAGTGAGGGAGTGAGAGAGGAGCAGCGGGGTTATTAACAGTGAGAAAGAGTGGGAGGAGCAGCGGGGCCATTAACAGTGAGAGAGAGTGTGAGGATCAGTGGGGCTATTAACAGTGAGAGAGAGTGAGAGGAGCAGTGGGACCATTCACAGTGAGAGAGAGTGAGAGGAGCAGCGGGGTTATTAACAGTGAGGGAGAGTGGGAGGAGCAGCGGGGCCATTAACAGTGAGAGAGAGTGTGAGGATCAGTGGGGCTATTAACAGTGAGAGAGAGAGAGAGGAGCAGCGGGGCCATTAACAGTGAGGGAGAGGGAGAGGAGAAGTGGGGCCATTAAGAGAGTGAGAGAGCGAGAGGAGCAGCGGGGCCATTAACAGTCAGATAGAGAGGAGCAGCAGCGTTATTAACAGGGAGAGAGAGTGAGAAGAGCAGCAGGGACATTAACAGTGAGAGAGTGAGAGGAGCAGCGGGGCCATTAACTGTGAGAAAGAGTGAGAGGAGCAGCAGGGCCACTAACAGTGAGAGAGAGAGGAGCAGCGGAGCCATTAACAGTGAGAAAGAGTGAGAGGAGCAGCAGGACCATTAACAGTGAGAGCGAGTGAGAAGAGCAGCGAGACCATTAACAGTGAGAGCGAGTGAGAAGAGCACCGGGGCCATTAACAGTGAGAGAGAGTGAGAAGAGCAGTGGGGCCATTAACAGTGAGAGAGAGTGAGAGGAGCAGCGGGGCCATTAACAGTGAGAGAGGAAGAGGAGCAGCGGGACCATGCACTGTGAGAGAGAGTGAGAGGAGCAGCGGGACCATTAACAGTGAGAGAGAGTGAGAGGAGCAGCGGGGCCTTTAACAGTGAGAGAGGAAGAGGAGCAGCGGGACCATGCACTGTGAGAGAGAGTGAGAGGAGCAGCGGGACCATTAACAGTGAGAGAGAGTGAGAGGAGCAGCGGGGCCATTAACAGTGAGAGAGTGAGAGGAGCAGTGGGACCATTAACACTGAGAGAGAGTTAGAGGAGCAGCAGGGCCATTAACAGTGAGAGAGAGTGAGAGGAGCAGCGGGGCCATTAACAGTGAAAGCAGCAGCGGGGCCATTAACAGTGAGAGAGAGTGAGAGGAGTAGCAGGACCATTAACAGTGAGAGAGGAAGAGGAGCAGTGGGACCATTAACAGTGAGCGAGTGTGAGAGGAACAGCGGGGCTACTAACAGTGAGAGAGAGCGAGAGGAGCAGCGGGACCTTTAACTGTGAGAGAGAGAGGAGCAGCAGGGTTATTCACAGGGAGAGAGAGTGAGAAGAGCAGCAGGGACATTAACCGTGAGAGAGTGAGAGGGGCAGCGGGACCATTAACAGTGAGAGAGAGTGAGAGGAGCAGCGGGACCATTAACTGTGAGAGAGACTGAGAGGAGCAGCGCCGCCATTAACTGTGAGAGACAGTGAGAGGAGCAGCGGGGCCATTAACAGTGAGAGAGCGAGAGGAGCAGCGGGGCTATTAACCGTGAGAGAGTGTGAGAGGAGCACCGGGGCCATTAACATTGAGAGAGAGTGAGAAGAGCAGCGGGGCCATTAACAGTGAGAGAGAGTGAGAGGAGCAGCGGGGCCATTAACAGTGAGAGAGCGAGAGGAGCAGCGGGGCCATTAACAGTGAGAGAGTGTGAGAGGAGCACCGGGGCCATTAACATTGAGAGAGAGTGAGAAGAGCAGCGGGACCATTAACAGTGAGAGCGAGTGAGCAGAGCAGTGGGGCCATTAACAGTGAGAGAGAGTGAGAAGAGCCTCGGGGCCATTAACAGTGAGAGAGAGTGAGAGGAGCAGCGGGGCCATTAACAGTGAGAGAGAGTGAGAGGAGCAGCGGGGCCATTAACAGTGAGAGAGAGAGGAGCAGCGGGGCCTTTAACAGTGAGAGAGGAAGAGGAGCAGCGGGACCATGCACTGTGAGAGAGAGTGAGAGGAGCAGCGGGACCATTAACAGTGAGAGAGAGTGAGAGGAGCAGCGGGGCCATTAACAGTGAGAGAGTGAGAGGAGCAGTGGGACCATTAACAGTGAGAGAGAGTTAGAGGAGCAGCAGGGCCATTAGCAGTGAGAGAGAGTGAGAGGAGCAGCGGGGCCATTAACAGTGAAAGCAGCAGCGGGGCCATTAACAGTGAGAGTGAGTGAGAGGAGTAGCGGGACCATTAACAGTGAGAGAGGAAGAGGAGCAGCAGGACCATTAACAGTGAGCGAGAGTGAGAGGAGCAGCGGGGCTATTAACAGTGAGAGAGAGCGAGAGGAGCAGCGGGACCATTAACTGTGAGAGAGAGAGGAGCAGCAGGGTTATTAACAGGGAGAGAGAGTGAGAAGAGCAGCAGGGACATTAACCGTGAGAGAGTAAGAGGGGCAGCGGGACCATTAACAGTGAGAGAGAGTGAGAGGAGCAGCGCCGCCATTAACTGTGAGAGACAGTGAGAGGAGCAACGGGCCCTTTTACGGTGGGATTGAGAGAGGAGCAGCTGGGCCTTTAATTGTGAGAGAGCATTACAGAGCATGGAGAGCAGTTGATTGGTGAATACGATTGGTCTGTATGTCTAGTCTTTAAAGTAAAGGTAAAGTCTTTACTTTGTGTTTAGGTCTCTCATCTTTTTTTCTATCGATACTAGATCGATACTAGTGTGTAAAAAAGTTTCAGCAAAGTGTAAAGAACGGGGGATTCTTCATGTGTAAAGGGCAGGGATAATTAATTAAGTAATTAAATAAAATACGATGGCGATGGCTGGACGGGTGAAGTGTTGCTGCTGCAACATGTGGGGGCTCTTGGACACCAAGGTGACCCAGAGCAAACACATTTGTAGTAAGTGTTTGCAGCTCAAGGAACTTTGGATCTGAGTTAAGGAGCTGGAGTCCGAGCTGCAGACATTGCGTCACATCAGGGAGGGGGAAAGTTACCTGGACACTTTGCTCCAGGAAGTGGTCACACCCCTCAGATTAGGTAATTCAAATTTGGTCTGTGATGAGGGACAGGAGGGTGTGACTGCAGGTGAAGCAGGTGTGGGGACCCAGGGGTTAGCGTTCAAGGATCCTCAGCCCTTGAAACTGTCCAACAGTTATGAGGTTCTTGCAAGCGGTGTGGGTAAGAGTGGGGAGGATAGCAAACTGACCACAGCACCGTGGCACAGGGAGCCATTCAAGTGGGGGGAGGAAATAGGAATATAGTAATGATAGGAGATGGTATGATTAGGGGGATAGATACTGTTATCTGCAGCTGTGAGCGTGAGTCCCAAAGGCTACGTTGCCTGCCTGGTGCCAGGGTTAAGGACACCTCCTCAGGGCCGGAGAGGAACTTGGAGTGGGAGGGGAGGTATCTAGTTGTCATCATCCATGTTGGTACCAACGACATTGATAGGACCAGAAAAGAGGTTCTGCTGAAAGAATTTGTACAGTTAGGAGCTAAATTAAAAAGCAGAACCTCCAAGGTAATAATCTTGGGATTACTACCTAAGCCACTGGCAAATGGCATAGGGCAAATAAAGTCAAGGAGTTAAATGCGTGGTTCAAAGATTGGTGTGGGAGGAATGGATTTCAGTTCATGGGGCACTGGTGCCAGTACTGGGGTAGAAGGGAGCTGTTCCGGCGGGATAGGCTTCACATAAACTGTGTTGGGAACAGTGTCCCGGAGAATTGAATAACTAGATCTGTAGAGAGGGCTTTAAACTAAATAGAGGGGGTCGGGGGAAGGTTCTGGAAAGGGGATATGTAGGCTTACAAAGCAGAAGGATATGGCAGCATTGCAGGTCAGCTATTCAGGTATTGATACCCAGAGTGTGGCAGAAAGGGACAGAGTGTACAAACATTAAAAAAAGCAGTAAATAGGGTCAAAGAGGGGGAAAATGGTAAAAAGGCAAAATTAATGGCTCTTAAATGCACGTAGTATTCAGAACAAAATAAATGAATTAACCGCACTAATAGAGGTTAATGGGTATGATCTTATAGCCATTATGGAGACATGGTTACAAGGAGATCAAAGCTGAGAACTAAATATTTAGGGGTATATAATTTTTCGAAAGGACAAGCAGGAAGGAAAGTATGGTGGGGTAGCTTTGTTAGTACGAGACGGAATAAGTACAATAGCAAGAAATGATCTTGGATCAGAAGATGTAGAATTCATATGGGTGAAGGTAAGAAATAACAACAGGAAGAAGACACTGGTGGGAGTAATCTATAGGCCCCCTAACAGTAGCTGTACTGTAGGACAGAAATAAATCAGAAGATAATGAGGGAATGTAAAAAAGGCAGTACATTAATCATAGGTGACTTTAATCTTCATGTAGATTGGGAAAATCAAATTAGCAGAGGTAGCCATGAGCAAGAATGCATAGAGTGTATTCAGGACAGTTTCCTGGAACAAAATGTTGGGGATCCAACCAGGGATCAGGCTAATTTAGATCTGGTAATGTGTAATGAGGCAGGTGTAATAAATGATCTCAGAGCAAAAGATACCGCAGGAAACAGTGCCCATAACATGGTAGAATTTAACATTCAGTTTGAGAGTGAGAAACTTGGGTCAGAAACAACTGTGCTAAACTTAAATAAGGGTAATTACAAAGGAATGAGGGCAGAGTTGGCTGGAGTGGACTGGGAAAGGAGTTTAGCAGAAAAGACGGTTGATGAACAATGGCAGACACATAAGAAAATAGCTCATGTCTCACAACAAAGATATATCCCAGTGAGAAAGAAGGATTCTAGGGAGGGGTTAACCATGGTTAACCAAGGAAGTTAAGGTTAGTATCAAATTGAAAGGAAAAACATACAATGTGGCAAAGGTTAATGGTAAGCCAGAGGATTGGGAAAGTTTTAAAAACCAACAACAGATGGCCAAAAAAAAGAGAGAAAATAAACTGTGAAGGTAAACTAGCAAGTAATATAAAAACGGACAGTAAGAGCTTCTTTAAATATATAAAAAGGAAGAGAAAGGCCAAAGTGAACATAGACCCCTTAGAGAATGAGGCTGGGGAAATAATAATGGGGAACCAGGAAATGGCAGAGGAGTTGAATGAATACTTTGCATAAGTCTTCACGGTAGAAGACACTAATAGCATTCCAAAAAACTCAATAACCAAGGGGAACAAGGGGTGGAGGAAACAAATACAATAACTATCACTAGAGAAAAAATACTAGGGAAACTAACGGGGTTAAAGGCCAATAAGTCCCCTGGACCTGATAGGTTGCATCCTAGGATATTAAAGGAAGTAGCTACAGAGACAGTGGATGCACTGGTAGTAATCTTCCAAGAATCCTTAGATTTTGGCTAAGTCCCAGAAGATTGTAAAACTGCCAATGTAATGCCCTTATTCAAAAAGGGAGGGAGACAAAAAAGCAGGGAACTATAGGCTAGTAAGCTTAACATCCATCAGTCGGAAACTGTTAGTGTCTATTATAAAGGATGCAATAGCAGAGCATTTAGAAATGCATAATATAATCAAGCAGAGTCAGCATGGCTTCCTGAAGGGGAAACCATACCTAACAAATTCATTGGAATTCTTTAAGGAGATAACAAGCAGGATAGATAAAGGGCAACCAGTAGATGTAATATATTTGGATTTCCAAAAGGCGTTCAATAATGCACCTCACAAAAGGGTACTTAATAAGATAAGAGCCCATGGTGTTGGGTGTAGTATATTAGCATGTATAGAGGATTGGCTAACTAATAGAAGACAGAGAGTTGGGATAAGGGGTGCATTTTCAGGATGGCAGCCTGTAACTAGTGAAGTGCCACAGGGATCAGTGTTGGGCTGACAATTATTTACAATATATATTAATGACTTGGATGAGGGAAGTGAATGTACTATCGCCAAGTTTGCGGATGACACAAGAATAGGTGGAAAGGCAAGTGGTGAGGATGACACAAAGAGGGATATAGACAGGTTAAGTGAGTGGGCAAACACTTGGCAGATGGAATATAATGCGGGAAATTGTGAGGTTATGTATTTTGGCAGGAAGAATAGAGGAGCTGAATATTATTTAAATGTGGAAAGACTGCAGAAAGCTACAGCACAGAGCAATTTGGGAGTCCTTATGCATGAACCCCAGAAAACTAACATACAAGTTCAGCAGGTAATAGGGAAGGCAAATGGAATGTTGGCCTTTATTTCAAAGGGAATGGAGTATAAAAATAGGGAAGTCTTGCTAAAACTATACAAGGCACTAGTTAGACCACACCTAGAATACTGTTGACAGTTTTGGTCCCCTTATTTAAGGAAAAATATACTGGCATTGGAGGCAGTCCAGAGAAGGTTCACTATGTTGATCCCGGGTATGGAGGGATTTTCTTATGCGGAGAGGTTGAGTAGATTGGGCCTGTACTCGCTGGAGTTTAGAAGAATGAGAGGCGACATATTGAAACATAGAAGATTCTTCGGGGGCTTGACAGAGTAGCTGCTGAGAGGTTGTTCCCGCTTGTGGGAGAGTCTAGGACCAGGATAATCTCAGAGTAAGGGGTCACCCATTTAAAGCAGAGATGAGGAGGAATTTTTCTCTCAGATGGTAGTGAATTTGTGGAATTCTTTATCGCAGAGGGCTGTAGAGTCTGGGTCGTTAAGTATGTTCAAGGCTGAGATAGACAGATTTTTAATCAGTAAGAGAATCAAGGGTTATTGGGAAAAGGCAGGAAATTGGAGTTGAGGATTATCAGATCAGTCATGATTCCATTGAATGACAGAGCAGAATCGATGGACCAAATGGCCTACTTCTGCTCCTACATGTTATGGCCCCGGGTCCTACGACATTGGGGCGTGGGGCCTTGAGCTGGTTGTCACCCTTGTAAAGATGCCCATACCAAAACCACAGTTGGTGGAGCGTCCAGGAGAGGGGGTGAGGTAGCGGGAACCTCACACATGGAGGTCTCCCAAGACTCTTACCTACCCTGGAGGAGGCACCACTCCTTGGTGGGGAGGAATTCATGACTCTTGGAGTCAAGATTATTTCCTGCCCAGATGAAGAGGAGGTGGTGTCTCCGCCTTTAACATCCTCTTTCCGCCCTCTGAGTGAGGGCAGGGATTCTAGTGTCTCGTTGTGGTCCCCTGAGCAGTGCCCCTCAGGGGTCAGTGAGGGTGTTGTCCTTGAGGTTGCACCCACCCTGACCCACCTTGTACCCTTGAGATGCCATCTGGCCTGCCAGGGGACCATGGTGATTCCCTGATTGGTGAGTCATTGGGTGGCAGTGGTGAGGAGGGCCTCTCCGCTCCACCTCAATTTTTGGTGCCAGGCGTTACCGTTCTGATTCCGGAACTCTTTTCGGTTACACCAAGTGACCCAGTGCCTGGGACGGAGCGGATGTCTGAGCCGCTGCCGCCCTCTGACCCAGAGTCCCGCAAGGAGGCCAGAGAGGACACCTCTGGCCTTGGTCCTGAGGGTGGGATCAAGGCAGAGGGAGAGCTAGCTGGCAGCTCCGAATCAGCCTCTGCACTCAATGCAGGGGAAAGGTCGGAAGCCCGAGGTGATGACCCGGAGGAGGAGGTGGTGTCGATAGCGAGCAGTGCCAACAACCTTGAGTCGTTGGAGCCAAGTGAGGTGATGGGGCCTTAAGAATCACCTTAGGACTGGTGCCCGGTCTCCTTCCTCAGCACGGATTACAAGATCTTTGCCAGGGCAATGTCTACTTGCCTTGGCACCATGCTGGACCACATGATCCTCTCTGACTAGTCCTACACGGTTCCGGGCCATAACATCTTTAATAACATCCATCTGGTCCATATCATCCATTTTTCCCAGAGGACTGGTCTGTCGAGCGCCTTCCTGTCTCTGGACCAGGGTAGATCACGAATATTTATTTGGGACTCTGCGAGCATTCGGGTTCAGGATGCATTTCATTGCCCGGATCCGACTTCTGTATGTTGCCACAGAGTGTCTAGTTAAGGTTAATGGGTCCCTGACGGCGTCCTTTCGCTTTGGGAGAGGAGTGCGTCAGCGCTGGCCCCTGTCTGGCTAATTGTATTCTATCTGCGTGGAGCCTTTCCTGCGCCTCTTGCAGAGGAGGTTGTCGGGATTGGTTCTGCGCGAGCCGGGCATCGGTGTGGTCCTCTCGCCTTACGCTGATGACATGCTCCTCATGTTCACCGTCCCGGCTGACCTGCGGAGGATGTGCGAGTGCCAGGAGATCTACTATAGAACCATAGAAAAGTTACAGCACAGAAGGAGGCCACTTGGCCCATCTTGTCCATGCCAGCCCAAGGACACCCAGGTGCCCTTTCTAATCCCACCTTCCTGCATCCGGCCCATAGCCCTGCAGCTTACAGCACTTTAGGTGCAGATCCAGGTACTTTTTGAAAGAGTTTAAAGTTTCTGCCTCTACCACCAACTTGGGCAGCGATTTCTAGACACCCACTAACCTCTGCGTAAAAAAGTTCTTCCTCATGTCCCCCCTATACCTTCTGCCACTTATCTTGAATCTATGTCCCCTGGTTCTAGAATTCTCCATCAAGGGAAACAATTTTATCCTGTCCACTCTATCTATTCCCCCTCATAATTTTTACACCTCAATCAAGTCACCTCTCAGCCTTCTTTGTTCTAAGGAAAATAACCCCAACCTATCCAATCTCTCCTTGTAGCTACACTTTTCTAACCCTGGCAACATTCTTGTAAACCTCCTCTGCACTCTCTCCAGAGCTATTACGTCCTTCCTGTAATGTGGTGACCAGAACTGCACACAATACTCCAGTTGTGGCCTCACCAGTGTTTTATACAATTCCAACATTAGATCCCTACTTTTATATTCTATACCTCTGCCAATGAAGGAGAGCATTCCATATGCCTTCCTTACAACCTTGTCTACTTGAGCTGCTGCCTTCAGGGACCTGTGTACTTGTACGCCAAGATCTCTCACTTCATCTACCCCTCTTAGTATATTCCCATTTATTGTGTAATCCCTGTAACTGTTTGACCTCCCTAAATGTATGACCTCTCACTTCTCTATGTTAAAATCCATCTGCCAAATTTACCGCCAACTCCACCAACCTATCTATATCGTTTTGGAGATTATGGCTATCCTCTACACTAGCCACTACTCGGCCAATCTTTGTGTCATCTGCAAATTTCCCAATCGTGCCCCCCACGTTCATGTCCAAATCGTTGGTATATAACACAAACAGCAAGGGTCCCAACACCGAGCCCTGTGGAACACCACTTGAGACAACTTTCCATTCGCAAGGGCAAGCATCAACCATTACACTTTGTTTCCTGTTACAAAGCCAACCTTTTATCCAGTTTGCCACATTACCCTGAATCCCATGGGCTTTTACTTTCCTGACCAATCTGCCATGTGGGACCTTGTCAAATGCCTTGCTAAAATCCATGTACACAACAGCCACTGCACTACCTTCATCAACCCTTCTTGTCACTTCCTCAAAGAATTCAATCAAATTTGTGAGGCAAGACCTTCCTTTAACAAATCCATGCTGACCATCCCTGACTAGTCCATGCCTTTCCACATGACAGTTAATCCTATCTCTCAGGATTGATTCTACTAATTTACTCACCACCGATGTAAGACTAACTGGCCTATAATTGTTTGGCATTTCCTTTGATCCCTTTTTAAACAATAGAACTACATTTGGTACCTCCGGTACCTCCCCTGTATCTAGTGAAGATTAGAAAATCACCCTCAGAGCATCTGCTATCTCCTCCCTAACTTCCTTCAGCAGCCTCGGAAACAATCCATTTGGCCCTGGTGACTTATCAACTTTCAAGGATTTTAACCCTTCGAGTACTTCCTCTCTCTTTACGACTATCCCGTCCAATATCTCGCAGTGTTCCTCCTGGACTACTATATCTACATCCTCCCTTTCCTTTGTAAACGTGGAGACAAAATATTCATTCAAAACCCTTCCCACAGCCTCTGCATCTACACACAAGTTTCCATCTTCATCTCTGATAGGTCCCACTTTTTCCTTAACTAACCTTTTAGCATTAATGTATTGGTAAAACATCTTTGGGTTATCTTTAACTTTACTTGCTAATCTTTTTTCATGCCGTCTCTTTGAATTTCTTATTTCCTTTTTTACTTCGTCCCTGCACTTCCTATATTCATCTAGACTGTCTGCAGTGCTTAGTTCTTTGTGCCTATTGTATGCTTTCTTTTTCTGTTTGATCTTCCCCTGTATTCCTCTAAACAACCAGGGGGGGTCTAGATTTGGCAGTACCACTCTTATTTTTGTAGGGGACATGTCTACTTTGTACAATTAGGATCACACCTTTTAGTGCTTTCCACTGGTTTTCCACTGTTTTATCTTCCAGTAGTGCTGTCCAGTCCACCTCAGCCCAGTCCCTTCTCATTTCTGCAAAAATTTCCCTTCCCCTAGTTCAAGACTTTTACTCCTGCCTTATCTCTGTCCTTTTCCATGGTAATGCTGAATCTAACTGAATTGTGATCACTGTCCCCGATATGGTTGCCAACTGTCACTTCTCCCACTTGCCCCTCTTCGTTCCCCAAGACTAGGTCTGCCGCGTCCTCTGCCAGTATCAGCTGGGGTAAATGTTCTGGACTCCTGGTCGGTCCAAGGCAGATGGATCCCCTACCCGAGGAGCTCAGGCCTTTCACCTGGAGCAGGACCAGCTTTCTCTACCTGGGGATCCACCTCTGCCCTGCTGAGGAATCCTGGCTGGCGAGCTGGAGACCAAAGTCACCACTCACCTGCGGCGCTGGACAGGACTGCTCCAAGTGCTGTATTACTGGGGTCAAGTTCTGGTCATAAACCAGCTGATTGCTGCCATGTTGTGGTACTGGTTGGTCACTTTGACTTGATTTGAGATGGAGAAAGTGTTAGCAGGATGCCTGCCAGGCCAGATGATTAGTATGCCTGGCATGTGTGGGTGGTGAGTGGTCTCGGACTGGACGAGGACAATGAAGGTGTGTATGAGAGAGTGAATGGGGATGTCCATTGAACTGGCAGTCAGTAAGGGCCCTGTGGATGTGTGATGGGTTTGTGAGTGTTTGAGTTGAGAGTGTGAGAAGAGTGACTTACCCTGGCTGAACGGACGAGATCATTCATCCTCTTGCAGCACTGGGTAGCTGTCCTCTTTTGAAGGGCGTTGGCGTTGACCCCCGCTGCCACCATCTCCCAAGCCTGGTTGATAATGATGCTGCCCATCCTGCAGCCAGAGCGGGGGTAGAGGACATCCCAGCAAACCTCCACTGCATTTAAAAGGAGCTCCAGTGATGCATCGCTAAACATGGGAGCTGCAGTCTTTTTGCCTTTCGTGGACATCTTCCCTGTAGCAGTCGTGGGCTGGAGGCAGTGAGATGTGTGCGTGTGGCAGCACTTTAAATATGGCGCCCGGCGTGATGGCGTGACGGGCGAATGAGACCCCACCCGCCATGGAAACGGTGTGTTTCCCAGGGATGCATAAGTAATGTGGTGGATTTGGGATAATACGGTGTGAAAATCCGCCATTGTGGCCAGCGGGTAAAATGTCGTTTTACCTGCCCACTACGGCACTTGGTGCAAATCTGGGATGATTCCGCCCAACATCTGGGAACAAAAACTCAATAGGAACATAGATCAGGAGGCAAAGCGGATGACCTGATATTTGGTTCGACTGAAATCCAATAGCCACAGTTTTACCCAGTCAATTAATTTATTACCATTTCTTTGTAATTGTTCGCTTCCATCTACACTGCTTACAATTCCCCCTACTTTTGTGACTTTCTATCACATCACCTAAGTGGCTAATAAATATGGTGAATAGTTGAGACCCCAACACAGATCCTTGAGGGTCACCACAAGCCAAATAATTTAAAGATAGTAAACAGTGCAAAAAGCAATCAAAAAGACAAATGAAATATTGACCTTCATCTCAACAGGGGCTAGAATGCAAAGAGGATGAAGTAATGCTTGGTCAGACCTCATCTGGGCTACTGTGTACAGTTTTGGACATTAGAAAAGATATCTAGCCATGGATGGGGTGCAGCAGAGATTCACTGGAATGATACCGCGACTTAGAGAGTTATATAAACTTGGATTGTATTTCATATAGTATAGAAATTGAGGTGATTTGATCGAGGTGTTTTAAATCTTACAATGATTTGATAGGGTAGATGTGGAGAAACTGTTTCCTTTGGTGAGGGAATGAAGCAGCAGGAGACATGACCTTGAAATTAGAAAGCACATTTTCACACAAAAGGAGTAAAAATCTGGAACTCTCTCCTCTAAAAGGCTGTGGTTGTTGGGTCAGTTGAAACTTTGAAGATGGAGATTGAGAGATTTTTGTTTGGTAAGGGTATGAAAGGATATGGAGCAAAGGCAGGTAGAGGGACAGATCAGTGACAATCTAACTGGTTGCTGGAGCAGACCTGAGGGGCTGAATGGCCTACTCCTGATCCTGTGTTCCACATTTACATCCATGCTTGGATTCTGCAACCTAGTAAAAATTGATCAAAGGTGTTATTGATATTGAAATGGTAGGGTTGAGGTCAGTAGAAGTCATGTCCGATGCAGCAGCCGGGGCTTAAGGACTAGACACTGTGACAAATTAAGTACAATAAAAAATCCACAGTTCACATTAAAATTAAAAATTGTATTATAACCACCAGATACTATGATGAATGCCTTCACTCAGAATTCTGTGATGATTGTTTGATTTGTCTCACTTGACTCCCCAAAGCCTGGCAAACTATCTACAGGGCCCTTGTCAGGAGTGTGACAGAATATTCTCCACTTGCCTGGATGAATGCAACTCTGACAACATGGAAGAAATTCAACACCATCCAGGACAAAGCAGCCTGCTTGATCAGCACCCCATGCAACAGCTTAAAAATTATCCCCCTCCGCCTCTGAAGCACAGTGTTAGCAGTGTGTACCACCTACAATATCCACTGCAGCAATTCACCAAGGCTCCTCAGACAGCACCTTCCAAACCTACAACCTGTACCATCTAGAAGGACAAGGGCAGCAGACACATAGGAACACCACCACCTGGAAGTTCCCCCCCAAGCTATTCACTATCCTGACTTGGAAATATATTGCTGTTCCTTCACTGTCACTGGGTTAAAATCCTGGAACTCCCTCCCTAACAGCACTGTGGGTGTACCTACACCACACGATTGCAGCGATTCAAGAAGGCAGCTCACCACCACCTTCTCAAGGGCAACTAGGGATGGGCAATAAACGCTGGCCTAGCCAGCGACGCCCACGTCCCATGAATGAATAAAAGAAAAAATAATAATCAACAATAATGAATGATAAAGGATAATCAAAAGGGAGAAACTTAAGCAAAGAAGCAACACCCATAGCTGCTAAGGATGATGTAATTTAGTTTAATGGGGCATAAAAGGTGGAAGCTTTTCCCCCAGAAACTCAGAAGTATTGAGGAGAAATCTTAAGCCAGTGCTTCTGAAGCTGTTGAAGAGCTGGACACTTTAATCAAGCGATTTTTATGTTCTGCTATTCAGGCAGTTAAACTATTCGGGATTTAAGGTAACACTTTGCTTTAAATATTTGGTGGATATCCTGTGAGATTTTAATCTGCAGCATTTTAAGTCTCTTTTACTAGATTCTATATTAGAACTAAGATTGTTTTCCGGTATCTATAATCTTTAACATTGCAATGTACATATCCACTTTAAGGTGTATTGCATGTTACAGTTCTTTAATAAATTTGTAAATAATTTCGTAAAATATAACATCTCGCATAGTATTCTGTATGCAACTGTAGACTCCTGAAGTAGGGAGATACATTTTTTTTTTCGAAGAGAAACTCCAGATCCTTATATCTGTGCAATTATAACCTAGCTGATAATTATTTTAAAAGGCTATCTGGAAGAAGGTAACCTTACTTGATCGCTATCTCTTTGAGGGAGAAATGCTTCAATTGCTTAGACCCAAAACAAGTGTCTGCAGGAAGTGACTATTTTAAACTCAGGTGAAGGTGATTATTAAGGGGGTGCTCCTGATCTGGGATGGCTGCAAAAGGGGTTCAGGTTATAATTCACTTCAGGAAGATCAGTAACCAAAGGACACAAATTAAATTTGATGTCAAGCACTTAAGGATGGGTGATCAAAAACTTTAAAGAGGTAGATTTTCATGAGCCACCTAAAGGTGGACAGAGAAGTAGAGAGGTTTGGGGAGGAAATCGCAGAGCTTAAGTCCTGGAAAGCTGAAGGTACAGCTGTCAGTGGAGGGGAGAAGGAAATCAGGGATGCTCAAGATGTATGAATATTATGAAGGATTTCTGATTTGTGAACTAGTAACTACTTGGCTAGCAATCCAGCGAACTGGGACACTAATCCAGAGAACGAGTTCAAATTCCACCATGTTGGTTGAGAATTTGGATTCAGTTGGAAAAGATTTCAAAATAAAAGGCTGGTACCAATGAAAGTGACCACCAAGCTGTCAGATTATCATAGCAACCCAACTGGTTCACGAATGAAAAGCATTGAACCTTATTAAGGTAGTTATCATGAGACTCGGGCACTTTAGACAGTCATACGGAGGTAAATGCCTTCACCCACTGGTCAAGTGAGTTTGCTACGTTACCAATGAGCACTATCCTGCCTTACTATTGGTGAAAAGGAAATTAGTTATTATTCAAACCTCCCTCCTCAGTGAAGCATTTATGCAAGCTAATATATGCAACAAGTAGCAAAAGCAAATTAATATGCAGTATAATTTTCCAAATGTAGTCCTGAAGGAGGCAAAAGCTACAATATTTCTTTGAACCCAAATTATTTATTTCAGTTGAAGAATTCTGCAAATGTAAATACACAATTATTGGAAGATGTATAATGCTTTCTATATCCAATCAGTACTAGTTATGGATCAAGTTTATGAATAATTAGTGAAACTCAATACTACATGACTATAGTTAATGACCTGAAAAGGAAGTAAAAATTCAAAGAGTTCAAGATTCAAAAGATGGAAGTGTTGTGCTGAAGCAGAGGTAGCAAAGCAAACATTTACAAATGAATTCCAAAGGGAGAAGCTCAACTGTGAAGTCCCAGATATCTCTACGTTTAATGTACATTTTCACACTCCAATTGTACTGTGCATAAATTGTTTTTAATAGCATACAATATCCTGTAAAGTCTCCAGTGTAAATGCGTAGGCTTGTTCATGCAAAAGCATAAAATTGCAGTTTCATGCATTTATTAGTGTATTGCTGTACTACCACTTTCATGTTGAACCAAGCATGAGTGTTGGTGATAATACATTATAACTCAAGAGGGCATAGTTAAGCAAGAGAGATGGTAGGTACAGTTTAACATTGAACAATATAAAGTAATATGTGTTCAAAATAACAAAAGGAAAAGGAAGCTTACCATAAATAGTAGAAGTTCAAATTGAGTAATGTTGTTGCAGGGACATCAGTATGAAGATACGCTGGCCATTACATATGGCAATGTGAAAAGAAAAGGCTACAAAAAAGGAAAAATCTTTAATTTTGTTTGTAGAGGCATAGAGTACAAAGCGAGGAGATAATGTTAAATTTGTAAAAGATGGAATGTGGTGTATTGTTTAGAGCATGAAACTACAGGGTGATTATAAAAGCTTTGTGAAATGTAACATAAGTTAATTGGAGAATACCAGGGATCAGAGATTATAGTTAGGAAGTGAGATTTTAGACATTAGAGCTTTTCACTGCAGTAGAGAAAACTGAGAAGTAACTGGACAGAGATCTTCAAGATTATGAAGGATTTTGTTTGAGTAAATAGTGATGGATTCTTTCCACCGATCAGCAAGAGACAAGAGGGTACAGGTTTGAGAACTTTACAAAAAGAGTCAAATCAAAGATTAGCTAAGCAATTCTTTACACATAGAAAGCTAAAAATTGGTGTGCAGCAATTTTTGATGCAGAGGGTCACAATTCGCAACCTTTCTGCACTGGTTCTGGTGAAGGTAGGTGGCATGCAGCAAGGAGCAATGTTCACTCATCTCACGTATACAAACTGCCTTCTGCCCTTAAAGGTAGTCTGTCCCTCTTAAAGGGAAACTGCATTGAATTACAAGAGGCTGCTGCTGAATATTATTGCTGCAATTCTAAACAAGGAAAATAGAACACCACAGGAGGAAGAGGCAAGGTCATGGATGCAGCGCTGGAGGCTTTAGTGGTGGAGATGGATAGGAGGAGAGACACCATGGCACCGCAGGGGCCAAGAGACTCTCAAAAACAACCACTTTGAAGATTTTGGGCATCAGGTGACCAGGAAGGCCAATTCCTGTCTTCTAGACCTGAGGGCCTGACAGCAGTGCCATGAGAAGTCTAATGACCTTACATGGATGGTCATGGTCAGTGAAAGTTTCTTCACATGACACCTCCTAACCATCACTCCACCAGCCTCTCAATTTGCTCATACCCCCAGCACTCACCCGGCTGCAGTCCCTAGCACTCAGGATGCACAGCTAACATCCAGGTACAGCACCCCATCTTCACATAACCTAACAATGCTGCCAGCCTCACATACATCTCTTGCCACCCCCATATATCTTCAGCTATTCAGCTATAGAAAGCACATCACCCAAACACAGTGTTACACAACCACTGCCATTCTGCCCTCTCTTATAGGACAAGGTGACACACAATAGAAGAGGACAGAACAGAACCAGCTACAAGGACACTTGGAGGAGGTGGCTCTGAGGATCGTGGGGCCGGTTACATCAGAACCCATGGCATCTGGCCTGGCTGAAAATATTCAGGATGACAGTATGTCCCTGCCTTATATCTCCTCTCAATTCCCAGCTCACCCTCATTCTGCTATCTGGCATGATAAGCTAGTTGCTGATGGTGTGACCAGGGACCTCTTTTTTTCCTGTCAACTCAACTTCCCTCACCCCAACCCATCACTTTCTGATTTCCTTCTTTCAAACACCCAAAAATTGCCAGCTGTCTGGCCACAGGAACCCTAGGAGGAGGAAAGAGCAACAACGTAGCACTGATGAAGAAGCCCAGTCACTTGATCTGACATTCAGAGCCATCAGCTCAGATATCGACACTTCATGTACCTTAAAGGCTGGTACAGAGTTAGGGTCAGCACATGGTGAATCAGTGGGCATGACTGGACTGTAGCTTGGTCAGAGGATTCATGACCAGGTTCATGTACCAGCTCACTAGAGTGCCAGGACGCAGGCAGGTTCTACGATAGGAGAACACTAATGGGCATGCACACAGAGATGTCAAGTGCATTGGCAGGCCTGTCGGGCAGCCTCCTGTCACTGTCAAGGAGCATAGAGGAGTCTGGCTCCAAGGTGGCAGAGGGCATTGAACAGTTCCCCTCTCCACAGCCTCTGCCCCATCTCTCTGTTATGAGGTAAACCCAGAGGTACTTCAACTGAAGCCTTCAGACCTTTTGCAGCCAACAGGGCACCAATCCTCTGCCCTCCTTGTGACGATACAGCAACACAGCATGTCAAATCCAGGAACTCGCCACAACACTTTCCAAAGCATTCCAGAGTACCTTTAGGTACTTTCCAACGGCAGGAGTTCTTCAAAATGGCCTTACTTACAAGCTGGGTGCCTGGCCATTTAGATAACACGAATGCAGCGCCCATCTTGCAGCTGAACACCGCCTAATCTTTTGAGGGATGTAGGAATTTGTTGAATGGTCCTGCAATGTCCAAATTTAGAAAGTAGGTCACATGAGCTGGTTGGGCTGTGTGATGTCATGATAGGACAATTTGAGTTGCTTCCAACACTCACAAGAGAGATGCCCGTGTGAGCATTCTTCTCAAAATGGTGCCCCATGCGACCATGCCAATAGTGCAGGCAGCGCAGCCCACACCCCCAGAGAGAGCTTTCAGCTTCAGTAGCATTCAAGTTTCACACCCAGAAAGTGTAGAATATGAAACTCTCCTCCACAAATAACTGTTGAGCCCATGGCGTGAATCTTATGCTCATCGGTCTGCAGTACCCTGAAGGCAGACAGCTGCTTTGGAGCTGCCTCAGGGAGCTGCAGGCCTGTACAGGTCAAATAACAAGAACAAAATGCAGCAAACTGTGTCTATGCAGCACATTCAAGCACCTGACAGCAGAACTAAAAAAACATTAGTCCCCAGATATATTTTTAAATTATATTTCACCCCGGGCATTTCATCCAGCCCTGGATCGAGATTTCAGCAAAAATGTGATGACTGCCTGGCCGGTTGGCCCATCTGTCAGCCATAAAAGTGGACGGACCACGTGAAATCGATTACAATTGCCTCTTTAATGGGATTAATTGCCCGCTTAACTGTCGGTGGGCTCGCTTCCAGCTGCCGCGCGCCCCCATCGAGGGAAATATCACGAGTGCGCGATGATGTCAGGATGCACACCTGACGGTCTTCTCCTGTGATTTCACGCACTGTCGGGTCAGGTATGCGCCAGCACAAGTAACGTAAAATTCTGGCCCATAAAAATGATTAGATAATTGTTTGATAAATAATGCTATCAAGTGTGTAATGAGCAAACAGGAGAGGTTGTTCCTGTGGAGAAAGACACGAGCATAAACACAAATAATCAAATAACCTGGTTCTGATTCGGGTCCCAGTTCCTGACCGCACCAAAGCCAGGAACGTATTTACACACTGGCAACCCTGTGATACCTGATGTTGCCACATATATCAGAATAACACAATCACTATTATTTTCAACGACACATTCCACAAGACCATTAACAATTGAGTTCTTTCCTTATCACTTTTCTTCAACAGCAGCTAATTGAGTGCTGATCTGAGTGTTTCCTTTCATTCATTCACGGGATGTGGGCTTCACTGGCTGGGCCAGCATTTATTGCCCATCCCTAGTTGCCCTTGAGAAGGAGGTGGTGAGCTGCCTTCTTGAACCGCTGCAATCCATGTGGTATAGATACACCCACAGTGGTGTTGGGGAGGGAGTTCCAGGTTTTTGACCCAGCAACAGTGAAGGAACAGTGATATATTTCCAAGTCAGGATAGTGAGCGGTTTGGAGGGGAACTTCCAGGTGGTGGTGTTCCCATCTATCTGCTGCCCTTGTCCTTCGAGATGGTAGTGATCGTGGGTTTGGAAGGTGCTGTCGAAGGGGCCTTGGTGAGTTCCTGCAGTGCATCTTGTAGATGGTACACACTGCTGCCACTGTGTGGTGGAGGGAGTGAATATTTGTGGATAGGGTGCCAATCAAGCTGGCTGCTTTGTCCTGGATGGTGTCAAGCTTCTTGAGTGTTGTTGGAGCTGCACTCATCCAGGCAAGTGGAGAGTACTCCATCACCCTCCTGACTTGTGCCTTATAGATGGTAGAGGGGTTTTGGGGAGTCAAGAGTGAGTTACTTGTCGCACGATTCCTACCCTCTGACCTGCTCTTGTAGCCACAGTATTTATATGGCTAGTCCAGTTCAGTTTCTGGTCAATGGTAACCCCCAGGATGTTGATAGTGGGGGATTCAGTGATGGTGATGCCATTAAATTTCAAGCGGCGATGGTTAGATTCTCTCTTGTTGGAAATGGTCATTGCCTGGCACTTCTGTGGCATGAATGTTTCTTGCCACATATCAGCCCAAACCTGGATATTATCCAGGCCTTGCTGCATTTGGACATGGACTGCTTCAGTATCTGAGGAATCGCAAATGGTGCTGAACATTGTGCAATCATCAGCGAACATCCCCACTTCTGACCTTATGGTAGAAGGAAGGTCACTGATGAAGCAGCTGAAGATGGTTGGGCCTAGGAGTGTGGCTCACGCTTCT
Source organism: Cetorhinus maximus (assembly GCF_964194155.1). NCBI lineage: Eukaryota > Metazoa > Chordata > Chondrichthyes > Lamniformes > Cetorhinidae > Cetorhinus > Cetorhinus maximus. The sequence continues at coordinate 41,979,103 of NC_135898.1, forward strand.
TGTGTGTAGCTATATGAAAAATGCCACATGATTAAAGGTAGTTATATCTGCCCTCCACTGCTACAAAACTGGTTAAATTGATGTCCATAGTACAGCAGCATAATGGCTTTAATGCTGCATTAAACCTACAGTGGAAAAGCCAGATAGGTATAATACCGCTCAAATATACTTTTGTGCCTAGAACCACTATTCATATAATAGTACAGTAGCATAGATATGACTAATGAACAAAAACATCGCTTCATTGTGTTTGGTCTCAAAAGCTAATCCTACTACAGTAGCTTGTGGTGATCTATTGGTCGTGAAGCACTTTGGAGTATCCTGAGGATAATGAAGTATTGTATAAATGCATTTTTTTCTTTCTTTTCAAGGTTTTCAGTCATGACTGATGAAGTGCCGCTCTTGTAGAGAACAAAATGTAACTAATAATGACTTTTGTCACCACTGGCATTCAACAAAGGTACAATGCTTTCCAGGTCAAAAGGTAACGCTCATTATCCAGCATCATATCATAATGGAAACTAATGACAACGATTGAAAATTGTTGAGTTAGGTTTCAGTTCTTCAGTGAATACTAAATACACAGGCTATTAATCAGTGTGGATGTCACTGTCCATGTGACTGGGGTGGACATTACTTGAGGTGGCACGTCAATATTTGCAACATGTTGCCTGGGCATAACACCCGCATTGCAGATCAACCAGCAGATATAGAAACCAGCCGAGTTGAAACACAAGGGAGTGATTGTAAAATCTGCATGTTCTTTAGTATATACTAATGACAATCACTGTTTATAGGACAGGTATCATGCAGCTGTGTGAGTTATTTATTTACCTTACCACACCGGGTAAGGGAAGCACCAATTATTTTCTAGGAACCAGTGAAAAAACATTTGTTTTACAGTCTCTGGTCCAGTTCTTTTAAAGTTCTTTCTAAATTCTTTCCTGCAGCTGGACCACTCTTTTTTGTTAACTAAAGGTATCAAGAGAGATGGAGCTAAAATGGGTAAATGGAATTGAGATGCATGATCTAATTGAATAGCAGAACAGGTTCGGGGGGCTGAATGGCCTACTGATGTGCATATGTGCCACCCTTTCTCATTTCCACACACCACCCCCCTCTCCTCACAGCTACCTAAGCTCTGAATTAAATACACGCAAAGACAAAGGAGGTCTGTTAGTTTGTAAAATCTTGCATCGAGCATTGCCTGTATCCATCACAACTAGGGCATCACACAAAATACAAAGGATGTGTCACAATTGCACTTGATTAGGTCAAAACTGCAGGAAATCACAATTGACATGGTACTGAATGTGCCAATCAATCTCGGGCAAGTTTCTGATGAAAAATTACTATGAAAATATTCAAGCCACAATGAGCAATCAGTGAAAGCTACCGATAAGATAGAAGAGAACCAAATTTAATAATAAAATATTATAATGCAAAGTTCCATTTGTCACACACGGAACAAGATAGAAATGAACTTTGCAACTTTTTTTTCTGAGGTAGCTTGTTGAAATAAATTGTAACTTACTATACTCAAGGAATCATTTATTCAACAAATACAGCCCATGTTACGTGTGACAAATGAAACTTTGCACTTTGAAATTCTAACATTGTTTAATTTGTGTTTAAACGTCAACCACGGCTCAGCAGCAGCGCTTTCAACTTTGAGTCAGAAGGTCATTAGTTCAAGTCTCCAAGACATATGTATATGATCCAGGCTATCAAATCACAGAATCATTATGGTGTAGAAGGAGGCTATTCGGCCCATCGTGTCTGCAATGGCTCTCTGAGCATTTTAACTTAGTGCCAATCTCGTGTCTTTACCCAGTAACCCTGCACATTGTTTCCATTTAAATAATCATCCAATAACCTCTTGAATGCCTCAATTGAACCTGCCTCCATCACACTTCCACGCAGTGCATTCCAAACCCTAAACCCTAAACCCAAATCAGTGCACTATTCGAGAGTTTTATCATAGCAGATCTGCATGCAGCAGAGAGGCCAGTAGCAAGTCAGGAACCCATTTGTTATTGACAGGGTTTTGTCAGCACTGGTTAACACAGACAGAGTATTAGCATCCTACTTCTGGGTTTCCTGACCAATCAGAGAGGGCTGGTGGGGTAACACACCCAATCTGTTAAAGGAAAGATTTTGTTTTAAAGGGACCTTGGCAAGGATCAGAATTTCTGAACTGCACACTGATTCCTGAGGCTTCGGGAAAAGAGACCTAGGTTCTCAGACTCCTACCTGAAGGTCCTGCTGTGAGATCTGAGGGACTGAAATGAAGTGCTGTTCCCCAAAGGCAGGAGGAAGATACCAGCCTCTCATACCGAGAGGCTATGGATGGAAGTGACTGAGGAAGTCAGCAGCAGGAATGTGGACCTCGAAACTGGAGACAGTGTCCCAAGAGGTTCAAGGATCTCAGGAGGGTGGGAATGGTGAGTACAGAACACCTTCAGCTGTTAACCCCCTCAATCTGACATTCCCAGTATTCTCCGACACTAAACACCTCAGGACAACACACCTTGAACCTCCATTCATTCTTATCTGTCCAGGCACCTCCCATCACCATCTGAAAAATCAACACACACTCATCTTTGTGCCAACTCACACCCATGTGTCACAATCACCTTCCACACATGTTGTCCTTCTCCACCTCCCCACATATTCCATCTCTCACAAAGAACCATGGTGCCAGGGGGTACAGGTAATGAACAGCTCTGAGAGCCACAGTCCACTGAAGTACTGGTGCTCACAAATGATGAGAAAGCTGATCCTTTGTCTGTAGACCTCTGTGTCGAGGGTCTCACCTCCTTCCAACTGGATCTTTGTCTCTGTCCCTTCTTCCCTGTGGAGCAGCATGTGGCTGGGGTGAAGGCAGCTGGTGCTGTTTGTGGTACTTCTCCTCTTGTTCCACATCAGAGACGCAAACTAGAGCTATAATAGCTGTTCCCATGCTGCAGTGCAGGCTGACAGCAGGGAATTGTGCAGATGAAAGTGCGTGAAGTCCAAGACAGGTGAGCTGACCTCTAAGGAATTGCAAAGTGCCTGTCAAGGAGTGGAGCACACTCTTGGAAGAAGTGTGTGAGCTCCAGCCTCTCAATTAGGCATGGCTGCAGCTGTTGAGTTTCATTGTTGGAAGGCTTCCCAGCCTGTCAGTTTCACTGAACAAATTCTCCCCATTGCCTTGTTCTAGCCTTACTGGCACTGATGAGTTCCAAACAGCAGGGAAAACCCATACAGAGGCTGTTAAAGCCAGAATGTCCTGAGTTAGTTGGGGATTTTACATATTGAAATTACTTGCCTGACAGCTCCACAAGGGTTTCCCGCTCGCATGCAAACCAGCCTGGGTTAAACCTGGAAGTGGATGGGACCATGTTGGGTTCCTGACCCAATGCCACTTTTGGGGCTTTAACCACTGCTGCTCCACACCCAAGCCTGCCCACCTCCGCCCTTGTCAGTTAAAATTCTACATACTGTCTTTCAGATAAGGCAATAAACTGAGGTCATGTCTTAGGTGGGTGTAAAGGATCCCTCTGAAGAGGAGAAAGGGTTCGCCCAATTTCCTGGTCAATATTTATCCCTGAACCACCATCACTAACACAGATTACCTCATCAATTTAACTCATTTCTCTTTGCAGGGCCTGGCTGTTTGAAAATTGGTTGTCACGTTTCATCTACATCATAACAAAGTCTATACTTCAAAAGTACTTCATCGGCTATGAAGCAATTTGGGATGTCCTGAGGATGTTATAGGCACTATATAAATGCAGGGATAATTTCTAATTTATTCCCAATGGTTATAGCAGCTCTATTTCTTTTATTTATGCATTTTGGCATGTGATTTGAGCTGTTTCTCCATGCCCTTTTATTTAGAGAGGGAGTATGAAACACACCAAAAAAAATTATTCTTCTATTAAGGAAGAATGCACAATTAATCATTTTTTTTAGGGAGACTATGAATAAAGATCCTGAATTTTAAAGAGGTTTATTTCAGCATAATCTTGCAATAAGAAGTGCTGAAACAGAGATATTTGATAAAGCAGGAACAAGGCACATGAATCTTTTCTTGGATTTTATGTATAATGACCCTCACTATTAAAAGTCAAATCCTGAGCGGATGGAACTAAGCGTTCACTTGAAACATGGGTAAAAAGTTGCCTTCCTTATCCCTATGAGGCTTAAGAGATTTATTTATTTAACTGTGATATGTGAGAGGAACAGCTGTGGTTATTGATCGATCTGCAGTGGATAATGTCAGTGCAATTATTTATGTTCTGGGAAATGGTTTAAAAAAAATGTGCTTTACTGCTTCTGAGCAGAACTCTTCCAAATTCATTTCCAGATCTTCCCACTGGAAGAGGAGTGGGATCGGGCTTTCCATGTGCCCAAGGAAAGGATTTGGAAAGAGGTTTGCAACAATTCTGTTAGAAACTGAGAGGCATCCCCTCTTGCAACAGCATCATTTTTGATTTACCATAAGCAACGCCACTACTAGTTGCTGTGTGAACCATCTCTCATTTCTTTAGTCTAAGTATTTAATTGAAATTGAGCTATTGGCCAATGAAGTGAGAAATATGACTGAGGCCTAACCTATGTCAACAGAGTTTTAATAAAAAAATCCAGGTGGGCAGTGCCTTACCAGGTTTGATTTGTTGTTACATTGCTGTTATATTTGTTGGCTTACTGAGGAACTGCTCTTCACCTAGGCTCCTATCTCTTCTCTGGCCCCAAGACACACTATGGATCATCATACACACTAACATGTTCTCAACTTACAAAATGGGGTCAGAGGGTCAGGCTTCTCATTTGCCATAGAGTCCATCTATGTCAGCTCGACACTAATCTGCATAACCTCCATTCCAATCCTGAGCCCACTCAGTCCGTGCTCTATTCTTCACCAACCTATTTAGCCTCTGGTCTCAGGTCAACTCAGCCCTTTCTCCAACCTTTGAGACGGCCTCACTCGCCTTTCAAGCCTCAAGTGCACTCTGCTTCCCCTCCAGCAATCGGAGAACTTGATCTTCATTCCTGCTTTAGACTTTACTTAATCTCCACACAAGACTCGGAGAAGCTCCAGCTAGTACAATCCTTACATTAGTAATTCCACCAAAACAATGCACAATAAAATATACAGCCCATTTAAATTGACTAATCATAAGCTTCCAAATCTATCCTTTTAACATGTGCTAAAAATGTCAGAAGATCTAGTTTCAAAAAGACAGAAATAACATTTAAATTAACGTTGAATCACAGATTTACAGGCTAATTTTCTACTCTGCAAACCCGACTCGGGAGTAAGTGACCCAGATGGTCTGATTTTGGGCAACCTTACCTCTCCCAAAGGGCGCCTGATGTCTCCCAAAGCTGTCCTGGGACCATATCCAAGAGGGGAGTGGAGGCAGCTGATAATTTATATGGGCAGCTGCCTCCGCAAAACATGCAAGGGTGAACATAACCCGCTCCCCCCATGAAAATGGTATTTGGGGGTGGGACTTCTGGATTTTGGCCTCCTCGACCATTTTTGTGACAATGGACAGGTTCTTGGTCATTGCGAAAATCCAGGCCTTATGCAGAATTTACAGCAAAGGAGCCGATTTGGCCCAATTGGTGTTTATGGCCCATACAAACCTCCTGTCCCACTTCATCTGAATTTATCAGCATAACCTTCAACTTTAGAATAGTTAATCACCAAACAGAGAAATGCATACACAGATGTGGAGATAATGGCTACTTGGGAGCGATTCCAAGGCACTAATATTCAGTTGGTATCAAATAGCAAATGAGCAGAACTCAAATGTATGATCATCATTTGAACTCTGAGCTTTATTTACAAGTTTTCTCTGGTATATATGTTATTCACTCTCAGCCCGTGAACAGCTCTATCCAAAGCCTAGTAGTGTGGTTAAAAGAATGGTGATCAAATAAATGGCAAATTGCACAGTGACTAAGGGGATATTTCTCACGTGTTTTATATTTAAATGAAGCTCTGTGTCAGGTAACATGATTTTTTTCATTATCCACTTAGGATTTGGTAGCAAATAATGTCATTGGATATGTGACTTCAGCAGAAGGCAACTGATTATCTGAACACAAATGTTGCCTAAAGTTAGCCGGTTGCTTCAGTAACAACTTGAATATATATCCTTGCCTTTAATGTAGTAAAAATACTGAGGTGCTTCACCGGAGTGTAACTACAAAGTTTGACATGGAGCTGGGTCAAAGAGCTAGGTTTTAAAGGACGACAGTGTGTTAGAAAGCTTTAAGTAGGGAATTACAGAATTTCGGGCCCAAAGTAAAGACATGGGCACCAGTGGAGAAGTGATGAAAATTGGAGATGTGTAAAAGGCCAGAATTGGAGAAGCATCACGATCTTGGATTATAGGATGGAGGAGGTTACGGAGAGAGAGAATGAGGTCATGGAGCGATTTATAAACAAGGATGAGAATTTTAAAATCAAGACGTTGCTGGACCAGGAGCCAATAGGTGAATGAGCACAGCTGAACAGGACTTGGTTGAGTTAGGATAAGCACACAATATCAAGTGTGTATATGATACAAAGCAACCCATGTATAATTCAATCCCAAAAAAGTAAATGGAATCCTCAAAACATTCCATATATACTCAAATGAACATGTACAAATACATGTTTCTGTTTCTCAAGGGTTTGGGCAAGTTTGAAAATTTGTCTTCTTGGATTTCTTTAAGACAAAACATGAGGAATTTGGATCTGTAGCTGGGATCATGTTTTACTGTAATGGAGACATGCATTGTCATAAACCGTTAAAGACCTCAACAGATCTTCAAGAAAAGAGAATCCTTATACAATTGCATGTCCTCATATCATATGAATGATATATGACTTTTGCAAAAATCTCATCTCAGAAAGATGGGAATGAGAAACAGATGAGAGGATTCCATCATTTACATATCTAGGAAGGTAGAGTTGGAATAGTTCAGTAAGTAATCCCGGCAGCCAATAACAAGCTAAGTGGGAGTGTGGGAGTTTTCTGCACTTCATTTAATAGGAAGGATGAAACACAGGCCTTCTGGTCCAATCCAGATCCATTTTTACACACGCTTCCAGTTATATGACCAATTATATGGGCAGATGGTAGTGTAGTGGCAGCCTCACTGGGCTCATAATCCAGAGGCCTAAACTAATGCCCTGAGGAACTGGGTTCGAATCACACCATGGCAGTTGGTGGAATTTGAAATTAATTATATTGATTAATAAAAAAAACAAAGCCAATCTCAGTAAAGGTGACTTTGAAACTACTTTGTAAAAATCCATCTGGTTCACTAATGTTCTTTAGGGAAAGAAATCTGCCATCCTTATGCAGTCTGGCCTACATGTGACTCCAGACCCACAGCAATGCGGTTGATTCTTAACTGCCCTTTGAAGCAAACTACTCAGTTCAAGGGCAATTAGGGATGGGCAATAAATGCTGACTTTGCCAGCGGTGCCTACATTCTGTGAAAGAATAAGGAAAGTAGAACTGGAATACCATCCAAGATCCAGTTTTGAATTGTTCATTATCTGGTTTCCCAATGATGATAGGCTTATGATGGCTGTAAAAGATGTGACGGAAAGATAGACCTTATAGATTGTGGAGGCTAGTCACCCCCAGAGGGAAAAATTCTTTTAACTGTAAAGCAATCCCAAATCAAGGTTTACTTTAATTTATTTGAAGGCATGATTAAGGCTCAGGGAGGTCTTATTGTGCAGTGGCTATTGTCCCTGTCTCTGAGCCAGAAAGCCCTGGGTTCAAGTCTCACTCCAGGAATTATGAGTCATAAAGTGGTCAAACAGGTTGGGTATCAGGTAAATCCTTCCAACATACACCAAAGGCAGGCGGTAAGAGTGGGAGAGATTCCTTGTCAGCCATGTGATGGAAAGAAAATTGGAGCATCTACATCACTATCCATAGCTCTGGACTACAACATGCATCTAAAAGTGCATGTTTCCACAGCAACTTGGACTCCTTGGGGTGGGGGGGCTGGATGGCCAGTCTGTATCAGATTGGAGTTCGATCCCCGTTCTGGCGGGGGTGGATTCGGAACCTGCCTCGTTGCCCTACCCTGGGGTGGAGGTTGTGATGCTGTGGGTCAGATCTGCCTTTGGGCAGAGAACTGAAGAAGATGATGAATTATGGCTCAAACCTGCACAAGAGTTTCATCCAACCTGACCTCTCAATGGTGAATCTAATAATTTATTCCATCATTTAAGGGCAGAATGACAGGATGTACAGTTTACGTTCCTAAATTCCTGTATTGTTACACGGGGTATTGCTTTGGAGTCACATCCTGATTCGCCTCGGGAATTTTAGTGGAGTGAAACCATGTGTTGGAAGTTGTCTCCAACATAGTTTGGAGTATAAGTTCAGTGCAGTGTCAGTTTTGTAGAATCTTCAAGGAGTTTTCATATTCTCAAAGCCTTTTTAAAACTGATCAGCCAGAAGCAGAATTTTGTGTAAACATGCAAGCAGAAATGGTCAGGGCAGCCTGAACTAGAACACGAGTGCTGCCATCTGCCAACTGCTTCCTGCCTCAGACTAGTACAGCAATACAGCCTGAAATTCTGTACCACAAGGTACTTCTCTCTCATTTCCCAGAAACTGAATGAATGACTGTACTAGGGTAAGAAGGGAAGTCAAGCCCTCAAGGGGGTAACTTAATATGGCGCAGACCTGAGCTTTAGGAGCGACTGTCTCGTGCCATTAAAAAATTAAATGCACATAGCTCTTCCACAGATCTTCATTTTTCATGAAACTCTTGTCACAACAATATAGAACAGGACAATTGCTCATGTTCTGTTCTTTGTGGTGATGAGATAGCCAAAGATTGGCACATCGAACAAATGGAATTGCTTCTATGAAAAATCAAGTACGTGACTGCCAGTCAGAGATGACAATCATTTGTAAAAGTGCCTAATTTTAATCAAGGTAATGTTTCATTTGCTGGATCTTTTGTCTGGTTAGTCAAACTGATACCTCAAATGACTGAAAATCCAAGAGAAGGAGTGGACATTCTAAAGAAAGCTCACCTTTATCGATTATAGTTGACATGGTCAAACATTCACACATGTTTTACAAACTGCAGACTTATCTTTGCTTTTCTTTCTGGACTCAGTGTAACCCAACGACCTGCAAATCAGAGAACGCTACAAGAATCATACCATATACCGCCAGGGGCAAGATGCAAAACAGAATCGAAAACCACACCACACTCTTTTCAATGGCTTGTCCAATCAACTCACATTTACACAACCTCACTGCATGATTCACACGGAGTGCTGAAATGGGCAATAGCAAATTACCAGCCTATTCAATGGAAAAAATGGATGGGTGTGAAACAGGCCATCAATACACTCTCGCCCATTTTGTACCATCACCAAACACTGATACCACATTCCCTCCACCACCCCTATACCCATGGTCTCTTACTGACAGATAAGTTGGTTGGAAGGTTGTTTTAGCTTACATCTCAGGACTACATTTTGCTTTTACGAGGAGATTGCACAAAATACAAACAAGCATGTCCCATTGGGATAAAACTCCTAAATCACAGGCCCTTGATTTCCCGGGCATCCTTCCATATTAGAGCATGGAGGCAGTACAGGAAGGGGAAGTTACAACCTACCTCAAGTTCAGGCCTAGAACCATTTGTGATTTATACTTTGCTCATCTTTCCACTCAGCCCCACCCATGCGTGCACACAGCCACATAAATATTATGCATGGCATCTTGCAAAGCAAGGCCTATTTAAAGATGTGTTGGGAAGCCAACATATTCCTTCTCTGTCATTGTAGGCCTATATGAACAGCCAGACAGCATTGGCCATGGCTGACAGCAAGGCAGCATTACATGTACCTTGTCTTCTTGGTGGAATACAGATGCATGTTGGCCATTCAAGAACCTAAAAAGGAAGGACTTTTTCACACAAAGGGCAATAGAAATTTGGAACTTGCTCCTTCAAAAAGTTATGGGTGCTGTGACATTTGGAGCTTTCAAGGCTAGAATTGATAAACTTTTGTTAGGTAAAGGTAACAAGGGCAATGGAGTAATGGCAGAAAAATTGAGTTCAGGTGCAGATCAGCTATGATTCAATTGAATGAATGAGCTACTCCTGTTGCTAATGCTACCCTGTTCGCACAAGCATCTCTGTTGGAATGGAGTATGTTTACTACCAACAGTCAGAGACAAAGATGTGGCATATTTGATACCAGTACCTTACATAACATTACATTATTAGCCGGGAATAATCCAGAAGCATAAACAGTTGAGGATGGTGGTGACATTGCTTAGTATTGGCCATGTCAACCCTATAGGGACAATTTTAACCTCCCCTGCAGGGATTAGGTGATTAGAAGAAAATGGACATAGTGTAAAATGGATAGTTGATCTGAAATTGCAGTTTTCCACTAGGCAGATTAGGTTACAATTACACCATCCATTACAATTGAGCTGTGGTGCCCTTGCAAAAGCCTGATGAAAAATCTTACACCTGCTTGTACAATGCTGAGGTAAATGATAATGAAAATTTTCGTATTTCTACTTCAATTTCTACTTGAGCGCCAAATTTAGTTTTCTTTTCTAGGGGTGAACTAGGAATACTTTGTATTAGGACCCCTGAGGCATTGTTTACAGGTAGCACAGGACCTTGAGTACAGGTCCTGCGGTAGCGTAAATATGACTTACGCACCACCATCAGACACCACTTTGTAAAATTGGCTTCAGATTCAAGTAAGTTCACTCTTCCATTTCCAAAACTTCTTACTGTGTTAGTTACACTATGCATTTTACTTTTGACCTACTTGACATCGTGGACTCTAGCTCACAACTACCCATCCTTTGATCCACTGCCCAACCACAGCATCACTACTTCAATCAACTTTGTTTTACTTGTCATTGTTTTCGCTACCCTCACCCCACCAGATTTCCCATAGTCGCCCACTCTGGTCCTCTCCTGAGTGAATCTGAAGGCCTCAGCCTTAATCACATTTGGCGCAGGGCAGCCATAGTCATCCACTGCTAGCTCTAGTCTCTCCAATTAAACTATCTTACCTCTCCCTCTCTGCAGCCAATTCTTTTTTCTAATTCCAAGTTTGTCCTGCAGAGCATAAGTCCTCTTCCCACTGCTGACTATCTCTTCTGACTTCACGTCTCAGCCCTCATTCTCAACTTCCCTGTGAGAAGCAAAGATTTCTTCATTCTTCAAATTAAGGCTATTAATGCCTCTGATGCCTCTGACTCATCTTGTTCCTCCACTTCTCCCACCTCTTTCCCACCCCGTATCTTCCCATCTCCCCCTTCCAGCACACAAGTGTCGTTTCCTCCATGTGACCCAGCATCTCTACTCAAACCCTACCAATCCAGGTTCTAATCACTCAACTACATCACCTTCTGACTGGGTTTCACGAGTACTCACTCGGTCATTACCAACCCTCCAGCATCCATTCTGAGCTCTGACATCCTGCCGCTCATAACCTATCCCACAGTAAATCACAAAACTATCACTCCTGTCCTCATCAACCTCAAGCACATCAACTTTAAAATCTTTGCCCTCATTTTGAAGTCTCTTTATGTCCTTCCTCCACTCTCGCTCTATATTCCCCTCCAGCCTTATGTCCCAGCTTACACCCTGTGCTCGCTGCCTCTCATCTGTCATTTTGCTCCACCCCACCATCCGTGATGAACCCTTAAGATAGCAAGCACTTGCTTGTCTTTGCCTCCACTCCCTCTCCACCTACATGAATCTATAAAACCTATCTCAGCATATAAAAAGCTGCTGCTAGCTCTTCCAAACTGTCCAGATTTGACTGTATTACGTGTCAGTTGTGGCTGAGCGAAGATTGTGGGTTCATTACACTCCAGAGCTCTGTGTGGCTGCAGTGTCAGAGGTGCCATCTTTCAGATGTCACATTCAACCAAGGTTCACTCAAGTCGGCGTAAAAGATCCCATGGCATTATCTCAGAGAAGAGAAAAAGGATCTCTTCCTGGTGTCCTGCTCAATATTTGTCCCTTATCTGGTAATTTATACCATCGTTGCTTGTGGGAGCTTGCTGTGCACAAACTGGCTGTTGTGTTTCCTACATTGCAAGAGTGACGACCGTTCATGAAATATTTAATTTCTGTAGAGTGCTTTGGGACATCCTGAAGCTGTGAAAGGTGCCAGAGAAATGCAAGTCTTTCTTTACACAAAGTGTAAAGCCTTAATGAAGAGGCCAAACACTACACTCTAGTGGTAGAAACATGCAAAGTTTGCTGGGTTGATATTTTAATAATTAATTTTAAATCTGATGCCACAAGAGAAATAAAACCATGTTCTGACAGAATTAAATTGCTGCAGCGGCACTAGGAAGTTCACTACCTCATTCCAAGGGGGAAATCTCTTCCCTGTGTCTCCAAGATATATTTAGTCTAACTGCACTTATTTCAGAATGACTCTTAAACATTTATTAATTGTGACATTGTCCATTTTACAGAAAAGCAAGCAGTGAATCTCAACGATCCCAATTAGCTCCCATCCCCCAGCAGATCATTTTAAAGCCCTTGCCTTTGCATTCAAACTCTTCCAATTACTTAATTTTAAAAAATGTATTATTACATTAATTTCCACTTACTTATCAGGAGTAACAAAGTAATATTAATGCATGGTTATTGTCAGTTTTGTGAATGTATTCTTATGGAGTAAATTGCTGGATTTTATAGCTATTCGACACTTTTTTTTCAATCTAATTTTAGAAGAAGTGAAAATCTTGCCAACATTCTATTTTTCTCAAAACCTTGTAACTAATATGAGTCTTGACAGTGTGACCCTTTTTCAGCTGGTGTAAGCTGTGGTGGTTTCTCACCTTTCTTCTCCAATATACCAACAAAATAACTGGATTTAAAATGGGGGAAAGATTATTTTTATAGCTGCCCAGTGTGAATAAAAGTTTTATTAAGTATTTTTGTAACATTACATTTTCTGGAGATCAGAAATTTAATATCCAACACCCCACCCCTGTTCTTTTTTTAAAAACCTGCAAACAAGACCAATTCCTGGAAGGTGAAAACCAACGAGCATTGGAAACTTCCGCAGTTCCCAATGTCCGAAATCACAACTTATTTTGATAGCGTACACAAGGAACAACTCTGCAGTGGCAGAAAGGTCAGTAACTAAAGGCAACATGAAGAAGCAGTCTTTTTTTTATACACGGTGAGTTATTGTCACGTGGAAAACACTGCCTGGAAGGGTGATGGATGTAGATTCAATCATAATATTCAAAGGATAATTGGATAAATACTTAAAGAAGAAATAAATGACAGGACTATGGGCAAAGAGCAGGAGATTTGGGTTCATTACATTGCTCTACCAAATTGCTGGCAGAGGCATATTGGGCTGAATGTCACCTTCTGTGCTGTTTCATTCTATGATTCTATTCTACCAGTTTTGAAAATATTAGAACAAATATCAACATCAAGAAAGCACAGATTAGAATGAGCAGAGCCCAAGTGTAGAATAAAGTTCCACCAATACCATGCCGACAATGGCATTTAATGCCACCCTCAGGAGAAGATCTCCGACTATATAGCCGCTGGCATTACCACGCTGATATCAGCATCTTGGGGCCCATATGCCACTTCCAATCTCAATTTTTTTGTTGAGTCATGGTTAGCTTTAAATTGCAGACTCATGCCTATCAGAAACCAGACTGGGAGTGTTCAATCTCAGTTGATTTAAGGTTTATCATAGAATGTGAAGGGAGAAGGCTGTCATCAAATCACTCCCTGCTGGATTCAAACCCCAAATGCATAGTTCAAACTACAGAATTCTAACCTGCCAGTCTGTAAAGCTTTCATTCAGATATATTGCTCAGCAATGTACACACCTAACTGGATGCAGATTGAAAATCAAATTAGTGCTGTTATTCCTTAATGGAAGAGTAGAAAAACAGCACATAAAATATCGTGCCAAAGTTGTAATGTTGTTGTTAATGGTCTTTCAGAAATATTATAGCATTAGAGGTGATAAGAATATGCCTGCTGAGCCACTTATATGATTGCAGCATAGCCTCTTTTCAAAGCATACGCTTACTATCAAATTAATAATCCATTAGAGGAACTTTTTGAAATATAGTACTTGGATAATGGCTGCTGTGATTTAGCTCTGTATCAATATTAGCAGCTGCTATAGAGGCTGTATTTGGTACATTTCGATTGTCTCATAGTTTTAAATGCCTATTTTAGTTTCAAATAAACTAGACTTATGGAATTGGTGAATATAAATAATCGCACAATTGTAAAAGAACCCTTATGTCTATTCTTCTCGACTACATTTTGTCCACAAATTGTTCATTTTTATGCCTTTGCCCTTGAAAGCACCTCAGACAAAAGGGTGGTTTCAAATATCTCCCTTTACTACTTCCTGACAAGCTCTTCCGATTGAAATCAATAGGCACATGAGTAGCTTGAATAATCTATTTTCTAATTGCAGAGCAAGTCTGAATACTTGTGTCCAGTATTAATACTACCTACATTTACTGTAAGGAAATGTTATTTGAATGAGAGAGATATGCAGAAGTCCATATGGATGTACAATTATTCCTAACTTCCAAACACATGAGGATGTTTGCCCAATCCTACTCTATCAGCTGGGATGCAGAGTGGGAACTGAAATTGCCAAACCTGGCAGGAGTGTCCCAATGCTGCCCATTATTGCTCGCAGGATATCAAAGGACTCCAATGTAAACATGTTCACCAGGGATGAGAACGCAGATTGAATGAGCCCTTAAGCTATTATTAATATTGATATGGATGGGCTTGGAAGCTTTGAAGTGTGGAGATTCAAAATCTTTCAAAGCTTTAAAATTCAAAACTTTAAAAGTACATTCAGCAGTTGTGCAAAATCATACAACAGATTGGCCTATGTTAGGGTAGCAGAGGAATGTACTGCCTGAAGAGTGGTGAAAGCAAGAGACTTCATAGAAACTTTCAAAAGGGAATTGGACATATATGCATTAAAGTGAAATGTTTGCAGGGCTCTGGAGAACGACTAGGGGATAGTTCTATTATAGAGCTAGCACAGGGCATGATGGATCAAATGGCCTCCTTTTATGCTGTATGATTCTTTCTACATGGATGGTCAGCTCCATGCCAGCATATAATCCATACAAGATCGGAGAAACAGGATGCGGTGTCAGCCCACTATAGAATTATGGCCAAACAAGCTACAAATACTTCACCACTTGTTGTTGGGGAGGGTACTGGGGGTTGAGGGGGAATAGGGTTAAACTATATTTGTGTATAATATATTGGAGAATGAAACACATTTTCACCCACAGTGAGGGTCAAATTACTCTAGTTCAAAGATGTTGCAAGGTAAGGCCCATTGTACTAGTGTCGTAACTGTAGTTGAGAAACATTGCTAATTAAAAGTGTCATTAACATTTTAAGAACAAGCAGCTTTTTTTTTCTTTTCAGCCAAACATTTCAGGTTTTGGAACATGTCAGAAGGGTATATCCTTCTGAACTAGCACAGAAAAATTTCAGATATGATAGAGGGACGCACACCTGCTTTTGGGAAAAGAACAACTCGTCCATGCTCCTGGGCACACACAGTGCTTTTGTTGGCAGACCTGCAGTCCTGTCATGAACAGCCTGACCTTGGAAGCTCCATTTATGGATTTGAACCCTGAAGCTGATATTGAGCTGACAACATAAATATAATGGTGGCATCACATTCTTATGCATTTAACTCTTGGTCCTCTAGGCTAATGTCTGCTGTTATATTGAATCTATTACAGTATGAAAATGTCCACATGGAAGGAGTGTAAGTGAGCTTGAGGAAATTGGTTAGCCCATGCTAAGCTTTCTCTTTCATCTAGAGAGGTGTTTGATCATAATCTTAAACAGCCCCAAAGTTCCTCCACTGATTCTCTAATATTAACTGTTTAAACCCTGATCACCATCACAGCTGCTTAAAACTTTTTGCAATGTATATAAACACAAGCTCTACGATTGTGAAAGGGGTAGGGTCAATCTTTGATCAAAGCTTATAGTAAACAGGTTCCTCATAGGTACAGCTTAGATGTCTGCGAGTGCAGAAACTATTCACCTGAGGTTTTGGCCATCTGGAGTCAGGCCAGCGTAATAAAGATAGAAATCTTCTTGTTATTTCACCTCGCCCCATCCAAGTAGAATGCTGACCTAACTGAAGGCTGATGGCTCCATCCAGCAGCCAAGCAAAATGGTCAAATTTCACCATGGCAGAAGTATGCAGTCTACACACAAACCAGTCATTCAACCCAGCTGCTCAATACCGGTGTTAATGCTCCACACTCATTCCACTTGAATTACCTCTTCCCACTCGGCCCCTGTCACATTTGTCTATTCTCATCCCTATCATATGTAAAACTTCCTCTTAAATATATCAGTGCTATCCACTTCTGCCTCTCCATGTGACAGTGAGTTGCATATTCTCATCACTCTCTCTGTAAAGAAATTCCTGCTAAATTCCTGCTTTATTTGCCCTGTTAGCAGTTATCTTATGTTTATTCCCCTTTGTTCTGGACTCACCCACATCCATCATATTGAACCCTTCATAATTTAAAGATCTCTGTCACCTCTCCTCTTGGTCCTTTACATTCCCAGAAAAGCCGGTGTTAAATCTAAACCATCCGAGTTGAAATCTAATGCTTAGTTAATGGAGGTTTGAGCTATGAGCTATGCCACATTGGACACGGTTCACTTTATAGCAATACTAGTCTGCTTCCAATCCCCCAAGTCTTGAAGTGATCCTTGTTTTGCCCTATCAATATAAAAACAGAAAATTCTGCAAACACTCAGCTGGTCGGGCAGCACCTGCTGAGAGAGAAACAGAGTCTCAGGTCGATGACCAGAACTAATCAAAGGACATTGGTCTGAAAAGTAAGCTCTCTTAGCCCAAGCTTAGTAGCATTTTCTATTTTTATCTCGGATTTCCAGAATCTGCAGTATTTTGCTGTTCTTTCGACCCATTAGATTACAGTTTCTGATCAAAGCTGGAATTCATTGTTCTCATAGCGGTGAAATTTATCTGTAAACGCATTGCAGAAGATTTTTAAAAATAAAAACAGCTTATGCAGCTGACCAGGATTTTAAAAGTCGATATTAAAGAAGGAACAAAGACGTAGAAAATAGAGCAATCCAGAGCGCCATCCAAAGGAAAAACACAGCAGGAGCGCAGACATACTGGGGTCAAAAGGGAACAAAATATAACAAATGAAACCGGACATCAAATCATTGAACAAACTCAGAATTCACTGTGTATATGAGAAGGGAAGAGAGTCAAAGTGTGTCAAAGACCAGTCTGAACTGGATTATACTCACTACAAAAAAATTTAACTTACAGCCATTGAAAATTTGACCAAGTGTGGCATCAAGGAGTCCTAGCAAAACTGGAGTCAATAGGAATCAGGGGGGAAACTTTCTGCTGGTTAGAGTCATACCTAGTACAAAGGAAGATGGTTGTGGCTGTTGGAGGTCAGTCATCTCAGCTCCAGGACATACTGCAGGAGTTCCTCAGGGTAGTGTCCTCGGCCCAAACATCTTCAGCTGCTTCATCAATAACCTTCCTTCCATCATAAGGTCAGAAGTGGGGATGTTCACTGATGATTGCACAATGTTCAGCACCATTCGCAACTCCTCAGATACTGAAGCAGTCCATGCCCAAATGTAGCAAGAACTGGACAATATCCAGGCTTGGGCTGACAAGTGGCAAGTACATTCATGTCACACAAGTGCCAGGCAATGATCACCTCCAATAAGACATAATCTAACCATCGCCCCTTGAAGTTAAATGGCATTACCATTACCGAATCCTCCACTATCAATATCCTGGGGGGTTACCATTGACCAGAAATTGAACTGGACTAGCTATATAAATACTGTGGCTACAAGAGCAGGTCAGAGTTTAGGAATCCTGCAATGAGTAACTCACCTCCTGACTCCCCAAAGCCTATCCACCAGCTACAAAGCACCAGTCAGGAATGTGATGGAATAATCTCTGCTTGCCTGGATGAGTGCAGCTCCAACAACAATCAAGAAGCTTGACACCATCCAGGACAAAGCAGTCTGCTTGATTGGCACCCCATCCACAAACATTCACTCCTTCCACCATCGACGCACAGTAGTAGCAGCGTGTAGCGTCTACAAGGTGCAATGCAGGAATTCACCAAGGCTCCTTCGACAGCACCTTCCAAACCCATGATCACCACCATCTAGAAGGACAAGGGCAGCAGATAGATGGGAAATCACCACTTGGAAGTTCCCCTCCAAGTCACTCACCAATCTGACCTGGTAATATATCGCCGTTCCTTCACTGTCGCTGGGTCAAAATTCTGGAGCTCCCTCCCTAACAGCACTGTAGGTGTACCTACACCAGATAGACTCCAGCAGCTCAAGAAGGCAGCTCACCAGCACCTTTTCAAGGGCAACTAGGGATGGGCAATAAATGCTGGCCCAGCCAGCAAAGCCCACATCCCATGAATGAATAAAACAAAATACTTGTTTCACTGTCAGCTGATCATTGTTGGAGATAGGGGACTAAGTGTTTTAGGGAAAAGGAATGTTAAAGAATAGGTCTACGTGTGTTTGGGGTAGAGGGGTGTTTGAGATTAGAGCCCTGTGTATATGGGGTGAGGGGTGTTAGAGATTTGAGTTTATGTGTAGTTGGTGGGGTGGTGGGTGTTAGAGCGGGTATTGGATATCTGGTAAAGAAGATGAATGACATCAGTGTCTCAGACATGACCTGTAGAAGGCACGATCAAAGTTTCAATTGACTGTCTGCAACTGTCTCCCTCTTTCCCGGAAAGGCTATTATTTTCCAGTGGCCGCATCAATTATTTATCATCAGCTTTAGCAACAGCAGTTGCATCCGGAAGCACTGCATCTGCTGCTGAACTGCTGGGATGCAATGAGATGCTGTGTTTTCTTCTCCAGCTGTCAGGTTGTGGCTGTCAGCACCGAGAGGGTTAAGTGGTCCTGATGGTCCCCAGTACCTCACCCTGTCCCGCGGGACAACTCCCATTAGCTGGAGCTTGTTATCCCCCACTCCCTGTTTCAGGCGCTGAGTTTTGAACCTGCAGGCCAGTCAATAAATGCCCATAAATTGAAAGTGACTTTAGGCTCTTTATTGACAGATGAACAGGGTCCTCCCCAGTGAAATCCTCCTGTACAATTGAATCTATTTAGCACGAGTTAAATCAGGAGCGCCCACTCGGGCTTGTCAATGCTCATTCATCCACCAAAGGACCCCCTACCCCCACCCCAAAAAGTGCCAACCGGTGTGTTTCAGTCATTGTAAATGTAAAAAAAGAAGTGTTTGTTACTCGATTGTATATTTTAAAATAAAGTTCGGGGAATCGAGTCTTTGACCCCGTGGCGAATCCAAAGTCAAGAGACGAGGCTCCACAAACTGCCTGACTGATTGGGTTTTTATTGAGGGTGACAGTGAGATCTCGCCTCGGTATTAGTTCACCCGTCACATTCGCTCGGTCGAATTGAGTGAAGTATTTACACGGAATTCAACCGCGTTCACAGTTCCAGGTCACTCCCATTATCAGCTCATATTTAACATCTGTTACGAGTACATAAAGAACAGCAAACGATTATTGAGAAAGTTATATTACATCGATACATGAACTATTAATAGCGAGGGCTGTGTGCAGGGATATTTGATGGGTCAGTACATGACAGCCTCTTCAAATAGTCACCCTATCTCAGAAACTAGCCATTTAACAGAAAGCACCCAGAACCATCTATAGGTCACGATAGGGATGGGTAGTTTGGGGGAAATTGACGTGGAAATGAATGAGCTGGAGGAAGTTGTATGTTATATGATGGAATTAACAACTCGCTTCCTAACTGAATATCGATGAGCATTTCGAAGTTGACATTGGGTCTGAACTACCGCTCGAGGCTGCGGAAAGAAACTAGCCCAGTAATCGCTCCCAGGAAGTTAAAGTCAGAAACTGCGCTCAGTCGGAGTTCAGAGGGATCTTGTAAGATCCCAAACGGGATGAAAGAGCTCCCAAAAACACCAGTCAACACACACACACCCTGTCCTGCTATACTGGTAAGTGTTAGGGGGCTGTTAAGGCCTCTCTCAGACGAGGAGAACCCTCTCCAAGAGCTGACCGGTTGAAATGGTCAGAGAGAGAGAGAGAGAGAGATTTCAGCTTCTTACCTCTCAGACTTGGTGTATCTTCTGAAGGACTGGCGTGTAAGATCCTGGAAGGAGCGGTAGGTCTGCGGCTCCGCCGAGATGCCCTGTGCCCTCCTAGTCCTTGGTACCATCTGGGTGCTGGGCAACACCGACTGGCATTTGTGCAACTTTCTCCTCAGCTCGTGAATCTCTTCGTCCTTTTCAACCAGCCGAGACTCCAGCTCCCGAATTCGATTATCTTTCAGCATCAGAACAGCGGCAAAATCTTTCTCCAGCTCACTCATCTTCCCTCCCTCTCTCCCTCTTACCTAGACCTGGAACAACCAAAGAACAACGACTGGGGAACTGGGGAGGGGGGTAGTTAATTTAAAAACACACACACACACACAAAACAGGAAATTAAAACAAATGTCCCCTCTCCCTGATCTGGCAGTGAGAGGAGGGATCCGCTGTGAAGTGATGCTGAGGTAATTGTTCCAATGCACTTCTTGCTGGCTGAGTGGGGAGTGGGATGGGCTGGGAGGGAATGCAGTGTGGCTCGATGCTGAGTACTAAAGCGGGCCCTCCTCCGGGGAGCCGGACATCATCTTTCATTCAGAAACCAATTAGGGGCCTGTTCTCCCCCACCCCCCACCCCCTCCCCAGAGACTCTCCGCCAATCAGCTCTCCCGCAGCTCGACAGCCATTCGCTCAGGGTCAGGATTCTGCCGACGGACAATCGGAGAGAGGGTGTGGACTCTGGCAGCTCGGGCTCCTTGAAGTAGCAGCAAGTCTCCCGTGTGACCTAACCAGCCCCCCCACCACGTCACACAAAACTGTCCCCTTCAAACACACTTCTCCGGGAGCGGGAACTGTGAGCGAGGGCTCTTTAACACACACACACACACTTACCCCCTACAGTTATCCGGCAACCTGAGCTGTCCCTTTCTCAAAACAAAAACCCACCCCGCGGTGGGAAATGTCCCCCACCCCAGCAGGGTGTCAGGAATATTCCAGCCTGGTCCCCTGCAGTTTATTCCCATTGCTGTCACCCAATGCTGAGCCTGTCACTCGGTGCACCGAGATTGGGCAGTCAGTCACCTTCGGTGCATGGGGAATTTCTCGATTCGGTACTTAAAACGAACGAGTTTCATTATAGTCTCCGATCCGATTATCCACCTTCTTGGAACCAGGCAGCACACAGCAATTATTAACTTTACAAGGGCACGTAATACGTTATCTGTTGGCTCCAAATTCCTCCAGTCAGGTCCCATGCAGCCTCCCGGAACAGCAGTGCAGGGTTTCCCAGTAACTGACAGTAACTAACTTGACAGTTCCCACTTTATACCGCTCACCCGGTACTATATCCGATATCTATTCGGGAATGTGTCATTCACTCCTATTGACACTTGGTGGCAAGTAACTTTCTATTGTACAAGTCTTCCAGTCTGTCCGCTTGCCTACCGTTTGATCCCCACCTTAAAGAGGGATTTACTCCGAGTGCAGTGGTAACTGGTTTACAGGACAAAGACTCTTTATTCCATCCCATTCTCAGCAAACTGCATCCTGCATCAAAGTCAGGCTTAATCCACACACATAGACATGTAATGCCAACTGGTTATTTGTAAACTGGCTGTAAACTCGCACTTGGAAGATTTTGTGATTAATCTTTTCTAAATTAATTTAATAAAAGTGTTGTTGACTATTTCACTTCACGGTGTCAAGCTACTGGTGGAACGTCCCCTGGAACCCCTTTAAGGACCCCTTGTCTGAGGCCGCTTGCTTCTTCACATGTTTTACATGTCTTCAGTGAAAGAAAACCATTCTGTGCCCAATCGCTCCTCATTTCAGAAAGGAATCAATAGCTGGGAGGTGCTAAATTTCTGCCTTTTGCATTTTGCAAAATATTACTGGGTTAAATTACGGATTCATGACCAAAAATGAAACAGTAACGTGTAAAGCAAGGGTTGAAAGAACCATAGATCATCGTTACTGATTAACCCTCATGTTACCTGCTAAATGCCTATGTGCCACAAAAACTTCAGTTACTTTGACAAGACAGAACTTAAACAGGATCACATCATAACGCCTTTCTCCTGGCGCCACCAGGTGGGATATGTCCGCTATTGTCAAATGTTCAGAGATGCAGAATGTCAAATTCATTCATAATGGCTGAGAGAGTTCTGCAAGTATTGCTGATAAGTGAACAAAGGGTGCTTGTGGGCGCTATTAATCAGCTTTCCCAGCAACATTTATAACAGGTTGCACTAGAGCAAGAGTTTTGTCTGAGCCAGGCACAGATAATCTACTGGCCAAAAGATTCACTCAATCACAAAGTGCATTAAGAAATGTGGCATGTTGCACAACACAACCAGGTTTCAGAGGGGGGCAGAGGGTACCTTCATATTTGTCTCGAGTGGCAATATAGTTGCAAAGTCATTGCTAGCCAAACTAAAACATCTCTGTTCAGAAACACATCATTCTTCCATGCTTATTTGTGAATCAGAGTAAATAACCTGGGAATCATGGAGCTCCCCTTTGGAGAAGTGACATTCTCCCTCTCGTAGGTTTTATTTACTTATACAAATCCAGGCTCCTGCCACAACAAGCTAATTAATTTGATTTATTTGTCAATGAAAGCTCAACTCCAAATATTGTGTACAATTATGGACAAGTGGAGAACAACGAGGTAATGCCCTGCTCTGTCAAACAGTCTGCATTACATGGTCAAAGAGGCAGGGAAAGGCTTGTCCCTGATTCTCTTTTTCCTCACGTGGACCTAGTTTTAAATCCAGCCAGCAAATGTTGGAATGAAAGTTTTTTCCAACCTTAGTTGCGGTATAAATCTGTTAACTGATTGGAGATAACTCCTTAGCACAGCAACCGTAGAATCACTTCTCGTTATCTCAGTTTGACACCACACACAGCCCAGTGTGGTGTCAAATAGAATTTAAAAAGAGTTTAGAGGATTCTTGAGCTGCTGAACATTTTCTAAGCCTGCAATGCAGTGCATGCAAATGCTTGGGACAGTGTCAAAATGCCGCCTGTGCTGTTTAAACATCAAGATTTGTCTTTGAGCTCTGTGTCTATGCTGGAGACCTCCGCTGGGTAAAGCAGCCTTTGAGATCACCTCTAGTGAGACACTGCTACGGCCCTATCTCCCCCACTCCCAGCACACTCACCTCTAGTGAGGCTCTGCTATAGCCCTATCTCCCCTACTCCCAGCACACTCACCTCTACTGAGGCTCTGCTATAGACCTATCTCCCCTACTCCCAGCACATTTATCTCTAGTGAGACTCTGCTATAGCCCTATCTCCTTCGCTCCCAGCACATTTACCTCTAGTGAGACTCTGCTTTAGCCCTATCTCCCCCATTCCCAGCACACTCACCTCTAGTCTGCTATAGCCCTATCTCCTCCGCTCCCAGCACATTTACCTCTAGACTCTGCTATAGCCCTATCCCACCCACTCCTAGCATACTCACCTCTAGTGAGTTTCTTCCTTAGCCCCATCTCTCAACCAAACTCATCACCCAGGAGGTCCTGCTATTGTCCTATCCCACCCTACATCCACCTCTCGTAAGACACAGCTATAACCCTACCTCCATCTCACACTTTCCTCTATTGAGACTCTGCATCAGCAGAAATCCCTTGTGAAATTATTAATTAGGTGCTTTGAAATAATCTTCTTTTTCTTCTCTAACTTGAAACACAAGAAATCATCCCAAAATATCAAACAGGATGAGGAAACAATCTGTAATAATGGACATTAAGTGCACAAGACATTGCAAATAGCTTCATGCATAGCACTTGATAGCTTCATTCACTGTTTTTTAATATTACAAAACTAAGTCCATTGAGCTTTGCAGCACAGAAGGAGCAAGGAGGCCATTTGGCCCATTGTGTCTCTGCTGCTTTTTGCTAGAAGCAATCTCATTGCTCTCTTCCCATAGTCCTGCATATAGCTTATGGCTTGTTGACTTGCAAATAGTTTCTTCACATTGTGTTCCACAGAATTATTTTGTTCCTTCAGAAAATGATGTGAAACTTGAAATTATTCCCTGATACTGCTACATAAATAATGTGTGCCATCTTTATTGTGCGGACACCAGCTCTTTTGGAGTCTCGGTTTGCCCTGGGTATAGGTGGCTGCGAGCTTCACATCAGGTGTGTACAGTGACATTCACACTGCAGCATTACTGATTGTGACGTTACTCTATGTTTACTAATCGGTAATCTGAAGTTGATTACCAGGAAATAATGTGTCTGGCACATGTCATAAATAAAACAAGCCGCGTTTGCAGAGAATGGTGTTCTGGCTGAGAGCCCAAGAATCTTACAAAGCCCAAACATCTTGGCATCCTGCTCTGGTTAGAACATAAGAAATTTAAGGAACAACAAAAGGTATTTAGGCATAAACAATTTCTTTTTTCCCCCATTGTTCGGTTCCATCCACCTGCTTGACTCCTTACCATACACCTCAACCTTTTTTCTTTATGGAAGATGTTTAATGGTCCCTTTGTATAAACATAGAGAGCTAAGCTGCAAATACACAGCAGGTAAGTTAGCATCTGTAAAGTGAAAAGGCAGTGAATGGGGCTTCAGGATAACAACAACCTGCATTTATATAACCTTTATAATGGAGTAAAAGGTGCCAGGAGCTTCACAGAGGCACAAAAATGATGCACTGAGCCTGGAAACAGGCTTGGTTAAAGACGTGGATTTTAAGCAGAGTTTGAGAGAGAGAGAGACTGATTGATTTACAGATAGAATTCTAGAGCAAGGCCCAAGAGAGCTGAAGTCCCAGCCATCAATGGTGGAGCAATGACTATCAGGGTTGTACAAGAGGCATGAATTGAAAAACACAAAGTTCTCAGAGGATTTTGAGGATGGAGCAGGTTACAGAGATAGTGAGCAGTGAAGCTATGGAGGGATTTGAAGATAAGGATCAGAATTTTAAAACAGAGACATCCGGGGATTGAAGAGAAAACTCAGATGATGGAGTTTGGACATTGGGGAAAAAGGAATCTTGATGGGATTTCAAGACTGGAGAGTTAGAGCAGATGATGGGATTTCGGAACTGGAGAGTAAGGATAGATGATGACATTAATTGTAATCACCTGTATTCAGGTGGTGAGAATTAATTGGGGATTCACATGTGTCCCTATAATAAGGAACTTTAATTGCAGTAATTTATATAATGCCCTGTGTGCGTGCAATGGCTTCCAGACTAAGTCCTTGAATTTTACAGTCCGAAGATGTTTTTGAAAATTTGTACCTTTTAAAAATAATAAGGAACTTTGGGTTAGGAGGTGCATCTCTGTAATGGACTGGGGACCAAAGATAAGTGACTATTTTAGTAGAGGTTAAAGAAAAAATAAGTGGGGAAGGGAAGAGAGAATTAGCAGATAAACCAATCACAGAAAGGGAGTTAATGAGTTGAGTGACCTGCATATTGTTTTTAGAAAACTGTTCAATGATGTAAATAACTAGTAAGGAGATTGGAAAAGAAGGCAAAATAACGTGGAGGATGGAAAGAGTGGAAAAATGGGGGGGGCATGAGCAAAGAGCAGAAAAAAACCCGATCTTTAAATGTAGCAGATTTGAATGAAAGCACTGATTATGATGGAGAACTAAATAAGTGACACATTTGGTTAGACCTCTTGGCCTGTGCTCTCTGCATCATGTTTCATCATGTCCTGTCATTTTTCCCTCCTTATTGTTTTTCATTGACAATAAACTAATGAGTAGCTTGACTTTAAACACTACCATTTGACAAGTGCATATAGCTAGTTGATTTAGAATGCTATTCTTATTGCTGTGAGGGTTACTTCCATGAGTGCACCATGCTGGTGTGGGAGGCTGAATGTCTAACTGAAGTGGCAATAAATCCGGCAACATTAATCGGTTGTAGCAAACTTTAACCAATGGCCAATTTGGGACTTCTTTGACTGATCTTCAGATATTTGTGGAATCTTAAAAGCTGTGAGAAGTATTTTGCTGCTGGGCTCATTGACAACAAACATTGTTAATAGCATTAATATCCAGAAATCAAGTTGAGAGGTTAGCTTCATGCATGAGGTGATTATAACATCACTATATTTCATTAATAATCACCTAAGAAGAAACATTTTACAGAGCCATGGGGAAAAGAAGTGGAGTGGGAGTAGATGAGTTGCTCTTGCAGAAAGCTGACAACAACACGACAGGCTGAATGGCCTCCTTCATGCTGTAACCATTATTCCATTATTTCTGGAAAGTCGGTGATTAGCTATTCACAAATCAAAATAGTGACTCTGTAAAATGCATCCATTCAGTAACCAGCACTCAAATTCAATGATCTTTGCAACATTGGGTCCTTTCTATCCTTTAGTCCAGATTATTTTGGGTATCATACCTTCCATCACTCTCCTCAGTGACTGACTGCCATCTCCCCATACTTGCAAGAATCTCCATCATACCCTTGAGATTTAGAATGTTTTCCAATGCACCATGGAAAACAGAAAACTGGGTCAGTTAATTTCAGTTACTAAACTTACCATCCAGCTCAAAGGATCTCTAGCAATCGCTGATGACTAAATGCAGCATCATACATTCAGAGTTTGGTTAAAGTTAAAATACTGTACCATTAAATTAATGTACTTCATCAAAAATAAACAAGCAAATAAGTAACCATCATATAATGTCAGTATCAACATCACCAAATAAAAATTATCTGGTCATCATCACATAGCTTTTTGTGGCACCTTGCTTCATGCAAGTTGGCTGTTGCACTTCCTCTATTACAACATTGAGTGCACGTCAAATAATATTTCATTGACTGGTGATTGCTCTGGAACATCCAGAAGTCATGAAAGGAATTAAATAAATGTAGCATTTATAGTAGTCAGCCTCAAGAGTTCAAAATAAGAACAAGATAGCCACGCTAAGAGTTGAGCTAGCCGCTTGTTCAATACTTTTAAATGTTGCAGTGTAAATTTGAAGTCATCCAAACTTTGCTGCCTATGTCCTAACTCACACCAAATCCTAGTCATCTATCAATCTTATGCTCACTGACCTAGACTGGCTCCCGATCAAGCAATGTCTTGATTTAAAATGCCCATCCTTATTTTCAAATCCCTCCATGGTCTCGCTGCTCCCTTTCTCTGCAATCTCCTCCAGTCCCACAACCCTCCAAAACATTTGCATTCATCTAATTCTGACCTCTTGAACATCCTCAATTTTAATCAGTTCACCTTTGGTGGCTGTGCCTTCCATTGCCTAGGCCCCAAGCTCTGGAATTCCCTCCCTTCACCTCTCTGCCTAGCTTTCCTTCTTTAAGACACTCCTTAAACCTAGTTCTTTAGCCATGGTTTTGATAATCTGACCTCCTCTCTCCTCCTGGGTGTCGTATTTTGTGTTATAATGCTTTTGTAAAGCACATTGAAACTACGTTAAAGGTCTATAGAAATGTAAGTTGTTGTTGTATCTTCCTTTTAAATTTATAATGGGAACATAGAAAAAGTGAACTTGCTTTCCTTTATTTGTTCTCAGATATGGGTGGCACCAGCAAAACTACGTTTATTGCCCATTCCTGGTTACCCAGAGAAAGTGATGTTGGGCCTTTTTCTTGAACCTCTGCAACCTTTAATCATGATAAAACAGTGATATATTTTCAAGTCAGGATGGCATACGACTTGGAGGTGCTGGTGTTCCTACGTTACTGCAGCTCTTGTCCTTCTGAATGGAATAGGCTGCGATAAATTGTCAAAGGTTGACAGGTTGCAGAAGTCCATCCTGTAACTAGTACACCCTGCAATCCCAGTGCGCTGGTGGTTGAGGGGATGAGTGTGTAGAGCCCAGTGGCAGGGGTGCTGATTAAGCAGAATGCACTACTCCTTAACACAGTGTGGAAACATTCGCACCTATGATATTAGACTGGTTTCCATTATGTTTAACTACAGGAATGCTAGCTGATCAAACAATGTGTTACTAAGACCTTTTCACCAAGGAACCAAGGAAGCTGAGGTCGTTTTTATTGACGGCCCAATGCTCCAATCAAAAAGAAGATAGGCTCAACTCCTCTGGTTGTATAAAAGGGCAAAATGCAGAAGTTCAATTCTGAAATGGAGGCGGAGAATATGTTTTTCTAAGGGCAGATCTAAAAGGTTCAGCAAATACTTACTTGTAAATTGAAGCTAGGCCTATATAAGGGGTTTAGTTTATTTTTGGCATTAAGATATCAATGTAAACAAAATTATATTAAACTGTAAACTCTGTTCCGTTTGTTCATCTATATATAGAATATATATAAGATAAACCAATCTCTTCCTTTATAATTGCTTTCACCTCACTTGAGTTCTTATCAGTCTTCATTCTGGAAGATGGAAGAAAGACATGTGGGGGGGTGTGTTGTGTGGGGGTAGGCATCTGCAAAACTACCAAATCCATTACACACAAGGGACCTAAATGTTATGGTCCCTAAGCCATGTTATCATTTGACTACATATTGGGCATTAAATGTAAATGCCTGATCGTAGAGGACGTAAAGTTCATTTATGGGGTTTCATTAGAGTCAGAAACATATCTAAAGTAGACCTGAGATTTGTTGAAAACCATACCCCCAACCATCAACATCCCCACCCCCACATCCCCCCATCCCCACCACCACCTCTGCCTCGAATGTCAATGGTTATGGACTCAACAATAATAATGCTGTTGAACATTAGGAAGCATTTTCTTGATGGAGATGCGAATGCTTATTAACTTATGTGATACCAATGTTAGCCACAACTAGTCAATCCAAGCATGGGTGCTGTCCAGGTCCTGCTATAGGCTGGCGTAGGATACTTCACTAATCAGAGAAGCTATGAATCAGAACAATCTGGTATATTCAGCAAACAGCTCCAGTCCTGACCTTATAATGAGGAGTGGGTTATAAATGAAGGTGGTTGGGTCAAGGACACTTCCCTGAGGTGCCCCGGCAGAAATATATTGCAGTCCAATGCATGGCCTCTAACAGCTACAACTATCTTCCCTGTGTGTCAGGTATGATTCCAATCCTTGAAGGCTTTAGCCTCCTGTTCCACTGAAAAATCTTGGTACCACATTCACTCTAATGCTGCTTAGATGTAGAGAGAGGTTATTCTCACTTCTCAAGCATTCAACTCAAGTTCACATGATGATCAAGGCTGTATTGACATCTGGAACCAAGGCTGTTCTTGAATAGCTATATGTTAGTAGTTGCTGCTTGATTATACTGCCGACAACTCTTTCTATCACTTTACTAATGACTGAGAGGTGTCTGATAGGGAGTTAATTAGTTGGGATATATTTGATCTTTTTTTGTGGAAAAGGCAAATCAATTTTTCTCTCTTTCCATTTAACCAGTTCCTTCTTTTCAAAGGTTTTAAGTTGATGCTCGATTCATACCAGGTGCCCCTTTTTTCCTGTGCTAGAGAAGAGATTCTATTTTGGATTTGGAATATCTGATCATTCAAGTTCAATTAGGAATTGGCTAAGTATGTGCAAACTGTTCTAACCGCACCACTGAATTATTCCCCTTTCTAAATGTGAGCAACAAAATAAAATATCATTTCAGTTAGGCCTTGTAGCAGAAAACGAACTGCAGTCTTTTTAAAACTGTAAATGCACTATCATTGGATTTAAAAGAACATGCACTGAACCTATGCTGGGATTTTCCGGTCCCACCAGTGGTGGGCATGGTAACAGGGGGACAGGAAAATTTGGACAGCAGCATTGACTTTAGGCCACTCTCCAAATTTTCCTGTTCCTCACCCGCAATGACGCTCACTGCTGGCGGGGCCAGAAAATCCCAGCTCTAGGGGCCGAATTTTCCGTGCCCGCTGGTGGCGGGCATGATAGGTGGCATGAGCAGACAATATGGTGCAATCGCTTTCACGACGGCGGGAAGACAGGTTGTGATTGTCCGGTCAGCCCACCAAAGGTGGGCCGCGTTTTTCCCGCCATCAGTCATCGGGAATCTCATTGTAATGCAGGAGCATATCATTATCAGGCCATCCCACCAGGCTCTTGCACCTCCACTGGATCATCCATCCACGTCGACAGGAAAGCACGTCAATGTGTTTCACAACAGCACAGAAGCGACATGCACTTGGTGGTCTGCACTGTGGGTGAACTGGAGGTGAGTGCACAGCAACGTCCTGCAGAGCTCGCCAGAGTCGCCTGTTGCTTTGCAGGCTCCAGGGGCGCCGGGGTGGGGGGTTGGGGTTAAGTGCCGCCCTGCCTCGTATGCGACTTTTGAGGGTGAGGAGGAGTGGGGGGGCGAGTGCCTCCCTGCCTCGGAAGTGACTTTTGAGGGTGAGAGGGAGCAGGGGACAAGTGCCGCCCTGCCTTGGAGGCAACTTGTGAGGGGGGGCCAAGTACAAACTTGCCATTGAGGCGACTGGTGGTGGTGGGTGGGGGGGAAGGTGGGGGGCAAGTGCAGGCCTGCCATTGATTATAGCGCACAAGCATTCTGGGTGGCATGGTAGGGTGGGCGAGGGAAGTGGCCACACATTCAGGAAACCTGAAGAAAGTGACCAATCCGCTGCAACTGAGACCATTCCTCTGCAAAGCAGCCACATTGGTATGATTGGAGTCGGGCTCCTAGCTTATCTGCCCACTCAAGAAATGCAGAGGCATCAAAATGCCATAAAGATCTCCAGAGATCCCTTGCCCCGGCACAGACTGCAAATTCACGAGCACTTTAGTGGACTGCAGAGCAGTTGGATGACTGCACACGTTGTACAATCTCCTCGCTAAAGCTGGTCATGGAGCAGTCACTGCTGGAGACGCTCACAGCCCCTTGCAATGTCATCATTCCGGTTTGGACCAGTCCCCCTCATGGTTCAAGCTAACAGGGCAGCCATGCAGCGCACTAATCTCTGGCCATCCAAGTGGTGGCTAGCACTATCCGGGAAGCATTAAGGGGCCGTGACACCTAACCAGGACAGGTTCTTAGTACACCCCATACTAACCACGTGTCTCTCTCTTTCATCCTGCAGGAGGAGTGCATCAGGATCATGGAGCCTGGTGTACTCCTGATGACCTACCAAGCGCCAAGATGATGGAGGAGAGAGCGACTGATGCTCCTGGCTGCTCAGAGACAAGAGTAGCAACCTCATGAAGAAGGGCGGCTGGGGCTCCCGCACATGCTATCCAAGAGCCACAGTGAGCCTTCTCAGACCGGCGCCTATCGACACCCAGGGTCTATAAGCCCCACCTTTCATTCCTGCAGATGACCGAGAACCAGTGCCGCTGAAGACTATGAATACCTACAGAACTGGTTGCTCACATCTGTCGGTCACTGCAGGATTTGGTGCCACGGGGACATTGAGCATCGTGAAAGTGACCACGGTGCTCAATTTCTATCCGAGTGGCTCCTTCCATTTGGATCTCACAAGCCTCCAACCACAAATGCATCCACAAGGTCACAGATGCCATCTTCGCGAAGGCACACAACTTTGTGCATTTCGCCCAGGACCAGGACAGCCAGGGTACAAGAGCGATTGGATTGGCCCAGATCTCGGGTTTCCCACAGGTACAGGGTGCGATCGACTGCACCCACACGGTGCTCAGATCTCTGTCGCAACACATGTGGATTATATCAATCCCAAGGGATTCCATTCGCTGAATGTGCAGCTGGTGTGCGACCACCAGAAACGCATCCTGCAGGTATGCGCATGGTTTCCAGGGAGTGTGCATGACGCCTACATTCTCAGTCGGTCACAGATCCCTGGAGTCTTCCATGGTCCACAGAAGCTGCAGGGATAGCTCGTTGGGGACAAGGGCAGAGGCCATGGCTGATGATACCCGTGCAGCGGCCTCAGACTGCAGCAGAGCGACGCTATAATGAGGCTTATGCTGTAGTTCACACCTTGTTGGAACAGACCATCGGGATGCTGGAGATGCGGTTCCAGTGCCTGGACCGGTCTGGTGGAGCCCTGAAATACAGTCCACAGAGGGTGTCATGCATCGTCGTCGTCTGCTGTGCCCTTTACAACCCGGTGCTGCAATGGGGAGACGAGCTGGCTGAGGAGGACATGGAGGAGCTGGAGGTCTCCTCGATGAGGAGGACGGGGATGAGGCTGAGAAGGTCCTCGGAGGCAACGATGATGGGATGAGACCCTCGCACTGGCTAGATGAGGCAGGCGTGCTTGGGAGGCCCTCATAACTGCCAGATTTGTGGAGGATGATGACGACATGCAATGAGGTGACCCCATAGTTCCTCATATCGCATCTGTGAATGTTTGACTCCAGTCTGGCTTATGGCAGCGCGAATGCCCTCTGTGAGAATGCTCCTGTCATGGAGAGGCAGGGGAGGACCTAATAGTCGCTCGATTGCGGGAGGATGATATTATGACACAGCCGATGGTAAATGCTGAGTTGTTCAAATCCCAGAGGGAAACTGGAAACAACTGTCATAACCAATTTTTGCAATTTGTATGTTTCAAGATGCAGGCTTTGAATTCAGTTATAATAAGACCAGCGAGTTTCAAGAGGTTTTTATAAAATAAATTAAACATTTATTAAATAAAAGATTGTAAGCACATGCGTATGTCTACAAATTGCTACAATAATAACTTCTAAAAAATCCCCTAATTAATCTAACTCCCGGTTACATCTCCATTAAGGCAACAGTAAAACATATAGATTTAAACAGACAGCATAGCACACTCTGGACAGTCGAATTCAAAATGAGTTTCTTTCAGCTCTGGGTCCTTGCAGACAGTGGCTTGAGGCTTACAGGCTGGAGGCTTTAGATCTTAGAATTTTACCAACAGCCTTCTCTTCCTTTATACATATTTTCCTCTTTGAATGCAAATTCTCATTGTTTCACTAGGTTTTTTGAACTTTACCTCTTCTAACAATAAAACTCATTCATAGCATCAATTTTATTAGTAAGCTGTGGAGAAGAGTAAACATATTGTTTGGCTTCCTCTGGCTAGATGTGATATTTCACCAATTCTTTTGAATGGTTTTTTTAAAAATGCAAATTTCCCCCTTTACATGTCACCTTGTAACTTCCCTATGTTCACCTAATTAACATTTCAAATCTGCTTCTCTTCTATACATCAAAGTCTCCAGACCAGCTGGCTTTAATCCAGTTAAGACACACACACATACATGCACATAGACACAGGCACCACTAAAACTCCCAGTTACAACTCCATTAAGGCAACAGTAAAACATATAGATTTAAACATGCTTTAAATTTTAAAATAATTTCCAATAACATTATAGACATTATTATATCTTCTTGACAATGATGATGACATACATTACAGACACTCCATAAATCTTCACACAGCCCCTGAGAATGTCTGACTCCTGCCTGGCCGAGGGAAGCTCGCTTGCGCTCTGTGATCAGGGTCATATCATAAAGACACAGCCATGGAACTTTAGAAGCATCTGATGCTTTGTCCGCCTTCAGCACCTGAGCCCTTCAGGAGCTGGAGCACAGCATCAGTGGTCACAGATGCTGAAGAGATGGGGGCCAGCGCCTCCTTAAAGGTGCTGAAAGCACACAGAAAGAATGACGGAACTCTGTGACGCCTGCCCACACCATTCTGGCAGCAATGACCAGCACCATCGGGGTGCAGGCATCAGTAATGTTTCCAGGAAGTGTGAGGCTGGACCATCACTTTGGTCTGAAGGCTGCACAGAGCACAGGGAAGAGGCCCTGGACTGAGACACCTGCCTTTATCTTGTGCAGAAAGGTTTCACATCTGAGTGACAAGAACACTGCTCATCAGAACAAGGAGCCATAGGCAGGAAGACATTCTTGGAAGTTTATTGACAATAGGGAACAGTATATACACATGATTAACACCCGTGCCCAGGCTGTGCAACTAATTCTCCTTAACTGCCCTAACCCTGCTGTTATGTCTTGGTACTCCCCGGACATCCCCAGTGGAGGTGGAGGCAGCCTGCTGACAGCGATGCCCTGTCTGTGATGACTTTGGCGGGCATCCTCTGCAGGGCCGAGACTTGGAGGGCCCCGGTCTGCATTCAGGGTCCTGCTGTGTGGCAGTGGCTCCCTCCTCTGCCTGTGGAGCTGGAGCTGTGGAGGTCACAGGAAGAGGGGAGCCGGATGGGCCGGTCACTCTTGGAGTCACCTGGATAGGTGGACCCGGAGTGTGCACCTGCGGATCCTCCTCCCCATGGGTGGTCGGGGGCCCCGGGCTGACTCCTTGAGGAACAGGGGTAGTTGGAGTAAGATGGAGTTGCCCCGTACCCCTCTCATGTACACCCTGTTGGAGGTCAACTATGGCATCAGTGATGGAGTTGAGCCCGTGCAGCAGTGCAGGAGCGAAGTCCTGGACCAAGGTCCCCATGGCGGTCGCCACCCTACCAGTGTTGACCTCGGTGCATTGCAATGCCGGCGCTATCACCTCAGGCTGAAGACGGACGGACTCCTCCATCATGCCTTGCAATCTGAGGGATGCAGCAGACATCCCTTCCTGTTGTTCCCGAGCTTACCTTTGCAGCTCTAGCAAATGTGACATAACCGAATCCAGAGACTCATCATCTGACTCAGACTCAGCAAATTCCTGGCTTCTAGCAGTCCTTCTAGTGCCAGACACCTGGGAAGTCCCTGCTGCCACCTGCAGTGGACCAGGCAGCGCGACGTGCTCACCAGATTGTGATCCCGAGGCTACTCTAAAGCTAGGTCCCACCGAGGTGTGTGTCTCTGTGCTGGTGGAGGGTGTGGGTGAGCGCTGTGATGGGACTTCAGGGAGGTTGCCTTCAGATTCCTCTTCAGAGGTTTCTTTGGTGCTTGATTGGAGGCCCTGGGTCATGGGCTCTGTCAGCTGTTTGGCAGATGTGGCTGCGAAAGCAAGGAGAGATAATTAGTGCATGGCAGTGGCCTGTGAAACAGGACACATCACTCACGGCATGGTTGTCTGATGGATGTTGCACTGCTGGGTCCTCACTTGGTAGAGCGGCGCTGACCTCACCTTCAGCACAGGACCGGTCCCGGTCATCACCAGCCAGCTGGATAGCTCTGTTTTCAAAGTCCATGAGGACCTTGATTTCGGGCATTCTACCTGTCTGCAGTCTGTGACCTCTCCCTCCTGCTGTGTGCCAGCTTGTCCTGCATGGATAGAAATGGAGAAAGTGTAAGCAGGACGCCTGTCAGGTCAGATGATAAATATGCCTGGACTGTGTGGGTGGTGAGTGGTCCCACGGATGGGATGAGGACAATGACAGTGTGTGTGAGAGAGTGAATGGGGATGTCCCTTGAACAGGCAGTGAGTGAGGGCCCTGTGGATGTTTGCTGTGTTTGTGAGTGTGTGCGTTGAGAGTGATGAAAAGAGTGACTTACCCTGGCAGAACAGAGGAGATCATTCATCCTCTTGCGACACTGGGTGGCTGTCCTCTTCTGAAGCGTGTTGGCATTGACAACCGCTGCCACCGTCTCCCAAGCCGGATTGGTCATTCTGCCCATCCTGTGGCCAGAGCGGGGATACAGGACATTCTGGCAGGCCTCCACGGCGCCCAGCAGTCGCTCGAGAGACCTGTCATTAAACCGGGGGTGCTGCAGTCTTCTTACCTTTGAAGACCATGTCTCCCGGGCAGTAGTGGTGATCTGGAAGCAAGGAATGCTGTGCTTGTGGCTGGCCTGTAAGCATGGCACCCGGTGTGATGCAACGGTGTGTTTCCTGGGAGTGCATAAACAATGAGGCGGGCTCGGGACAATATGGCGTGAAAATCCACCATCGCCGTCGGGGGGTAGCGTGCCGGTTTACCCGCCCGCCACCGCACTTCGTGCAAATTTGGGAAAATTCCGCCTCTAATTTCTGCCATTCGTCTTATAGCAAAATGCATTTTGTACGCTATATATTTGTGTATACATAAGTCCCACTCCAGAGACCTCAGTATATAACCTCGGTTGACACTCCAGTGCAATACTGAGGGAATGCTGCGCTGAAGGAGGTGCTGTCTTTCAGATTACAAATTTAAACTGAAGCCCTGTCTACCCACTTGGGTGGATGTTGAATATCCCATTGTGTTATTTTTTAAGGCATCCTGGTCAATGTTTCTCTTTTAAAAAACACTTCAAAATAGATGATCTGGTCACTTATTTTGTTGCCGTCTGTGAAATCTAGCTGTTTACAAATTGGCTCATGATGCCATAACTGCAACAGAAAGATAACAGTGTGACACATGCCTCCACAATGATACAATTACAGCATACAGCTGGCATGCTGAAGCAAAGGCTCTGATGCTTTGACAAATCTGGGATATGCTATTTTGTAGCTACATAAAACAATCCAAACAATAGTAGGAGTGCTGCAGGCTGTACAATGTTGCTTTCAGTAGAAGGGTCATCACCCATTCCCCACGTTACAACAGCAAGCACACCTCAAAAGTACTTCATTGCCACTAAATCATTTAGGGCAGTCCAGAGGCTGTGAAATATGCTAGACAGAGCCACTGCTTATCGTGGGCAAGTTGTGCTAATATGATTTGCCCATACCTGTTGAACAATTCATAAAGATTTAATTCTATTCACCATTTTTATTTGCCCCAAACTATCAAATGGAGCAAGATTCCAGTATACTTGTATATTCACTTCCATATTAATTGACAAGTATTCCTGCTTCAACAAGTCCCATCGCTTTTAATGGGGATTATGTATTTTCTTGACAAGGTGCAAATGACTTACTGAAAAGTTAGTTGCAAATTCACACCAGACACAGTCTGGGTCACTAACAAAATGATAGTTTTGCAGACACAAAAAAAAAACACTAATATTTTTGATGCAAATTGCAAGTGCAGGGATGCATATTGAATGAAATAAGATTCATTATTTTGATGTGAGTAAATTTCATGCACATAAAATACTGAATTTATATGGGAATGGGATAATGGATATGAGCTCTGCAAAAATGCAGTTGCATTCTGCAGTCTACAACATTAGAAATCAAACCTTCTGAAATATTACCAAATGCTGTTAATGATAGGAATTATGCCCTTGCTCTTTAAATTCCCATATCAATAACATTTAGAAAATACAATGGTAAATCTAGCAAAGCAATAAGCTGGTCATGCAGGTTTGTGATTAGCATGGGAGTAGCTAGAGTATGATGTGGTCAGGGGACTGACTTCTACTGAACATGGGAACTGTAGAGTAAAGGGTTAACATCAGAAGCATACATGATACGGATGTAATAATGATGTCAGATCACATGACTGAGAAGTAAGAGGGATCTGGAAGTGTGTGTTAAATAGCTTAAAACAAGAAAAATGTATCATTTATAAAGAAGTAGCTACTTGGATTTCAGTAAGGAACACTAGCAATAGGGAAGTAAAGTTAAATCAAGTCAAAGTGAAATAAAGTGATAAAGTAAACCAAAGTGGGATAAAGATGGCGTAAGTGTAGTAAAGCTAAGTTACTAGTAATTTATTCTACTCATTCTACTTTAAATGTAAGAAATAGTTTTTAGAGTTACAGGATGGCAGGTCAGCTTGGCCA
Source organism: Cetorhinus maximus (assembly GCF_964194155.1). Taxonomy (NCBI): domain Eukaryota; kingdom Metazoa; phylum Chordata; class Chondrichthyes; order Lamniformes; family Cetorhinidae; genus Cetorhinus; species Cetorhinus maximus. Next base: position 42,016,763 of record NC_135898.1, read on the forward strand.
AGTGGAGTGTACGCCTTGCGGTCTGTGTGAAGTCATGGACTCACCATGTGTCCCTGACAAACACACCTGTAGGAAATGTCACCAGCTGCACAAGCTTGAGCTCCGGGTTTTGGAACTTGAGCGGTGAATGAAGTCACTGTTGTGCATCCGCGAGGCAGAGGACTAGGTGGATATCACGGTGGTGGTCATACCGCAGGTCAGAAGGGTACAGCCAGAGAGGGAATGGGTGACCACCAGGCAGTCCTAGCGAACCAGGCAGGTCGTGCAGGAGTCTCCTGTTTGCTAATTAGTTTTCCATTTTGGATGCTGATGGGTCCTCAGGGGAGTGCAGCCAGAGCCAAGCCTGTGGCACTGCAGGTGGCTCAGCTGTACAGGAGGGGACAAAGAAGAATGGAAGGGCAATAGTGATAGGGGATTCCATAGTCATGGATCAGACAGGCGTTTCTGCGGCAGTAAGCATGACTCCAGGATGGTGTGTTGCCTCCCTGGTGCCAGGGCCAAGGATGTCATGGAGCAGCTGCAGGACATCCTTCAGGGGGAGGGGAATCAGCCAGAAGTCATGGTCCACATTAGTACCAATGACAGAGGTGGGAAGAGGGTTGAGGTCCTGAAAGCAGATTTCAGGGGATTAGGAAGGAAATTATAAAGCAGGACCTCAAGAGCAGTAATCTCAGGATTATCCCCAGTGCCACCTGCTAGTGAGCATAGGAATAGGAGGATTGATTGATTAAATATGTGACTGGAGAACTGGTGTAGGAGGGAGGACATCAGATTTCTGAGGCATTTGGACCGGTTCTGGGACAGGTGGGACCTGTACAAGATGGACGGGTTACACCTTAACAGGACTGGGACTGATACGCTCGCAGGGAGATTTGCTAGTGCTGTTGGGGTCGGTTTAAACTAGCTTGTTAGGGGGGTGGGAGCCTGAAGGGTGGTCCAAATTGGAAGAAAGTAAAGTTGGTAACAGGAAGTAGTAGTAAGACTAGAAGGCAGAAGAAACAAAGCAGAGCATTGAGTGTGTTTTGAATGCAGAATGATGTCAAAAAGACAAAGTTAAGGGCATTCTACCTGAATGCACGCAGCATTTGCAACAAGGTAGATGATCTAAAGGCACAAATAGGGGTAAATGAGTATGATATAATTGTCCATAAGTCACTGAAGGCTAACATGCAGCTGCAGCAGACAATTAGAAAGGCTAATGGAATGTTAACCTTTATCGCAAAAGGATTTGAGTACAGGAGTAGTGAAGTCTTGCTTCAATTGTATAGAAGCTTGGTTAGGCCACACCTGGAGTACCGTGTGCAGTTTTAGTCCCCTCACCTCAGAAAGGATATTATTGCAATAGAGGGGGTGCAACAAAAGTTCACCAGACTTGTTCCGAGGGTGACGGGACTGTCTAATGAAGAGAGATTGGGGAAACTGGGCCTGTAGTCTTTACAGTTTGGAAGAGTGAGAGGTGATCTCATTGAAACCTACAAAATACTTAAAGGAATAGACAGGGTAGATGTAGGTAAGATGTTTCCCCTGGTTGGGGGGTCTAGAACCAGGGGACACAATTCAAAGTAAGGAGGAAGCCACTTAGGACCGAGATGTGGAGAAATTTCTTTACTTAGAGGGTTGTCAATCTTTGGAATTTTCTACCCCAGAAGGCCATGGAAGCTCAGTGATCGAGTATGTTTAAAGTAGAGATTAATAGATTTCTGATTAACAATAACGTAAAGGGTTATGGGGATAATATGGATAAAAGGCATTGATGTGTTCGATCAGCCATGATCGTATTGAATGGCTGAACAGGCTCAACGGGCTGAATGGCCTTCTCCTGTTCCTATGTTCCTATATCCTATGTTCCTAACAGGCCCAAAACAGCAAACAGCAGCACAGAAGCAGGAGCAATTCCAGGGCTCAGCAGAAACATGGGATCCACACCACCACTCCTAGAACCATTTCAGAATGCAGAAGGCTCACAACAGGCCCAGAACTAGGACAATTGGAGAAGAAGATTCACAAGGTACAGAACTGCTTCAGGATTACACAAAAAGATCAAGAAGACCAGACCGGTATACTACTTTATGCTGTAGGATCTATCGCTGATGATGTGACAGCAAGGCAGAGGGTCGATAAGATTTCAACTTCTTATGAAGAAGTCCTGAAAACTTTTGGCTTTTACTTCAGCATCCATCGAAATTTAGTAACAGAAAGGGCTAAATTTAAGAAAAGAATGCAAAGACCAGGCGGAAGCATAGATTTTATCTTTATAGACTGGCAGGAACTACAATTACAGAACATTAAAGGATGAGCTGATTCACGACAGAATCATAGTTGGGGTTCTATATGAAATATTATCAGATCTCTTACATGCAAGAGAGGATTTAACAATAATCAAATCAGTGCAGATCGTGAGGCAAATGGAACTCAGAAAACAGTATCGGCCGTTTGTTCACGGGGAAGGAGAGGTCCCAAGGAGAAGATTGAATGAGTCCATTCGGTTTGTAGGTCATAAAGGAGAAGGCATGCCAAAGCATAAGCCCGCCAAAATGGGGAAAAGCGCACCAACAGCCATTATGAAATGTCTGTGGTGTGGTGGGAAGAAACCGCACCAGTGAGAAGAACGTCCAGCAGGGGTGGGGCAGGGATGGGGTGGTGCAGAGTGTCACAACTATGGACATAGGCCATTTCAAAATGGTCTGTTGCTCGAAAACACTGACAGCCCTGTAGAAAGAGGGAAAACATTTTAAAACAGAGCCACATACAGGAAGTGGAAGAACCACAAAAAAAGGAACTAACCTTGCTGGGGGAGGTAATTGATATTGATGTATTAAACTGGAAGTGGATGGACACTCCACAGGGTTTAAACTAGGCATAGGAGCAGGGGTTTCTGTTTTAGCAGATGAAGTCAAAAGGCTCAAACAAATTACAGTGCAACCCTCATCTATCAAAATACAAGGCCCTGGAGGGACAACTTTAAAGTCAAAGGCCAACTCATGGCAAAGCTGAAATATAAAGACCGAGAAATCCTTGAACTCTTCTACATCATTCAAAATCAAGAATGCTCCCTACTAAGCAGAAAGGCATGTCTAAAACTGAAATTAATCTATAAAGCGGATGAAGTTGCTGATAAGCACTATAGCAGTATATTTCAAAATGAATTTCCAAAATTGTTTACAGGGCTAGGGAAGTTAAAGACTGAGTACCATACCACCTTACCAAGAAAAGTCCTTCAACCATTCTAGGACAAAGTCAAGGGTGAAATTGTAAATTGTAAACCTGCCGCACCATGCCAACAAAATGGTGTTCAGAAATAGTGATGCTCCCAAAGCCAAGCAGCTCTATAAGAATCTGCATGGATTTAACTCAACAAATCAGTGGAAGGTGATGGCCTTTTTGGGAGAACCTAGCCAAAGTAGCCAAAAGTATTGGATGCAAGCAGTCGATTTTGGCATTTGCCTCTAGACAAAGAATCCACATTGCTGACTATATTTATAATGCCATTCAGTCATTATTGTTTCAATAGATTGCTGTTTGGGATAGCGGCCGCTTCTGAAATTTTTCAGAGAACAATGTCTCACATTCTAGAAGGGATGAAAGGAGTAATATGCCATATGGACGAGATACTTATACCTGGTTCCACAAGAGAAGAGCATGATCGCAGAGTCAGAGCAGTCCTGAGAGTCTTACAGGATGCAGGCCTAACATTGAATGAAAAATGTGAGTTTGCCAAACATATGAACACACTTCTAGGTCACATAGTCGAAACCACTGGAATCACAGCCGATCCACAAAAAAATGAAAGTAATCAGAGAATTTCCACAACCCAGGAACAGAACTGAGCTTCAAAGATTCTTCGGGATGGTCAACCAAGTAGGCAAGCTCCTATCAAATTGAGCAGAGCCCAATGAACCCTCGAGACAGCTGTTGAGACAGGGTCAACATTGGTGCTGGAGTGTGGACCAGGAAAATGCTTTCAAAAGGATTAAGCATCTTTTAATCTTTTCTGAAATCTTGACGCATTACAACCCAGAATTACCGACCATACCAACAGCAGATGCATTGCCTACAGGTCTGGGGCAGTTTTATTTCATGTTCAGAGAGATGGCAAGTATAGACCAGTCTACCATGCCCGTAGGTCACTAACAGAAAGAGAACAACAATACACCATGATAGAAAAAGCAGCATTGGCAGCAACGTGGGCACGCCAAAAATTTCGGATTGTGTTGGGGGTTTGCATTCTAAAATCGAAATAAATCATAAACCACTAGTCACCCTTCTGAACATGAAAGAAATTGTGAAGACATTGCCCAGAATCTACCATTTTGGATTAAGATTGATGAGATATGACTCCATCACAGAGTATGTGAAAGGGAAGTATCAAAAATCAGCAGTCACACTGTGATGAATACCATCAGAAGGAAGCAAACAAGAGGATCTATACTTCGGTCGAGAAGGTTGAAGCATATATATCCTTAATCACTCAGCACTTACCAACTACTGCAAAAAAGTTGCAGGAAATAAAACAAACCCATCAACAAGATGAGGAATGTTTCCAAATCCAAGAATATTGTCTGGAAGGATGGCCAGATTATAGCCCCACTAATCCGATACTATGGCAGTACTTTGAACAGGGCAAGCATCTCACTGTCATTGGGGCCTTACTAGCCTTCCACGAAAGAACAGTCATACCAAGAACTTCAGCTTAATAGTCCTCAAAGACATCACCAGCATCATCTATGAATAGCAAACTGCTGTGCAAGTGCACAGCAATCAGTCTGGTGGCAAGGCATTACTCGTTCTATGGGAGAAATGATTTCTTATGTCTTATTTGTGCCAAGAACTAAAGAAACACTATTACCTTCTACTTTTCCATCAAGGCATGGGAGTGACTGAGAATGGACTTATTTGAATTTAAGGGGAAAATCTTTGTTACAGACAGGAGGGGAGGGGTTAATTTAAACTGCACTAATTTCCCGTCCATAGGATGTTTTTAATTTGCTTTCACCTTTATAAGTGGTGGAGTAAACCTCTCAATTTTGGTGTGATCCAATTTCTAGTAATAACCCTATAGAAAACTGGAGACAGGATGAACTCAAAGGGTTAGTTAATTTGCACACACACAAACAAGGAAGGAGGGTAGCAATGTTGCCTCCTCTGCACCCAGTAAAAACCGATAGTGAAAATAACGATTTACATCACAGAGTCCACTGAGAAAAGAAATATATTGTTTCAAATGGGTTCCAGAGTCCTGAATCAAAGTCCAATGAAGTATTCCTTCACAGAGGATGGCAGGTCGAAAACTGATGCTGTATAATTCACTTTTCCAGTAAAGTTAACTTCACATGATGAGATAGGCATTCAGTGTTGAATCAGTCTTGTATGTGATGGTACAGAAGTTCCAGTAGAAACAGTGTTGATGGGGCCAGGTATTCAGCCTGGGCAAAGCCTCTTTTCTGTGCTACCTGCTAGTTAGATGGTAAAATGGCGGACTAGAGCAAGGCAATATAACTGGTTCCACCAGCTGGGGGTTTATGTCACATGACTCCCACCTCTCCACATTGCCTTTGACAAGGGATGTATATCACTCATCTGGGTCCCTGAGGTGGTTAAATGTTCCAACCATTAAGACTTGAAAGGAAGCTTGTGGGGCCTTTTGTCTTAGTAGACAAATGGACTCGGGTTGGAAAGCCTGGTTTATGAAATATGGATGGCCTTTGTAAAGTTCTCTTTGATTTTGGTCTCTGCAGCCCACAGGGGGTCATTAGTGTATCTTCAGAGAAAATAAGGTGCAAGCTTCTACGATACGGCCATGGTAGCTCATTTTGTTCGAGGGTCACAGGCAGATATAGCTTCAACCATTTTAAAAGGTCTTTGTCCAGTTTTTAAAAATCTTAGAAATAGCCATGAGGATATCTATATATATTTATAAAATATACACTGTGAGGTCTTAGTCTCACACTTCTCTTACCTTCCTTATTGTCACTGATTACTGCACACGATGGATTGAAGTAAACAGATTGCCTAAAATCACAGCAAAAACAGTCATCTAATCCTTTAAGAGAATTTATGCAACAAATGGCATCCCGGACATTGTAGGGTCTGACAATGGGTCACAATTTGATATTGAGCTATTCCACAATTTTGCAAATGAATATGGCTTCGTTCATGTAACCATTTCACCCTGCTATCCTCAAGCAAACGGAGAAGCTGAGAAGGGAGTAGGAACCATCAAAGATTTATTGAAGAGAAACAAAGACTTTAATCTAGCTGTTCTGAGTTATTGGACCTCACCACTACAAAATGGTTTCTCACCATCAGAGTTACTGATGGGTAGCAGATTGAGAATATAGCTTCCATCTCTGGAACAAAAAGTCAAACCCAATATCACCACAAATAACCACGAGAGCGCATAAAGCAGTGTGAGGAAGCAAGCAGGCTAGTGACTGTAAGATTATACTATTAATTGATCATTTGAGATTAATTTAGTGCAATAGTTTGTTGTTCAAAATTTCTCATTTGCTGCGTGTTTTGATTGATTTTATTCCTTTTTCATCTCCTGCTACTACAGGGATTGTAAATCTCTATTTTAGCCTCTAAGCTAGTGAGCTGATCATTCTTTTTGAAATTCCTCTCATCCTCTGGTTATTGGAAGATTGTCCACCAGAATGTGGCTTGTGCAGAGGGTGAGTCACCTATATCTGAAATGGATGTCCCAATTCAAGGGTAAGTGTCTATAGATACTGGCACACTTATTCAGGTGTAAATCTCTTCACAAGAGACTGTCCACTGTTGCCTACGCTCTCTCAGAGAGCAGTTTCAAAAATTCACCTATTCTTTTTTTGCATGGAATGTTAGCATCACTGGCAAGGCCAGCATTTGTTGCCCATCCCTAATTGCCCATGAACTGAGTGGCTCACTGGGCCATTTTGGAGGGCAGTTAAGAGTCAACCCCATTGGTGTGGTTCTGGAATCACATGTAGACCAGGTGGGTTTTTACAACAATCATTTATTACTGAGACTAGTTTTCAATTACAAATTTTATTAATTGAATTCAAATTCCATCAACTGCTGTGGGATTTGAACCCATGTCCCCAAGGCTTTAGCCTGGGTCTGGAAATTACCTCCACACCATCATCGCCATGTAGTGCAAACTACAAATGAAGAGGTTATAAAGATCAGGAAAAGCTGAACAAGCTGAGGCTTTTTTCTCTCAATTAGAGAAGGCTGAGATATGGTTGGACACATACCCGACCCGATCGGGCGTCAAATAGTGCTCGATGACGTCGGGTGAGCATCACGCATTCGTGTGATATTTCGGCTGGTGGGGGCCGTATGAGAATTGGCAACGTGCCCGCCAACAATTAAGAGGCCTATTAAGGCCATTGAAGTATTAATCAACAGCGAATTTTTGCTGCAAATCGGCCAGGCGGCCTTTACATTTTTGAGGAAACCTCATCCATGGGCGGGATGAGGTTTTTGACATTAGTTAAAAAAATTAAAAATGCTTTGACATAATTTTTATTATGTTTATGTTCATGTGAGTGAGTCCTATGTGGGGACATATTTTCAGGTTTTTAAAATCTTTATTTTTGATTTTAAAATTTGTCAGCTCCCTGAGGCACCTCTTTGCCTTCAGGAAGCTTCCAGAGCGCGCTCCCCCATGCATGTGCAGACTTCAGCGCTAGCCCTCCTCCCACCCCCACCATGGCAGCGCTGAGCTTTTCAGCGCACGTTTCATTCTGGCTGACTGTTAATTGGCCAGCCAGCGTGAAATCGCGGTTGGGGGCCGATTGCGGAGGCGTACCATTTCCTGGCCACTCCTGGGCCCGCCAAATGCACCCGCCCGACGACCCGAAAATCCTGCCCATGATCTTATGGAGTTTTTTAAAACCAGGAAGGGATTCAACAGGGTAGACGGGGAGAAGGTGTTTCTAATTGTGGGGGAGCCTGAAACTAGGTACCATAAATACAAGATAGTCATTAATAAATCCAGTAGTGAATTCAGGAAGAACTTACTCAATCCTATTCCCACTAAATTGCTGACCACCCAGTTTCTCTTCCTGGCTCTCATGTTAGCCAATATCGTTAATGGTTCTCTCCCTTCACGTGCTGTCCCTCTCTCCTATAAACCTGCCATCATCTCTCTCCTCAAAAAAGCAATGCTGAACTCCAACATTCTTCCAAATTACCAATCCATCTCCAAAATCCTTTACGTCTCCAATTTATTTGAACATGTTGTCACCTCACAAACCCATGCCCAGCTTCCCCAGAACTCCATAACTGAATGCCTCCAATCAGGTTTCTGCTGTTGCCACAGTGCCAAAATGGCTTTTACCAAAATCACCAATGACACCCTACCTGACTGTGACAAAGGTAAACTATCCCTCCTCTTCTTTTTCGACCAGTCCGCAGCCTTTGACAAGGTTGACCACAGCACCCTCATTCAGCACCTCACAACTCTCTTCCAGCTGGGTGAGATTGCACTTACCATTCTGATCTATCTAATCATAGCCAAATAATAATTTGCAACAGCTTCTCTTCCTGTTCCCAACAGCTACCTCTGTTGTACCCCAAGGATCTACCCTTGACCCCCTTCTATTTCTCTTTCCTGGGTCCTGGGATTCCTGGGACACTGGGACTGGTTCTGGAGGAGATGGCACCTGTACAAGTCAGATGGGTTGCACCTGAACAGAGCTGGGACTAAGTTCCTTGTGGTGCGTTTTGTTACTGCTGTAAGGAGGGCTTTAAACTAACTCGGCAGGGATGTGGGAACCAAGAGAGAAACACCGGGGTCCAGAAAATACTGGGAGAGACAGATAACATTAGAATAGAGAATAGTAAGTTAATAGGTGGAGTTGGGGTGAAGGACAAAGTAACAAAATCTAAATCATGGGTACTATGCATGTATGTGAATGCACGAAGTATAGTAAATAAGCTCGGGGAACTACTGGTGCAGATTGCCATGTGGAAATATGATGTTGTGGTGATAACAGAGACCTGGCTCAAGGAAGGGCAGAACCGGTGTTAAATATTCCTGGGTACAAGGTGTTCAGAAAAGATAAGAAAGGAAGGAAAGGAGGAGGGGTGGTGGTATTGGTTAAGGAAAGCATTGCAGTGCTGGAGAAAGAGGATGTTCCAGAGGGTTCAAAGACAGAATCAATTTGGCTAGAGCCAAGGAACAAAAAGGGTGTAATTACATTGCTTGGCTTAGTCTATAGACCGCCAACTAGTGAGAAGGACGTAGAAGAACAAATCTGCAGGGAAATTGCAGAGAGATGCAAGCATTGTAAAGTAGTTATAATGGGGGCTTTAACTACCGAATGTAGACTGGGACAGTGGTAGTGTAAAGGGCAGAGAGGGGCAGAGGTTCCTAGATTATGTTCAGGAAAATCTTCTACGGCAGTATGTGTCCAATCCAACAAGAGAAGACACACTTTTGGACCTGGTTCTTGGAAATGAGGTGGGCCAATTAGATCAAGTGTCAGTGGGGGAACATTTAGGAGATAGTGATCATAGAAACATAGAAACTAGGAGCAGGAGTAGGCCATTCAAGCCTGCTCCGCAATTCATTATGATCATGGCTGATCATCCAACTCAATAGCCTGCTCCCACTTTCTCCCCATACCTTTTAATCCCTTTCACCCCAAGAGCTATATCTAACTCCTTGAAAACATACAATGTTTTGGTCTCAAGTGCTTTCTGTGGTAATGAATTCCACAGGCTCACCACTCTCTGGGTGAAGAAATTTCTCCTCATTGCAGCCCTAAATGGTCTACCCCGAATCCTCAGACTGTGACCTCTGGTTCTGGACTCCCCCACTATCGGGAACACCCTTCCCGCATCTACCCTGTCTAGTCCTGTTAGAATTTTATAGGTTTCTATGAGATCTCCCCTCATTCTCCTGAACTCCAGCGAATATAATCCTAATCGACTCAATCTCTCCTCATATGTCAGTCCCGCCATCCCAGGAATCAGTCGGGTAAACCTTCGCTGCACTCTCTCCATAGCAAGTACATCCTTCCTCAGATAAGGAGATCAAAACTGCACACAATATTCCAGGTGTGGTCTCACCAAGGCCCTGTACAATTGCAAGCAAGACACCCCTGTTCCTGTACTCAAATCCTCTGGCTATGAAGGCCAACATACCATTTGCCTTCTTTACCGCCTGCTAGACCTACATGCTTATCTTCAGCGACTGGTGTACAATGACATCCAGGTCTCGTTGCACATTCCCCTCTCTCAATTTATAGCCATTCAGATAATAATCTGCCTTCCTGTTTTTGCTACCAAAATGGATAACCTCACATTTATCCACATTATACTGCATCTGCCATGCATTTACCCACTCACTCAGCTTGTCCAAAGGCTCCCCCTCATCAACTCTACTAGTTACATCATCGAAAAATTCCAGTAGATTTGTCAAGCATGATTTCCCTTTCATAAATCCATGCTGACTCTGTCCGATTCTGCCACTGTTTTCCACGTGCTCAGCTATTAAATCTTTTATAATGGACTCTAGAATTTTCCCCACTACCGACGTCAGGCTGATTGGTCTATAATTCCTTGTTTTCTCTCTGCCTCCCTTTTTAAATAGTGGGGTTACATTAGCCACCCTCCAATCTGTAGGAACTGTTCCAGAGTCTATAGAATCTCAGAAGATGATCACCAATGCATCCACTATTTCTTGGGCCACTTCTTTAAGTACTTTGGGATGTAGATTATCAGGCCCTGGGGATTTATCGGTCTTCAATCCCATCAATTTCCCCAACACCATTTCCCTATTAATGTTGATTTCTTTCAGTTCCTCCCTCTCACTAAATCCTGTGTTCTCCAACATTTCTGGTACGTTATTTGTGTCGTCCTTTGTGAAGACAGAACCAAAGTATGTATTTAGTTGGTCAGCTATTTCTTTGTATCCCCATTATAAATTCCCCTGTTTTTGACTCTAAGGGACCTACATTTGTCATCACCAATTTTTTCTCTTCACATACCTATGGAAACTTTTACAGTCAGTTTTTAAGTTCCCTGCAAGCTTACTCTCGTACTCTATTTTCCCCTTCTTAATCAATCCCTTGGTCCTGTTTGCTGAATTGTAAACTGCTCCCAAACCTCAGGTCTGTTTTTTTTTTACTGGCCAATTTGTATGCCTCTTCCTTACATCGAATACTATCTCTAATTTCCCTTGTTAGCCATGATTTGGCCACCTTTCCTGTTTTACTTTTGAGCCAGACAGGAATAAACAATTGTTGCAGTTCACCCATGAGCTCTTTGAATGTTTGCCATTGCCAGTCCACCGTCATCCCTTTAAGTAACGTTTCCCAATCCATCATCGCCAACTCACGCCTCATACCATCGTAGTTTCCTTTATTAAGATTCAGGACCCAAGTCTCAGAATCAACTACGTCACTCTCCATCTTGATGAAGAATTCTATCATATTATGGTCGCTCATCCCCAAGGGGCCCCGCACAACTAGATTACCAATTATTCCTTTCTCATTAGATAATACTCAGTCGAGGATGGCCTGTTCTCTCGTTGGTTCCTCAACGTATTGGTCCAGAGAAACATCCCGTATACACTCCAGGAATTCCTCCTCTACGGTATTGTATTGTATGTTTTAGGATGGTGATAGAAAAGGACGATAGGCAATCCCGAGTAAGAGTTATTAACTGCATGAGAGCCGACTTCGATGGGGCAAGAATGGAGCTGGGCCGGATAGACTGGAATGAAAGACTGGCAGGAAAAACTCTAGCTGAATAATGGGCTACCTTCAAAAAAGAATTGGTTCGGGCACAGTAAAGGTATGTTCCATCGAAAGGGAAAGGTAGGGCAAACAAATCCAGAGCACCCTGGATGAAAAAGGAGATAGAAATTAAGACAAAGAAGAAAAAGTGTGTGTATGACAGGTGTCAGGTAGAAAATACAACTGAGAACCAAGAAGGAATACAGAAGGTTCAGAGGGGAGGTGAAAAAGCATATGAGAGAAACGAAGAGGGATTATGAGAAAAGACTGGCAGCCAACATAAAGGGGAATCCCAAAATCTTCCATAGGCATATGAGTAGTAAAAGGGCAGTAAAAGGAGGAGTAGGGCCAATTAGGGACCTAAAGGGAATTTACACATGGACGAAGGGGCCATGGCTGAGGTATTAAAAATAGAACCATAGAACCATGCTACCCAGGCCATGGTGACAGATGAGGAAACTGTCACTGGAAGGGTTCAAAATTTATAAAGAGGAAGTGTTGAATAGATTGTTGATACTTAAAATTGACAAGGCACCGGGACTGGACAAGCTGCATCCAAGAATGTTGAAGGAAGTGAGAGTAGAAATTGCAGGGCACTGGCCATAACTTTTTAGTTTTCCGTAGACTCAGGGCAGGAGCCAGAGGATTAGGAAATTGAAATTGAAACTATGGGCAGAATTTTCTGGCTGACGTGCGGGTGGCGGAGCCCACACGTCAGCGCTTAAAATGTTGCGCGCTGATGTCGTGTGAGCGTCCCGATGTCAGCACGCGGCATCGCCATATTTCGGTTGGGAGAGCGCGCTCAGCAGTGGGGCGCGCGCCTGCCATTAATTAAAGGCCTCGTTAAGGCCCTTAACTTGCCAATTGTCGAGGATTTTGAGGGGCCCGTGTGAACTTCAGGTCGGCACAAGGGCCCAACAGTCAGGCGGGTAGGAGATTTTTTAATAAAACTCATGCACCGGCGGGATATGTGGACTCAAAGGGGCTGTTCATGTTTTACATGAAGTTTTAATTGCTGAAAGTGTTTTAAAGTTGCCTGTGTGATTGTTAGCAGTTCTCATTGATTTCCAAGAGCTTCTTGTGTACTTTGAAACCAGTCTGCAGACAGTAATCTTTCTCGGGCCTGCAGCTTTCCAGAGGCCTCCATTTAGCCTGGGGGTATGGGTTCTGACATCTCCACTGGAGGCAGCTCCTCTGAGGAGGAAGGGAGGGATAGAATAAGGAGGAGGCCAGGACTGGACAATTAGCCTCCAGGGGAGCCACCTTTGGGAGGCCAGGCGCAGGCACAAGGGGCGCAGGGCCAAGAGGTTGTCCAATGTGCAAGGGGCTGCAGAAGACGCCACTATCCTGCTGCCAGGGTATACAGGCGGTGAAGCAGCTACTTCAACACGATTGAGGTGCAGTGCCAAAGGAGGCTCCGCCTCTCAAGGGAGACAGTCAACTGTATCTGTCAGATGATTGGCCCTGAGATCTCCCCTAACTGTGTGGGTGGACACCCCATGCCAGCGGCTCTGAAGCTCACAGTTGCCCTCCACTTCTATGCCTCTGGCTCCTTCCAGAGCTTGGTGGGTGATCTTTGCGGTGTCTCCCAATCAGCTGTCCACGCTTGTGTCAAGCAGGTTACAGATGCTCTGTTCAGATGGGTATTGACCTTCATCCACTTCCGCTGCGACCAGGCAAGCCAGACACAGCGAGCCAGAGGCTTTGCGGCCATTGCTGGCTTCCCCCGTGTCCAGGGTGCTATAGACTGTACACGTGCATCCTCAAGGGGACGAGGGACCTTTGTGTATGACCCACGCCTCAGAGTGTCTCAGTCTGTGAATGAGTTGTGTTTCAGCATTAACGATTGCAGCAATCATCAGTGGTTTGGATGGTGGGCAGACAGAGTGGATGGGACTGTGGACCTCAAATACCTGGCCGCTGCACCCCAGCCTCACCGACACCTGCTGCCCTGGCCGCCTGCCTCCTCCCCCCTCCCCAGCTCCATGGCCTGCTCCTCAAACGTCATGAGGCGCTGGAGCAGGGCGTGCCCACCTCCAGTCCTCTGGCGCTCCCGCTGATTGTGTTCACTTTTTGCCTGTAGAACAGAGAAGAGGATTTATTGGGGCTGATCGCTCATGTACTCTGCACACGCACGCCACACCCCAACCACAGTGGCCCATCTGAGGCCTCCAGTGGCTCCTGTCCACATTACTGGTGATCAGTCCCCAGAAGATAGTACGGCTGGTTCCAACCCCCTCCCCCAACGGCCACCTTGGACACATTCGGCGTCCGTCACTTTGAATAGCACACGGGTCTTAGTGCCCATGGCAAGGAGGCGCAACTAGGTATGGCGCTGAGGCCAGCAGATGGCTCTTGGCCATGACACCTTGAGGCTCCCCTTCCACCATCTCATCACCATCAATAAGACATGTGTTGGAGTTCTGAGTATCTGTCTAGCAGCCTCCCCTGCAGGTTACTCCAGACTACTCAAATGCGACAAACACCAACATATGCTGTGGGGAGAACCCATCTTCTCCTCAACCACTAAGGCTGATGTAAGCATGGTCAGTACCCATTTGCCCACCTAGTGTGCGCCAATTGCCCAATGCAGTAACAACTGCAAGAAGTTGGAGGGGGGGGGGGTGCTCAAAGGCTAAGGCTGCCTTCTGGGTCAAATGGCCAAGGGTGACATGGTATTCACCCTTCCAGAGTGCAGCAAATTATTGAATCTCTTGCGGCAATGTGTGCCTGTGCGCTGCACATAATCATGAGCGCTTACACCATCACCAATGTCCCCCCATGCCTGCCTGTCCCAATATATCCCAACGGCTGGACACCTCTTGGAGGAGGGCAGCAAGGCAGCATTGGAGAAGCGAGGGGCACAGTGGCCCCCCCGCTGGCCTCTCCTGCAGCCTGCACCCCTCCTGTCCTGTGACAGCTACCTCTCTCTCTCCCCGAGTGCCCATGGTGCACTGCCTCAAGCAGGCTGCCTGGCCACTCTTTATACAGGCTGCCGGTTCCCCTTTGGAACTGGCAGTCTGAGCACGCCCACCTCCGCGACTATTTTCCCGTTCTCCACGGGAGTCGCTAACCCGCTGGGTGGGCCTTAATTGGCCCGCCTGTGAAAAATAGCGGCACAGCCCGTTTCGTCGGCGGCAATCGGCTGCCCGCCCGCCCATCAAGGGCAAAATTCTGGCCTATGCCTTTTTTCAAAAAAGGTTGTAAGAATAAGCGTAGCATTTACAGACCAGTCAGTTTAACTTCAGCAGTGGGCAACATTCTAGAAACAATTATTTGGGATAGAATTAGTAGTCACATGGAAAAATATGGGTTGAAAAGAAAAAGCCAGCATGGGTTTCTAGAGGTGAAATTGTGTTTAACTAACTTGCTGGAGTTTTTTGAAGAGGTAACAGAAAAGGTCGATGAGGGTAACGCTGTTGATGTGGTGTACATGGACTTTAAAAAGGCATTTGATACAGTGCCACACAACAGACTTGTGAGAGAAGTTATAGCTCATGGAATAAAGGGGACAGTAGCAACATGGATACAAAATTGGCTGAAAAATAAGAAGCAGAGAGTAATGGTCAATGGATATTTTTTGGGCTGGAGGAAGGTTTGTAGTGGAGTTCCCCAGCGGTTGCTTTTCCTGATATATATTAATGATCTAGATCTTGGTGTGCAGGGGACAATTTCAAAGTTTGTGGCTGATATGAAGCTTTGGAATGTTGTGAACTGTGAGGAGGACAGTATAGACCTTCAAAAGGACATAGATGAGTTGGTGGAGTGGGCAGATAGGTGGCAGATGAAGTTCAATGCAGAGAAGTGTGTCATAGAGTCATAGAGTCATTGTCATAGAGTTATATAGCACAGAAACAGGCCATTTGGCCCGTCATGTCCGTGCCAGCCATGAAGCACCTATCTATTCCAATCCCATTTTCCAGCACTTGGCACATAGCCCTATATCATCTATAAAACTAGTCACCTCCTCGAAAAATTCAATCAAGTTTGTTAGACATGATCTCCCCCTGACAAAGCCATGCTGACTGTCCCTGATTAACCCCTGCTTCTCCAAGTGGAAATTAATCCTGTCCCCCAGAATTTTTTCCAATAGTTTCTCTACCACTAATGTTAGACTCACTGGCCTGTAATTACCTGGTTTATCCCTACTACCCTTCATGAATAATAGTACCACATTCGCTGTCCTCCAGTGCTCTGGCACCTCTCCTGTGTCCAGAGAGGATTTGAAAATTAGTGTCAGAGCCCCTGCAATCTCCTCCCCTGCCTCACATAGCAGCCTGGGATACATCTCATCTGGACCTGGGGATTTATCCACTTTTAAGCCCGCTAAAACCACTAATACCTTCTCCCTTTCAATGCTAATTTGTTCAAGTATCTCACAGTCCCCCGCCCTGACTTCTACACCTACATTGTCCTTCTCCATTGTGAACACAGACGAAAAGTAATCATTTAAAACCTCACCTATGTCCCCTGGCTCCACGCACAGATTGCCACTTTGGTTCCTAATGGACCCTACTCTTTCCCTGGTTATCCTCTTGCCCTTAATGTATTTATAAAATGCCTTGGGATTTTCCTTTGTCTTGCCCGCTAGTGTTTTTTCATGCCCCCTGTTCACGCTCCCAATTACTTTTTTAAGTATCCCCCCCCACCTACACTTTCTATGCTCCTCTAGGGCTTCTGCTGTTTTCAACCCTCTGTATCTGCCATATGCCTCTTTTTTTACCCTTACCCAATCCTCTATATCCCTTGACATCCAGGGTTCCCTGGACTTGTTGGTCCTACCCTTCACCTTCACAGGACATGTTGGTCTTGAACTCTCACTATTTCCTTTTTGAATGACTCCCACTGGTTTAATGTAGACTTTCCTACAAGTAGCTGCTCCCAGTTTACTTTGGCCAGATCCTGTCTTATCATATTGAAATCGGCCTTCCCCCAATTCAGGACCTTTATTTCTGGCCCATCTTTGTCCTTTTCCATAACTACCTTAAATCTTACAGAGTTATGATCACTATCCCTGAAATGCTCCCCCACTGACACTTCTACCACTTGCCCAGCTTCATTCCCTAAGATTAGGTCCAGTACCGTCCCTTCTCTTGTAGGATTTTCTATGTGCTGGCTCAAAAAGCTCTCCTGGATGCACTTTAAGAATTCTGCCCCCTCTAAGCCTTTCACACTAAGACTATCCCAGTCAATATTGGGGAAGTTGAAATCCCCTACTATTATTACCCTATTATTTTTACACTTCTCTGACATTTGCCTATATATCTGCTCCTCTATCTCCCCCTGACTCTTTGGAGGCCTATTGTACACTCCCAGCCCCCTTTTTGTTTTTAAGTTCTACCCATATGGCCACATTTGAGGAACCTTCTAAGATACCATCCCTCCTTACTCCAGTAATTGACTCCTTAATCAATAGTGCAATGCCACCTCCTCTTCTATACCCCCCCACCACCCCTGTCATGCCTGAAGATTCTATACCCTGGAATATTGAGCTGCCAGTCCTGCCCTTCCCTTAATCATGTCTCTGTAACAGCAACAATATCATTTTCCCTGTCTTAATCAACGCCCTCAATTCATCTGCCTTACTTGTAAGACCCCTTTTGTTAAAATAGATGCAATCCAGCCTTGCATTATTCCCTTGTGCCTTAACTGGTTTATATTTGCTCTGCTTTCCAGACTGACTTAGTTTATCTTCTATATTTGACTGTGCATCATCCCCTATTGTACCTCCGCTCTGTATCCC
The DNA here is from genome assembly GCF_964194155.1 of Cetorhinus maximus. Classification (NCBI taxonomy): domain Eukaryota; kingdom Metazoa; phylum Chordata; class Chondrichthyes; order Lamniformes; family Cetorhinidae; genus Cetorhinus; species Cetorhinus maximus. The sequence goes on from NC_135898.1 coordinate 42,034,235, forward strand.
ATCCTCCTGCAAAATTAGTTTAAACCCTGCCCCCCCCCCCACACCCCCAATCAGCACTAGCAAACCTCCCCGCAAGGATGTTGGTCCCATTCCGGTTCAGGTGCAACCCGTCCGACTTGTACAGGCCCCGCCTTTGCCAGAAACAGATCCAGTGATCCAGGAACCTTAAGCCCTCCCTCCTCCACCATCTCTTCAGCCACGCATTCATCCTCTCTATCCTCCTTTTCCTATACTCACTAGCATGTGGCACAGGGTGTAATCCAGAGATTACAACCTTTGAGGTCCTGCTTTTTAATTTGCTACCTAGCTCCCTAAATTCTTGTTGTAGGACCTCATCCTTCTTTCTACCTATGTCGTAGGTACTAATGTGAACCACGACCTCTGACCGTTCCCCCTCCCTCCTTCAGAATGCCATTCTGTGACGCGACTTGACTCTGGCACCAGAGAGCGAACACACCATTTTGGAGTCATGTCTGAGGTCACAGAAGCACCTATCTGCACCCCTCACTATTGAGTCTCCTACCATTATTGCTCCTGCATTCTTACACCTCCCTGCCTTGTGCAGCTGAGCCACCCACACTGCCATGAACTTGACTCTGGCTGAATTCTCCAGAGGAACCTTCACCCTCATTGTTTTCCAACTCAGAAAAATGGTTCTTGAATGAGATACGCTCTGGGGCTTTCCTGACTACCTGCCTGTCTCCCTTCTTCTGACTGGTGGTCACCCATTCCCTCTGTGACTGCTCTCCCTTAAGCTGTGGAGAGACCATATCTAAAAACATGCTATTCACGTAACCCTCAGTCTCGTGGATGCATCGCTCTGTCTTCAGCTGACGCTCAAGTTCCGAAACCTGTTGCTAAAGCCGGTCAAGCCGGTGGCAATTCCTGCACATGTGGTCATCCAGACTGCAAGGAGTGTCTAAGAATTCCCACAGGCTGCAGGCCGTACAACACACGGGACTGAGCTCTCTTGTCACACTTTTTGCTTGCTTTTAATTAAAAGACTATTTCATTAAATTTAAGCCAGGAGGAAAACTATTTTGTTTTTCTTAAAAAAAACGAATGCTGACATTCGTACCTTCTGTAATGTTGCTTTAAAGTGGAAAAAAAACCACTTACCCACTACCTACCAATCAGCTCTCTCCCTTGTCCTGACATCACTCCTTTCGAATTCCAGTACTGCTGGGTGAGAACCGGCTCCCTCACAGGTAAACTCCGCTCCGCTCTTTATACAGCCGCTGAGCTCCCTCACAGGTAAACACCCGCTCTTTAATCAGCCGCTCTGCTCCCGCTCTTTATACAGCTGCTCTGCTCCCGCTCTTTATACAGCTGCTCTGCTCCTGCTCTTTATACAGCTGCTCTGCTCCTGCTCTTTATACAGCCGCTCTGCTCCCGCTCTTTAAACAGCCGCTCTGCTCCCGCTCTTTATACAGCTGCTCTGCTCCCGCTCTTTATACAGCCGCTCTGCTCCTGCTCTTTATACAGCCGCTCTGCTCCCGCTCTTTATACAGCTGCTCTGCTCCTGCTCTTTATACAGCTGCTCTGCTCCCGCTCTTTATACAGCCGCTCTGCTCCTGCTCTTTATACAGCCGCTCTGCTCCCGCTCTTTATACAGCTGCTCTGCTCCTGCTCTTTATTCAGCCGCTCTGCTCCCGCTCTTTATACAGCCACTTCACCCCTTCACAGGTAAACTCCCGCTCTTTATACAGCTGCACCGTTCTCGCTCTTTTTTGTTGTTTTACCTTTATTATTTATTTATTTTCCCACTAGTTTAATTATAATCAACAAGTGATTGTTACTCAGCTGCTAATTTAAATCTAAAAGTGTGAAGCTACTGCATTTTGGTAGGAAGAACATGAACAGACAGTATAAAATGAGGGGTGAAATTTGGAAGGGGATGCAGGAGCAGAATATGTATCTATGCATAGATCATTGAAGGAGCAGGACAGGTGGAGAGAGCAGTTAATAAAGCATATAGTATCCTGGGCTTTATTAATAGAGTAAAAGAGCAGGAAGGTTATGATGAATTTATATAAGACCTCAGCTGGAGTATTGTGTACAGTTCTGGGTGCCACATAGGAAGGATGTGAACACATTGGAGAGAGTTCAGAAGAGGTTTAAAGAATGGTTCTCAGGGCTGACAAACTTCAGCTATGAAGATAGATTGGAGAGGTTGGGACTGTTCTCCTTGGAGAGAAGAAGACTAAGAGGAGATTTGATAGAGATGTTCAAAATCATGAGGGAACGGGACAGAGTAGATGGGGAGAAGTGGTTTCTGCTTGTAAAAGGATCAGGAACAAGAGGACACAGATTTAAAGTGATTTGCAAAAGAAGCAAGTGTGACGTAAGAAAAAACTTTTTCACTCAGCGAGTGGTTCGGGTCTGGAATGCACTACCTGGAATTACGGTGGAGGTAGGTTCAATCGAGACAGTCAAGAGGACATTAGATGATTATTTAAATAGAAACAATGTACAGGGGTATGGGGAAAAGGTAGGGCAATGGCACTAGGTCATAATTCTCATTTGGAGAACCGGTGCAGACATGATGGGTCGAATGGCCTCCTGTGCTGTTAAAATTCTGTGATTCTGTGATCTACATGCTACCCCTTGGTGATTTTATTTCACATGTGTACAGATGATACCCAGCTTGACCTCACCAGCTGTTCTTTCAACCCCTTCACTGTTGCTAAATTATCAGGCTGCTTGTCTGACATTTTTTACTGGATGAGCAGAAATTTCCTCCAGTTAAACAATGGGAATCCCACAGATATTGTCTTCAGTTCCTGCTATAAATCCGTTTTATAGCTTCCAACTCTCACCGGCAACTGAACCTGCTGACACAGACTGTTCACAATCCTGGTGTCAGATTTGACCCCGAGATAGCTTCTGGCCACACATCCATACAAATACTACCTTTCTCCACCTCTATAACATCCCCCGACTTTTCCCCTGCCTCAGCTCAACTGCCGCTGAAACTCTAATCCATGCCTTTGTTACCTCGAGACTTGACTATTCCAGTGCACATCTGGCCAGCCTCCCACATCCTATCCTCCATAAACCTGAGGTCATCTTAAACTCTCCTGTCTAGTGCATTAACTTGCACCAAGTCCCATTCACCTATCACCCCTGCTGTCACTGATTTATATTGGCTCTGGTCAAATAACACCTCAATTTTAAAATTCTCATCCTTGCTTTCAAATTCCTCAATGGTTTCACCCTTCCTTATCCCCTGAGATATCTTCATTCATCAAATTCCAGCCTCTTGAGCATCCCCAATTTTAATTGATCCACCACTGGTAGCCAAATTTTCAGCTGCCGAGGCCCTAAGCTCTGGAATTCTCTCCCCAAATTTTGGTGTCTCTCTACTTCTCTTTTCTCCTCTAAGATGTTCCTTAAAACCTACCTCTTTGACCAAGCTATTGATCGTCTGCCCTAATATTGCCTTACATGATTCAGTGTCAGAATTTGCTTCATAGTGTTTTTGTAAAGTGCCTTGGGACGTTTTATTACATTAATGGTGCTATATAGATATAAGTTGTTATTCCACACAGGAAGTGGTTGGAACATGGAAGTTGCTGGTATATGGAGTGTTGAGATGAGCAGCATAGTTGCATTTAAGGGGAAGCTAGTTAAATACGTGAGGAAGGAAGGGATAGAAGGATATATTGATAGTGCTAGTCCATTGCTATTACTTAATGATACTTCTATATTAGATGGATGGACACTGGGGACCAATGATACCCTTTCGAGCCTGGGTTTATGATGCCAGTCCAAACACTTGAATACAGCTAAAATAAAATGGTTGCAGATACAGGAGCCACTCTAAAGCCTTGAGCAACATTCTAAACTGATACTGCAGTACAGTGCCAAGATAGACTTGAACTGTTGGAGGTGCCATCTTTTGAATGATGTGCTAAACCAAAACCACCTGTGCCCTCTCTGGTGGGTGTAAAAGATCCCATGGAATGAGAACAGGAGCATTCTCCCTGTCTCCTCAAAAAAATATGTAAAAGCAGATTACTTGGTCATTTATTTCACTGCTGTTTATGCAACCTTGTTGTGCCCCAGTTGGCTCATGATGCTAGTCCAGAACCTGCAATCGAAAGGTAACAAAATGAGACACATGCTTCAACAAGGATACAGCAGATGATACAATGAGCATACTGAAGTAAAGATTTTTAAGGGCTGGAATGTTCTAATCTGTAGCCACACAGTGGAATACAGAAATGATGCTGCTGCTGCACTGCATGCTGTACAACCACTCTCTCAGAAGAGGGGTCACTATGAAATGAGTGGATGAAGAGAATCAGGTAGACCTTGAAGAGGACAGCAATGATGCTAAGGTTGATGGCTTCCTGCAGTCAAGCTGTAGCCAGGAAGGAAATTGGCAACATCCAACAAGACAACAATTTCAATTCAATTTCATGGTTGCCCTAGCACAAGTCATGCTAGATGATGTTCTGAATGAAATGGCTCATTAAATGCCATGCCCTGTCATTATCCTCTGCTTGACCTCTTTGACCACGCATGCCCATCCATTCACCTCTCACTACAGATATCTGCCTCCAGTATGAATGAACTCTCTGCAGGATGTGTCATAGCTCTTAATTGAGTAATTGTCTTTTTTAAAAAAAATGTAACCCTTTGTTCCCATTGACACTGACAAATTGGTCCACTGCTGGAAGGGTGACAGCACACGAACAATCCAAAATGGTTTTATGTGGCGCATCAAAACCATCAAGTGGCTGAAAGGTGGGTAGTGTGCAGACATGCATATACTAGTTGAAACAATCTTTTGAACATGAATCCTATAAAGTTTTTTTTACAAAGAATGTTTTTTTTTCCAGTCTAATGAATACTGCACTCTGTGTGAATATTAAAACAGTCCACCTTTGGCAGAACAAAGGAACCTGCAATTTCAATACTTTCATTGTTGTTTCTTTGAATCTATTCACACCACCTTGTGAATAGTGTCATCGATGAACTTCCATTTTTTTTAAAACCTTGTATTAAAAATGACAAGCGCTTAAAATGACAAGTCCTGAGAAAGTGAGACATTTTGATATGAAAATTGAGAAAAAAAACCGCCCATTTTAGAATGCTAAAGCTTTTGTGAATACGCTGCACTGAGACAAATCTAACAGGTGAATATTATTGAACCAAGTGTGGATAGTGCCATCGTGACAAGAGTGATACTTATCCTGAGATCCTGCTTCTCCTCAGACAAAATAAATCTTTACTAAATGCTGATTTGTGAAGGTAATTAACACACTCAACCTTTTTAAGTGCATTTTGCTTCATACTTTTGCAGGGTGAATGTACAAAGGGCAGGATATTGAAAAACGCAACAGAGTCAATTATATTGTAAAGTGGGTACTGAAGCCTTGTACTTTTCAGTGAGTTTATTAGTAACTCATTTTTCATTTACATTGATTGTGACAGTCCAATTTCAAACCTGCCTAAACTGTAATGTAAATGTATTTCCTAAAATATGCCCAGCTGAAGCAGCTACATATCATATTGTCACAATTTTATCTCAGCTTATGGCTTAAACTAATGGTAAGAACCATTATTCAACAGCAGTTCAACCTACGCACACTATTCTGACACTCATGCACCTCAAACACTTGGTTAGGCCATTGGACTCTTCTGGGATTTTCTCAGTGAAAAAAATAAGCTGGAAGCATTTCGGTTTTTCCTTCTTCTTTGTGTCCCCTTCATGTCACACAGCTTTCTTCAGCTGAAAGCACTGACTAATTACCAGCTCCTGTGCCCTTGGCAAAACTATTCATATATTGTTTTTTGCTATACCGGGACCTTTCATAAAATTTAAGTCCATGGCAGCTTAAATTCAATGTAATTGTCTTTAGTAGAAAGTTTGCAAATTTCCCTTTTGATTTGGCTGATTTGCTTCCACCAACTCCTACCCAAGGCATCATTCTGACTCTAGAATAATTCTCAGTGTATTGACTTAAGTATAAGAATCAAGACTGGACAAGCCGGGAACAACACAATGCTGCAATGTACCCAACTGCAGTGATCATTGAGTGTTATGCCATATATTGAAGCTACCCTCTATTGATCTCCCAACCCCAATATGGCACAGTGGCCAATAGCTTCCTGTTACCTCCAGTAATTACATTTGAGGTATTTTCTATGTGAAAGATGATATAGAAACAGAAGTAGTTATCTCAAAAGTTGCTAAGGCGATGAAGAGTCCTCAAGCTTCTTTTTTTTTAGATTTGTTCTTGGGATGTGAACATCGCTGGCAAGGCCAGCATTTATTGTCCATCCCCAATTGCCTTTGAGAAGATGGTTGTGAGCTGCCTCCTTGAACAGCTGCAGTCTAATAGTTGCAAGTACACCCACAGTGCTGTTTGGAAGGGAGTTTCAGGATATTGACCCAGTGACAGTGAAAGAATGGTGATATAGTTCCAAGGTAGGATGGTGTGTGACTTGGAAGAAAACTTGCAGGTGGTGATGTTCGCATGCATCTGCTGCCCTTGTCCCTCTAGGTGGTAGAAGTTGTGGATTTTGAAGGTACTGTCGAAGAAGCTTTGGTGAGTTGCTGCAGTGAATCTTGAAGATGGTACATAATGCATCATGGTGTGCTGGCGGTGGAGGGAGTGAATGTTTCAGGTGCTAGATGGGGTATCAAACAACCTTTGTCCTTTGTCCTCTCACCTTATGATGGAGGGAAGGTCATTGATGAAATAGGTGAAGTTGATTGGACCTAGAGCATTATTTTGAGGAATTTCTGCAGTGATGTCTGGGGCTGAGATAATTGACCTCCAACAATTATAACCATCTTCCTTGACTCCAACCAGTGGCAAGTTTTCCCCCTGATTCCCATTGACTTCAATTTTCAAGCTAGGGCTTCCTGATGCCACACTTAGTCAAATGGTGCCTTGATGTCAAGGGCAGTAACTCTCACCTCACATCTTGAGTTCAGCTCTTTTGTCCAAGTTTGGACCAAGTCTAAAATGATGTCTGGAGCCAGGTGACCTTGGCAGAATCCAAACTGGGCATCAGTGAGCAGGTAATTGCTGAGTTCCTATTCGAAATTCATTCAGTCCATAAACTGTACAACTGTGATATCATAGAGATATTTTGTTAAACATTCTTTTCTGATTTTCTAATTACCAATACACAAATGTGAGGTTAAAAAATGTTAGCCGATAAACGGCTGTATGGGTGCAATTTTTCTTCATTCAAGGGATCTGGGCATTGCCAGCAAGGCCAACATTTACTGCCCATCTATAATTGTTCTTAAGCATTGGGGATGAGCCATTTTCTTGAACGGCTGCAGTCCGTGGGCTGAATAAGACGTTCCATGGTGGGGGCGGGACCCACACCCGGAAGTGGGCGACCTTCCAATTTCTGGGCCCAGCATTGAAATGTGCCCCATAAACTGCAAATTGATTCTATTGCAAGCGGAGGGCAGATTTGAGGTTGACAGGCGGTGAGCATCCTGCCCAATCAGTGTTGACGTCAGGGATGCCTGACCTCTCAGTTCATTGTTTAAAGGTCAGTAATTTCGTAAATTACTGAGGTCAGTAATTTAAAGGGCCCCGTGGCATGGGGCAGTGTCAAGGGACTCAGCAAATGTTTGCACTCAGCAGAGTTCTGCAGCTTTTTGGAACAAGAGAAATTTGCAGGCCTTTAAGGTAAGTGTGTATTTGTGTGAAATCTGATGTGTCCAAAGTTTTTCAATGAGCAGAGGTGGCATTATTTTTGAACATGAGCAGTTTTCCACATCTTAGCATAGAGGAGTGGTCTAGTTGTTGCATGTTTCCCTCCAGAGATGTCAGAGCCATTGGATCGAGGGGAGAGGCAGGGGAGAAGGGCCAAACCAGCCCCTTGATCTATTAATGACTCCCTGAAAGTCTTCCTCTGTGCAATTTTGAACCAATGGGATCAACCCTTGCCACCTGGCGGTAAGAGGACAAGCCCATCCAAAACACGTGCTGCCTGGGATGAGGTAGCTGCCGAGGTCAGCAGTGTTGGGCTGGTACAGTGCACATGGTCTCAATGTCAGAAGAGGCTCAATGACCTCATGAGGGTGACTAGGGTGAGTAAGTCCTCAGCATGTGTTATCTTGTGCCAGTATGCTGCAGTTAGGGTCGCGAATGCAGGAGGCGTATGAGGTTGGCTGGAACTTCAAGGCAGCTTGATGCAGCAAAGGCATTGGTGTTAATTCCGATGTCAGGGTGCAGTTATCACATTGGCCCAGGCTGCAGAATGGGGAGTTGGCAGCCTGTACAGGTAAGGAAAATGCACAGATCTAGGCTGCCAAGCATTCTGCTAATAATGTTTCAATGGCATGTATTGGATCCTGTGGATCCTCATCACCAGTTTGTTGTGAGCGGTGGCCGAGTTGGTACTATTGATAGAGTTGATCATCAGACATTCTTAGGTGGAAACTCTTAGTTCATTTACAAAGGTACTCAGCAGCAACTAAACATCTGCTTTCATTTCAAACTCTATCTCCACACGACTAACTACCAACTATTGAGATAGCCCACGCTACTCTCCTATTGGATACTAAGATCATGTGAACTTCCTTAATAACATTTTTCTTAAAGGTATATTACACATCAGATAAAACCATAATTACCACATCCCCCTTTACTTGGAAATACATTTTATATTTACAACAATAATTTTCTCAAAGTGGCAAAATATTTACACTGATAAGTGATTTACAAATTCAGTCTTTCTGGAGGTTTCCTTATGCGTGTAGAGCGTCTCAGCTCTATAACTTCAGATGCCTTGTCAGGAACCTCTTTTTCCGGAGTTGCCTGAACATCAAGTGCTTCAGTGGGCACCTGCAGGTCTGTGTCCTCCACTCTTACAAGAACAACAGATGTGTCTGAACTGGATTGAGTTCTCCCAACAGGAAATGCTGACCCGGTCGCGAACACTGGTGGAATCGTTTCTTGGTGCATAGTTTCTCTCTTCCTTAGATGATCCACATGTCTCCCTATGACTTGGCCTTCCACCTCCACATGGTAAGATTGAGGTCCAGTCACTGCACTTATTTCAGCCGGTAACCACTTAGGTCCTTCTCCAAAGTTCTTCACGTATACTGTTTATCCAATGGTAAATTTCCTCTAACGACTATGTCAGTCATGTCTAGTTTTTTTGACTTCCCTAACTTCTTTCCACCTTCAACCCTAAATTTGACATTATTAAGCTCAATCTCCTCCTGAGACGGTGTTTCATCAACAATTCCGCAGGTGTGACACCTGTTGTTGTGTGAGGGGTGTTCGTATAATGGAAAAGAAAGTGTGCTAGCTTGGTTGCTAAGGACCTCCAGTTAACTTCTTCATGCCCGCCTTGAATGTTTGAACTGCTCTTTTGTCCAGTCCATTTGCACTTAGTCATTTGGGACTCATTCAAGGAGGAAATAGGGAGAGTACAGGGCCAACATATTCCAGTAAAGACAAAGGGCGGGACCAACAAATCCAGAGAACCCTGGATGTCGAGGGATATACAGGATTGGATAAAGAGAAAAAGGGAGGCTTACGGCAGATACTGAGGGCTCAAAACAGCGGAAGCCCTAGAGGAGTATAGAATGTGTAGGGGGGAACTTAAAAAGGAAATTAGGAGAGCAAAAAGGCACGATAAAACATTGTTAGATAAAATTAAGGAAAATCCAAAGTTATTTTACAAGTACATTAAGAGTAAGATGATAACTAGGGAAAGAGTAGGGCCCATTAAGGACCATAGTGGTAATTTGTGTGTGGAGATGGAAGACGTAGGTAGGGTTCTAAATGAATACTTTGTGTCAATGTTCACAAGTGAGAGGGGTGACGTGGGTATGGAAATCAGGCAGAAGGACTGTGATATAATTAGAGAAATTAGCAAAGAAAGGGAGGAGGTTCTAAGTGGTCTGGCAGGTTTAAAAGTATCTCCAGGCCCAGATGAAATGAATCCCAGGCTGTTGAGTCAGGCAAGGGAGGTGATAGCAGGGGCACTGACAATAATTTTGAATACCTCTCTGGCCACAGGAGAGGTGCCAGCGGACTGGAGGACAGCCAATGTGGTACCGTTATTCAAGAAGGGAGGAAGGGATAAACCAGGGAACTATGGGCCAGTCAGTCTAACATCAGTGGTGGGGAAACTATTGGAAGCAATTCTGAGGGACAGAATTAATCTATACTTGGAGAGGCAGGGATTAATCAAGGACAGTCAGCATGGTTTTGTTAAGGGGAGGTCATGCCTGACCAATTTGATTGAATTTTTCGGAGAGGTGACCAGGTGTGTAGATGAGGGCAATGCATTTGATGTAGTCTACTTGAACTTCAGCAAGGCTTTTGGTAAGGTCCTGCATGGGAGACTGGTAACGAAGATAAGAGCCTATGGGGTCCAAGGCAATTTGGCAAATTGGATCCAGAATTGGTTGAGTGGCAGGAAGCAGAGGGTGATGGTTGAGGGGTGTTTTTGTGACTGGATGTATGTCCAGTGGGGTTCCACAGGGATCGGTGTTGGGTCCCTTGCTGTTTGTGGTATATATATATAAACGATTTAGACTTGAATGTTGGAGGGTTGATCAGTAAGTTCGCAAGATGACACGCAAATTGGTGGGGTGGTAAATAGTGAGGAGGATAGCCTTAGATTACAGGAGGATATAGACGGGCTGGCCAGATGGCAAATGATCAGTGGCAAATGGAATTTAATCCGGATAAGTGTGAGGTGATGCACTTGGGCAGGACAAACAAGGCACGGGAATACACGATGTGTGGTAGGTTACCCTGGGAAGTACCGAGGATGTACACGTTCACCAGTCCCTTAAGGTAGCGGGACAGGTAGATAAGGTGGTTAAGAAGGCATATGGGATACTTGCCTTTATTAGCCGAGGCATAGAATATAAGAGCAGGGAGGTTATGCTGGAACTGTATAAAACACAGGTTAGGCCACAACTAGACTATTGCGTGCAGTTATGGAATCCGCATTAAGGGAAGGATGTGATTGCGCTAGAGGGAGTGCAGAGGAGATTTACCAGGATGTTGCCTGGGCTGGAGAGTTTTAGTTATGAAGAGAGATTGGATAGACTGGGGTTATTTTCCCTGGAGCAGAGGAGATTGAGGGGGGGAAGTGATTGAGGTGTGTAAAATTATGAGGGGCATAGATAGGGTAGACAGGAAGGATCCCTTGGTGGAGAGATCAATAACCAGGGTGAATGGATTTAAGGTAAGGGGCAGGAGGTTTAGAGGGGATGTGAGGAATAATTTTTTTCACCCAGAAGGTGGTGGGAATCTGGAACTCACTACCTGAAAGGGTGGTAGAGGCAGATACCCTCATAACATTTAAGAAGTATTTGAATATGCACTTGCGATGCCATGGCATACAAGGCTATGGGCCTAGTGCTGGAAAATGGTTAGGTACTTGTTTGACCGGTGCAGACTCGATGGGCCAAAGGGCCTTTTTCTGTGCTGTAGACCCATATGACTCTATTGTCTATCACTGTGTGATTCCACCTCTATTTAAATTATCCCTTCTTTTTGCTGCTAAGTCATTTTTTCTTATTTTCCTGCTAGTGGGCCTGTTTCCTGCCTCTCAGTAGAGTCTTGCATTTTTGTGCCCTTTTTGGCTGGGTTTTCCCATCTGATGTGGAGGACGGCGCCATTTTGCGCGCTCTGTATGGCTTTTGAATCTCTTACTGTGCTTTCAACGGCCAGTGCAATCTCTAGCGCCTTCTTAAAATCCAAACTTGTTTCGGATGACAATTTCTTCTGAATTGTGTTAGCATTCATACCGCACACTAAATGATCTTTGAGCATGTCACCATGTTACCAAACTCACAATGTTCTGTTAACTGCTCCAAACTTGCCACATAGCATGCAGCTGTCTCCCCCGGGGCTCTATTGCTCGAGTTAAACTTGAAACTTTGCATCATTACTGAGGACTTTGGTTGATAATGATCTTTCACGAGGTCCACCAATTCATCAAAATTTTTAGAATCTGGGGTACGGAGCTTTGAATGAAGCCCTAGGTTTTATTCTCACATGTACTTAAGAGGATCGCCAGCCTCTCCTCTTCCCCTGTAATCTCATTTGTTTGGAAAAAGAACATGAGATGTTCGCTGTAATGAGACCAATCGTCCGTTGCTGGATTGAAAGGATCAATTCTTCCAAATTGCGGCATTCTGAGAGGGAATTATTTTGTCAATTCGAACGGAACTTCTACTTACAATTACTGTGTGAGGCACAGTGCCAATTTTGTTTCTCTTGATTTCTTCTGTTAAACTTGTTTTATCCTCATCGCCAGTTTGTTGGATCCTGTGGATCCTCGTTACCAATTTGTTGTGAGCAGTGGCCAAGTTGGTACTATTGATAGAGTTAATCAGCAGACGCTTCTTAGGTGGAAACTCTTAGTTCATTCACAAAAGTACTCAGCAGCAACTAAATATGTGCTTTCACTTCAACCTCTATCTCTACACTTCTAACTACTAACTACTGAGGTAGCCCACGCTACTCTCCTATTGGATACTAAGATCATGTGATCTTCCTTAATAACATTCTTCTTAAAGTTATATTACACATCAGATAAAACCATAATTACCACAGCATGCCATCAAATAAACTAACAGAAATAAAAATACCTGGAAAAACTCAGCAGGTCTGGCAGCATCTGCGGAGAGGAACACAGTTAACGTTTCGAGTCCGTATGACTCTTCAATAGAACTAAGTAAAAATAGAAAAGAGGTGAAATATAAGCTGATTTAAGGGGGGATGGGACCCTCTTTGTCCTTTTGTCTATGACATCTTTTGGCTATCTCCACCTATCACTGGCCCTCTATCCAGCTCTACCTGTCCCACCCCCCCCTTAAACCAGCTTATATTTCGCCTCTTTTCTAATTTTACTTCGTTCTGTTGAAGAGTCATACAGACTCAAAACGTTAATTGTGTTCCTCTCCGCAGATGCTGCCAGACCTGCTGAGTTTTTCCAGATATTTTTATTTTCGTTTACAAGCTACATGCTTGCACCAGGTCTACGGCTAGAAAGCTCCGCCCCTAAGATTACTCACGCTTAGGTCTCATTTGTCAGTACAATCACGTGACCCCTAAAGGTAGTAGAAAAGGTTATACCCACAATCATGACGACCATGAGGGACACACATGATGGAGCATACTGCAATGCCCCTACTGATCTGTCAAGGAATCTGAACTTCATTTTCAATAGGCCAATGGCCTCCTCAACAAGGGCCCTGGTGCTTCTGTGGCTGTCATTGTACCTCCTCTCTGCTTCTGTTCTGGGTGCCCTCATTGGCATCATGAGCCACCTCTTCAATGGGTAACCCTTATCACTGAGAGGCCATCTATCCAGAGCATCAGAGTCACTGTTTTGATTAGGTCTGGCACTTGTGAGTTTCGCTAAATGAAGGATTTGTGGCTGCTCCCTGGGTACCTGGCGCATACCTGCATAATCCATCGATGATGATCACAAACCAGCTGGACATTCAATGAATGGAAGCCCTCCCTGTTGATAAAGGTGCGGGAGTGTCAAAAGGAAACTTTATGGTGACGTGCGTACAGTCAATGGCTCCCTGTACCTTGGGGAAACCTGCAACCACCACAAACCCTCTGGTTCTATCCAGTTGACTCTGCTTGTCCAATGTGAAGGAGATGTAATTCCCTGCCCTTCGAAACATTGCATCAGTGACGATCTTGGTGCAGTGGTGTGCAGCAGGCTGCATTATGTCACTGAGGTCTCCACATGTTGCCTGGAAGGACCTTATCACAAAGAAGTTGAGTGCGACAGTGATCTTTAGAGCTACAGGCATTGAATGACCCCCAACGCAGTTAGAGGAGACCTCCCATGCCAGCGTGACACAGGGTGATGTGACTATTGTTCTTGGGAGCCTGAGCCTCCTCTTGCATTGTATTCCATACACCTGCAGCTCAGTCTCTGCTTATGGTTACTATCCTAGCTGATGTTAATACTGGACAAGTCAGATACCAGAGTGAAACCTGGCTTGATAGATCCTAACTCTTTTTTTAAAGACAGCATGGAGGAAAGTTACTGAACAAATTCACAGGAGTCTGCTGATGAACTTCTAACACGAAGAATAAAGTATTTATTAAAAGAAGAAAAATGAACTATTTTACACCAGACAAAGGGATTGGAAAGATCTCAATACAAACACAAGAAGACGGTTCAAATTCGCACTATTCCTTTACCCAGTAATATCTTTACAGACACATAAACCAATGAAGAGTTACCACTAACTTGACACAAAGGCTTCCTGCTTGGCACTGGCACAGTTGCAAATGGCTTCCTTCCTGTGAATTCTTGATCATTCACTTGATGCTTCTCACCCAACTCATATCTCCTCCTGAGACACCAAAAACGTCACTCTAAACTTAGTGTTTCTTCCAACTGCAGAGCTAACAAATGAGTTCCCTAAACTCAGTCTTCCAGTAGCACCTCTGCTAAACAGACTACTTTACTGAGTCCTATAACTGATTATTCAGTTAACTACTGTCCCAATAGCCTTGTAGTTTTACTTCTCAAAGAGCTTAAACCCTGTCTTCTCTCTCTGACACACACACTGACCTCTCCCTCTCTCTACTCCTGCCTTTTTCTGTCTCTGTGTCACTGGGTCACTGTTGCTAGGCAGCAGTAAAACTTTTTCTGCTTTTTTTTGTTTCCCAAACCACTGAACTTCCAACCCCTTTAAACCCATCTCTTTCAATTCAAGGGTTGTAAAGCCTCATTAAAAATGTATACATACAAACAAACCCAAAAGACCTAAAACCTTACAGTGGCAAGTCTATCCAGTAACCCAGGCACCAAGATTCATAAACAAAACATAAAATAAACTGAAATTTTTACCTTTCTTAACACACAAATATATACATAAATTCAACTTAAAAATTATACATTGTTCATAAGACTATATACTTGTTATGTTCCTGCTGTTGGGTTACTTTGCTTAGCCAACCGGTTGCACGTCTATCTACTGGTGAGGGAGTTGGTAAACAAGATACTGCAGATGCAGAGACCAATGCAAGATAAAACACATGCTGTTTATTAACGCAAGTAACACAGCACTAACACATGTATGTTTCTCCAACCAGACATTATTCTAAACCACCGATTAACATTGTAGCTCATGCTACAAAGCAATTGGGTAATACTGTCACATGGTCAATCTGCTCACATTCTCTTAAAGATGTATCGCACCTTAGATTACCACATCCCTCCCCCTTTACTTGAAAGTACAAATGGTGAGGGTCCTGTCGTTTTCCACCCACAGTGGTTAACAGGGCCCTCAACCGTGTCCGGTCCATCTCCCGCTCATTCGCCCTCACACCTTCCTCTCCCTCCCAGAAACATGATAGGGTCCCCTCTGTCCTCACTTATCACCCCACCAGCCTCCGCATTCAAAGGATCATCCTCTGCCATATCCGCCAACTCCAGCATGATGCCACCACCAAACACATCTTCCCTTCATCCCCGCTGGTGGCATTCCACAGGGATCGTTCCCTCCAGGACACCCTGGTCCACTCCCCCATCACCCCCTACACCTCAACCCCCTCCCACGGCACCTTCCTATGCAACCGCAGAAGGTTCAACACCTGCCCCTTTACTTCCCTTCTCCTCACCGTCCAAGGGCCCAAACACTACTTTCAAGTGAAGCAGCATTTCACTTGCACTTCCCTCAATTTAGTCTACTGCATTCGTTGCTCCCAATGCGGTTTCCTCTACATTGGAGAGACCAAACGCAGACTGGGTGACCGCTTTGCAGAACACCTTCGGTCTGTCCGCAAGCATTACCCAGACCTCCCTGTCGCTTGCCTTTTCAACACTCCACCCTGCTCTCATGCCCACATGTCCGTCCTTGGCCTGCTGCATTGTTCCAGTGAAGCTCAATGCAAACTGGAGGAACAGCACCTCATCTTCCGACTCGGCACTTTACAGCCTTCCGGACTGAATATTGAGTTCAACAATTTTAGATCATGAACTCTCTCCTCCATCCCCACCCTCTTTCTGATCCCCCCTCTTTTTTTTCCAATAATTTATATAGATTTTTCTTTTCCCTCCTATTTCCATTATTTTTAAATGTATTTCCATCTATTGTTTTATCTCTACCTTTTAGTCTTTTTCGATTCCTTCACCCACCCTCCCTCCACCCCCACTAGGGCTATCTGTACCTTGCTTGTTCTGCTTTCTACTCTTAATTAGCACATTCCTTAGATAATATCACCACCTTCAACACCTCTTTGTCCTTTTGTCTGTGACATCTTTTGGTTATCTCCACCTATCACTGGCCCTCTATCCAGTGAGAGTTGTCCCACCCCCCCTTAAACCAGCTTATATTTCATCTCTCTTCTATTTTTCTTAGTTCCATTGAAGAGTCATACGGACTCAAAACATTAACTGTATTCCTCTCCGCAGATGCTGCCAGACCTGCTGAGTTTTCCCAGGTATTTTTGTTTTTGTTTTGGATTTCCAGCATCCACAGTTTTTTGCTTTTATCTTAGCTCCTTTGAAAACTCAGGAGTCTCTATCTTTTAAGCTTCTTGGCTTTCACATAGCTGATTCTTCAGCTCTTCCATTCCATTTTAATATTTGCTTGTTGTTTCCTGGGGCAGGATCTTTAGTTCGATGAGCGGGGAACTCCTGATGTCATCCCGCGTCATTTCCATTTTCAGGTCAGTGGGGGCACAGCCGAATCAGCTGTGCACCCGCCGACCTGTCAACGACCTATTGAGGCCATTTAAAAAGTACTTAACGTAATTAATGGACCTGCCTGTCCAACCTTAGGGTTAGCAGGCAGGCCGGGAGCCCTGGTGGGCTTCAGAAAAAGCATGAAACCTCATCCACGGGCGGGATGAGGTTTCATGAGGATTTTTAAATATTTAATAAAGGTTTCACTGAAAGTGATGGACATGTCCCAACTCATGTGACAGTATCACATGAGGGGACATGTCAGGGAAATTTTGTTTTTGTCTCTTTAACATTTTTAAATTTGGAGCCGATCTCCCTGAGGCAGCACTTAGCCTCAGGGAGATCAGTGCGCTCTTTCGTGCGCCTGCCCGCGCCCACTCCTGCACTTCCCCCCCGATGGGGGTAGAATTCTTCCCTTGGAGAATTAAGCATTGTTGTGTTTTCTCAGCTAATTTATTCTTCATCTTGGCCATATATTTGCTGAATTCTTTCTGTTCTTCCTCATACTTTATTAATAGTGCAAGTTGGGATCTGAGGGAATCTTGCAATATACGGAAGTCCTTCAGCAGGTTTTCTTTTTCTTTTTGGAGGTTACTGACTTCAATTCAAATTCTGTCCTGAAGTATCAACTCTACAAATTCCTTTTGTTGCGTCTTTACGCATTTCTTTTTCCAAACAGTAACATTTCCTGCTTCTGATTAGGATCTCAGTAGTGTCTCAAGATTAATCTCTCTTAACTTCCGAGGAGATCCTCTGTGCTATCACTATTAGGGGTAGATTAACAGACTGATTTCCATATTGTACTGGAACCTTGCATATACCTCTCACTCATATGTCTTCACCAGTATACGACTTTTATTTAGCATCTGAATTTTCCAGATTTAGTGAGTGGTATCCTCCATTCAGATGTTTGAACGTGTGTTCCCCTATAACTGTCGTGGATGCCCTTGTATCCAACCCCATTCGGATGGGTTTCCCGTTAACTTCCACTGTCATGTAGATTGGTTCTGATTTGCCCATTTTTAAGATGTGGAGTGAGTAAATATCGGACTCTGTTTCTTCTGATTCCCCTATTATGTGGATTTCATGATTTCTACCTTTTTGCTTAAAGTTTTGTCTTAATCTGTCTTTACAATATCGCATAATATGCTCATTATGATGGCAGGAGAAACATCTGGTTCTTTTAAATTGTCGTTCGCTTGCAGGCTGTCTGGTTCCATTTCTGCTGTTATTATTGTGGGTTTTCTCTGTTAAACCAATGCTTTTTGCTGGTCTGTTGATGGTGGCTGTTTCCTGCCTGTCTGTGGAGCCCTGCGCTTTCGCACCATTTCTAACCAGTGTTTCCCTCCTGACATGAAGGACGGCGCCATTTTGCGCTCCCTTGATTGCTTCTGAATCACTGACTGCGTCTCCATTGCGAGCGCCAGCTCCAGTGCCTTGCTAAAGTCTAAATTCATTTCTGAAAACATATTTTTTGAATGGCACCTTCATTAACCCCACATGGTAATCAGTCTCCTAACATGTTGTTTATTGATGCCCCGAACTCACTATGCTCTGTCAGTTATTTTAAGGCTGCTACACAGCAAGCGACTGTCTCTCCAGGGACGCGACACCTTAAATTAAATGTAAAACACTGCATTGTTGCCGAGGGTTTCAGATGGAAGTGGCTTTTCACAAGATTCACCAACTCATCAAAGCTCTTGGAAGCTGAGGCGTTGGGTGCCATTAGACTATGAATTAGGCCATATGTTTTACTGCCACACATTGATAAGAGAAACACTCGCCTCTTCTTGTCCCCCGATATGTCGCTGGCCAAAAAGAAGAACGTGAGGCATTCAATATAACGTGACTAGTCATCGGCGGTCTGATCAAATGTTTCGACACGGCCAAACTGTGGCATATGGGAAAGAGATAACTTCGACGACTATGATGAAGGCTGTGCTTACAATCGCCTTGCATGGCATGGCTGATTTACGTCTGTTGATTTTCCGCAGCTTTCTTTGGTGTTGTCAACTGGTTGTATTTTGTCTCGTCGCCAGTGGTTATGTTTCTTCTGTCGTGCTGCTTTGCTCAGCGAACCAGTTGCACGCCTATCTACTGGTGAATGAGTTGGTAAACAATATACTGCAGATGCAGAGGCCATGTAAGATGAAGCACATGCTGTTTATTAACACAAGTAACAGAGCACTAACACATGTGCTTCTCAAACCAGGCTCTGCTCTAAACTACAGATTAACATTGTAGCCCGCGCTACGCAGCAATTGGGTAATGCAATCACGTGGTCAATCTGCTCACATTCTCTTAAAGGTGTATTGCACCTCAGATTGCCACAATACTTGAGGGGCTGCATAAGTCCTTCTATGCCTCCTCTGAGGTTGTTTGATGGCTTCATCACTCTCTGGGTCTGGCCCAGCTCTGGCACCTACATACACCACCAGTGCATCCTGGACCTCCTGATCTGCCCTCCTTCCTCTCACTCTCCTCCTCCCCCTCTCCTCCTCATTGGAGGTTGCGTCTCCCACAGAGACCTAATCTCCATTTTATGGCTAGTTTAAAGCCTAGGATGATGGACAATGTCTAAATGGACCTCTCAGCTGTACTGAAATGGCTTGGCTAGGGGAATAACTCATCCTGGAGCACAAGGGCTTAGTGTGCCAGATGGGATGTTGCCTGGGCTCATAGCCTTTGCTATATCTAACTATTCAGCCGATTCTTGATATCACATAGCATGAATCGAATTGGCTGAAGACTAGCTGCGCTGATGTTGGGAATCTCAAGAGAAGGCTAAGATGGATCATCCACTTGGCACTTCTGGCTGAAGATGATTTCAAATCTTTCAGCCTTGCCTTTTGTATTCACTTGCTGGGCTCTGTCATCATTAAGGATGGGGATGTTTGTCTTCCAGTTAGTTGTTAATTGTCCACCATCATTCCCAGCTGAATCTGGCAGAACTGTGGAGCTTAGGTCTTATCTGTTGATTGTGGGATCTCTTAGCTCTGTCTATAGCATACTGCTTCTGTTCTTTAGCTTGCATGTAGTCCTGTATTGTAGCTTCACCAGGTTGGAACTTGTTTTTAGATATGCCTGGTATTGACCCTGCATTCCTCTTTGAGCCAGCCATGATTCCTTGGCTTGATGGTAATAGTAGAGTGAGGGATATGCCAGACCATGAGATTACAGATTGTGGTGGAATACAATTCTGCTGCTGCTGATGGCCCACAGCACCACGTGGGTGCCCAGATTTGAGCTGTTAGGTCTGTTCTGAATCTATTCCATTCAGGACCGTGGTAATGCCATACAACACAATGGACAGTATCCTCACTGTGGAGATGGGACTTCATCTCCGCAAGGACCGTGAGGTGGTCACTCTTACCAATCCTGTCATGGACAGATGCATCAGTGACAGGTAGATGGGTGATGATGAGGTCATGCAGGATTTTTCCTCTTGTTGTTTCTCTCACTACTTACCATAAGCCCAGTCTGGAAGATATATCCTTCAAGACTCAGCCAGCTTGGTCAATAGTGGTGTTATCCATCCACTCTTGGTGATGGACATTGAAATTCCCCACACACAGTACATTGTATGTCCTTGGTACCCTCAAAGCTTCTTCCAAGTGGTGTTAAACATGGAGGAGCACTGATTCATCAGCTGAGGTGAGTGAGTGGAGGGAATGGGGAGCGCAGTAGGTAGTAATCAGAAAGCGGTTTCCTTGCCTATGTTTGACTTGATGCCATGAGACTTCACAGGGTCTGGAGTCAATGTTGAGGACTCCCAGTAGCACTCTCTCCTGACTGTATACCACTGTGCCACCACCTCCGATGGATCTGTCCTGCCATGGGACAGGACATAATCCAGGATGGTGATAGAGGAGTCCGGCACAGATATGATTTGGTGAGGCTGTTGTTTATGTCAGACTGTTGGTTGACTACTCTGTGGGAGAGTTCTCCTAATTCTGGAACAAATCCCTAGGTGCTAGTGAGGAGGACTTTGCAAGGTTGTCATGTTTGAATCTCATCGCCAGATCACTGCTGAGTGGTCAACCTGATTTTATACTTATTACAGTTTTTTGTATCAGTTTAGTACAACTAAGTGGCTTGCTAGGCCAGTTCAGAGGTCAGTTCAGAGTTAATCATGTTGCTGTGGATCTGGAGTCAAATATTGCCAGACGAGGTAAGGGATGCAGGATGGACCTGCAGAGTGGCAGAAGGATTTAGGAGGCAATGTACATTAATAGCTAATTATGAGTACAAAAAGTAATCAAAATGCTTAACAGAATGGTGTTCTATATCTCAAGGTCTTTGGAATTCAAAAGTGAGGAAGTTATGCGGAGTCTTGGACGTATCTGGAGTAGTGAAATGAGATTTAGACACCGCACTCGTCGATTGCCTTAGAGTGGGCACAGCACAAACTCACCAGAATGATAACCGAATAAAGGGTTAAATTATCAGGAGAGGTTGTATAAACCGAGTTTGCATTCCTTTGAATTTAGAAGGTTGAGGATAATCTAATCAAGTCCTTCAAATGATAAAGGGATTCAGTAATGTAGAAACAGGGAAATTATTTCCTCTGGTCAGGATTAGAATTCAAAAAATTGCTTTCCTTTTTTGATACATAAAGGATAGTAGAAATTTGGACTTACTCATTAAAAAGCTGCGGATGTTGGGACGAATGAAATTCCTGAGAAGGCTACCAATGATATGCGTCAAAGATTGGTCAATGAGGTTGAGGTATATACCAGCCATGAGCACCAAGATAGGCTGGAGGCTCTGAATTTCCCCCTCCTATTTCTATGTTCATATTCAGCCATCACAACAGTAAGCAAGCTGGAGATGCAAATAAATCTATTGGCTAAGAGACCTGGCCTTGCCTATTAGCTGGGAGCTATATGCCGATGCTGATAAGGACCAATAAACATAATTGACATTGATTACTTTGTTATGGCAGATGCTTCAGCCCATATTTAGTAATATCGGAGTCTCTGGGCTCACAAAGGAGAATTGAATGCGTAGTTCTTTCTCTAACTACAGGTGACATGTCTTGTGATCTATGGACTCTGTAGCTTGACCTAATGCAACAATGCTCTCACACACCCTCAATAATGCTACGTTGTGGAGGTTATACTGCATTCCACGACAAGCTAAAAATTAAGTTCTCACACATTGCATGTAGCAACTTAGTAACTGCTTGTGCTCCAGCTTTACAATTGAACATTTCTTCTTCAATCAGAAGAAGTATCAAACTTTAGCTTAGATAGTACGTAACAGCCTGAATGTCAATGCAATTTGTTTTGATGCCTGCATACTAGATTTGAACAAGATGAGTTGGAGTTGCTTAGTTCTTTCTCCTCAAGCAGGAACACCTTAATTCTGTGCAGTAAAGTTGTAGCCAACAGCCCAGCTGACAACTTTGCAACAAGTATGCAATGGACTAAGCTAGAATTCAAATTCATGACCTTCAGTATGAAATTGGGAATCAAAGGTGTCAATCGCTAAAGGAATCATTTTGCTTCTGATTAATATGCATGTCTTGCATTGTCTATAATTGATGCCCAGTCCAGTGTGAGTAACACATTCATACATTATTACAACAGGGGAGTTATATTTGGTTCGGACTGAGGCCCTTTTACTCTGTACCCTAATGAAATAGAAAGGTGTTTCATTCTCCATCAATGATATTCCAATGATATTCTTCAGCATAAATCACAAACCAAAAATTGAAAAACAGAAACGTCCTGAACTATGCTGATAGGGTGGGTTACATAAATAAATGGAAATAATAATTGAACTGCAAGCCATCAATCATTGACCTGTAGTCACCATTACCATCAAGTCAGGGGGTCAGCCCTGGTTCAATGAAGAGTGCAGGAGGGCATGCAATGAGCAGCACCAAGCATACTTAAAAATTGAGTGTCTAAGACCTTTCTGCCACAGTGCACCGAGGGACTGGGAACTGTTTAGAGCCCCTCGGGCTGTACAGCTCAAAATGAATGTCTGCAAATGATTGTAATATTCATTTATTGTATTGATGCACGTTGTGATACATGTTGTAAAAGTTGAACCTGATTGTACTTTTGTGATGGTAATTTTGAAGTGGTTTGGTATGTTCTTGAAGATATTTTATGAATAAAGTGTATTTTTCCAAAAAAAAAGTCAACCTGGTGAAGCTACAACACAGGACTACTTGCATGCCAAACAGCATAAGGAGCAATAGACAGAGCTAAGCAATCCCACAGCCAACAGATCAGTTCTAAGCCCTGCAGTCCTGCCATATGCAGTGGTGAATGGTGGTGGACAATTAACTCACTGGAGGAGGAAGTTCCACAAATACCCCTATCCTCAATGATGGGGGAGCCCAGCGCATCTGTGTAAAAGATAAGGCTGAAGCATTTGCAACAATCTTCAGCCAAAAGAGCCAAGTGGATGATCCAACTCGACGTCCTTCTGAGGTCCCCAGCATCACAGAGGCCAGTCTTCAGCCAATTCGATTTACTCTACATGATATCAAGAAACGGCTGAAGGCACTGGATACTGCAAAGGCAATGGGTCCCGACGATATTCCGGCAATAGTAATGAAGACATATGCTTCAGAACTTGCCGTCTCCCTAGCCAAGTTGTTCTACAGCTACAACACTGGAATCTACCCGGCAATGTGGAAAATTGCCCAGGTATGTCCTGTATACAAAAAGCAGGATAAATCCAACCTGGCCCCATCAGTCTACTCTTGATCATCAGTAAAGTAATGGAAGGGATCATCAACAGTGCTATCAAGCGGCACTTGCTTAGCAATAACCTGCTCACTGACGCCCAGTTTGGGTTCCACCAGGGCCAGTCAGCTCCTGACCTCATTACAGCCTTGGTTCAAACATGGACAAAAGAGCTGAACTCCCGAGGTGAGGTGAGAGTGACTGCCCTTGACATTACGGCAACATTTGACTGAATGTGGCATCAAAGAGACATAGCAAAACCGGAGTCAATGGGAATCTGGAGGAAAATTCTTCACTGGTTGGAGTCATGCTTAGCACAAAGGAAGATGGTTGTGGCTGTTGAAGGTCAATCATCTCAGTTCCAGGACTGCAGGAGTTCCTCAGGGTTGTGTCCTTTGCCCAAGCATCTTCAGCTGTTTCATCAATGACCTCCCTTCCATCATAAGGTCAGAAGTGGGGATGTTCACTGATGATTGCACAATGTTCAGCACCATTTGTGACTCCTCAGATACTGAAACAGTCCACATCCAAATGCAGCAAGACCTGGACAATATCCAGGCTTGTGCTGACAGGTGGCAATAACATTCACGCCACACAAGTGCCAGGCAATGACCATCTCCAACAAGAGAAAATTCAACCATCTCCCGTTGATATTCAATGTCATTACCATTGCTGAATCCCCCACTGTTAACATCCTAGGGGTTACCATTGACCGGAAATTGAACTGGGCTAGCCATATAAATACTGTGGCTACAAGAACAGGTCAGAGGTTAGGAATTCTGTGGCAAGTAACTCACCTCCTGACTCTCCAAAGCCTGTCCACCATCTACAGGGCACAAGTCAGGAATGTGATGGAATACTCCCCGCTGCCTGGATGATTGCAGCTCCAACCACACTCAAGGAGCTTGACACCATCCAGGACAAAGCAGCCCCCTTGATTGGCACCCCATCCACAAATATTTACTCCTTCCATCACCAATGCACAGTGGCAGCAGTGTGTACCACCTACAAGATGCATGCAGGAACTCACCAAGGCTCCTTAGACACCACCTTCCAAACCCATGACCACTACCATCTAGAAGAACAAGGGCAGCAGACAAATGGGAACACCACCACCTGCAAGTACCCCTATAAGCCACACACCATCCTGACTTGGAAATATATTGCTGTTCCTTCACTGTCGCTGGGTCAAAATCCTGGAACTCCCTCCCTAACAGCACTGTGGGTGTACCTACACCACATGGACTACAGCGGTTCAACAAGGCAGCTCATCACCACCTTTTCAAGGGCAATTAGGGATGGGAAATAAATACTAGCCTAGCCAGCAACACCCATATCCCATGAATGAATTAAAAAACCCAGAATTAACATTGACAGAATCCCGCAGGCCTGGTGAATTCTGCCCTGTACTGTATGTGTCCCTCTTTTGTGCTTTGTGCAGAAACCATTAGTAGACGGTGCAAACCAGAGAATGCTGAAAGTGTATATTTTATTGTGACAAAGCATAAATATTTATTAATGTAAATGACCAGAAAAGCAAAAGAGAATGGAAAGAGATATTGAGAATGAATGGTTGAAGCCAAATAAAGAAGTATACAAAAAATGGTACTAAACATATATTAACTTGTGATCCCTTATTATGTTTTCATTGAAACAAAGGCCTAAGCTTCACACAAATTGTGGAAAATGTAATAGCGTCCAATTTTCCTATTAAGGGAAATGCTAATTTATATTCGGCACCCTTAACACAAATGTCTTCTAGATGGCTCTTAGAAATAACATTTGATTATATTTTGAGGGTCCATTTTCAGACTCCACCTTCCTGTCAAAGAAATGTATTAGTTCATATTCCTAACCATTAAATTATCCTTGCATTACCATAATATCCTTCAAACAAATGTTGCCAAGGAATATGAATAAGCAACACAGTAAGTAATCAAAAAGCACTCCATAGAATATTACATTTCACTCAGGAGAAATCCATTTACATTCAATTTGAATGCAAACCATGGCATAAGACATTGATCTTTTGTTCAGAGGTTTGTACATTGAAACAGCAAAGTATTATAATAATAAACTAAATAAATAAGTTCATCTGATCGCACCACCCCCACACCCCCTCCATACTAACACATCAATACAGGTTGATGTCTCAGGGCTCAAAGCTGTGGTACTGAAACAGATATTTGGGTGACATATTTTGGAGTGGGGCATCTTGTGGTGGATGGCATTAGTTAACCTTCCTTCTGCAGCTTTCAACTTGGTATAATTTACCTGTAACTTACTGAAAGTGTGAGCAGATAATGCTGTGGCAAGCACATCAGGATACCTAGTACCTTAGTGACTGACAGATTGAACAGCCTGTCTCCTGAATCAATGAGAGTTAAAGATGGAGAAATAGAGAGAGAGAGAAAAGATAGAGAAGGAAGGTTAATGAGTTAAACGAGACCCTCATCCCATGGTAGCTCATTCCTGTCATAGTTTTGCTTCTGGATGCATTTCCAAAGGCAGCCTGGTCTTACACTTCTCGTGTTCCAAAGGCATGTTGCTAGGAGGAGCAACAGCTCGGCATGTTCTAGTGTCTGAAGAGATGGTAGTATCTTGCAGGTATGACTCCCAAGTAGCTTGGTCCTCATCCTCATTATCATCATTAGTTTTTTCCAGTTGTTGTAGTGCTGTGTCTGGAAAAAAGGAGCTTAGCAGATGAGAATGAGTAAACATTACCATATTTGGACTTAGGAGACACAAGGGATGGGAAACTGTGCTGTGTGGGGCTTTGGAAAGATGTCAGGGTAACAGTGCAGATACTCAGTCAGTAACTTAGCACTGACAAGCTGTCAGCTACCTCATCACCCTAAGCCACAGCAAAGCTGAAAATCTCCTCATAAGCTACATGGTCTTGTCTCCAAAGGGGAGTGGGAGTGGGGGGGGCGGGGGGGAGGTGGTGAAGGGGGGAGCAAGGTACTTAAGGTTAGAGAAGCTTCCCCCAGTGGGAAAAATGGGTTTATGTGCTTCAAGAAGATGGAGTGACTGAGAGCAAGGCGAGCAGTTGAGGAATATGTGCCAAGGGTCATGGTAGATGAAGGAAGAGATTGTGGGGGGTATAAGGGCATTAAAATGGAGAAAGAGACTTTTGGGTTATGAATGTTGGTAATTAGTGAGCGAGGAGCTAGGTAACCATAGTGCAAAATGCCCAACTGGGCCCTACTTACTTGAAGAGCATTAGTGAAAAGTTAGTTGTGGAAATTTTGTTTTATGATGATAAAGAGTGTGCTAGTCGTTAAAAAACTAATTGGAGAGGTGTCACTGTGTTATAATCACCTGCCTGGCTAAGAATGTGGAACATCTTGCAGCATTTTTTTCTGCAGTCCTGGGAGTTAGAGTGGACAGTCAGTGCCACTGCCATTCCCTGCAGGCGGCACAAGTTATAATCCTTTATGAATTGCCCATTTAAGGGCATCAATTGGTGGCAAGTTGGCAAGGGTTGGGAAAGCCATCCATGAGCCTTTCTGCCCCAGATTTAATTCTTAATTAAGGATTTTAAATTGGGATGAAAAATCAGATGTTTACCTGCCAATGTGATGTGCTCTTAAAAAAATACAAACTATTTGAAACTATTTGAAAAAGTCAAGGAATAGAACACATGTTTTATTTTCCTTAAAGGCCAAATATGTTTAATCCTTCAAATTGTATTTCACCCCAAAATTAATATTTTTATGAAGTTGCTAAATTCAAACAAAGAAATTCTCATCTCCTGATGCACAAATGTGGGCATACAGAGTTTGTCACAGTTCAGTCATGATCTTACAGAATGATGGAACAGGCTTCAGATCTGGTTTAACAACCACACCTGGTCTCTCCAGCTAGAGGGTGGCAGAACTTTTGAGAAATGGCACAAATGGCTAAATATTTACACGATTTCTCCAGGCTATCCACTGATATTCTACAAAGGTCCTGACGGGAGATTGGAAGAACTCCTCTACTCTTCCCCCCTTCGAGCCCAGAAATTCTCCCCTACTCTATAAAACAGGATGAAATTGGTATACAATATGAAAAATAAGCCAGTGAGCATGGATTTCAGAGTGTGAAGGGTCATATTTTAGAAGTGAAGAATAGAACACACACACTTTAAATGGTAGAGTAGAGGGATATTGGATTGTAGAGACACAAGTGATTAAAGATGATAGCACAAGTAGATAAGGTCAGAAGAAAGAAAGACGAACTGAATACTGGTGGCTGGTGGGTAGGGGTGTGGACAGCCTGGGTGGGGGGGTAGGGTGATCTGACAGCCAGGATGGGGGGGTGGTGGACAGTCAGGTGGGGGGAGTGGCGGACAGTGGGGGGTGGTGGAGGTCGGGTTGGGTCAGGTTGCGCCCGGGGCACTGGGGGCTAGTCAAGGGTTGAATGGAGTCCATGGGTGGGTAGTCAGGTGTGGGGAGAGTCCCCTCAGGGTTCATGGTTGGGGTAAACCAGTTGGGGGGATAGTCAGGGGGTGGGGTAAGTTCCTTGGTGGAATTGGGGGAGTCCCATAGTGGGGAATATCTTGCGGGGCATTAGCTGGGGAGGGATTGGAGAGTCCCATGGGTGGAGTAGTTGTGGGGGGTGGGGGAAGTCCCCTGGGGTTTGGGAGTGGTGGGGTAGTTGGGACTGCTGTGCGGGTTGGTGTGGGTCTGGACAATAGCTACCCAGAAGTTAGAAGTAGTTTAATTCTTCTAATCTTTTCTGGGTAGCTATTGCTGTAACACAGCCAGAACCATCCAAAGTTTGTGATTAAATTGCATTTTCAGGTGGTTCCCAATGCAGGGCAATTGCCCATTAGAAATTTACACTTTCCGGGCAATTGCTGTGCAGACCTTACCTGGGAACATCTGGGGTTGGGAGGGTGGGCTCCTCAGTATCTCTTTGGGGTACCCACCAGTTATACTGCTCTGGAGCTTGGAAGCTACGGCCCATGGAATTGCATTTCTTCAGATCATGAATTGTTGGAGATTTTAAAAAGATTAACTTTTTTAAAAAAACTTGCTATTCCTTTCTGCCTCCTTTTCTCACTCTCTTTTTCTCAATCCAAACTTTTTTTCTCTCTCTTTTTTCTCTTTCTCTACCTGATGACATTGAAGATGGAGAAGCTAATTGATAATCAACCTTAAAGAACATAGAACCCCTGATCCAAATGGATTGCATTCGCATATATTAAAAGTTAGTGAAGTGGTAGTATAGGCACTATACATATAGATGAAAATTCATTAGGAAAGAAAATACTGCTTTGGACTGGCAAACAGTGAATATGATTCCTATATATAAAAAGGAAGATAGAAATGGGAACAATGATGAGTTCACATAACATCAATGGCAAAAAAAGATATTGGAATCTTTGCTAAAAGATGCAATAAAAAGCATCTAGAAAGGATCGTCAGCACAGATTTCAAAAGGAAGGCTATGCTTGACCAACCTTATCAAAATAGAAAAGGTAAGGTCGTAGATGTAACATATTTGAATTTTCATAAGGTCTTTGATAACATACCAATAATGGAGTCATGACCAAGGCCAGAGCATGTGAAGTCAGGGGTCAAGTAACAGATTGAATGGCATGCTGGCTAGAAACAGACAACAGAGAGTAGAGGTTAAGGGTAGTTACTCTGACTGACAAAAGGTGGAAAGTGATTATCTACAAGGATTGATGCCGCATCCACTGTTATTCACCATTTACAGAAATGATTCCGACTTGGGAATCAGAAATACAATTTCAAAATTTGTGGGTGACATCATTTTGAGGGGTATGATTAACACTGAGGAAGACTGCGACAAGGTACAAGAAGACATTAATAAACTTGCAGAATGGGTGTGTATTTGGAAAAATATAGGCAAAATATGATACAGTACATTTTGTTTGGAAGCTTAAGGAGGCCACATACTCCTTGGAAAAGAAGAATCTAACTGAGGTAGACAGGAAAGGGATATTGGGCTACAGATACAGAAACCACTAAACTAAACATCACAACAGCAATAACAATATGCATTTATATGGTGCCTTTAATGTAGTAACATGTCCAAGCTCGCTTCACAGGAATGTTATCAAACATAAGCAGACATTAGGATAGGCGGCTAAAATCTTGGTCAAAGAGGTAAGTTTTAGGAAGCATCTTAAGAAGAAGAGAGAAGTAGAGAGGCAGTGAAATTTAGGTTTTTATTCTGATGTGGTCCACACTGTGCCTTATGTTGGGAAGGGCACTCATGCAGGAGTCCCCAGTGTGCACCAGAAGCATGGTACTTTGCTGACATCACTCAATCCTATCAGCTGATTTGATGATTTATTTACAACTTGGACCATGAATTTCCATTCAATGCATTTGCTTGTAGCTCACCAGAGAACATCTCTTCAGCTGCAAGAGGGACCCAGTAATAGCATTATTTAAAGATAAGGAAATTCAGAATATCTTTTGCTATTGCAAAGTCTCTGAAAGTACTGTGGAGTGTTTTTCAAGCTGTTGTGGTAAGTTGCAGGATCTGGCAGGAGGAGATGTCCTCTTCACACAAAGGCTGCAATGGATACGGGAGCTCTAGTTGCAGTGCCTCTGATCTCACCCTCCAATGAGGTGACACACAAACCATCGTTTACCCCAGGCTTGGCTGCAGTCCCCTCATGCCTAGTGACTCACCAAATGCTAATCCCACATCTATACTAGCCTCTAAGGCAAGTGCAGTGCCAGTATCTGATCTGGAGGCTGCAAGTGTCAAATCAAGGGATGGGCCCTCTTCAAAGGTACTGTGCTGTTTCTCTCTCTCTCCTCCTCCTCTAGGGTGTGCTGTGGTTGGGCAGGTGGCATCTGATGTGTGTCTGAAAGCATGACATCAGAAGGGGAAGGTTTTTGTGAGGGAAGGGGATGGTGTGAAAAGCAAGAGGTCCATGGTGGCATCATCTGTAGCTTGCTCATCATGCCAGATAGCAGGATGAAGGTGAGCAGGGAATTGAGAAGGAGCAGAAGGCAGGGGCATACTGTCATTCTGAATGTTCTCAGTGATGCCACATGATGCTGAGAGCCATCTCCTCCATGTAACTCAGGAGATGCAGGAGTCCTTGTTCCATGCCAGTTCTATTCTGTTCCCTTCTGTAATGGACCACCTTATCCTGCAAGACAGAGGTAGAATGCCAGATGCTGTGTTACACTATATTTGGTTGATTTGCCTGCCACAGTTGGATGTAGATGAAAGCAGCTGAGTGTGAGGCTGACATCATTGGAATGAGAGTAAAGGTGAGGTGGAGTATCTGGATGATAGGCATGAATCCTGAGTGTCAGAGACTGCTGCTTGGTGAGTGATGGGGGTGTGGTGCCTTGAGCAACATGAGAGGTTGGCGGTCTGACAGATAGGAAATGTCATATGAAGATGCATTCACTGACCTTGATCACCCACACGAGGTCATTCGATTTGTCGTGGCATGGCTGCCAGGCCTTGGGGTCCAGACTCCAGGAATTGACCTCTCTGGATGCCTCAATTCCTTCTGAGGGCAGTCCTTGAGGGCCTCCTCCCTACCCACACCTCCCCTCTCATGGAAACATGGCTTCTCTCCTCCTGTTCACCTGCACCACTAAAGCCTCCAGTGCTGCATTGTGAATCTGGGAGCCTCTCTCTGCCCTAATGTTCCATTTTCCTTGTTTAGAATTTCAGCAATAGCATTCAGCAACAGCCTACTGTAATTCAGTGCAGCTCCCCTTTAAGGGGGACAGACTTCCTTTAAGAGGAGCTGACTTTTTGCTGAGAACTCAAGCAGCTGGAAGCATGGGCCTTTCTTGAACCAATGGTACAATTAGACATATGAGGAGACAAGTTTGCATAGTGTCTACTTTCATGCAACAGGCATTGGCAGACGGCGAATCATGATCGCCCCCCCACCTCAACTGCACCACCACCTATGCTCCCCATCACACATAATCAGAAAATTGTGTGGACCAATTTTTTTGCCCTTTACCAGAGAGTGGTAAGACTGTGCAATAGTAGTTAAGGTGAATAGTACAGATGTTTTTAAGTGGAAGGATATCATAATATTGTTGGATGAAATAGGGTTACTGGAGGCTTGTGTGGAGTATAAACACTGGCATGGACCAGTTGGGTCAAATAGCTGTAAATTCTATGAACGCACCTATCTCATTCAACCTCCTATTCAATCTTCCCGTTTATTCACAATCCTTACATTTCTATGGTAAAGGGGATACATCACTTGTCCCATTGTGCATCAAGGTTCCAGGAGCCCCAGTATTCTTGCCACACTTTTACCAGCTCATACCTCGAGCAACTTTGTGGGCAAACAATTTTTTGAGCTGAAGGGTGCAAAAAAACATCTTTCTGCCCTGCTCGAGCAACTTTGTCCCAATGTATTTTCATTCATCTTCTCGCCCAGATCAGGTAACATCATTATATGAGCACCCATCTACAAAGAATTGTCTGGTTTTTATAACAGATGGAGTTCTAGTGATTCACTTAGACATTTTAATCCCCGACCTCCCCATTTGTACAACTCCAATTTAGTGGGAAAGTTTGTCACCACAATCTCAATGCATGAATGAGTATGCCTCAGATGGGGGTGGGGGTTGGGAGAGTGGGGTGCGGTACTGCAAAGCAGTGCATAAGTTGGTAAATTCAGGTTAAGGAAATGCAAAGAACCTAATGAAGTGACTGAACTAGTCAGTGGGCTTAATGTGTTATAAGGGATGCCTTTGTAATTGAATTCCATGGTAACGGCAAATGATTAGCTCAAGGCAGGTGGTCCTGATAAGCGTGAATATTGTAAGTGTTGGCACTGTAGCAGCAAAATGCTTCCCAAATATTTGCAGCATTAGAGCTGAGACATGATGAGGATTATTTTCAAATACCATCAGAAAAAAAGGACCCATGGTTTGTGGGCAGTTTGACGAAGTTACAGTAACAGTGCAGAGAGAGGAGATAAATGGCAATATGAAGGGCCCTAAAAATGTCACTTAATTCACCCAGATTTACACATATTAATTAGACCCCTACCTGTTTTCACCAGAAGCATTGTCTACCTAAATGAAATACACCCTTAAAATTGAACAGTGACAAGTAAGAGGAACTTTGGTTCTGAATCATTTATACATAAAAATGGAGTGGTAGTGTGGAAAAAATGGAACCCAAAGTCAGTTACTATATGTTGGTTTCTTTCACCTGCAACTGGGAATTTACAAGTTCACATCAGTCTGCAAGTTTTCCTGATCAATGAGAATTAATCTCGAATTGACATCAGAGTACCCTTAATCATAGTAATTAGAAATCATGGCCTTAATAAAAGAGAGGGCTTTCATTTATATAATGCCTTTCGTAACATTAGGATATCCCAAAGTGCTTCAGTAAGTACATTTTGAACTGTATTCACCGTTATAAAGTAGGAATCATGGCAGCCAACCTGCACACAACAAGCTCCTACAAACAGCAATGTGATAATGGGGTTATTTGTTTTAATGATATTGGTTGAGGGATAAATCTTGACCAGGACTGAGGTGAACTCCTCTGTTCCTCTTCAAAATAGTGCCATTGATCTTTTACCTTTACCTGAGAGAGAAAATGGGGGTCTCAGCTGAACAGCTCTTGGAAAGACAGCACCTCCGACAATGCAGAACGAGCTCAGTACTACACTGGAATGTCAGCCTAGGTTTTGTGTTCACATCTTGGGAGTGCATTTGAACCCACAATATTCTGAACCTAAAGCTTAAACCATTAAACGTTAGTTGCAGTTTAACATTGGAATGTTACATCATCCATTCCATAGAACAGCAGCCCCTGTCATTATAAAACAGTGCATTATGTGAATCTGAGGAATGCCCTGGGATTTGTGCGTGTCTGCATGCGCATCTGCATGCATAAATAATTGCATGGTCAATCATTTTATTCCTCTCACAGAGTCAGTAAAATACATTGGGTTAGGGTTTCCGGTTATTTACAGTTGTGATAGAAAAGCAACCTGAACAGAATTGGTCAAACCAGCACAAAGATCATGGAATTTTAAACTCACATGAATTGCTGTATATACTTGAGTATATACTTGAGTAATAGTCAATCTCATACAAAAGTTGATCTCCAACTTTTGGCCAAAAAATCCAAATTCCTATTTACCGCCAGCTCCCTGCTGAAGTCAACCTGCCCTGGTGCAAATCTACTCATTTTGAGGCAGCTGTTCAGCTCATGTCCACGCAGAATAATAAAAATACTTTTTGTCTCCTTTTGTGCTAGTTTTGGGGGTGGGTTTGGCGGGAACCTCCGACCTGGCAACTCTGCAATCAGCAGATGTGCTGCTGTAAACAGTGAGGTAGTGAGACGATGGGAGAGGGCGGATTTCAACCCCTCAAAAATATTTCTCATATATAAGTCAACTCCTTACATTTTGGCAAAAAATTTGGTCTCAGAAACTCGACTTCTACATGGGTATATACGGTATGCCTCAAACCACCTACTTTCATGATTCCTGTGATGTTTTACGCTGGTTTGGGATCCAAATCGCCTGGATCAAGCCCATCCTGCAAGTTGAAATTGTGCTGGTTGGAGAAAGCTCTTAAGCAACTTCTTAAGCACATTTTTTAAAAAAATACCAAAAATTTCCTTAGAAGCTGATGTCTATTAATGAATCAATTGTATGATTCAGTATACATTTTTATGGGTCATTTTCAATCATTTTATTAGACATTTAATTACACATATTAGAGTCTATACACCCTTCATAAAAATGTATGCTTTTGATGATAAGCCCATTTTCAACTGTCTTAATAAAACTGCACCAGGTTAACACTTCAATACATCAAGGAATACATTTTAATGGAAAGAAAAGAAATAATTATGTCCTATTTTGTTGCCTGATCGCACTGGTTTAGTGAATATTTTAGGCTTAAGATTAAACAAATTAATTTTAGTAGAAACTTGAACTGTAACCTAACCAGCTCAATTTCCCAATTATGAACAAAGCAAAAACTTTACCACATTGCCGCAAAATGTAAGGTGCCCTGAACATTCCTTGGACATTTCACCTTCCAAATCACATAGATTTCCCATGGCATTTCTTAGTGATTCCCAAGTGTCATATAATGATAGAGGCTATTTAAATATGGAATCAATGGTGTATTATTCTATCGCTAAAGTTTGTACATTAGTATAGTATTAGTATCTTACTGGACTCTAGAAGACGCAAGTTTAAATTCCACCATGCCTGTGTGAGAATTTAAAAACCGTTTTTTAAAAATCTGCAATTAAAAGCTGGTATCTGTAAAAGCAACAATGGAGCTAACACACTGTCATAAAAATATAGCAGGTTCACTAATGTCCTTAAAGGAAGGAAACTTGCTGTCCTTACCTGGTCTGGGCCTATATATTTGGCTCAAGTCTCAAACTAAGGTGGTCAACTCTTAACTGCCCCCTGAAGTTGCCTAGCATGCCACCTAATTTTATCCATTTGTGTTTACAGTCTTTGACAGCTAGAGCTGTCAGCTTGTTTAATCGCTATCTCCTCAAATAATTGTTGTCTTCAAACATCTGGCCAAAAAAGGAACTCTGCTTGAATCAGAGGAGCATGAAGGAAGGGCTGTGAGAATTTTAAACAGTGATGAATATGACTTTTTGTTAAGTGCTTTTTCTGTCCCTGCTATAGAATTCTACACATGGCTGTGTTTCTTTTCCACCTTGTAAGATGATGATTATGGATTACTGTTACGTAATTAAGGCATATACCTCCTATCACAATGGTCAGAGTGCAAGCTCACAGTCCAGCCACATGACTTATCAGTTCTTGTCTGAGTATCAAGGTAGCAGCTCTACCAGAGCAAGAACTAATAATTAAGACCTCAGTTTTGTCCTCTGCAAAAAGAGGCAAATATCATTTACTTGGTTGCTACCAGATAGGATTTTCCTAGCAAATGGTTTATATTCTTTTCCTTCCTGCATGGAGGCCCAGGAACTGGTCAGTCTTTCAAGTACTCAGCCTTGAAATCAGCACCTCTTCGATTCCAAGTCACTCCAAAAAACATCCAACTTTTATGTTTATTTATACTCTTACATACTTGAAAATCTTAACAGAATATTCAGCAACCTCTCATTATCTCTGCAGCCAGTCCCTCCATCAGAAAAAATAAATTCCTTCCATTTAAAGCAAATGTTTCCTTGAGCTGGGTTCAAGTCAATCATAACTGAATCCAAGGGAAGGAATGACAAACTCTTCAACAGGCTGGGCGGAGGGAGGAGTAAACAAATGATCCAACTTCCTGGTGCAAGGTTGTGAAAGGAATTCCACCACATCAAAGCATGTTAATTTCTGTGATTGATACATACAAACAAAGACTCCTTCTTCTCCAGTTCTCTGCATGAAAGCTGGTATGATCCACAGCTTCACGACCTCTACCGAGGGTAGAGCAAGGAGACAGGTCCCAAAGCAAAAACATGGATTGAACCCCAAGCTGTTGGCA
Organism: Cetorhinus maximus; assembly: GCF_964194155.1. Taxonomy (NCBI): domain Eukaryota; kingdom Metazoa; phylum Chordata; class Chondrichthyes; order Lamniformes; family Cetorhinidae; genus Cetorhinus; species Cetorhinus maximus. Next base: position 42,070,074 of record NC_135898.1, read on the forward strand.
CCAGTCTGATCCACATCAGCCAGCTGGACCTACTGACCCCCACAAGGAGTCTGAGCTGCTGTGGCAACATACACTTTTACATGTATGTTGTAGTCCAGAGTGATGGTAGGGGCTCCAATTTTCTTCCCATCACATGGCTGACCAGGAATCTCTCCCACACTTAACGCCTCCCATTGGCATATGTTAGATAGATTTACAAGTTGATACCCAACCTGTTTGGCCATGTTATGAATGCACCTTCCTTGACCATCAAGTCATAAGGTGGGACTCGAGCCCAGAGCTTCTGGTTCAGAGGCAGGGATGCTACCATTGCACGACACGACCTCCATGAAAAAAGGCACAATCCATAAAATGCTACTCAACATAATTAAAAAGACAGAGGGCAGAATTTTACGGTGGGAGGGGGATGGGGTGCGGGGTTTCCCGTCCTGCCGCCAAAGAGTCGGGGGAATGCATCCCCATCAATGCTGGCTGACCCGCAGCCATTTTGGAGGTAGGATTTCCACTCCTCACTCAGGTGGAAGTCCCACCTCAGAGAGCTGTTGACCAATCATAATGGCGGGGCAGCTCTGTAGACCCAACAGTGCCGTCTGGAACAGTGGTCACTGTTGGGACTACAAGAAGTCCACAGATTCTAAGTCCCGGAGCCCAGGATCTAGCCGAATATGGGGGTCTTGCAGTGGGGATGAGAGGGGAGGCCCGTGGGTGGTGAGGCGAGGGGGCTGGGTGTTGTGATGGCAAGGCCAAGCTGGGAGGAAGCACCTGGCGGTGGTGTAGGAGGGAAGACTTTGGGAGAGGTGCCTGATCTTCAAAGTGGGCCAGCAGTGGAAGTGCTCAGTCCCCCTTTCTAACCCAAGATCCGAGCAGGATGATCTGTTGGGCGTCCCCGCCCCTGAACTCCTCCTGCCGGCTGAGAAATTGCAGCCAAGTGGGAAACAGCAATTAAGTGGCCAATAATTGGCCATTTAAGGGCCTAAATTGGGGCAAGGGTGGACGGGCCGCCCTAGGCATTGCCTGCTCCCTGTAAAATTGCAGACAGGGCAGGAGCAGGTGGGAAGGCCTCCCAGGGAATTTTATGGGTGCTTCCATCTGCAAACTCGCCAGTGGGGGACCATAAAATTCTGTCCATTTTTCACCAATTGCCTGCATTTCAACAAGGATATGATTCACTCAATAACTCATGATGCGAGTTTTATCATTTCAGTTACAAAAGGATGAAAGGTTGGGGCTACATGTTCTTGATCCTTGTTTATTATTGCCTAAGCTTGCCTCAAGTAGAAGCCAAGGAGGTTTGAAGAGTAACAGTGGTTACATGTCGGAAATTTTTGGAGCTCTATCTTTTTAATTATTTTCAGCGAGTTGTCCTGGAAACAGAAAAATACCAGGGAGAGGGGGAAATAAAAATGTCAACGTAAGCATCAAGAATCCAAGCTAGGAGGAGCAATTTTGAAGGCATGAAGAGAAGCAATTATACATCTGCGCAGCTGGGCCACAAAGAACATTAAAGAAAAGCAGGGCACCTCAGAAACATGGAGACGAAGGAGACAAGCAATATGGAGCAGATGGTGATGTGGGGCGGGGAATAGGGGATGTGAAAACTGCACTTACTTCAGAGCCAGATATAGGACCATGGGACAGAGGGAGGAATGATCTGACCAATTGAGATTTCTATTTTGAAACTTGTTAATATTTAAATAAGTACATACTTTCACTATGTAAACTTTAACCCTTGTGGAAGAAGTAATGACAACATAGAGATTTCTCTGCTCGAGGATTTTGCTGTATTGATGATACAGAGACCGAGAATAAAATATTTAAGTCTGGAACAATTAGAATAAACTATTCTTTTCCAGTTTTATCCTCGAGATAAACTACAATTAAATCTTCAGAATCTACTGACAGGATTTTCCTTCATTAGGCACTGAAGTAGATAAATAATAATAAAACACAATCATTGCTTTCCTTCCTCCCTGGGACTATCATTCCTTCCAATTCAAGGTTCTACACATCTCAAGAGTTTAACACAAAACAAATCAAAGGAAAATTCCATGAATCTGGACCACTGGCGCTCTGCAGAGCTGAATCCACCAAACTTTACTGGGTCGTGCATGGACTATGAGAATAATGGTGAAAAGAAAGAAATGAAGGTGAAGCCCAGCAATGAGTGGCTGGACCTAGATTTTGCTGCTTGTTCCTTTGTCATATCTTCAACCATCCCCCTCCCCCACACCACCACCTGCCCCCCACTGCACCCCCCCCCCCCCTCCCCCTCACATCACTGCCGCTTGCTTACTCCCTTGCGTGCGGCACCTTAGATACTTCAGACAACAGAGGTAGAACTGGTGTTAGTGAGGATTCACAAAGCGTGAGGCAACCAGAGGATTGAATAAGCAGGCAAAAATGTGCTATCTTTCCAGCAGAAAGTCAAGAGATGACTGCCCATACTTGCAGCTGAACCAGACTATTCACAGCATTGGTGTCATATTTGACCCAGAGGTGAGCTTCCAGCCACACATCTTTGCCATCATTAAGACCACCTATTGCCACCTCCATAATAATGCTCGACTTTGTCCTGCCTCAGCTCATCCACTGCTGAAGCCATCATTCATGCCTTTGTTACCTCTAGACTTGACTATCCCAGGCCTCCCAAATTTACACTCCAGGAACTCACATCCTGCAGTCTGTGCCTTTACTCACACCAATTCCTTTTTACCCGTCATCTACTGTGCTCGCTGACCAACATTGGCTCCTTGTCCAGCGACACCTCGATTTTAAAATTCTCATTCTTGTTTTCAGATCCTTCCATGGCCTCAACCCTTCCTATCTCTGTAATCTCCTCCAGCCCCAAACCCTCCAAAGTATCTGCACTCATCCAATTCTGGCCTCTTGAGCCTTCGTCTGCCTAAGCCCTAAGCTCTGGAAATCCCTCCATAATTCTCTATGCTTCCCTGCTTGTCTTTCCTCCTTTAAGATGCTTCCTAAAACCCACCTTTTTGACCAGGTTTTTGGCCATCTTCCCTAATATTGCTTTTGTGACTCCATACGAAATTTTGCTTCACACTCTTTTGAAGTGCCTAGGAATGTGTTATTATGTTAAAAACACGATATAAGTACAAGTTGTTGTTGAAACTCTTTAATGGAGGATGTTATTGTACCATAATAGGAATGTTTTGTAAGTAAACACTGCATGATAAAATTCTAGTGTTATTGCATTTTCTGAGCAATTCAACTCCAAAGCCTGGAAACTACTGATCACCAATAACAAAGATCGTGAGATCATTATGGATGAGGAAAGTCCACCTTAATACATCCTTCCATAACAACTCAACGCTAGCCTCATTGCTGCATCTAGTTGTTTCTTAAATAATCTCAGGGTTTCCAACTCCATCACTCTACCTGCAAGTCTTTATTACTGATATCAGGCCTAAATGTGCACTTCACCAGTGTGAAATGGCGTCCCAATTTAAGTGAAAGGAATATTCTGGATCAACTTTTCTGCATTTTATTCGCCACATCCTTTACCTTGATTACACCATCTCATAGGGATCTGTGTAAGTATACCACAGCAGGAGTTCTCACTGGACAGGAGTGGAAACAAGGGAAGAAGGAAAAGGACAAACAAAATCCCTTTCTACGAGGGTTAAAAAGTAAGACAACTCTGCATTGATAAAGGTGTACTCTAGATGTTACAAAACTGGATTAAACAGTGCTGCTGCTATGTGGCCTGGAAGCGAAGCACTGGCAAGCAGAGCCACTCCCTCTTTTAGCCCTTTCTCAAAACTACCGAAAAGGAAAAGAATTGAAGCTCAACAGTATGGTCACAAAATTAAAGTGTATCTGTATGCATAGAATCGTAGAATAATACAGCACAGAAAGAGGCCATTTAGCCCATCATATTTGTGCCAGGTCTTTTAAGCAGTTATCCAATTAGTTCCACTCCCTTGCTCTATCCCTATAGCCTTGAAAATATTTAGCCTTCAGTAATTTATCCAATTCCCTTTTGAATGTTATTATTGAATGTGCTTCTGTCCACCCTTTCAAGCAGTCTATTCCAGATGACAACACTTGTTCTGTAAAAAATAAAATGTCCTCAAGTTACCTCTAGTATTTTTTTAACTATTTGTTCATGGGAGGTGGGCCAGCATTTATTGCCCATCCTTAATTGCCCTCAAGAAGGCAGCGGTGAGCTGCCTTTCTGTTCTTTTTGCCCATCACCTTAAGCCTGAGACCCCAGTTATCAACTCTTTTGCCACTGAAAACAGTTTACTCTATCAAAACCATTCATGAGTTTGAATGCATCTATCAAATCTCCTCTCAGCTGGCATATTGTGTTCAATTCCCGGCACCGCATTTTGGGAAGAATGTCAAGGCCTTGGAAAAGTTGCAGAAGAGATTTACTAGAATGGTGCCAGGGATGAAGGACTTCTGTTATGTGGAGAGCCTGGAGAAGCTGGAGTTGTTCTCCTTAGAGGAGAGAAGGTTAAGAGGAGGGTTGATGGACATGCTTTGCAAGAGTAAATAAAGAAACCTTTGTTCAGTGGCTGAAGGGTGGATATCCAATGATTGGCAAAAGAACCAGAGGCAACATGAGGAACCATTTTTTTACGCAGCAAGTCATTGTGATCCGGAATGCACTTCCAGACAAGGGGGTGGAAACAAATTCAATATGAACATTCAAAGAGAATTGGATAAATATTTGAAGGAGGAAAACAATACAGTGATATGGGGAAGGAGAAGGAAAGTGGGATTAATTGGATGGCTCCATCAAAGAGTCAACATTGATACAATGGGCCAAATGGCCTCTTGCTTTTGTTATGACCACAATTGCTGTGCAAACCAAATTCCAGAGGGAAACTTGGCTTCAGGCCATACTCTTTTTTTTGTACTCTGGAAATGAGATGAGGTCACACTGATCTCAGCAGCGAGAAATCCAGTAACACTTTTGGGATTTTAAAAATTAAAAGTAAAAGTTTTATTAACAAGAATGAAAGAAAACTTAAACACACAATATTACAGATACACAGTTGAACTTAGTCTAACAAAACATTCCCCCAAAAAGACTCTTTACTTGGTCAGAGCCACACGAAAACACCTTCCAGGCAACACTCTCTTTCTATAGATGCTTAACTATAAAATTCCAGTAATATTACCCAAAGCAAACTGCTGTAGCTTCAATAAAGGCATACCACATGGCCTGTAACTCTCTTAACTCTCTTCCACTCGGCTGTGAAATTCCAAACTTCAGAATAAAACCGCTTTTTGCAGCCCAAGACTTTTCCGGCTTGACTGGGAGGTTGATTCAAACTGCATCCTCTCCCAGCCCACAGCTCTAGCTGTAGCTTTAGCTGCTACATCTCACAGCTTCAATTCAATAGTCCAACAGCTCAATAGTCCAACACTGAAATACCTTTTTTCCCTTTCATCTCAGGTTCCATTTTCTCATACCTCTCTGAAACCCAAATCCTTCCAAATGTAAGATCTTTCATGTTTCTAACTTGTCTTTGCTTTTGGGTCAATAAAATATAATATCCCCACTTCTATTTACCTATGGAACTCTTGCAAGATGCAAACATGTTTCTTGACACCTCTGACTTCGATTTCAAACAAACTCTCAACTTATCTAAAAATGTAAATGTTGGATTTAACCCATTCACTTGTACCTTAAGCCCAACAACACCTCTATCCTTTTCATGTTTTAAATGCCCCAGATAACCTGTCTCCTATTAATCTCTGGAACATTCTTGTCCAGAACTCTGGCCTCAAGAGTAGGATTGATCAAAGGTTCAGCAATTAAGCCAGGAAATGGATTAATGCAAATGAAAAATCTAGGGAGGAATCGTCCCTGAATTGCACTAAATGTGGTAGTGGGTATGAAAAACGTTTTACCTTCCGGCCGCAATGGTGGGTTTTTGCACAGTATTGTCTGCTTCCTGCCTCATTAATTATGCAGCCACAGGAAACACGCTGTCTCTCTGGCGGGCAGCCTCTGAATTTCCCGCCATGCCGTTATCACACTCCAGGTGCCATATCTAAACTGCAGCCGTGCGCACAGTTCTCAACACTTGCAGCCCAGGACTGCTCCAGTGAAGGCATGGCCCTGAAAGCCACGATGAGTCAATTGGAAAGCCTTTTGGAGGCCCATCCAGATGTCCTCCACTCCTGCTCTGGCTATAGGAGGTCGAGCAATCTCACCACTCCAGCTTGGGAGGCGGTGGAAATGATGGTCAGTGCCAAAGCTGCACAGAAGAGATGGCCATCCAGTGCAGAAAGAGGATGAATGATTTCATCTGTGCAGCCAGGGTATGGCAACCATCTCATCACTCTAAACTCACACACTCACAAGCCCATCACACATTCACTGACATCTCACTCACTGCCAGCTCAAGGGACATCACCACTCACTCTCTCACACAAACCCTCACATCTCCATCTGGACTCATCTCCTCTGGAGGCTGCCTCCTTAGCCGTCACCCTCTTGAGGCCACTTGCACAAATCAACATGTGTCCCCACAAACACCCTCGGATACCCCACTTCCCCAGTACAAGCCCTAGCCCTGGATCCATTGAAAAGCTACCCCTGTCTTACCACTGGTCTGGTATATAGAAACTTTCCCATGAGCCTCACTAAAAGCGATGTGGTGCTGCCTGCAAAGCCTGGCACTGATAACCGTGATTGCTGCCCGAAGGAAAGGTAGGCAAAAAAAACTTGAAGTCCCAAGTGAAATGCAGCTGCAGGTGCTTGTCACTTATGTTCAGTTGTGAACCATGTTGGCGTGTAATCTCAGCGACATGCTCGGATGATCCAGAGGGGGGTGATTCCAGTGGGCAGGTGTAGTAATCTGATGTGTAATATACCTTTAAGAGAAATGTTGTAATGTAAGATCATATTATCTTGATACCCAATAGCAGAGTAGCGCAGACTACCCCTGTAGGGAAGCCTTGAGTTAGAGTCTGAAGAGTAAAGACAGAGTTTTGAGTTTTAAGCACACGAGTGTAGCTGCTGAGTTCCTTTTGTAAATAAACAGAATACGTTTCTTCTAAGAATGGTCTACTGATCTTCTCTGTCTCCGTACCAACTCGGTTACTACGAAACAAGTGTGCAACCCGGATCCTTTTGCCCCAACAAACCAAGCACACTGGATCCAACGGCAGGCAAGGTGATGAGATGCAAATGCATTGAAATTAGGTTCCCAACGTAGGACTGTGGGAAAGGCAGAGTGGGCGATCGCAAACTGGTTTCACGACGGCATAAAACCGATTTTTGGCTTTCTCACCATATTATCCGCTCACACCCGCCATGACACCCGATGCCAACGGGGGCAGGAAATTCCGGCCTTAGTATGTGATTTCTGCTGGAAAATACGTTCAGGAGGTTGGTATAATTCAAGATAACTTATTGGATAAGCAAGGAATGAAGAAAAGTCAGCTTGGATTTCCCATACCTTATTGCCTAGCAATCACACTGGATTACCAGTGATGCCCCTCATGATGGAATATCTCACCAGGGCTCACATTTAACTAATAATGGGGAAAACACAGAAAGAATGCAAGGCCTGTAAAGGCTCAACATTCCTGAGCAAAAGGAGATTGATGGATTAATTCTAGAATGGGCTCTAGAATGGGTTAAGCAAATGGATCGTATGAAATTAAGATGTACTTTGAGAAATGAAAAATCCAGGCTCTTTATAGACTCTTCACAAAATTAAATTGATAATAACTCCAATATCCATCAAGGTCCACACATATACACAAGGTCACCTTTAATATTGCAATGGATACATGTACAGGCACAGCTGCTTGCAGAGCTTGCATACTAGGAATATGCCGTTTCTTTACCGTGATGTTATGTCTCCCTGAACGAAAAGTTTTGCCCCATGTTTACACTCAAAGCTGCAAAGTACAGCACGGACCATAAATCAACTCAGTGTGTCACCTCTACAGAGGCACAACCAACGTACTGATATGCCACGCAGTAATGTTAAGTTACCTAACACAGTTGGAGTTGACCCAAATTCCCATAAACCAAGGCATAATAAATCACATCACAGTTTATGGTCAGTTTAAGATCAACTTTGTAATTGTGTGTGTGTATACCTACCTTGTTAATGTGCCAGCAGAAAGGCATACTAATATATAATTGCACAATCAATGCTCCATTTCCTTCTCTTAAAAAGGACGAGGTGTATAGTTGAGAGCGAAGTTATGGATGGAGCTGCATGGGCAGAGTGGTGTTCTGTGATTTACAGAATGTCACAGTGTCCGAGTGTACCCAACTGTGTGTAACCTGGTTGGCATTACATTTGAGGCATTATTCCAAACACTTCATACCAGCAGGTTAGTCCTCGCAAAACCACTGAAATACCATCCCAAATAGTGCTGAACAGATCCAGTTCATGGCACCCGTGGATTTGTACTAAATATGTACTCAGTGCCTGTTTTCCCTAAGAAGGAGGCAACATTTTCCCAAGGAGATGCCCTTCACCCTCATAAGTAAACTTGTTGTACCAGATTTTACAATAATCAGCCTGATCTACAAACCCAAACACAGGGCCACTGTTAATCAGAAAGCCAAGTGGAAACACAATTGTTCCATCAAAGACTCTATAATCATCATCAGGCACAAGGCAGAAAAGGCAATACTGAAACTACAGCTCAGCGTTTGACCTGGGTCAACCAATCACAACAGCCCTAATATCAGAGCAACTGTTATCCATGTATGACTTGATGTAAAACAGCCAGGGCAGAAGATTTGCAAATTCCCTGGATGGGCTGGCAATGCAAGGGTTAAAAATATAATGGTTGCTGATTAACTCAAGTGGTCTCTTTCACAAGTGTTTTTTTAAATTTGATTTAATAAAGATACACCGTGCACACATCAAGTCTATGCTGATTGGGCCTCCTTGGTTCACCTCACCCCAGTTAGCACATTTAATATGATCAAGAGGTGTCAGCTGTGGCTCAGTTCATAGCACCCTCGCCTTTGAATCAGAGGGTTGTGGGTTCATGTCCCACTCCTGGAAACCAAGAACTGTGATTGTACTCGAAAGGGTTGCAATCTGTGACTGTTGATAACTCGAAAGAGTTTTCAATATGATCAACTGATTAGTTGCCAGTGCCTTGCGATTTCTTTCCAAAGTTACGATCGGTGGGGAATTGATTCCGAGACACTGGCACTTATCAGAAACAGTCACGTTCAATCTAACAAACATTTCAATTTTTGAAAAATTAGTGTAATATTTCGAATTCTTGATAGGTTTAATATTCAGCCCGCAGCAAACCTTTAACGATTCACTAAATTTGATGTGTGCTAATAAGTCATTAATAGTGGTGAATTTTAGTACAATCATGACACAGCTCAAATGGTATGGGAGCCTTGGTTTTTATTTCATTTTCTTTGATACATTTTGACTAATTTTTTGATATTGCTAGCTGCATATTAGCTACTTTGCTCTATTACATGTTAGGCCTGCTTTCATGGTCTTTGCAGTTTACACAGTGGGGTAGCCCATGCTTAAAGGACATTTTAATGAATTAATCTTCAAATAACACACAACTGCCAATGTGAAACAGTGTCTGGGATTTTCCGTGCCCGCCGCCATCGGGCATGTTCGGTGGCATGAGCGGACAATATGGTGCGATCGGTTTCACGATGGCGTGAAACTAGTTTGCAAGCGTCCGCTCAGCCCACCAATGGCGGGCCGCGTTTCCCGCCATCGGACATCGGGAACCTTATTGTAATACGTCTGCATATCATTATTAGGCCTGCCTGCCGAATTCGTGCCCCCCGCTGGATTGTCTTCCCACGTCGGTGGGAAAGCACGCTGGCGTGTTTCACAATAGCATATAAAAGGCGTGCATTTGGCGGGCTGCACTTTGAGGGGAACTGTGAGGTGTCTGCACAGTAATGTTGCGCAGTGCTCACCAGGGTTGCCTGTTGGACTTCAAGCTTGAGGCACATTGTGGGAGGGTGGCAATGGCAACCCTGTGGTTGAGGTGACTTGAGGGGTGCAAAGACAGCCCTGCAGTTGGGGTGACTTGGTGAGGAGGGGAGGAGGGGGGCGGGCCAGGGCTGCCCTTGGTTGAATGTAGTGCACAAGCATTTGGGGTGGGTGACACCTTATATAAAGTGATCATTCCTCTGCAGCTGGGACAGTTCAGGCACAGTCATTGGAATGCTTGGAGTCAGGCCTCTAGCTTATCTGCCCACTCAAGCAAAGCAGGGGCATCAAAGTACCACCAAGCGCTCTAGAGCTTTTCACTGCTTGGGCACAGAATACAAACTAATGAGCATTTTAATGGACTCTAGAATAGTTAGACAACTGTGCACATTGTACAATCTCCTTGCTGAAGCTGGCCATGGGGCAGTCACTGCTGGAGGTGCTCACAGCCCCTTGCAATGTCAGCATCCCGGTTTGGACCAGTCTCCCCCAAGGTTCAAGCTAACAAGTCAGCCTTGCAGCGCGGGTTAGGAGAATGCCATCGACTGCATTCACGTAGCACTCAGGTCTCCATCACAACACATGGTCAACTACATGAACCACAAGGGATTCCATTCTCTGAATGTGCAGGTGATGTGCAACCAGCAGAAATGCATCCTGCGGGTCTGCGCATGGTTTCCCAGGAATGTGCATGGCTCCTACATTCTCAGTCGGTCTCAGATCTCTGACGCATTTCAGGGTCCATAGAAGCTGCAGAGATGGCTCCTCGGGGACAAGGGCTACCCGCAGAGGCCATGGCTGATGACACCCATGCGGCGGCCTCAGACTGCAGCAGAGCGATGCTATAATGAGGCTCGTGCTGCAGCTCGCAACTTGGTGGAGCAGACCATCAAGATGCTGAAGATGAGGTTCCAGTGCCTGGACCGGTCTGGTAGAACCCTGCAATACAGTCCACAGAGGATGTCACGCATGGTCATCGCCAGTTGTGCTCTTTATAACCTTGTGCTGCAACGGGGTGAGGAGCTGGCTGAGGAGGAGATGGAGGAGCTGGAGGTCTCCTCGGTTGAGGAGGACACCGACAGGGATGCAGGCGAGGAGGACCTCGAAGGTGGCGATGATGGGGATGAGGCCCCTGCACTGGCCAGACAAGGCAAATGCTCTCAGGAGGCCCTCATAGCTGCTAGTTTTGTGGAGGATGATAACATCATGCAGTGAGGAGACACCATAGATCCTCACATCGCATCTGTGAATGTTTGACTCCAGTCAGGCTTACAGCAGTGCACATACCCTCTGTGAGAATGCTCCTGTCATGGAGACGCAGTGGAGGCTCTAATAGTCACTCGATTGCAGGAGAATGATGATGACACGCACTGAAGATACTCCATAGATATTCACATAGCCTCTGAGAATGTCTGACTCCTGTCTGGCTGTGGGCAGCTCGCTTGTGCACTGTGATCAGGGTCATATCATGGAGATGCAGCCATGAAACTTTAGAGGAACCTGATCCTTTGTCCACCTTCAGCACCTGACCCCCTTCAGGAGCACAGCGTCACTGGTCACAGGTGCTGAAGAGGTGGGGGCGAGCCCCACCTTAAAGGTGCTGAGAGCACACAGAGAGAATGACGGAACTCTGTGACGCCTGCCCACAACATTCTGGCAGCAATGACAAGCACCGTCAAGGTGCAGGCATCAGTAATATTTCCAGGGAGTGTGAGGCCAGACCATCACTTTGGTTTGAAGGCTGCACAGAGCACAGGGAAGAGGCCCTGGGCTGAGACACCTGCCTTTATCTTGTGCAGAAAGGCTTCACATCTGAGTGACACGAACACTGCTCATCAGAACAAGGAGCCACAGGCAAGGAGACATTCTTGAGAGTTTATTGACAATTGTTATGACGTGGCAGATGATATGTGCCAGGCAGGTCAAATCCACGAGGGAAACTTGATCACACAGTCACAACTGTTTTGCAATTTGTATTGTATTTTGAGATGCGTGCCTGAATTCAGAAGTAATAAGACTACCATGACTTCAGAAGTTTTTAGAAAACTAAATTAAACATTTATTAACAAAGAAAAGATTTCAAGCACATACATTAGTCTACAAATTACTACTATAATAACTCCTGAAACCCCTAATTAATTTGGCTCCCAGTTACACCTCCATAAAAGCAACAGTAGAAAAACAAATAGATTTAAACAGACCCATGCAAAGCAACACAATACCCAGGACTACGATATTCAAAGTGAGTTTTCTCAGCTTTGGTTCCTGTAGACAGAAACTTGATGTACAGAGGCTGCAGGCTTTTCACATTTGTGTTAGACCTTAGAATGCCTTCTTACTGACACATGATCTCACCTCCTTCACACATGTTTCTCCCTTTTTAATGTAAATTCCATTGTTCTGATATGCCTTTGGAACTTTACCCCTCTCATAATACAAATCTTTTCATAGTACTAATTTTGTCAGGAACCTTTGGGAAAAATAAATACACTGTTTGGCTTGGCTTCTTCTGGCTAGGTGTAACATCTTACCATCTCTTTGAAAATTAAACCAACTTAATTTATCCAAAAATTAAAGTGTTCTTCACGCTTCACATGCTAAAACTTCAGCCATGTTATGTATTCAGCATTTCAAACCTAACTTCTTGTTGGTAACTCAAAGCCTCCAGACCAGCTGTCGCCAATTGAATTAAATCCCACACACAGAGAAACTATCCAAAGCTCCACTATTAACCCACTTTTACAATAGATCACAATAATATTATGAAAATTATTATATTTTCATGACACCTCCCTCCTTACGGGAAAATTAACCATCGTAATTTAAAAAGATGGCTTCTTTTCTAAACCCATCTTACACTATCTCCTATACTTGTCTATAAACTCACACTGTTACATTACCTGATCATGTATTAACATAACACTGTATATATAAATCCTTGTTATCAACAGAAATCATTCCAGTCCAGTGTCCAGGTTTTTAAATGTCCAAATTTCCCTTTGAGTTTCTAACTCTTGACAATGCAACTGGATTTAGATTTTCTCGTCCAGCCATATGTATAATCTGTAGATTAAATGGTTGCAGTAATAAACTCCATCTGAATATCCTTGCACTCCTGTCTTGAAATTTATCCAGAAACTTTAAAGGATTGTGGTCTGCATAAACAGTTGTTTCTGACAAATTGTTTGCAATGTAAATCTCAAAATGCTGCAATGCTAAAACCAGACCGAATCTCCTTTTTGATCATTGAATCTACTCTGCTGTATATTCAACTTCTGTGAAAAATACTCTATTGGTTTTTCAATTCCAGTTTCATTTTCTTGTAATAGTACAGTCCCAATGCCTATGTCGCTTGCGTCAATGGCCAATTTAAATCGCTTGGCATAATTGGGTACTGCCAAAACTGGTGTCATAGTCAATACAGTTTTCAAACTGTCAAATGCCTTCGGGCAATCCTGCGTCCATTGAAACTTCATGTTCTTTTTTAATAGTTTAGTCAATGGAACAACCACACCACTAAAATTTGGTACAAATTTCCGGAAAAATCCACTCATGCCCAGAAATCTCAAAACTTCTTGTTTTGTTGTAGTCATGGGGAAATCCATGATAGCTTTGACTTTCATATCTCTCAGAGCCAACTTACCATATACAATGGTGTGGCCTAGATATGTAACTTGTGCTTTTGCAAATTCACTTTTTGCCAAGCTCATCACTGAATTAACTCCTTGTAATCAACAAAATAATTTTTCCAGATGTTGTAAATGCTCCTCCCATGCTTGACTGAAAACTATCAAGTCTGCAATATAAACAGCACAATTGCTCAGTCCTGCAAATACTTTGTTTTTCAGCCTTTGAAGTGTTGCAGGTGCATTTTTCATACCAAATGGCATGACTTTAAATTGATAGAGTCCATCTCGCATCACAAAAGCCGATATCTCCTTTGCTCTCTCCGATAACGGTACTTGCCAATATCCTCTTAGCAAGTCAATCTTTATGATAAATTTTAATTGTCCCATTTTCTCAATGCAATCTTCCAACTGTGGTATAGGATATGAATCCACTTTTGCCACCATATTCACGTTTCGATCATCTACACATAGTCTTTGTGTTCCATCTGGTTTCAGTAACATCGCAATAGGCGAACTCTAGTTATTGCAACCAGACTCAATTATGTCATTTTGAAGCATGAATTCGATTTCTTTCTGTACTTGTGATAATTTTGCTGGATTTAATCTATAAGGATGTTGCCTTATCAAAGATGAAACTTCTACACACACATCATGTATAGCTAAATTTGTCCTCCCCAGCGTATTCCCACAAATAGCTTTGTGTTACTGCAATATCTTCTCCAAATCATTTGACACTTGTCTGGAAGGTAACTCAATATTACATTTAAATTTTCAAGTACCCCCTCATTATCCAATTTGATTAGAGGAAAATCAATTTCAGAATCATTCATTTCTACCTCATTTTCCTTATCTTCCACCACTAATACCTCCTTTTGGTCCTCTTCCCCATCAAAGTACTTTTTAAACATATTTACATGACACACACCCTCTGCTTCTTTCTTCTTTCTGAAATATTTATTAAATAATTTACTTCACTCAATTTCTTTTCAATCCTGTAAGGCCCACTAGTCCTTGCCTTTAATGAGTCACCCAGTACTGGTAATAAAACTAGCACTTTCTCCCCAGCAACGGAACTACCAGCTGTAGCTTTCCTGTCTGCCTCCACTTTCATCACTTGCTGTGATTTCTTTAAGTGTTTCCTAGCCAACTCACATACTTTGTCCATTCTTTCTCTGAAGTTTGATACATAATTCAGGAGAATAGTTTCGAATTTTGAGCCACCAATTTCCCATGAATCAATGTTATGAGTGGTCCAATTACATCACACACACATACACACGCACGCATGCATACCCACACACACAAACATGCATGCACACACACACAAAGAAACAGCCAAACCCCACTATTAACCCACTTTTACGATAAATCACAATAATATTATGAAAATTATTATATTTTCATGACAACAATAGTGAACAGTATGTACAAGCGATTAACGCCCGTGCCCAGGCTATGCAATTACATCTTCTTAACTTTCCTAACCCTGCTGCTACATCTTTGTGCTCCCCAGACATCCACAGCAGAGGTGAAGGCAGCCTACTGACTGTGATACCCTATCTGTGATGCCCTTGGCAGGTGTCCTCTGGAGGCCCGAGACCTGTAGAGCCTTGGCCTGCTTTTGGGGTCCTGCTGTGTGGCAGTGGCACCCTCCTCAGACTGTGGAGCTGGAGCTGATGAGGCCACAGGAAGAGGCTATTCAGGTGGGCTGGACACTCCTGGAGTCACCTGGGTGGATGGCCCTGGGGGGTGTGGGGGGGAGGGGTGGGGGGGACACCTGCTGATCTTCCTCCCTATTGGTGCCCAAGTGACCCAGGCTGACTCTTTAAGGAGAAGGGGTAGCTGGAGTAAGATCGATCCGCCCAGCACCCCTCTCGTGTTCACACTGTTGTAGGCCAACAATGGCATCAGCGATTGAGTTGAACCCGCGCAGCGGTGCAGGAGCAATGTCTTGGACCAAGGTGTCCATGGCAACCGCCATCCAACCAGTGTTGACTTCAATGTGTTGGCATGCCAGTGCTATCACCACAGCCTGAAGGCGAATGGGCACCTTCATCGTGCCTTGCAATCTGAGGAGTGCAGCAGACATCCCTTCCTGATGTTCCCAAGCTTACTTTTGCAGCTCCAGCAATGAGGTGTGACCGAGTCTAGAGGGTCATCATCTGACTTGGACTCAGCAAATTTCTGGCCTCTAGCAGTGCTCTGAGTGCTGGGGTCTTGGGAAGTCCCTGATGTCGCCTGCTGTGGTTCAAACAGTGCGATGTGCTCACCAGATTGTGATCCCGAGGCTACTCTAAAGCTAGGTCTCACTGAGGTGTGTGTCTCTGCGCTGGTGGAGGGTGTGGGTGAGCGCTGTGATGGGGCTTCAAGGAGAGTGCCTTCAGATTTCTCTTCACAGGTTTCTTCGGGGCTCGATTGGAAGCCCTGGTTTGTGGACTCCTTTGGCTGTTTCCCAGGAATGCCTGCGGAAGCAAGGGGAGATAATTAGTGCATGGCAGTGGCCTGTGAATGAGGACACATCACTCACAGAATTGGTGGCTAATGAATGTTGCACTGTGGGATCCTCACTTGGTAGAGTATTGCCGACCTCACTGTCAACACAGGAGCGGTCCAGATCCTCGCCAGCCAGCTAGCTGGCTGTTTTCAAAGTCCGTGAGGACCTTGATTTCAGTCATTCCTCCACCAGGCTGTAACCTCTCCCTGTTGTTAAGTACCAGCTTGTCCTGCATTAATAGAGATGAAGAGAGTGTAAGCAAGACACCTGCCAGGCCAGATGATAAGTATGACTGGCATGTGTGGGTGGTGAGTTTCCCATGGATGGTATGAGGACAATGAAGGTGTGTGTGAGAGAGTGAATGGGGATGTGCCTTGAACTGGCAGTGAGTGAGGGCCCTGTGGACATGTGCTGGGTTTGTGAGTGTGTGAGTTGAGAGTGTGAGAAGAGTGACCTACCCTGGTGGAGCGGAGGAGACCATTCATCCTCTCGCAGCACTGGGTGGCTGCCCTCTTTTGCAGGGAGTTGGCGCTGACCACAGCTGCCACCGCCTCCCAAGCCTGGTTGATTATATTGCTGCCCATCCTGCAGCATAAGCGTGGGTAGAGGACATTGTGGCGGGCCTCCACAGCATCCAAAAGGCGTTCCAGTGATGCGTCACTAAACCTGGGGACTGCAGTCTTTTCGCCTTTCGTGAACATCTTCCCTGCAGCAGTCGTGGACTGGAGGCAGTGAGATGTGTGCACACACTGGACTTTAAATGTGGTGCCTGGCGTGATGAAGCAGTGAGGTGATGGCATGGCAGGTGTTTCCCAGGAATGCACAATTACTGCGGTAGGTTTGGGACGATCGGTGTGAAAACCCGTCACCGCGGCCAGCAGGTAAAATATCGTTTTACTTGACCGCTAGCGCCCTTGGTGCAAATCTGGGACGATTCCGCCCTATATTTCCCCTCATTGATAGGTGGTAATGCTGTAAAATAGCTGGGAAGAGATCTCCTGGATAGTACAATGGTCCCCTTGGTGTGGCTGATTGTTGTTGCCCCCCACCACACTCCTCTGTCACCCCCACAGTGAAAGGTAATGTCTGCACTGCACAGTTTCAATTTGAACCCAAACCAGACTGGGTGATTGGGTGCTTTGCTGGACATCTCTGTTCAGTTTTTAAATATGATCCTTAAGTTTCCTTTCTTCCCCACCTTACCTCCTCATCCTCATCTGATTGCTCCATCCTCAGTCTTTCTAAACTGCTCCAAGCAAACTTAAGGTAAATATCAAGAACGACATCCCATTTTCCTGGCCTCCCTGCAGCCCTCTGTCACAAACATCATTAACTTCAGGCCTCAGCTGCGTCTCCCATTTCCTAAAGAGGCACTGGTTGCTGAGGATATACAGTCTGTCATCACTGAGGGGAGACGTGAGGGAGGGTGTGCTGATCCTTTCTTGGAACACAATTGTGGCAGTGGAACTCTTGACCCAGAACAATGGGCCTATCTTTTCCCCTTTTGGACACTGGCAACATGCAGTATGTTTCCAGCTTTCACTGGCTGCTTTTGCATTGTTCTTTTAATTTGATTTGGGTTCCAGAGCCTTAGCATTTAATATTTTTAATTGTTTCCCATGTCTACAGGGATAGATTTGATTGCCTGAGCACCGGGAGGTAGGTTTGTGGTGTGCTGCCTAGATTGGAGGGAGACAGCATAGCTTTAGTTTTTACTTCAACTTTATAAGCTCAATTTCAGTTTTTATAAAATGTTATTGTTTTAATGAATTTTCATTGCCTCAGTGACTTTGCCAGCAGTTTATATCTTTTTAAAAAGACTTAGTGCCCTTATTATCACTCTTTCCTTCCTGGGTTTTGTTTGTACAATTCCACTAAGTGACATGATTATCATCCAGTCTTCAAGTCTAACAAAGGATCCAAAAGCATTATCACATAAGAATATAAGAAATAAGAGCAGGAGAAGGCCATTTGGCCCATCGCTCCTCCGTCATTCCATATGATCATGGCTGATTGTCAGCTCCATTTTTCTGCCTGTCCCTCATATCCCTTTATTATAGAGTTGATTTTCCAGGCAACTTTTCTTGGTGGACACATTTAGTTTTATTTACAAAGACAGCAGCAGCAGCTGCATGTGTGCATCAAGCTCTATAACTAAAGAAGAACTCTCCCCTAGAGGTTCCCCACGCTGCTAACTCATTGCTTTAAACAGATCATGTGATCTTGCAGCACATGATTATTCTTAAAGCTACAGTCCTACGTTCGCCAAAACTATAATTACTACATTCCTCCCCCTTTAACTTATCTGTACATTTTGTATTTACAAGGATATTTATCTCATGACATTAAAATATTTACACAGGTTATAAAATTACAAGTTCAGTCTTTCAGGTAGTTTCCTGATCCGTGTGGAACATCATAGTTCCACGACTTCTGATTCTTTAGCAGGAAACACATTCTCTGGAACCGTATTAACATCAGGTACTTCATTATGCACATGCAGCTCAGTGTCTTCCACTCTGACAGACACATCGGGCATGCCTGTCCTTGGCTGAGAAACTTCATCAGGAGCCACGGGTTCAGCAATGGTTACAGGTGGAATATCATTTTGTTGGGGTACCTCCCTTGTTCTCAAATGATCCACATGCTTACTCATGATTCTGCCCTCCACTTCCACATGGTATGACAATGGTTTAGTCACAGAGCTTACTTTACCAGGTAACCACTTCGGTCCTCCACCAAAATTCTTTACATATACTGCTTCTCCAACAGTAAATTGTTGCTCACGATTATCCAAATCATGAGTCGCTTTTTGGTTCCCTTAACTTTTCTTCACCTTCCCCTCCAATTTGGGAAGTATCAGGCTTCATCTTATTCGAAGACGGTGCCTTGGTAAAAAGCTAGAGATATTTTTGGAACTCTTGGGTAAGCAAATGGTGCGAACTGGTACTTGTATCGCTGGATTGACTTGTGTTTGGCCAGCATTCATGTCTGGATAATTCTGGCAGTTGCAAGTGGACAAATGGCACAGCCATGGGTTGCCTCTATCCAGAGTTCTAGGATGATTTTGCAAAATCAGGATGTTGAGCAAAAAGGACAAATGTCTGTTCAGGCTTATTAATGGATGTATTAACCTTGAGTTCAGGTCCAACACATTTAACATAATGGCTTATCTGAGGTACCAAATGCTGCTCAGATAAGTGCTTTGTTATAGTAGAGACAAGAGATCTTCCTTTTTTCAACTGATACTTCTCCAATTGCTTCCTGATTTCTTCCAGCCTGATTCTCAATAAAATTCTTGTCCAGGGCGTTGCACTGTTGCTGCATCAGTTCCTTCAGATGGCTTTGTCTGTGGATGAATTCCTCTTGTAACCTGTGTGATGCAACAATGTCCTCCCTCTATCTATACAGCTGTTGCCGCAATTCTTTCAAATGTTCTCGTTGAACCTGAAAACCTACTGATGAAGCATGCAATCTCTCTTGACCTCTTAAAGCTTCAGTATGCTTTGTCAAGATGGTGGAAAGCATTGAGTGTTTCAAAGCTCCCCCAGAAATTTCTGATGTTCCCAGTTGCTCTCCTTGGGACTTTGATTGATCCAGCAACATCTCCATGAACCTTATTTGTGTCAGCCCTTACTGTGGCTCAACTATACCTGAAGTCTGAATGCAAGGTTCTGATACTTGGGGACCATTCACTTCGAGTACACTGTAGGCGATTTCATGTCTTTTAGATTTTGGTGAATCACGCTGATTATTGCTTACATTGTTTACAACAGACTGGTTTTTATTAAGATGGTCAGGGTCTCTAGAAATACTTAATCCATCATCAGGTATTCTATTTGTTGCTGTGCTATTGTATTCTCAGCAGTGGCAGCGTGTTGCTGGGAAGTTTTGAGCAATGCTGAATCCAACACAGTCTGATGCCTTATCAGTAATTCTGCACCCTCTTCCTACGTCTTCTTCTTTCTACCGCAGAATTTAGTCTTGGCCTTCTTTTTGACTTTACTGTCGATCAGACTTCTCTCAGATGCAATCTCAACTTGTCTTAGTTCAGTAGTTGAGCTACCCATGACTTCATTATCTACTCGCATCTTGGAAAGTTCTACGACTTTTGCTTTCAAAGCCTCTTTAGATTCGGTTAGCTGATTCTTCAGCTCTTCCGTTTCCTTCTTGTATCTGTTGGCTTCCTCCTGGAAACTTGAACATTGCTGCATTTTCTCTGCCAACCGGTTCTTCAGTTTGTTCAGAGAGATGTTAAATTCTTCCTGTTTCTCTTCATAATTTTCCAGAGGCACAAACTTTGACCTGAGGGATCCTTGTTGTGTGTGAAGGTCTTTCAACAGGTTTTCCTTTTCTTTGCGAAGCTCACTCGCTTCATCTTGAATCCTGTCATTCAGCAGAATCTCCTTGAGTTTCTTCTGCTATTTTACCATGTTGTTGTTTAAGACAGTCTCAATTTCTTCAGGTTACTGAATGGCTACACACTCCTTTTTCACCTAGTTGCGGTCCTTAGACTCCCCAGGCTCTTTCTGAAGTGCCTTGCCTTGTTCCATTTTCAGTCAGGAACTCTTCCTGCTTCCTTTTTGAAATATCACTGGCCAATCAGGGTTGATTTCCCTCAACCAATTTC
Organism: Cetorhinus maximus; assembly: GCF_964194155.1. Classification (NCBI taxonomy): domain Eukaryota; kingdom Metazoa; phylum Chordata; class Chondrichthyes; order Lamniformes; family Cetorhinidae; genus Cetorhinus; species Cetorhinus maximus. The sequence continues at coordinate 42,090,765 of NC_135898.1, forward strand.
AACCTAGGAGGCTTGGTCCTCTGCCTTCTAATACCATCACTGGTAGTTGTGTCGAATGGTGTCTATAACGAACAGTTACTCTGGTGATACCTTTTATCTGGATTCTTCGCCTGTGTACATTTTCAACTTGGCAGGTGTTTGTTCCAAATTTAATTGTTGATCACCTTTATTTAAATATCTGAAAACATGTTCTCCAATTACAGTGGTAGAAGCACGTTTCTACTTGCATTTTTAATGGTTTACTATTCACTTGCAATGTGACAATAATTGGCTCTTTCTTCCCAACTTTCATGTTGAATAAGGAATAAATGTCAGAATTGGTTGTTTCTGGCTCTTCTACACTATATACTTCATTGGACTTCGATTGTTGCCTGGAAGCATGTTTAAATCTTGCTTTTCATTGTTTCATTATGTGTCCACTTCTGTGACAAAAATAACACTCTACCTTTTTAAATTGCCAATCATTAGGAGTATAATTGTTTCCATGTCGATAAAAATTAGTTTTCAACTCTATTGCTAAGCTGTTTCCTCTCATTTTTCAGTTAGCGGGGGCTGTTTCCCGCTTTGCAGTGGAGTTCTGGCTTTTCGCACCACTTTCGGCTGACTGTTCCCACCCAACTAGGAGAATGGCACCATTTTGCACCCCTTGAATCGCTTGTGAATCCCTTACAGCGCTTTCCTCCGCCAGCGCTATTTCTAGCGCTTTCTTAAAATCAAGATTCACTTCAGCCAGCAACCTTCACTGAATAGTGTCTCCTGCACACCACATACCAAATGATCCCTAAGTATGTCATTCAGAGTTTCACTGAAATCACAATATTCCATTAGATGTTTTAATGTTGCCACAAAGGTAGCGTTAGTCTCTCCTGGGGCTCTATTCTGTGAATTGAACCTGAACCTCTGCATTGTAACTGAGGGCTTGGGTTGAAAATGTCTCTTAACGAAGTCTACTAAGTGACTGAAAGTCTTCGAATCTGGGGCACTGGGGGCCGTCAAGCTTCAAATTAAACTGTAGGTCTTGCTCCCACAAATACTCAGGAAAATTGCTCGCCTCTTTTCCACCCCCTTGATTTTTTTGGCTTGAGAGTAGAATGCAAGACGTTTTATATATTAAGGCCAGTCATCTGTGGCTGGCTCAAAGGGCTCGATTCTGCCAAACTGTGGCATCTTGGATGAGTATATCTTCCTTTCTTTTTAATGAGCTTAGATACTCACAATCGCTGGGTGACATACAGCAATGCATCAGATTTATCCTCATCACCAGTTTGTTATAGAGTTGGTTTTCCAGGCAACTTTTCTTGGTGGACACATTCAACTTTATTTACAAGACAGCAGCAACGACTACATGTGTGCATCAAACTCTATAACTAAAGAAGAAATTTCCCCTAGAGGTTCCCCAAGCTGCTAACTCATTGGTTTACACAGCTCATGTGATCTTACAGCACAAGATTATTCTTAAAGCTGCAGTCCTACATTTCTCAAAACTATAATTACTACACCTTTGATTTTCTGAAAGACCAAAATCTTTCCATCTCAGCCTTAAAAATATTCAACAAGCATCCATTATCCTCTGGGATAGAGAATTCTAAAGATTCATAACCTTTTGAGTGAATAAATTTCTCCTGACCTCTGTCTTAAATGATTGGTCCCTTATCCTGAAACTATGCCCTCGTTGTATAAGTGCCAGAGTCGGCTGCGCGCCCGCTGAACTGTCAAAGGCCTGTTAAAGCCATTAATAACCTAATTAACCAAACTGACAGTGCAGCCCATCCAACCTTAAGGTTGGTGGGCAGGTAAAGAGCCCAAGTGGCCTTCATGTTTTGCATGAAACCTCATCCACAGGCGGGATGAGGTTTCATGAAGGTTTTATTAAATGAATTTTAAAAATTTTGACACTTCATAAATATGTCCCAGCTCATGTGACATTTTCACATGAGGGGACATGTGTAAATAATTTTTATCTTTCCTTTTTTACAAACTTTAAAAGTGAGCTTAATCTCCCTGAGGCAGCTCCGTGCCTCAGGGAGATTTCTGCGCTGCTTCATGCTCATGCGTCATGCTGGGTGGGCCCTAATTGGCCTGCCCGCATAAAATGGCAGTGCGCAGCCAATCGCGGGTGGCGGGTGACGATTGGCTCCACGCCTGCCCGCCCATGCCCGCTCCTGACTAGCCCGCCCGACGGGGAGAAAATTCTCCCCTTAGTCATGCACAAAGAATATATAAAGGGCTGGGCCTTTGTAACAGAATCACCTTGCCAGTTCAGAATTTCTCACCGGATGCTCATGATTAAATCCATTAGTTATATTTTGAAGATAGTTGAAAATATCTTTTATGAAAATTATAGGATGACAGTCAAACTGAGTACAGGAACTAGTGACCTTGCATCATTCTTATACAAAATAACTCAGCTCCTGAATATTGAAACTCAACTGGATGCGAGATGCCAATGCGTTGGTTTCAACATTTCCCAACAGATTTTCCTGAAAGATAAAATTCTATTTTTACAAAATATTTCAAAAAATAATAAGCACAAGATTGCAGCCAGGCTCCGCTGTGCATGCAAGCGTCAGTATATTAACTTTGCCTTTATAATTTTTTAATAGCTTTCTCAAACATCAATATCAATAACATTTATAAAGTGCTTAATCTTTACTGTGCAGGAACCTAATTTATACAGTGTCTTAGAGGCAATTTTTAAACTAAGGTAATCATTTATTGAGTTTCATCATCAAAGATGCGCAAAGGCCATCTTTGAGAAACCTTTGCACTACTCCACTCATTTATTAAAGGTGAACATCTAGTTTAGATTTAACAATTTACAAAGTTTGCGATGAATATTTGAGACAAGCAGCTTATTAAAAGGCAATGGACGTGGATATTGTTGGTGAACCCAAAGGGAAACTGTACAGATGCTTCATTGAACAGCAAGCATTTATGTGGTGGCTTTAACATCATAAAATGTGCCAAAGTGCTTCACAAGAACAATAGCAAGTAAAATTTGACACCAAGTTACATAAGGAACCCTGAGGATAGGTGATCAAAAGTTTATTCACGGAGGTGGGCTTTAAGGATTGTCTTAAAGGAAGAGCAAGAGGTACAGAGGCAGATAGAGTTAAGGAAGAAATTCCAGCGAGCTTCGGACCCAGGCAAGCTAAGGCACAGCTGCTAATGATGAAGCAATGAGATGCCCAAGAGGCTGGAATAGGAGGAGCCCAGAGATCACAGAAGTTTGTATGACTGAGGAAGATTCCGGAGATAAGAAGGGGCGAGATCACTGATGGCTTTGAAAACAAGCGTGAGAATTTTTAAATTAAGGTGTTGCTGGGCGCAGGAGATAGTCTCTGTTGATAAGCACAGGGTGAATGGGTGAACAGGACTTGGTACAATAGGATATGGGCAGCAACGCTTTGGATGAACTCAAGTCTACTAAGGGTGGAAGTGGGAGGCCCACTAGGAGAGCATTAGAATTGTCAACTCCATGGGTAACAAAAGCATGGATGAGGATTTTGGAAGCCAATGAGCTAGGGAAAGGGCAGAGATAGGCAATGATATGGCAGTGGAAGTAGGTGGTCTTGGAGAGAGAGAGGGTATAGGATTGAAAACTCAGCTGAGGGTCAAAAAGAGACCACAAATAAGTCATATGAGAGACAGAGCAAAGTTTGTTATTAATTTTGAACTTGGGCCAGGAAAGATTACTGCAGGGGCCTTACCCAGCCCGGTACATTTCTGTGCTTGGGGTATAAGGTTCACAATGATACCAGAATCAAGTGCCCGTACTTAGTCAAATCATAATTATGATGCAAGAAGCAGTTTATAGACTATACAAACTGTTAACATTTGTTGCTCTTAACTCCGTTTCCCCATTTTAATTAGGCACTAAGACTGGAGTGTTAAAGTAGTAGAAGAATGCAATAAACCAAAAAGGTTTTTCTCACCCTTGGTGTTTTGTATACTCATCAGACAAAGGGCAGAGGCTTTGTGCATTGCACAGGTACAATATTGCTGCCCCAATTAAGAATACAATAAAATAACCATCAGCCTGTATCGCACAACGCCCAATGCAATTTTTTTTTCTTTCTATCACAAACTAGGGTAGCTTTTCAACTTTCTGCCCAGCTGTCAAACATAGTAGATCTGCTGCCTGCCAAAGAACCCACCCGATTCTCGCTTAAGTGGATTATAATGGGAATGAAAACTCAGGCAATTTCTAAAACGGATGGCTGATCTGCAATGTCTGTTCTATGCCGATGTGACAAGTTGAAAATCTAACTGTCTTCCCTAATCTTATAAAACATCTCACGGAGAATTTAATGAAGATTAAGTTTCTGATTAGTGCTACGCAACGATGCCTGTAATAGGCCAGTGTTATCACTAAAGAATAACTCAGATAATAAATTATAACAATCAATAGTTGATACGGATTCAGGAAAAGCATAACATGCAGTTATCAGCTCTTAATATTTCATATTACTTTAATTATATATATATATAAGTAAGTTATAGATTTAATCAATGTAAGAATTCACCATAAAGTTCAGTCTTCAAAGATTCCAGTGGCTGGAATTTTACAGTCTCCCAAGTGTGGGGTGGCAGGCAGGGGAGGGAGCCTTAAAATTGGGTGACATGGCAGAAACTTGGCAGACTTATCCAAGGGGAGGGATCCTCCTTTTCAGGCACCCTGTGCCCGTCAGTGCCCCCAACCCCCCAGGTAATTTTTACCTCTGAATTTCCCCTTCTCCCCTCACTCCACCCTGGTGATTCTGGCTTCCCACTCCCCTCACTGGGGCTTGGCCCTGGCAAAACCATGGGCTTACCTTTAAGTCAGGGCTCCATTAGCAGCTCCTCTTTGAGACTGTCTGCAGTCCCAGCAGTGGCCACTTCTCCGGGTGGCACTGCTGGGACAGGAGGGTTGCCAGCCATTTGATAGGCTGGCTGCTCTCTGAGGCGGGACCTCCTCTCTGGCATGGGTGGAAGGACCAACTCAAGCCAATTAACAGCCCAATGGCCGTTATATGGCTGCAGGGTGAGCCAGGCAATCGGAGGCAGGCTCAACACTGACTTTTACATGGGTGTGGGGGTGGTAAAATTCAGGCTAGTAATAGAATTCCACAGATACTTGATAACGCAAAACAAAAACTAAATCATAAGTGTAACATTGGTTTGGAGAATTCAATAGATAGCATTATTGTGGCCAATTTAAAATAGCAGGAGATAATCTAACTGCCATTACAAGGTTAACCTTTGCACTTCATGGATGGAATTTAATGTGATCTGCTCAAGGGGGCTGCAGGGTGTTGGGGGGGACCAGAGAATCAAAATGGGAAACACTGAAGTGGAAGCCCGACAGCTTGAAGTGGTCATTCTACCAACTGCAGTAAACCTCCAAGATGGCAATGTTGCTGCAATGTGGCAAGAAGGCAATTGTGCTTGCTGTGTAGGTAATTAATGATCATTTAAATACGACCAAATGCAATTTAGTATAACGTTCTGAATTCAACGAGTGGCGCATGGGGATCATAGGCTGTCAGGTCCCTGAAAACTTAATCTGGCGGTATTGAGGCTAGGCCGAAGGTTCACATGTGGAGGTCAGCCATATCGAAGCTGGCTTCAATGTGCTTTGGTTCGTTGTCATAGCAAGACAGGAAGCCTCGAGCTCAGGGGCAAGGGCCAGTGGGTCAACTCTGAGGAGCTGAAGGGTGTCCGCTTGTGGTCGTCGCCTCTTAGCGGGGCAAGCATAGGCACACAGCAGCAGAGTCCAGGGGGATTGGCAAGGCCAGAAGCCCAAGGGAAGCTTTAATGCTAGGGCAGGGCATGTTCAAGAGGGGGACAGTAGGCATACAACTCATCCATCCAGTCCTCCTAAATATCTGTGCGGAGGAGAAGCGTCACAGAGGGAGAGAGGATTAGGCTCCAGAGACACCAGTGCAGCAGCAACAGCAGCAAGGGGGTCAGCCTCAGAATGGACAAATTGAAGAAGGGAACTCAACGGAATGGCAGCAGGATGTCTCACAACTTTAGAGGCCCAACTCTTGACTAGAGGTTTCTAGGTTCGCATGAACTACCTCCATTTGTCGGACCGCCAGTGCCAACTGCTCGACCGGGATGGGAGGAGTGCGCAGTTGATCTAGCCCCACTACGCCACAGGTCGCAACATTAGTTTAAATGTTCAATTCACTCACCACAATGGCTAATTATTTACCTTCACTCCTGTTACCCAAAAAGAAAGAGACTGTAACCAGGCTTCTTTCAATAAATAACAAACTTATTAGTTTATTATGAAACTAGTCTTGTGGAATAGAAAGGCAAAGCTTGTCAACATACAGTATGGAATATGAAATTATATTAATTACTCTTACGAGATACTCTAAGTCACAAACACACACACACACACACACACAGGCACACACACACTCACTAGCGGGCGGGCCGGTTGGGAGTGGGCGCAGGCGGGCGCGGAGCCGATTGCCGCCCCCGATCGGCTGCGCGCCGCCACTTTACATGGGCGGGTACACTACCTGTGCGGGCGGGGGGGAGGAGGGAGAGTCAGGGCCTGCGCTCTTTTGCACATGCGCGCGAAGGAGCACAGAAATCTCCCGGAGGCAGCACTGTGCCTCAGGGAGATTAAGTTCAAAATGAAAGTTTTAAATAAAGAAAGAATAAAATTATTTAGGCATGTCCCCTCAGGTGACACTGTCACATGAGCTGGGACATATCTATGAATTGTGTAAAAAATATTTATTTATTTAATAAACGCTTCAGGAAACCTCATCCCGCCCCTGGATGGGGTTTCCAGAAAAACGCGAAGGCCGCTTGGGCTCTTTGCCTGCCCGCCAATCTTAAGGTTGGACGGGCAGCCCTGTCAATTAGCTAAATTAGTCTCCTAATGGCCTTAACAGGCCTTTGACAGTTCGGTGGGCGCGCAGTCAAGACGCACGCCCAACGTCACCACGCGTCATTTTACGCGTCGGCGTGTGGGGCCCGTCTCCACATGCCAACGTGAAAATTCTCCCCAATGAAGATGGAGGAATTTGGCCAAAGGTTAAAAGGTAATGGTTCAAAGATAGATGGTTGAGTTCTTGAGATGACATCCGGCCTATACAGTTGGTCTCTCAGCACTGATCCGTGAAACAATAAATGATCTTGGCACTGCTTTCCAGGCGCACTCAAGGAATACTCAAGGGCACTCTGTTCCAGCACGTAGGGCATTTCAGGGGCAGCTTATATTTACTTCCGGCTGTGGGCTGTCTCTGGACTGCAAAAAGGCTGCAGTCTTCCTTCTTAAGCAGTTGGTCCTTCTCTTTTCAAAACCAAAACCAAAACCCACTTTTTAAAACACAGTCTTCCAGGCATGGGTTTTTTTCAGAGCCATAAAAACCATGTGACCCACTTTGTATACAGTTCACTAGGTTAAAGAGGTTCCCAGCATGCTTTCAACTGTTCCAATTGCCCTTTCTTGTAAAATGATTCTTTTTCCAGGAATAGCAATCAGAGTCCTGCATTAACCCTTTAAGGAACAGTGTCTTTTAAAACACAAGTTCTTCCAGAATATCCTTATTCCTTGAAGATGAACCATTTCCTGTGATTAAAGTGTTCATGACACAACGAGAGCTGCGGCTGTCAAGGAAGGCCATCACCAACCCACAATGCTGCAAGACAGCCTATGGCCCATGGCACAGGGTAGACCCCTAATGTCTTTGCCGCTGAAGGTAAATGTTGCTTTGAACCTCTGCACATTTGGCTCCTTCCAGGTTTCCACAAGGGACAAATCCAGGGTGGCCCTGGCAGCAGCTCTTCACCCCATTAAGGAGGTCACCAATGCATACTTCAAGGAGGCTGGAGAGTTTCTGCACTACCAACCCAGCCTGAAAGCCAGGCAAAGAGCTCCATTGGCTTCAGTGCCATTGCAGGATTTCCTCAAGTGCAAGCTACTGATTGTACACATGTGGCCATCAAGGATCCGTCAGACCAGCCTGCGGCCTTTGTAAACAAGAAAGGGTTCCAGTCGATCAACATTCCAATGTTCTGTGGCCACCAAAAGCACATCCTGCAGGTATGTGCCCAGTTCTCTCCGAGCACTCAGAAGGCCATGTACTCTGTGACCTCCAGGTGCCACAGCTGTCCCAGCCCCACGCACGCCTTCAGGGATGGATCGTCTGTGGCAAGGGATACCCACTCGGCACAGTTGATGACGTCAGTGAGGAGCCCTCGCATTGCAGCCAAGGAATGCCTGCCACTGGTCAACCCGGGCACAGACCGAGCAGGCCATTGGCCTCTTAATGGCACCTGGGGCACTGCAGTACACCCCAGGGAGGGTTTCCCAAATCATTGGCATCTGCTATGCTCTGCAAATCCTCATACTGAAGATGGGGGCAGGCCTCGCACCGAGAGGATTTAGGTGAACTTCACTCCTCACCTAATGTGGAGGATGTAGATGAGGGGACAGAGTAGGCAGGACAGGATAATGAGACCCCTAAACAAGAAGCAAGAGTAATTGAGAGATGTGCAATGGAAGTTCAGGAGATCAAATTCACACCCACTTCCATCAACCATGATGTCCTTGAAATACCTGTCCAATAAAAACTCCACCTCACATTGGCATGACATCTCCTTCCACTTATTACACACCATTGCCTAGCAACGAGCCTCTCCCTGCATATGCCAAATCTGAGTCAATTAGGAGAACTCGCCTGCCTTCACACAATCAGACAACTGAGGATGCAAGGGTATGCTTTCCATCTGACAGGATGTCAGTCACTGCATCAATGGCCCACGGCACAAAACATAACAGCAATTTATTGGAAAAACACTAGCAATCTTTTCCATGTGCAAGCTCTTAACACCTACAATCCCCCAGTGCATTTAAATGTTCTTCTTAACACCTTAAAAATGCTTCTACAGGGTAAGATCCCTATCCCATCAGCTCAGGTGGAGGCAGGCTGCTGACATTGGGTGGCCGTCCTCTGGCTGCCTAAGACATGGAGGGAGGGAGAGAGGCTGAGACAGAGGAACAGACTGAGGGAGGGTGAGAGGGTGAGGCAGAGAAATAAATTGGAAAAGGGAGAGAGAGCGAGCCACACAAACTGGAGAGAGGGAGTGAGAGGGTGGCAGAAACTGGAGGGAAGGAAAGAGAGAGAGCAGCATAAACTGGAGGGAAGGAGAAATAGAGATAACAGCACAAACTGGAGGGAGAGATAGAGAGAGAGAGCAACACAGGGAGAGTTGATGTCAGCCTGTGGTGTGTGTTGTTATATAAGATGTTTTGTTCCTGGAGTTGGGTAGCTTCATTGAGGATTGAGCCTCACCCTCCTGAAGCTGGGATTCCGCAATGGGGTGTGGGAGTCAGTGAGTTGAATTTGGTTCAGCTTTAGCTTTATTTATAGTTCTTATGTATTGTTAAAAGTCATAAAATGGTACAAAAACTTGATTGAGAAGTTACTTATATTGGTTGTGCTGTTTGTTGAATTAGTGGAATTTTCTTGTTTTTTCTCATCGAAGTTAATAATGTAGAAGCATAATTGAAGTAGTTTATAGTTAAACATTACTCATCTTTAAAACTTCGTATTTTTGTGTTCTTTCCTTAAAGTTAAGTTACTTATCTCACCATAAAACATAATGTCAAATATTTTATTTGGGGCTTGGTCATACAGAAAGGTAACGGCAATAATGTGCAGACAGTAGGAAAAAGGCCATGTGATCAAATGTCACATGATCAAATCTCCAGAAGCACATCAAACCAGAGTTGGCAACCCAATTGTTAAGCTGAAGGGCACAGGAACAACACCAGAGCTATGAGATACTCCACTCCAGCAAATTCCAACCCAATAATTGTCGAAAGAGGGTCTTTCCTTTTCACTTTTCTTTCATTATCCCCTTGCCTCCCACTTGTACTAACTGTAAAGAATATTGCACAAGTTGAGCATTAACACATTTCACCTCACAACCCGTAGCCTTCATGCGAATCTCAGTATAACTACTGCATTCATTGCAACAAAAACAAATGTAATCTTCATTTTGTAGCCCCCATGCATGGCTTTCAACTTTCAAACTGAAAAAACTGAACTGTTGGTTGTTCAATCAGTTTTGGAGCTTTTGAGCAGTTAGTGGTGTGCAAAGGTGCATGTGAAGGGCTTTATTGAAAACTCCCCACATTTCAGTGCAGAACTGACCCTGTAACTTTGTCTGGTGCTATTCAAAAGATCTAGTTAACAATCGTTTGTTCCATACTAGTCTCATTTAACATTGTCAATTATCTATCTCTGGGATTTGTATAAAGAATTATCAGATCACCTAAAGTAGAGAGAAGAAATGTATTTTTGTCTCATTTCTAATACTGAACACCATTGCTCAAAAAACACTTTTGGGTGGAATTTTCTCAAATTTGCAATGTGCGTTAGCGGGCAGGTAAAATGGCGATGGCGATGGCGGGTTTTTACACCGTATCAACCTAAGCCCACCTCATTATTTATGCACTCCCGGGAAACATGCCATTTCCATGGCTAGCAGGCTCCTCATTCACCCACCCACCATCACCACACCGTTGTTTAAAGGCCGGCTGCAAACATAGCACTCATTGCTTCCAGCTCAACACTGCTGCCTGGGAGACATGGCCCTCAAAGGCAAGGAGGCTGCAGCCCCTTGGTATAATGATGGGTCCCTCAAGCGACTGCTGGATGCCATGGAGGCCCACCGGGATGTCCTGTATCCCCACTGTGGCTGCAGGATGGGCAGCAATGTGACTAATCCAGCTTGGGAGGCGGTGGCAGTGGTGGTGAGCTCCAACGCCCTACAAAAGAGGGCAGCCACCCAGAGCCACAAGAGGATGAATGATATCCTCCATTCCACCAGGGTAGGTCACTCTTTTCATCATTCTCAACTCACACACTCGCAAACCCAATACACATACACAGGGCCCTCACTCACTGCCAGTTCAAGGGACATCACCATTCACTCTGTCACACTTACCGTGATTGTCCTCAGCCCATCCATGGGACCACTCACCACCCACACAGGCCAGGCACATTTATCATCTGGCCTGGCAGGCGTCCTGTTTACACTTTCTCCATCTCTATCCATACAAAACAAGCTGGCACACAACAAGAGAGAGAGGTCACAGACCGGTAGCAGAGTGTCCTAAATCAAGGTCCTCACGAACTTTGAAAACAGAGCCATCCAGCTGGCCGGCGATGACTGGGACCGGTCCTGTGCTGACGGTGAGGTCGGCGGTGCTCTACCAAGTGAGGATCCGGCAGTGCAACATCCATCAGACAACCATGCCGTGAGTGATGTGTCCTCTTTCACAGGCCACTGCCATGCACTAATTATCTCCCCTTGCTTTCGCAGGCACATCTGCCAAACAGCTGACAGAGTCCATGACCCAGGGCCTCCGATCAAGCCCTGAAGAAACCTCTGAAGAGGAATCTGGAGGCACCCTCCCTGAATTCCCGTCACAGCGCTCACCCACACCCTCCACCAGCGCAGAGACACACACCTCGGTGGGACCTAGCTTTAGAGTAGCTTCGGGATCATAATCTGGTGAGCACATCGCACTGTCTGATTCACAGCAGGTGGCGGCAGGGACTTCCCAGGTCCCCGGCACTAGGAGGACTGCTGGAGGCCAGAACGTTGCCGAGTCTGAGTCAGATGACGAGCATCTGGACTCGGTCATGTCACAGTTGCTGGAGCTGCAAAGGCAAGCTCGAGAACGTCAGGAAGGGATGTCCGCTGCACTCCTCAGATTGCAAGACACGATGGAGGAGACCGTCCGCCTTCAGGCTGAGGTGATAGTGTCGACATGCCAACGCACCGAGGTCAACACTGGTAGGGTGGCAGCTGCTATGGAGACCTTGGTCTAGGACCTCGCTCCTACACTGCTACGTGGGCTCAACTCCATCGCTGATGCCGTAATTGGCCTCCAACAGTGTGTACGTGGAAGGGGTGCCAGGCAGCTCGATCTCACTCCAGCTATCCCTACTCGTCAAGGAGTCAGCCTGGGGCCCCCGAGGAACCCATAGGGAGGAGGATCCGCAGGTGCACACTCCGGGTCCACCCATCCAGGTGACTCCAAGAGTGTCCGGCCCATCCAACTCCCCTCTTCCTGTGACCTCAGCAGCTCCAGCTCCACAGGCCGAGGAGGCTGCCGCTGCCACACAGCATGATCCTGAAAGCAGGCCTGGGCCCTCCAAGTCTTGGCCCTGCAGAGGGCGCCCGCCAAAGTCAGCTCGCCAAAGGGCGTCACAGTCAGCAGGCTGCCTTCACCTCTGCTGTGGATGTCTGGGGAGCACCAAGACATAGCGGCAGGGTAAGGAAAATTAAGGAGATTTACTTGCACAGCCTGGGCACAGGTGTTAATCACTTGAACATACTGGTCACTATTGTCAATAAACTCTCAAGAATGTCTCCCTGCCTATGGCTCCTTGGTCTGATGAGCAGTGTTCTTGTCACTCAGAAATGAAACCTTTCTGCACAAGATGAAGGCAGGTGTTTCAGTCCAGGGCCTCTTCCCTGTGCTCTGTGCAGCCTTCAGACCAAAGTGATGGTCCAGCCTCACACCCACTGGGCACATTAGTGATGTCTGCACCTCAGTGGTGTTTTTCGTTGCTGCCAGAATGTAGTGGGCAGGCACCACAGAGTTTTCTCATTCTCTCTGTGTGCTCTCAGCAACTGTGACCAGTGATGCTGTGCTCCAGCTCCTGAAAGGCTCAGGTGCTGAAGGTGGACAAAGCATCAGATGTTTCTAAAGTTCGATCACGGAGCGCAAGCGAGTTGCCCTCAGCCAGACAGGAGTCAGACATTCTCAGAGGCTATGTGAAGATTTATGGAGTGTCTTCACTGCATGTTGTCATCATCCTCCTGCAATTGAGCGACTGTTAGGACTTCCATTGTGTCTCCATGATAGGAGCATTCTCACAGAGGGTATTCGCACTGGAGTCAAACGTTCACAAATGCGATGTGAGAATCTATGGTGTCTCCTCACTGCATGTCGTCATCATCATCCTCCACAGATCTGGCAGCTGTGAGGGCCTCCCATGCACACCAGCCTCGTCTAGCCAGTGCAAGGGCCTCATCCCGTCATCGTCGCCTCCGAGGACCTTGTCATCCTCATCCCCGTCAGCATCCTCCTCATCAGAGGAGACCTCCAGCACCTCCTCAACCAGCTCCTCCCGCACCCCCCCCCGTTGCAGTGCTAGGTTTTAAAGGGCGCAGCAGACTACGATAATGCGTGATACCCTCTGTGGACTGTATTGCAGGGCTCCACCAGACTGGTCCAGGCACCAGAACCTCATCTTCAGCATCCCAATGATCTTCTCCACCAAGTTGCGAGCTGCAGCATGAGCCTCATTATAGCGTTGCTCTGCTGCAGTCTGAGGCTGCCGCACGGGTGTCATCAGCTCCTTGTCCCCGAGGAGCCATCCCTGCAGCCTCTGTGGACCCTGGAAGACTGCAGGGATCTGTGAGCGACTGAGGATGTAGACGTCATGCAAACTCCCTGGAAACCGTGCGCACACCCGCAGGATGCGTTTCTGGTGGTCGCACACCAGCTGCACATTCAGTGAATGGAACCCCTTGCAGCTGATGTAGTCCACTGTGTGTTGGGACAGAGATCTGAGCGCCACATGAGTGCAGTCGATGGCACCCTGCACCTGTGGGAAACCCAAGGTAAGGGCGAATCCAATCACCCTTGCATCCTGGCTCTCCTGGTTGCAGGCGAAATGCACAAAGTTGTGGGGTGCCCACACAAAGATGGCATCTGTGACCTCATGGGTGCATTTGTGGGTGGTGGATTGTGAAATCCCACAGAGGTCACCTGTGGAGCCCTGAAAGGAGCCACTGGCATAGAAATTGAGCACCGTGGTCACTTTCACAGCCACTGGCAGCAGATGCCCTCCATACCCCCATGGCGCCAAATCCTGCAATAACTGGCAGATGTGACTGACCAGTTCCCTAGACATGCGCAGTCTCCGGTGATACTGGCTCCCGGTCATCTGCAGGAATGAAAGGCGTCGTCAATAAACCCTGGGTGTCGCTAGGCGCCAGCTGTATGCTGTTGCTCCTGGGCAGCGTATGTGGGAGCACCAGCCGCCCTTTCTTCATGAGGTTGCTGCTCCTGCCTCTGCGCAGCCAGGTGCTTCAGTCACTCTCTCCTCCCTCTTCTTCATGCTCTGTAGGCCATCAGGCATACAGCTAGTTCACCAGGCTCCATGATCCTGATGTACTCCTCCTGCAGGATGAAAGAGAGAGACACGTGGTTAGAACCTGTCCTGGATAAGTGTCACAGCCCCTTAATGCTTCCCGGATAGTGCTAGCCACCGCTTGCATGGCCAGAGATTAGTGCGCTGCATGGCTGCCCTGTTAGCTTGAAGCATGGGGGAGACTGGTCCAAACCGGGATGCTGACATTGCAAGGGGCTGTGAGCGTCTTCAGCAGTGACTGCTCCATGACCAGCTTTAGCGGGGAGATTGTACAACGTGTGCAGTCATCCAACTGCTCTGCATTCCACTAAATTGCTAATGAATTTGCAGTCTATGCCGGGGAGGGACAGGGGTTGATGGGCAGGGTGGAGCTCTGGAGAACTTGGTGGCATTTTGATGCCTCTGCATTGCTTGAGTGGGCAGATAAACTAGGAGCCCTACCCCAATCATATCCCAATGTGGCTGCGCCTGAAATATCTCAGTTGCAGAGGATTGGTCATTTTCTACAGGATTCCCGAACGCGTGACCACTTCCCTTGGCCACCCTACCCCCCACCCTGAATGCTTGTGCATTATATTGAATGGCAGGGCTGCCCTTGACCACCCACACCCTCCACCAGTCACCTCAACAGCAGGGCTGCCCTTAACCCCTGCTCCCCCTCACCCTCAAAATTCGCCTCCAAGGCAGCGTGCACTTAACCCCGACCCCTTGCCACCCTTGAAGCCTGCGAAAGCAACAGGAGACAGTCACAAAGCAACGGGCGACCCTGGCGAGCTCTGCAGAATGTTGCTGTGCACTCACCTCCAGTTCACCCACAGTGCAGGCTGCCAAGTGCATGTCGCCTCTGTGCTGTTGTGAAACACATCGACGTGCTTTCCTGTCGATGTGGACGGACGATCCAGCAGGGACGCAAGAGCCTGGCGGGATGGCCTGATAATGAGATGCTAATGTATTACAATGAGGTTCCCGACGACCGATGGCGGGAAACGCAGCCCACCGTTGGCGGGCTGAGTGGACAATTGTGACCTTCCTTCCCGTCATCGTGAAACTGATTGCGCCATATTGTCCGCTCACGCCACCTATCACGCCTGCCACCAGCGGGCATGGAAAAAATTACGCCCTTTGTTTACCTTGCACATCCTGGGTGAAATCTGGTGGCCTTTAAAATAATCGAGGACCAGTGCCATTTCTGGGTCCTGACACCAGACCAGGGCAATCCTTTCCCCTTCCTGCCCCCGTCCCTGGTAGATCTTCCACAAGGCGGCCAATTAAGAGGAGGCATCTTGGCCTGCAGCCCTGCAGGTCCCTGAGAGTGCAGGGTCAATGAGAGCGCCTGGAAGGATGGCATCCCCTCCACCAGAGGTGGGCACTGCCACTGTCAGAGGGGGAATGTAAGGGCGCCTCCATCTTGAGGTGCCCTCTGATGTAGTTAGAATTTAAAAAAAATAAACTCTGGCCACAGCTACCAGGAAAACGCTCCACAGGATGGCCATCTGCCATAGCTATTGCCCTCTGTTCTTTGCTGCTCCAGTAGGAAAAGAACAGGATGCCCCCCTGCCACTCTGGCCAGCTGCTGGCTAGCTGCCTCCAGGCTGCCATCGGGTACATCCCAGCAATGTCACCGTTGGGCAGTTAATTATACAAATTGGCTACCCACTGCTGACAAATGAGTAGCCTTTGCCAATGATGACCTACCTCCAGGAAGATTGCCCTGAGGCAAGAACGTGTAACCCCACTGACCTGACTCTAATATTCCTGACTTTTCTCCAGATCTCACCTTCAAGCCCATCCCCATGGGACTGGGCAGATTGCACCCTCTCTGGGCAAAGATAACTTCAATTTTAAGAACAAATCTTTCATCTTAATCTGATCACCAGAGAGATGGACGGTCCTGCATTTTTAGGTGTGTTTGGACCAGAAGCAAGCCTTCCCAACCACCATGGGGCAAAGAAAACCAGTTTGAGAAAACCCACAGCATTTTATCACGGGTTGAAATGGCTCACAATAAGTGACAATTAGCTGAAGGTTAGTCATCATTATGCTGACCAACTCAAGTGCAGGTGTCAGCTGTGGCTCAGTTCATAGCACCCTCGCCTTTGAATCAGAGGGTTGTGGGTTCACGTCCCACTCCCGGAAACCAAGAACTGTGATTGTACTCGAAAGAGTTGCAATCTGTGACTGTTGATAACTTGAAAGAGTTTAATGGGTAAGTAATCTTGAGGGCTGGACTAATCCAGTGAATGTAAATTCTCATCACAAACTGGCAATTTGAGAATTTGAATTTAGTTTAAAGAAATTTGAGAATGATTAAATAATAATCAGTAAGAGTGAACAAGAAACTGTTATATTGTAGTAAGATCCCAACTGATTTACTAATACGCTTTCTGGAAGAAAATCTGCTGTCTTTATACCTGATCTGACCTTAAGTGTCTCCAGTCCTACCACAAAGTGGTTGACTTTTAACTGCTCTCTGAAGTGACCCAGCAAGGCATTCTATTGTATTAAACTACTACAAACCTCACACAGACTGCAACGGTTCCAAAATACTGCCACTATCACATCTTCTGGGCAAATAAAGATGGCCAATATATGCTGGCCTGCCTTACCAAAGATACCCTTATCCTGAGAATGAATATACTCTTTCTGCACTGGCCCAATCTCATGATACGCAATTGGATTAAGACCAATTAATCACTATTTTTATTGGCATTGTTTCAGTGAGGAATATCAGCCAGGATACAGGGAGAACTCCCCCATCTTATTTAAATGGTGCCATGAACTCTTTGATACACAGGCAAACATGTCCTCAGTTTAATAGCACAGCCCTAATTTCCTCCATGTACTTCTTCCAGGTGTTCTTCCAAATGTTTGCAGGGGAAAATGAGGCAGGTGTACTTAGGCCCTGCCCACCTGATTTGAGTGTGATTTGCATACGTGCTTCTGTTGCAGGAGCAGGCATGCTGCCCCCACTAAAGAAAAATGCCAGAAAAAAGACCCAGGAAATATGAAGGGGGCATCAGACTTCCCTAAACCTTTCTCCTGTACTTTGTCCTTAGAAAAAAGGCAGATGAAAATCGACTCTCACATCTAAAGAACAACATTTCTGTGTATTGCAGTGGTCCTCTAATCAAATCCTGCACCGAATTGTTCACTGGTGTCTTGGCATCAGGCTGGAACATGGTCCCTTCTAACCTACAACTGAAACAAGCTAACACACTCTAGCTAAGGAAGCTAGCCCATTGATTGGCTCTGTCCTGTACTCATAAATATGAAATAGTAAGAATAATTGTCAATATATTTGTCAATAGGATTTAGTGAAGTATTGGAAAACTGACATAATTTATTCAAAAGCATTTGTTTTGTGTAAAATATGAATGGGGGTACGATACCATAGTAGTTATGATACTGGACTGGTGATCCAGAGGCCTGGACTAATGATTTAGAGACATGAGTTCAAATCCCACCACAGCAACTGGGAAATTTAAATTCAATTAATTACATAAATCTGAAATAAAATAAAAGCTAATCTCAGTACTGGTGACCATGAAACTACTGGATTGTCGTAAAAGCCCATCTGGTTCATCAACGTCCTTCAGGGAAGAAAATCTGTTATCCTTACCTGATCTGGCTCCAACTCACAGCAATGTGGTTGACTCTTAACTGCCCTCTGAAGTGTTCTAACAAGCCATCCATTTGTACCAAACCACCACAAAAAAGTTGAATAAGAACAAAAATGGGTGGACCACCCTGCATTTACCTAAGCACTGGATTTGAACACGACAAAGACACACCCTCTCCTGTCAACACTGCAAACTCCTCCTCACTCACATCTGATGACTTGAGCCAAAATTGAGAGGCCTGTCCCATGGACTGGTCAAGCAACAGCCTGACATAGTCATACTCGCCGAAACATACCTCACAGCTTATGTTCCAGACCATCCCTGTCATGTCCTTTCCCACACTCCCACCAGAGGTGGCGGCACTAATGCTATACAGTCCGGATGGTGTGGTCCTGACAGCTCTCAACATTGATCTCAGACCTCCTGTCATCAGGTCAACATGGAAACCTCCTGCTGATTACCACCAAGCACCATCCCTCAACTGATGAAGCAGTATTCCTCTATGTGGACAAAGTATTGAGGGTAGTAAGTGCCCAGAATGTATACTGATTTAGGGTACCATCACTACTGACCGGGCTGGCAAGTCCTGATGGGCATAGCTGCCAGACTGGACTTGCAAACAGTGGCAAACTTGCAACACAAGGGAATGCATTAAGAGATGGACAACATTCAGGCTTGGGCTGATAAGTGGCAAAAAACATTCATGCCACACATGTGCCAAGCAATGGCTATCTCCAACAAAAGGGATTCTAGCAACCTCCCCTTGACATTGAGTGGAATTATCATCATTGAATCCCCTATTTATTATTATTACAAATATTGCACCAAACATCAGTTTTTTGGAAAATATATTTTATAAGCTTCATAATAAGTTAGTAAAATTTAAATGTTCATTATACAATGTAAGTATCATCATAACTTTTTTAAAAATTGACTATTGACATAGATCAATAACAATAAAATCTGGCTACATTCTCCATTTGAAAAATATTTAGCTTAAAGTTAATGTAATCTTTCCTTTAAATCATTAAGAATCACAGAATCACAGTGCAGAAGAGGCCATTCAGCCCATCGAGTCTGCACCGACATGTGAGAAACACCTGACCTACTTACCTAATCCCATTTACCAGCACTTGGTCCATAACCTTGAATGTTATGACGTGCCAAGTGCTCATCCAGGCACTTATTAAAGGATGTGAGGCAACTCGCCTCCACCACCCTCCCAGGCAGCACATTCACCACCGTCACCACCCTCTGGGTAAAAATGTTTTTCCTCACATCCCCCCTAAACCTCCTGCCCCTCACCTTGAACATTGGCCCACTTGTGTCTGACTCTTCAACTAAGGGGAACAGCTGCTCCCTATCCACCCTGTCCATGCCCCTCATAATCTTGTACACCTCGACCAGATCGCCCTTCAGTCTTCTCTGCTCCAACGAAAACAACCCAAGTCTATCCAACCTCTCCTCATAATTTAAATGTTTCATTCAAGGGAATATCCTGGTGAATCTCCTCTTCACCCCCTCCAGTGCAATCACATCCTTCCTATAATGTGGCGACCAGAACTGCACACAATACTCCAGCTGTGGCCTCACCAAGGTTCTATACAACTCCAACATGACCTCCCTACTTTTGTAATCTATGCCTCGATTGATAAAGGCAAGTGTCCCATATGCCTTTTTCACCACCCCACTAATGTGCCCCTCTGCCTTCAGAGAGCTATGGACACACACGCCAAGGTCCCTTTGTTCCTCAGAAAATTCCTAGTGTCATGCCGTTCATTGAATACTTCC
The DNA here is from genome assembly GCF_964194155.1 of Cetorhinus maximus. Classification (NCBI taxonomy): domain Eukaryota; kingdom Metazoa; phylum Chordata; class Chondrichthyes; order Lamniformes; family Cetorhinidae; genus Cetorhinus; species Cetorhinus maximus. The sequence goes on from NC_135898.1 coordinate 42,110,365, forward strand.
TTGTCAAATTACTCCTTCGAAAGTGTATCACCTCACACTTTTCAGGGTTAAATTCCATCTGCCATTTATCTGCCCATTTGACCATCCTGTCTATATCTTCCTGTAGCCCAAGACACTCAACCTCACTGTTAACCACCCGGCCAATCTTTGTGTCATCCACAAACTTACTAATCCTAACCCCCACATAGTCATCTATGTCATTTATATAAATGACAAATAATAGGGGACTGAGCACAGGTCCCTGTGGTATGCCACTGGACATTGGCTTCCAGTCAATAAAGCATTCTTCTGTCATCACCCTCTGCCTTCTACAACTAAGCCAATTTTGAATCCACCTTGTCAAGTTACCCTGTAACCCATGTGCATTTGCCTTCTTTATAAGTCCCCCGTGTGGGACCTTCTCAAAGGCTTTGCTGAAATCCATATAAATTACATCAACTGCACTACCCTCATCTACACACCTGGTCACCTCCTCAAAAAATTCAATCAAATTTGTTCGGCATGACCATGACCTCTCTCTGACAAAGCCATGCTGACTATCCCTGATCAAACCTTGCCTCTCCAAGTGGAGATAGATACTCTCCTTCAGAACTTTCTCCAATAGTTTCCCTACAACTGACATGAGACTCACTGGCCTATAGTTCCCTGGCTTATCTCTACAACCCTTCTTAAATAGCGGAACCACATTAGCTATTCTCCAGTCCTCTGGCACCTCCCCCGTGATCAGAGAGGAATTAAAAATTCGGGTCAGAGCCCCTGCAACCTCCTCCCTTGCCTCCCTCAGCAGTCTGGGACACAAATCATCCGGACCTGGAGATTTGTCCACTTTTAAGCCTGCCAACACCTCCAATACCTTGTCACTCTCTATATCAATTTGCTCAAGAACCTTGCAGTCTCTCTCCCCAAGTTCGAGACCTTCATCCTCATTCTCTTGGGTGAAGACGGATGTGAAGTATTCTTTCAACACTCTAGCGATGTCCTCTGGCTCCACCCATAGATTGCCCCCTTGGTCCCTAATGGGCCCTACTCTTTCCCTGGTTATCCTCCTCCCATTGATATACTTATAGCATACCTTGGGATTTTCCCTACTTTTACCAGCCAGAGCTTTCTCATATCCCCTCTTTGCTCTTATAATTGCTTTCTTAAGCTCCACCCTGCACTTTCTGTACTCCACTAGTGCCTCCGCTGATTTGCTTCCCTTGTACTTGCTAAAAGCCTCTTTTCCTTCTCATCGTAACCTGAATATCTCTGGTCATCCATGGTTCTCTGGGTTAGTTATTCCTTCCTATCACCCTAGAGGGAACATGTTGAGCCTGTACCCTCCCCATTTCCTTTTTGAACACCCCCCACTGTTCCTCTGTAGATTTCCCCACAAGTAACTGTTCCCAGTCTACCTTGGCCAGATCCTGCTTTATTTTACTAAAATCCACTCTCCCCCAATCCAAAACATTTTTTTTGCAACTTGTCGATTTCTTTGTCCGTAACAAACTAAAAGTGTACCATGTTGTGGTCGCTATCGCTAAAATGCTCACCCACCGCCACCTCAGCCAACTGTCCGGCTTCATTCCTCAGAATTAGGTCCAGCAATGCACCGTCCCTTGTTGGAACCCTTACATATTGACCTAAAAAGTTCTCCTGTACACATTTCAAGAAATCCACTCCATCCTAGCCTTAACGCTATGTCTATCCCAAATAATGTTGGGAAAGTTGAAATCACCTAATATAATTACCCTATTGTTATTGTTTTTACACATCTCCACAAATTGTGCACAAATTTGCTCCTCAATTTCCAACTGACTATCTGGGGGTCTATAATAAACACCTAATAATGTGATTGCCCCTTTTTTATTCCTAAGCTCTACCCACAAAGCTTCATTCGATGCCCCCTCCAAGATATCATCTCTCCTTACTGCAGTAACTGACTCCTTAACTAATAATGCAATGCCTCCTCCTCTTTTACCCCCTCCCCTGTCTCGCCTGAAGATTCTATATCCCGGAATGTTGAGCTGCCAATCCTGCCCTTCCCTCAACCATGTCTCAGTGATGGCTGCTATATCACAATTCCACATGTCAATCCTCACCGTTAACTCATCCGTTTTACCTGTAATATTACTGGCATTAAAGTAGAGGCCACCCAGCCTTGCCTTACTCCCTTGAAGCTTATTGCAGCTGTACTCCCTCTGACTTGATTGTTTTACTGTATTATGATGTGTCCCTATTCTGCTAACATTCTGTGTCCCCTCCCCCTGCCGAATTAGTTTAAACTCCTCCCAACAGCACTAGCAAACCCACCCGCAAAGACGTTAGTCCCGCTCTGATTCAGATGTAGACCGTCCCGCTTGTACAGGTCCCACCTTCCCCAGAAACGGTCCCAGTGATCCAGGAATCTAAAACCCTCCCTCCTGCACCAACTCTTAAGCCACGTATTCATCTGCGCTATTCTCCTATTTCTGTGCTCGCTAGCACATGGCACTGGGAGTAATCCAGAGATTAGAACCTGAGAGGTCTTGCTTTTTAGTCTACTGCCTAACTCCCTGAATCCTTGTTGCAAAACCTCATCCCTCTTTCTACCTATGTCATTGGTACCAACATGTACCATGACCTCTGCCTTATCACCCTCCCCCTTCAGAATGCCCTGCAGCCATTCAGTGACATCCCGGACCCTGGCACCAGGGAGGCAACATACCATCCTGGAGTCACGTTGACGGCCACAGTAGCGCCTATCTGTTCCCCTGACTATAGAATCTCCTATTACTATTGCTATTCCTCCCTTCCTCCCCTCCTGCACAGACAGGCTGCTTGTGGTGCCAGAAACTTGGCTCTGTCCGCACTCCCTGGAGGAACCAGCGCCCTCATCAGCCTCCAAAACGGAATACCGATTTGCGAGCGGGACCCCAGGGGACACCTGAACTACCTGCCTGTTTCTCTTGGACTGCCTGGTGGTCACCCATTCCCTTCCTTCCTCAAGTCCCTTCATCTGTGGTGTGACCACCTCTCTAAACGTGCTATCTATGATGCTCTCAGACTCACGGATACTCCACAGTGTCTCCAGCCGCCATTCCAGCTCTGAAAACCGAGCTTCCAGGAGCTGCAGCTGGACACATTTCCTGCACACAAGCCGGTCCCGGGAACTGGAAATGTCCCCGGCTTCCCACATGGAGCACGAGGAGCACACTATGGCTTTGAGCGCTCCTGCCATGACTTATCCCTTTAAATTAAACCTTTTAAGTCAATTACTCTAGGGCCCTTCTTTTCTGATCCTCGTTACTGTAGAATATACAAACTGTAAACCACAAAAATTCCTTAAACTATAAGCGCTTAAAGTAGTAAATAGCTTACCCACTACTTACCAGTGATTCCTTTCCCTTGTAGCCTCTACTGCTGCAGCATGCTCTGAAGATTTAAGAAGTTGGAAAGCAAGGAAAAAATGCAAAGAGCACCTCGTCCCCTATGCACTGAATTCCCACTTTGCAGCAAATTCTGAATACTCACTCTGGCTGTGCCCCACTCAGGATGTGCTCTCTCCCCTGTTCATGTGCAAGCACACTGTCAAGGCATTTCTTTCAAAGTTTTGAACTTAAATTGGAAAATGCATAGTAACGTTATTTTAATGTGCCATTTCCTGTTCAGGCTTAATTTTGAACAGCATTTTCCTTTATCACAATTTTTAGGATTTTGCACTGGAAAGTTCCTTGGGTTCATGGACACAAGTCACTCCCATAAAGTGGACTTCGCACTCCTGATAACCTAGAGGACATTTTTTCCTGTCCTTATCTAGTTAACTTAGAGCATCAACCAGCTCATAACAGCGAACCTTTGCTCCGTGACTTGTGTTCTCAGTTGCCATGTGAATTCTGCCCTTTGTGGAAAGTGGACGGCATATACACAGAAAAAAGGCTCGGGCTGCAAATTGGTAAGTGGCTAATTTACACAAGCTACAAGAATGAATTATACAATATGAGAATATATATCTTCATAGCCACATTAGCATATAAAATGATGAAGTCATGGCTTGCTTTCCCTCTAAACTTGGGCTCTTAAGATCACTTGCAGAAGCCTCATCCCTCACAGCTAAGCTGGTTTAGGCTTTAAGGTACAGACAGTCCCTTGGCTGTTGGCTAAGAAATCTACACACAATTTGACTGACAATGTTTCTTTGCGAACATCCCTGGTAGATCTGCGAGATAATGTTTCTGCCCACCAGCCTGTCAATGATGGAGGCATACAGCCAATCAAGGACTTTCCCTATTCTTCACAATCTCAGGAAGAGTTTGCAATTGTAAATAATTTTTCCTCTTCAGAAAGCAAACTAATTAGCACTTCAAATCAATGTCAAACGAGCCAAAAGAAACATGCACTTTAAAAGAAAATATTATGGGCAAACAGACTGGCTTCAGGCTGATAGTCAACCATTAAAAAAAGCATTGAGAGCTGACCCTTACATACTGAATCTAGCATTTAAAAAATAATGTTAGAATATGCAAAGCAGGAAAATATCTATTTTCTCACTTGTAGTTTAGAATAGAAAGAGGTTACCAATAGCACGATAAAACCAGGACAAAGTACGTTAAACCAGGACAAAGTGTGATTAAACTGGGGAACTGCAATCAATACACACACACACAAAGACACATGATAATCATATTTTCAAATGACATTATGCTCCATGTATAATGAAATCTATCACAAGTCATCATTGAGGTGAGTCACAAGAACTCCAGCCCTTTAAGTCCTTAATATGGCTGCGCTTCCCAAAGATCAACTTCATTAAAAAAGACAAGTTCTACACCAATAGATGCTATGGAAGTAGGCAATGGAATTATATTGAGCTAACGTCACTCTACAAATTAGGGCTATGTGATATGCAAACTATGTACCATCTTCAATTATAATTGGAATCTAACAGTAGTTTATTATTTATTAAGGAAATTATTGAAGACCAATTTATAGAACTAAAGGATAAAGTTAGGCATTTTTATGGATATTAACCAGTGAGAAATTCTTAGTTAAAGCCCACGCCATATGAAATCAATCCCAAGATAATGGTACACTGTTTTTCTGAAATTCTCCATTTATTTTTTTAACCAAATCAAAACCCAAGCCAAATCTAACACATTGACCTATTAAAATCTTCTGCAAAAGAAGTAATTTTGGTATAACCACCGAGAAAGGAGTTTGAGCTGTAGTGATCTCATGAAGAAATGGAGAACTGAAATCCTGAAAATGGCAGCCATTGTTATAGCAAAGATCTCATGGTGTTGGAATGTAGCTGTCCCAATAAATGGGCAAGATCCCGTCATAAAGTTTTTGGTCTTTTCAAAAAGAGGAGATCACTTTGAGTAGCTTTGGTAGGCAGGCACTTTTCTCCAGCAGCTTAATTAGATCACAGAGATAAAAACAAAAAACTACTGCGGATTAGATCACTCCTGCTCACATGGTCGAATGCTTTGGGAGATTGATGAAGGCAATTTTTAGTGGTCTCCTTTGTTCACAGAATTTCTCTTGCAGCTGAGAAGATCATGTCAATTGTAGATCTTCCATTTCTGAAACCACACTGGAATTTGAGATAGCTGTGTTCAACCAGGATTAAAATGTCAGCTACTTGGCTGCCATTGTGATGTATTCAAAATGATTAGAGGAAGATGCCAACAAAAAAAAATGAAACTCCATTCAAAAGGAAACCAGCTGGGCCACAGACTAAACTAGCCATGCATCTAGATAGGGTGAAGATGAGATATGGTGATTTTGGAATAGAAAAATTGTTGCCATTAGTTTAAAGTGTTTTGTGAAAATACTTGAGAGTTGAACTATGTACTGTAACTTTAGTTTTCCCTCTGAATATTGATTTAATGGTTATGATATAATTAATACAACTGTTGAGGCATCTCCTTGCTGGGCATTATGGGAGAAGTATTTGCCCATGTTGCCCTTGTCAGACTGCAGATCCTGGCTGAACACATCTATCCTGAATTCCAGTGTGGTTTCAGAACTGGAAGGTCTACAATTGACATGATCTTCCCAGTCTGGCAGCTGCAAGAGAAATGTCGTGAACAAAGGAGACCACTATATATTCTTTTCACCGATTTCATCAAGGCATTCGGCCATGTGAGCAGAGGCAGTCAATTTAAACTGTTGGAGAAAATTAGCTACCTGCCAAAGCTGCTCAGCATCACCTCCTCTTTCCATGACAACATGATGGATAAGGTCAGCTATGAAGTGGCAACATTTTGAGATCTACAGTGGGCATACAGGGTTGTGTTCTGACACTCTTTTTCATATTCTTCTCTTTGCTGCTGTAAGGGCCTTCAGTTCATCTACAGAGGGTGACACACCAGAAGTGATGGAAAGCTGTTCAGCCTTGCCTGCCTGAGATCCAAGATAAGAATGCGCCAAGTCTTGATCAGAGAGTTGCTCTATGCTGACAATATCATAGTAGCATTCCTTACTGAGGAACACCTTCAGCGGCAAATAGACAGACTCTCTCACACCTGTAAAGAGTTTGGTTTAACCATCAGCATCAGGGAGACAAATGTCATGGTCCAGGATGTTGCCATACCACCATCTATCAGCATTGACAATATGATGCTGGAGGTTGTTGACAGCTTCACATATCCAGGCTCCGTAATCACCAGCAATCTATCACTTGATGTGAAATCAATTCATGCATTACAAATACTGCAGTTGTTATGTCCAAGCTGAGTAAGAGAGTTTGGAACAACAGCAACCTGACTGAGGACACCAAACTGCGAATCTACCAAGCCTGCATCCTCAGCACACTCCTCTACAGTGGTGAGACTTGGATAACATATGAGAAAAGGCTGAATAGTTTCCATCTTCGCTGTCTCAGGTGTCTTGGCAGCTCTTAGCAGGACAAGGTCACCAACTCAGAGGTCCTGGAGCATGCTAATCCCATCAGCATACATCCATTGCTAAGGCTGTGCTGGCTCAGTCGCATTGGGTGATTAGTTCTGTACAGTGAACTGGCCACTTTATCATGATCTCTTGGGTGTCCATACCTCCACTACAAGGACACCTACATGTGAGATATGAAGATGGCAGACATTAACATTGACAACTGGGAGACAGTGACTGATGGCTGTGATCTCTGGAGGTTGACTGTTTGGAAGAACATTGAAAGAGGCAAGCAGGAATGGAAAGCTCAACTAGTTGACAAGGGGGCCCAGAGAAAACAGGCCTTCCCAGCCCACTGTCTTCCTCCACAGCAAATGTGGCAGAGACCGCAATGCTAGAGTGGGGCTTCTGTGCCACACCAGGTGATGTTTAACACAAAGTTGACCATGACAAACCATCATCTCTCGAGATGGAAGGTTGCCAAGCACCATTTTGCTACATATAAAACGTTTCCAATAATAAACATAGTTCTTAGAATCTGGGAAAATCCTACTTGTAACTGTCGAATCCTTTCTTTCAAACTTTTGAAAATGCCTGCACATATATTTACTTTCCTTACCAAACGTTCCATCTAGTTTGGGGAGACAAAGCGAGATGGGACACAGGATCCTGGCCCTTTACTACGTGAAGTTATTTTGAATTAAAAAAACTTGATGTTCCTGCCATCTCTCACAGGGCCACTGGAGTTCTATTCAAGGTTATCTCACATTTCTAAAGTACCTGTCCTTGGAATATTCAAAACAATGAGACATGGAACAATCAAAGTCATTCAGTTTGAACTCAGGGGTAATATGACAATGTCTTAGGACATTGCTATAACCAATGATTGACATTAATAAAACATGTTGCTCTGCAAATAATTGATTGAAATCTGCCATGCAAAGCTAGCATTTACCTTCACTTTGCCAAATGAGTGATCTGATCCTACAAAAATTGGAACCTGTACCTGATTTTCTGAGAGAGAATCGGGGTGTACTTGAGTAAGAGGAGACTGATGGTCAAAGGCTGGCGTTGGAAGACTCATATTATTCAGAGCAAAATCTAATCAAATATAAATGAAAGCAAAATCTAATAAAAGAAATGCTGCTGCACTTCTAGCATTAAAGCAGTGAACGCTTTGAAAAACTGGAATCAACGGTGCCTTCAGAAGAACATCTGCAGAGTTAGTTAGTCTCTTCAATAGGAGAAGTTGTATAACAGTTAATGAAGATAATCAAACAGCCAATACTCTCTTTGGCATCTTAATTTATGGCAGAGCCTTATATCAGTTTGGGCATAGCATCATAAGTCAGCAAACAACTTCAGTGAATGCACATGGGTCCCTGATTCCTGAAGATGTTTCTAATAACCATGTTAACTCTTGAAAACCTTTTAGACATTGCAGAATTGCATAGGTAGTAAGCAAACAGAAGCACTGTGCCACATAAATTAGAAATATCTACATTTTCAATATTTAATATAGGAACCTGGCCTGAAGAACCCTGAACGGTGTTGGATATACACACTTAATTTAAAACTGGTGCTACCACTGCCACTGAAGCTGGTGTCTAGATTAAGATCAATCTTTTCATATGGAATTCTGATTTGGGAGTGATGTCTTCCTCTCAGTTTACGGTCTGATTTATATTACTATTGTTGCATTAATGGAAATACTGATCATCAAGGCCTATGGCACTGCATTTGAGAATTGCTCTCTGTCAAAAAGTCTTTCCTTTTTTGAACATACCAAAGAAATACCTCTAACATGCAGATGCATAGGAGTTGACAGCACAAGGAGGCCAGCAGGTGCTACACAAAATTGAAAAGTGGGGAAGTTATGCTAAACCTGTATTGAAACTTGGTTAACCCACACTTAGTGTACTGTGTGCAGTTCTGGTTGCCGTAGTATAAAAATGATATAGGAGCAAAAGAGATTGTGCAGGGAAGATTTACAAGAATGTTACCAGAAGTGAATGGGTATACATATCTGGAAAGGATTGACGGGATGGGTCACTTTTCTCCTGAGAAAAGAAGGCCGAGGAGTGACCTAATAGATGTCTTTAAATTTTTGAAAGGCTTTGATGGAGTAAATACAGAGAGAATGTTTCCTCTTGTGCAGAGGAGCATAATAGAGGCTATTAATACAAGATAGTCAGCAAGAAATCCAATGGCAAATTCAGGAGAAACTTCTTTGCCCAAAAGGTGGTGAGAATGTGGAACTCGCTACCACAAGGAATGGTTGAAGTGAATACAGAGGCATTTAAGGGGATGCAAGCCAAGCATAAGAAGGAGAAGGGAGAGAGGGTTATGCTGATAGATATAAATGAGGAAAGATGGGAAGAGTCTCAAGTGGAGAATGAACTGACATGGACTGGTTGGGCCGAATGGTTGTTTCTGTGCTGTATATCATATATAATTGTATCTAATCAGGTCTGTCTCGGCTCTTTGTTAGAGTAAAGAGAAACTAATCACCACTATCCTGTGACCTCATCAAAAGCTCTGCACATGCATCTGGTTCAAATATTTAGCCACATTTCCCTTAAAACATGCAGTGGTCTCTGATTAAACTTCTTCCTGTGGTAAATTATTCCATACTCCAACAACTCTCTACAGAAAGACATTTCTCCTAATATCTCCCCTCACTCAGAAATGTAAATTAATGACCCCTAGATTCCAGCCCCAGTCTCTTGTGGGTCAATGGATTCCAGTCAGAATATAGCTGGGGTGCTACCATTTGTCCTCAATTCTTGTGGATTAAGGATGATGCTGGAGGAGATGGGAAGGGAAGATAGGTAGAGAGAGAAAGAATAATTTCTGCTCTCTAATGATCTCTGTCAAAACAGGCCTGTGAGTATAAGGTTATGCTCAGGTGCAATGCATCATATAGTTACTTACCGATGCTCAAATTTTAGATTTACATAAAGACTGGCATGTTAGGCAAGGTCCCAGTGTGTGGAAGTCACTCGTGGAACAGTCATATAGCAGAGGTCAGCATTTTTAAAGAATTTTTAAGATAATATTGAATGATAGGTGGATTTTACCTTACACGAAAAAACAAAAAATTAAGTTCAGTAAACAGAAGCTTGAACCTTCGAATACCCTTCTGCAAAAGTAAATAATTTTGAACTTCAGATTTTTGACAAGACGGCCAAACAGTAACATTTTAAAAAAACACACATATTAACTTATAGAGAGACTGATAATTTATATAGTACCTTATCTCATTCTTCAAACAACTGCAACTTTCAGAAACAATAAATTACTTCAAAGAGTAGTGACAATCGGTAAATATCCAGTCCAATAGTGTTATGTGACCTGACAGATAGGATCTCATGAATAACATTTCATCCAAAGGGCACCATTTGTCAAATGTGTAGCACCCCATTAGTCCATAGTACTGCGCTGGAGTTTAGATTAGGGACCTTGAACTCACAATCTTTGACTCAGGAGTGCGAATGGTATCAATGGAGCCAAGTTTTACAATGTTACAATTTATCATCTCTCAATGTAATAAAAAGAAAGTGTCAATAAGCAGATGTGCATATGCTAGGAACTGAAACTGCCCCCTTTGCATGATGTGAATGGGATACCATACTCCAGGACTAACCATTATTCTCTTTGCAACAGAAATTGCATGGTGGTGGGTGGGGGCGCAATCACATGCTTCTGTCCAGTTTTTAAGGCAGTAAATGTCACATTGCCAAAACATGTAATTCAGTTTAAAATTAATAATCAAATTTATTCACAAGTAGGATAGTTATATAGAAGCAGGAGATATACAGAAGGTGACTAGTAGCATAGCATGAGGCTTACACAACACAGAAATTATTTCAATAAAAATAAAAGATCCTAAATCTTGTAGTTTTTATTCTATAAACAGAATCTGATTAAATGCAATGAATTCTACATGGGATAGGCAGTGCAAAATAGGCAATCAAAATCCTCAGTGAAAACCCCATATTTTTAAAATTTTCCCAGGATTTCAAAGACAGGCTTTAGATCAAATTAGTTATTTGGACGTATCGACAAGAAATTAGGGAGAGAGAAAACAGGGTACTGCAGACATCAGGAAAATTCTGGAATCTATTATTAAGGAAGCCCGATGCACTTAGAAAATCATTGTATGATCAAATAGAGTCAACATGATTTTACAAAAGGAAAACATGTTTGCCAAGAGAGTTTTTTTGAGGATGTAACCAGTAAGGTAGATAAGGGGAGATTGTAGTATATTGAATTATCAAAAGACATTCAGTAAGGTGCCATATAAAAGATTAAATGGCAAAATAAAGGCTCAAGGAATTGGCAGTAAGATATTAGCATGGAAAGAGGATTGATTACAGACAGAAAGTGGACAATAGGAGTAAATGCAGCATTTTCAAGTTGGCAGGCTAGTGAGTGCCGCAAGGAACAGTGCTGGGCTCCAGCTATCTACAAGCTATATTAATGCCTTAGTTACAAAGGGACTGAGAGTAATGTATCCAAGTTTGCTGATGATACAAAGCTAGGTGGGAATGCAAGCTGTGAGGAAGACACGAAGAGGCTGCAAAAAAAAATAGGGAGTTTAGTGATTGGACAACAGGTGATAGATGGAGTATAATGTGGGGAAGTGTGAGGTTATTCCTTTTGGTGGTAAGAATAGAAAACGAGAATGTTTTTTCAAAAGGTATGAATCTTTTAAATGTTGATGTTTAGAAAGACTTGGATGTAGTCATTCAAGGAGCACAAAAAGTTAGCATTCAGGTACAGCAAAAAATTATGAAGGCGAAAGGCATGTTGTGTTTATTGCGAGGGGACTTGAACACAAGAACAAGGAAGTCTTGTTGCAAACATATAGGGTTTTAGTGAGACCACACCTGAAGTACTGTGCAGTTTTGGTCCCCATTTCTTTGGAAAGATATACATGCATTGGAGGTGGTACAGCAAAGGTTCACTAGATTTGTTCCTGGGATGAGACGGCTGTCTATATTGAGAGGTGGATTAAATTGGGCTGATACTCTCCTGAATTTATAAGAGCAAGAGGTTATCTCATTGAAACATAGAAGGGGTTTCACATGGTAGGCACTGAGAGGGTGTTTCTTCTGGCTGTGGAATCTAGAACATCAAGGAATTAAATCAGGTTAAAGGGTTGATCATTTAGGACTGAGATGAGGAGAAATTTGATCATTCAGAGGATATGTGAATCTTTGGAATTCTCTACGCCAAAGATTTGTGAATGCACCATTGTTGGGGGTATTCAAGGCTGAGATAGACAAACTTTAATCTCCCAGGGAATCAAGTAATGTGGGGAGCAAGCGGGAAAGTGGAGTTGAGGCTGAAGATGATGTTATTGAACTATGGAGCAAGCTGAAGGGGCCGAGTGGTCTACTCCTGCTTCTCTCTCTTATGTTCTTGTGTTAAAGCATATTAGTAAGTAATACAACACTGATCATTCATATATCTGCCAAGGTTCAAAACAGTCCATATTGAAATTTTAGTAAGATGGAAACTTCCTTCGCACCTTAGCCATTAGAAATAATGTGGTTGTTTTTTTGTATGTGGATGTAAATTCACTGGTGGAACAGGATTAGTGGCCAACTACCTGAGCTGGTCAGAAATCCAGCTCAGTTTCTGGTTTCATCATAATTTGTACTTTTGGGACAAACTACAAACAGAATTGTTTGCGATGGCAACTTGCCCATTTGGGAGGTTGGATATCAGATGCCACTATGCCTCGAAGGCCTACGACAGCTTCAAGAAACAGGTCGCTTCTCTTGGTCAAACAGGGAGAAGAATCTCCGGGCGTTTCACTGACACATCTTTTATAGTCAAGGATGGTGGGTTTCTGAGTTTTTAAATAGAGCCAATGATATCCTCATGAATACAGCAGTGGCCAGGAGGGACATCCTGTTTCTGGTGATATGTCTCACTAAGAGTTGGAGTGCAGAGAGTTGACAGGAGGTCTCTAGACATGTCATCCTAATACCCAGTCTAAGTCAGGTTCTCCTTCCTGGATATTAGAACAATGCCAAGCTCCAGCAGCAACCTCACAGTTTTATTTCCAAAGCTCCTAGTGTTACCAAAATCCAGAATCCACCACCCCCACCCCCCCGCCTCCCCACACCCCCCACAACAAGTATAACTCAAGTGCATTTCCCTTTCCTATGTATATCTTTATGAAGAAATGGGGACCAAAACTGCACAGTACTCCAGGTGTGGTCCCACCAAAGCCCTATGCAGCAAGACTTCCTTGTTCTTGTGTTCAAGTCCCCTCGCAATGAACATATGCCATTTGCCTTCATAATTTCTTGCTGTACCTGCAAGCTAACCTTTTGTTAAAAGCAAAAAACTGTGGATGCTGGAAATCCAAAACAAAAACAAAAATACCTGGAAAAACTCAGCCGGTCTGACAGCATTTGCGGAGAGGAATGTTTTGAGTCCATCTGACTCTTCAACAGAACTAAGGAAAAATAGAAAAGAGGTGAAATATAAACTGGTTTAAGGGGGGGTGGGACAGGTAGAGCTAGATAGAGGGCCAGTGATAGATGGAGATAACCAAAAGATGTCATAGACAAAAGGACAAAGAGATGTTGAAGGTGGTGATATTATCTAAGGAATGTGATAATAGGTGACATTAAGCGTAGAAAGCAGGACGAGCAAGGTACAAAACAAAAACAGAATTACCTGGAAAAACTCAGCAGGTCTGGCAGCATCGGCGGAGAAGAAAAGAGTTGACGTTTCGAGTCCTCATGACCCTTCAGCAGAATTGAATGAAGTTAGTAGAGGGGTGAAATATAAGCTGGTTTAAGGTCAGAGGGGGGAGAGAAGTTGGGGGGGGGTGGTGGTTGTAGGGACAAGCAAGCAGTGATAGAAGCAGATAATCAAAAGATGTTACAGACAAAGAAACAGGGAGGTGTTAAAGGTGGTGATATTATCTAAGAGAATGTGCTAATTAAGAATGGATGGCAGGACACTCAAAGTACAGCTCTAGTGGGGGTGGGGTGGAAAGACTGACAGGGTATTATAGTTATAGATTTAAAAATAATGGAAGTAGGTGGGAAAATAAAAATCTATATAAATTATTGGAAAAAACAAAAGGGAGGGAGAAGAAATGGAAATGGGGGTGGGGATGGGGGAAGGAGTTTAAGATCTAAAGTTGTTGAATTCAATATTCAGTCCGGAAGGCTGTAAAGTGCCTAGTTGGAAGATGAGGTGCTGTTCCTCCAGTTTGTGTTGGGCTTCACTGGAACAATGCAGCAAGCCAAGGACATGTGGGCAAGAGAGCAGGGTGGAGTGTTAAAATGGCAAGCGACAGGGAGGTTTGGGTCTTTCTTGCGGACAGACCGCAGATGTTCTGCAAAGCGGTTGCCCAGTTTGCGTTTGGTCTCTCCAATGTAGAAGAGACCGCATTGGGAGCAACGAATGCAGTAGACTAAGTTAGAGGAAATGCAAGTGAAATGCTGCTTCACTTGAAAGGAGTGATTGGGCCCTTGGAAGGTGAGGAGAGAGGAAGTGAAGGGGCAGGTGTTGCATCTTCTGCGTGGGCATGGGGAGGTGCCATAGGTGGGGGTTGAGGAGTAGGGGGTGATGGAGGGGTGGACCAGGGTGTCCCGGAGGGAACGATCCCTACGGAATGCCGCCTGGGGGGGTGAAGGGAAGATGTGTTTGGTGGTGGCATCATGCTGGAGTTGGTGGAAATGGCGGAGGATGATCCTTTGAATGCGGAGGCTGGTGGGGTGATAAGTGAGGACAAGGGGGACCCTATCATGTTTCTGGGAGGGAGGAGAAGGCGTGAGGGCGGATGCGCGGGAGATGGGCCGGACACAGTTGAGGGCCCTGTCAACGACCGTGGGTGGAAAATCTCGGTTAAGGAAGAAGGAGGACATGTCAGAGGAACTGTTTTTGAAGGTAGCATCATCAGAACAGATGCGATGGAGGCGAAGAAACTGAGAGAATGGGATGAAGTCCTTACAGGAAGCGGGGTGTGAGGAGCTGTAGTCGAGGTAGCTGTGGGAGTCGGTAGGCTTGTAATGGATATTGGTGGACAGTCTGTCATCAGAAATTGAGACAGAGAGGTCAAGGAAGGGAAGGGAAGTGTCAGAGATGGGGACCTCCATCATTTTCACATGGTCCATCTCTGACACTTCCCTTCCCTTCCTTGACCTCTCTGTCTCTATTTCTGGTGATAAACTGTCCACCAACATTCATTACAAGCCTACCGACTCCCACAGCTACCTCGACTACAGCTCCTCACACCCCGCTTCCTGTAAGGATTCCATCCCATTCTCTCAGTTCCTTCGCCTCCGTCGCATCTGTTCTGATGATGCCACTTTCAAAAACAGTTCCTCTGACATGTCTTCCTTCTTCCTTAACCGAGGTTTTCCACACACGATGGTTGACAGGGCCCTCAACCGTGTCCGGCCCATCTCCCGCACATCAGCCCTCACACCTTCCTCTCCCTCCCAGAACCATGATAGGGTCCCCCTTGTCCTCACTTATCAACCCACTAGCCTCAGCAGTCAAAGGATCATCCTCCGCCATTTCCGCCAACTCCAGCATGATGCCACCACCAAACACATCTTCCCTTCTCCCCCCCTGGTGGCATTCAACAGGGATCATTCCCTCCGGGTCGCCCTGGTCCACTCCTCCATCACCCCCTACACCTCAGCCCCCTCCCACGGCACCTTCCCATGTAACCGCAGAAGGTGCAACACCTGCCCCTTTACTTCCCCTCTCCTCACCGTCCAAGGGCCCAAACACTCCTTTCAAGTGAAGCAGCATTTCACTTGCACTTCCCTCAATTTAGTTTACTGCATATGCTGCTCCCAATACGGTTTCCTCTACATTGGAGAGACCAAACGCAGACCTGGTGACGCCTTTGCAGAACACCTTCAGTCTGTCCACAAGCTTGACCCAGACCTCCCTGCTGCTTGCCATTTCAACACTCCACCCTGCTCTCATGCCCACATGTCCGTCCTTGGCCTGCTGCATTGTTCCAGTGAAGCTCAACGCAAACTGGAGGAACAGCACCTCATCTTCCGACTAGGCACTTTACAGCCTTCCGGACTGAATATTGAGTTCAACAATTTTAGATCATGAACTCTCTCCTCCATCCCCACCCCCTTTCCGATCCCCCTTTTTTCCAATAAGTTATATAGATTTTTCTTTTCCCACCTATTTCCATTATTTTTAAATGTATTTCCATCCATTGTTTTATCTCTACCTTTTAACCTATTTTGATCTCTTTCCCCCCACCCCACCCCCACTAGGGCTATCTATACCTATATCTATACTGCTCGTCCTGCTTTCTACCCTTAATGTCACCTATTAGCACATTCCTTAGATAATATCACCACCTTCAACACCTTTTTGTCCTTTTGTCTATGACATCTTTTGTCTATCTCCACCTATCACTGGCCCTCTATCCAGCTCCACCTTTCCCACCTCCCCTTAAACCAGCTTATATTTCACCTCTTTTCTATTTTTCCTTAGTTCTGTTGAAGAGTCATACGGACTCGAAATGTTAAATGTGTTCCTCTCCACAGATGCTGTCAGACCTGCTGAGTTTTTCCAGGTATTTTTGTTTTTGCTAACCTTTTGTGTTCCTTGAATGACTACACCAAAGTCTCTGTAAACATCGACATTTAAAAGATTCATGCCCTTTTAAAAAATTCCAATTTTCTATTCTGACTACCAAACTGAGCTTGCTGCATATCACATCTTGTGATGTATTCTCAGCTTTAACATGTTAAGGAATAAAGAGGAAATACATAGGTTACATATGATAATAGCCATTTACTTACAATTGACGCAGAATAACTAGCAATGCAATGCAAAACTCTCAGAAATCACAGATTATTACATGACTATGGAACTTGACCTATTCAGTCACTGTGAACCAGTGACCCAGATGCATAACCTCTTGTCCACTCCACATTCCTGTCCACAAGCATGACCCAGACCTCCCTGCCGCTTGCCATTTCAACACTCCACCCTGCTCTCATGCCCACATGTCCATCCTTGGCCTGCTGCAACGTACCAGTGAAGCTCAACGCAAACTGGAGGAGCAGCACCTCATCTTCTGACTAGGCACTTTACAGCCTTCCAGACTGAATATTGAGTTCAACAATTTTAGATCATGAACTCTCTCCTCCATCCCCACCCCCTTTCCGATCCCCCTTTTTTCAAATAATTTATATAGATTTTTCTTTTCCCGCCTATTTCCATTATTTTTAAATGTATTTCCATCCATTGTTTTATCTCTACCTTTTGGCCTATTTCGATCCCTTTCCCCCACCCCACCCCCACTAGGATTATCTGTACCTTGCTCGTCCTGCTTTCTACCCTTAATGCCACCTATTAGCACATTCCTTAGATAATATCACCACCGTCAACACCTTTTGTCTATGACATCTTTTGGCAATCTCCACCTATCACTGGCCCTCTATCCAGCTCTACCTGTTCCAGCCCCCACCCACCCCCCCCACCTTAAACCTATTTTTCCTTAGTTCTGTTGAAGAGTCATACGGACTCGAAACGTTAACTGTATTCTGCTCCGCAGATGCTATCAGACCTGCTGAGTTTTTCCAGGTATTTTTTTTTTTGTTTTGGATTTCCAGCATCTGCAGTTTTTTGCTTTTACCCCATTCCATCATCCTGACTGGGCAGTGTATCTGATGCCTCACCATGTGTAATGCGATGGAAGATCCAATAATAATGCTGGGAAAGTTTTGCATCTAGCACCCCCTTGCTGTATGAAACGAAAGGAAGAAAGAATTGCATTTATATAGTGCCTTTCATGACCTCAGGCTGTCCCAAAGTGCCTTGCAACCGATGAAGTAATTTTAAAAGTGGTAGTCACCGTTGTAATGTAGGAAATAAATATAAGCATTACCCTTCAAGCGTCACTTGATCCTGTATACATCACCAACAACAGCCAATGGGAAACATGCCAAAAGCCAAGCGGAGGAAATTTAAAAATGTGACCAACAGGCAAAACATTAAAAAAGATGCTAACAGGTCACGGGAGGTCCGACACTTGGGTAGGTGTCATGTTAACCAATGTTAAAATGATTTTAAAAAAAGGGTTTGAAAGAGAACAGCCCCCTGTATAACCTCGCTCCCTCACAGCATGACTCTCACTCGGCCTCTGTACAATACCTTCCAGTTGCCAATCAAGCTGAGCAAAGGCTGCGGTGTGGGGAGATAGAGCGAGTTAAAGTTTAACCTGAGCCGATTGTTAAACAGTCGCCCGGCTGAACCTTTGGATTTTTGATATGATGATTACAGAATAACATTGGTGACACGTCGCAAACCTCATCATAATCAAGGAGGATTTTTCCGGGCGCTGATCTCTGAAATTGCTCAGGTAGTACATTTTTTGCTTGGCGTTCATTTACAAGTTCCTTGTTGCCCGCGGGCGGAATGTCTCTGGCGGGGAGGGCGCAGGTAGCCCAGGGCTGTGAGGGGGCAGGAGCTGCTTTGATTCCTATTTTTAATTTGCCTCGTGTTGACGGAGCAGGGTTTAGATTTTACAATATTGCGGGGGTGGGGGGCACCGCAAACTTAGCTGGGGCATTTGCCTGAAGTTTGAGGAGAAGGCGAGTGAGCAGGGAAAGCGGTCATTGATTCGTTTAAACAAAACATCCCGAACAGAATTTCTTGCAGCTCGACATCTAGAGTCATTGTAGCACCCACCCACACAGTTTCAGCTAAAGCATTTTTAAAAATAATGTCAGCCTTAAAGTCCCATTCTGGTGTGTTGGCGTTCAAATCTACATTCGAATGTATGGGGCGGTTGCAAACTTCCCTGACAAGGCTGAGGTGCCCTTTTAACTGCGCTGTACAATGGCCTCCGTCACCATATGGGGTTTTTAACTAAAGTCAACATGTCTGAAACAAGCCACGATCGATCTGCACAAAACAAACAGCCAAATCTTGTTATCTTGTGTGTGCAAACAGTAACCAGGCTTCTCCGGAGAGCTCTTTTCACTCTGGAGGTAAACGAGCACCAGGGAACAGACCAAGTCAGCAGGAGTTTACCCAGTCAGTATGATCCAACCTTCGCCAGTATTGCACTGAAAGTAGGAGGACAGCGAATGTCCAGCCCTGGGTAGCAGGGCTGTCCATCATCACGTGGCTGGTGTGTGTGTTTTGGTGGGGGTGGGGGTAGATAAATGTAGTTACCACATTGTGTCCCTTTTACTAAAATACAGGAGAGGAACAGCTTTAATATACCAAGGGTCCAAAGAGTATGGTCAGTAGCCAGTAATCCCCGTCAACTGATAAGACAAAGGGAAATGTGTTCATGGCAGTGATATGATCTGTCATACTCTACCCTCTAACACATGGAATATTTTGCTGAACTCCTCCTGCTGTAATAAAAGAAAAGCTGGCAATGACTTGTCCATATTAAGTGCAGAGACACAGAACATGTTTGCATGTCGTACACCTCAACCTCTAGACTGAACTTAGGTGTTAACCCATTTTTGATTTAAAGTAATGGACAGAGACACATCATAAACCTAGCATCGATCACTTAATATAGCAAAGAGTAATTTCTAGGTTTCGAATGTTTTATACGAGTTTTACTATCTTTAAAACAATGTAAATTTCTGATAAATATGAATAAGCATGGAACTTTACAGAATAGAGAGCTCATTTGTGCCATTATGGCTGAACTAGTTATCACTTAGTCACATTTTAAATGTTTTTTTTTCCGGATATTTAACAGTTCCTATTCAAGTTATGATGAAGGATTGTGGCAGGCATTCTGTTCCCTGAATACAGTCTTTGGAAAAAAACTCTCTTTGTCCTTTTGATGATCATTTTAAATGGATCCTCTCCAGTTACACAACTTACTGACCACTGGAAACAATTTTCCAGATTTACTTTATCAAAAGTCATCATTTTTAACACCTTTATCTTCTTAACCTTCCTTGTCAAATGAGAACAACCACAGTTTCTCTGGCCTCTCCTCATAACTAAAGCTATTCATTCCTCATGTCACCTTTGTGAATCTCTTCCATGCTATCCCCATGGCTTTGAGATTATCCCAAAATAAGGCATAATATTCTAACTGTGGCCTCATCTGTTTAGAGGTTTCCGCAAGAACTACATGTAGTCACTTGGAGTACAGAATTTGAGTATTGCTGAAAAAGAGACACAATGTCGAAGCTTTTCATCTTGCACTCATCAGGAGAGACACAAGAATACTAAATTTCAATGGGAGCAACAATTTATACTGAAATGAGAAAAGGGTCTTGATTGCTTGATTGATTGGGCTCACAATGTGGCTCACTTACACTTGCTAGAAGCTACATATATTAATACGCAGGGACTTGTCCTCTGCAGGCAAAAGGAACATGCGCCTTTTTGAATGAAACAAAAGCATAGGGAACAATAGTTCTCAGGTAAATCCTCCATGGCAACGCCACAACCAAACTGAGTCGACTTGCCAACCAATCAGCACCCTCTTCTCATGCAGTATAAGTTGTTGCTCCCTTTGAAATTTGGCATTCTTGCATCTGTCCTGATGAGTGCAAGATGAAAAGCTTCGACAGTATGTGTCTTTTTTCAGCAATACTCAAGAACTACATGGGTAATTGAAATGTCACAAGCGTGCCCAGTTGTTGATTTGGTCTGGAATGTAGCAATCAACCTTAACTAATCACAAATCAGCACAAATTATAGGCCCTGTAGCATGATCTTGCAATGTCAGCCATTGCTCCTTTGGTCATGCCTCTGAATCAGGAGGTTGTGAGCTCAAGTCCCACTGAAGGACTTGAAAACAAAAAGCTATGCTGCCACTCCAATGCAGTACTGTATTGATGGAGTGCTGTACTGTCAGAGGTGCTGTCTTTCGGATGAGACAATAAACTGTGGCCCCCATCTGCCCTCTCAGGTGGAGGTAAAACATCCCATGGCATTACTTTGAATACGAGCGGGGAAGTTCTCCCCATTGTCTTGGCCAACATTTATCCCTCAATCAACATCACAAAAAACAGACTATTTGGTCATTATCACATTACTGTTTAGGGGAGCTTGCTGTGTGCAAGTTGGCTGCTGCAATTCCTTCATTACAATGATGACTGCACTTCAAAAAGCACTTCTTTGGCTGTAAAGAGCTTTGAGATGTCCAGTGATTGTGAAAAGTGCTATATAAATGCAAGTCTTTCTTTGCTTTTTATATGTTGTTAGCACATCTGTAAAAACATGGGAAACATACAGTGGGCTAAATTCGATAGTCCCCAAAAATGGGCAGAGGGAATATGATGAGTAATTAACCCGGACCCATTGACTGTGATGCAGGCAGTGCATCAACTTCACACTACTTACTCATTTCGATGATTTCAACTTCTAGCCAGTGCTAACCGTGCTGTTGATTGGCTGTATGTATCATCAGGAGGGCCAATATTGTGAGCAGCTAGCACATCTTAAAGCCAGTCTGCACTGTTTAAAGCTGGCCTGTGCTTTTGAAAGTGGCGGTGTATTGTGGCTGCAGCAGGTGCTGTCAGTTGTGCAGGAGGAGAATCTGGCCTGGGGAACATTGAATAATGGTACAATGTGGGAGACAGCAGGCTCCAAGATTTCGCATGCTGCACTGGAGGCCTTGCTGGACGAGGTGGAAAGGTGGAGAGCTGACCTGTATCTGCAGAGGGCCAGGATGCACCCCCCCATCCCCAGACACACAGTCAGAACGCAGTGGATACAGCTAACCATTGGAGGTCAGTGCCGGGATTCAAGCAAGGAACTGGATGCAGTGCCACAAGAAGTTTAATGAGCTCACACGAGTGGTCAAGGTCAGAGAATGTATCTTCAAATGCCATATCCTGCCAACTGCACCACCACCCTCAGGCACTGCTCTATTCCCCATATTCCCATTACTCACCTACCAATCAGGACTCATATCTGACACTGATATACTCCCCCTCGCCCTCACACACTTAGCACTGCTGCAAGAAATATTCCACTCAAAGTTTAGTTGCTGTGTACGACCTGCTTTTTTCCAGTGCATGACCCCTTTAAATTCTGTCATGCGGCTACGCACATATTATCTATCACAGAACAAGACCTGTATGGTACTTGTTAGGCTGCTGAGTGGCTGCACATCCATGCAGCTTAGTTGGAATATTGGCTGTAAATGTCACGTTCACATCTCACAGCTTACACACACTGCCAACTATTCAACCATGACAGCCACATCACCCAAAGAAATTGCCCCACACTCAACTTCCCTCCCTCTTGCAGGACAAGATGGTGCACAGCCAGACGAAGTTAACTCAGGGAGGTAGAGGCAGCTGCATGTTCTGATTGCCATGGAGGAGACGGTGATGGTCACTTCTGAGGCCTGGCCAGCAGCTGGGCTGAAGCCACTGAGGATGGCAGTATCCTTATACCTAGTCCTTCTTCTCATATCCCACTTCCCCCTCAGCCCACACTCTCTTCTGATTTACAAGCCATAGATGATGTAAACATCCAAGTCTTTCCCCCATGCACCAAAACCCTGGCCTTCTGTCTTTCTTTTTGCATATACTGAAGAAGTGCAACCTGGCCAAGCAGTAGGGGGACAGCAAGAAGACAGTTGTGATAAAGATGCAATGTCATTGAATTTCATACTCACAGCCACCAGTTTAGATACTGACACTGCACGTAATTTAGAGAATAGCATAGAGGTGGAATATGCACATAGTGAGACACTGGGTACAAGTGGCCTGCAGCCAGGGCATGGAGCAAGGGCAGCACAGGTGCCAACTCGCTGGAGAGTGAGACTGCACACGAGCTCTGCTGCATAAGCCTCAGGTGAGAACTTTGGTGGGACAGCCTACAAAAGAACACTAATGTGTATGTGCAACACAATGCTGAGTGCTTTGGGAAGCCTACCAGAAAGTCTGTGGTCAATGTCAAGGAGCATTTACATCAACTTGACACAGGTCTTTGTGCAGAGCCTGGAGCCCATCCCTTTGAGCATAGAAATGGTGGCCAACCCCATTCACACATTTGTAGACCCAACCATGCAGCGTTTGATGGCTAACTTCACAGCTTCCATTGCAACAATCAATCAATATCTGAGTGCTGCAGTGGAAGCCCAGGCTGCTGTCGTCATTGCTGTTGATTACATTGGTCAAAGGTTTGCAGGGTATCACAGCAGTTCAACAATTTGTCCTCCAACAGATCACTAGGATTGCTGTGGTGCCTCCCTAGGGGAATGACGGTGAACACATGGAGCATGAACCTGCTCTCCTCTCTCAAGGAAACATCCTTTGCTTTCCCACCCCCAGTACCTTGGTGTTGCCTGTCAACCCATTCTGCCACTGCACATACCAAAATGGTGCAGTCCCCTGCCAAGCCTTCTAGCCCCAGATATGCTTGAAGCTGTCCAGCAAGACCGTCTGCAGTTGTCCCCACTTGAAAGTCAGCAGCTTTCCACCTTTTCTTGACAAGATCTGCCATTGCATTGAGAGCCTCAGTGACCTCTGTGAAACATCAGTGGCAATGAATTCCTTGCGATGCTCTGAAGTTGCAGATGTGGCTGCAGCAGGTGATAGATTTCAGTCACAACATCCTTAAAGAAGCATAAACACGTCACACATTGTTCCTCACTGATGTTCAGGCAGGAGAATTGCTCCTGGAAATCCTGAAAAATATGACCCCCACAAGAGAGCCCTGCTCCCTCTTCCAGCAACTTGACCTTCTCCGTGTGGCCTCTGTTCATTCTCCAAGTCATGCTTGTATTCCAAGGAGAATACATCAAATGGTCATTCACTGCACACACATTCATGCCTCACCCATATGATGTCTGGCATGATTTGCCCCAAAGGTGTGTGGCATTCTGCAGACACCATTTGGAACTCTAAGGACGCTCATAGCATCCACAAAAGGGGCACGAATGATCCCAATTTCTCATCCACAGTGCCCCAAACCTGGTGGTGGATAAGGCTACATATTCAAATATCAGTCGTAGCTTAGGCTGTACGTTATACCATACATGCCAACCTAAGATTAGTATGTAATGTGATGGACACCAGTCATCAAGATCAAGCTTCTGGCTGCAGTATGCAATCCATTTTGTTCTAGTTGGTAGGCTGATTGAGACTTCCCACAAATAATGGAAGTAGATAGATTGGTACGGGAACAGCCATGTGTGCACACACGCTGATTAATTCCTGTAGGTGCATAGTAAGTGTTAGCCTGAGCAGCTCAATAGTATTTTTAAAGAATATAAGAACAGTATGGTACAGACAGAAAGTATGATTGCCTTTGTCTTTGTTCAGGGATTTGCTTACTCAATGCAACTATGTAGCCAGGTCTCAGGTCAGCAACTGACAGCTGAGACATTGATATGGCTTTGTCTTGTTGCAAAGTGCAATGCTTGTCTAAAGCCATAAGTGATGGAACAACAGCATTTTGACATAAAAGCAATCTCTTCCACAAATGGTTTATGTCATGATGCCAGGTATAAAGTGTCTCCTGTAGGGGGCAAAAATTTCCTGCTGTCCAATATCAACTTGGTCCCTCAGAATTGAGGATGACGTCCATCAGGCTTGGTGAGACTTCAGATGACTGAGAAGCCCAATTCTGGATCCACATGTTCTTCCACAGTGGGGGCACTTTGTTGCGCAGGGGAATAGAAATCGCAGCCCCGGGTTAGCTTCCTTCCCTTTCCTCCGCTGCTGTCGAGTCGCTGAGCCTCGAAGTGGCGTGGGTCTTGATGGACCAGGTGGTGCCATGCCGAGCGATAGACAGCATTCTCCTCCCAGTCAGTGGTGTTAATGCCTCCGTGCTTGAGGGTGACCTTGACCGTATCCTTATATCTTTTCCTTTGGCAGTCCTTTGAGGCCAACGGAGAGCTGTTGAGAAGAGAACCTGCTGAGAGAGGTGACTATAGGACTGCTCAGTTGCAGATGCAGCTGCCGAAAGGCACCCCTGTCCCGACACAGGTGCCCGATGACTGCCACACATCTGCCCACCTGTGTGTGGAATTTTGGCTGGGGGCTTCCAGGGATCACAGTCCTGCCCCGTCGCCAATCCTCCATCGCTACAGGGCTTTTCGCCTGACGGAGGCCTGCACGCGGTATAGTTTAGCATGGGCACTCTGGTGCACAGCCGGGCTCCACATGGTCTAGGCGGTTGGTGGCTTGGTTCAGTGGCATGGTAGACCATGACGACTGGGGCCACTTCCCCGTTGCAGCCTTCTTCTGCCTTCGCAGCTGTTGGGGCCGCAGCCCTCCTTCGCCTCCTCTGCCATTGAGGATTTCTTGGATCGTTCTTTGTCTGGAACCTCCCCCTCGATCTTACCATTATGGGAGACCCTACGAGGAGTGTAAGCTCTGGATGGCATCGCTCTCGGGTTCATTGGGACACGCAAGCCACTCCACCACAGTAAGGTGACGATCCTCGGAAAGGAATATCAACTACATCTTGTTACTCTTGCAACAGTGACTGTGAAAGGCAGAGGAATAAAATGGGAGGCAATACAAGGAAAACTGGCCTCTAATGGGAGCGCTTAATAAACTAAACTCATAGACCAGCAAGCTGGCTTGAGATCTCTCCCCAATGTTACGCTGCTGAGATTCAAAGTGTGTTGTGCTTCTGAAATTGCCAACATCTCCTCCCTCTATTTCATGTCCGATTGTATTATAACTACCCTGTTAAAACTGAAAGTCAATGACCTTATTTTTAACTGTTACCATAATCAAAATGTTTGAAATTTAAACTTCCTTTTATTGGTTTGTCAATCTGAAATGTTATCCCATTTCATTCATGTTGGCCCCTCCAAAACAGGGGCATGTTTGCAGGCATGGGGGTGGCAAGGGGTTGCATAAAATTCCCTGGGTGGCCTTCCCGCCAACCTCCTGTCCACCCTGACCTGGCCGCAACTTTCCAGGGAACGGGTATTGCCTAGGGTGGTCCATCCACCCTCGCCCCAAGTGAGGTCCTTAAGTGGCTAATTAATGTAGCTTAAGGGCTGCTTCCTACCTGGCCTCAATTTTGAGGCCAGCAGGAGGGGTTCATGGTTGAGGGGGGTGATGCCCAGCAAGTTATTGTGCTCGGACCTTGGGCGGGAGAGGGATGGGCCTCCATTACTGCCCACCTTTCGGGATTGGAAGCAGCCACTCTCTCCCCACCTGTCCTTTAAACCACCCCCTCAATCTTGCAACCCCTCCCCCAAGTCTCCCCCTGTGAGACCTCAGGCTTCCTGTAGGCTCTGACACTTTGATCTGAGGAGACTGCTTGTAGTCCCAGCAGTGACCACCGCTCGGGGCGCTGCTGAGATTGCAGAGCTGCTGGATATTCAGATTTGCCGGTAGTGCTCTGAGGTAGGACTTCTGCCCACATGAGGGCTGGAAGCCTCATCTCCAGCCCATTAGCACGTCTCGGATCATTAACCGGCTGTGGGGCAGCCAGCATCCCTGCTGACTTCTCCAGTGTTATGGTGGAAAACACCACCATAGGAAAAATTCTGCCTAGGTACCATAAGTACGAGGCAATTACTGATAAATCTAACAAAGAATTCAGGAGGAACTCCTTTACCCAGAGAGCAATTAGAATGTGGAACTTGCTGCCACACAGGAGGTTTGAATGGAGCATAAACCCTTGCCTGGATCAATAGGGCTGAATGGCTCTTTCTGTGCAGTAAATTCTATGTAATTTAATGTAATTCTATGATGTAGGTCTTGTCTTATCACTTACAAATACAATTGAAGATGATGGCAATTTTTTAGAGAGCTTTTAAAAAAAAACGCACCCAACTTCTTATGTAATTTAACTTAAATACGTGTTGAATTTGGATTTGATTTCAGTGAGCACCTCTAATTATCCTGATTTATTTTGCTGATAATCACACACAATGGAATCAAATCAAAAAAACGGGGATGGATTGACCGGAACTCAAAAAGAAGCAACTTTACGTGCATTGATTCAGCGCACAGGATATAGCTTGGTACAGGTAGGAGTTCAAAAACACCAGGTCAAAAGAATTACATTGATTTTTTTTTTTAACCAG
The DNA here is from genome assembly GCF_964194155.1 of Cetorhinus maximus. Lineage (NCBI taxonomy): Eukaryota > Metazoa > Chordata > Chondrichthyes > Lamniformes > Cetorhinidae > Cetorhinus > Cetorhinus maximus. The sequence goes on from NC_135898.1 coordinate 42,137,237, forward strand.
ACCATTTCTCATTGGTGCATAAGAACTCAGGAACAAAAATAGGCTATTCAGCCCCTTGAGCATAGTTTGCCAATCATTTAGATCATGGCTGTCAGGACCTCAACTGCATTTACCTGCCATACTTTCATATCCATTGATGCCCTTAGCTAACAAAAATCTATCTACATCAGAACTGAAAGCTCCAATTGTCCTGGAGGAAGATAGTTCCAGATTTCTACAGGTACACTGTCTCAAATCCAGCAACCTGAAAACCGGACATATTTTTTAAGCTGCCATACGAGAAGTTTTATTAGTATTAGATGAGTAAAATAACGTAATGGCTTGTTGGGCTGGTTGCTGCATTGGCGCAGTGGCAAGCAGACTTGTTATTGGCTTCACCCGTCTGTCTTCTCCTGTGTTCTGAGCAACCCTTGACCTGACCCAGCTCGAACCGTCCGACGCCAAATCCGATATCCGAGAGGGACTTGGTCCCAGGGTTACCGGTTTTGAGACATGATACCCATATTGCCCTGCGTGTGAAAAAGCACTTCTCATTTTCACTCTGAATGGTCTAGCTCAAATGTAAAGGTTATGTCCAAAATTGAAGGAATAACCTGCAGCAGTAATTATGAATATCCTATCATTTGTAAATGTTGTTGATCGAAAAATTGTGCCCAAAAAGAGGGAAAGGTGACTAAATGATTCTATAAAAAGCAGCTCTTTATTTGTTACTTTTGATTCCAAGGCCAGTTATCTCCCTTAGAAACATAGAAAATTTACAGCACAGAAGGAGGCCATTCAGCTCATCATGTCTGTGCTGACCAAAAGACAGCTATCCAACCTGATCACACTTTCCAGTTCTTGGTCCGTAGCCCTGTAGGTTACAGGACACATCCAAGTATATTTTAAATGCGTTGAGGGTATCTACCTCTACCACCCTTTCATCCAGTGAGTTACAGATGCCCACCACCCGCTGGGTGAAAAAAATTCACCTCAACCCCCCTCTACTCCTTTTACCAACTACTTTAAATCTATGCCCCCAGTTATACACCTCTCTGCTAAGGGAAATAGGCTCTTTCTTTCCACCCTATCTAGGCAATTCATAATTTTATACATCTCAATTAAAATTTCCTAAATCTCCTCTGTTCCAAAGAAAACAGTCTATCCAATCTTTCCTCATAGCTGAAATTCTCCATTCCTGGCAACATACTCAGAAATCTCTTCTGTACCCTTTCAAGTGCAATCACACCCTTCCTGCAATGCAGTGACCAGAACTGTATATAGTACTCTAGCTGCAGTCTAACTAGCATTATACACAGTTCCAGCATGACGTCCCTGCTCTTATACTTTATGACTCAGCCCATAAAGTATCCCGTATGCCTTCTTAACAACCTTATCTACTTGCTGCCTTCAAGGATCTCTGGATATGCACTCCTAAGTCACTCTGAACCTCTATGCCTCTCAGTATCCCATCATTTATTGTATATTCCCTTGTCTTCGTCTGCCCACTTTGTTTTATACTTCTGCAGCTAAGCAGACCTATTCCTAGGCCCCTGTAAACGCTCCTCTCACAGCCACAAGGAGGTTTGATTTGCACCTAACTGGACTAATCTTTCTCTAATCATCATATCTAATACAATCTTAATATTAAAACAAATTCGATGAAATTTTCACTCAGCCTAGAAAAATACTGCAGATGCTGGAAATCTGAAATAGAAACTAAAAGTGCTGGAAATACTCAGAGAGAGAGAGAGAGAGCGAGAGAGAGAGAGAGACTGAGTTAACATTTTGACGCCAATAGGTTTTGAAGAAGAGTCAGGTTGGACTCGAAACGTTAACTCTGTTTCTCTCTCTACAGATGCTGCCAAACCTGCTGAGTTTTTTCACACTTTCTGTTTTCACTTCAGTACAGTAACTTCTACTTCTAAACCGTGAAGGTTATCTTGATAACTTAATATATCAACAAATCTGTGACCATCTAATTCATAGCTTTGACGTGTATGTATATTTAATCGATGATATTTTTTTGAGCAAAAAAAAATTAGACCTGAAACTGCAATTTCAAAGTGGAAATTTTGCATTGAAAAGAAGTGGTTTGTAACTATGCAAAGCCCAAGAGTTATGCTTCTCGTAAAATGCAGTAAGTAAGTAACGCCAAGGATAATGTTCACAGTGGTTTTGCTCACTATGCTTATGAGCATACGAATTGGAAGCAGGAGTAGGCCACTTGACCTCTTGAGCCTGCTCCGTCATTCAATTAGATCATGGCTGATCCGCTCCACATTCCCGCCTACCCCCAATAGTCTTTCACCCCCTTGCTTATCAAGAATCTATCTACCTCTGCCTTAAACCTATTCAAAGACTCTGCTTCCATCTCAATGAGCAGGAATTGAACCCAGGCCCTCTCACATACTAATTCAATGAAAATCTCTAACCAAGAATCATACCACTAGACCAATAAGCCAGCGTCCACTAAGTTTTAATCACAGGCCCCAGTGAGGATCAAACTCACAACCATGGTTTACAAGACCAGTGCTCTAACCACTGAGTTGTTTAGCAATTTGTTATCTGCTATCTGCCCTCCAGCCATCTATTTTACATGATCTGTAAAAGTTCAATACTTTACACAAAATTATGTATAAAATGAGAACACAGACAAGTTTGATTCACCCTCAGATTGGACAATAATCATAGCCTGAAACTAATTGATCCATGTTGTCCCATTTATTTTGCTTAAACAAATTTCTCGATTCAACCCTACAATAACTGACACTGATGTGCTGAGGAGAGCATATTGGGAGAAGCAGAATTTATGTTATATCAACCCAGAATAAAGAATACAACAGGGATCTGTTATGATTTACGCTGATATTTTTCATTATTATTTTATCATTCAATCTGTTAAAGAAAAACAAGTTGTTTGTGAGGAATTGATGTTGCAAACAGAAAGGATGGAACTTAAAGGACGAAGGTTAGAGTGAAAATTTCCTTCTAATCTTCAAGTCATGATTGCTAGGATGAAAGGGCACCAAATGTAAAAGCATGAGTAATTGGCATTTATTCAGGTATATTAAAGATAGTTCTGTTTTTGTTGCTGGTTTTAAATCCCAGATTTTCTTTTAGTGTTTTTCAATGCCAAAATGCAGGAGAAAGTCTAAGGGGAAATTTGGACTCTCAAATAACATATTGCTTACTCAATAATAGATCAAGTCAGAATGGGAAGCAGATTTGATTTTATTGGTAACAAATACAAACAACCGCATAAATATGCTTTTTTGTACCAACACTCCGATATTATGACAAAACTCGATAGACAGCACACTGAGCTGAATCACGCAGAAGGACAGAATTGACACTTGGAATTAAGAAATAAAAGCTTGCTATCAATGAAACTTCCTTTCACCCTATTATTTCATTTCTAGCCTGTGGCTTCATTACATGTTAGTGAATGAAGTGCTTTATTTAGTCTTCTGGCTGTAAATATCCATCAGTTCACCATATTGAAGTTATATCCAGCTTAATGTTTATAGAAAGCTTTTTAACGCAAAAATATGAACAGTGACTATCTGATCTCTCTCTTATTGCAGGAAAATGGGCAAAGAAAATATGGGGGTCCCCCTCCAGGATGGGAAGGCCCACCTCCTGAGAGGGGCTGCGAGATTTTTATTGGCAAATTACCACGGGATCTTTACGAAGATGAACTTGTACCAGTTTTGGAAAATGTAATGCTTTATATCTGATTTTTAACCTACTCTTTGTATATTTCATTTGAAACAAGAAGGATTTGCTTACAAATAACCAAACAAAGCCTGACAAAGATGGAGATCTCGGGTGAGATTTTGACTCGCTCGAAATCCATTCGCTTGAATGGAATTAAAATTGGGATCCCACTATGTGTTACAGGCAGATGGACATCGAGACTTCAAATATTTTCCATCAATGTATAGTTTTTTTTAAGATTGAACTGTAAAATAAAATTAGGTCAGGCATTTTCTTTCAAATTACTGTTTAATTGTTGATACATAGACGTCTTTTCGTACCTTTTCCATTGTCTGTCCCCTGCCTTGAGTCTCCCATGTCTCTACCAACTGTCCTTGAATTGGTCATGAATAGCCATTTAGGGGTTAAGTCCTTTTTAAATTTTTCATTTGTGTATAAGTCCAAGTAAATTCCTAAATTCATGGTGTGGGGGTAATCCCTATTGAGATCTCTTTCCAAATTCCTAGGTGGCCTCCTTTTAGACAGCATTGTGACTGAAACATTAAGTTGTTGATGTGTACCAGGACCAGGAAGGCCCCAGGACAGACTCACGGAAACTTCATTCAGTACCCACCCTCTCTTTTTGACCTAATCCCCCTCACAAATAACCTCTGTTCCCTTTCCTTTAGCCAACCATCAACTTGATACCTTATGGCCTTAGTTCATTTTCTTTTATTACTCATTCATGGGAAGTGGGCATCACTGGCTGGGCCAGCATTTATCGCCAATTCCTGATTGCCCTTGAGAAGGTGGTGGTGAGCTGCCTTCTTGAACCACTGCAGTCACTGTGGTGTAGGTACACCCACAGTGCTGTTAGGAAGGGAGCTCCAGGATTCTGACCCAGTGACAGTGAAGGAACGGCGATATATTTCCAAGTCAGGATGGTGAGTGGCTTGGAGGGGAACTTCCAGGTGGTGGTGTTCCCATGTGTCTGCTGCCCTTGTCCTTATAGATGGTGGCGGTCATGGGTGTAGAAAGTGCTGTCTAAGGAGCCTTGGTGAATTTCTGCAGTGCATCTTGTGTATGGTACACACTGCTGCCACTGTGCGTCGGCGGTGGAGGGAGTGAGTGTCTGTGGATAGGGTGCCAATCAAGAAGGTTACTTTGTCTTGGATGGTGAAGCATCTTGAGTGTTGTTGGAGCTGCATTCATCTAGGCAAGCAGAGATTATCCCATCATGTTCCTGACTTGTAGATGGTGGACAGGCTTTGGGGAGTCAGGAGGTGAGTTACTTGCCGCAGGATTCCTAGCCTCTGACCTACTCTTGTAGCCACAGTATTTGTATGGCTAGCCCAGTTCGTTTCTGGTCAATGGTAACCCCCAGGATGTTGATAGTGGGGGATTCAGCAATGATAATGTCATTGAATGTCAAGGGACGATGGTTAGATTCTCAGTTGTTGGACATGGTCATTGCCTGGCACTTATGTGGCGCGAATGTTACTTGCCATTTGTGATAGAATCTATCACGCAAAATATCAAAGATATCTTGAAAGTCCAGAAAGTCAAGAATACTACGTAGCTGCTCTTCTATAAAGTATTATGGTCGGTTGGAAAAGATCTCCCCTTTTAAAGCCAAATGGATATCTTTAATTAGGTTATTTTCATACAGGTGTTCTTCCTTTTGAGGTCCGGTTAATGGATCTCAAGTTGCCATGTGTTAGTCTTTTTGAATATGGGAACCAAATTTACCTGTTTCTAGCCTGTTGGACACTCCCCAGTGTTCACTGATTCGCTCAAAGTGATAGTCACAGTTTCACAAATCCCCATCCTTGACTGTCTGAACCCTGGGCTGTAAGCTTATCCTTCCCTATTGATTAATTGACTTCAGCACCTTAACTCTGTCTAGAGTTGTAAGTTAGTGAAGCTGAGGTTCAAGAGTAAAAATGACAAACATTGATGGTCTTAGGAATTGTGCAGGTGGATAATGATTAAACGGCATTACCCAAAATCAACAAAAAAGCACAAAATTGGGATATAAAAGCAGGAAATGTTAGAAACACACAGTTGATTGGTCAGCTTCAGTGGAGAAAATGGCCAGGACACCATTTTGGACTGAGTCCTTCTTCAGACCCATCGTACTTTAGCTGAAATAATGTTGATATGCTTAACATACACAAAAGAAAGAGGTATTATGAACAGTTTTCACTTGACTTGTAGTAAGACAATTCTTTATCAGGAATCCATGCAGCACTGAAGTGTCAGACTAGATTTATGTGCTCAAGTATTATAGTGAGGCTTAAAATAAAGCCTTCTAATTCAGAAACAAGAGTATTGTTAAAGAGTTGAGTTGAATCAGTGACATATTCTATTCCTTCAAACTAGAAACATACCATAAAGTAATGTTTGCAAGTATTAACTATTTTGCATAAAAATTAAGCTAATTTCACTTTTAAAGTGATTTAGCACTCTTTCGTCACCCTTGGCCATGTTTTCTGCCCGAACTGTCCATAAGCATTGATGTTAATAGGGGGAATCACAGTGTCCTGTGACTAACACTATCTGTCTTGTGAAAACAGAAGGCATTTACAGTAATGCTTTCCATTAATTGAGTACCTATTGGTCATCAATACCAACCAAAATCTCAATAGGTTGTACTATTGGTGGCTGTAGATTTGCTGAGAGATATGTTATTTCTACACGTGGGCCACGATATTTAGGTCGGCGAGCAGGGGGCAGGGCCCGCTCGCCACACGTAGGATGACGTCGGGTGGAACTCCTGACGTCACCCCGCGTCATTTCAATTTTCAGGTCGGCGGGGATGCAGCCGAATCAGCTGTGTGCCCGCCGACCTGTCAACGGCCAATTGAGGCCATTTAAAAAGTAATTGAAATAATTAATGGACCTGCCCGTCCAGCCTTAAGGTTGGCGGGTAGGCCAGGAGCCCTGGCGGGCTTCAGAGAAAGCATGAAACCTCATCCATGGGCCTGATGAGATTTCATGAGGGTTTTTAAAAATGTAATAAGTGTTTGATTAAAAGTGATGGACCTGTCCCAACTTCTGTGACAGTGTCACATGAGGGGACATGTCAAGGAAATTTTATTTTTGCCCCTTCACCGTTTTTAAATTTGGCGCCGATCTCCCTGAGGCAGCGCTTAGCCTCAGGGAGATGAATGCACTCTTTCGTGCGCATGCATTAAAGAGCGCACTCTCGGCTGAGGGATCCCTCTCCGCCCGCACAGGGAGTGCATAGCGCTTCCTGGTGGACATCACGCTGGGCGGACCTTAATTGGCCCGCCCACGTAAAATGGTGGCCCGCCCCCAATCAGGGGTGCTGATCGGAGGTGCGCCTGTTCTTGCACTCCCCCCATCCCCCCACCGGACGGGGGAAAATTCTTCCCATGATGTCTATTGCTGGTGGTATGTTCTCTTCTAATAAGGCAAACTGCTATTTTCTGCGTTATCTTATCCTAGCAGATGAAGTGAAGGCTGCATGGGCAGCTCATGGCAACCTGCAATAATTGTACACGGAGTCTGTCGACTGAGATATCTAGCCTGTCATAAGAGTGCACTTTTTTGCCACACTAACTGTCAGAAAGCTGAGTGAAGGCAGTAAGTGGATTCAGGAGGGCCGACATTGCTCAGCACCTGTTTGACAGTGATAGTCTGACTGGCTTGACTCTGACAGAAAGTGAAGAACATCCCTTGTTGTGCCGAGTAATAGGCACCAGAGCTGTGGCTATTCTGACATTACCACAATAGATTAGATTCACTTCATTGCTGTTTGCTTCTGACATTGTTGTGCACAAAATGACTCCTGTGTTTGCCTGCAAATCAATTATGTCTAGTGTGTAATATAAAATAGTGACACTCTTCAAAAAAGAAAGAATTTGCATTTTTATAGCGTTTTTCGTGACCTCAGGATGTTCCAAAACACTTTACCCCATTGAGTACCTTCTGATATAAAAACAGAAAATGCTGGAAAAACTCAGCGGGTCTGGCAGCCTCTGTGGAGAGAGAAACAGAGGTAACGTTTTGAGTCCGTATGTCTCTGTTATGTGGTCACTGTTATAATGTAGGAAACATGGCAGCCAATTTGTAGGCAACAAGCTCCCACAAACAGCAGTGAGAAAAATAGCCAGATAATTTACTTTGGTGATGTTGGTTGAAGGGTAAATATTGGTCAGGACACAAGTGCAAAAGTTGAAACTTCAAATTTATCCTGCCTAATTTGCTTATGGTGCCTGCATTAGGAATGACGAGCCTGAATACAAATATGTTTCATAATTTTCTTGCTTCCTCCCTCAGATCGGAAAAATTTATGAATTACGGATGATGATGGACTTTAATGGCAATAATAGAGGATACGCCTTTGTACTGTTTACCAATAGACAAGATGCCAAGAATGCAATTAAACAGCTTAATAATTATGAAATAAGGTTAGTTAATGACGCAGCTGTGATATGCAAGTGTGGTGTCAAGCAGTGCCTTGAATTTATGAGTTACATAACTCATACTAGCCGTCCTTTATGTTTACTGAAGCTTTGGTAAGTGTGTCATAAAGCAAACATGATGCGGATGAACAAGCATTACATGTTCTCATATTACAGTTGTGCTCAATACACCTTACAGTGGCAAATGGCACCCAATCAACTCACCAGCAGATCAACTAAAGGAGAAAACTGGAATTTCTAATCATAGTGATGTTTCCTTTATTGCCTCACTGGTACAAACATTAAATTTCGGTCACATGGTCTATAAAGCCCAGTCAACTATAGATGGGGGAGTTTTTACTTGCGAACACACTGGAAGTGGTATTGAGATGGGAAACCCGGAAGTTTGGGTTTTCCCACATATTGTGGAGTTTTAACTCCATAACATACGATTTTTGGCCCTGACAACTCCTCACCAGGAAGTCAGCATGATTGGCAGATTTAACTTCCAGTTGGACGGAGAGCACTCCAGAGGATGCCGCAGGACCAAGGGCGATGCTCCAAACCCCAACACGGGGGTGCCTAATCACAAAAGGGGCTCCAATCCTGAACTCTGGGGATGTGGGGATTTAATCCTGGTTGAGTGAAGCAGTTCTGATGATTGGGAGCTTGCAGGGCTGAGACAAAGCACTTACCTTCCCTTTCCTCTTTCCCTCCCCCCCCTCCCCCCCTCCCCTCCCCTCCCCTCGTCCCACGAGGCTCTCCTCACCTTGCTGGCACTGCCAGGTTTCCTCATCAGGCCCAGGGTATCTGACCGGTCATAGTTAAATTAGCAAAGCAGGTTAAATGCAAGGCTTTCCTCCCCATTAACATATTTAACCCACTTCCTGGATGTGGGCTGTCCTGCTTCAGTGAAACCAGAATTCGGTGGGCTGGAGGCAGCTTCCCTGTGCACTCGGAACTTGTATCCATTTAATTCCCCCCAATTTACACCCAATTGCACTTAATTCCCTCCCAGAAAGTCTCAAATGTCAGTCACATACTAGATCAGTACAAATATACCAACAAGCCCAAAAGCATTAACAGACACTCATTCTGATACACAGGCTGGAGAATGGTATCACAGTTGTGAAGCCAGGGTCATGTTTACTAGCAAGAGCAGTTTGTAGACCAGAAACTGAATTTTGATATTCATTTTCATACATGTCTGGACTTAAATTTATTTAAGTGCAAGTAATATTTTCCTGCATTTCTCGGAGCTCTGTTTTTTTGCCTGCTGGGATTATTGACTTACACCATGGCTTGAAGAATGCCAACTAACAGATGAGAGCTGAAAGTAAAGGGTTAATTATCCAACTCCCACAGGGAACCTCATCCCGCCGCAGCAGAACTTTACAGGGCAAGCAAATTAGCCTGCTGAAATTCTCCCTGTTATTCTGTGTCACTCTTATCAGAGTTCATTGCGAGTGCCTGGAGCACTGGTTTTTGCTTTGCAATATTTCTATGGTTTTTCCCCTCCACATAAAAGAAAATGAAAGAATAAATGGTACATAGAGGCACGCTGTGAACTAAGCTGTAGAGAAAAATAAAAAAAATAGATAGGCCTACTGTACTAAGAAACTGTTTCCACCACTGGGTGGGTTGGTTATCAGAAACACAGATTTAAGATAGTCGATAAAAGAATCAAACGACAGACAAGGAGAATTTTCTTTGCTATCATGATTTGGTGTGCACGGCCTGAAAGGATGGTGGACACACATGGAATAGTAACTTTCAAAAAGAAATTGGATATATATTTGAAGAGGAAAGAATATAAGACTATGACGAAAGAGCAAGGGAATGGATCTACTTGGATAACTCTTCTGAGCCAGCAGAAGCACGATGGGCAAAATGCCATCCTTCCGTGATGTAAGATTCTATGAAGAATACTTATTTGGTGATCAGTAATCCGGGTCTGTGCTTTCCCTGCAGAAATGGCCGACTCTTGGGTGTGTGTGCAAGTGTAGACAATTGCCGGCTGTTTGTCGGTGGGATTCCTAAAACAAAGCGAAGGGATGAAATTTTGGCTGAAATGAAGAAGGTTACAGAAGGAGTCGTTGATGTCATTGTGTACCCTAGCGCAGCAGACAAGACCAAAAATCGGGGCTTTGCCTTTGTGGAATATGATAGTCATCGGGCCGCAGCTATGGCAAGGCGTAAATTGTTACCAGGTTTGTGGCATGATTTTGCAAAGAGCAACTGACAAATAAGCTGAGATCTATCTCACTATCTCATTAATTCTGCTATTAATGTTAATGTACATATACAGTGTGATAATCTCACTGAGGCAAAGTAATTGCCAAGTATACAGATTTTAATTTTATTTGACTCAATACTAATCGTATAGTGATTGTGGAGACATTTTAAAAATTCATAATGTTAAAAGTCAAAATGTTTGTACTCAGAAACCATATTGTGGGATTTGCAGGCATGCAGTGTTACCTTAAAGACTTCAAAGATAAAGGGCAGAATTTTGCCCTTGGCGGGCGGGCCCCACCGGCTCGGCGGCAGACGGACAGCCAAACCCCGCCGCTGAAACAGGGCCCGCTGTCATTTTGAGTGGGTGGGCCAATTAAGGCCCACCCAGTGGCCTGCCCGACAGGAAGCGCAATGCCCTTCCTGTGCAGGGTGGGGGAGGGAATCCCCATCTGTCAAAGTGCGCACTGCTCCTTGAGACTAAGTGCCGTCTCAGGGAGATTAGTTACAACTTAAAAATCATGAAAAATAGAAAAATAAAAAAAGATTAACATGTTCCCCTCATGGACAATGCCACATGAGATGGGACATGTTACTAAATCTCACATAAACTTTATTAAGGTTTTTAAAAAAGAACATGAAACCTCATCCCGCCAGTGGATGAGGTTTCATGTTTTATCAGATCCCACTGGGACTCCTGGCCTGCCCACCAGCCTTAAGGTTGGACGGGCAGGTCCTTTAATTATCTTAATGACCCTGTCAATGGCCTCAATTGGCCATTGACAGGTCGGCGGACGGACAGCTGATTTTGCTGTCCGCCCGCCTTCCTAAAAATTTAAAGGGACCGGGATGAAGTTGGGGGTTCCTCCCGACGTCATCCCGCATCATTTTCCCGTTGGCGAGCGGGCCCCGCCCCCAAATCGCCAACAGGAAAATTCTGGCCAGAATATGAACATCTGAGCACTTAACAGCTAGCTGATCATAGCCAGATTGGCAATGGAACCCTACAATCTGCTTCACGTATAGGGTAGGGAGGGGGAAGCTCTCCAACCAAGGCTCCCACAACTGATTGCCCTATAATGCTGCTCTGGGCGCCACAAGGAAAGCACGGCCTTCCCTCCTCTTTGCAAAATCCTTCCAAAGCCCTACCCTGCAATTTACATGATTCTAGTAAGTGGTCAAAAGCCACCCAATCTTCCCCAGTTAACAGCCAATCTGTATGTTGTTCCTGCCTGTTCCAGGTGCAGAGTGGAGCGGTGGCACTAAAATTCAGCATGTCATCAAGCTGCCGCTAGTAGGTGGGAAATGTTTTCACTAGAGCAGCTTCTTACTCTGCTCGATTCTAAAGTTCATCCCATAACCTCACTCAAATGCTGAGAATGGGTGTAAAACTAGCTAAGCAATAATTATGCCAACCTGAGCCAGACTGAGGCCTGAGCCAATGCCAGCTTTGGGCTTCATCTAACTGTGAATGGGAGATGCCAAATGGGTTTGCACTGCAGCTTATTGGGCGGGGAGGGCAGTTTCACTGCAATCTGGGACACAGAATATCACAATACAAAATTAAGCGGTTTTACACTGGAAAATGTAGGTTTGTGAATTTTTTTCTTTTTAAGTTAATTCATTTTAAACCATTGTCCCCTAGTTGTGTCTTTATAAAGGAAATCATCTGTTAATATTTAATTCACCCCTGTCTCTCAGTATGTTAAAGGCCCGACCATATAACTCATTCAATCTTTTTTTGAATTAATACAAGTTGTGCTCTGTGAACCTCTCCTCAAGTCCCTCAGTTACCAATGTTACTCTTGTTTGACCTATCTCCAATGCACCAACGTCCTTTAGAAAGCAGAGCAACAATACAGAATATTCCATATGTAGCTCACCAGTGACCTATACAAGGTTAGGTTATTTTAATAAGTCTTTACACTATCGCAATCCCAAAGCTGTAGTGAGACTTCCTGCAAGACAGTCTCCTGTTTATACTGCCTGGATAAACTTATTTCTCATGCATGGGAATGAGTTTGGTGAATACATGGTAACAAGCATGTGCAGATTTTTTCTCCCAGCAGTTGAATTGTAAATGCTTAGAGTCTGCAGTCGGCAGCAACCTCATAACTAAACATTTAAACTTGGAAATCTCCTGGATTTAAAATTCCATACTTCAATTACACTGATTCCAGACTTACTGTACAGTTTGGTTACAAATCAGAAACTGCATCACAGCAAGACAAATGCTATTGTGTAAACACACCCTGAGTTAAATGCCTACAAGATCCAGGGAGATGTCTCTTCTTTGTGAGGGACAGGAATTATTGGAATAAGGTTATCCTGACAGGGGGGGGCTCATATTTCTTGGAAAGGACACTGGTTTGGGCATCCCGCGGTGACCCTGTCACTGGTTCTTGAAAACTGGAAAATCATGCAATCCTAAAGCATAGAAGGCCATTTGACCCATCATATCTGTGCTGATGCTTTGAAGAGTGTCACTCATGCCTGATAGCTCTGCAAATTGGTGTAAATCTTGTACTAGAGTGCACACATTTCCACAACAGGTCTCCAAGGTGAGCAGCCACTGGTATGTCCAACAATCCCTTTAATTTTCTTTGCTGCCTGGGGCCTTTTCATATAAGCGTGTGGGTCCTTTAAATTAGTTTGCATGGCTTTGCACACGCGGTAACTTAAAGGGGACGACTTGTACTAGACATGTACGGCATCTGCTTGGTGACATCATTGCTGCTGGTTGCCTGGAGATCCCCTTGACCTGGTGCCAACTCCAGCTAAATGAAGGAATTCAATTGGTTGGACACAGAGAAGGTGTTTCCATTTATGGAGGAATCCAAACTAGGGTTCAGAAATATAAACTAGTCACTAATAAATTCAATAGGAAATTCAGGAGAAACATCTTTACAGAGAGAGTGGTGAGAATGTGGAACTCACTACCACAGGGAGTGATTGAGGTGAATAGCATTGATGCATTTTGAGGGAGAGCTAGAAAAGTGCGTAATGTAAAAAGTAATAAAAGGATATTCTGATCGAGTTAGATGAAGTAGTGTGGGAGAATGTTGGTATGGAGCGTAAACACTAGCTTGGCTTAGTTGGGCAGAATGGCCTGTTTCTGAGCTGTAAATATTGTGCAATATAGGTAACTGGATTCAGAATTCATACTCCTTGTCCCACATCCTTTTGGAGAACACATCTTGGGGTAATCTTTACAATCATCACCGTTTTTGATCAAGTGGATACAGAGAGAATATTTCCTTTTGTGGGGAAGGGTGTAACTAGAGACCATCAATATAAGATAGTCGCCAAGAAATCTAATGGGAAATTCAGAAGAAATTTCTTCACCCAGGGAGTGGTGAGAATGTGGAACTTGCTTCCTCAGGGAGTGGTTGAAGCAAATGGTATAGATGCATTTAAGAGAAGGCTAGGTAAGCACATGATAGATTTAAATGAGGAAAGATGGGAGGAGGCTTGAGTGGAGCATAAACACCCGCATTGAATGGTTTGGCTGAATGGCCTATTTCTATGCCATATATCCTCTGTAATCCTATGTAATATGAATTCCAGGTTGCTGTGCAACTTAGAAGGGGTATTGGGTATGTCTATAGTAACCAAAGCCAACCATTTTCAAATACTGAATCATACAACACAAACTTGTAACTGGCTCATACCACTGGTAGACCTCTCAGTCCTGGTGCCTGTTTTAACATTTAATGGAGAAATTAGCAATTGACTCATGCTCTCTTTCCAATTCAGGAAGGATTCAATTATGGGGACATCCAATAGCAGTGGATTGGGCTGAACCGGAGGTTGAAGTTGATGAAGAAACAATGTCATCAGTCAAAATTTTATATGTACGTAATCTTATGCTACCAACCAGCGAAGAAGCGATTGAAAAGGAATTTAATAGCATCAAACCAGGTAAGAACAACACGATCTGAATTCAAGTGAATTGGAAGGGTTTTAATCTGATTCCAAAACTCTAGAACTTTTCAGATATTCTAAAATCTGAATGAATTGTATATTATTAGTGGAGCAACCTCTACTCACTGTGAAAATGTAGCACTAACCTTAAAATATTTTATAATCATTGAAATATATTGATTGGAGGAACATAGATCCAGGAGTAGGCCATTCAGCCCTTCATGCTTGTTCTGCCATTCAATTAGACCATGGCCAATCTACATCAAAACTCTATCTACGTGCCTTGGTTCCATAATCCATAATACTGAGCCTAACCAAAATCTATCAATCTCAATCTTGATATTTCCAATTGCCGTATCCTCAACAGCTTTTTGGTGGGAGAGTTCCAGACTTGCGCTACAATTTTTATGAAGATGTGCTTTCTGACATCACTCTGAACAGTCTAGCTCTAAATTTAAGATCATGCTCCCTTGTTCTGGACTCACTCATTAGAGCAAATTATCTCTATCTATCCTACCAACTGCTTTGATCATCTTAAATGCCCCAATGAGATCATCCCTTAATTTTTTATATTCACTATGTACCATCTACAATGCGCTGCAGCAACTTGCCAGGGCTCCTTTGACAATACCTTCCAAACCCGTGACCTCTACCACCTAGCAGGACAAGGGCAGCAAATGCATGAGAACACCACCACCTGTAAAATCCCCTCCAAGTCACACAACATCCGGCTTTGGAACTACATCGCCGATCCTTTAATATGACTGAGTTAAAATCTATGAACTTCCTCCCTCAGAGCACTGTTTGCTGCAGCTCAAGAAGGCACCTCATCACCACATTCTGTTCACCAGCCCCACACAACCTAAGAATGAAGAAAAGAAAATTCAAGGAGATACAACCTAGTCTATGTAACCCATCCTCATAGTTCAACGCTGTTAGCCCCAGTATCATTCTGCAGTGCAGCCACACGGGAAAATGTATCCCTCCTGAGGTGTTGCAATCAGAACTGAATGTGGTACTTCAGATAAGATCTAATCAGTGCTCTGCACAGCTGTGACATAACTTCTACCCTTTGAATTCTAGTCTTCCTGAGATAAAGGCCAATATTCCACGAGCCTTTTTAGATTTGTCATGTCCCAGAATTCTTTGTTCCCTGACTTGAGCCAGGGGTTCAGTAATCTGGATTCTTTTTCTCTCCCAAGAGATCGTGTGGCTGGTGTTGGGTGAGCGGCCTTGTTGGGCAGGGGTGGGGGTCGTGTTCCCTAGTCACAACATGACTGAGCAGGGCAGACTGGAGCAGATGGTCTATTTCTTTTCATTCTTTACAGACGTTCATATTAATAGTTGACAGAGCAAATTAATTCCATCAAAGAAGTTCATTTGGTCATGATTTGAAAAATGTGATGCTTTGAATTGGTGTGATTGTACATTCAAATATAGTATGATATGGAGTTATGAGATGTTGCACAATGTAACAGGTTCATGATTTCTATTGTGTATGGAGGCCTGGAGATTCCACCTGGATATCAGTGCAGTCTGGTCAAAATTGACTGAAAAGATTGGGGAATTTAATAATTATTAGGACTTCAAATACTTTTAGATAAGATGGCTGTCTCAACGTACATGAACTTGGCTCGAATGTGTTACTTTCAGGCACAGTTGAAAGAGTCAAGAAAATCCGAGATTATGCATTTGTTCACTTTGTTACCCGAGAGGATGCGATTAATGCCATGAACAGGATGAATGGAAAGGTATTCCTGGAATTTCTAATAACCAAGGCAAACTGAGTTCTGCATTGGAAGATATTGATGATAACATATTTTCTGTGCATTCCTGAAGGTGTTGGATGGCTCTCCAATTGAGGTCACGCTGGCCAAGCCTGTGGATAAAGACAGTTACGTGCGTTACACCCGAGGCACGGGTGGCCGAGGGGCGTTGCTGCAAGGAGAATATACCTACACCTTAGGACAGGTATACGATCCTGCAGCTGCCTACCTTGGCGCTCCTGTTTTTTATGCACCCCAGGCCTACGCTGCTATTCCCAATCTGCGTTTCCCAAATAAGGGGCATCTCAGTGCAAGGGGGATGATACGGGCTCCCTCTGTGAGAGGTAATTCCATCTTTCTGCATCTATCCTACAATAACAGTGGGAATCACAAGTACTACAACAGTATTGATTCTAAATATTAGAAGCTGGTGCCTTGATAAGTCACGAACAGCTTTGAAAATAAACTGCAGAAATTTATTTTCTTAAAATCAGAAAATAAAATGGGATCGATGATTGGTGACAAGAGTTCAAGAATTATGATTAGGATGTAACATTAGTGTTATAATCCTGAGATGTTGTTGCTATTTCCTATTGATTAAGAATAAAGCAAAGCATAAGGACCGCACCAACATTTACAGTTCTATTATTTGGAGAGCTCTAGCTCTTTAAAAAAAAAGTGGATCAATCAAATTGCAATAGATGTTCAGGAAAATTTAACACATCAAATGGCAACATCATGGACTAAATTAATATCTTAAAATCACTCCCCTATAATACTAAAGCTTTTTGGCAGTTGATCCACAGCTGTTGAAAGGCCTGGAAGGAATTCTGTCATCAAAATGCTCAGTGTGTATGTATGATACACAGATGGGACTGGAAAAGGGTGAAGAATGGAAAGTACAAATTTGCTGGTATTTTTATATGATGAAGGTGCCTTGAGACCATAGCTAGTGTAAGCTGAGGTCCCCATCAAGAGAATGATGAGATCTCTCATTAAATTTAACTTCACAACTGCCACCCAAGGACTAGAGGGCCACAGCTGCGACTGCAGGATTCCCAGGTTCCTCCTGCACAAAGACGTTCCGGCAGCTGTGGCCACTTTTTATTTTGAAACTTAGAAATTTCTTCATCTTGAGACCCCCCCGCTCACCCCCCTTCCTCCATCCCCCTCATTCTCCAACCTACATTGGCAGTGCCCATCTGACTGTGGGGCTGTCGATCCTCCAGTGTTGGAGGCCCTCCTATTGGCCTTCCAGCCTCAGGGGTCTACCTGCCGTCCTTCATTGGGCAGGGGTCCTGGAGATGGCCGCTTAATTATCTACCTCCTCCAAAATCTCCCTTGGGGTCCCACCGCCAGCATTTGAGGGTCTCTGACCAGCATTTCATCCCAACAGCATAATCAGGACTCGGGAATTAAAATCCTGCCCATTGTGTGGGCAACTGTAGGACTATATTTTCTGAATAATAGTTCATCGGTGTTTCAGTGCAGTGTTCAACCATGCCACTCAAAGAAAAGAAACATTTGAAATGCAATATTTTTTTCAATTTTACATTCGATTAGGAAGCAGTTCTCTAAGTTATTTGTGCCAGAGGCTATCATTTATTTAGTCATATTTCTATTTGTGTAATCAACAATGGAAAGGAAGAGTTACAGATTTGCATTTGAACAAAATCAATGGTGCAAAAAGAAAGTAAATGAGGGAAGTACCTGAAAACAGTTCAGTTGTTGCAGAAAAACTGCAAGATTTTAATTTTTAGAGTTTCTTACCTTTTGATGTGTGAATTTACCAATTTTATTTTAAAATTGAAAGCATTTGAACGTGATCCTGACTTACATTGATATGGTTTGAAATGTCTGTGTGCCACCTACAATTCAGACAGTGGGACAATTTTCCTTTTGCATAAACAACATTGGCTTGAGCTAAAGAAAAGTATTTTTTCTTGTTTTGTATCTAGTAATCCTGTTAGAATGTGTGTGGTGTCTTATTAAGGAACCAGCTTAAATTTGACGAATGACTATAGTCATAGAGGGAGAGTTTTGTGGTTATGTGTTCCAGGCATGCCAAACTTGGGATGGGGATGGTTTTCAATCAATAATCACAGGTACTTTGATTTCCTTATTCACAAATTCAAAATTAAAATCAGATTTCCATGAAGGAATTGCAAATTCAATCAAAACACCTCGTATTTGGAATTGCAATGTTTTGCTATGAGATATTTTGCATTCAATATGGAAATAACAGAACCGAATCAATTTTAATCTGTGCATGTTTTAAATAATGCTTAACCTCAAACATAAGTCATATTTTGAAAGATGAGCTCATTCAACATGAATCGGCAACATTTTCGCACAGAGTTGACATGCTGATTAAAAGCTCCTCCTGGAGTGCGAAAACTTGCCCGAGGATCTCCACACAGCCTCCCCAACTTTTGTTCGCTAATCTGCAACGTTTAAAGGAACTGACCAAAAAAATCATCATGGTAGCTCTCTCCATGGGCTACAGTCAAGAGAAATATTTTACCAATGTCATTCCCTCTTTATTTGCCTACCACCATATGAATTGCCAAAGTACAAGGAGATGTATGTGCCATTATTCAGTGCATGAACGCCATCTTTCAACTAGCTTGGTGATCGAGGTTCAGCCTCTTCATTTAAAAACGAGAATCAAGGTGATTTCTGGTGATTCAGTTTGATGCCTTCTTGCATTCCTAGAAATTTACATGAATGTACCTGTAGGGGCTGCAGGAGTTAGAGGGCTAGGAGGACGAGGTTATTTGGCTTATACGGGTATTGGGCGTGGTTATGCAGGTTACCACGTGAAAGCAGACAAAAGGCAAGAGGAGAAACTTTACGATCTCTTGCCTGGAATGGAGCTCACTCCAACCAACCCAGTGACTCTAAAACCACAAGGAATGAAGCACCCATCTCAGGTAGGAGCTTTTATGTATTCCTCCAAAAGGTTTCCAAACTTTGCGCAAGTTAAAATTGTTCAATGACACTCACAAGGGGACAAAATATAATTATGTTTTCATACAGATCTTAGAAGATATATGCCAAAAAAATAGCTGGGGACAACCAGTTTACCAGCTTCACTCTGCCATCGGACCTGACCAAAGACAGCTCTTCGTATACAAGATCACAATTCCTGCTCTTGCCAATCAATACACAAACATGTATGTTGTAAAATTTAGTTTTGCATTGCATTTTTATAGCTTATGTTTCTGTAATAGATCATGTATTGAGACTACTGACATTAACAGCAAAACTATAAGGGCGAACTGAATATGTGGATGGCTTTGAAATGTCGTCTTTATTGTAATGTGGCAAATGCAGCAGCCAATTTGTGCGCAGTAAGACTGTACAAGAGCAAGGTGATAATAATAAGAAAATCTGTTTTTAGTGACGCAAGTCAAGGGAGAAATAGTGACCAGGACACCAGAAAAACTCACCTGTTCATCCTCAAATAGTGCAAATGAATCTTTTACGTAAGGGTCACGGTTTTAGATCTCAACTAAAGGACCTCACCTCTAATTATACTATGGGGAACAGATAGGCGCTATTGTGGCCGTCAACGTGACTCCAGGATGGTGTGTTGCCTCCCTGGTGCCAGGGTCCGGGATGTCACTGAACAGCTGCAGGGCATCCTGCAGGGGGTGGGTGATAAGGCAGACGTCATGGTACATGTTGGTACCAATGACATAGGTAGAAAGAGGGATGAGGTCTTGCATCAAGAATTCAGGGAGTTAGGCAGTAGACTAAAAAGCAGGACCTCTCTGGTTGTAATCTCTGGATTACTCCCAGTGCCACGTACTAGCGAGCACAGAAATAGGAGAATAGCGCAGCTGAGTACGTGGCTTAAGAGTTGGTGCGAGAGGGAGGGTTTTAGATTCCTGGATTACTGGGACTGTTTCTGGGGAAGGTGGGACCTGTACAAGCGGGACGGTCTACATCTGAACCAAAGCGGCATCCTTGCGGGCGGGTTTGCCAGTGTTGTTGGGAGGAGTTTAAACTAATTCGGCAGAGGGAGGGGACACAGAATGTTAGCAGAATAGGGACACATCATAATACAGTAAAACAATCAAGTCAGGGAGTACAGCTGCATTAAGTTTCAATGGAGTAAGGCAAGGCTGGATGGCCTCTACTTTAATGCCAGGAGTATTATAGGTAAAACTGATGAGTTAAGGGTGAGGATTGACACACGGAATTGTGATATAATAGCCTACACAGAGACATGGTTGAGGGAAGGGCAGGATTGGCAGCTCAACATTCTGGGATATAGAATCTTCAGGGGAGGGGGTAAAAGAGGAGGAGGCATTGCATTATTAGTTAAGGAGTCAGTTACTCCTGTAAGGAGAGATGATATCTTGGAGGGGGCATCGAATGAAGCTTTGTGGGTAGAGTTTAGGAATAAAAAAGGGGCAGCCACATTGTTAGGTATTTATTATAGGCCCCCAGATAGTCAGTGGGAAGTTGAGGAGCAAGTATGTGCACAATTTGTGGAGGTGTGTAAAAACAATAACAATAGGGTAATTATATTAGGTAATTTCAACTTTCACAACATTAATTGGGATAGACATAGCGTTAAGGCTTGGATGGAGTGGATTTCTTGAAATGTGTACAGGGGAACTTTTTAAGTCAATATGTAGAGGGTCCAACAAGGGACAGCGCAGTGCTAGACCTAATTCTGGGGAATGGAGCTGGGTAGGTGGCTGAGGTGGTGGTGGTGGGGGAGCATTTTAGTGATAGCGACCACAACATGGTACAATTTTTAAGCTTGTTATGGACAAAAAAATAGACAAGTTGCAAAAAAATGTTTTGGATTGGGGGAGGGTGGATTTTAGTAAAATAAGGCAGGATCTGGCCAAGGTAGACTGGGAACAGTTACTTGTGGGGAAATCTACAGAAGAGCAGTGAGGGGCGTTCAGAAAGGAAATGGGGAGGGTACAGGCTCAACATGTTCCCTCTAGGGTGATAGGAAGGAGTAACAAGCCCAGAGAACCATGGATGACCAGAGATATTCAGGATACAATGAGAAGGAAAAGAGAGGCTTTTAACATGTACAAGGGAAGCAAATCAGCGGAGGCACTAGTGGAGTATAGAAAGTGCAGAGTGGAGCTTAAGAAAGCAATTATGAGAGCAAAGAAGATATGAGAAAGCTCTGGCTGGTAAAAGTAGAGAAAATCCCAAGATATTCTATAAGTATAACAATGGGAAGAGGTTAACCAGGGAAAGAGTAGGGACCAAGGGGGCAATCTATGGGTGGAGCCAGAGGACATCGGTAGAGTGTCGAATGAATACTTCGCATCCATCTTCACCCAAGAGAATGAGGATGAAGGTATGGAACTCAGGGAAAGAGACTGCGGGGTTCTTGAGCAAATTGATAAAGGGAGTGACAAGGTATTGGAGGTGTTGGCAGGCTTAAAATCATGCAGGTCTGGATGATTTGTGTCCCAGACTGCTGAGGGAGGCAAGGGAGGAGGTCGCAGGGGCTCTGATCCAATTTTTTAATTCCTCTCTGGTCATGGGGGAGGTGCCAGAGGACTGGAGAACAGCTAATGCAGTCCCGCTATTTAAGAAGGGTTGTAGAGATAATCCAGGGAACTACAGACCAGTGAGTCTCATGTCATTGGAGAAAATTCTGAAGGAGAGAATCTATCTCCACTTGGAGAGGCAAGATTTGATCAGGGAGAGTCAGCATGGCTTTGTCAGAGGGAGGTCATGCCTAACAAATTTAACTGAATTTTTTGAGGAGGTAGATGAGGGTAATGCAGTTGATGTAGTTTATATGGATTTCAGCAAAGCCTTTGACAAGGCCCCACATGGGAGGCTTATGAAGAAGGCAAATGCACATGGGATACAGGGTAATTTGAAAAGGTGGATTCAATATTGGCTTAGTTGTAGGAGACAGAGGGTGATGACAGAAGGATGCTTTATTGACTGGAAGTCAGTGTCCAGTGGCGTAATTTTTGGTAAATTTGCAGATGACACAAAGATTGGCCGGGTGGTTAACAGTGAGGTTGATTGTATTGGGCTACAGGAAGATATAGACGGGATGGTCAAATGGGCAGATAAGTGGCAGATGGAATTTAACCCTGAAAAGTGTGAGGTGAAACATTTTGGAAGGAGTAGTCTGACAAGGAAGTATTCAATGAACGGCATGACACTGGGAAGTTCTGAGGAACAAAGGGACCTTGACGTGCGTGTCCATAGATCTCTGAAGGCGGAGGGGCATGTTAGTCGGGTGGTGAAAAAGGCATATGGGACACTTGCCTTTATCAACCGAGGCATAGATTACAAAAGTAGGGAGGTCATGATGGAGTTGTATAGAACCTTGGTGAGGCCACAGCTGGAGTACTTTGTGCAGTTCTAGTCGCCACATTATAAGAAGGATGTGTTGCACTGTAGGAGGTGCAGAGGAGATTCACCAGGATGTTGCCTGGGATGAAACATTTAAGTTATGAAGAGAGGTTGGATAGGCTTGGGTTATTTTCGTTGGAGCAGAGAAGACTGAGGGGCGACCTGATCGAGGTGTACAAGATTATGAGGGGCATGGACAGGGTGGATAGGGAGTAGCTGTTCCCCTTAGTTGAAGGGTCAGTCACGAGGGGGCACAAGTTCAAGGTGAGGGGCAGGAGGTTTAGGGAGGATGTGAGGAAAAACTTTTTTACCCAGAGGGTGGTGACGATCTGGAATGCACTGCCTGGGAGGATGGCAGAGGCGGGTTGCCTCATATCCTTTAAAAAGTACCTGGATGAGCACTTGGCATGTCATAACATTCAAGGCTATGGGCCAAGTACTGGTAAATGGGATTAGGTAGGTAGGTCAGGTGTTTCTCACGTGTCGGTGCAGACTCGATGGGCTGAAGGGCCTCTTCTGCACTGTGAGATTCTGTACAGCATCCATCAGTACCTGCACTGGAATAACAGCCTAGATTATGTACTCAATTCTCTGGAGCGGGACTTAAACTCACAAGTTTTTGACTCAGGTGAGAAAGCTAACCCCTGAACTATGGCTGACACCACCGCTGGTAGGCCTCAAGTACAAACTTTCACACAGCTTCACACTACATGCAATGTAACTCCAACTTGGTGTTAGACCATATTTATAAAGTTCCTAGGAGGTCCACTGCACCTTCTGAGGACTTTTCAAATTTATGGGCCCACACACCCCCCACCCATGGCTGGTAGTTGTGAGGAGCGTACAGTTGGTTGGGATGGAAGAGGGTTCCATGACCATCGCCTACCCATGGAATTTTAAGAGTGACGAGGTAGCTGTTTGGCAGGCTAGACTTGAGATCTACTTGAACAATGGAGAATGTATTTCATTTTTTTTACATCTGGGCATGACAGGACAGCTGTGTCTGATAGAGATGCTAACAAGAATTCCTTTGTCTTGGTATTCAAGAAAGATCGGTTTCAACAATTCAAAAGCTAATTATGGCTTGTACAAAACACTTTACAGAACAAACACGATTAAACCCTCTGGTGTCTCATCTCTCAACATTTTTATTGGCTTTACTACTGTTATCTTCATATAAGAGCTTTGAGTGCAAAGTAAATCTTAGCCATCTTCAAAGAGACAGTTAAGATGGAAGAGATGGTGATGCAGAAGGAAGATTTACTTTGTCTTTTCATCTTTTTTGAAGCAATCTTCAAGCATTACTTAATAAGCTTCTTTGAATTTTCCTGTATCATTTCATTCAATTCACAATCAACAGGCACTTTCAAGGAGCACTTGATTTAATGCACTGATCTCAAATTAACTGATTAGCAGATGCTCCTTTTCTGCTGTCATCACCTAAGGCAAATAGACACGTGGATACGCAAGCACATACACATCACAGAGAGCTCAGTGCAACGCACAATCAGCAATATAACTTGAATATGCTAATTGAGTTTTGCTCTCTACAGAAAGTTTCTAGCCGGTACCACAAATGCACCCTTATATGTAATCGGTATTAAGTACATGTTCCAGCTATAGATATTGCCATACACAGAGCTTATGTGATGATTCTTTTGATTATAGCCGCAAAAAGGTATTTATTGATGCTATTTCCTACCATATGTTGATATTTTGACACAGTAAAGGTGGAAAAGGTACAAGCAAGGCCAAGAGAAGACCAAATATAGGTTAAGGTTGTAGTCTGAACTCTACACAGAATGTAATGACTGTAAGAGATGAAAGAAATAATCACAGGGAGGAAAATGGTCTCAAATAGAAGTCTTCAATAAACAACAATCACTTGTCCTCAGAGTTCTTCAGTTTGAGATTTTACAATTGGACTTATTCATAAATAAAAGACCCAGATCAAGAACAAGGTCAACAATAGATATAACTCTGATAACTGAAGGCTGCCAGACCCTGTATGAGATTTGGCACTGTATTTTAAAAAAAAACCTAGCTAATGATTTATTTCTTGTACAGTGTAATGACAATGACAGTACAGGGGGCCAACATTTGATCTATTTCCAACATCCACTTTAGCAGAGCACATTCTCCCTCAGGTAAAGTTAGTAAATGCCAATAGCATTGTGAATTCCACAGAATTTGTGACAAGTGCAACAACTTGACAAAGTAGAGACATCCCTGCAAGATGGATGAGGGAGAAGGATGGACATGCATTAGAGAAGCCTCTGTATCACCTTCAGAAAGAGGCAGATGAAAGATAAGAACTTACTTTTCAACTACCGAAAAGGTGTCCTAAATACTGTGTTAAAGAGGTTCCAGTGGAAATAGTCCAGCCCTTCCTGTTACTTGAAAATGGCTATGCCAGAAAAATCAGACTCTTCTCCTGAACTGTGTTGGGGAGGGGAAGGCAGGTCTCTAAGAAGTCATGTTTAACCAATTTATTGGAGTTCTTTGAAGGAATCACATGTGCTGTGGATAAAGGGGAACCGGTGGATGTACTGTACTTAGATTTCCAGAAGGCATTTGATAAGGTGTCACATCAAAGGTTATTATGGAAAATAAAAGCTCATGGTATAGGGGTAACATATTGGCATGGATAGAAGATTGGATAGCTAATGGGAAACAGAGGGTAGTCATAAATAGGTCTTTTTCTGGTTGCAAGATGCAACGAGTGGTATACCACAGGGATCAGTGCTGAGCCCTCAACTCTTTAAAAATCATATAAATGACTTAGATGAAGGGATTGAATGAATGGTTGCTAAAGTTGCTGATGGTGCAAAGATAAGCAGGAAAGTAAGTTGTGAAGAGGACATAAGGCTACAAGGGGACTTAGATAGGTTAAGTGAGTAGGCAAAGATCTGGCAAATGGAGCATAATGTGGGAAAATGTGCAATTGTCCATTTTGGCAGGAAAATTAAAAAAGCATATTATCTAAATGGTGAGAAATTGCAGAGCTCCAAGATTCAAAGGGACCTGGGTGTCCTGGTGCATGAATCACAAAATGCTAGTATGCGGGTACAGCAAATAATTAGAAAGCTAACAAAATGTCTCTTATTGCGAGGGGAATTGAATATAAAAGTAGGGAGGTTATGCTTCACTTGCATAGGACACTGGTGAGACCACATCTGGAGTACTGTGTACTGTATTGGTCTTATTTAAGGAAGGATGTTAATGCATTAGAAGCAGTTCAGAGAAGGCTTACTAGACTAATACCAGGATTGGGCAGGTTGTCTTATGAGGAAAGGATGGACAGAATAGGCTTGTATCTACTGAAGTTTAGAAGAGTAAGAAGCGACTTGATTGAAACATATGAGATCCTGAGGGGTCTTGACCGGGTGGATGTGGAGAGGATGCTTCCTCTTGTGGGAGAATCTAGAACTACAGGTCACTGTTTAACAATAAGGGCTTGCCCATTTAAGACAGAGATGAGAAGAAATTCAGACGGTAGTGAGTCTTTGGAACTCCCTCCCTCAAAAAGCAGTGGAAGCTGAGTCTTTGATGTTTTCAAGGTAGAGGTAGCTAGATTCTTGATAAACCGGGGGTAGACGGGAGGTATAGTCAGGTCAGCTATGATCTTATTGAATGGCGGAGCAGGCTGAAATTTGTATGTTCTATTGTACACTTGGGAAGAAACCCTACAAAGTAGGAAAAGCAAGAGGTGTAAAAGAGCCCAAGTACTAATTCAATAATAGACTGATAGTGAACCCAGTGGAACCTGGATAATGAAGCCCAAAGAACACAATGGAATATATTGAAAGCCTTGGCAACCATTGCCCTCTCATGTCAAACACAAGCACATTTTGAACTATAAGTATATGTGGGCAAACAAAAAAGTATTTTATTGGCAACATAAAAATATATAAGTATAAAAATAGGGAAGTGTTGCTAAAACTATACAAGGCGCTAGTTAGACCACACTTAGAATACTGTGAAAGATATACTGGCATTGGAGGCAGTCCAGAGAAGGTTCATTAGGTTGATCCTGGGTATGGAGGGATTTTCTTATGAGGAGAGGTTAAGTAGGTTGGGCCTGTATTCATTGGAGTTTAGAAGAATGAGAGGGGATCTTAATGAAACATATAAGATTCTTAGGGGGCTTGACAGGGTAGATGCTGAGAGGTTGTTTCCCCCTGTGGGAGAGTCTAGGACCAGAGGGCATAATCTCAAAGTAAGGGGGCGCCCATTTAAAACTGAAATGAGGAGGAATTTCTTCTCTCAGAGGGCAGTCAATCTGTGGAATTCTTTACCACAGAGGGCTATAGAGGCTGGGTCGTTAAGTATATTCAAGGCTGAGATAGACAGATTTTTAATCAGTAAGGGTTATGGGGAAAAGGCAGGAAAGTGTGGATTATTAGCTCAGCCATGATCTCATTGAACGGCAGAGCAGACTCAATGGGCCGAATGGCCTACTTCTACTCCTACGTCTTAAGGTCTTAACATGTTGATGACCGATTAGTCATTCTGAAGGCCAATGGCTTTCAAATATTTGGAAATTATCCCCTGCAATATTCAGTCAGACAACCAAGTAAACATTCTGTCCTCCATCACTGATCCCTTAATGTGCTAAGAGTTATAACAACAGCCCAGTAGGGGAGACAATGGTTTATAAATAGGTTTTGCCCATAAGCCTCACCTTTCAAAAATAAAAACAAGCAACCCGATTTGCACCATCAAGGTGGGAAGCTTGATTTGGGTCATTTCCTGACTCAGCAGACCCATCTCTATATACATAGACTATGCACGCACTATTTTTACCCTGGGGAGGCAGGGGTGGGATTGAGTCGGCTCTGCCAACTCAAGTGGTTCGGATGCAACTACGGAGATGGCCAAGTGCTGAGGCAGGTTGGTTAGATGGCCCAGGTCCTCACCCTTCACATACTCTACCACTCACCCACTCCCCCAAGCCACCTTCATGGTCTTCATGCCACTGCCATGCCCCCAGACCCCTGCTATTCCCCCTATGCCCTCCACATCACTTCCATGCCGCCGTGCCATCTCCACGTCCCTTTCATGGCCCCCTCCGCATCTTTCATGCCCACTCACGTAGTATGCACTACAGAACCAGTGAAACATATAATAACAATAGTAAGTCTTGAAATGCACTTTAAAAAACACCCATTCAAAAATCTGCTTTGAAAAAACTACTGTTCTTCCAACCCTATAAAAGTGTCAATCAAACAAAGCCACTATAATATAAGTGACAGAAGCTTAACTCATTTCACATCTCTTGATCTTGTCCAAATATAGAAATTGAAAAAAAAAAATTTATTATAACCTCACAAGATATCAATCAATCAATCAAAGCAAACACTCTACTTCAGCCTGTGAGACCAGACCGTCTGCTGAGCTAATCTATTAGTGAGTCTTGGAGTCCAGGCAAACATTCATAACAAGGCCACCCGTGAACTGTATCAACAGAAACAGATGATGAGACATTGTTTTTTTTTTTCCCTCCTTATTATGAATGCTTGGCTGAGCTCCAAGACTCACTCATGTATTAGCTCATCAGAGGATCTGTTTTCACAGGCTGAAGTGGAGTGTTTGCTTTGATTGATTGACATTTTTGAGGTTATCATAAATTATCCTTTCTTTAAATTGTTTCTTTCAATGTCATGTGTTTATTTGGTCAAGATGAAGTTGTGTAAAATGAGGTAAAGCTTCTGTTATTGATACGATGATGGCTTTGATTGACGTTTTTATGGAAGGAGCATGGGTGATATGGAGCAGGCATGCATGAGACCTTTTAAACATACCTTTCAAAAGGTTCTCGAATCCAGGCAATGCTTTACGACTCCTCTGAGATGCCTACGCCTGCAGTGGAACCAGCCAGGCCGAGAGTACGGGCTCACTACCTGCATGCTTATCCCACGCCGGCAAAAATTGCCAGTGCTGGGAATGGGGGCAGGAATCCCGGAATCGGGTCTTACCTACCATTTGGCCATCAAAGTCCATCCTTTAACTCATTACTGCTCTAATTATAGCATCTAATTGTATTTTAATCTATTGGTTTGCCTCTTTGGCAGATGATAACACTTTCAAAAAATAATTTTTGTTTTAATAGTTATTCAGAATTTACTTTTTGCTAATTTTTATAAAATTATCCCTTGATCCTGCGTTTTGGATGGACTCCAAAGCAATAATCTAAGTTAACCTTATCCATATCATTTACTGTTTTCTAAACTTCAGTAGATATGAACAAATGAATTAGGAGCGGGAGTGGGCCTTTTTCCTACTCCACCATTCAATAAGATCATGGCTGATCTGACTGTGGCCTCAACTCCACATTCCGCCTACCCCTGATAACCTTTGATTCCCTTGTTAGTCAAGAATCTATCTACCTCTGCCTTAAAAATATTCAATGACTCTGCCTCCACCACTCTCTGGGGAAGAGAGTTCCAAAGATTTATGACCCTGAGAGAAAAAATTTTTTCTCATTACTGTCTTAAATGGGAGGGCCCTCATTTTTAAATTGCATCCCCTAATTCTAGTCTCGCCCACAAGGGGAAACATCCTTTCAGTATCATCCTAACAAGTCCCCCTCAGGATCTTATGTGTTTCAATAAGGTCACCTCTCAATCTTCTAAACTCCAATGGACACAGGCCCAGCCTGTCCAACCTTTCCTTATAAGATAACCCCCCACTATCCCAGGTATGAATCGAGTGAATCTTCTCTGATCTGCTTCTAACGCATTTCCCTCTGAACCAGCATCTTTAGATTATGAAGATTAAGGCCTCTATTTGACTGGCAGGAGTGGGGGTGTAAGACTAAAGCATTAAAAATGGGGAATGTATCCCCAACCCACCACATATATGCCCATCACCTCTTTCACAATGGGTGTTCCATCGTGGAGGGGCAGGACACTTCATTAACATTTCTTAAATTACTCAGTATAATTGTTTGGTGAATAGAATACATTTAGTTTTCCCAAAGGATAGTGAATATGCTTGAAAAAGATAGGATAACTTTGGGTCAATTTTTTTTTTACTGTTCATGGGATGTGGGCGCCACTGCCTAGGTCAGCATTTTGCCCATCCCTAATTACTCTTGTTCAGAGGGCATTTTAAAAGCCAATCACATTGCTGTGGGTCTGGAGTCATATGTAGGCCAGACCAGGTAAGGACAGCAGATTTCCTTCCCTAAAGGACATTAGTGAACCTTAGTGGGTTTTTTTACAACAATCGGCAATGGTCTCAAGGTCATCATCAGACTTTATTGAATTCAAATTTCACCATCTGCCCTGGTGGGATTCGAACCTGGGCCCCCAGAGCATTACTCTGGGGTCTCTAGAATACCAGTCCAGTGACAATCCATAGTGGTATACACTAGGTATACAATTGTAGCATACACCGCCCCTAAATTCAATGAATGCGCTTATAAAGGAACTGGATCAATAAAATTGAGAAAGGTGAACGAATGCTGTAGAACTATTGAGAGATATGTTTCAATTATGAGGTTTATGAAATGAGTAAAGAAATCATAGTGGGAATGAGGGAGGAGGCCATGATTAAGAGAGCCATACTAGGAGTATGGAGGAGAAAAACCCCAGTGGGGCTTTTCTTGGTTCAAGCTTCATTCTGCTGCTGGCCATGAGAAGGAATTAGAGAAATAAAGGCCTTGATATTTTTTGGAGAAGCAGTTGTCAGGAGGGAGAGGCTTGTGGCGAAGACCTGGTGAGGCCTAGGGGTGTGGAGGTCCTGCCAAATTTAAAGGCAGGACCTCATTACAGTTTCCTATTTTCCATTTAAGCAGGCCTGTCAGACAGGAAAGCCAGAAGCAAGAACAAGGGGTAGTTTACTCCCAAGAAAAATCACCTTGAGAGCAAAGTTTAATGCCCCTGTTTCTGTGCTGTACATTCTATGTAATGTAATTACTCTATATTAGTAAAAACATAACCCTGTGTACTTACCTAATTGTAAACGATGCATTTGCCTGCTGTAAAGGGTTGTATTGGATGGTCAAACTGAGAAATTAGCAGAATGTTTGTTTTCTTGCAGCCAACCATTCACACCACCCAAACTCTGCACGGCGGTGGAAGAAGCGAAAAGTTATGCTGCAGAGCATGTACTTCAAATCCTAGGTCTTCATGCTGAAGGTACAGAGCCACCTGCAGCTGCAGCTTTCACAGGTATGTGAAGGTCCATACTGACACCATCTACTGTAACTTGGAATATTGTGACTAGAACCATTTTATTATAATAGAGTTACTGATCCATCATTTACAAAATCATTTTGCTGTTATAAGGATAGTATGTTTTGTGCTCACAAAGACGAAGGGTTTCGATCCTAGGAAATGGAGCCATTTTGTCTCGAGTTCCAATACAGCACAGCCAGATAAAGAGCAATTCTCCATGTTCTTCCCACAGCGCCTCAACTGCAAAGGATATATACTGTCCGAAGTACATAAGAAATAGGAGTAGTAGGCCATTCTACCCCATGAGTCTGCTTCGACATTCAATAAGATCATGGCTGACCTATTTGTAGCTTTAACTCTATTTTCCTGCCTGCCCACCATAACTCTCAACTCCTTTTTAGACTAAAAATCTGTATAACTCAGCCTTGAATACATTCAATGACTCAGCCTCCACTGATCACTGGGGAAGAGAATTCCAAAGAAAATTCCTCCTCATCTCAGTCTTAGAAGGGAGATCCCTTATATTGCAGCTGTGTCCCTTAGTTCTAGATCCCCCACGAGGGGAAACATCCTCTCAGCCTTCACCCTGTCAAGCCCCCTCAGATAAGTTTCAATAAGATCACCTCTCATTCTTCAAAACTCCAATGAGAAAAACCCCAACCTGCTCAACCTTTCCTCATAAGATACAATCCTCATCCCAGGAATCAGCCTAGTGAACCTTCTCTGAACTGCCTCCAATGCAAGTAAGTAAGTTGACCATACGCAGTGATCTAGGTGTGGTCTCACAAATTCACTGTACAGTTGTAGCAAGACTTCCCTAGTTTTATACTCCATCCCCCTTGCAATAAAGGGCAACAAGTCATTTGCCTTCCTGATTACTTGTTGTACCTGCATGCTAACTTCTTGCGATTCAAGTAAAGGACACCCAGATCCCTCTGCACTATAGCGGTCTCCATTTAAATAACATTCTGCTTTTCTCTTCTCCTTGCCGAACCTCGCTTTTTAAAAAATCTTTCACGGGATGTGGACATCGCTGGTTAGGCCAGCATTTATTGTCCATCCCTAATTACCCTTGAGGTGGTGGTGGTAAGCCCACCTTCATGAACTGCTACAGGGCAGACTCACGGGGTAGAATGGCCTACTACTACTCCTATTTCTTATGTACTTCGGACAGTATATATCCTTTGCAGTTGAGGCACAGTGGGAAGAACCTGGAGAATTGCTCTTTATCTGGCTGTGCTGTATTGGAACTCGAGACAAAATGGCTCCATTTCCTAGGATCGAAACCCTTTGTCTTTATGAGCACAAAACATACTATCCTTATAACAGCAAAATGGTCCTGTAAATGATTCATCAGTAACTCTGTTATAATAAAATGGTTCTAGTCATTATTAGGAATAATTTTACCCAGCCCTAAAATTGGGAAAACCTTGTTTGAATTAAAAACTTTAAAGTGAAATAACGACCTCATTAGGATCTCACTGGATGGTCCAGACCTTATTCAAAGCATCATTACTCACAGGTTAATATATTATAGAGCCTGGGCAGCTGAGGAACCTGGGAGTTTACTTATCAGGTAACCTCTGCAGGGAACAGACTCTTCCTTACAGCTAACCTGAGAGCCACAGGAAAATGTCAGCAAAGCTTAGGAAATCAATCTTTGCTGCTGTAGTTCCAGTTACAAGGATCAGCAGCTACTCACTGTGATGGAGGAGCAGTGTAAGGAATGAAGGTGAAAATGCAACTATGCTGCCACTTTTTATAAGTGGACATATATTACCCAGCCTGAACCAGGCCAAGCATAGTGCTTCATAATCCATTGCAACTAGTCATGAATTTGACTGTGTGCACCTTTGGTTCCTCCTGGACCCCATATAACAGAGAGGCTGAGAGACCCCTTTAATACAGTGTGCATTAAGCTTCAAGGTGAAATATTGGGACCACATCAAATTCTGAAAAGAAAAATGAATTCTGCTTGGCAGCCTGGGTTGGCTTCATGAATTTGCATTGCGAAGAGGGTGGTCATAGCACAGCTGAACTTAGAGGGAGGTGAGATAAGTAGAGATACACCAAACTTACAAATGGAAACAAGTCATTCGGCGCAACCAATCTCTGGTGTTTACCCTCCCCACAAGGAAATAGTTCTCATCGCATTTAATCATCCCCTTCCCAGCTCCCTTCAACCCTTTTTTTCTTTCTGCTGCCTCTCCAATCTAATCATGAATATTGGCAGAGTTTCTGCCCGAGGTTGTTTAACTCTCCCTGGAGCCCTGAGACAGTTGGAACAACATTGGCAGTGATCTGGGACTAGGTTAATCCCCTGCTGTCTCATGCTGATAACAATTTATGACGTTTAGCCCCCAAGCGGTCTAAAATACCAGAAAAAAGTAATTGGGAGAGAAAAATAAAGTGGTACGGTTCATATTTTCAAAGAAGAAAATGTTGGAAATACTCAGCCGGTCGGGCAGCATCTGTGGAGAGAGAATCAGAGTTAACCTTTCAGGTCAACGAAAGGTCATCATTAACTCGTTCTCTGTTCACGTCTGCTGCCTGACCTATTTCCAGCATTTTCGGCTTAAATGTCAATTCTCAGGCATTTACTGTATTTTGCTTTAGTATTCACATTTTCAAATTCTTCTCACTTGTCATTATAAGCCACATTTTACCCAATTGAAAAATAAGCCTGGCAACCATCATAGTAAACCTGACTTGTAAGTTATTATTAAATGGGAATATATATTGGCTGCCTATTTTGAGAGTATGACCTGCTGTAAGGTATGATACAGTCAGCATTAGGCCTGTGTTCAAGAGACTCCATGAAGAGCACCCAAACAAATCTGAAAGAAAAATCTGAAATCTGAACAAATGTTCAGAAATCGTCTCCTGGGCCTAGAAGTAAACTTTTGCAATCAACAATTAACAGTCAGAAGCACACGCGCCTAATGATTGAATTTGATGTTGAAAGAAATAGAGCTGGCTTTAGTGAATAATGAAAACAAATTTGCAAAAGGTGTGACGAGCACTTACCCTGGGTGACTGCTGTCAATCTGTCTCACAAGGATGAGACAAACATTTTTCTGGTGAGGAGTAAGGATTTTTGCCATTTGGATCTCTAATTTAGAGCATTTTGTAATGAGCCAACTTGATAAGAGCACTGAAATACAAATCCTGTTTTTGGATCATGTTTTTGCGTACTTGCTGGCAGTGGGGAAACTGTGTTTGTCACGGCCTCATGTCAGGGAGTCATGGTCC
This sequence comes from Cetorhinus maximus, assembly GCF_964194155.1. NCBI lineage: Eukaryota > Metazoa > Chordata > Chondrichthyes > Lamniformes > Cetorhinidae > Cetorhinus > Cetorhinus maximus. The sequence goes on from NC_135898.1 coordinate 42,171,065, forward strand.
ATGCCTTTCTGACATGTGCGCGGCGGAGAAGGGCAAGGTTCACTGCTGCCTGCATGTACTCAGAAAGCTCCCCCATTTTGTGTTCCTAGCCACAGAACTGAAATCAACAATTGTAACAGAAATACTGCAAAGTCAGGTGTTATTTGATAATGATGCATAGTGTGACAGTTATTAAAAAGAAAGCATGTCACTAGGGCAAAAACTAACATTAATTGAAAAAAACCTTCAACGCACCTAATATTTCATTTACAATCTCCAACTTGTAACTGAGCACCCAGGGTAATGATTGCTTTGCATCTTCTTTCAGGCAGACCTCTGTCTATGCCTGTCTCCTACTTGGCTTCATCCACTGACCTCCCATTCCCATGTTATGCTACAGGATACACATTAGCAGGTGCGGCAGCTACACAACTGAAACAAGCCGTTGCCCTTGGCCAGGACCTAGCTACATATGCTACATATGAAGGTTATCCGGCATTCGCAGTGCCTACACGCGGAGACACCTACGGAGCATTCTGAGCAGAAACGGACAATGACAAGTAGACCTCCAACACACTTTAACAGCAACAATGGGAATGCTGATTTGAAATTAACAACTAAATATAGGAATAGATTAAAGAATGTGATTATTCTTAAAGATATGATTCCAATAACCACATACAAGATTTCAATGATAGCTAGAGTCTAATTAGATTGCAAGCCTGATCAGCTTGTACACAAATATATCTATCTATATATATATATATATATATATATAAATATATATATAATACATACATACATTAAGGATGTATTTTAAGTTAAGAGAACTTTTAAAGCAAGGTAAGAAAGCTATATAGCCCTTTAATATTTTTATATTTCTCAGGTATAATTTGGCCTTCATGTTTACATTGTACTTCATACTTTTGCCATACAGGATACTCAGTTATTAGAGGACTATTAAAGTGTTCGTGTAAGGTGCGTGCAACTACTTTAGGTATACATAGTTAGAAAGTATCCATCTGCATCACCTGTATTTACTGATGGAGTTCATGTTTACTAAATTTAAACACATTATTTGGGCTGCCACGTGCCAACTATGAATCTCCACCAAGGTTTAGGTTAACTACAGTGCCACAAAATGACACCTACATAACCAGATATCATTCAAAACATTTCTATGTCCAAACGTAAGGCAAGCTACATCTTGCAGGCAAAGTTACCAGGGAGAATAAAAGTTTTTTTTTAAAAACAGCTTCAAACATACAGCTGCTATATACCAATATCTATATGTAGATTAGCATCTAAACTTGAGGTTTTTTCAGTATTTAGCACCTCACCATTTTACTAATAGTTGATTCCCTTTCTCTAATGCTTTGGCTGACTTTTTAGTTTAAAATGGAACAAAACTATGCTTTATTGTATTGTGTCAGAAAAAGCATTGACGTTGTATTTGAATTTTGTAAGGTATTCAGAAAGGTGCCAAAGCAGTAAACAGTGATAACAGTATTAAAACATGCGCCTGGGAGCGTTTAGAACCTATTTTTCTACCAGTCGTCAAAATATCAATGTTTGTACAGAATGTAACATTTTCTCTCAGATATTGAAATGTTCATTAAAGAAAATTATCAATCGTTCATTAAAGAAACTGTTATCAGGGGAAAATTACCGGTGAATAAAATATATGAATAAATTGGCACCACAGAATCATGGGAAACGATTACATTTTGCCTGTGTAATCGTAAGTTATAAAACAAGGAATATTGTGAAGCCATAGTGTGTTTCATTGCATTTTAATTTCTCTTTGTCCAGTTACCATCAAAGTGATGTAAAACATTCATCTCAATTCCTCATCAATAATGATTCTAAAAAATTTCAGAATGTATTCAGTGTGACACGAATAATTAAAGATGTTTACTTCATTATCAACTGTGTTTCCAATAAATGTTTCACATTTGCCTTTCAAGTACAAAGATGATTTCAATCATGTAAGCAGCTCCTACAGTGTCAGCTGTAGTTCAGTTGGTAGCACTCGCTCGGAGTCAGAAGTTAAAGTCTTGGGGCTCAAGTCCTAGTCCAGAGACTTAAGCGCACAGTCTATCCTAACACTTAATGCAGTACTAAGTGAGCTTTGCAATGTTTTGAATACCATCTCTCTGATGAGACGTTAAACCGAGGCCTTACCTGCCCTCTCAGGCGGACATAAATGATCCCATGGCACTATTTTGAACGAGAGAGGAGGGGCAGTTCCTAATGTATTTGCCAATACATTAACTAAAATACCCTTAACTAAAACCAGATTATCTGCTCATTGTCATTCATAGGAACTTGTACACAAATTAGCTGCCTAATTTTCCACATAACAGTGATTGCACTTCAAAAAATACTTCATCAGCTGTAAGGTGCTTTTGGACTTCCTGAGGTTCTCAATGGTGCTATATAAATGCATGTCTTACTTTCATTTTCCAGCTTCATTTCCCAAGCTGTGTTATCTGCTCTTTTCAATCTGGTTTCTTTCACATCCTTCCCTCTGCTCCAACATCTTTGGTAGAGCCTTCAGCTATCATCCCTACCATCCCTAAACCCTTCCATCTTGATACCCCCTTCCCCACCTTCAAATGCCACCTCAAAACTTCCTCTTTGAGGACGTCTACAGACCAATATTTCTCCTGCTACTACAGCATTCATTTCCCTTCTACAAAAGAACTTGAAATATTAAAGGCCCTGGATATTATTCCACTCACTGGTTTTCTGCCTTGGACAGAAAAATATATTTCTGTTATCCTTGGAATGATGGCCTTTATTAATTAGTGCAAGTTGCAGTGATGAGTGGAAGAAATAAATGTAAAAAACATAAATTTAAAGCCCACAAAATATCTTTCTCGGATATGCAAACTAAAGCCAGATAAACAAAAGGAATATTTTTGAATATATCAGCTGGTAGTAACTTTTTATAAGTCAAGTCCAGGACGTTGGCTTCCATCAAAATCTATGAAGCCTCTCTGAGCTGCATTGTTGGGACAGCTCAAGAGCTATAAAAATCTGAAGAAGAATAGGTCTGAGTTGAGAGAAAATAAACCAAACTTAAAGAGATAGGGGAGATCTTTGTAGATGAAGCATTTTCTTGTCTTTGTTTCTCCCTCAATTCAACAATTTCATGGGAAAATGGATAGACAAAAATGAAAACATTAACACCAAAAGGAACATGACATTTTCTGCTTGGAATTATGTAAAGTGATCAAATTATCTTCAAGAATGTAAGTAGCCACTTTTCATTCTGCTCCAATTATGCCAGTGCAATAGGTGCCAACTATTCCTTGCACATGGAATGAGGGGTCAGGCAGGCCCTTTCTGGTATTGCAGGGGAGTTTATTTGGTCATGGTGAGTGGGTTAGACTTCAAAAGGGAGAATCCTCAACTTCTCCTGTTACATGTGATGTATATTTTGTTTAATTCCTCACATTTCTGCTTGATTCATGCTTTTGAATTTGAAACATAGCCTTGTGCGATAATTCACACACACGAACATTTTGCACTGCACAAGTCAAGCTGAATTGCCAAATTATTCCCATTGTTTTTGTTTAATAGTTGTGGCCAGTTCACTCTCCCAACTGGATCAAATGTTGTGAGCCATTCCTTGTTCACATTATAGCAGTTCTTAAATGTCATGGATGCCTCCTAGCTCTTTGTTCAACGTTATTAGGCTACTTCATTGGAACCTGAATATTCTCAAGCATCAGCTGCACATGTTTAAAGATTGAAAGAGAACCTCATTTCAAGTCTCCCAAAGTTACTGATTGTTTTGTTTAACAAGGATCAATTTATTCCCCATAAAAAACTCTTCTGTCATCTCCATGTAGGGGCAGGGGAAAATGATGTAAATAGAAGCTCCATCAAAGGCTTCTTTCTAGCTTATACAATATTGTCTATTTTATTTAGATAGCTCTACCTCCCAACCACCCAGGAATTGCAGTTAGGTGTAGATTATCGTTGGCTGTTCCTCGATTTGAGGATGATGTCTGCTCAGGATCGCAAGCTTCTGCCATAGGTCTTCATGTGACTGAACAGGCCAATTTTCAAGCTGAAGATCTTTGGGAACACAGGGAAGGGTGCCCCATGAAGTAGTGGGATCCAGAGTGCAGGATTGGCTTCCTTTCCTTCGCCGCTGCTGCTCCGCCGCATCATTAAGATGTTGTGACTTAAGGCATGATGTATCTTGATGGACAAGTTGTCACCATGCTAAACAATTGGTAGTAAGCTCCTCCCAGTCATTAATGTCAATTCTGCTGTGCTTCAAGGAGAGCTTCAAATTTTTCTTTGTCCTCTCCTGGAACATTGTCCATTTGAGAGTTCAGAAAACAGGGCCTGGCGTAGAACACAGTTTTTGGTCATCCGTACACACTTCTTCAAAGTTGATTTTGCAGGAGTTTTGCCTGAATACTGTGGAGCTGGCTTTACAAAGGGCACAAGTGTTTGTTTGATGGTCCTCCCATTGAACCCAGAGGATGCAGTGGAGGCATTGCTGATGGAATTTCTTTAGTGTTCTATTTTCCCTCGAAATCCATAGAATGAGTACATGGAGTCTTGATGTAAGTGAATGTGCACCAGCTTTGAAGACCTCAGCTGGAAAACCATCAGGGCTGCAGGCTTTGTTGTGTTTAATCTGTTTGATTGCTTATTGCAGCTCTCCCTTCGATGGTTATTATTCCACCACAGAGTACTGGGGGAATGGCCTGGAGAGCATCAACTTCCACTGTGGGTTCACAATTGTTCAAACTGTTCTTTCCAGCATTGACAGAAGTACAGATAATACAGAAAATATGACAGGACCAAATACCTTGGCCCTCACAATCAGTTCAAACAACAGGAATAACCCCATTTGTTTGGGCAAAACAAAATGTTGAACAAGGGTAAAGGACAACCGTGAGCAAATAAAATACATTCCCAAAAGGAAAATTCAATTCCTGATGCCATTCTCCTCACAAACAAACATTAAAATTGTCTCGGTATCTTTTGTGAATATGTTATTTTCCTTTTTTCTATTAACACAATCCAACTAGCATCACTTTACATTTAAATTATCATAGAGAGATACAGACTGCCTAACAACTGTTTGGGTTACAGGCTGATTCGACTGTAGAAATAGAGTTAAGATGCCTAGAAAACATTTTACTTTTACGTGGGGACAGCATAAATACAGTCCAGTCAAGGGATTTAAAGTAACACCCCCAATTTCTTTGAATGTTTTGTGACAGGGTTAGGTGCAATCTCCAACATTCTGCTTCTTTGCTGCTCCAATATTCAGGTGGTCCAGTTTTGGGAAGATCTTTCTCACTTTTGGGCCATGTTGTAATTTTTCCTCAGTTATCTATGTCAACTGACTTGGAGCCTGAGTCCAAATGTCTGACAGAGCACCAAATCCCTGCTGTGGTTTCCAGGATCAGTTCAACTTAGAAGACTTGGTTAATCAAAATGCCTCTCAATGGGAGATTTTTGCCGCAGAATTTAAAATTCTGACACAGCTTAAAGGGCCGAGCATCATCAAGTGGCTCCTTGCTCCAAACCAGGATGCTGATTGGTGGAAATAATAAGGCAGGCCTATGGTAGGATGCACAGAACATCCTCTTCCCACCACAGCCCCCAGCTTGTACTTCACATATGTGACTGTTGATGTGGTAGGGTTTCGGAAGGGCGACACTGTTTGACACTTACAGGTGGAATAAACCAAGGGTGGCTGCTCAAGGAAAATGGAGGCAGGTTTCCAGAACAGTAACATTACTCAGAAGCGATGACCCATAGAATGCATGTGATTCCTTTAAACAAAGACTTAAAATATCATTCCTTTAATTTTGAGTATGTGCTTTTACTTTCCTCACTCTCCTCATCCTATCCGCAGCCTTTAATATGGTGGCTATGCCATCCTCCCCCATTCTGCATCTCAGTGGGGCTTCACTTGGTTCCACTTTTGCCAATGCACTCGTATCCAGAACATTGCCAGCAACAGCTTCTCTTCCCCATCCTTGCACTGTTGCAATTTTTCTCACCTCTCAGTCAATTGACTTGAGTCCCATGTCCTGCAGAGGGCACAATTCCTGTTGTTGTCCTGCAAGAGTGTATCCTTAATCTCTACCCCCCTCTGCTTCCTCAGCTATATGCTGCATTTTTGCAACATTATCCAAATTCATAGGGTTAGTTTTCAATTGTATATTGACCACACCTAACTCTTGCACTGCATCAGCTTTCTCAACTTGTCTGACAGCCAGTCTTGGATGAGCCACAATCAGAAAGAACAAAGCCGTTGTCTTCAGTTCCTGTCACAAACTCTGTACTTCCATCATGATTTCAATCACATCCCCATCATTTGCTTCAGGTTGAATCAGACTGTTTGGTATCTCTGTATACTGTTTGATTATGTGCTGAGCATCTGAAGTCATTGCCTCCCCAGCACAATGATCACCTATTACCCTCCCTGTTATGTCCCCTGCCTCTGCCTTTCCTCACTGTTGCTGAAACTCTCATCAATGCTTTTGTCATCGCTCAACTCAGTCATTCTAGTGCTTTCCTAGTTGACTTACCCTCCTCCATGTTCTGTAAACTTCTGCTGCCCATATCCTAAACCTGCGCAAAGTGCTGCTCACCCAACACTTCAGTGTTTGTTGAGTTACATTGGCATCTGGTCCCTCAATGGTTACTATTTAAAATTTGCCCCCTCATGTTTAAGTCATTCCATGGTTTTGCCCCACTCAATTCCTGTAGCCTCTTCAGCATTGCACATCACCATGCCCCCCAGCCCCAACTTCAGAACTCTATCCAGCTGACTCTGGCCCCACGCTTCATCATTCCTTTCCTTAAACCCTCACAGCTCCATATATCCCCTTTTTTTTAAATTAAGACCCTTCATAAAACCCAACTCTTCAATTAACCTTTTACTCACCTTCCCAAAAATCTACCTCTCTGGCTCAATGTCCATTTTTGTCTGATCACGCAATTCTGAAGCGTTTTAGTTGGGACATTTTGATATATTAAAAGGTGCTATGCAAATGAATGTCGTTGCTGACTCAATATACTCTATTAAAGGGATACAAAATACAAATTACAAAACAATTAGCTTATGAAGCTGAAAACTATATTTAAAAATGTTGGAGCAGTCAATTTTGTTTTAAGTAGAATGAGCAGCCACTATACATGTAATGCATGGTTAATACCTGCGTTAAAACAGCAGACATTCCATACCACCAAGGTAAGCAAATGCCTACCAATTTTTTTTTTTGAGTGGATCGTCCATTTTCTTGTGATTACAATAATGTTGAAACTGTTTATTCAATTCCAATTACATTCTGCACATGGCTGTTACCAATCAAGATAATATTGTTTCATGGCACATGTCTAACTTTCTTACAGAAGTCCCACATTCTGATGTGTACGTCTCCTGGCAATTTGCAATAACTCTTAACAAGAACAAATTGACCTGCCTTTCAAAGTTACATATATTTTTTTTCACAACTAAAGCTTTATTTATTGTAATAGGGCTTTGGACATGATTTCTCCCCTGGAGATAATGGTTTATCTTCCAATTTTTGCCAAGTAAATCTTGAGAATCTGACCAATGCCAAGGTGATAATTAAATTTAAGCTCACTGCAAAGGTGGTGAAATAACCATGCTATCAGCAGATAACAGTTGGTGAAATATTTAAATTGGGGTGAACCTTGGCATGATTACTGATTGGCAGAACATATGGCAATTAATCAAAGGTGGCTGCCATGGACAAGTCAATTTTCTAGAACGTTGGCAAGGTGGTAATGTCATGCTTTGGTCACATTAGCGAAACCCACCTCAAAGAAGTGAGGTTTGGCATGATATCTGTCCACTAAGAATTTGCATTTCCCCTTTAATCCAAATATAGTAAAGGTAATTATTTAATGAACTATTCTTTGACTTAAAACATTTCAATTGTTTGTCTGTGAGTAGACAGTTTGGAAAGATCATGGAGGAACAGCACCTCATCTTCCGACTAGGCACTTTACAGCCTTCCGGACTGAATATTGGGTTCAACAATTTTAGATCATGAACTCTCTCCTCCATCCCCACCCACTTTTTTCCAATAATTTATATAGATTTTTCTTTCCCCACCTATTTCCATTATTTTTAAATGTATTTCCAAACATCATTTTATCTCTACCTTTTAGTCTATTTCGATCCCTTCCCCCCACCCCACCCCCACTAGGGCTATCTGTACCTTGCTCATTCTGCTTTCTACCCTTAATGTCACCATTAGCACATTCCTTAGACAATATCACCACCTTCAACACCTCTTTGTCCTTTTGTCTATGACATCTTTTGGTTATCTCCACCTATCACTGGCCCTCTATCCAGCTCTACCTGTCCCCCCCGCCCCTTAAACCAGCTTATATTTCACCTCTTTTCTATTTTTCCTTAGTTCTGTTGAAGAGTCATAACGGACTCAAAACGCTAACTGTGTTCCTCTCCGCAGATGCTGTCAGACCTGCTGGGTTTTTCCAGGTATTTTTATTTTTGTTTCAGAAAGATCATGCGTATTTTCTAAATTTACATTTAATAATTTTGTTTAAACTCTTGAGAAGTCCCCACCTTTTAATGTTAATAATTATAAATGTCCTTTAATCTATAAATTTGAAGACATAAAGATTTTTACTGAAGGCTAATGTCTGCAATCTTAACCATAACAGCAGCTTACTATAGTAAGTGAAGGAAGATAATTACTACTGAATATTAGCATGCTAATTCAAGGTTTTTAAAAAAAAAGCCACGCTTGCTTTGTTAATACTGTTTTTTTAATTAAACAGGAGTGTAACTGTGTAAATGTTTAATGATTGTGTGGTTTCAATTAGAAAAGCCAAATCAAATACAACTAATTGAATCTATTTTTTTATTAATTGACAGTCCTGCTTCAGGAAAACCAATTATTTAGGGATTAAACCAATTATCCAGTTATCACTTATTATGGTGCGTACAATTTCAGGCATTTTAAATCTGCCTGCTTCTCCTTTTCATCTCAATGTACAAGATATATTGAAAAATGTTTCCAATTTAAACCAAGGCCATTTGTTATGGAAAACTATCAGCTTTGTTAATATTACTATTTCATTTATTTTACTGGCTATTTATTAACTACACACAGCGTGGGAAGTTAAGCAGTCTTCCAGATGTTACAACAATTTATGGATGTTTTTGCACAGTTTGAAAATTCCTGTCATATTTCTGTCCCAGAAATATGCTTTATGACCATCAATAGCGAATCACTCAACCAGGCTGTGAGTATAATGCATAACTTTATCTTTTAAATTCAGTGCCCTACACTATGGTAAACAGAATTTTTTAAAACAAAACAAATAAAATTTAAATTGCAAAGTGTGAATTGTCTACTGAAATGATGTTATTGTCTATGAATTTCACTTTCTCACTTCAAAAGGGGATGAGGAGCCCTCATAAGGAGTGAAGACCGGTTTCAGAAACTTTAGTTTCTTAAAATGTCCAAAATGGCGTATTTTGTATGTTCCAAGCTCCGCAGTGTTTGGGATGTGCCAGGCCACTGTAACATTGCTATAACCTTTAGGTGCTTTGTTCCAGTACAATCTAAAAACAAAAACAAACCACAGTTATAAAATGCAAACAGAATAAACCACTTGAAGTGCCACAATCACCTGCAGAGAATCTCTCGACATTAACATTAATAAGTGAATACAAAATCAAGATGCAGAGTGTTTGCTGATCAATGTGTGCAAGGGGATTGTCACTGGCACTCATCAGGGTAGAAATTCAGTGCAAAACGGATGGTATTTAATTGGCTGCCTGTTCTATACAGTGCCTGGTATTTAACACCATCGACTGCGAAACTGAATACTGGGTGCGGCGTATAATGGACTCTAATTTGATATCTCCTATTTTGCACCACCACCCAAGACATATTTCTACTCCATCATTTCTATTGTCAAATACTTGGCACACAGAAAGTCAAACGAGGCTGACAGTGTCGTTTAACCAGAGATGACAAGTGATTAAGGAGAGTTTTGAAGATAGTGTTGCTGAGCAAGTTTATATACAGTTCCAGTGCAACAGACACAATTGCCAGAGCTGCCTATTAACAATGGTTTCATGTACATGAACCTCAGAATCGCTACAGCACAGAAGGAAGCTATTCGGCCATTGTGTCTTCGCTGGCTGGCTGCAGGAGCAATTTACCTAGCGCCACTCCCTGTAACCCTGCACATTCTTAATTTTCAAATAATGATCCAATTCCCTTTTAAATGCCTGGATTGAACCTGCCTCCATGACACTCTCAGGCAGCGCATTCCAGGTCCTAACCACTCACTGCATGAAAAAGTTTCTCCTCATGTCTCCATTGCTTCTTTTGCCAATTACCTTAATTCTGTGCCTCTTGTTCTTGATCCTTCCACCAATGGGAACAATTCTTCCCAATCTACTCAGTCTAGACGCCTCTGATTTTGAATATATCTATCAAATCATCTCCCTACCTTCTCTTCCCCAAGGAAAACAGTCCCAACCTCTCCAATCTACCTACATGACTGAATTACCACATACCTGGAACCATTTTTGTAAATCTTTTCTACACTTTCTCTAATTCCTTCAAATCTTTCTTAAAATGCGCCTCCCCAGAACTGGACACAATACTCCAGTTGAGGCCGAACCAGTGTTCTATATAAGTTTAACATAATCTCCTGATGTGCATGCTCCATGCCCCTATTAATAAAGCTGAGGATCCTGTATGCTGTATTAAGTGTGCTCTCAAATTGTCCTGCCACTTTCAATGACATATGCACATATACAGCCAACTCCTATAACCCTTTTAGAATTGTAGCCTTTATTTTATATTGTCTCTCTGCATTATTCCTACCAAAATGAATCACTTTACACTTCTCTGCAGCAAATTTCATCTCCCACTTGATCGCCCATTCCACCAATCTGTCTATGTCCTTTTAAAGTTCCTCACTATCCTCACAGTTCACAAAGATTCCAAGTTTCGTATCATCCAAAATTTTGAAATGGTGCCCTGTGCATCAAGGTCTGGTTCATTAATTTATATCAGGAAGAGCAAGGGTCCTGACACTAATCCCTGGGGAGCTCCATTACAAACCTTCCTCCAGTCCAAAAAACATCCATTAACCTCTACTCTCTGTTTTCTGTCACTCAGCCAACCTTGTATTCATGCCACTACTGTCCCTTTTCTTCCATAAGTTATAGTTTTGCTCACAATCTGTTGTGCGGCACTTCATCAGATGCCTTTGGAAGTCCATGTACGTCACATCAACAGCATTACCCTCATCAACCCTCTCTGTTAATTCTTCAAAAAAACTCCAGTAAGTTAGTTCAACATGATTTGCCTTTAACAAATCCATACTGGTTTTCTTTAATTCACTCATACTCGCCCAAGAGACAATGGACTTTGTCCTACATTATCACTTCAAGTACCTTTCCCACCACCAAGGTTAAAGTGACTCTCCTGTAGTTGCTGGGCTTTTCTTTACACCCTTTTTTGAACCAGGGTGTAACATTTAGAAATGTCCAGACCCCTGGCACCATCCATGATTCTAAGGAAGACTGGAAAATTATGGCCAGTGCCTCTACAATTTCCACTCTCTTCCCTCAGTATCCTTGACTGCGTCTCACCTGGTGCCTTATCAACTTTAAGTTCAGACATCTTATCCAGTACCTACTCTTCATCAATTTTAAACCCTTCAAGTGTCTGATTTACCTCCTCTTTCACCATGAGCTTCACAGTATCTTATTCCTTGGTAAAGACAGATGCAAAGTATTCATTTATTAACTCAGCTATGCCTCCTGCCTCCACGTGTTCCTAATCAGCCCAGTCCTCCTTTTACTAAGACTGTCTGTAGTATGCTGGGTTATAGCGAGTACTAGAAACTCAATCAACTGTATCTAACTGTGGTTAAAAATATTTCTGGAGGTTTCATTAGGCTCTTAATCAAACAATGTGACGGTGTTTAACTCTTATATACACAGCATTTTAATCCTCTCTCCAATGTCTTTAATAGGAAATGAAAAACAGTTTTTTAATGTTCCTATAATTTTTCTCCTGGTTCGCTCATCACAGTGTTCTGGAGATTAATCTTCAATCCCTGGAGATTCCAGGACAATCTTGAAGGGTTGGCAACATTAATCAAAGTGCTTAGTAACTTTTCTTTTGCCTCTTCCTGCAGTAAAGTGTTGTTGGTTTTGAACTGGAAAACGAATAAAGCAAACCCTCTCCAAGCATGTACACTTTCAGTTTAGCTGCATAATCATTTAAACCCAGTAGAACTTGCTTTGACTAAACTACAAATACACATTTTCTCGCTGTTTAATACATGTAAACTGTGCTGTGTTCCAGTCACAGATTAGCTTGTATTTTAAATGCACTTTCAAACACATTTATTTCAGGTCTTAAACCATTTCTAGCTTTGCAACATACTTCCCATATCTCTATCTCCATGCAGGGTATGGCTTGAATAGTGATAATCTCCTGATGCCTGCACAAATTCATACTGTTAGCAGTTATTATCAATACAAGATTGCACCAGCTCTCAATTTCAGCAGTCAGGCTCTGTTAATATTCTCTGTGATGAAAGTCTCTTACAGACCCCTGAGCCAATCAGAGAAGGATTGTCAGAGGTCATTGAACCAGCTTAAGCAGGCAAGGTTCCATGGGGTAACTGGACTACAGTTTCTCAACATCAGTTCAAAATTTGTATAGTGCCTGTAAACATTGCACTGGGGCAATTTAAATAGACCAGAGACAAGTTCTAATGTTCCTATTTTTAACACATGCCGAGGATAAATGAGATAATTTTGTTTCAGGTACATACAACCAATAATATACTATGCTTACAGCAATAGGCAGAAATATGATGCTTTAAATTCTCATTTTGAGACTGATGGACATATATTTACGAAGACATATTCCTTCTAAATTACCACAGTAACCACAGGGGGCAACAAGAATCCAGTTTCATGTGTGATGTTGCAAATGCATTTAAACTTGCCTGTGGCCAATTGTGGGTGAAATTAGTTTTAAACCTACAGACCACCCAAGGTGTCACATTTATACCTACAATCTTATTATGGTTTACTTCACTGCAGTTACACATTGGGTCAGAAGTATTAAGCTTAATTAGCACATTCCTTAGATAATATCACCACCTTCAACACCTCTTTGTCCTTTTATCTATGACATCTTTTGGCTATCTCCAACTATCACTGGCCCTCTATCCAGCTCTACTTGTCCCACCCTCCCTTACACCAGCTTATATTTCACCTCTCTTCTATTATTACTTAGTTCTGTTGAAAAGTCATATGGACTCAAAACGTTAACTCTGTTCCTCTCCGCAGATGCTGCCAGACCTGCTGAGTTTTTCCAGGTATTTTTATTGTGGACCTGATGTCCTGTATCCTAGGGCTTTAAAAAAGGTAGCTGCAGAGAAATTGAATGCCTTCGTTTTGATCTTTCAGAATTCTCTAGATTCTAGATCAGTTCCCAAGAATTGGAAAATAGGAAGTCTAACCCCTCTATTCAAGAAGGGGGAGAGAGAAAACAAAATTAGGGTTCATGATATGATCATGGATTGAGGATTGGTTAATGGGCAGAAAACAGAGTAGGAATGAGCAAGTCATGTTTTTTTAGCTGGCTGTAATTCATGAGAAACCACAAGGACCAGTGCTTGGGCCTCAGCCATTTACAATCTACAATCAATGACTTAGATGAGGGGACTGAGTGGAACATAGCCACATCTGCTGATGATACAAAGTTAGGTGGGAAAGTAAACTGTGAAGATGGTGCAAAGAGGCTGCCAAGATAGGTTAAGTGAGTAGTCAAGAGCATGGCAGATGGAATATAAAGTGTGGAACTGTTTCATACCCCTGCTCATTCCCCATATCCCTGCAAATTTTATAATTTCATCTATATATGTAAATCCCTTTACAACGTTGTTATTGAATCTGTTTCCAGCAACTTTTCAGATAGCGGATTTCAGATTGTAACAATTCTCCTTATCTCCCTTTTGGTTCTTTTGCTGGAACCTTCATTTTTAGTTTCTAGATACTCGCTGTAGCCTTAAGCCATCAGAACCTTCTTTAGATGGTTTAACTTTTCACTGCTAAAACTGTTGCTTTGAAGAAATTCAAACTCCCAGTTGTTTCCTGAAAGAACCATGCCACAGGGTTTCACATTTTAAACAAAAACTTTTATTGCACAAGAATTAAACAAATGACTAATTTAACACTTCATTTTATAAATCTTAATTTTATCAAACTGCTTCCCATTTTGTTTTTAATTCCACTCAAGAGTTATTTTCCAGGTTTTTTCACTTCTCCTGGGACCTAGCCAAAGCGTGCCACAGTTCTCAGGAATTCACTCTGACTCTTTTCAATTTCCCAATCTCACACTTAGACTTCCAGAGCTCTCTCACTCTGTGAGGATTCCATGACCAATCTCTTCCACTAGCTTTACCAGGCAGATCTGACAATTTTAATTCCTCATGAATTTGAATTTTTCATTCCAAGCATGGGCCTCAATCACAATCCCTGCTTAGTGTCTCCAACCCAGAAATACTCTAGGTTCTTAATGGTTCTATGCTCTCTGTTCTGGCTGCTGTCCGGTACACAACTCCCTTCTCACAGCCTTCCAAGCTGACCCATTGTTTTTGAGAAAACATACAGACAAACCCAAAGAGAGTGACTGCCCTTGACATCAAGGCTGCATTTGATTGAGTGTGGCATCGAAGAGCCCTAGCAAAGCTGGAATCAATGGGAATCAGACGGAAAACTCTCCACTGGTTGGAGTCACACCTAGCACAAAGGAATATGGCTGTGGTTGTTGGAGGTCAGTCATCTCAACTCCAGGGCATCACTGTAGGAATTCCTCAGGGTAGTGTCCTCAGCCCAAACATCTTCAGCTGCTTCATCATAGGCCTTCCTTTCATCATAAGGTCAGAGTGGGGATGTTCGCTGATGATTGCACAATGTTCAGCACCATTCGCGACTCCTCAGATACTGAAGAAGTCTATGTCCAAATGCAGCAAGACCTGGACAATGTCCAGGCTTGGGCTCACAAGTGGCAAGTAACATTCACGCCACACAAGTGTCAGGCAATGACCATGTCCAACAAGAGAGAATCTAACCACTGCCCCTTGATGTTCAATGGCATTACCATCACTGAATCCCCCATTATCAACATGCTGGGGGTTACCATTGACCAGAAACTGAACTGGACTAGCCATATAAATACTGTGGGTACAAGAGCAGGTCAGAGGCTAGGAATCCTGCGACAAGCAACTCACCTCCTGACTCCCTAAAGCCTGTCCACCATCTACAAGGCACAAGTCAGGAGTGTGATGGAATACTCCCCACTTGCCTGGATGAGTGCAGCTCCCACAACACTCAAGAAGCTTGACACCATCCAGGACAAAGCAGTCCACTTGATTGGCACATCCACAAACATTCACTCCCTCCACCACCGACACACAGTAGCAGCAGTATGTGCCCTCTACAAGATGCATTTCAGGAATTCACCAAGTCTCCTTCGACAGCACCTTCCAAACCCACGACCAATAGCATCTAGAAGGACAAGGGCAGCAGACACATGGGAACACCACCACCTGGAAGTTCCCCTCCAAGTCACTCGCCATCCTGACTTGGAAATATATCGCTGTTCCTTCACTGTCACTGGGTCAAAATCCTGGAACTGCCTTCCTAACAGTACTGTGGGTGTAATGGACTGCAGCAGTTCAAGAAGGCAGCTCACCATCACCTTCTCAGGGGCAACTAGGGATGGGCAATAAATGCTGGCCCAGCCAGCGAGGCCCACATCCCGTGAATGAATAAAAAAAGAACAAAAGGGTCCCTCCCTGCAATCTATCCCCAGGTGGCACACCTGGGATATCCCACAGAGAGATTGCAACTAATTAACTTCCATTCCAAATTTGTCCTTTAATCTGAAAATTATATGGATAGTTTAAGACCTTCCCTTGTTTACTCTTTGCTTTCATCTTTTCTTTGATATGGCACCCACATGAACAATTTAAAACCTTATCAAGACTCCTTATTCCGCAGGCATCTTGGCTCCACCAAGACTCAGTAAGAGCTCATTCCATCGGTCAGTGTTTTCCCAATTCCAACTCGGACCTCATTAATTAAACATTGATGATCCTTTGAATGGTGATCATACTCGGGGTGTTTACCAATTTCTCAAACCCAAGATGTCTCCCACTTATCTTACATTTAAAAATCCAATTTCCACAAAGATAAAAGTTTGTACAATAGGAAAATAGATGTTTTCATAACACCAGACAGGCCCTTGGTTTAACATCTCATCTGAAAGACAATTACTAGACCCATAATGTTTTCACTAATTGGACGTCCTTTTATCTGCTTTACACAGATTGTTGCTTTAATACTCATGCTTTCAGATTTTCATGAGCCATATTTAGTCTTGTGTTTAAATTAGTACTAATACAATGGCTGCAGAAATATGAATTCATCTTGATTGAAATTATTACATAGACAGTGCTCCAGGCAGGAAGGATGTGCAGGTCTGGGCTCAGGGAATAATATGCTCAAGGAAACCAATATACCTAGGACTTAACTAACTACGTACTATGATAAGTACCACATGGAGGCATTTGGTCAGGATAATACAAAGTGTCTTTTACCGAGAAACTGTAGTAATGAATGCCTCAGAGTAAGCTGATTTACCCACTGTGATTACATTTTATGTTAAACAATGTTTATCGTGAGAAAGGTGGAAGTTGTTTAATTGGTGGCTGGTCTGTGTCAAAACAAATCAACTTTAATGTGTTGCTATGGCAATATTTTTGAATGCTGCATAACTTGGAATTCATAGTATGCAGCTTGCATTACAATAGTGGTTTTCATTGGTAGTTTTTACTTCAAATACATCAGTTACATTGTTAATATACCCTTAACACATTAACGATACATGTAGGGTATCATGAGATTAAACCAAAAGTGGAAATAAACTCTATTTTGAAGTACACACTTGTGGATTTATCCTAGCGGTCTATTCAACCAACATGATACTATCTATGACATCAACTGTGGTTCAAGCTTAGAGATAACTGCAATGGCTGGGCGTAATACCTTGCATGTTCACCCAATACTCATTGCTTTCACTGGACTAGAACATAACATAAGAACATAAGTAGTAGGAGCAGGAGTAGGCAATTCAGCCCCTCGAGCCTGCCCCGCCATTCATTATGATCATGGCTGATCTCATTTCGCCCTCAACTAGCTATCAAGCCAGTTCATAGATTTCTCAAAAGAACTTGTAAACAGAAAAAGAGCCATGAATAATATAGGTTTTGACAAATTTCTTCTAGCAGGAATATCTTCTTGGTCCGCTCATTATGTTACATTTATATTTTAAGTTTTAAGGCCTGACTTTGGTGTTCACGCACCAACAAGAATTGGCTCACGGCTCATGGGATCTTTGGCTTTATAAATAAAGACACAGAGTGCATAAGTAAAGAAGTTATGATGAACCTTTATGAAACTCTGATTCTGTCTCAACTGGAGTAGTGTGTCCAATTCTGGGCACTGCATTTTAGGAAGGATGTGACGACTTTAGCGAGGGTGCAGAAAAGGTTCATGAGAATGATTCGAGGGATGAGGGACTTCAGTTATGAGGATAGACTGGAGAAGCTGGGGTTGCTGTCCAGAGAAAGTTGAGAGGGAATTTGATAGATGTGTTCAAAATCATGAGGGGTCTAGACAGAGAGAAACTATTCCCATTGGTGAAAGGTTTGAGAACCAGATGACACAGACATAAGATGACTGGCAAAAGGGCCAAAAATGACAAGAGGAAAAGCTTTTTTACTCAGTGACTGATTAGGATCTGAAATGCACTGCCTGAAAGAATGGAGGCAGATTAAATTGTGGCTTTCAAAAGGGAATTGGATAATCAGCTGAAGATAAAAAATTGCAGTGCTATGACGAAAGGGCTGGGGGATAGGACTTGCTGCTTTTGCAGAGAGGCAGAATGGCCTCCTTCTGTGCTGTAACCATTCTATGACACAATTATTACCTGCTTCACTATCATAACAATCAGAACTGAGGGATTCTCTCAGATCATTGTCTGAATCTGCACTGTCAACATATTAAATAAGCTCACACTTGACTTCATTAGTTCAATTTTTCTGCCTAACATTGTTGAACTTTTCCCAGTGCTGAACTGAAGGAGAAAGGGACTTTTAACTCAAGAATAACTCATTTAGATAAACAGCTTCAGGATTTTACCATCACGACTGTACAACTGGGAGGTATCAGTTCGTGCATTAATGACAATGACTGTCAATGATAGTCATATAAATCTGCATTGAGATGTAATCATTAACTAAACACGAGGCAGTTCAGTGACATTGGTTACTGACAAATATGAGCAGCAATGAATAGTTTAAAAGTTTGAGATTGATCAAATTAGTCAAACGTCCATCCTGTACTAGAACTAAATGACTGAATCACGTTAAAACATTTATTGCTTGATCAGGGCTTATCACCAGGCCTACAAATTACTTCTCTGAAATATTCCACCTGTGTTTACATTGGAATCATACAAGCACAGAAAGAAACCACTTGCGTCATTGTGGCTATGCTGGCTCTTTGAAAGAGCTATTTAATTTGTCCCACTCCCCGCCCTTTTCCCATAATCCAGCACTTTTTCCCTTCAAATACTTACCTGCCTATAATTCCTTTTTGAAAGCCCTGATTGAATCTGCCTCCATTACACTCTCAGGTAGCGCATACCAGATCCTATCCACTCACTGTGTAAAAAGGTTTTTCCTCATGTGATCTTTAGATGTCTGCCAATCTATTTAAATTTGTGTCCTCCAGTCCTAGACACTTCCACCAACGGAAGCAGTTTCTCCCTGTCTGCTCTGTCTAGACCCCTCATGATTTTAAGCACATCTATCCAATCTCTTCTCAGCTTCTCTGTTCCAAGAACAACCACAGTAGCTGAAGTCCCTCATCTCTTGAATCATTCTCATGTATCATTATAACACAACAAAAAGATCTAATACCTTGGGATTATCTCCTGTACAAGGCATTAGGCACCAATCACTCATAAGGGATTGGGTAAACATGTGTGGGTTCATTTATTAAGACTAGACATGTGAGAACAGTTAACCATTGGCACAAAGCTTGAAGTAGCATCAGCAGAGCTGTCTGTGCTGTGCTCTGTTCAAAGCAAAAGTGAAACTAAGACAGGATCACAGGGCACATCTCCCTTCTAGTGTCATACGGTGATCCCTTAAAGGCATATTACAGCATCCCTCTTCTTTTTTAATGATACTTGCCCCTGCCTTCCAAAGAAGTATCACTATTTACAAAACATTTTCATGTTTAGTTACCATTACATAAGTGCATAGAACTGATCAATCTATGAGTCTCTAAAGTGTGAAGGTAATCTGCTGGTACACCCAGACCTTGTAATGGTAACTTTGTCTGGGGGTTTCATTAAGGGCTCACAGTGATCTGTGGGATTGTCATTCTTGGATGTTGTTCCTGGTTGCATTTGGGATCTTGTCCTAGATGCAATAGGACTGTACTGTGTTTGAGGAGCTGGAATGGATCTGATTTGTCCTTGGTGATGCCTCACCATTGCATCCTTGAGTGTAATGCCTTCAAAGGACCTTGATTCTGAGCAAATCCTTGTCACCTCAGCTGGTTGCCACCTACCTTCTGTGGGATCCTGGATGTGAACTTGTTGCCCCAATGTAAACTTGGCAATTCTGTACCTGCATTGTTATCATTCAAGAAGTTTTCAAGACTGTCCTCTGGTTTCTGAGAGAGTAAAATTGATGAGAGTAGGTAAATTGATATGCATTAGTCTGCCAGATATAAACTCTGCCAGTGATGCAATAGTTGCATTTAAAGGTGTTGCACTCAGATGTAACATTGCAATATGTAGAGCTTGCTTGGTCTGTCTTCATTTGAGAATTGGGGATCTCACTGTGAATTAGTTGTTCAGATAGGCCATTAGATCTAGAGTAATGAGGAGAAGAAGTAGGTTGATCGATATTCCACTTCTCGCACATATCCTGAAATGGCTTACAAACAAATTGCTGACCGTTATCCATAATGATCTTTCTATGCACACCAAACAAACTGAAAATAGCACTTAGAATGTGTGTGCAACAGTTGTGCTTGACATATTGTGCAATTGTCGAATAATGAGGTACTTGGTAAAATAGTCAATGATGACAATGAAGTCAGTGCCATGGACATGAAAGAAGTCGGATGCGATTTTTCACCAAGGATAGGTGGGAACTTCATGTGGAATCAGTGGTGCTTTGCGCTGACTTGGCATATGCTCTTGACAAGCCTTGCAATTCTTGACGATGACTTCACTGTCATTGTTCATACCCGGCCAATAGAATGTCTCTCTTGCGAGTCTTCTCGACTGATCTATGTCCATGTGTGAGTGATGAAGTTGATGAAGAATATCAGGTCGCAAAGATTACAGTATGATGACCTGCCTCTACCTTTAAAAGTGACTTCCTAGGAGATGCCTAGCTCATCCTGATTAGGCCAAAATGGTCCCACGTATTTGTGGACATGCTGGATTGAATCAGACCATCCTTCGATAATGGTTTTCCACAGTTTCTGTCGTGTGGAATCTTTCAGGATTTCTTCTTGCAGCTGTTAGCATTTGCATTGCACAAAATGTACCAGATCAATTTGGAGAAAGTCTTCAAGTTCAACATCAATGAAGTCAACTTGTAGATCTAAGGGTATATCTTCTGCTATCACTGAGTTAGGCAATCTGCTAAATGTATCTGATGTGATCGCCAGGTTACCTGGCTTGTACCTAATCTCAGTCATAGGGCAGAATATTAAACTCGGCATGTGGGTGCATGCTTGACACTCTAGAGTGTAAAATGACGTGCGATCACGTTGGGCGTGCGTCCCGACATCATCGCGCAGTCTTGCGATGTTTCATTTGGCGGGCATGCGCCGGAGTCAGCTGTGTGCCTGCTGATAATTAAAAGGCCTATTAAGGCCATTAACAATCTAATTAAATTTAAATTTACGCTGCCTGTCCAACCTAACGGTTGGCGGGCAAGCGAAAAGGCCAAGTGGCTTTTACGTTTTTTAGGGAACCTCATCCACAAGTGGGGTGGCGTTTCCCAAATCAAATAAATATTAAATAAAAACTTTATTTTTGAATTAAAAACTTGTCCAACTCATGTGACAGAGTCACACGAGGGGACATGTATTATTAAATTTTTATTCTCTTCACTTTTTTTTTTATAAAACACAGCCCTTCAGTCTCCCTGAGGCAGCTCCGTGCCCGCCCGCCTCCGCCGAGCACCCCCGCCAAGAGCTAAATCCTGCTCATAACCTTGAATCTTTATCAAGAGGCATTGCAATCTAGGCAGTGCACTGGTCAATGGTTTTCACCAGATCATCTCCAGTGGCTTGTGGTCGTCTCTACCACAAATCTTTTGCCAAATAGACAGGTATGAAAATGCATGATTCCAGACACTAAAGATATCGTTTCCTGTTTGATGTTGGAGTCGTGGGATGGTGTTACAGACAGGGATTTTGAAGCAAATGCAATCACTTTGCCTTTTCGTAGTATGTATGCTCCCAGACCTTTCTCCGTTGTAACTATCTCCAGGGTAGTTGTCTCCTTAGCATTGTAATACTGCCTCTGATAATGGCTGTTCCAGAGCTTTGAAGAGGTATTGGGGGTCTTCGTGTCACAGGAATGGTACATCCATTCGCAATAATTCCCTTAGCAATAACGGTCTTTGAGCGAAATTGGGAATGTATGGAGACAAGAAATTAAAGAGGCCGACGATACCTTGAAGTTTATCCTTATCTTGAGGTGTTGGCATGGATTTAATATCTGCTTTACTTGGGTTGGGACATATGCCAGCACTGAAATAAATAGAACCAAAAAAATTGATCTGCTGCACATTGATATTGCACTTCAGACTGTTGAACACCAATCCTTCAGTATGTGCTGTTTGCATCAATAAGTGCAGATCATGGTCATGTTCTTGTGCCGTTCTTAAAACAGCTATGTCAACTGCGATACAGATGCACCCTGGTACCGTGAGCTTGAAAGTGTTCCTGATTGACAGATAGCCCATTGAAAACAGTATTGTCTGAAAAGAGTATGAAATGTACTATGCTCTTGGGACTTCTCTGCAACGTGTCCTGACCAATGACTATGCTTGGCATCAAGCTTTGCAATAAATTTTGTACCTGCAAATCTTGGATTCAACTCCTCTTTTGTGGCTATTTTGTAAGGACAACATTTCAAAGCTGCATTTAAACATTGTGAATCAAGGCATACTCTCAATGATCCATCCTTCTTAATGATACATGTGATTGAGCTGCACAAATCTGTATGCTCTTATACTCTTCTGATGACTCTATTTCTCAATTTTGTCTAGCTCGACCTTCACTTTGTTTTCTAAGTGGATGTTGCACTTATTTGGTCGATCAGTTGATGGACCTGCATTCACCTGCAAGTGTAATATTGCAGCTCCCTTGAAATTGCCTGTATACTTTGATGTTAGATCATGAGCTGAGGTGATGGGGTAGCTTCTGAACTTGATCTACCTTGTGATGTCTGACTGATTCCATGGATTGTTACTAGTATGAGGTCACGACATGCCGATAGACTTACAATTGCTGGGCCTTTAGTTTCCACAATGTAAAACATCTGTGACACCCAGAGGATTGATTGTACTTGTACTCTCAAACTTTGTGCCATCTGCAAAAGCAGAGACGTCCCAGTACCGACAACTGGGGAACACTACTGTGTAGCTTCTTCCTGTTCAAAAAAAAACTGTTCATCACTATTTTCTATTTCTTATCCTTTAATCAATTTCATATCCAAGCTGTCACTGCTTCATTTATTCCATTATTTCAACTTTGCTAACAAGTCTAATGTGTGTCAGTTTTTCAAATACCAATAGGAAGTCCACTTACACCTCATCAACCACATGAGCCTCATTAAAAAAACTCAATGAAGTTCGATAAATATGATTTGCTTTTAATAAATTTGTGTTGGGTTTCCTTCATTAATCCACACTTGTCCACGTGACTGTTAATTGTGCCTCGTAATAAAGTAGTAGATTTCACCAATTCAGGGGTTGATCCCACAATCTAGAGGGTACAAGGGCCATATGCTAACCACTTCAGCTGGACAGTGTGCACTTTGTTTTAATAAAGTGTCTATACTTTGTTGATTCACTATGAAACCCAACATACAGAGTTCAACATCAAAGAAAAACTGCAAACTGTCAGGCAAATACTAGCAGACTTTCCACAGCATTCTCCAAGGTCACAATGAAACAAATTTTCCACAGAGTGCAATATTGCTTCTGCAGGTATATTTATATGGGGTCGGCTGCCTCTGGAGCTCATTAAGCCCCACATAAGTGTAGAAATATGCAGCTGCAGGAATCAATACATCACAGAATTATTTTTATTTATTCTCGGAATATGGGTGTTGCTGGAAATGATTGCATTTATTGCCCATCCTTTGTTGCCCTGAGATGATCTTAGTGCTTTTTTTTAAATTGGCTGACTTGCTAGGTCTACTATTTGGTTTGAGACTGGAGTCACATATTGCCCATAAGGATGGCAAGTTTTCTTCCCTAATGACAAGAGTGAAGCCATTGGGTTCTTAACAATCCAACAGCTTCTGATCCCTTTTTGCTGATGCCTGTTGGTATTTCCAGATATTTTTGGAAAATGATTTTTTATTCTCAATCTGCCACTGTGGGATTTGAACTCTCATTCTCTGGATTATTAGTCCAGGCCTCTGAGTTTTGAATTCACTTTTTGATTCATTAGCAGGCCCAAAACGTTTCCTGAACTTGCAGCAGTTACAATGACTAATTCAGTTGGAGTGCAGGGTATAAGGAGTAGTGCAAGATTAGCAAATAGGTTTACAGACAGAAGAACCTAACAGAATCAGTAACATTCTCTTCCCCAGGAAGTTTCCTATGATCCCTCTGACATTTCATGATAGTCCCATACAAGTGAAAGGTTACAGATAGAAAGACCAGCTGTTCTATCGATAGTCAAGTACCAGCAAGACTGTCTTAGTCCATGGGTTTAGCAAATCACAGGCTTAACCTGCCAGCAAAGAAGTGACAAGAACAAAGTTGATTTAGATCCAGTCTGTTAAGTAGTTCATAGAATAGTTGATTTAGATCCAGTCTGTTAAGTAGTTCATAGATTAATGGTCTCTAACAACCTAATTCTAATTTCAATCTTGCCAAACTTGGGATACAGGGAAATGCAAATGACATTTGCATTCTAATCTAATCTAGGCTTTCATTCCAGTGCAGTACTGGGGAGGTGCTGCTCTTTTGGAGTTGCGGTTTTTCAAATGAGACGATAAACCAAGACCCTGTCTACCCTCTCAGGAGGTGCAAAAGATCTCATGGCACTATTTCAGAGAATAGGGGGTTATCCCTGTTGTTGTAGCAGTCAAGCTGGTACTTGACTATCGATAGAACAGCTGGTCTTTCTATCTGCAACCTTTCGCTTGTATGGGACTATCACGAAACGTCAAAGGGGTCATAGGAAACTACCCGGGAAAGGGATTATTACTGATTCTGTTAGTGCTTCTGTCTGTAAATCTATTTACTAATCTTGTGCTACTCCTCTACCTCCCCCATTGAACTAGTCATGGTAACTGCTGCAAGTTTGGGAAGCGTTTTGGGCTTAATAATCAATTAACAAGTTGATCCTCAACTAAAATCACTGAAACAATTTATCTAGTCATCATCCCATTGCTGTTTGCGGGAGATTGTGCACAAATTGACTGCTATATTTCCTACATTACAATAATGATGACACTTCAAAAGCACTCAGTTGGCTCTAATGCACTTTGGAACATCCTGAGGTTGTGAAAGGTGCTGCAGAAATACAAGTTCTTTCTTTACAGTAACCATGGCATTCTGTCCATAAGTTAAAAGTTATAAGTTCACATTTTCATCTAAACAAATTAGATTTGAAATATAAACATGACAGAATGGAACATTTTCTATAAAGAGATGGAAAGGTCATTGGCCTAATTATAGTTTTTGAGTTATTTACTTCAGGGTGAAGTCTTCAGATTTAAAAATGACAAAGGTCACTTTGTAAATCTGAGTAATACGTGAGAAGCCCAAGATTTCTGCCTTGTTTATTTTAGCAGAAAAAGTAGTCACATATAAAGCGTTGGGACGTCTTACTACATTAAAGATGCTATGTAAATGCAAGTTCTTGTTGTATAAATGATCGCCAGGTAGTAATGGACTATTAACCCCTAAAGAATCCTTCCTTTCCAAAACAGATCAACATCATTAACAAAAATGGCCACTTTAACCCATTGAGGCCTTGTTAATAATTGGACTACCAGCCTGGATTATTGTAACAATCCCTTAGCGTTTAGACAGGTATGCCTCCTCTCCAGCAGGCAAGCCAGGAATCCTGCTCTGCCACACCCTGGAATTTCAGCTCTCTGCATCACCCAAACAGAAAAACTTGATGAGTTTACCATCTTCTTCTACATCATGAGGACTACTTTACTTAAATGCTATTGTCCAGGGCTTCCATCTCACTTCAATGAAAGAGAAGATTTCAAAGATTCCACAGCAAGAGGATTGTCTGTTTTGTGTATCTATTTTATGTGGTGCAGTGTTGGAAAGATTTGCAGGCTGACTAGCAACCTGTTCAATCATATTTTGAACGCTGTGGGAGTTGAACCCAAGCGAGCCAGAGTGCCACCAACTGAGCCACGAGACCACCACTGCAAAAAGGGAATCACGCAAATGAGTTTTGTGCCCAAAGGCAATGGTGAAGCAACTGTTGCTGGATAACCCTCAGGGTCACAAAGAGAAAGGGGAGCCCAGAAATACAGGGAAAGTAGGAAGCTCAGAGTAGGATTAAGCAAAAGCATTGGGCGGAATATTCTGCTTTCACTGGTGGAGTGGGGTGGTGGTGGACCTGAGCCCCACTGGCTTTTCGCCTCCACCAGAATTAAGTTCTGGGCAGGAAGGCCCATGCAACTAAATACTACTTAAGGGCCTCATCCTTCTGTCACTGGTATTAACCCAGCTACAAGCAGGGCCCATCTCTATGTGGCGTGCATGGCAGGTGAAACTGTGTGGGCCGCTTGTCAACTGGGCGGGGGGGTGGGGTGGTTGGAGAAGAGGGGGTCCCTGGACCAAAGGCAATCAGTGCCTGATGCCGGATCGAAGGGCTGGACATCAGGAAGGGGCGGTTCCCACTGAAAGCCACCCCCCCCAACCCCACCGCTTGCTTCTGAACCCCTTGCTCCTTCTCCCTGCGATCTCCATCCCACAAACACCTGCCCTCCCCACATTACTTACCTGTATCCTTGGTCCTCCGTTAGCATCTGATTGGCTGGCAGCTCTTGCCAGGTGGGGCTTCTGCCACCGGGGTCTTGATTCCAGGGAATGGCCCACCAGTAGTCTTGCCATTGCCTGATTGTAGTTTGGCGGGCTTTCCCAAAAAGAGGTACCGTGGGTGTCTTGCCGGCCCTCCAACTGGCAGGCAAGACCCCCGGTGCCATAACAAGATTCCATTATTGTGTTCTACTGCAACAGAATCAGTAAACTTGACATGCCAAGAGGGGCAATGGATGAGAGGTTCAGGGTCATACTGAACATCTCAGGAGTTGGCTGCTTTGTCACATACCAGTCATTGAAAAGGCAACTATAACCTTCCATAAAGCACCTTGCTACATACAGTTCGTGCAGCATCAAAAATGGAGGCAGCAGCAATTCTTCAAGACACAGAGCACTATGGTCTGTATGCATTAAGGTATTTACACACCCTCCAATTCTATAGCATGCTCAAAAGGAAAGGATATCTTCCATCGCTATGCCAATGGTATGCAACCTCCTCCAATAAATTATTCAGTGACCTGGGAATCACCAATAATGTTTTCATCCGGAGAGGACCTTTAGAGGAGGAAGGGTGACAATGGCTGGTTCTTCAGATGTACTGATAGCTGCAAATGGGAAGGCTAATTGGAATTTGAGGGCACTCAGTGAGCGGGTATTTGAGGTGAAGCAACACTTAAATTCTTGAATCAGTCATAGAGAGCTTTACTGTATCTTATTTCCCTTTGAAGCATCTCAATTACATCTGCACCTATGACCTCCAGCAGCAGTACATCCCATATTCTCTCACCCCTTTCTAAAGATTACTTTTTGGCTTCTCTTGTAGCTACTTTGCCCAATATCTAAGATTGTGAGCAGAAATTAGTCTGGACTATTTGTGTCACATGAATTTGGCCTGGTAATATGTGAGTGCACAGGAAGGCTTTTAGAAAATGCACTGAGGTGAAAACAGGCAAATAAAACATTTCCCCTAGTGTTAATGCAGGCTAATTCAGTGAGAGATGGTCAACCCTTGCATCTGAACTTCTTCATACAGACAACTAAGCTCCAGCAGACAAATTGGGAAGAAATAACCCAAGTTGGGTGAAACCTTCTTGTCTGTACAGGTTTTATTTCAGATTTCCAGCTTCCGCAGTATTTTGCTTTTATCTTTATGTCTGTATAGACACTTTGGCTTGATGCAGGATATTGAGGTACGACTATAACCGCTCGATTGTGCTAGCTCAAAACTGGCAAGTCTGGCTGCCACTCTTGCCATGCTACCCAAACCATTTTGTGGAGGAGTGATAGTCTGGACAGAACACAATAAAACACAGATTCTAACATGGAATAGAGCTGTTTGTCACTGGGAGGTGGTTCCTTAAAAAAAATTGATAACTTGAGACAGGTGTCTGATCCTATAATAATGAATGTATTGTTTTATTAGTCGATCTAAAGGTACAATGCCCATTCTTCTATCCCAAGGTATTCTTAGGTTCAAAGCACACGTTACTGTCTTATATCAAAGACTGCTTCCAATTAAAATAAAATACATTTATGATCTTTTAAGCAAAGCTACAAATATCAGAAGTTGCAGCTGATTTGTTTCAGTGTCTGACATGAGCTACAGAATATTTTCTTTTTACAGACATTTTGCAACAGTTCCCGCTTTGCAAGTTATCAACAAATAAAATAGTTTCTATTTGATTTTGAATCTTTAGGTTTTTGTTCATGTGAAAATCCTTGTGTAAAGTTTTCACAAAATAGAATTGGAAGAAATTCTTCATTTAGAATCTTCGATCTAATCTTGCTAGTGTTCTTAAAGGGATCTTACAAGCACAGCTCAGCAATAATATGAAAATCAGCGCAGATGTGAATCAAAGATCAAGTACACAAATGGAGATTTTGCAGAAGTATCCCTTTACATTCATAGTCCGATTATATCACTAACATGTCCATCACGTATTGTCACTTCCCTAACTAATGCACATTCACTCAAGCAGCCTATCAATTTAAACATACAGACTTGCAGTGAACCAGCTATTCAAACATACAAATGAACTCAATGTTAGAATCTGACATGATCAAACTCTCCTATCTTCAGCCATACAAAGAAAGGCCTGTCTACTGTGGGATCATTGGAGCTCAATCACTTCCCGCAATAATATTGAGAGATCAATTGCTCTATTGCTTCTTCTAACTCGAGATTTTTTTTCCTGGCACAATACCAGCATTAGCCTCATGGAATTAATCATTTCTCACTCCAGCAGTTTGATTACGTTGAACAGAAACATGAACTAACAATTTTGATAAATAACCACTCATATCATCAACAATGGCACTATCTTGGAACTGTCCTTGAAAGTTTAAAGTTCAGTAACTTCAGATGCTGACGTCTAGTCAGGTCATGAACTTCTATCTCAAAGGTGCTTGTCACTTCCACTCCCTCACTATTGGCAAACTAGTTTATGTAGGGTTTTTCTTGCAATAGAGCACACATATTAGATTAGATTAGTTCTCCCCTTTAACATAGAAAAATCTACAAGCACATTGACTTGAATCATTTAAATCACATCTCCCTATTTGGTGACTGGGCAGCAATTGTGAATGAGTCTGCAATCAATGCAACCTTGAAATTCTGAACTTCTACACAACAGGAAGGAGGAAGTACAAGGGAAAAAGCAAAACAGGGTGGCAATGAGAGAATATTCAATATTTGTAAAGGCACTTTTCCATTTTTATTGACCCTTATCAGTTCAAGATATTCCAAATGACTGACCATGATTCACAGCTTGATGCCATTTATGGAGATTGTGGGTTGAATTTTGATGTTTGTTTTGCTGATGGTGCAGACTTATTGTAAACTTTAATAAATTAACAACTAAAACCTTCCTGTCATAGTGCATCAAAATAGATAGGAAAATTGATCTGCGTGCAAAATAAAAACCAGGTTCTTGTTGCTCAGTACACAATTTAGACTTAAAAAAAAATTGCCTGGTCCAAAGCAGACATAGCAACAAGGGCTCCTCTTCAGAATTATGGGAGACATGTGGCTCTTTATTAATAACTGGCTTTTATACAGTGCCTTTAACAATCTCATAAGGTGATCCTTCACAGAGGCACTCTTATATATTATTGTATTATCTGTAAATATCTGTCGAGAGCTAGGAACCAATTAGCTGGAAATTAAGTGTTATGTGTAAGTGTTCCAGTGGGCCACATTTCATGGCTGCACTAGAGATTCGTGAGATATGTAACAGAACCTGTTCAAACCAGTCCTTCTATTGTGCAAGGCAGCATGGCAAGTTATAGATAAAGAGTTCTGATCTTTCTGAGCTTAAAGTGTGATTACTATCAACATCTGGGAACCAAAAGACAAAAAGAACATATAGCAGCACATTGAGAGAAATGGCCACTGAGCAAAGCAGATTTTGGAGGGTTGACTAAAAGCTTGGTCAAAGAGGTGGTTTTAAGGAGGGTTTTAATGAAGCAGAGGCAAATGGAGAAGCGGAGGACTGAGACAGGGAAATTCAGAGCAAAGAGCTGAGTAAGGTGAACTTTCACACCAAAACTGTTCATTCATCTTATATGCTGAATGTTCAAAATTCTCTCAATCATTAAATTTTTCCAAAGAAATATTAAATATTTGTAACAATGTCTTTGCTATTTCATCCCTATTTATTTTAAAATACAATCTGCCCAGACTGGGGTTCTTATCCTTTGAGTTGGGAGCAAATTTAATATTTCTCCTCTTCTTATTTTAAATGCGCTTATATCAATACAAATTTCATCTTCCAATGTCATGTCTAACATTCCCTCCAATTTCTATTTGCTGTGTGCAGCCTGCTCATTGCACTGGATAGTGTCTTTGTGGTTACCATACAGCCACACATGTGCGCATCTTAAAAGGAACATTGTTGGCGTGCGACTGCTTTCTTCCCTGCACAGTACAATTGCAGCTAGTCATGCACTTGCACAGCTTAGAGGAAACATTGGCCATATCCACCTGACCAGTCCCAAAGCAAAATAATTATTTAATATTTCTGTCATTTAACCATCACTATATATGATTTTGTCCTGACCAATCCTAGTGGCCCTATTTCCATCTCAACTCTCCTTTTTTTATTTACAACTTAGTTCATTATTTTTCTTTTATGATTCTTGATAATTTAGTTTCATAGTTCCTCTTTGCCATCCAATTAATTTTTGTTAACTTCTTTTCTCTTCCAATTTTCCCTGTGCCCTCCCCTGCTGCACTTGCAATTAATGTATGTCTTTCCCTACCCCCAACTTTTCCCTTATGTTTTTATTTATCCATGTTTAGTGAAATTTCATTGGCTTTGATACAGTGAACTCTTAACCTGGATGGATACAAATCACATCTGGTCACATGTTTGTGTTTGTTACAGGGAGATGTTGCAGAAGTGACGTTTGCGAGTGGGAATCCCAGGAACATACTTTTTCTGGACTCTACTGAACAACATTTTAAATGTTTCCCATTTCTGTTCTACATCATTGCTTACCAATGTTGTTGTTCATTTTATTTAATCAAGTTCTATTCTCAGCCCCTCAAAATCAACTTTTTTCCCATTATTACCCTGGTCTTCATCACATTTATGTCTTTCTCAACTAACATAAAATCATATTATATTATGATCACTATTTAAGATTTCAGATTTAATTCTAATGACAGTCTGGCTGTGGACAATGAAAAAATGATAAAGGAGCATTACCTGGTGTCCCATGAAGCATCATTGTACTTGACAATCCAATTGCCAGCGACTTTCTCATGCATTTCTACTGTCAGAAACGTCCCACCAGCCTAACACAGATACAGGATTATATGAGTATGAAAAATAGTCAGGTCAAGTTACCAATGTCCTTATATGAGTGATTGAATGGAACCAGTTTAATAGCCAAACCAAATGACAATGGAATTCTAATTATCTGCAGGATAATCTCTCCTCTTGCTGGAAAGTTTCATTTGTTCTACAATGTCTGGTTAACCACATCTGACAGGTCACACCTCTGCCCCTGTACAACCACCTGGAGTCCAGGCCCCAGACCTGAGCAAGCCAGGTCAAAATTGCTCCACCAGCAGTCACCCCAACCATGGCTTCCCATTCCAAAGACCAATACTATAGGTAGTATGTACTGATCTCCAGGCAACCTGACCTGCAGCCTCGACCTCACCAATATCATCGGGATCACTGAATCAATACCAAGACTGCCTGGAGTACAGAAGATTAAGGGGAGTGAAAAACTGGAAGTCTCTCTCTTGCCCAAAATGCTGTTGAGGCTACACCAACTGAAAATGCCAAGCTTAGAACTGATGTTCTTGTTAGGTAAGGGCATTAGGAGTTATGAAGCCAAAGCAGGTAGATGGAGTTAAGTTACAGATCAGCCATGATCTATGTTAGTGGGCTGGATGGCCTCCTCCTATTCCTTTGTTCCCCCATGTGCTCCTCAGCAGCTGTGTGCCAGCTGGTTAGAATGTGGGCAAGTGTTGAGGGGGAGCTTTAAATCCAGTTGAGCAGCAACTTTTAGAGATTTTCACCCAGCGCTCACGGCTGCTAGTCTAACTTGCTCAGCAAGGTAGTCTGCTCAAAGTAAGGGGAAAGGGTTACCTCACAAAAATCCGAGGACAGACTCCCCTCCCCTTCACTAGCGGTGAGCACAGCCCCAGTTCAAAAATTCAGAATTTAGAGTATTACTGTCATCTTAATGCACACATATGACGTGTTTTGTTGGATCTTGCACCCACATCTCCTTAAGGGTTCTACACACTGATTAAAACTAACCTGCAGTAAGAGGATTAAAGCAAGGTCTTTGACTGAGAAATGTAACACAGCTTCTGAAGACAACTTGCTTATTTCAGTAAATTATAAACGTTTTAGCAAGTCGCACATCCTGAGTATTTGAATGAATGACATACCATAGAAGCAACTGAGTTCCTGGGATTCCCACTCGCAAACGTCACTTCTGCAACTTCTCCCTATAACAAACACAAACATGTGACCAGATGTGATCTGATTCCATCCAGGTTAAAAGGTCACTGTATCAAAGCCAATGAAATTTCACCAGTTCTAAAACTAACTTTAAATATATTTTGGAGTGCAAAGTAAGCATAGTTTACGCTGCTCACCAACTGTTGTAACAATACAAATCACAAAAACTTGTCGAGCTGTTGGATGGTATTATTTTATTCATTCTACGGCCACTGCTCAGGTCTCACCAGGGCCCGATTCCAAAATAAGAGATCAGCCTCGGTAACCGATATGCACCCCACACCCATTGTGTTCAGAGGTCCCAGGTGTTTGGGGAGGTTGTCTAACATGGTTCCTTCCCTTGGGTTAAGATCTTGAAGATATAAAGACTGAGGCAGGAACGCTCACTGGCAGTCAGGTTTTTAAAACTGAAAGCTGCAAGTGTAAGCTTTCAGTAGGTTCAGAAAGAGTATGCAGGAGGGTAGACAGGAGCAATTTTTAAAATATAAGTTGGGCAAAATGAGGACATGTAGCAAATGTATTATTTTGTAGTGTTCCCTGAAACCAAGTTGTACTGATTGAATTCAGTTAGCTTGACCATAAACATTGTTCTGAAGGTTCATTTGCTGTGAAAAAAGGCAGCTTAAAGATTTGTATTTGACCTCACCTTACCAGGTGCTTTCTCAGTTTGACCACACAAAGATTGGGGAGGAGTGGATCCATATGCAGAAGACATGAATATCCAGTTCAGAGGACAAAGTGATACAACTTTTCCCCCAATTTATGCAATTCTCTAATGAGATATCGGACAACATAGGCACATCCCCAAGGATAAGGCTGCCGGGCCACTTACAGGAATGAGCAATATTGCTGAGTCTGAAAGAGTATCTAAGGTAACGCCCTAAACTCATGACGATGGTTTTTAGGCCCACAGCCTAATCCACAACCTCAGCCCAGATGGTGAAATCAGGCACTAGTCATATACTTCTCTACAGAAAGAGGAAATGAGATTCTTGGGAACCGCAAGCTAACAATAGTGACATTAGCTGAGGCATAGTAACAGGCTTAATGCCTTGGTTTGGGTCACCATAATGGGATTAATCAGTCTAATGTTATACCATTGACCATCTCAAACTCCAATGTATTTCTTACACCTGCATACTTGGAACAATGGAAGGAGAAAAATAAAATTACAAAATGAAATGTGACCCATCTACCTTTTTAAAAATTATATTTGAGTCAAAATGTCACAATTAAATTCACAAGACAAGCCTTAAAAAGTATTTTATGTACTTAAAGTGTGCGACACAAGACAAATTCTCAACCAGACCAGTTTAATGCAGCTTGCTTCTGTAAACAGCTAAAATGCCTCATGAATTGTAACTATTTGAATTTTACAATAAATTTTGAATTACATAATGTTCAAATAAATCAGTGTGTCATAAGTTAGTCCAAGTTAGTACTCAAAGCTCAGAAATAATCTGTTGGTTTGTGCGTGACCCACTGCTACCAGACTCTGGTGAGAAGGAATGTCAGTGATGGCATGCTGGACAAACCTAGCTTAGGTTAAGGCATGGCCAGCATTCAGAAAATTTTAAAACAACATTCTGGCAGCTCTCTCTTTGGGTGATGGGTACATGCACTGCCTGGCATGTTGTAGGGATGGGTAAATGCACTGCCTGGCATGTTGCTGTGATGGGTAAATGCACTGCCTGGAATGTTGCTGTGATGGGTAAATGTACTGCCTGGCATGTTGCTGTGATGGGTGAATGTACTGCCTGGCATGTTGCTGTGATGGGTGAATGCACTGCCTGCCATGTTGCTGTGATGGGTGAATGCACTGCCTGGCATGTTGCTGAGATGGGTGAATGCACTGCCTGGCATGTTGCTGTGATGGGTAAATGCACTGCCTGGAATGTTGCTGTGATGGGTAAATGTACTGCCTGGCATGTTGCTGTGATGGGTGAATGCACTGCCTGGCATGTTGCTGTGATGGGTAAATGCACTGGCTTGCATGTTGCTGTGATGGGTAAATGCACTGCCTGGCATGTTGCTGTGATGGGTAAATGCACTGCCTGGAATGTTGCATTGATGGGTGAATGCACAGCCAGGAATGTTGCTGTGATGGGTAAATACACTGCCCGGCATGTTGTAGTGATGGGTAAATTAACTGCCTGAATGTTGCTGAGATGGGTGAATGCACTGCCTGGCATGTTGCTGAGATGGGCAAATGCACTGCCTGGCATGTTTTTGTGATGGGTAAATGCACTGCCTGGAATGTTGCTATGATGGGTAAATGCACTGCCTGGCATGTTGCTGTGATGGGTAAATGCACTGCCTGGCATGTTGCTGTGATGGGTGAATGCACTGCCTGGAATGTTGCTGTGATGGGTGAATGCACTGCCTGGAATGTTGCTGTGATGGGTAAATGCACTGCCTGGAATGTTGCTGTGATGGGTAAATGCACTGCCTGGAATGTTGCTGTGATGGGTGAATGCACTGCCTGGCATGTTTTTGCGATGGGTAAATGCACTGCCTGGCATGTTGCTGAGATGGGTAAATGCACTGCCTGGAATGTTGCTGTGATGGGTGAATGCACTGCCTGGCATGTTTTGGCGATAGGTGAATGCACTGCCTGGAATGTTGCTGTGATGGGTAAATGCACTGCCTGGAATGTTGCTGTGATGGGTGAATGCACTGCCTGGCATGTTTTTGCGATGGGTGAATGCACTGCCTGGAATGTTGCTGTGATGGGTAAATGCACTGCCTGGCATGTTTTTGCGATGGGTGAATGCACTGCCTGGAATGTTGCTGTGATGGGTAAATGCACTGCCTGGAATGTTGTTGTGATGGGTAAATGCACTGCCTGGAATGTTGCTGTGATGGATAAATGCACTGCCTGGAATGTTGCTGTGATGGGTAAATGCACTGCCTGGCATGTTGCTGTGATGGGTAAATGCACTGCCTGGCATATTGCTGTGATGGGTTAATGCACTGCCTGGCATGTTGCTGTGATGGGTGAATGCACTGCCTGGCATGTTGCTGTGATGGGTAAATGCACTGCCTGGCATGTTGCTGTGATGGGTGAATGCACTGCCTGGCATGTTGCTGTGATGGGTGAATGCACTGCCTGGCATGTTGCTGTGACGGGTGAATGCACTGCCTGGCCTGTTGCTGTGTTGGGTGAATGCACTGCCTGGAATGTTGTTGTGATGGGTGAATGCACTGCCTGGCATGTTGCTGTGATGGGTGAATGCACTGCCTGGCATGTTGTTGTGATGGGTAAATGCACTGCCTGGCATGTTGCTTCGATGGGTAAATGCACTGCCTGGCATGTTGCTGTGATGGGTAAATGCACTGCCTGGCATGTTTCTGAGATGTACTGGATGTTGTCCTCCATTTTCTTGGGGCTAGAAAAGTACAAAACTGCAGTTACTGTTCTGTGACCCGTGCTGGGATTGCAGATATGGAATTAGTCAATGGGCAGAGGGCCAAGTTCAACTGTGATTTCTCTGCTTGGTGGAATAGCCCAACTCCACTGACATAAACTCCAGGAAGGGTTGGGATACCAGAGGGGCCTGTTTCC
Source organism: Cetorhinus maximus (assembly GCF_964194155.1). Lineage (NCBI taxonomy): Eukaryota > Metazoa > Chordata > Chondrichthyes > Lamniformes > Cetorhinidae > Cetorhinus > Cetorhinus maximus. Next base: position 42,207,047 of record NC_135898.1, read on the forward strand.
CAGCATGAACCAGTGATTTCAGCAAAGGCAGTAAACAAAGAAAATCAAGAGGAAAATTGAAGAAGGGGAAACCCCTGTTATGAATACAAATAGCTGAAATCTGCATTAGATGGATCAATTTGTAATTCCCTGTTTTCCAGAGAAAATGCATTTTTAAAACCAGGAATAAACATACTTTACTTACCAATCTGTATGATCTTTGTACATCAATCATGACATCCCCAAATGATGTATTGAGCGATGTTTTATCAACTGGATTTGGGGGCAGTAATGAGATCAGCTTTTTGTCAGAAAAATTGGGTGGTTCGGGACCCTTAGGCAACCGATCAACAGAATCCTAGAATATTGGAAAATAATTACAAATTAATAAGACTCCTTAGTGGCTTAAAGATCAACCATGAGAAAGTAGGAAGGATTGAATTCTGAAACCAACTTAGAAAATTGGATAAAGTATTGTTTTCACAAAGTCCAACGAAAGTATCATTTATGAGGTTGGAACCTGAATCTGTTCTCAAGCAACATTTCCTAAAACCAGAGAATCCAACTGGAAAACAGTGTTTATGTAGTGCTAGCTGAAGGACGCTACAAGATCAGGCTGATTGATCTATGCTTTGTGAATCAGTAGACAGCATGCTGCACAGTCAGATGAGTTTAGATTGAACTGATTCTGAAAACATGTTAATCAGTTGTGAAATAAAAAGCTTAAAAAATGTTTTAAAAAAATACAACTGTTGACTTAGACTGCGTATAGGCAGGGTGTGACGTTGTCAAATACAATGGTCTGTATTTGAGCATCCACCATCAGTAGTTGCAAGATTGGATCAATTCATTATTTCCCCTAATTTATATTGGAAAAAAAAAATCTTTTTAAAAAAGCATGGAATTTTTTTTTAATTAATGCCCCGGTTGCATTTCATCCAGCTCTTACTGAATATTGTGTACTGAAAAGGGAATTCCATTGAGAAACTCCTTTTACAAGTTATTACACAAAGTGACATGAAGTGACTAGAATGCTGTATTACATGAATCAAAAATATTGATTGTACTCATGATTCTTCTGTAAGAATAAATTCTACTCCCCCGGACACAATGATAGTGTATCTGACTGTTAACTTTACCACAGGGTACAATAAGAGCATAAAATATTGTCAAAATATAGACAACAACTTCAGACCATGAACTCTGTCCTCTGTCTTTACCCCTTTTTAAGGCAATTTTTAAAAAAATCTTATGTATTGATTCATTTAAAATTTTTAAATCCTTTTCCCCCCAAGCTATTCTCCTCACCACCCCCCCCCACCCCACCCTCTTTCCCCCCCCACCCCCCACCCCACCACCCCTGCCCCAAATGGGGCATCTATTTATGTTGTGCATTCACAGAGCGCTGACCCTTGTTCTGCTATTAACACATGCTATCTTACCTTTATGTCGTTATCAGCACCTTATTTGGTCTTTAACACTACCATTAACACCCCCTTTGTCCTATGTCCTTAAAATCTGTCAGATTTCCCCTTAGCTCCCACCTTTCCCTGACCTTGTGTTTTGCTCCACTCCCTCTTAAACAGTATAAAATCCATTACATTTCTACTTCTCTTTAGTTCTGAATAAGAGTCATAAGACTCGAAACGTTAACACTGTTTCTCTCTCCACAGATGCTGCCAGATTTGCTGAGCTTTACCAGCATTTTCTGTTTTTATTTCATAAAATATAGTCACTAGGTTTAGGCAGTAATTTTTCACAAGCTATCAGCCGTTAGTGGAATTATGATACATATATACTAATTAAATTGACTAGAAATTTATATCTATATGATAATTTATTTGTACAATTGAAGATAAAATTATTGAAGGAGGTTGACCTGTGTTTGTCTCGATCACTGACTGGCAGTTTTATATCATCATGGATTTAGGGTAAACAGCTTTGAAAATGAAAAACAATAAACACCATTGCTGACCTCTGCTATGGCCTTAGCCAAACCTTTAAACAGTTGGATGTAGGCTGAGAGTGTGTGAGGACCATATATTGTTGATGCAGCCTCATAGCGTTGAACCTGTTTGACAAATGAATATCAATTAATTTATCTGATTAGGTACAACTTCAAAAATAAGTTACAGCTCTCTTTGTTACTAAGTTCAATGCCTAGGAATTGATACTGGGGAGGGAGCCGGTTGACCCATTACCTATTCAATATTAAACACTGGGCCTCATTTATTCAAGAACATTGGGTTGCAGCCACCTGCTGGATATCCCCAGGCATCTTGCCAAGCCAGCACCAGCTGTGACCAGGGCAGCCCAGTTTTCTAAATGGGGGCCTCAAAGAGGTCTGAAGGAGGGTCATACGGACTCGAAACGTTAACTCTGTTTCTCTCTCTACAGATGCTGCTAGATCTGATGAGTCTTTCCAGCATTTTCTGTTTTTGCCTCAAAGAGGCGTTAGACACTGACTGGCATTTGCAAAGGGCTGGCCTCCTGTTTCAGGTGCTGGCCCTGGATGGCTCTTTTTCTGCCTTTACCAAACGATGAGCAGTGCATTCATGGCGCATGATGAGTGTGTGTGCCCCTTCACCATATTGAATGCTAAAACATCCATTTTGTACCGAAAAACAGGTGTAGCATCATTGAATTTCTTGGCCAGAATCTCAACCGTATCAGGGAGAAAAATCTATTTAACAATTGCCAAAAATGAGTTAAAATTATCTTTAGATTGCATCATACACTCAATGGACAACGCCATTGATGAAGTCATTCCTCAATTCTTAGCCCTACCCCAGTAATTCACATCAGATGGAGGCTTGGGCTGGGGAAACATGATTTGAGCAATAAAAGTTGAAGTATAAATTAAAGATATTGAACACTGAGTTTTAATAAGGGCACAATTAGACCAGTTAACTAAGTCAGTGACTTACAGCACAGGTTCAGCTGTTAAACTTTGAACAGAGTCCAAACAACCTGATGGAATTTTAAAAATGACATTCTGCATTTTAGTCTCCTCAGGCTGATTACACAGCAGGAAAATTGAAGTCAGATCAAATAAACAGATAATTCTAAAACCTCAAGCAATGCAGGGCTGGGCCCAAAAGCTCAAATCTCGCCTCCACGTACACTATGTGAAATTTGTCAGTTTCTGGCTGGACCACTAGATGGAGCAATGTACTAAAGCAAAGCTCTTCAGATTCCTGGCTTGCTGATAGTGTTGTGTGGCACTAACACCATGCTAAATGGGATGGATTTCGAACAGATATAACTCAACACTGGACAACCATAAAAAGCTGTGGGCCATCAGCACAGCTGAATTGGGCTCAACCACAATCTGTAACCTCATGGCCAGGCATATCCCTGACTCTACCATTACCCCCAAGCCAGGGGATCAATCCTGGTTCAATGAAGAGTGCAGGAGGGCATGCCAGGAGCAGCACCAGGCACACCTAAAAATGAGGTGTCAACCTGATGAAGTTACAACACAGGACTATTTGCATGCCAAATAGTATAAGCAGCAAGTGATACACAGAGCACAAGCGATTTCACAACCAAGAGATCAGATCTAAGCTCTGGAGTCAGATTGAAAACAGCGCGAGAGGAGAGACAGTTGGGAGATTGAAAACAGCGCGAGAGGAGAGGCAGTCGGGAGATTGAAAACAGCGCGAGAGGAGAGGCTGTCAGGAGATTGAAAACAGGGCGAGTGGAGAGGCAGTCGGGAAATTGAAAACAGCACGAGAGGAGAGGCAGTCGGGAGATTGAAAACAGCACGAGAGGAGAAGTAGTCGGGAGATTGAAAACAGTGTGAGAGGAGAGGCAGTCGGGAGATTGAAAACAGCGCGAGAGGAGAAGTAGTCGGGAGATTGAAAACAGCGCGAGAGGAGAGACAGTCGGGAGATTGAAAACAGCGCGAGAGGAGAAGTAGTCGGGAGATTGAAAACAGCGCGAGAGGAGAGGCAGTCGGGAGATTGAAAACAGCGCGAGAGGAGAGGCGGTCGGGAGATTGAAAACAGCGCAAGAGGAGAAGTAGTCGGGAGATTGAAAACAGCGTGAGAGGAGAGGCTGTCGGGAGATTGAAAACAGCGCGAGAGGAGAAGTAGTCGGGAGATTGAAAACAGCGCGAGAGGAGAGACAGTCGGGAGATTGAAAACAGCACGAGAGGAGAAGTAGTCGGGAGATTGAAAACAGCACGAGAGGAGAAGTAGTCGGGAGATTGAAAACAGCGCGAGAGGAGAGGCAGTCGGGAGATTGAAAACAGCGCGAGAGGAGAAGTAGTCGGGAGATTGAAAACAGCGCGAGAGAAGAGGCGGTCAGGAGATTGAAAACAGCGCGAGAGGAGAAGTAGTCGGGAGATTGAAAACAGCGCGAGAGGAGAGGCAGCCGGGAGATTGAAAACAGCGCGAGAGGAGAGACAGTCGGGAGATTGAAAACAGCGCGAGGGGAGAGGCAGTTGGGAGATTGAAAACAGGGCGAGTGGAGAGGTAGTCGGGAGATTGAAAACAGCGCAAGAGGAGAGACAGTCGGGAGATTGAAAACAGCGCGAGAGGAGAGGCAGTCAGGAGATTGAAAACAGCGCGAGAGGAGAGGCAGTCAGGAGATTGGAAACAGCGCGAGAGGAGAGGCAGTCGGGAGATTGAAAACAGGGCGAGTGGAGAGGCAGTCGGGAGATTGAAAACAGGGCGAGTGGAGAGGCAGTCGGGAGATTGAAAACAGCGCGAGAGGAGAGACAGTCGGGAGATTGAAAACAGCGCGAGAGGAGAGGCAGTCGGGAGATTGAAAACAGCGCGAGAGGAGAAGTAGTCGGGAGATTGAAAACGGCACGAGAGGAGAGGCAGTCGGGTGATTGAAAACAGCGCGAGAGGAGAGACAGTCGGGAGATTGAAAACAGCGCGAGAGGAGAAGTAGTCGGGAGATTGAAAACAGCGCGAGGGGAGAGACAGTCGGGAGATTGAAAACAGCGCGAGGGGAGAGGCAGTCGGAAGATTGAAAACAGCACGAGAGGAGAGGCAGTCGGGAGATTGAAAACAGCGCGAGGGGAGAGTCAGCCGGGAGATTGAAAACAGCACGAGAGGAGAGGCAGTCGGGAGATTGAAAACAGCGTGAGAAAACAAATGGTGACATCATAGCAAAGAAGCAATTTGATTGTTTGGAGAGTATCTAGTACATGGTTAAGGTTTGTTCTGTTCTGTTCCTAAGTTTTAAAATTGTACAGACACTACTTTTGTAAGTTGATTGGCCAGTAAGTGCTTAGAGTTAGGGACAGTGTGTTAATAGCCATCTTAGGGCATGGGGGTTAAGGTAGACCTATAAATTAAATATAACTAAAACTTTAAAATTAAAATAACTACTGTAAACACCTAAAACACATACCTGTGTCATTTAGAAACGTTTAACTTTTAGTTGTCAGTGTTACTAGCATTTAATAACCACAGTAGATTTTGGCTTAGATAGGAATTATTCCAAGTTAATTCAGAAATTAATTAAATTAACTAAATAACATGAGCAACAATGGCAGGTCAGGTGTTAAGTTGCAGCTGTGGAATGTGGGAACTTTTGGCCACCAAGGGGATCCAAGAGAAACACATCTGCAGGAAGTGTAAGCATCTTGAGGAATTCCAGATCAGGATTATTGATCTGGAAGCCAAACTACAGACACTGTGCACCAGAAGGAAGGGGACAAATACCTGGACATTTTGTTCCAGAAGACAGTCACACCTCTTAGAATAGGGTTGCTTGTTTTGGTCAGCATTGAGGGGCAGGAAGATTTGACCGTGAGTGGGGCAGGTAAAGGGACTAAGCAGGCAGTAGGACAGGAGCCTCCAACTTTGCAATTGCCACAACCTGTATGTACAAAAGCGAGGTCTGCAAGGTGGATGGGCAGGGTGTCCGTGGCACATGGTATAGAAAGCCGTTTAAGTGGGGGAGCAAACAGGAATGTAGTGGTATTAGGGGACAGTACAGTGAGGGGGATTGACACTGTTCTCTGCAGCAAAGAGCAAAGTGTGAGAGTCTAGGCGGCTGTGTTGGCTGCCCAGTGCCAGGGTTCGGGACATCAGCTCAGGGCTGGTGAGGACCTTGCAGTGGGAGGAGGAAAATCCAGTTGTCGTGGCCCATGTAGGTACCAACAACAGAGGTAGGACAAGGAAAGAGTTTCTGCATAGTCAGTATGAGGAGCTAGGTATCAAAGGTAATAATCACTATTATTACGTGATCCACAAGCAAAATGGCATAGGGCAAATAAGATTAGAGAGATGAATGCGTGGCTCAAAGGCTGGTGCGGGAGAAGTGGGTTCTGGTTTGTTGGGCACTGGCACTCATATTAGGGAAAGTCAGGGCTGTACCATTGGGACGGTCTACACCTGATCCATGCTGGGATGAGTGTTCTTGCGAATTGCATAACAAGGGAAGTAGAAAAGGTTTTAAAAAAATCGTGGGGGCAAAGGATCAAATGTGGGAAGATGTGGTACATTAAAGAGTAGAGACAAGGTAAGAGGCAGAGGTATTAATTTGGGAAATGATAAAGAGACCATGACAGGAAGAGACAGAGGTCTAAGAGTAAACCAACAGATGAGGCTAAAGGTTACAAAAATAATAAAAGGAAAAAACTTAAGGCTCTGTATCTGAATGCACGTAACATTCAAAACAAAACAGATGAACTGATAAGCATGTACGATCGAGGAGCCATTACAGAGACATGGCTACATGATGGGGTAGATTGAGACCTGAACATTGAAGGGTGTGTGACTTTTAGGAATGATAGGAAGTTAGGGAAAGGTGGAGGGGTGGCTCTGTTAATGAACAATAATATTAGCACAATAGAGAGGGATGGCCTCAGTTCAGGAAACCAGGATATAGAAGCAGTTTGCATCAAGATGAGGAATGATAAAGGCAAGAAGTCACTTGTGGGAGTGGTGTACTGGCCCCCCAATAGTAAGCACACTGTAGGACAGGGTATCAAAGAAGAAATAGTGGGAGCTTGCCAGAAAGGTACAGCAATTATCAGAGGGGATTTTAATCTACATATAGACTGGAACAACCAGATGGGCAATTGTAGCCAAGGTTACAAATTTAAAGAGTGTTTTCAGGATAAATTTCTTGGATCAGCACGTTCTGGAGCCAACCAGGGAGCAGGCTATACTAAACCTGGTATTGTTCAATGAGACAGGATTAGTTAATTACTTCATAGTGAGGGCGCCCCTAGGTAGCAGTGTTCATGATAGGATTGAATTTTACATTCCGTTTGAGGGAGAGAAGACTGGGTCTAATGCTAGCATTTTAAACTTAAATAAGGGCAATTATGAGGGCATGAAAACAGAGCTAGCTAAAGTGAACTGGCAATTTAGGTTAACAGATAGATCAACAGAGATCCAGTGACAGACACTTAAGAGACTATTTCAGAATACACAGAATAGAAACATTCCAACAAGTAATACAAATTCCAAGGGGAGGATCCACCATCTGTGGTTAACCAGAAAAGTTAAAGATAGTAGCAAATTTAAAGAAAAAGCATATCATTGAGCAAACATGGGTGGCAGGTCAGAAGATTGGGCAGAATATAAAAAGCAGCAAAGGATGACTAAAAGATTAATAAGGAGGGAAAAAATAAACTATGAGAGAAAGCTAGCTAGAAATATAAAGACAGCGTTTCTATAGATACTTAAAAAAGAAAAGAGTTAACAAAGTGAGCACTGGTGTGGCAGGGGGATGGGATCCCAGGAGTAGGATCAGATAGGTCAGATTCAGATCAGATAAATGGAGGTAGAAAATTAGCTAGGGACATTGTGATAGACATGGAGTTACAGGAGAAGCAAAGTTTACAAAGTGTCCAGCAAGGGAAATTGATGGGGCTAAACTGTTTATACTTCAATGCAAGGAGTATTACAAACAAGGTAGATGAGTTAAGGGCACAGGTAGACACACGGCAGCAGGATGTCATTGCTATAATGGAGACCTGGCTAAAGGAGGGACAAAACTGGTAGCTTAATATCCCTGGTTATAGAGTCTTCAGACACGATAGAGTAGGAGATAAAAAGGAGGGATGGTAGCACTAATGGTTAAAGAATCAATTCCAGTTATGAGAAGGGATGATATACTAAATGGGTCAACAAACGAGGCTTTATGGATTGAGCTTAGAAATAAATAAGGGGAAGTCACACTACTGGGAGTATACTACAGACCCCCAAATAGTGAAAGGGAGATAGAAGAACAAATATGTTGACAAATTTCTGCTTGTAAGAACAAGAGGGCAAAAATAGTAGGAGACTTCAACTATCCTGATATCAACTGGGATTCAAACAATATAAGGGGCACTGAGGGAGAAAAATTCATGCAGTGTGTCCAGGAAAATTTTTCAACCAATTAGTGACAAACCCAACGAGAGGAGATGCAATTCGAGACCAAGTCTTGGGGAACGAAGAAGGGCAAGTGGGTGAAGTGACAGTTGGCGACCATTTCGGGGACGGTGGTCACAATTCAGTTAGTTTGAACATTACCATGGAAAAGGACAGAGATAAGGCAGAAATAAAAGCCTTGAACTGGGGGAAGGCAAATTTTGCAGAAATGAGAAGGGACTTGGCTGAGGTGCACTGGACAGCACTGCTGGAAGATAAAACAATGGAAAACCAGTGGGAAGCACTAAAAAGCGAGATCCTAATTGTACAAAGTAGACATTTCCCCTACAAAAATAAAAGTGGTGCTGCCAAATCTAGACCCCCTGGTTGTCTAGAGGAACATAAAGGAAGATCAAACAGAAAAAGGAAGCGTACAATAAGCACAAAGAACTAAGCACTGCAGAAAGCCTAGACGAATATAGGAAGTGCAGGGATGAAGTAAAAAAGGAAATAAGGAAATCAAAGAGAGGGCATGAAAAAAGATTAGCAAGTAAAATTAAAGATAACCCGAAGATGTTTTATCAATACATTAATGCTAAAAGGTTAGTTAAAGAAAAAGTGAGACCTATCAGAGATGAAGATGGAAACTTGTGGGGAGGCTGTGGGAAGGGTTTTGAATGAATATTTTGTCTCCGTGTTTACAAAGGAAAGAGAGGATGTAGATCTAGTAGTCCAGGAGGAACACTGCGAGATATTGGGTGGGATAGTCATAAAGAGAGAGGAAGTCCTCGAAAGGTTGAAATCCAATGATTTTCCAATCTTCACTAGATGCAGGGGAGGTACCGGAGGACTGGAGAAATCCAAATGCAGTAATAAATTCACTATACAAAAAAATTGACTCTCATTCAAATTACTTTAGAATCACAAAGTCTAAGGAAAAAAAGGAACTAAAAGTTACTTTATACGGCACAATTTCAGCCAAATCATCCTCAGAGCATCTGCTATCTCCTCCCTGACTTCCTTCAGCAGCCTTGGAAACAATCCATCTGGCCCTGGCGACTTATCAACTTACAAGGATTTCAACCCTTCGAGTACTTCCTCTCTCTTTATGACTATCCCACCCAATATCTCGCAGTGTTCCTCCTGGACTATTATATCTACATCCTCCCTTTCCTTTGTAAACACGGAGACAAAATATTCATTCAAAACCCTTCCCACAGCCTCCCCACAAGTTCCCATCTTCATCTCTGATAGGTCCCATTTTTTCCTTAACTAACCTTTTAGCATTAATGCATTGATAAAACATCTTTGGGTTATCTTTAACTTTAAAAAGGGATCAAAGGAAATGCCAAACAATTATAGGCCAGTTAGTCTTACATTGGTGGTGAGAAAATTAGTAGAATCAATCCTGAGAGATAGGATTAACTGTCATGTGGAAAGGCATAGACTAGTTAGGGATAGTCAGCATGGATTTGTTAAAAAGGTCTTGCCTCACAAATTTGATTGAATTCTTTGAGGAAGTGACAAGAAGGGTTGATGAAGGTAGTGCAGTGGATGTTGTGTACATGGGTTTTAGAAAGGCATTTGACAAGGTCCCACATGGCAGATTAGTCAGGAAAGTAAAAGCCCATGGGATTCAGGGTAATGTGGCAAATTGGATAAAAGGTTGACTTTGTAACAGGAAACAAAGGATAATGGTCGATGCTTGCCCTTGCGAATGGAAAGTTGTCTCAAGTGGTGTTCCACAGGGCTTGGTGTTGGGACCCTTGCTGTTTGTGTTATATATTAATTGGACGTGAATGTGGGGGGCACGATTGGGAAATTTACAGATGACACAAAGATTGGCCGAGTAGTGGCTAGTGTAGAGGATAGCCATAATCTCCAAAATGATATAGAGGGGTTGGTGGAGTGGGCGGTAAATTTGGCAGATGGATTTTAACATAGAGAAGTGTGAAGTCATACATTTAGGGAGGTCAAACAGTTACAGGGATTACACAATAAATGGGAATATACTAAGAGGGGTAGGTGAAGTGAGAGATCTTAGCGTACAAGTACACAGGTCCCTGAAGGCAGCAGTTCAAGTAGACAAGGTTGTAAGGAAGGCATATGGAATGCTCTCCTTCATTGGCAGAGGTATAGAATATGAAGTAAGGATATAATGTTGGAATTGTATAAAACACTGGTGAGGCCACAACTGGAGTATTGTGTACAGTTCTGGTCACCACATTACAGGAAGGACGTAATAGCTCTAGAGAGAGTGCAGAGGAGGTTTACAAGAATGTTGCCAGGGTTAGAAAAGTGTAGCTACGAGGAGAGATTGGATAGGTTGGGGTTATTTTCCTTAGAACAAAGAAGGCTGAGAGGTGACTTGATTGAGGTGTACAAAATTTTGAGGGGAATAGATAGAGTGGACAGGATAAAATTGTTTCCCTTGGTGGAGAATTCTAGAACCAGGGGACAGAGATTGAAGATAGGTGGCAGAAGATGCAGGGGGAACATGAGGAAGAACTTTTTTATGCAGAGGGTAGTGGGTGTCTGGAATTCACTGCCCAAGTTGGTGGTAGAGGCAGAAACTCTAAACACTTTTAAAAAGTATCTGGATCTGCACTTTAAGTGCTGTAAGCTGCAGGGCTATGGGCCGGGTGCAGGTAGGTGGGATTAGAAAGGGCACCTGGGTGTCCTCGGGCTGTCATGGACAAGATAGGCTGAATGGCCTCCTTCTGTGCTGTAACTTTTCTATGGTGCTATAGAAAGTGAATCTGGGGAATTAATAATGGAAAATAAGAAGATTGCAGATGAATTGAATAGGTATTTTGCATCGGTCTTCACTGTAGAGGATACAAGTAACATCCCAGAGATAGCTGTAAATCAGTGATTGTAATTTTCTTGAGTTCCTCCCTCCCTTCCAATCACCAGTGAAGTGCTACTTAGCAAATTGTTGGAACTGCAAGTTGACAAGTCCCTGTGTCCAGATAGATTCCATCCAAGAGTCTTAAGTGAAGTGGCTCATGAGATAGTTGATGCGTTGGCTTTAATTCTCCAAAATTTCCTAGATACGGGGAAGGCTCCATTAGATTGGAAAATAGCTAATGTAACTCCTTTATTCAAAAAGTGAGGGAGACAGAAAGCAGGAAACTGTAGGCCAGTTAGTTTTGTCAATGTATCAGCAATTACATTGTCAAGGTCCAATAACAATCATCTTGACAACTGGCAATTGCATTGTTAAGACAATTGCATTGTTAAGACAGGTGATGGGCATTAGCTCACCCATAATGGGTACAGCAGTAATACTCCAGTGGGGGAAAGGAACTGGGAGTCTGCCATTCTGGCTGAAGAATAAACATGCTGAAGGTAAAAGACCAACTTTAGACTCATTCTTCCCTTATATACAATTATTGGAGCTAACAAGCTTAACATCTGTCATAGGGAAGATGTTAGAAGCTATTATTAAAGATGTTATAACAGGGCACTTCGATAAATTCAAGGAAGTCAGGCAGAGTCAACATGGCATTGTGAAAGGGAAATCATGTTGAAGCAATTTATTGGAGTTCTTTGAAGTAGTAACAGGTGCTGTGGATAAAGGGGAACTGATGGATGTGCTGGACTTCAATTTTCAGAAGGCATTTGATAAGGTGCCTTAATAAGGTTATTGCAGAAAACAAAAGCTCATGGTGTAGTGGGTAATATATTGGCATGGATAGGAGATTTGCTAGCTAACAGGAAACAGAGTAGGCATAAATGGCTCATTTTCTGGTTGGCAGGATGTGATGAGTGGTGTGCCACAGGGATCACAGTTGGGGCCTCAACTCTTTACAATTTATATAACTGAGTTGAATGAAGGGTCTGATGCTATGGTTGCTAAATTTGCTGATGACACAAAGGTAGGTAGGAAAGCAAATTGTGAAGAAGACATAAGGAGGCTATAAAAGGTTATAAATTGGTTAGGTGAGTGGGCAAAGTTCTGGAAAATGGAGTATAATGTAGGAAAATGTGAGGTTGTCCATTTTGGCAGGATGAATAAAAAAGAGGGATGTTATCCAAACAGTGATAGACTACAGAGCTCTGAGATGCAGAGGAATCTGGGTGTTGTAGTGCATGAATCACAAAAGGTTTGTTTGCAGGTGCAGCAAGTAACCAGCAAAGCTAATAGAATGTTATCATTTATTGCGTGGGGAGTTGAATACAAGAGTAGAGGTGTTATGCTTCAGTTATACAGGGTATTGGTGAGACCACATGTGGAGTACTGTGTACAGTATTGGTCCCCTTTTGTAAGGGGACATGATAATGCATGAGATACATGATCTCAAGAAATGACTGAAGGTGCTGGATACTGCAAAAGCTATGAGTCCTAATGATATTATGGCAATAATACTGAAAACTTGTGCTCCAGAACTTGCCAAGCTGTTCCAGTACATCTACAACACTGGCATCTACCTGGCTATGTGGAAAATTGCCCAGGTATGTCCTGTACACAAAAAGCAGGACAAATCCAACCCGGCCAATTACCGCCCCATCAGTCTACTTTCGATCATCAGTAAAGTGACAGAAGGGATCATCAACAGTGCTATCAAACGGCACTTGCTTAGCAATAACCTGCTCACTGATGCTCAATTTGGGTTCTGCCAGGGCCACTCAGCTCATGTCCTCATTACAGACTTGGTTCAAACATGGACAAAAGAGCTGAACTCAAGAGGTGAGATGAGAGTGACTTACCTTGACATCAAGGCATTTGACCGAGTCAGGGAGCGCTAGTAAAACTGGGGTAAATGAGAATGGAAGGAAAACTCTCCACTGGATGGAGTCATACCTGGCACAAAGGAAGGTGGCTCTGATCGTTGGAAGTCAATTGGTTGTATATTCATCTCAGTTCCAGGACACCATTGCAGGAGTTCCTCAGGATAGTGTCCTAGGCCCAACCATCTTCAGCTGCTTCATCAATGACCATCATAAGGTCAGAAGTGGGAACGTTCGCTGATGATTGCACAATGTTCAGCACCATTCGCAACTCCCCTGATACTGAAGCTGTCCATGTCCAAATGCAGCAAGACCTGGACAATATCCAGGCTTGGGCTGACAAGTAGCAAGTAACATTCATGCCACACAAGTGCACGGCAATGACCATCTCCAACAAGAGAGAATGTAACAATCGTCCCTTGACATTCAATGGCATTACCATCACTGAATCCCCCACTTTCAACATCCTGAGAGTTACCATTGACCAGAAACTGAACTGGACTAGCCATATAAATACTGTGGCTACAAGATTAGGTCAGAGGCTAGGAATCCTGGGTTGAGTAACTTACCTCCTGACTCCCCAAGGTCTGTCCACCATCTACAAGGCACAAGTCAGGAGTGTGAGAGAATGCTCTCCACTTGCCTAGATGAGTGAAGCTCCAACAACACTAAAGAAGCTTGACACCATCCAGGATAAAGCAGCACACTTGATTGGCACCACATCCACAAACATTCACTCCCTCCACCACCAACGCACAGTGGCAGCAGTGTGTACCATCTACAAGATGCGCTGCAGGAACTCACCAAAGTTCCTTAGTCAGCACCTTCCAAACCCACGACCACTAAAATCTAGAAAGACAAGGGCAGCAGGCACATGGGAACAACACCACCTGGAGGTTCCCCTCCAAGCCACTCACCATCCTGACTTGGAAATATATCACCGTTCCTTCCCTGTCGCTGGGTCAAAATCCTGGAACTCTCTCTCTAACAGCACTGTGGGTGTACCTACACCTCATGGACTGCAGCAGTTCAAGAAGGCAGCTCACCACCACCTGCAAGGGCAACTAGGGATGGGCAATAAATGCTGGCCCAGCCAGCGACACCCACATCCTGTGAATGAATTCAAAAAGGTGAACAACAGTGAGGCGGCGACATTGAACTGAAGGGATGAGATGACTGACACATTGTAGAAACAGACCTTTGTTGAGAAATCTCAGGCCCATTAAGTTTCACTTGATGATGGCATTTAAATGATTTAGCAAAAGTAATCTTTAAGTCTTTAATGGGTGACAGCAAATTAAAATGACAATACCTGCTAGCTGAATTGAATGATTTTTGTTAAAAAATCTGGCCAATTTCACTCTGAAAAGCAAAAAGCCTCCCATATTCAAAGGGACTTTCTGTTAGAATCAAACTTGTCATGAACCTTCGTCCCATTCCCCCGTGTTGATAATTCTAAGAATCGCAGCCTGCGATTCACGGCAAAATCCACAGCCTAAGCTACCCATCCTCTCTTTGAAAAGAAAGCAAACTCCAGGAGTTAGAGAGGAAACCAAACAAGACAATCTATTTAGAAAAAGCAGTTAGCAAGGATCCTATTCATTATTGAATAGCCCATCTTTACAGTAAATTACTGCTTAATGCTACTGATACCCTGTTAACAGGGTTTACTGAAGCCGCTAAACCGTAATGGCCCGAGTATGTTACAGGATATCAGATGGTATATCAAGATTCATTTGACAACTCTACCAACAGTAACAAACAGTGAAATGACCAGCACCAAAACCAAGCAGCTAAAACTGACCAATAGAAATAAATAAATTCCAAAATAATGAGACCAAGGCAAGTTGCTCAAAGACTGATCGCTTGCTTACAAAATGCTAACTATATGGGTAAGATACACAAGTGAAGGGCATTGCTTAATTAAGCACTTATAAAGAGGGACTGGCACGTTTGAATCCTTCTACAACTGGTGGGCACCGGCGGGGCTGGGATGCATTGTTGACCCCCAGAACCACATTTTATTTTGATTTGATAAGTTTCCGTTCTGATTTTGCTTTCAGTTGGTGTGCCTTCAAGGGACTATCCCCTTAAATTGTTAATTTGTTAACTTGACCCTTCAGTTTTGATTTTGCTGAAAAGTGTATAAAGAGGGACTGGCACACTTGAGGCCTTCAGCAACCAGTAGGCACTGTGGGAGCTGGGATGCATCATTGGCCCCTGAAACAACATTTTGATATTTTATAAATTCATTTACGGGATGTGGGCGTTGCTGGCTAGGCCAGCATTTATTGCCCAGCATTTATTGCTCATCCATAATTGCCCTTGGTTTGTTTTCTTTAAATCCTTATCCCTTTGTTACAGTGCCCTTTTAAAGGGCTGTCACTTTAATTTAGTTGCTTAATTTGTTAATTAGTCTATTTAATTTGGTTCAATCAGAAGAGTATAAAGAGGGACTACTAGGACACTGGGTTAGTAGGTAGGAGGCAAACATTTGTAATGCCGCATTCTGGAAACAAAGAAAGGGATTTTCCTCTAGTTCCATACTTGACCATCTGCCTTGGGATCCATTTATCATTACCTCTCCTCCATCTGCTGTTAGTTCACTTCATCTTTTGTAATATTTTTGAACATGTAATGTCTGTGTATAACCACAGTATAAACAGATTTATGTTGGGATATGTCTCCATGTTGGTAATGTGTATTCTCAAAATCTTCAGGCTTTTAAAAGTCAAGCTAGAGGTCACCTACTCCATCTTAAATCATCATGATTTCTTAGTCATTAGTCAAGTCCTGTGCTATGAGAACTTGCCCCTCGCCTCTCCCGATCTCTGTAATCTCCTCCAGCCCTACAGCCCTCTGGAAACTCTGTATTCCTCTGACTCTGTTGTGCATCCTTCACTCTCTTCACTCTGCTGTCAGCAGTTGTACCTTCAGCCATCTTAGCCCTATACCCCATAACTTCCCCCCTATAGCCCTCCACCACTGTCTCCTCCTTTAAGCCCCTCCATAAAACCCATCTCTTTGAACAAGCTGTTTGTCATGCCATCTACTGTTCTTGCTGGACCATAAGATGAACTTTATTCCTCGGAAAAAGTTGCCTAAATTGTTGGGCATCTTATGGTCCAAAGATTATACCCAAATGTTTCCCAAATATTACCTTTTAAAATCCTTATCATCCGGTGCATCTTATTGTCCAAAAAATACAGCAATTCTTTGGTTTAGCCTCAATTTTGCCTGATTACGCAATTGTAGAGCACCTTGGGACATTTTTCTATGCTAAAGGTGCCATAAATAAAAGTACCTGCTGTTGTTCTCATTTTTTAAAATCTAATTGCATTACTGGGTAATGGAGTTATGTGGTAGATGTCTGTCATGTATCCTCTAGAATCTCACAAATTACAAATAGAAGATAGCCCAACTGACTCACCATTCCAGTGCTTGCTCTTCAGCTGAAGCCATCCATTCTAATCCCATGTCCCTGGCCTTTACCCATTCCCTTTTGAAGTCTTTCTTTGCAAATTACTTCATTAAATCCCATTTAAATAATATTATAGCCACAACCTCATACTGCGCTGAATACAAAACATATAGTGGAGATCTGGAAAAAGGGAATAAGTGGAACAAAGAAAAAGTATGAGAATATATTAGTGACTAAAATAAAATGGAACCTAGAAGTATTTTATAAACATATAAACAGTAAAAGGATAGTCAAATGAAGGGTGGGGCTGATTAAGCACAAAAACAAAACTTCAATGGAGCTGGAGGGTAGGGCTGAGATACTAAATGAGTACTTTGCATCTGCTTTCACGAAAGAAGAGGATGCTGCCAATGTTATAGTAAAGGAGAAGGCAGCAGTGATAATGCATGGATAACAATAGATAAAGATGAGGAAGACTGGTAGTCCTTAAAGTAGGCCAGTTACCTGGTCTGGATGGGATGCATCCTATGTTACTGAGGGAAATAGGGATAGGAATTGCAAAGGTCAATTTCAAAAATCAGTGTCTTATGCTGTACTGTCCTGTCCTCTCAAGGATGACTAAAAGGCAATGTTGCTCTAGATTACCAGGATGACCACCTAAAAGCTTTAGATCGCCTGCATATGTCAATAAGGCGCCCAACCACTACTTTAGGATCTCTCATGGAAACCGGGCTTTCCTAAGCGGAGCACACATCTACTTTGCTGCACTCAGAATGTCCAGGCATGAATGCGGCTTAGCAAGCAGCCACGACCAGAGAGATACGAAAGAAAAACATTTTCTAAGTTTAGATGTTGAGCTCCTTTCTGCTCAACAACACTCCAGAAGGCCGCAGCTGGCTACCCGCTGCCCCCTCCTATTGTCCTCCTCATTCCCAAATAGGCATCAAAGCCCAGGAGTCAATTCTGTGAAGGATGAGCTCCCCATAGTGCCTTGGACCTCTTAATTTTTATGGGCATTGGGGCCAATTTGTTGTTCTCACCCCAAAACCGGGCACCAACAAATTTTAACACTGAATTTAATTAAAAATGGTGGTCATTTTAGGAAAATCTTGAAAGGAAAATGAATTAGTAATGTGCCACTGGGAAACACCTTTAATATGAATTAGATTTCCAGAAGGAACACAATCTGGTGTTAAATCACCCTCTAAGAAGGCATGAAGTGGTATATTACCTGATATTCTTCATATGTAGTGATATAATGTGTATAAACATTACATAGACCTGAAACAACAACATCAACATCCTTCAAAGACCCAGTGGATTCAATTTCCTGCAAGGGAAAAAGGCATCCATTATTAGTGCTGCTCTAATTAGTGCAATTGTTTTTATAATATATATATATATATAACAATATTAACCCTTCTAAATAATGAGTTCCCTTCATGCTCATTCATTGGTGTCTTTAAAACATCTTGGTAACTTCCAATTAAACATTATTAAATAATGTCTGGTGATGCATGATACAAAGCCTGAGAGATTCATGTTTTGGGGAGCTTGAAGGAAGGTTGAGTTTTTCGTCAAGGAATTAATTGAAGGAAGGTTGAGTTTTTAGCTGGAGTTTATTGAAGGAAAGCTGAGTTTTTAATCAGGGAGTTTATTGAAGGAAGGTTGAGTTTTCAGTCAGGGGGTGTAATTTTCCTGGCAAGTTTTCTGATTCAATGGGCCAGATTTTCAAACAACCATGGAGGCAGGATTGGAGGTGGCTAGGTCGAAAAATTGCCGCTGGAGAGCAGCACGCTAGTTTGTCAGCAGCTTCCCTCCTTGGGGCCATTTTCAAGCAGGTTCGGTCAGAGGGGCAACAACTACAGCCTCCTGGTAGCAGACTGAGGGAGCCAGCGGTCAGGATGGACTTTCAACCACACTCGCACCCCTACCAATGCTGAAACATGGCCACACCTGCGGCCACAGACTGCCCTGTGGAGGCTTCCTCTTCCGCAAAGGCAGCCTGGCAACTGTGGCCATTTTAATTTTCAAAGAGTTTAAAAGTGCTGAGAGAGCACCTATATCTGGAGGGAGGATGATGGGAGCCTGTCCATCATCCTTAATTGGACAGTAAATATTCCGTGTCCATTAATTAGCCAATCCTTTCAAATTCGTGTTGTGTGTGTCACTCCGACGTCATGTAGGGTCAAGATCCAGAAATCATCCCACCATTTGGGTCCCAACTCCAGAACAACAATTCTGCCCAATATTTGGATTGAACAACAAATGCAATCCGCCCTGGTTATTGGGAGTATGGATGACTCGGGGTGGGAGAGTGGAGCTGATGGTTAAAGATGTTTGATATTGATTATTTTTGTAAGGAATGTAGCAACAAGGAACAGTGATTTTGAGACAGTTGGAGACAGGACTGAATCTGTACAAACGGACTGGAATAATGTACAATCCAATCTAATTAGAATCACCCATTTAGCTAATAAAAAAGTGAACATACTCAGGGAATGTTCTCAAAACGCAGCTGACAGTCTGGGGCTACCCCACATACAAACTCAGCATTTAAAGAAGAGAAAGGAAGAGTTGCATTTATATAGAGCCTTTCACAACTCAGGAGGCCCCGAAGTGGTCTGCAGCTAATTAAATGCATGTAATTTTGGAAGCGCAGTCACTGTATTAAGATTGCTTTTCGATTTTATCTCTACTTGCTGCAGACTGCCTGCATTTATCATCTATAAATTTAAATTACATTCAAGCTCATGCCGACTCTCAGAGAATGGAACAGAACCTGCTGAAAGAGGGAGTGAAAATTGAAATACAAGCAAAAGTAATATTTGAATCTTCATGTTTGTGAATTATACAGTGCAGCTATATCTATGAGGGCAGTAATGATAGGTGTTTTAGTACTCTAATGGACATCTGGGTTCTCAGCCAACAATACATAATGCAGCTTGGCTGAAAGCTCAGAAATTCATTAGCCGGCTGAAACACCTGAGCCCCAGAGAAAATGTTGCTTGATTGACAGCTCTGGCTCTATGATCTCTGCCATCAATTGCACAATGTTTACTTACATAAGATTAAGAGCTTTCAAGTGCTTTCAGTTTATACTTCAAAGGGTCTGGATGATTGACACTTTTATTACCCTGTAGTAAAAGGACTTTTTTTGAAACGGTGGAAAGTTATGAATTAATGTCTATTTTAAAGCTCTTTTTAAATGGCCTATTGTCACTATAGGATTAATTGGTTTCACACAGTGTATGGGCATGAAAATGCCACAGCTTGGCATGGGAGTTGGGTAGAGGGGTATAGTTTGGCATAAGAGCCATAAAGGGCCATAGGAGTTGTGTGAGTAGGCATAGCTTGGCAAAGGGGCCATGAGGAGACCTTTCAAACTTGCTTTTAAAAGTTCCCTTCATGTAGACAATGGTTCACATCTATCAAGTGCTGTGAACCACAACTCATCGAAAGACTGGCCCGACTCCATAAACACTGCAGAGGACCAGGACATATTCCCACAGCGGAGCCAGGTTGGGTGTGCCAGGTGCAGGCTTTTGATTTGAACAAGCTCAGACCTTTAAAAGGCACTCCTGAAAATCAGAAACTCCTGGAATGGGGTCAGGAATCCCAGAATCGAGTCCTGGCGCCATTTTTAAAGGGCTCCAGAGTCATCCCGACTCAGTGAAAATCCAGGCCTAAATCTCTCTATGACAAATCGGAGGGGTGAGGGGGGTGGGGGTGGGGGTGGGGGTGGTGGGATGGACCTGGCATCAGAAAATAACTAAACTGAAGTAGCTCATTGGTGCCCTACTGAAAAGTGAACCTGCCACCCTCACACTTTGGCCCTGTACTATGTTGAGAACTCAATGCCTCCTAAGTAACAATAAAAACTCTTGTCATTTGTAATAATTCCTAGTGACAATTAGGTGTCAGCCATGGCTTAGTGAGTAGCACCTTCACTTCTGTGCCTAAAGGTTGGGGTTTAAGTCCCACTCCAGAGACCTGAGCGCAAAATCTAGGCTGACACTTTAGTTCAGCACTGAGGGAGTGGTGCACCTTCCAAAGCGCCATCCTTTGAATGAGACGTTAAACCAAGAGCCTGCTGTCTGCCTACTCAGGTGGAAGTAAAAATTCTCCCAGGTGTCATGGCCAATACTTATTTCTCAATCAAACATCATGAAAAATAATTATTTGAACATTGCAGTTTGTGGGAGCTTGCTGTGTGTAAAATGGTTACATTCCAACAGTGACTATACTTCAAAAGTACAACATTGGCTGTAAAATGTTTTGGGACCTCTGGAAGTCATGAAACAGGCAACAGAAATCAAACTGTTTCTGTTTCTTGTCAATTGATT
The DNA here is from genome assembly GCF_964194155.1 of Cetorhinus maximus. Classification (NCBI taxonomy): domain Eukaryota; kingdom Metazoa; phylum Chordata; class Chondrichthyes; order Lamniformes; family Cetorhinidae; genus Cetorhinus; species Cetorhinus maximus. The sequence continues at coordinate 42,227,854 of NC_135898.1, forward strand.
TTTAACATTTTGAACGTTTTATAGGAACTTCAGCACTTAAGGGTTTAATAGGGCTGTTTATGTTAGCAATGAAAATAAACTGAAGTGTAGGACGTAGTGATGCAAAGCATAGTATTTGAGCTGTAATGAGCTGTACTCTATAGTGATAGCATATGAAAGTCTCAGTGTAACAAGTTCAGGATTACAGGCACCAAGCAGAGGCATTTACGAGGTGGGGAGTATCAGAGAGGTAGGGTCACTCTCGGCCATTTTTGCAAACCTTTTACTGGATTGAACAGAGAAACAGTGCATGACTAGGGGCCTGGAGTTTGCCTGCTGTTTTTGGGCAAGGGCGGGCCTGGTTGATAACAACGCGTGAGGGAGGAAACATAGAAAATATAAATGCAGTGGTGCTTTATATGTAAGAGTAGTGTGCAATCCATGTGCACCTCAAATTGATTTTGTATGCTTCATTAAAAATACAAAGCGAGTATAAAAACATTGCTTTCTTCCAGCTCTGTTACAGTCCCATAGACCTCCATACCTCAGTCACTTGGCCCTCCCTCCTGTTTAAGTCCAGACAGTGTCAGTGAGCTATTCAACCTCAGAGGGTATTACAGCTGTGCCTGAACTGTGTCCCATCCCACATTCACACTGGACATTTTCTAGCAAGTATTGCTGGATTGCAATTAAGAGGAATTGTTTGTTTAACCTCCACTCTGCACTTGGCTCATGTAAGGCCTTAAATGCTCCCCTGGCTGAGATCAGTTGATAAAGCACAGTCTATGAATCACACCCAGGACTTTCTGACCTGTCTGGCTTAAAGCTGCAATTCAATTGTGCCTTTATCTACCAGATCATCAGGGAGCTCAACTGAGCTACTTTTGATGTAGTTCTCAGTTTAAGCATCTTCGAACACATCTGAAGTACTCGGTGTAACTTGACATTGATTAATAACTTACATGCTTCACAGCTTCACGTAGTCTTCTTCCTGACATAGTGCTAGGGAAAAGAAATCAAAATGGAAATTTGGAGACTTTAAAAGCTCCTTTTCACAAGGATAGTTAACCACCCCACAGTGAACAAATAATCCAAATAGCTGATTTCGCTTGAAAGCTACATTAAAATCAGTGAATGGTGGGAAAGTGTCACAGAGTGAGTGTTATTAAAATGGACAGCATGAAAACAAACATAGGCACATACAACAAACCAAGTGCAATATGTATCTGCAAAAAGACTCACCCTTTTCTAAAGTAACCAAAAAGATGATAAGAGATTCCCCAACCAGGACTGTATTCCCTGGAATTTGGACAGTTAAAGGGTGATTTGATCAAATGTTTCAGGCTATTACGGGGAACAGACAGGATTGATGGCGAGAAACTGGCTGGGGATCTCAGGACTAGGGGACATAGTCTAAAAGTTAGACCTTTCAGAAGAGAAATTAGGAAACGTTTATACCTGTAAAAGGTAGTAGAAATTTGGAACTCTCTTAGCAAATACTAAGAGATTTTAGTATCTCTTAGTATCACTAATGCTAGATCAATTGTTAATTTTAAAACTGAGATTGATTGATTTTTGTTAACCAGTGGTTGTCAGGGATATGGGGGCAAAGGCGGGTTTCTGGAGTTGGATCTGCCTGATCTCACTGAATAGCAGAACAGGCTTGGGGGGCTAAATAGCCTATTCCTGTCCCTATATACTTGGTTGCCCCAGTGACATTAACTAAAAAATCAAATAATAAATCCACCCTTTTTCAAATGAAATACATTTTAAAAAGCAACCACAAAGGAAAAAAGAGAAACTTGTCAAACTAAACAGCTATATGGTACAGGATTACAATTAGTGAGTGTAAGCTTTTACAACACATTTTACTACAGGGACTACAAAAAGGAGCCCCATTGCAGCTGTAACCATTAGCCTCCTTCTACCTGCTGTCTAAAGTGGCATTATAAAACTTCAGCAAAGACTCACGTGAACTCCCCGGGAACAGCTGTAATCACAAATGCCCCAAGGGTAAGAATTTGTACATCCACAATTTCCGGGTGCCAAGGCAGAGGTTTCACCATCTGTAAGGTGAGGATGTAGCACCCAGTTAAATATGACGCTGCTGTGATAAATTTTTAATCTGAAGGGAAGGGACGGTCATGCATTTCAAACAAAAATGGAGAGGAATTACCAGCAAATGAAATAGCCTGGCAAGATGAATTCATCACTGAAAAAGAAATATTGTGCAAGAAGCACCTTAGCTTCATCAAGATTAAGGAATTTTCTAAGGGTCTTTATGAAGGGGAGAGGAGATAGCAATAGCAATCTTATAATAGCGAGATCTAATTACAGAGCATTAAACAAACAAGAGGTTTATATTCCAGGTCTGTCTCTAATGCAAGGTCATTAAATCAAGTCATATTTCTCAACAACCCAGTCATGTGGAAAATCAGTTCTCAAGTTCAAGGAGACGGCTTGGTGTGAAAGAGGCACCCTCAAGGATTACTGCTTTATCATGCTTCAATGGACTTCAAATCAGAAATTGTATGATTAAATTTTCATGTAAATTGATGTCTTCAGTGTGGATCTTAACATTCTATCACAGTTCACCTGTGCAACCACCCTGACCTGGAAATTTGTCAAGATGGGAATGCCAAAAGTGATGGGGAAGCCAACCAAAGCTCCAACTATCTGCAGATCCTTCAGTATTAATGTTTCCATCACTTGTGATGAAGGATTGTATCTTATAGGATAGACCCAGAGGCGTAAATATAAGGACATGTTAGATTCCCAATACACACTGGGAATGATCTGCATTTTCTTGCTCGACCAAAATTGGTTTCAAGAAGGGTGGAAAAAGGAAGGAATTCAGTGCGATCAGTCCCGCTGGATTGCTCCTAGTTGTGGGCCACCTTATGTAGACTGATGGGGCCTGGACTGGCGTGAGCTTCATTAGCATAAATTTTGGTGGGGAACGGTGCTGTACCACTTTCCTGCTCCTCATATTCTGGCTGCCAAGGTCCCACTGTGCCTATAAAGGCCATAGTGGGATTGAGGCCTTGAGAAAACCTGCAGTCAGTGGAACCTTGAAAGGTTCTGCATATTTTAAGGAAAAAGGGATTAGACCTTTTAAAGGTCTTTCTTTGTTACTTTATTTTTGCTTTCTTTTGGAAATGGGAGTACATTTTGATCTGTGCAGGGATATCTCCCTGACTGAATGTGAGCTAATCATTTGGTTAACAGCTGGTACTTGAACATATTGTTGCCCAACAGACATTTTTTGAAGGCATGCCAAACGCTTGTGGTGCAACAGCCCAAAGTTGAGCAAAATTATACAAATTTTCAGTATATTAAACAAGGAAAGATTAAACTTACTTCTCCTGTATTGAAAAGGATTGGTTTGGGGTAGTGGCAATCCTGAGTTTCATTGGAGGGTTTTCCCAGGAGCATGTCACGGATGGCATCCCAAAATGGATCTCCTTCGACAGTTCCTATGGACACATCATCACAATGTAAATCAAAACCTACCCTCTGAGGATGACATTGTTTTATATATTGGATAAACTGTTGAATTTTCATTTGTTTCCCCCCCCCCCCCCCACAATGGGAAATGGGGCACATTTTTTTTTTAAGCAATTTGAAAACTCCAGCCTTCCGTGCCAAACTCACCCTGTGTAAAGTTAAAGGCTCCAACTCCATCAGTAGTACCAGCAGCAAAGCTGTACCCAAGGGCAGGCTTACACGTGTGGCCCTGGAAAATAGACATTCCATGAATTTAGTTTATGACCTCAATATTTACTGGCCTACACTACCAAATGACTGGAAAACATTTCCAAGAAAAAGTCTCATTTTGGAAAGCATTAAAATGCTTTGGTTTACGTTGTTAATAACAAATTCTTATTGTATGTTCATTAAAACGGTGAGTCACCATATTTACTTCCTTTATCCATGGGGAGAGAGAGACAGGTGGATATTAAATTTCAAGGGCTAGCGAAGAAAGAGCTGGACAGCATGAAATCACTACAGAATTGTTAAATAAATACTTTGTCTGTTTGTCTTGGCAGTAGGTGATACAAAAAACTTGCCAGAAATATTGGTAACCAAGGGTCAGGGAAGAGTGGGGAGCTTAAAGCAGTTAATATTAATACGGAAAAAGTACTAGGGAAATTAATGGGACTAAAAGCCAACAACGCCCCCCACCAGACCTGATGGCATACATCCTAGGCTTCTAAATTTGGTGGCTGCAAAGATAATTGATGCCCTGGTTGTGATCTTCCAAAATTCCCTAAATTCTGGAGCAATCCCTGTGATTTGACCTTAAAGAGATCTAACTTATTTACCCTTATGAAAGCTGTTTCCAAAATTACCCTCTCTAGATAAAGTAATGTCCTACCTGAATTTATCCCTTTTTCAGTTATACTGGTGCCTTCTCCTGCTGTCCTGTATCAAATACCTCTGCTAAATCCTTTGAAATGGGCAGAAAAGGGTCCACCCAATTTTTAGCTAAGGATCATGAAGTGATTGCTTGACATTCCAAGTTCATCAAAATTTGGAACTGCTTGGAAAATGGCTGCCATAGCTGCATTATTTAAATATGGTTAAGAGGCATACCTAAAAACCTAAAAGGTATCTTCAAAGTGATTATTACTAATCTAATGAACAAACACTAAACAAAGAGCTGTGAGTTTTGAGTGGAAGTCTGTTGAAATTGGAAAACAAGTTTTTTTAACCTGGTCAGTTTTGGCAAAGAACAAGAATTAAAGAAATTCGAGGGTCAAACCTCTGCTTTAATCAGGGTAAGTGAGGAGGAGGCCTGGACAATGGGCTGACTCACCAGCTCCAGTATTCTCGATACCAGTTCATCTCATACTCATCGCAGTTCCAAAGCATCACTGCAGGAGTTCCTCAGGGTAGTGTCCTAGGCCCAACCACCTTCAGCTGCTTCATCAATGACCTTCCTTCCAACATAAGGTTGGAGGTGGGTATGTTTGCTGATGATTGTACATTGTTCAGCACCATTCGCGACTCCTCAGATACTGAAGCACTCCATGTCCAAATACAACTAGACTTGGACAACATCCAGGCTTGGGCTGACAAGTATCAGGCAACAAGACATGATCTAATCATTGCCCCTTGACATTCATTGGCATTACCATCACTGAATCCCCCACTATCAACATCCTGAGGGTTACCATTGTCCAAATTCTGAACTGGACTAGCCATATAAATACTGTGGTGACAAGAACAGGTCTGAGGCTAGGAATCGTGCGACAAGTAACTCGCCTCCTGACTCCCCAAAGTCTGTCCACCATTTACAAGGCACAAGTCAGGAGTGTGATGGAATACTCTCCACTTGCCTAAATGAGTACAGCTCCTACAACACTCAAGAAACTCGACACCATCCAGAACAAAGCAGCACACTTGATTGGCACCCTATCCACAAACATTCACACCCTCCAACATCGATGCACAGTGGCAGCAGTGCGTAACATCTACAAGATGCATGGAATGACCACATCAAGGCTTCTTTGACAGCACCTTCCAAACCCACGACCACTACCATCTAGAAGAACAAGGGCAGCAGACAGATGGGAGCACCACCACCTGGAAGTTCCCCTCCAAGTCACACAAGACAATGTCCATGCTTGGGCTGACAAGTGGCAAGTAACATGCATGCCACACAAGTGCCAGGCAATGACCATCTCCAACAAAAGAGAATCTAACCTTTGTCCTTGACAGTCAATGGCATTACCATTGCCGAATCCCCCACTATCAACATCCTGGGTGTTACCATTGACCAGAAACTGAACTGCAGTAGCCATACAAATACTGTGACTACAAGAGCAGGTCAGAGGCTGGGAATCCTGCGGTGAGTAACTCACCCCTTGACTCCTCAAAGCCTGTCCACCATCTACAAGGCACAAGTCAGGAGTGTGATGGAATGCTCCCCACCTGCCTGGACACCAACCCCACATAACCCCCTTGCTTACCAAGAATCTATCCACCTCCACCATTTAATAAGATCAATAAGATCAGGGCTGATCTGATAGCCACCTGAAATCTGCTTGCCACCAACCCCACATAACCCCCTTGCTTACAAAGAATCTATCCACCTCTGCCTTAAAAATATTCAAAGACTCTGCTTCCACCAGCTTTTGAGGAAGAGAGTTCCAAAGACTCTCAACCCCGAGTGAAAAAATTTCATCTCATCTCTGTTGTATATGGGTAAGCCCTTATTTCTAAACTCAGGCCCTTGGTTCTTCCCTTTCCTTTTGACCTTCTTCCCTCTGAAAATTCAGAATGTGAATGGCTGAGAAACGGTCTCCCTCTTCCTCAATCTGTTGCTTTACAGGTTGCCACCACTGAGGTTCAATTCGACCCTCTTGAATTACTTTATTTTTATCACTGGTCAAGGAGAGCAACCAAGTTATTCATCGGGGTCAGGTTGAGTGCTGTGAAGTTGTAGTTCAACGAATATATCCTATATAAAAACCATAGTTTATCAAGTTTTGGTAAAAATTATCTTGTGCTATGATGAGTTTCTCATTTCACCCTCTTGCCACATAACGCTGAGCTTCCCCTGACAGTGTTCCCTTGAGGATCATGTTGTAAAAGTTTACTGACAACAGACAAGACCCCTGTGTCTAATGAAGTAAAGCTAGTCATATATACAAAAGAAGAAGAAAGCAGAAAGCCTGGTACTCACTCTATTATGTGTTGAATTGAATTGGACCGTGACATCAGTCATGTTGACCCATTGATGTGCAAAGTTGATAGGACCTTTAATTTCTCTAGTGGCTGTTCTGGACAACTCCTGAAAATAAAATGCACATAAGATAAGGAACTCCAAAACAAGTCAGCAGTATTTCTCTATTTTAATTCACAAAGCCTGCACCTCCACGGATAATGTGTACATTTTTATTCATGTATAATTTTTCAATTGTACAAAATATTCTTTACATCACTAGTTCCTTGTTTTCTGGAATTTAACAACCGTTACAATTGAGAATACACCAAACTGTCCATATTCTCCTAAATGTAAAGGAATCATACCACAAACTGTAATACTGTACCTGCCAAGTATTCAAGCATTTTTTGCCAACTGAGTAGTTTTCCTTTAGCAATTGATTTCTAGAATTTTTGTCTGAGTTGTCATAATCCCAGCTACAGGGCTCCTCTGAGCAGCCGGGTCATTCACCATTTAAGAGTACCAGACAGAGAAAAGTGACTTAGCACAAAGGAAGTGTGGAGCAGCAGCTCCATTCCACAGTACTGCTGTCAGTGGAGTTGATCAAGACCTCTGTTCATGCTTTCCTTTCAGCTTTGGAAAAGCATTCATTCGAGCAACAGAAGGGTTTGTCCCTGACTGAAAATAAACCAAAGCAATCCTATTGATTTCAATAATACATCAGGGCATGAGAACATTACGCTGCTTCCTCCAAAATTATTACAGTACAGTTCCTCTGCCTAGTTATCTTTGGACCATTTATCATTGACCAATAATATTCCAATATTTGCTTCATATTACTTTGAGTTGTTGGATCGTAATCTCACTGAGCACCCACCTTTGCTTTATTGTAGATATGGCGACCAATAATTGCAGTGCTCTCAAACATGTCCCTTCCAGGACCTGCAGACATGCACATCGAAGACTGTAAAATTAGAGATGAAAGGATTAGAGATGAAATCACAATGAATCATGAATTTATAAAACTGGTCAGTGCACAAGACTGACCTAGAATGAGGGCTAACTGAAGAAAACTAGAATTCTTTGTTCCTGTGTTTAGAATCATGGATAACTGAAAAACAGTTACAAGGCTGAGGAGGTAGAGGTGACATGAAAACTCTGCTAAAAGAATGATGTTCAGCACAGACTGGCAGTTGAATTCCAGATCTTAGTAAGCTCTAAAAAAAAATGTATTTAAATACATGCCAAGTGTACAAATAAATTCCGCTTTTTAAATAAAGGTAATTTTCTTATTTTTATTTGGCTGGCTGACTGGTGGGATGGGGAGAGAACATTTTATTGAGTTGTTCAGGCTGAAAGACAACTGCAGATATGACTGAGAGTGAGGCAGTGGGTAGGCCTTTCTGGCAGCATTGTGGTTTAATGACCGTGACGTGTGATCCATGCTCTCACTGATCTGCTATTATGGGTGCTCCGAAATATCAAACATCCTACTCACTCCTCCAACAGGGCAGGTGCTGTCAGGATTGTTACATGTTTCACCGGTGTTCACACAGTGAGGGCCTAGTGTATTCGAAGACACATCCCCCAGATTGGAGGAAGCGAAGGCTGAAACGAAAGGTCCCTGCAAGTGCAAAAATCAAGTCAAAATAATAATTTAATTTGCACAACAGGTAAATCATGTCCCGCAAGCAGGGTTGGGTGGGGAAGAACTATGAATAACAGAGGGCATAACTGACATTTAAACAACTGAATTATTCAGAGACTTACATTAAGATCATGTACATAATTTATATTATGTCTATTAATATTTTATGGTTTATAGGAAGGAATAATTAAATTTGCAAATCATATTAAGGCTGCAGATACAGAAGCAGAGTGAAACACAGAATTAACTTAGACACTGCTGAAACCTTCGTCACAGTCCAGTGAGGAGGGGATTGAGGGTTCCATGACCACAGACTGTAAATTGCATCTCCCTCCGGCTCTGCTTAATCCCTTAGTGGGACTTTGAGCGAATAGGTCATCTTCCTTTCAGGTTTGATTTAATATTTGCTTGCTTTGGCTATTCCATGTAACTATTTGCAGTGTCTGAAGGGCACCTCCTGCAATTTTCCATTACTGGAAAGTGACCTTCTGCCAAATCACTATTGCAATATACCCAAAGTGACCTTATACAATGGTACATAAATCTCTGAGGCCTCAACTAACTATCAACTCAACATCTTAACATTAAAGAAAATTACACCCTCAGCCCTCCCTGTGTGCCTGTTCCCTGGAACCACAAACTTGAGAGAGATCAGGCTTAACTCTTCCTAGTCACAGCAATATTATTCATTAGATGGTTTATAGGCAGGCCACATGATGTGTGGTAAACTATGGTTAAAAGTTTATTTCACAAATTAATGTTGAACTGTAAAAGTTTGGACATGTTCCTGCGTTGTGGTGCAATATGGAACACACACAGTTACAGGTTTTTACATGGTAATAGCAGTGTCTTCAAGTCATCACAGCTAAACAATATATGTTTTGGCTTGTAAGAATTGGTTGCAACTTTCAGATATTGGGGTGCTTTAAAACATCATGGAATCCTTTATATCAGTGTAATAATAATAATTATCAAGTACTCTTTTGGTGTACTAATGAGAGTGAAATGACAAAGCTGAGATTGGTTAAGGTTAATACAGTTTATATTTATTAATAGCTTGACAATCAAAAAAAAGATTTTGGACTGTTTTATTCTTACTCTTTTGCCTTTCCTTTCCTGAAGGCATTGAGGTATATTCAGGGTCTAGTTATGGGATCAGTGTCAACCCTCAGCACGAATGCCCATTCTCCATTTTGGAGCCTAGACTGACGGGAATGACGGGCTATTCAGCTACCTGGAGGAAGGGGATCAGCACAGCAGAATCCAATGCTTCTGGCAATTCACACCTCCCACTTTTCAAGCAGCATTACTGTATTAGGAACCATGGATAAATGTTTCCCTCCTTAACACAGAAGCTTTAAAGCCAATAGCAGCACAAGCGCCACACAGGCTGAAACGAGTTAACATAGTACATGCTGGAAATCGACCTTCCTACTTTATTAGTTCAGCCCCACGTTTGGAAGTGCACTTTGCAGCTGAGCCATTATAGGGGTTGGGGTGGAAGCTTGAATGTTCAGTTAGTATGAAAGTCAGACAGATATGTATTTTTATACAGCTTTTCAAAACCTCAGGTCAAGCCAAAGCAATTTACAACCAATGAGGTACTTTAGAAGTGTAGTAAATGTAATAAATACGGCAGCTAATTTGTGGACGGCAAAGTCCCACAAAGAGCAATGTGATAATGGCTAGATAATCTATTTATTGTGGTGTTGGTTGAGGGATAAGTATTGGTCAAGATACCAGGTAATCATCCCCTGCTGTTCTTTGAATAGTGCCATGTGATCTTTGAGATCCACCTGAGAGCAGACCAGGCCAAGGTTTAGCAGCACACTCAGTCCCGGATAAGATTGTCAGTCTAGAATTTGTGCTCAAGTGTCTGGAGTTGGACTTGGACCCACAACTTCCTGACTCAGAGGCGAGGGCACCACCACTGAGAGTGTCTCTAACTGTCGTATTAAAGTCACAATAGAGCTTCCAACATAAAGATTTCCTGAGGTAAAACCACAGAGCATTGACATGTTCCTATAATACTAACCTCCCCGGGCAAATATCCAGCATTCATCTCCTGTTCAAACAGGTAAGATGCATATCCCATGTTGTCACTGCTAACCAGGTGATTGCTATTGTTCATGCTGACAGGGTGGACAGCAAACCAACTATAACAAATCAAAGAGACATAAAAAAGTGATTGTTAAAAATGGTTAATGAGTCATGTTGTTGATAGGGAATTCAAAGTGAGTTTGAAAGGCAAAAATATATCATCATGCTTCTGGTTTCTTCCAGATACATTGATATTTTGGGAGAGGAAATATGATATCCCTTACCCTAAAAGGGGTTACATAAAATAAACATACTTCTTCAAGAGAGTATCCATCTAATTAAGCTGGAATGTCCCAGCCTGCTGAAATTTGAAGAAAATTAAGACAATATCATCTGTTGATAACTTCACCAAAAAACATTAATTTTTCCAACAACCAATCAAAACAACCGAAGGATAAGATTTCACGGTTTAAAACTTCTACTGAAACAAACAAGCTAAAATCAACAAAAATTAAATATTACTTAACAGGCATCAAACTAAAAAAAGATACTTTAACATTAACTAACTAATGCAATCAAGTTATGTATTACAACTCCTTTCACTGTGTACTGCACTTCTGGTAGACGGGTAGCATTATAAGAACGAGTGCCAATTACTTCCAGCTTTGCAGCAGGCTTACTTCTCCCCGCCATTCCAGGGTGTAACTTCCATTGCCTTTTGAAAATCATTCCATTCAGCTTGAGTATTCCAGGACTGACTTCCACCAGCAAGGCCCACTTCAACAACTCCTTGCTCCTTAAATCTTCAGAAGTCCCATCTGTTCCATCTTCCTTGTTTTGAATAGAGAACCAGCTCTCACTAGCATCCTGCTTGGCTGCTAACAGAAAAAGTCTTTTCCTGCTCCTCACAGCAGTAGCTGCATTGTCTCTCTATCTCTCTCTCTGTTTCTGTCTCCAAAGAGCAGCTGCCCTTCTACGTCAGTGCGTGAAAACCGTCACTTGATTTTCAATAGGTTTCAGTTTGGTTTCCTTTTCCCATGACAACCAGACCGCATGCGCCTGTCTCCATGCAGAGTTTAGTATGACTACCATCCTCCCTACCCAGAACATTCTGTTTCACCTTAAGTTAAAGGGGACATTTCAAAACATAACATCTTGTAAAGTCCAGTGTTCGTAGCAACCATTAAAAGCCTGAAGCTATATTTAAAAATAATTCAAATGCACAATGTTAGGACCCAGTCACTGGATTTTACAACTACAGATCTTGAAAGGTACAGTCAAAAACATTTTTTTTTTTTTAAAGTCTTGCATTTGCCTGCATCCATTGTGTCACATCTTATGAAGTTATTACATCTGAAAGTGTTGCACTTCAGTGGGTCACACCTCTGTGTGACTGAAATTAGAAACTGGCTGAAACACAAACTTGAAAGTGATGGAAGATGAGGAAAATGAGAGACCAGGAGGAGACGGAGCTTCAAAGGGAGAGAGGGGGAAGAGAGGGGGGAAGAGAGAGGGGGAGAGAGAGGGGGAGAGAGAGCGGCAGAGATTGAAAGAGAAAGAGAACCGCAGGTGACTTTTTGTTCCCTTCAAAATTCATTTCTGGCAGATTTTGAAACTTGAGCTAAAGGCAACCTAATAAATCAAATCACCGTGTATGTTACCACTAGCATATTGTAGGCCTTAAAGTAAAAGAGATATTGATGGTATCAGTAAAGGCACTCATATAATATAACAATATATTGGGCACTTGTAAGAGGAGGAGGAAGGCGAGGGGAGCAAAGACATAGGAAGAGTGAAACAGAAACAATGAATAAAGAGAGTCAAATAGACTGTAAAATACCCCAGAAAAAGAGAATGGATGGAGGACAGTGTCAGAGAAAGCATCACACAAAAGAGAGAGGAGGGATACAGATATAGCCAAAGTTCTGTCCTCCTGTAACTGTATTATAATAACATTGTGCAGTATATGGTAACTAGATCACCATTGTTACAGATGGGGAAACCATTTCATTTATCTCATCCATTCATTAAAATCAATCCCACTACAGCATCCAACAACTTCTGAAATTATTCCTGGACTTTTGCATGGTGTTCACAGTGTTGTCATTATGAACATCATATCATCTGACTGACTGTAAGCAATGCTATAGAAGGTCCACTGGTAACTTAAGAAACAAAATCACAAGCATCAACTCATACATACTCAGGAATGATCCAAAATCGAAGCTAAAATATGTAGTATCAATCAATTCTGCTTTCTAATTTACCTCAAGAACTTGCAGAAACATAAATTATTTGGAAAATTATCTACTTTTCTGTGGAAAGTACCATAAGCAAAAGTACATAACATTCATTTGAGTTATACAAAATTTCATCTAAGCTGTGAATTAAATTCGGTTGTGACTGTTGCTAGGTGTCTAAAGGGGAGATGCATTAATTTCTACAACAATGCTTTCTTTTTTGAAGAATGCATTTCAAAATATTGTGCTTTCAAGAACTTCCTATTCGCTTTTCTATATTCACTGTATATATTGTGGTATCTTGGTAGGAGCTGACGAGAAATGTACTCTGAAAGACAAAAGAAAAATGCACTGCCTGGAAGTGTGGTGGAGGCAGGTTCAATTGAGGCATTCAAGAGGGCATATAATCATTATTTGAATACAAACAATATGCAGGGTTATGGGGAAAAGGCAGGAGAATGACACTAAGTCAGAATGCTCATTTGTGAGCCGGCACAGACATGATGGGCTGAACGGCCTCCTTATGCACTGTAACAACTCTGTGATTCTGTATTTATTAAGTTAAGACTCAGTGTGAAGTTCCACTGCAGTAACCATTTAGATGCTGTAGGGATAGTTGCACAGTACATTTGATTACTGCATTGCCCTCACTGAAGGTTAACAATCTCTGAAGAAAAGAATGTGTGTTTATACGGGCCAAATAAGCTCCTGTTCTCTATCATCCTACATAGGGCTTTTATAGTGTCAGCATGTCACAAACTGTAATTATTATTATCTTACAGAAAAATGCAGCAATTTGCACACAAGTTGCCGTAAAGCAACAATGTGATAAATGAGCACATCATTTTCTTTTAGTAAATTTGGGTGCGAGAATAAATGTTGGCCCGATTATTAGGGGAGCTCCCCCGTTCTTCTTCAAATAATACCTGTTACATCCACCTGAAACAGAAAATAGGATCTTGATTTAACCTCTGACAGTGCAGCACTTCAGTCCTTCACTGAAGGGCCTAGATTATAACCATAAATCTCTGTATTTGCATTTGAACACATTCTGACTCATCTTTTGATTCATAGGAGAGTTCTAGCACTAAGTCAAGGATGGGACTTTGAATGCTGACTTCTTTATTTTTGATAAAAAGGCCTTCACTGTTAACGGTAAATCCATAATCAGGATTCCATGAAGAAGTATGTTTAACAGCAACTTGCTGGAGATGACTAACAATGGTACAATGCTAATAGGGTCAGGAACTATAGCTAATGCCAACTGACCGTGCTGTGTTTCTTTATTTCTAATATTCAAGGATAAAGGTTCAATAATACAACCATTACATCAGTAGCCACTCTTGATAATTCCACTTTCAAGAATGTAGCTTCGTCCCAAGGAGAGACAGAGAAAGGTATCTAGAAACAGTCAGGGTTTCTGCTGTAAGTAACTAGGCAGTCTAAAAGTGCCACTCCTGCAGAACCAGAAGAAAGGAACCTTCTCTCCCCTGTGTAAACCCTGATACTACTTACTAAGCACACCTGTTAAAGCAACCCCCAACAATTCGACAGTAGAAGCCACCCCAGCAGCAGAGACAAGTCTATAACTTCAAGACCTTCATTTCAGACAAAGCAACACCTCAGCTTCAAAACATATTAGCTCTGCACCGAATATGGACTAACCTTGATTTTCATTTTATTTTCTTTTTCTTCATTTTATCTTCATTTGTAACTAATCTTTGTGTATGTATGTGTTAGTAGCTTTATCTTTTCTTAAGTAACTTCTAGAGCAATGGTGTGAAATAAACAAACCTTTTCTTTTTTTTAATTAAAAATGCTTTGCTGGTGGGTTATCTTAGATTGGATTTTTCACTCACACACACATACACAAATGAATACATTGTTCACAGGCAACTTTGGAGAAACACTCGATAAAGTGTGACACTATACAAAGAAAATAATTCTACTAAAGAGTGACAAATCCCCAGAACCAGATCATTTCCAGGATGGAGTAGGTGAACCAGTATGAATTTCTAAAGGAGTAGGTTATGCCTGATGAAACTGATTTTTTTGAAGAGCTGACTAAAGTAGTGGACTGTCCACTGCTTAACTCACCTCTTCAAAAGTTCGATAAAGGCCCTGATAAGATACTGTTAGCTAAAGTTGATGCTGATGGAATTAAGAGCAAATTATTGACATGGTTCAGAGATTGGCTGACAGGTAGGAGACAGAGCTTAGGGATAATCAGCAGATTCTCTCATTGGCACGATTTGACTAACAGTATTCCATAGGGACCTGTCTTGGGGCCTCAGCTATTCACTGTATTTATTAACACCCAAGCTGATTGCAAAGAAAGCCACAAGTTTTTCTGATGACACAAAGATAGTTGGCATTGTAGGCAGTGTAGTTGGAAGCATAAAATTATAGAGACAATAATAGATTCAGTGAATGGGCAAAATTATGGCAAATGGATTTCCATATATATAAATATGAGATAGATCATCTACTTTGGACCTATAAAAGGGAGATGAGAGTGCTTTCTAATTGCTAAGATGCTACAAGAAGTGAAGGTCTAAAGATGTTTGGGGGTCTTTATTATGTGTGTTATTAAGATGTCACAGACAGGTAAAGAAAATAATCAATGGCCCTTGACAGCTGGAGGATTAGAATACAAGGGTGAGGATCATGTTTCAACAATACAAGGCCCTGGTTAAACCACATCTGTAGTACAATGTTTAATAAGGCACAATACTTTTGGAAGGATATATTGGCATTGGGGGGAATGCAGTGTGGATTTACTAGAATGGTACTTGGGCTCAAAGGGTTAAATCATAAGGAGCTATCTCACAAACTAGTTGTATTCCCTGAAGTTTAGAAGAATAAGAGATGATTTGTTCAAAATTTACAAGGTATTAACAGAATCAGATAGCTTTAGAGAGAAGCTATGTCTAGGACTAGGGGTCCAACTTAGCCCCTTGGACATGTTCCGTCATTCAATCAGATCATGGCTGGTCTGTGACTTAACTCCATATGCTTACCCTCATCCCATAACCCTTAATACCTTAGTTAGCAGAAATCGATCAGTCTCCGGTTTAATATTAACAATTGACCCAGAACCAACTACTATTTGTGGAAAAGAGTTCCAAACTTCTATCACCCATTGTGTGCAGAACTATTTCCCAGTTCCACTCCTGAAATGCTTGCCCTTAAACTCCCGACACTTCTTTGGATCAGCGCCGTGGGATTTGTTATGCCTACCTTCACATGGCCTTGGTTTCACGTCTCATTTGAAGACAGTGGGCTAGGCTTTTGTGGAGGCGAGAAGGTCGAATTAGGAAACTTCCCGAGTCCGCAGAACCATCTCCTTTAAAAGATCCGCTGCCCACCATATTTTCATTCCGGGGAGGCGGGGGTGAGATTGAGTCAGGCCTGCTGCCTCCAGAGGCAGGTTTGAGGTGGCAACAGAGCTGGGTGGACACCCAGGCCAGGTTAGAATGTCCAGCTCCATTTACTGGAATATCAGCCCAGTTTTAATTATGAATATCAGGCCCTCAAAACCCCTCCAACCACCCCATGGTCCCTCTATATCCCCATGCCCTCTTATATCCCCAATGCCCCATCCATGCCCTCATACACCCATGCCCACTCCCTGCCCTTATATCCCCCCCCCCCATACCCCTCCATGCCCCCTTGGAGCCCACACGCCTCTTCATACGCTCAGACCCCTTCATATCCCGCATGCCCCCTCCATAGCCACTCCCAGTACCCATTATGAGCAGACCTCAGGACATCTTTAAAATGGATATTAAGAAAAAAATAAACTTACAACATGCTAATCTCATTCAAACACACCATACTGAAAAAAAAACACACTCCTTCAAAAAAGCCACTCCAAAAAAAATTTAATACCAAATGGGCAATCTGTTATAAAGCAAATGTCTATTTCACGAAACACATCAAAGATAGCTAATCCTTTAACTTCTTAAAACAGTCAATCAAAATGTTTATACAGCCCCCTGCTGAGATAAGTGGTTCTGGACCATTTGAAACTCAGCCAAGCATTCAGAATGGGCTCAGTTATGACAACAAAACTTGGAGAATGTCAAGAATGGAATCTATTGAAGCTGAAAAATCAGATGAGATTTTTTCCTAAACTACACCAGGTGTCTTGTCAATCAAAACAGTCCAGGAGTGCATGGGGTTGCTTTTCTCTGACAACTGCTGGAGGTTTTTGAAGCTCTCTGGACATTTAAAATCACTTCAGATTTTTACAATAGAGATCCCAATCACTGCAGTAAAAACACATCTATCTTACAATACAGCATCTAACTATTTAAACTGGAAGTTATTTTTTTGTATTTCAAAGCCTGTAAATGAAAGAATTCAAGGAGCGGGTGAATGTTTTCTTTGGTTTCCCAATTAGGACTGGGATCCCTCATGGTTCATGCCTCTACTGAGAGGCTGTGAACTACGTGTACTTACTGAAGGGACCCAACTCCACTAAAATTGTGGGGTGGTGGAGGGGATATTTAAACTGCCCACCCTTGCAGTGGAGCTGGCAAGGGTGGAAGTGCTTCAAGTGGGCCAACTGCCTGCTCCCTTATCCTACGCCAGCGAAAATTGCTAGAAATGGGAATGAGGGTGAGAATCCCAGAACTGGGTCCTACCTACCATTTTTTAAGGGGGCTCAAGTCATTTCGATTCATGAAAATACAGCCCAGTGCATCTGTGAATGTGACACATCCTCAGTACCACAGTGGAGTGTCAGCCTAGATTCAGTCTATCATGGGGTTTGAACCTACAACCTCCTTACTCCTAGGGGAGAGTGCCATCACTGAGCCAAGCTAAAAGAAACCAAGATAATATTATAATTCCTCAAACAACTGCGCATCATTTTTGTCAAATTCCCAATTTAAAATTAGGTTTGTGCTGATCCAGAGCTTAAAAGTTTAAATATTGCTGTAATTGTCTGTCTCAAAGATTAGCTCATAATGTGATTATTGAAGATGTGGAAATGCTGTACCTGAGTGTTCCAATACCATGTCCGTCTAGATCCACCATCTTGAGTAGAACTAGTTCTTTGTCAGTGTTTGATTTGTATCTATATCAACGATAGCATTTAAATAAGTTATGACACAGACTTTGTTTAAAATATTTATTTAATTAATTACTTTTAAAAATTCAATCACTTTATCCGCGTCTTCAAGCATCTCTCACAGAAAAATGCAACAAAACGAAAAGACGTTGGGCTGGATTTTCATCCTCGAGGCGGGTATTGGGAGTCGGGAAAATTCCTAGCTCAGTACGCCCACCTCGGGAGAAAGTGCCAGGAAAGATGGGATTTTTATGGTGGGGGTAGTGGGATGCAGGCTGCAGGCTGCAGTCCGGCCAGCCGACCTGGGAATAAGTTTGGAGGCAGCCACAGGGGCTACTGGATACAGAAGTGGGCTGTTTTAAAGGCTCCTCTCGGTACTATGGGACTTATATGTTATAAATTACAATGAAAAACTAAGGCCCTCTAGCACTCACTCCTCACAACCCTTCACCCCCCCCACACACTCGCCATGTCCCATCCATGCCCCATCCATGCCCACCTAATGCCCACCACCCCTCCCATCACCCCACCCCACCCCCAACCCCCAACCCTCGCCATGTCCTGATAAATTTATTCCCAGTTGGGGAGCATAGAATAAGCAGCAATGTAAATAGAGGTCCCAAACTATGATACATAGCCATCCTTGATTCCCCAGACAAGGTGCAGCAAGGTTATGGCACCATTTAATGATGAGGACCCTGGAATTGATCTGCAGGGACATTCAAGCCCTTGGGGGGGTGATAAGACCATTGGAACTTTGTGAAGGGACACAGACCACATATTAATTTTAGGAAAGAAGTTATTATGAAGCAGAGTGGTGAATTACACTGGTGCTCCCATATACTGAACTGTGCTGGGGAGAGCATCATCCTGCTGAAACACTCAGTCAATTATTTCTGAAGTGAATTGATGTTAAATAGACGAACTTGACAGCCATTCTGTGTCAGCAGCATCCTACAAGCAGCACTGGGAAAGAAGATAGGCAGATTTGCATTTATATAGTGTATTTCATGACCTCAGGATGTCCCAAAGTGCGTTACAGCCAATGAGCTACTTTTAAAGAGTTGTCATGGTTGTATTGTAGACAAACTCACTGCATTCCAGTTTCAGCCTAAGTTTTATACTCAAGTTGATGGAATGAGACTTGAACCTACAACCTCTGAGTCAGAGATAAGAGGACTGCTGACTGAGCCCCGGCTGACACCTAAAGATCCTATGTAAAGACTAACTTACATAGCAGTGTACTGTAACAGGGGTTACTGTTATTTTCTTTTAAATCATGAATGAGGAAGTGATGACTCTAGTAGTTGCTCGGAACAGAGACTCAGATATGTCTGCCTGTAGTCTATGCCATCTAATACTTACAAAAAGATGCATCCTATTCTCTAATGCATAAAATTGGAATATGTGCATTTTTCAAATGTAATACTTTCCAAAACAAGTGGAATAATAAATAATTAGGAAATCTTGTTCAAATGAAATGGGTTTAATTTTTGAATGGCAAGTTGTTTATACTGTTGTTTACAAAATGTGTATCAACTCACTAGGTGGAGCTATGGCCTGCTACTTTGAGCAATATGAGTGACAAGGGGCCATGGAGGAAAAAGAACAACTCTAAATAAAAGGGTACATAATTTGATATATTACACCGCAGGCTTAAAATGTTGTTGGTCATGAATTTCGCTCATGTATGGACATCCTTTAAATATTTTGTACACTATCAAACCAATGAATGTACAGGTACTTCACAGCATAATGTTAGTGTTGTTCATGTAAATTTATAATGATAGGAAATCTGAAAGTCATTTTAATAGATAACTAAATAGCTGTCTCAAGCATCATTAACAAATTGGCCTGGAGTTACAATTACTATGGTTACTGTATTTACCTTGCTCTCACTACATGTATAGACTTCCTGATTCCTTATCAATTATACCTAAGCCTAATATTCAGTTGATTGGGTACCTGGCTCGTTCTCCTTCTGGATTCTGCAAGTAAGAATAGGGGCTCCTGTTTATGTTGCTGCCTTCCACTTTTCCCTTATTTATAAATATTCTTCCTGCTTTCATGTTCTTGTGTGCGATATCAATGCTCTGAGGAGATGGGAATTGAAAAGATATATTTTCAAGCACATTAACGGAGTGAAGATCAAAATTGTCCAATTACACCATTGAAGTGATTAACATTTTGAAAGGATGTTTACAGTGTTCGGGAAAGGAAGCTTGTTCCTATGATCCTGGTATCAAAAGGGTTCTAATTTCAGTGAGGTTTCAACAGGTAAAAACAAAATACTGCGGATGCTGGAAATCTAAAACAAAAACAAAAATACCTGGAAATACTCAGCAGGTCTGACAGCATCAGCGGAGAGGGATACAGTTGATGTTTCGAGACCGTATGACACTTCATCAGAACTAAGACATATGTCTTAGTTCTGATGAAGGGTCATACGGACTCAAAATGTCAACTGTATCCCTCTCCGCAGATGGTTTCAAGAGGTGTTCTTCCCAATTGACAGGGAGTAAAAATCAAAGGGCAAGTTGATCCATATATTTCTCATGCACCTCAGCCCCCACTGACTGGAAAAATGGGTGTTGGTGAAGACAAGAAGAAAATCAACATGCATGCCCTCTCTGTTAGGAAATTGTCTTGACAGTAAGAGATACTAAGGGGAGCAAGGTAATTCGCATTTGGAAATATACCATATTTTTAAACTACATTTCTTCCATAAAATTGCATCCACCAGTACGACATTTCTCAAAAATATTTACTGTTCAGAAAAACAATTGTAATTTTATA
The DNA here is from genome assembly GCF_964194155.1 of Cetorhinus maximus. Classification (NCBI taxonomy): domain Eukaryota; kingdom Metazoa; phylum Chordata; class Chondrichthyes; order Lamniformes; family Cetorhinidae; genus Cetorhinus; species Cetorhinus maximus. The sequence goes on from NC_135898.1 coordinate 42,248,307, forward strand.
TCTGAAGTAATTTGATTTTAAATTACTTGTAAATACAAATTAGTAGGAACAGGAAATGGCCATTAGACTCAATAAGCCTTTTCTGTTTAGCATAAAATTCAATGAAAGCAATAAGCTTTCCATTATCTAGAGAGGAATATTTTTCCAATTTGGTTCCATTGTCATTTTTTCCAAGCGATGATAGCAGTGGATAATTAAGGAAAGATTCCATTGAAAATGTATTAGGTTGCATTACTATACTGGAAATGTCATCCTAGAAACATTATTTCCTTGAGTGCATTGCAAAGTAAAAGGTTGTTGGTACCACAAACTACCCAGCAATGAAGGTGACATAACATGGGACCACCCTGTCTATAATGTGCCTTGCTTCACTCTGTGATACAGCACTTACAGGGTTAAAAAGCAGCAGCACTCTCAGAAAATGCTCCGCTTGATTTGATACAATAGCTACAGATATAGTTATTGTGTTTGATCAAGCACCTTAAGAGGTTATGCAATTCAATTGAAATGCAAGCATTTTGTGTTATGTTTGCCTATATGATTGATTGGCATGTCTCCAAGTTTGAGCCTTGCATATTTAAATTTCCTACGTTCGTCAGCTTTTTGAGAATTACTTATCAGGTATTGCAAAAGTTGGGCAGTCTATTAAATTTCAGAGAGATATGCCAAAGGGAAATGCTATACACGGTCTGTGGCAGACTACCACAAAGGCTCAGAAGACAGAAAGAGAAAGAGAGAAAAAGAATGCACCTTCACTTCTATACAGCTTTTCATAACTTCAGGATGTTCCAAAATGCTTTATGATCAATGATGCACATTGGAATTGTAGTCACTGTTGTCATGTAAGAAATGCAGCAGCCGATTTACACATAGCAAGCTCCCTACTCCCCACCCCACCCCACCCCACCCCACCCTAACTAAGGCAATTTGGTAATCACCTGTTATTGTTTTTAACCTGTGTGATGTTGGTTAAGGGATAAATGTTGAATACCAGGGAAAACACTTCTGCTTTGTTTGAATACTGTCATGGGATCTTTCACAACCAGAATAACAAGTCATTACCATATTGCCATTTGTGGGAGCTTGCTGTATGCAAATTGTAAACTGAAGCGAAGTAATAAGGATTTCCTATTTGATCCTTGGTGTCCTTCCCTTGATATTGGGCAGGAGAGGCATACTGGTTGCCTCTATTGATAGGCAGATAGGGAGCAAGAGCTCATCTGAGAAAATATCTAGCGTTAAAACTCCAAACATTAAGCATAACTATTAAACTAAACACTCCATCTTGAATGACATGTCTTTAAATTAGATCATTAATTGGTATGATACTATTTGCAGCTGTGTCTGATTAAGTTAGGATGTGGTATTGAACAATAATCTAGCTACATAATTACATTCTGAAGCACATCCAGAGTGTGTGGAAATCTGAATTACATTGAGCATACATGCAGTGATCATCATATTTGGGAACTGTGACATGTTGAAAATGTTTTGTTGCCTTTATTTGATTGGCTCAAATGTCATTGACAAAAAGCAACAAATCATTTTAAATGCCACTGAATGGTTGTATAACTACCACTGAAGAACCAGGAAATGTTGTGGTAGTTAATGGAGTTTGTTTGAAAGTAAACAGTCATTGAAGGAAGCAACAAGAAGCCGCTACCTCTTTGAATGTCAAGCTTCTAAAAAAAAAAATTTAACCTTCCTTACAGGAGGCTCAGAATCCTTTCCTTCCCCATTTTGCTTCATGGCTGAGAATAAGACCATACTAAGCACCATAACCACAGTCCAGGCTCCAAATCTCAAGCAGCAGGATGGCTCAGGAGAGACACAGACGTTGATGAATCAAAACCAAACCTGTAACAACTTTAAGTGTCAGGGTAGGTCGATTGGTAGCACTCTTGTTCCTTGCTGCAAACTTATCAGCAGTTCTGTGGATGCCGTTTCAAGTCAAAAATGACGTTTAAGCTGTACACGCACACTTCTGATATGGGCAACGCTGGAAGTCATTTTAGGCAGCTTGTCAGCAGCTGAACTGGGAGTGTGCAGTGTAGGTGGATCTTGATGTCAGGCAATGTGCAATGTTACTTTGACTCTCTTAGGCACACCACCACCTTCTCATGGGCAATTAGAGGTAGGAAAGAAATGCTGGCTTTGCCAGTGATGCCCACACCCCAAGCATGAATATCAAAAAAAAAAATTTCAACCTCAAATGTTCCAGCTAACACCCTCTCCTAACCTTGATCAGCAGCAGGAAAGACCACTCACCAGTGCTGTTTAAAGAGATCATCGCTCACTCTCAGTTCAATTGCTGGCTGATTCCTACTGCCTGTTGCTAAGTTAATGGAAGTTTATGGAGATTTGTACTGCTATTTAAAGTTGGTGAAGTCGACACGGAGTGCTGTGTCATATGGTGAAGGCTTTGGTTCTGACTTCAAGGATTCTGCTCACACCACTTGCTCCCCAGTCATCAGTGTCATAATTACCATCTCCCTTGGCCTGCAGCATGACAGAGGGAATGACCAGAAGCAACACAGAGGAGGACAGGCTTTTTTAAGAGAGGAGGAAGGAGAGAAGGGCTCTCAGCAGGAGGCCATATCCGTCCAGGGTGTGCAGGGAACATTTCTCCAATCTTAACCTCAACGAGGAACTGTGTCTCTGTTTCACTAAGGAGGTCCTCACTGAAATCTGTTACCTGATTCAGCCTCAGAGCAGGGCAAGGATGGCATTACCAGTGGCTGTGAAGGTGAGCTTGGCCATGAACAACTTCTTGTCAAGCTCCTTTGAGGCTGGAGCAGGTAACATCTTGCAGTTCACTGTCCGATGTTGCATATAGAAGATGAGTGACCCTCTGTATCTCTGCATCCAAAAAGAGGGAAATACTTTAGATTCTCTTTTTCCAGAGAGAAGCAACCAGAACAAGCATGCAGTTTTTCCAGGATAGTGGGCTTCCCCATAGTGCATGGTTCTATTGACTGAACACATGTCACTTTACAGATGACGTATGTAAATCCAGAGATGTATGGTAGTCACAGAGTGTTCCACTCTCTAAACGTACAGCTGATGATACAGAGCATATCATGCAGGTCAATGCCTAGTACCACAGTAGCAGTCATGTTGCCCTTATTCTGCGCCAGTCTGCTGTACCATCAAATTTAGGCCACAATGAGAGACCAGAGAGTGGTTACTGGGCAACATGGGCTATCCAATGACCATCTCATGACTCTGGTGGGTAACCCATGCATGTACATAATGTATACTCTGTACATAATATATTATAACGAGAGTTATCCTGTGACATGGAATGTTATCAAGTAGACCATGGGGCTGATTAAACAACACTTCCACTGCCTGGACTGCTCTGGAAAAGCCCTGCAGTACTCTCCAGAAAGCTTGTGCATGATTCGCAGTGTACACTGCATCTGGCACAAGTTCAACATCATGAAGGGCAAAGCACTTACCTAAGGTATACAGTGAGCAGCTGAGGAGGAAGAGGAAGGGAGGAGGCAACCAACAAATCCCCTTCTGATTGGCCTGTTTGTGACTGGCTCAAGTGACTACAGTAGAGTAATACAACCCCACTTGCCAATTCAACAACAGTCCCAGAACTTGACATCCTCTTGGCCAGAATGCTGAAATAAAAGCCTTGACCAAACAAATATTCAAAAACCAACTTTATCAAACAAATCATCTATCATTCTACTCATGTGAAGTCGTTGAACTTCTTGCAGCACAGCATTCAGGTCCTCAGGGCTACACTGCTGACATTGGCCATGTCAGCTACCTGCTGCTACTGCCTTCAGTATGGAGAGCCTCCCGGTCCTAGTGAATTGAGGACCCCCGTCCACCTTCTGCACCATGGCCTCTTTTACTGCATTGGAACAGCTTGGAGCCCACTCTGCCATTTTGTGTCTTTTCTTTTTAAACTTTCCCAAGTCAAACTCACTCTTGGATTGATTTCCATCACCTGTCTTTTATGAAGGGCTGGTCGGCTTTAAGTAGTGCCAGCTAGCTTGACCTCGTACTGACCTCTCTCAATTTTGCTTCTCCTGCTTAGGCATGCAGCCACTCAACAGCAATCATGTAGATGAGCAAGTGGCATGAAGTTTGCGGGCTGCCCTCATCGGAACAAACAGGCATGGGTTAATTGCATGTCGCGGTCCCCCCCACTCGTTTTCAGGACTATCCAGTTTTGCTCTGATTCAAAGTTGTGCGCTCAAGTAACTTGACAAATTTATCCCCATAATCTCGGGAACACTATGATGAGAGAGAGACAGTGTTACATTTTCTGACGGGCCATTGTTTGGATGAATTGTTAATCTGACGTCCTGTCCGCCTGCTCAGGTGAATGAGAAAGATCCGTGATAGCATTTGAAGTTGAGCAGGGAGGTCTTCTCACATCCCTGGTTCACATTCTTCCCTCAGCTAACATCATGAAAAACAGATTATAAGGTGATTTATTCATTTACAGTTTGTGGGGCATGGCTGTGCAAAATTGCTGCCAGAATAGTAGTGATAACATTTCAAAAGTAACCAACTGGTTGTGAGGCAAGTTACAATGTTTAGAGGAATTTGCTCTTATATACTTTACACCCACATTTTACTTCGTTAATCAACATCCAATAACTAATGTTAGTATTTGTACAAAATATTACACTCAAATGCATAACATTACCACATATTAAAATACAGAGAAGAGTGTCTAACCTTTATTATGCCATTGATTAAGGCATTGATGGATGGCTTGATGTAGCCTTTACTTGTGATCAGGCAGAGTGTGTACTGAAAGTAGCCTGCAGGGCCAGAGTGGGTGTGAGTACCACTCAAGACAACATTGTCTTGTCTGTAGAGATCCCCGTATTTGCTCTTCAATCTTTTTAGAACCTAAAATAGACAACAGTATTCATCTTAGACATAACTAGCTTCCTTAAAATAAATGATATTGACTAACTTGGTGGTAATATATTTTTTGAACAAAATGGCCAAGGACTTAGCTATTTATTTCTGGGATTAAATTTAAAGGCGCTAGCATCTTGTTCTTTTTAGAGCTTCCTGTAAGTTTATCAATATGGAATATGGAACATCAGGTATAATACGAAAAGTACATTGATCAGAATAACAAGTGACATTGTTTTATGTAACACAAAAATAGTAGAGGGAAATAACTAAATATATATGGATATATAGTATATATATTAGCAAGCTTGAAACGTCTAAAGTAAGGTGTAAATGAACAATGCAGTCACAGTTGCTAAGATGGCAGCGCAAGCACAATATTCTGCTCTATGACTTTCAACATTCAGACAATGACAAAATAAAGTCTACTTTCATACTGCTCAGCAAATTAAGGTCAACAACAGCTATGAGGAAAAGAGAAGGAAATTCTGGGACAGATTTGAAAATCCAAAGTGTTATCCAAAGCTAATATCATTTAATGCATGAGCTACAGTGAAAAGATTAAGCAGATTATACTACCCACATGGCAAGATGAAAACGCGTGAAGCCTTTACAGTATAAATCATGGAAATAGGCAAATACCCCGTGAAGATAACACATAAAATATGGTCACACTTGAACTTTGCGAAACAATGGGGTGAAATTCAACTCATTCTGGTTTCCAGCACAAAATAGGTGGCGTAATAGGGAGGTACGCTGTTAGACATTAGCCTGGGGCCTGATTTGTATAATACCGGCGAGTTGTGGACACCATGCGGGTGTCCAAATTATGCAACTTGCTGGTTGTGGCCTGAGGAGTTTTGTTTCAGAATTCTGTTCCAATGCTGAGTTGCCCTTTGGACCAGATCTTGGATGAGGATGGAGGCAAAGTGAAAAGGGGGAAAGCCCAGGCCAACAGCAACCTGCAATATTTTTCTGCTCCTCCTGCGGCTCCACAGTAGTGCAACTATTGAAAGGTTTGCTTACCGTTCTCTGAAGGGCCTACTAGTCATTTATGGACTGTTGGTTAGGTTGCTGAGCATCAGAGTAGGTAGAAAGGAAGTGGGAAATACATCAGTCAAGGTGGGCACAAGAGTTCATGCTTACCTCTAATCTGAGTTTCTGAGATACCATTCCAATGTCAGCACTGACGAACACAACTCTCTTTGAATTGTTAGGGTCTGCTACAATAAAAGCTCGACTGTGCAGACGGTTATGGAGTCCTGCAGCGGTCTGCTCTGGATTGGCATATCCCATCTACACATTACCAAAAGCAAGTGTTTACAAATCACATGGCACTTTCTTTTAATCACCCTTTCACGCTATTAGTATTCATCAAGGGGAATCCCAAAGTCTTCTATTGGCACACAAATAGTAAGAGGGTGGTAAAAGGAGGAGTAGGGCCGATTAGGGACTAAAAAGGGGATTTACACATGGATGCAGGGGGCACGGCTGAGGTGTTAAATGAATACTTTACATCTGTCTTTGCCAAGGAAGCAGATGCTATCCAGGCCACGGTGACAGAGGAGGAAACTGTGTCACCAGAAGGGTACAAAATTGATGAGGAGCAAACGTTGGATAAACTGTCGGTACTTAATGTTGACAAGGCACTGGGACTGGATGAGATGCATTAAGGATATTGAAGGAAGTAAGAGTGGAAATTGCAGGGGCACTGGCCATAATCTTCCAGTCTTCCTTAGACTCAGGGGAGGTGCCAGAGGGCTAGAGAATTGCAAACATTACACCCTTGTTCAAAAAATGTTGTAAGGATAAGCCCAGCAATTGCAGACCAGTCTTTTTAACTTCAGTAGTGGGGAAGCTTCTCGAAACAATTATTTGGGATAGAATTAGTAGTGGCATGGGAAAATGTGGGCTGATTAGGAAGAGCCAGCATGGGTTTCTAAAGGGGAAATTTAACTAACTTGTTGGAGTTTTTTGAAAAGGTAACAGAGAAGATCGATGAGGGTAATGCTGTTGATGTGGTGTACATGGACTTTCAAAAGGTATTTGATACAATGCCACACTTGAGAGAAAAGTTATAGCTCATGGAATAAAAGGGACAGTAGCAACATGTATACAAAATTGGCTAAGTAATAGGAAACAGAGGGTCATGGTCAATGGATAGTTTTCGGGCTGGAGGAACGTTTGTAGTGGAGGTCCCCAGCAGCCGGAATTGGGACCCTTGCTTTTCCTGATATATATTAATGATTTAGATCTTGGTGTGCAGGGAACAATTTCAAAGTTTGCGGATGATATGAAACTTGGAGGCTTTATAAACTGTGAGGAGGACAGTATAGAATTTCACCAACTTGCCTATGTCCTTTTGCAGTGGGCAGATAGGTGGCAGGGGAAGTTCAATGCGGAGAAGTGTGAGGTGATGCATTTTGGTAGGAAGAACATGGAGAAACAATATAAAATAAGGGGTGAAATTCTTAAGGGGGTGCAGGAGCAGAGGGACCTGGGTGTATATGTGCATAGATTAAAGGTGGCAGGACAGGTGGAGAGAGTGGTTAATAAAACATACAATATCTTGGGCTTTATTAATAGGGGCATAGAGTACAAGAGAAGGGAGGTTATGTTGAGCTTATATAAGACACTAGTTAGACCTCAGCTGGAGTATTGTGTAAAGTTCTGGGTGCCACACTATAGGAAGGATGTGAACGCATTGGAGAGAGTGCAGAAGAAGTTTACAAGAATGGTTTCAAAAATGATAAACTTTAGTTATGAAGATATATTGGAGAGGCTGGGATTGTTCCCATTGGAGCGGAGAAGGCTAAGAGGAGATTTAATAGAGGTGCTCAAAATCATGAGGTGGCTGAATAAAGTGGATAGAGAGAAACTGTTCCCGTTCATAAAAGGAACGAGGAGGAGAGGGCACAGGTTTAAAGTGATTTGCAAAAGAAGCAAATATGACGTGAGAAAAAACTTTTTCACACAGCAAGTAGTTTGATACTGGAATGCACTGCCTGGAAGTGTGGTGGAGGGAGGTTCAATCGAGGCATTCAAGAGGGCATTAGATGATTATTTGAATAGAAACAATGTGCAAGGGTCCAAGAAAAAGGCAGGAGACTGACATTAAGTCAGGATGCTCATTCGGACAGCCGGTGCAGACACGATGGGCCAAATGGCCTCCTTCTGTGCCATAACAATTCTGTGATTCTATGGTGGTCACTGCCAGTGAAAAAAACTGATTCTGCCATCTTTGCTCATGTCAAGTGCAGACATTTACACAGGTTTACAGAACATTTAAATCCACGTTCAAGGAAATTTATTTTGTAAAGTTTTCATGCTTTGGGAAAGTTAAGAGAACTTTGTATCGGATAAGTGTAATATTTTTGTCCATTACTGATCAAAGGCGCTACATGAACGAGATGCCGGTATAACAGTTTGAGGTGCTATAGTGGGAGAAACACTTTTCTTCCCCATCCTTGATAAGGCTTTCAATTCAACATAACCAATGTGACCAAAGCTGCTTCGCTCTGACAGATGGAAGAACCCTTCATGAATTGAGCTCGGAAATTGTTAAAGGGGTTGCTGGCGGGGTTCAGACTAAAGCGCATGGCATTTTTGTTTTCAACGCAATGCGGAACAGGTTTGAAGGGCCGAGTGGCCTAATCCTGCTCCTAATTCATATGTTCATATGTGAGAAACATGTCCATTCATGCGTGTGAACACATGCATCTTTACAACGTTTATTAGAATCAACAACTGAAAATGAGAGTTTTCTGCCCAGTTTTTCCAAAAACTACAGGGCAATTTCATCCTCCCAAATGCTGAGTTTGAAGCTGGACAGATGTCGATCCTAAGGAGTAGCTGAATGCATGGTTGGAAGACATTGTAGGAGGGAAAGAGGGAACTAGCGTTTCAAATCTGTAGATACATCTGGTACAGGAGGTCAAGAGAAAAGGGGCCAGACAGTACCTGAACAAAACTGGTAGCAATGTCCTGGTGAAGGTGAGAGAATCAACTTGCTCCCTGGCAGTGACAACCACCACAGAATCACAGGATTGTTATGGTGCAGAAGGAGGCCATTCGGCCTGTCATGTCTGCACCAGCTCTCCGAATGAGCATCATGAGAGAACTGTGGGTGAGAGTTTAAGCTAACACTCAGAGCGTAGTGGCATACCTATGCAGGAGCATTTAAGAATAAGTATAGTGAAAGGGAAAAACAGTCTGAAACAGTCAACCCAAATGTTTTATATGGAGAGATTAACCTTGGGACTGTATATAAGAGTTGAGAAGGAAGATAATGAAGATAAATGGAAAAGCAAAGGCACTGAGCAGTATGAATGTTTATGTATGTAGAGAGGAAGTGTTAGAAATAGAGGCAAAGAAGTACAGGTACTAATTGGAATAAAGGGATATAATGTTATAACATTAGTAGAAACTTGGGCAGAAGCCAGGCAGGATTGGACTAAACTCCAGGCAAAATAAGTTTCAAGGGAGAGAGAGGAAGAGAAGAGGGTGGTGTGATGGCCTGAATAATTAAATACAGCTATTGAAAAGAAGGCTTTAAGTTGATGGTGCTGCTCAGATAGTCCATCTGTATAGAATTAACAAATAACAAAAGGTTGTAGTATTATTTTGGGAGCACATTTTATGGTCAAAGTGGGAAGGGTTTTTAGAATGCACTCAAGAGGGTCATGGTCAATGGATATTTTGTTAGATTTGGTCCCAACTAACGAAGGAGACATACAGGAGAGCACTGGGTAGACGATGATCGCTGGAGAATTAGATTCACATTGGAAATGCATAAAGGAAAAGAGAAACCCAAGATAAATCTGAATTGGAAATTAGCCTATTGCAGTGAGATGAAGGAGCACACTGCCCAGAAAAATTGATTGTAAGAAACACCAAACCAGCAGGGGGAGATATTTAATAATGAGATATAGTGCAGGTTCAATACTTCCTAGCAGAAAGTGAAGTGGATTGTCAAAAGCTGGGATTCCATGGATAAACAGGGGGATTAGAGTAAAAAGCAGCACGATAAAGAAGCAAAGTGGAGAGAGATTAGGAAAGCGAAGAGAGAGCATGAGAAAATAATAGCGGTCAATAATGGGAAAAACAAGGGCTATTAAAGCATTTAATAGGTAGGTGGACATGAAGGGGTGGGACAATTTGGAGATAAAGGAAGCCATGTAGTACTTGAGAGTGGCGTGCTGATATATACTTTGTCTCAATTTTTAAAGGGGGTGGTGTTCAAGTGGAACAATATGGGTACTTGAGAAGGCTGTAAATAAACCACTATTGAATAGTAAGATCCAAAATTAAGGCATTTTTTTCAAAAAACAACGAACGGAACAGAAAGTCAAAATGTCATCAGACCCAAATGATATGCTCCCGGGATCACTGAGAGGGGTTAGGAAGGAGATAGTAGAGGCTTAACTCAATTTCTTTGTAAACCACTAAACTCTTTAATCTGAAATTGTCCCAAAAGTAGGGGCAAGTGCTAAACCCCAGTTCATGGAAGGAAAAAATGAATAACCCACGAAATCGCAGGTCAATTTAGCTCAGCTAAGTATTGACTAATTTCAAGACCATAATATCAGATGAAATTAGTGAAAATGTGCAAAGGTATGGGCTAATCAAGTAGAGTCAGCACAGTGTTATAAAGAGCAGCTTGTGCTGCACTAATTTACTTGAGCTTTTCAAAGCCAGCAGAGTGTATAAAGGGAATGCAATATGACTCTTTCTCATGGACTTTCAGAAGGCACTTGATAAGGCACCTTAAAAGAGACTTACTGCAAAAAAATATAAGGTATGCAGCTTAAAATGAATGTAGCTGCTTGGATAAAGCAATGTCTAAGAGACAGAATACAAAGAAGAGCAACAGTGTTATCCTTATTGGCAGGAGCTAGTCAGTGGAGTATCCCAAGAAGCTGTTCTGCAACGTGTTTTCTTCTCTATCTATAAACATTTTTGGATGTAGACGTAAAGGGAATGATAGTTCGCTGATTACATTAAATTAGGGGGCACGAGTGGTTGGAGCGTTCCGCAAAGTAGTAGCCCACACATCCTCATACTTATCCCAGTTTCAAGCTCAGCCTTTATACATTACTCGCTCAGATCTACAAATGCCCCATTGAAGCTTTTTCCCACATGTTTATTGTGTGGAGTGTCTCCCTCAGAAACCATGCATTGCCCCAAACCTTTGTACAACATACCCTCTGCCTCACTACCCCTGTACAATCTAATGTTTCTGTTGAGGAATGAGCTTGATCCTGCAAATATGTAATGTTAGCTAAATTTACTGAACTTCGAAGTACAGTGAGGAAGAATGCAGGAGGACATGAATCAGTAGACTTGGCAGATGTTGAATCCTATACAAAGCAGAGAAATGTGGGGTATCACATTGTGGGGAAAAATAAGTGATAGCCTATAAAGTGCATAGTAGGAATCTTAACAGAATGAAGGGATAGTAATATCTAGAAACGTGGAGGCATATGTTTTGAAAGCTGGGCGTGTAGTTAAAGGTGGCCAGAACAAGAAAACTGAGATTCAGAGTTTATACACAGACATTGAATAGAAAAGCAAGGGAATGAATTAAATTTGTATAATGTAACTGAACAGGCCACAGTATCTCATAAGTGAAACAATTCTAGAGTCAAAGAGACTGTACAAGGATTTACCTGAATGAAAGGGCAGTAATAGTTTCAGAGATTGACAAAAATGGGACAGAGAAGATTTAGTGGTGGATTGCGAAGTGCAGGAGAGGGTGGTGGGCATGTACTAGAGGTTTTCAAAATTATAAACGAGTTAAGAGGATAAACAGTGAAAGACTCTTTCCACAGATGGCCAACAAGGATACATAGATCCTGGATTATCACTAGAACAAATCAGAATGTAGAAGAGATATTTTCACAATGATGGGTTATTAGAACATATGTTCTAATCACATGCAGCTATTGAGACAGGGACAAAAACAACACTTGAAAAGAAATTGGTTAAGCATATGGAATGAGTACATTAAAAAATGGGAAAGAGCCTGGAAATTGGGATTTTAGTTGATAGCTGAATTTAAAGAGTTAGCAAATCATAAGCACTATGCCTGAATGGTCTCCTCTCTGAAATGTTCTCCGATTTATAAGCAACAATGAAGTGTACAGAATTGGAAGCAACCTTGCAGCATGGGTTGGAAATTGATTGGGAGGTTGGAGACAGTAGGAATAAAGGCATGATTGGCAGGATGTGATGAGCAGTGTTCCAAGGATCTGTACTGCGACCTCAGTTTTTCAGTATGCTTATCAATGGTGTGGATGAAGAAAGGGAGAATTGCATTTTCAATTGCAGATGATACTAAATAAGGAGGAACAGTACATGTTGCAGATGAGAGCAGGAAGATGCAAGTGGGGAGATGCAGATTGAAGGAGTTGTCAAACTGTCTCAGTTTTCACTTTGGAGTCATAAAAATAAATCAGAGTATTTTCTAAATTGAGAAACTGGGAACTGCGGAGGATCAAAGAGATATGGGTGTCCATGTGGGAAAAAAAACACCAGAAGCTATGGTTCCAAAAGACTATCAAGAATGCTAAAGGAATGTTGGACTATATGTCAAGGGGTTAGAATACAAAGGGGAGGAAGATGTACCCCAGTTGCATACAGGCTTTGTCGGGCCCCATCTGGAGTACCGCGTTCAGTTGTGGGCACCGCACTTAAGTGAGGATATAATGATCCTACTGGTCATGCAGTGTAGATTTATAGCAGGGCTCAGAGAGTTAGAAAACATAGAAAATAGGAGGAGTAGGTCATTATGCCCTTTAAACCTGCTCCGTCATTCAAGATGATCAAGGCTGATCCTTTATCTCAATGCCATACTCCCACTCTCTCCCATACCCCTTGATGCCTTTGGAGTCCAGGAATCTATTTCCTTCTTAAATATATTCAGTGACTTGGTCTCCACAGCCCTCTGTGGTAGAGAATTCCACAGGTTCACCACCCTCTGAATGAAGAAGCTTCTTTTCATCCCAGTCCTAAATGGCCTACCCTGTATCCTGAAACTGTGACCCCTTGTTCTAGATCCCCCAGCCAAAGAAAACATCATCCCTGGATCCAGTCTGTCCCGCCCTGTAAGAATTTTATATGTTTCAATGAGATCCCCTCTCATTCTTTTAAACTCCAGTGAATACAGGCCTAGTCAGCCCAATCTCTCCTCATACGACAATCCTGCCATCCCAGGGATCAGTCTGGTGAACCTTCGCTGCACTCCCTCTATTGCAAGCATATCCTTTCTTAGGCAAGGAGACCAAAACTGCAAATACTCCAGGTGTAGTCTCACCAAAGCTCTGTACAGCTGCATTAAGAAGTATTTAGATGAGCACTTGAAACGCCATAGCTATGGGCCAAGTGCTGGAAAATGGGATTAGAATAGATAGGTGCTTGATGGCCGTCACGGACACGATGAGCCAAAGGGCCTGTTTCTGTGCTGTATAACTTTATGACTCTATCCTTGCTCCTGTAGCCAATTCCTCTCACAATGAAGGCCAACATACCATTTGCCTTCTTAACTGCTTACTGCACCTCATGCTTAATTTCAATGATTGGTGTACAAGAACACCCAGGTCCCTTTGTACATCAACATTCCCCAATCTTTCACCATTTAAATAATACTCTGCCATTCTGTTATTCCTACCGAAGTGAATAACTTCACACTTATCCATGTTGTGCTCCATCTGCCATATATTTTTCCCCACTCACTCAACTTGTCCAAATCACCTTGAAGCCTCGTAACATCCTCCTCATTACTCACATTCCCACCTAGTTTCATGTTGTCAACAAACTTGTAAATATTACATTTGGTTCCCTCATTCAAATCATTGAAAAATATTGTGAATAGCTGGGGCCCAAGCACTGGTCCCTGCAGTACCCCACTAGTCACCGCCTGACACTCTGAAAAAGACCCATTCATTCCTACTCTGCTTCCTGTCTGATAACCAATTCTTAATCCATGCCAATATATTACCCCCAATCCCATGTGCTTTAATTTTGCACTCCTCCTTATGTGGGACTTTGTCCAAAGCTTTCTGAAAATACACCACATCCACTGGTTCTTCCTTATCCATCTAGTTACGTTCTCAAAAAACTCCAGTGGGTTTATCAAACATGATTTCCCTTTCATAAATCCATCTGAACTTTGTCTAATCCCGTTGAAATTTTCCAGGTGTCCTGTTATCACATCTTTTATAATAAACTCTAGCATTTTACCCACTACTGATGTAAGGCTAATGGGTCTGTAATTTGCTGTTTTCTCCCTCCCTCCCTTTTTTAAATAGTGGGGTTACATTTTCCACCCTCCAATCGCCGGGACTGTTCCAGAATCTACAGAATTTTTGAAGATGACAACCAATGCATCCGCTATTTCCATGGCCACCTCCTTTAGTACCCTGGGATGTAGATTATCAGGCCCTGGGGATTTATTGGCTTTCAGTCCCATTAATTTCTCAAGTACTACTTTCTTAGTAATACTAATTTCCTTCAATTCCTCCTTCTTACTAGACCCTTGGTTCCCTAGCATTTCTGGGAAGTTATTTGTGTCTTTCTCCATGAAGACAGAACTAAAGTAGTTGTATAATTGCTCTACCATTTTCTATTATAAATTCTCCCATTTTGGACTGTAAGGGACCTACGTTTGTCTTCACTAACCTTTTTCTTTTTACATACTTATAGAAACTTTTACAGTCCATTTTTATGTTCCTTGCAAGTTTGCTCTCATATTCTATGTTTCCCCTCTTAATCAATCTCTTAGTCCTGCTTTGCTGAATTCTAAACTGCTCCCAATCCTCAGGCTTGCTACTTTTTCTAGCAACTTTATATGACTCCTCTTCAGATCTAATACTATCCTTAATTTCTTTTGCTAGCCATGGTTGGGCCACTTTTCCTGTTGTGTTTTTGCGGCAGAAAGGAATGTATAACTGTTGTAATGCATACATTCATTCCTTAAATATTAACCATTGCCTATCCACCGTCATGCCTTTTAATGAAGCCCCCCAATCTATCTTAGCCAACACATGCCTCATAACTTCATAGTTTCCTTTGTTTAGATTTGGGACCCTAGTTTCGGATCAGATTACTTTCCTTTCCATCCTAATGAAGAATTCTATCATGTTATGGTCACTGTTCCCTAAAGGACCCCACACAACAAGATTATTAACCCCTTCTCATTGCACAAAACCAAATCTAGGAAAGCCTGTTCCCTAGTTGGTTCCTTGAAGTACTGGTCTAAAAAACCATCTCGTACACATTCCAGGAATTCATCCATCACAGTATTATTGCTAATTTGGTTTGCCCAGTCTATATGTAGATTAAAGTCACCCATGATTACTATAGCACTCTTGCTATGTGCATTTCTAAGTTCCTGTTTAATGCCATCCCCTCCCTTACCACTACTTTTAGAGCTCTATGGACAACTCCCACCAATGTTTTCCACCCCTTGTTGCTTCTTAGCTCCACCCAGACTGATTCTACATCTAGATTTTCTGAGCCAATATCCTATCTCACTATTGCACTGATTTCATCCTTAACTAAAAACGCCACCCCACCACCTTTTCCTTTTTTGCTGGTCCTTCCTAAATATTGAGTAATGTTGGATATTCAGTTCCCAGCCTTGGTCACCCTGGCACTGGGAGTAATCCTGAGATGGCTACCTTTGAATTAAATTATGAAACAAGTTGTGTTTGCTTGGCTTGTAGAAGATTAAGGGGTAATCTAATGGAGACTCTAAAATGATTTTAAAAAGAGATTCAATAGGATAGATAAAGAGAAACTATTTCCTTTTGTGAAGGAATCCAGAACAAGGGCAGCAGGGCAAGCAGGGCAAGCTTTTGTGTTCATGGTCCACCACACAGCAGGTACCTAATTACAGCAAGGAAAGTGCCACCGTTTCCAACAGTGGATTAC
The DNA here is from genome assembly GCF_964194155.1 of Cetorhinus maximus. NCBI lineage: Eukaryota > Metazoa > Chordata > Chondrichthyes > Lamniformes > Cetorhinidae > Cetorhinus > Cetorhinus maximus. The sequence goes on from NC_135898.1 coordinate 42,264,135, forward strand.
TTTCCTTTCCATCCTAATGAAGAATTCTATCATGTTATGGTCACTGTTCCCTAAAGGACCCCACACAACAAGATTATTAACCCCTTCTCATTGCACAAAACCAAATCTAGGAAAGCCTGTTCCCTAGTTGGTTCCTTGAAGTAGATCACTAACCACAATGTATAGAGGTTGTAGGGTACACAGATTTGACACATGGTATTGGAATTCTGCAAGAGGAAAAGGGAAACCTATATTGTCACAGAACAGTTAATATGAACAAATTGACTTACCAAAGGCAAATCTGCTATTGGACCAGTGCAATCAGCACGGCCAGCACCAATCCGATAATAGCTTCTTGGTACTTCAGTTAGTTTTGAATCTGTAACACATGACAAGGAATTTAAAAAGGATATTGGATAATAATTTCAGTAAAAAATCTGAATCCTGATAAGTTTTCCAAGAAGTTTACATAGTAACCCAGTACTGTGCAATACTCAGATCTTCGGAATTGTAATTTGTCACCAATTTGCGAATACACCTGACTTGAAAGGGAAAACATTGAGGACAAATATCTCAGCATTTAAATACAACTTTATAACAGACCTGATTTGTGTTTCTACCCAAGAGATTCTGCACAAACTTGCTCTGACAATATTGAGATGCTGCCGGTTTTCATTCATGGCTGGAGGGCCAGAAGGAACGACAGCAGCAAGTGCGGAGAGACCCGCAGTTACAGGAAGAAAGGATTAAGAAGGGGAGGTGTCCCAGGAGACCATACAAACTTACAGAACCAAAAACATTATACTTTCAGCTAGTGAGCAGTGGGTCTCGCTGCCTTACTTCACCAGATAGGGTTGTAGGCAAGTCTGGCACGCTCAGCACTGGCTGCAGTCTGTAACACAGGACTTCTGCAGCTTAAAGTCATTCCAGCATCAAGCGGTGACATAAGTTAGTCAATTTGTAGTGCATTACTCAGTCAAACAGGTCACTGATGGGGCTCATAGACTCTTTGTCACTGGCTATAATTTTCCAGTCTTCCTTAGGCTCAGGGGTGATGCCAAAGGACTGAGTTATGAAAACCAAACTTACTTTGGTGGTTGAGAGCGGAGGTCAGGAACTTCAACTCCCAACAGACCTCAGAGCTTTTACGCAAGCACCAACCAGGAGCAGGCTGCACATGCACAGTTCTACATTCTTACTTTCTTTGGGCCCAGTGCATTGGTGCAGGAAGAAAAACAGGAACGGGAGCAGAGTGCCATTGTCGGCAAGTGTCCCAGGCAGGGGACAGGGAGAGGTCCCAAAGAGGGAGGAGACAGGCAGATATCACAAAAGGAGCATTGTGAACTGTGAGGAGGGGTTGCTGTGGTCTTTGCCACGGTTGCAGGCTTCTCCAGAGACAGGGCTTAATTGACTGCATCTACATGGCTTTGAGTACTCACATTGTCACAGGCAGAATGCATTTTCTTTCTTACCACCCTAATCAGTACGTTTTGCATGGAAAGAGTTGTGTAACTTAAGAACATAAAATAAATAGCAGGAGTAGGCCATTCTGCCCCTCATGCCTGCCCTGCCATTCAATAAGATCATGGCTGATCTGCCCCAGGCCTGAACTACTCTTTTGTGCCTCATCACCACCCTCAACTCCCCGATATTTCAAAAATCTATCTACCTCCTCTTTAAATACTTTGTGATCTAGCCTCCACAACTCTGAGGTAGAGAATTCCAGACATTCACTACCCCGAGAGAAGAAATTCCTTCGCATCTGAGTTTTGAATGAGTGTCTCCTTATTCTGGAAATATGTCCCCTAGTTTGAGATCCCCCCACTAGTGGAAATATCTTCTCAACATCTACCCTGTCAAGCCCCCTCAGAATCTTGTACGTTTCAATAAGATCACCCCTCATTCTTCTAAATTCCAATGGATAAAGGCCTAACCTATTAGCCGTTCTTGATAAGTCAACTCTTTCCATTTAAATAATAGTCTGCGTTTTGATTTTTCCTACCAAAGTGCATGACCTCACACTTTCCTACATTAAACTCCGTCTGCCAAGTTTTTGCCCACTCATTCAACCTGTCTATATCCCTTGCAGGTTCCTTTTGTCCTCATCACAACATACCCTCCCACCTATTTTTGTATTGTCAGCAAATTTGGATACATTACACTCTGCCCCCTCCTCCAAGTCATTCATATCGATAGTAAATAATTGAGGCACTAGGACTGATCCTTGTGGCACTCCACTAGCTATGTCTTTCCAACCTACAAAAGACCCTTTAATCCCAACTCTGTCTTCTGTCTTACCCTTGAAGAGTTAATTCCAATTAAATAATGTGGCAACAAGCTTTTGAGAGTTTAAAATAGACAAAATAAGAGAGGGAACATGGACAGGAAAAGGTATCAAGAGAGGAGCAGAGAAACAGGCTCCAAACAGGAAAATGGCTGCAGGGAGCAGACTTTCAGTGAAGAAGGCAGCCGCAGGTTGGTGACTCCACACTGTGAGCCATTGGGGCAAAGGCGCCCCTTTGGATCAGCTGTGTTCTGCTCAGCGTGGCCAAAGAGTTGAAATTGAGAGTTGACGCTTGGGTGCATATTCAGGAATCCAGGGGAAAGGAATCTTGAAGACAAGATTGAGTCCCTGTGAGGTGGGCAGTCATTGATGTTGTCAGAGCCTGGTAATTGAAAAGGGCCCAAGAGGAATTCTGAAGATCCAAGAAGACATTCGGAAGTTGTTGAGTCCATGCTGCAGGCCAATGGGGCAAATGTATCCCTTTGGAGCAGTAATGTTCTGCTCAGCGTGGCCGAAGAGCTGAATTTGTGCTTGTGAGTTGGTGTTTGAGTGAGTACTCGGGAATCCAGGGGAATGAAATCAGGAGACGAGATTGAAACCCTGCAAGGTGGGCCATCATTGATGCCATCCGAATTGGAGCAACTCCTGGAGAGAATTCCAAGGTTAGATCTTTGAAGGTGAAGTCTGGGATCCCTCATGAGAGAGACAGAGTTTCAGTGAGATTGATTGGTTTAATGTTACTAACGTCTGGATGGGTTGTTGAGAAATCCTTGGACTCTGTCTTGTTCGCATCCACCATTTATTCTGCAGTGTGGTGTGTTCAACCACAGTTTGCTTGTTAATTCACATGTACCTCATATTAACCCTGAATGTTAGAGTATAAGATAGATATTGTAAATTGTTTACCTTTCTGACCTTGTATTGTAAAGTCTAATCTTGTTTGTTCAAAACCTGTGGAATCTTGTGGGTTAAATCACTGAGCAAGTGTCTCGAATCTCAAAAACAGAAAATGCTGGAAAAACTCAGCAGGTCTGACAGCATCTGATACATCTTGCACTGAATTAACGCAACTTCACATGTATCTCTCTCTCTCACACACACGCAAAGATTGGATACAGATAAAGATAGTGCACCTTTACAGATTACAGTTAATTCAGTCTCTGATTTACAATTTCCAGTTTCCCACGTGACAGGCCTATGGTTTCTTGAAAGGATTTAATAATTTAAAGTTGAAGTGCGAGTCTTGTAAAGCATTGGTTTCACAGCAGTTTAGGGCTTCTTGTAGTCGACTATCCAGGAGGTTGGCTCTCAGGTGAACTTTGAAATTGGAGCAGTTTAAATACTTTGGCTGCTTGATGACTTGCAGCTAGTTTCAGAGTCTGGTTCACAGACTGGCTGACAACTGATGGTTCATGAAAGGCAAAGATGTCACAACATTTCTCTGCAGTTGTTGCCTCATCAGTGTTCTTCTGTAGTCTGCCAAGGTCCCTTCTGGGTCTTGGGATAAATAAGGATCTCAGTTTCAGAAGTCAGTTTCTGACTCACTTGGTCAACGGCATTGTCCACCCAGAACGGCTTAGATGGTTTCACACTTAACCTGTGGATAACTGGTCTCATCAGCTTTCCTTTGTTAAACTGCAAACCTGGAGACAGAGTGTAGGAGTCCATTGACTGTTTTGAGTAAGCTTCGAACAATGCCAGGTGTGAATTCCAGATAACACTCACTTTGATATGTCCATTACAGGGGGAGGCCCCCACCCATGGTTATTGAATTCGGAACTTTCCAGGAGCTTGATAGTTTGTGTTGAATAAGCAAAGGTCACCTGACCCATTGGCAGTCATTTTAACTGTTCAACAGCTTCTAGTTTAAACAAGTAAAAGAATCTCCATATGAAGTCAGTCCATGTGCAAAGTTATGAATATGAATGCCTTTACTGAGCATGACAACATGAAGATCCCAGAGTATTCATGAACAGGAAGGCCTTCCGTTTTCTGAACATGCTGTTGGTGTGCAATGACAGCAAATGCATCATTCAGGCCTGTGGCCGGTTTCCTGGCAGTGGTCATGATGCCTTCCTCCTCTGATTCCCAACTTGCCCTCTTTTCCACTCAGCATGCCAGGCTGGCTGCTTGGGAACAAAGGGTAAGCCCTAAATATGAGGCTTATGATGCCCGTCAGAAGCCTGCTCACAGATGCAGATAAGTGCTAGAATTAGACTAGACCTCTATCAGTGCTCTAGTAAACAATCTGTATTCTCAACCAGAGGTGCTGTTGCTTGGATCAATCTGGACATTTCTTGCAATGCAACCCTGAGTGAGTCTCTAGAGTGATTATTTGCTGCATGCTCCATAAAATTGCCTTGAAAAGGCTAATCCTTGGAGCTAATCGTGGAGTCACAGTAGCAAGGAGAACAGAAGGAAATCAAACGTGCCAAGGAGGAGCAAGTGTCACCAAGCCTGCCCTGTATGTCCAATTATCAAGAAAAGCTTTAACTGAATAATCCCTCTTCCTCTGTACCAACAGTACCTTCCTTTATCAGACTCAATCCTCTATCCTCCAATTGAAAGGCTTCAACGTCAGCACCAATGCAAGTATGAAATGGCATGGTCAATGAACACCAATCCAAAGAAATATAGCACAAGAAAAATCTGGTCAAAGAGTGAGATTTTAAATCACCAGCAAACACATGAAAACAAAAGTCATCCTTGCCACCCTGTTACAAACCCTAAGTGCCAGTCTTAGCTGCTCTTTTGCCTATCATGCTGCTCTTACAAGGTGTTACACGAGTAACTACATCATGGGTGGTGGAAACTGCTGCTCATGCTTTGAGTGAATGTGAGATGGCTGGATGGGTAACCTCAAGGAGTTCTGGTCCAAAAGCTTGGCTGCAGATTGTAGCAACTTGACTATGAACAGATTTCCATTTGTATGTCACCCTGCTACATTACAGCTGAATTTATATCATGCGGGTGCACATCACACCCGCTTCGCAGCTTGAAGATGCAAAACCTAGAAGTCAAAATTAATTGCTTCAATTGAATTGTGATTGCAGGTTCCGACCCACTCTGTTGACTTCCAGGTTTTGCCCCAACAATTCCCCGTTGGAAGCTGCTCTCATATTAACAGGGCCACTGTCTTCCAGATGAGACATTAAGCTAAGGGCCTCATCCACTTGTTTGGTTAGATGTAAAACATCCTACGGCACTATCTTCAAACATGAGAAAAGTTTTTTCCAAAAATTCAACCAACATGAACAACAATAGATTATTTGGTCATTCATTCCTTGGTTTGCAAGATATTGCTTTGTGTACATTGGCTGCTGTGTTCATTGATGTCAGCAATGACTATTTCAAAACTAATTGCTTTTGAACCACTTTAGGATGTTCTCAGGACCTGATATCATAGTAATGCGTGTTTGTTGTTTCTTTGATAATGCAATAGTGACTATTGGTGAAACAGCTTACTGATGTAAACATTTAATATTTCACTTTGTAGCACAAGTTGCTTCTGGGTTTTTGTCAAGTCAAGGTACCCGCAGCACTTTAAGAGTGTTGGTTCCTTCACCTACTTACCCACATATGACGTTTCTCCATCTTTGACAAAGAAAAGAGCACTGAAGGCTACAGCCACTGCTGTCATGAGCACAAACAGCACAAGAAGTGTAATCACCAGGGGTGTACATTTGGAACCCATTCCACAGATCAAACCTGATGAGAAATAGAACAATTAGATCCCGTGCAGCACCCTAATCACCCAACAAGATACAATTTACATCACAACTCTGCAACTACTGTGAAAGGTCAGTTACCATATACTGCAATTTTTTATTAAGTTGCTGCCTTTTCAATGTTACACACATCTTGAGCGATGGTTGGCGCACAATATTAATTTGAGCAGCCCAAGCAGAAACAAAGCCAATCACAGGTAATTATAGGCAACTTATTTATTTGGTTCTGAGGATGTGGGTTACAGTGGCAAGCCACATTTATTATCCATTACAAGTTCTCCAGAGAACAGAGTGGTGGGCCAGGTTGAACCATTGCAGTTTCTGCAGTGATGGTGCTCCGACAAAGGTATTGTGCTTCATTGTCATCGTTTGTACAGATAAGTGGCTTTACTAGACCATTTCAGAATGCATTAAGAGTCATATAATTCTTGTATAAACACCTGTGATCTGTTCAATTTCTGTTTTAATTAAATAGATAGCTGTACAAGTTGTGCCAGGCTCTGTACCAAAGTCGCACAGCAGTCATACTAAATTCAGAACAATTAAGTCTCACTCTTTGTCTCAGGAGAGGGCTCTGAAATCCCAATTGTTGTTAAGGTGTGGAATGGCCCCTCGTATGTATTCTTCATTCTTTTTTCTGTTCTTTCATGGGATGTGGGCGTCGCTGGCAAGGCTTGCACTTGTTGCCCATCCCTAATTACCCTTGAAATGTACAGCTTGCTAGACTATTTCAGAGGGAATTTCAGAGTCAACCACATTGCTGTGGGTCTGGAGTCACATGTAGGCCAGACCGGGTAAGGATGGTAAATGTCCTAAAGGCATTAGTGAACCAGATGGTTTTTTACAACAATCGATAATAGTTGCCATTGTCCCCATTACTGAGGCTAGATCTATATTCCACATTTATTAATTGAACTTAAATTCATGGGATTTGAACCCACGTCCCCAGGATATTAGCCTTGGCCTCTGGATTACTAGCCTAGTGGCATTACCACTATGCTACCATCTCCCCTTCCTTCCTCCCTTTAAGTTTCTCTCTCTTTAAGCCATCCCCCTGTTTTTTCTCCCCTCGTTTCCCACCTGGAGCTGCCAGTATGTTTTATGAAGGAACGTTGGACCCCAGTTGCAGTGGCTCATGGATTCAGGCTTTAAAGTCACCACAGGGTGCTGTGGGGACTTTGAAGAATGGGACAATATTTTTGAGAGAAAATAAAAAGGAGAGATAAAAGCAAGAAAGGAACCTGAGTGGATGACTCTAACTGACTGCATCTAACCTGAAGGAGTGCCTTCAAGCTAAGCAGCAGATAAAAAACATAATCATGTAATATAACCAGAGACTTAAATATCTCACCTGTCCTCTGCATTTCACTTGCCTTCCAATTAGGGTCTTTTTATTCAAAGGTATTACTGGCAGTAAAAAATCTGTCTTTGACAGATGGTGTACAAATGCAAATTAATATTCCCTCCCTTCCCCACTCTCCTGTTGCACTTTAATCAGAGCATTAAAAAAAGGCTTAAAGGAGGATAATGGGGGGGGATGGGGGAGGTGGGAGAAGCGCCTGCTAAAAACCAGTGCCCCACTTCAGCGTCTAAGTAGTAAGGGAACGTGTTTAAAAAGCATCCTTGAGTCTAATGGCTAAATGGGCTACCCACTCACAAAGGCTATTAACCCTTTTAGGTAAAAGAATCAAATCAAAAGGATATGTCCAAAGTACAGTGAAACCAGCTGGTGTTTTTTTTTGCCTGTTTAATAATCCATTGCACTTGTACTTTCTCTGAAAGGTGAACATTTTTAAATATCTGTTTTTATTATTTGAGTATATTTCCTAAAATGAGACATACCACCCTCTTTTCTCTCTGGTACAGTGTGACACCAACAGGTTTGTTCTGGCAAGTTAGAGATTGTTGTTAAAAAATGGAAGTTAGGGATTTCTAATTCGACAAAATAGGATTAGATGAAAAGCATCTCAACTCTGGTTCCTCCAGGTCGGAAAGTTTTCCAAATGAATAGTTAAGCCTCATATGTCAGGAATGCCCTTCTATGGCCTTTCACCCTCCCTATCTCTGCAGCCTCCTCCATCCCTACACTCCTCCTCAATCCCACCATTCCTCCAATTTGATCCTCAGAAGCATCCCTGATTTTAATTGCTATACAATTTGTGACCTTATCTTCAGCTGCCAAGGTCCCAAACTCTGACATTTCCTCTGTAAGTCTCTTCTGTCTACTTTAAAGACACTCCATAAAGCTTACCTCTTAGACCAAGCTTTTGGTCACTTGTCCTAATATCCCCTTAAGTGACTGTGTCAAATTTTGTTTGATATTGCTCCTATGATGCGTTTTGAGACGTTTTACTACATTAGCGACAGTATAGAAGTATGGATTGTTGTCTGTGCTGTATTTTCAGATCTGTGTCAAGTTGGTGGTAGGGATACCAGAATCAGTGACAAAATTCCTGGGTTCTGGAAATTAAAACCCACTGTGCTTCTTAATCCTGATTACTAAGCAGGCACTCACGCAGAAAATGGTTGTGTGTGGTTGTTGGGTGAGGACAATTTTGGGCTTGGCTGTGATGCACAGACATGCCAACTCGCTCAAAATTATCACAAGCAAGAGGATTTCTGAGTGAAATTAAGCTTCACTCATGATCTTACGATAGACTTCTGAAATATCTCAATTTTTCACAGGCATTCAAAATGGCCAATGATAAAGAGGTGGCTGCGGATTGCACCAATTACTAATAAGGTAGGTGGTCTGAGCAGTGACCAATAGGAGAGGGCTAGATTGCCAATGATTCTCTGAGAGGTCATCATGCAGCACCAATAGAGAGGTGTGAACAGAACTGCTGGGGAAGCCGCAAGTGGGAGAGCAACTGTTTAAAACAAAGGGTGAGCTGGGGCATAGGTAGGGGGAAGGGGGTTGTGGGTTAGTAAGATGTGTGCGCGGCTGAAAGGATCAGGTAAGTATAGTACACATTTGTTTAGAGTAGAGGCAATTGAGGAAGTTAAACTCTTGCATTTCAAAACTCTACTTATCGCTGCCCAAGGCTAAAAACCTGCCATTCAACACAACACATGGATGTATTATTAATAATATCCTGGCCTTTGTATACAGCGCCTTGTGAAATCAAAATGTCTGGAGCTTTCTAGAAAAAGAGCTTGGGTATCTTTAACATATAACTCTTCTCCCCCACGTCCCCTTTGCTTTCCACTGCTCTGGCATTGCCTCACTATCACATCGCCCTCTTGATGATGAACCCTCTTCTCTCCCAGCTTGACATCCAGCAACTGTCTGGCCCCGAATTCTACATCCAGTGCCTTTTGCTGTAGGTTCATTCCTATGAAGTAATATTGTCTTTGTAAAGAACTGTGGTCTTCTAGAAATTAAGTCACGAATGAGATGTAGAAACCAACTCTCAATTGATATTTATCGATGTTTGAAAAAAAAAAGCTCCTGATTTTTTACACCAAATCTCTCAATTTTTAAGATTTTGGTTCTCAATTTTTCCCTCACCCTGTACTGAGGCTGCTCCCAATTCAACAGTCTGCTGGAGCTGCATGGTCCCAGACAGACAGATCGTCATTCTGTATCGGAGCTGGTCTTCTACAGACAGGCTGCACTCTGTACTGGAGCTAGCCCACAACAGTGTTTGTTTTTTCCAATTTTATCTTTTTCAAATCTGAGATGACTTGGATCTCTATCCCTAACTGCCCTTCAAAGGGAATTTTAGAGAGCAGTTAAGAGTCAACCACATTACTGTGGGTCTGGATTGCAGATTTCTTTCCCTAAAGGACATTTGTGAACCAGATGGGTTTTTACAACAGTGATAATTGTCATGGTCACGATTACTGAGAATAGCTCTCAAATCCAGGTTTATTAATTGAATTTCACCAACTGCTGGATTTGAACCCATGCCCCCAAGGCATAAGCCTGGGCCTCTGGATTACTAGTCCAGTGATTTTACCACAATGTCACCATCGCCCCAAGGTTTCAGTATGTGCAAACACCATTCAGTAATCTTCAAATTAAATCTGTCTGAAATTTTCAAAGTGTTAGATAGCCTGAGTAGGTAACCATACAAAAAAAATGCATAAAGAAGTTAATCATATAAATCATTATTTTTCTTATATTTGGAGTTAGCATTATCCATTACTGGAAATGGATATTATTATTCTCTTGCACATAAATTAATTTGGCAGTTCAAGCCTAAAATAAAGCCTGGAATAAATTCTGCCACTTCTTAGGAGCCCAGAGGTAAATCCAGTAGCTTTCCGCTGTTAACTTAACCACGTTGTTAACTTTATTTATGTATCAGAGCAAGTGTTTACAATCTCAATACCCCAGAAAAAGTATCTGGGGCAAAAATAAAGTGTCCGATAGAAACAGATCATAATTCATATTCATATTCATAATCATAAACAGATCATAAACTCAGTTGAAGATTTGCAGGGTCTCAGGCATTTGTAGCTAATAGTGTCAATGACGTTTGTAAATCTCCCTGTTAAAAAGACACTGACCTATAATTCCAGAACAGTAAACAGATTTAGTAAGAATAAAATCCACAAAATAGGTCAGGCAAACATTCATTATAAAATAAAATTTAAAAAGGCCATTCATTTGCCATGAATTGTCCTCTAATGACTTTCATTCGTCTGCTTTACTTCTGCTCAGTGAGACTTGTTTGGAGCTGGAGTAAACCCAACAGTTTTACCCAAGACCGCCAGCTTGTAAAATTCGTCCATGTTAATCAATCATAATCCTACCTTAACCATGAACCACTTACTTCAGCTGCAGGTACCACAATGACACAGTTTCAGCTCTTGATGGGATATGATCATTTCCCACCAGGCGACTGCACATTGCACTAAAACTGATTAGATAACATAGATTAGGTAACATAACAAGAGCACAATTTGAGACCTATCAACAGTTGATATAGTGGACTTTCAGCTATTCCAAAGGCAGCAGGTTATTTTCATATCTTGTGAGATAAAACAAAAATCAATCTGAAAAGATGAAATATACATATATGTGGCTTGATGCCACAGTCACTTTGCATTCCAAAATGTGGCAAGTATGGACAAATTAAGGCCAAATTAAGCATGATCTCCTCTGTTTTGCTTTTGTTTTTGACCACACTGAAGTTATTATGCTTCGTCTTCTTCTAACTCAGAAGATGTTGCACAATCAAATTGATAAACTGAGTATATTATGCAATTCTGCTGAGCTCTATATTGTAGCCTTAAAGGAGAAGGTACAAATTTCCACCAGTCTCTGGGCTGTCAATGTGCAATAAAAATAAATTTGAATGGTCACTGAGTCATCTGCTTTGCAATTCTAGCACATATTCACTACTTTGTGTGAAATTCCAGTCACAGGTTTCTTTGCGGCATTTTGATAATTTTCCCCAATAAGCTAACCAAACCACAAGAACAAATTATACCCTGTGATTCGATTTAAGGCTTTAGGTAACCTAAATTTTGAAATGTTGTTTAAAGAGGAGAAGGCATTGTTAGTAATATCCAAGATACGAATATTTCATCTGCCCCCCCCACCACCCCTGATATTAAAATCTCTCCATTGTTTTGTTTCTGACTGCACACTTGGAGATAGTTTGTCATTGTTGACATATCCTAGTCTTCAAGTATTGTCAGGATTTCAAACTTTCGTATTTTTGTCTGTTCCTTTTTAACTTTGTCTTGTTGCTTTACTGCTCCTGGTGTTATATCTTAGGTTGTGTTTACTGAAATTGAAATGTATAGGAATTTGAGGAGGATGATCAAGAATATAAACTGAAAAGCTGGAATTCTTCTATTTGGAGTCATTGGTACTATCTGTGTAGTGAATCAGGGGTATACAGCTGCACAAACACTCAATACATTGGATGGCTTAAATTATCACTGGAACACTGTGCCAAGCAATTCAACATCTGAACCTAGCCTTCAGAATTCATCAAACTTTATTTAATTGGTAATGCAGTATCAAGATGATGTGCAAAGAAACTCTTATGGCACAAGCCATGATCTAAGGAGTTCAAGACTGATACATTTTAGATGTTCTTTAGCCAAAGAAAGAGTCTATTATGGTCTCAAAAAACTAGCTGCCCACACGGGTGCTGAAAGATCCATGCAACAGTTGTTCAAAAGAATGAATAAAATCTACAATATCAAGACAGTCTAAGAAGGCTTTATGAATTGTCTCAATGGTTGCAAATGGGTGGTAAGGAGGATGAAAATCCATAATGGAGGTCAGAAACAAGAGGACAAAGGTAGTGCCATGCCATACTCACTTTTCTGCAATTATATCTTGGGACTCCCGACAAGTTTACTCATTCATGGCACAACTGCACTGAACCTGTATTTGTATTTCTGACAGGTCACTTAGATTTTGAAATTGACATTTAACCAAGCACAGTGAAAGTCAAGCGTTTTTAAACATTTTTTCATATGTAGATTCTGCAAGGAAAAACAAATTAAGTTTCAATTAAAATAGAGAGTGGCAGGGGCAGTGTGGAGAGACAAGACAGAATATGCAGCAATTACTTGTTTTATCTGTAGCTCTGTGATATTAGTCGTACTGTGGCCACACTGTTCTATTGTTGAACAAGGAGCATAGCAAACCCATCCAAGACCTTTGGTTTTCTTTCCATATATGTTATCACATCTCTCATCATTTTAACCTTTAAACTCACAGAAGGCTCAGCAAAATAGCAGGCTCCTGAGTCAGGTCGTATTTAGCTTATGCACCAATGTTGCAGAATATTCATGTTGCAGTAATGTTATCAAAATCTAATAAGCAGCATCTCTGTAATGGTGTGGACTTTAAGCCTGGCATTGTGGGCTGCTGCAATAAAAACTAGTATATAGCATGAAATAAAAATAAACACTGCCTTTTCACCTTTGAGGCCTAGGTTCAATACATTTTCTATGTTAACTAAACATCTTAAAAGAATCTAATTAGTTTTTACACATCCATCGTACAACATTGAACACAGCCATCATCATACAGTATCCATTTTAGGTCAGTTATCTTCCAAAGTCCCAGTAGCTCAGAACAGTGTTAGGGGGAAATTAAAAATGCTAAAAGAGCATACAGTAAGAATTTACTGAAAAATCCCAAAATCTCCAGGCAGACATGGCTGCTAAACATATTGAGAGTTGAAGATTGCCAGATGAACATTGCATAGCCTTGAGAGGGGACACAAGCAGGACATACATCAGATTAAGTGTACTCCCCTCACATAGGGAAGGGGCAGATGGTTTTAGCTTAGCTATGGGAAGACATACAATGGACAAAGAGGGGGCTTTGATGAAACACAAACAGTCTTGAGCTGTGAGAACCAAGGTCTTTGCCTACGTGTTTTAATTTTGATTGGATAATATAATTATGTATACCTCCTTTAGAATAATTGGTTAGCAAAATCACATGTTTATGCACTCAATAGGATAGAGTTAGTATGGGACCGATGTGTCGGTTACCGATTGGATGTATTCAAATGCACTCAAATGTATTATAAGAAGAAAAAGTACAAACGTAATGAAATGTAATCAATCTGGGAGCTGGGTCTTCATTCTTAGGAATGATTGTGGCTCCCTTGCATATGCTTGAATAAAACCGGTTAAAGGAAGCCTGAGTCTCTGTGGTCGCTGTGTGATTGGAGAGCGTAACTTATCCTCTTCAACTGGCCTATGTGGTAGTTGTGGGATCGGAGGGTGTGCTCTTCTTCAATAGTATTCAATTATCTCCATCCACATAATCCTCAGTCCTGCACCAAAGATATTCAGTTAGTTAATATGGAACAAAAAATTTACTGCTTTATTTGGCAAACACTCCAATATCCAGAACTCAATCAGGGCAAGGTTGTGGGAGCATGTATCTTTCAAGTCTTTCTAGAGTTTAATTTTGTGTCACGTGTAGTACTGTAATCACAGCCAAACTTAATCAGTTTCCAACTTCATCAAAATTTCTAATATTTTAAAAGCCTTGATCATATCCCTTCAATCATTTTTTTAAACTATTGTGAACAACAATTGAGGCTTCCCTCGTAGCAAAGACCCCAAAACCATTCTTGTCCTCAGCTCTTTAAAAGTAGGGTGCCTAAAATTGCACATAACATATAAATTATGCATCATGCCATGTTTGGAATGGGATATATATTTGATAACTATTTAGTCTTTGAGATGCTTAATTTTGCATGATCAATTCACATATTCTCTCTCTACTTTGAATCTGGCCAACCTATACTTGGCCAAGGAATGCTTGGTGCAGAGACTGAATGATGAAACAGAAAAATATTTCATTCTCTAATATTGATACAACCCCCATAAAATTCATAAATTTAAATTAGGGAGGAAAATAAGCATGTTTACACCTGCTTCAACATGGGATATATGTCATCTGATGAACTTCCTCCAATTACTTAACAGTTTTTTCTTTCTTGCTTCATGAATTATTTCTCAACCATGCAGAAAAGCTGCCAATCTATCCTTGGCTTCCAGTAACTTAATTGTACTATAACAAAACAAGAGAGGGCATTATGGTGATCAGCTACCATTTTTTGTTTCCCTTCTTTCACCTGCAGGTTGTGCTTTGCTAGCAATCTGATCAAGATTTTGAGCTGTCATGTGAGAATCATGGGTACAAAACCACATTCTAATTGCCCTTGGGGATAGAAGGGCAACCTTTAAAGCCCAGTGTAGTTTTTTCATATTCGTGTGTTTACAAGTAGAATGACTTCCCTTTATTTTAATGTCTGGTACATAGGAAAAATAATCTGAAATACTCAATACAGTAGATTGCAACATATTAAAACACAAATTCAAAATAATTTTACATCGTATTAAACAGCAGTTAAAAATGGTATTATTTACAAACTCAATTTTCATGACTCAGTCCACCTGCAGAGATTTTTTTTAACTTGCATCCTTCAATATATCTGAAAAATGATTAAACATATTTGAGTCTTTGCCAATGTTGCCTCTTTACATCAACAGAATAAGCACTGAGTGTACATCTCCAGCTCTATCAAGGGTTTAGAATCCTAGTTTAATTCTTACTGTACAGTTCATCAACTAACTGGATATTAACTTTTGTCCTGTACTTCCCAATTAAAAGCAGCTAAAAAGTAGGAAACAAAATGTAGTCCATTTGATTCACAGGCCAAATCAAATTCTCAGCTTTGCAAAGATAATTATAACGAGTACATTCAAAGGTTACCTCTAAACTGGTGAAGATATTTTATTTTAATTAATGACATTTCTAATGAGCATTTTTCCAATCTAGGTTTTCATTATTAAATTACCTCCTGTAACAACTGCAGGTTACTTAATATAGTTCCAATTGGCAATAAATATAATCCACTTGTTATACAATGCCCCTGCAATCTAATGCAAATTATTTTGAACAACCCTCTTTGTAATTCCCTTCAGTAACTGCCATTTGATGCCACATATAAAATTGGGATGTTCACAAAAATACAAGCAGAGGGATAGGTAAAAATCCTCTGATCCATCCTATCTGTCCTATACAATTGTACATTTTCCACCCCACCCAGTCATGTGGTCGCTTGGGAGAATCTAAAAACCAGATTTTTTAAAAACCTGAATATTTCTCTCCAAGCCTACTAGGCAAACAAAACTAGTCCAGATCATTCTGGCTCCAAGGTCTCCGAAGCATGTAAGCTTTAGTAAGAAGTGATGTCCACCCCAAGCAGAAACAAATCCAGCTCTAAGAAACTCAGCAAATCTGTGTTCACCCCAGTAGACCACAGCCTGTTCCTGACGTCCACTATTTTCTGGGAATAGAACCACCTCCTAATCTGGATCAAGCCTCAGACAACTTAAAATTGTGACCCCTGATCATCCTAAACCTACTTAATTGGGACAAACTGTCAACCGGAACACAATGTATTTCCCTTGATCAACTTATAAACCTCAAACAGATCACCCCTCACTCATGCCCCCACCCAGTCTACACTTTTCTAAAGTGCACAGTACTAACTCTTTAGCCTATCTTGATAATATTTTATACTGAGAATGAGTTTAGTGGCCCTCCTCTGCACCCTTTCCAAAGCCTCAATATCACCCATTAGTTAGGGAAACGCAACTGGATACAGTATTCCAAGTGAGGCCTAAACTAAGACTTGCATAAGGATAAAATAGTATGCTTTGTCTTATTTGTAATTGTCCTATGAATGCATTCAGTTGTCCTGGTCCACATTAGGACTAATGACATAGGAGAAAAAAGGGAGGAGGTCCCCTTGACTGAGTATCAGGAGATAGGGAGTAAATTAAAAAGCAGTATCCAATGTTTGATAATCTCATGATTACTACCTGAACCACATGCTAATTTGCATAAGGATAGACAGATTAGAAAGATGAACATGTAGTAGGAAGGAATTTTATTTTATGGGACACTGGCACCAGTCTTGGCAGGAAGGAACTGAAGGCTGGGACATACCGCACCTAAACTGAAACAGGATCAAAGTCCTAAAGGAAAGGATCATTAGGGGTCTAGGTAAGACTTAGCTAGTAAGAAAGGGGGAGGGATGGAACAGCTGCCTGAAGGTAAAAGAAAATCAGATCAAACTAACCAATATATAAACAAACTTCCAGGAAAGAGATAAAATTATAGAACATAAATACAAATTAACTGCTAAAATTAAAGTGAAGATTGATATATACAAATTAAATTAACCATATAGCGACATCGGAAACAAAACTGAGGAACTAAATATATTAATTTGTAGACAGGAGCCGCATAGTAGTGATAACTGAAAAACAGGTCACAATGAATAGGAATGGCAGTCGGAATATTTAGGAAGCATACAGGGGAAGGGACACTAGGGTAGTTGTACAAGCGAGCGATAATACAGCAGAATAAAAGGATATGACCAACATTAAGATGATAACAAAAATTATTACACAATTAAAAGGGATCTATCACACCAATAAGGATATACAAACCACTTGCATATCGGAAGGGAATATGTAGGTAAATCTATTAAGTGAATAAAAGACTCAGAATAATAATCGTAGGAGGGAAATGGGGACGGGCAAATGGAGTTTCTACAGTGTGTACAGGGCTCTTTTGTCACCCAGCCAGAATCACTGTTGAATCTAGTCATGAGAAATGAACCAGTATAAAGTAGTAAGTGCAGGGGGCAGTGAGGCAACAACAATCACAATATAATAACTTTTAAATGATGAATTAGAGATATCAAAGTAATAGACTAAAAAAAAGTTATGAGGATATGAGAATGGATCTAGGGAAGGTAAACTGGAAAAAATATTCATAGACGGAGCAGCATTAAAAATATTTTAAAAGGTGATCAATGCAATTTGGGGAAAATAATATACTTATAAATAATGAATAGAGGTAAGGGCAAAGTTGAATCTAAAGAAAAAGACACACTAAGTACATAGACATTAAATGGGAGGGTGAGAAAACGGAATAGAGATTAGGAAAGTAGTAAATAAAAATATTAGAAAAGCAAAGATGAACTACAAAATGAAATTATCAAAGAATATAAATAAAAACAATTTTGATACAACTACAGTATAGGAAATTAGGATAGGGATTGGGACATTAAGGGATGCAAAAAATAAACTCATATTGGCCGTAAAATGACAGAAATATTGAATTACATTGCCTCACTATTTGGCAGAGACACTAATGAGGTGGACATAGCATTAGGTGAGATATCAAGACTGTTAGGATAAAAAGGAATGAGACAATTAGGTAGGTTTAAAGAGGATAAAATCCTTAATCGAGATAGATTGCATTCACACATACTAAAAGAAGCTCAGGAGAAGGTATCAGAGGCACCAATACATATATAAATTCAATAAAAGAGTGAATGGTATCAGAGGACTGGCAGACAGCTATCATTCCTCTACTTAAAGGGAATAGAACACATCCATGGAACTATAGGCCAGTTAAAGTCAGAAAGGTATTGGAATCTTTACACAAAATTGTAGAAGAAAATCATGAAACTGAAAATAAAATAAACAGCATGAATTTCAAAGGGAAGATCATGCTTGACAAACCTTATTGAAGTAACAGAAAGAATAGATAAGTGTCATGCAATGAAAGTAATATCCATTGACTTTCAAAAGGCATTTGACAAGGCACCATATATTTGACTCATGACTAAGGTCAGAGTATTTGAAATCGGGGTCAAGTAGCAAAATGGGTAGCAAACTGACTGCAAAACAGAAAACAGTAGAGGTTAGAAGTACTCAGACAGATAGAAATAGAAAGTGGTGTTCCACAAGGATCTGTTCTGGGGCTACTGTTGTTCACAATTCATATAAATTTGAATTTGGAAATTGTTAGCACAATTTCAAAATTTACCAAGTACACCAAAATGGGTGTACAATTAGTACTGAGGCAGACTGCAACAAAAAAAAATACATTAACAAAGTTGCAGAATAGTCATGTAAAATTAAAGTGAATTTCAAAATAGATTAAGTATGAGGTGGCATGTTTTGGCGAGAGGATTAAGGAAGCCATCTGCTTCTTGCAAGTAAGAGATTAAGTGTGGTAGAGGCACGACGAGATCTGGTCGTACAGATCCACAAAGATTATTCATAGTAAATAGGTTAATAAAGCTATCAAAAAAAAAACACATTGAGGTTTATTTCTAGAGCAACAGAATTCAAAACAAATAAATTATGTTGTATGGAACTTAGGCCACACTTGATACTGTGCACAATTCTGGTCTCCACTTTGCAAAAACAATGTAGAAGTATGAGAAAAAGTGCAAAAGAGATTTACAAAGGTGATATCTGTTATGATCCCTGGACAAGCCTGATCCGACATTGGAACCCAGCTTGATAGGTCCTAACTTTTATTTGTTTAGATATGTGGAGTGGCAGCTTCTGAACAGAGGTACAGCGGTCAGCTGATGAGCTTTTAACAAAAGAATTAAACATTTATTAAACAAGAAAAGATGTACTATATTATAATACACATTCACCCACTATACCTTTACAGATGTATACAGATTTGTAAGAATAACAAGTTACAAAAGCTATCTTATACTCTAAAGTCCACAGTAAGTATACAGTCCATGTAAACCAATAGCACACTGTGGTCAGACACACCACACTCTGAAGCCAAGTGACAGATGCCACCTCAAACAGATGCTATAGATCTCTCAACTCCCCCCAGGT
Source organism: Cetorhinus maximus (assembly GCF_964194155.1). Taxonomy (NCBI): domain Eukaryota; kingdom Metazoa; phylum Chordata; class Chondrichthyes; order Lamniformes; family Cetorhinidae; genus Cetorhinus; species Cetorhinus maximus. The sequence continues at coordinate 42,283,299 of NC_135898.1, forward strand.
GCTTGTCACACCATAAGCCAACCAGTCTCACTGAACAAGACCTCGCCTTGGAATCGTCTCCCAAGCCGATGCTTTCTCTCAGATGACTTGCACAAGGGTTCACCTCCAGGGTTTCAAACTCTCCTCCTGATGTTCCTCTTCCCTGGGTCACCACATGCACTCAAGCTGTTTTCCATGCACTCTCTCTCACCAACTCAACATTAACAGTACACCACTGCTTCACATGCCAATAGCAGAGTTACAGGCCTTCAATTGTCTCTTTGGACCTTCTTGCCTCAAATCTGCTTCCTACAGCTTTTTTGTCTCTTTAAATCTGAAGCTTAGAGCCTTTCTCTCTGCCACTCACTCAACTTCACTTAACAGGACCTTTTCCAGGTTCCTGTCCTTCCTTTGACTAGAAGGTCATCTTTGGACTTAATCTTCTTCCACTCCTCTGGATTTTTGGGGTTTTTCTTTAGCTTGGGACCGACTATCTATCCTCTTTGCTCCAGTCTCTCCTGTCAGCAACTTTCAGAACCAACTGCACTCAAACAGCTTCCAGAACAACTGCTGTTCCTCCTGTATGTGTGTGTGTGTGTGTGTGTGTCTGTGGGAGGGACCTGCCTCTCTGGGCCCCTGTTGCTAGGCAACAGTTCAATTCTTCTACCCTTACATGTTTACTTTCTCTTAAGGGTCGTAAAACTCCTCATTAGAAATGCAGGCACCTTTCTAAAGTGAAACTAAAACTCCATTTGACCTTTCTTAACACACACAGAAATACAAATCAAACTTAAACTTTAAAGCTAAAACTCATTCCTAACACCCACAAATACCGATATAACTTATTTAAACTATCTTTATTTCCTAACATATCAGAACTGAGAGTGTAAACTATCAGGGAAGATTGAACAGGTTGGACCTTGTTGCCCTATAAAAAAGAGGTGATACGATAGAGATCTTTATAATTATGAAGGGGACTGATAGAGCAGACATAGAGATGAGGTTTCCACTTGTGGAAGAGTCCAAAATAGGGGCCATAAATAAGATAATCACAATAAATCCAATAAGGAATTTAGGAGGAACTTCTCTACTCATGAGTATGATAAGAATGTGCAACTCACTATGTTAATGGAGTGGCTGAGGAAATAGAATAGATGCATTTAAGGGGAAGCTAGGCAAGGAACTGAAGGAGGATAATATGTTGACAAGGTTAGATGAATTAAGATGGGAGGTGGTTTGCATGGAGATAAACAGTATTGGGCTGAATCTCCTGAGCCTGTGCTGTAAGTTTTGTAAACTAACTCCATGCTCAAGCATTAGCAGAAAAGCATGGTAAATCACATACACATAGATAACAAAATAGGAAGAGGCAGGGGAGACAGGAAAAAGGCTCAATGTGGTAAAAACAAAACAGGCAAAATTAATTGAATGTTGTCAAAACCATGAGCCACACTCAAAAATGCATTTGTAAAATAATAAGTAGTGCTGTGGAAATCATTCATTAAAACAATTAGGCATTAGAAGAAAGTACACAAACATATAAATCTCACCACAAAATGCAACAAACAAATATATTTAGTGATTTTGGCACTGTAAGAGTAATTTTTTGTCTTATTATTCCTTTTAATAGCACTTTGGAAAAAGTCAAATATTTTCAAGAGTACAAGATTAGGGATGGGCAATAAATGCAGGCCCAACCAGCGATGCCCACATCCCATGAACAAAAAAAAAGTAAGTTATGCTTAAAGCCTTAACAAAAAGTCAACCAGCTGTTATAAAAATTAAAATGAAGTCTTTAAATAAATGTGATAGTGGGTGAGATTTTAACTCATTCAGAATCCACCCACTTGCACAGAGTTAAAATTGGGACCCATAACCCTCATTATTTGCACCTACAGAGATACAATTTTCCTCGAGACAGAAAGGGAAAATAAAAACATGAACATGGGCCATGTACACTGCAAGAGGAAATGAGAGCACACATGTAAATGAATGCATGAACAAGAAATACTTGGATTTACACAATGCCTTTCATGATCTGAGGGTGTTCCAAAAAACTTTACATCCAATTAAGTACTTTATTGTAATGTAGGAAGGGGCAGCCTATTTGTGCACAGCAAACTTCTACAAATAGTAATATGATAATGACCAGATAATCTGTTTTTATGATAACTATTGAGTACTAAATATTGGCTAGGACGCCAGGGGTAACTCACTTGCTCCTCTTTGAAATAGTGCCATGGGATCTTTTACATTAATCTAAGAGGCAGGCAGTGTCTCAGTTTAACATCTCATCCGCAAGATATCATCTGACAGTATGGCACTGCCTCAGTACTGCACTGGAATGTCAGCCTAGATTTTGTGCACATGTCTGGAATAGGGCTTGAACCCTCATTCTTCTCACTCAGAGGTGAGTGCATTAACCCACAGCTGGCACATTGGGTAAGAGTGACAAAGAGAAAGAGAAACTATAAATATTTGAGTAGGTAGGCTGATGCTTGTGGAGGAAATCCCAAACCCCCATCATAATTCCTCATTTTCCAACAGAATGTGGGAGGGAAAAACCAACTTAAATACCATGAGCGGTTAGATAAAGTTTACAGTTGCCAAAATGAGTTGGCAATGAAAAAGCAGTCAATAATCATGCATGTGTTCAGAGTCAGGCCTGTTTACTCCCTCTTCCTTTCCTCATTGAAGGTCATGTGAAAGTAAGGCCCAGTTAGGAAAATTAAACATAACTAATAGCAAGGCAGAAAGAATTCAGTAAGAGGATCACAATTTAAAAAGAATCCAGAAACACATTTTGAAATTATTCCCAAAGGTGCATTAACAACACTTCCAACAAAAAAAATGCTTACATTTAAAGCTTTTTATTTTCCATCCTTCACCATAATTGTTTTACAATACAAATATCACCTTGTGTATACACAAAACTACAGAAAAGAACTTTCTTTCACATAAAATACAGAATGGAGATCATATAATTTGCAATAAAAAACTATTTCTCACATTGGCAAATAGAGACTTCATTTTCACTTGACTTTTGATTTGGGTGAGACTACATGCATTATTTGCACAAATATAATAAAATTTATAGAAATAGAGTATCTCTGTAGCTGATTTACCAACTAATGGGACAGAGGAGCATGGATACTTTGCTAGTACATTAACCTCTGCACATAAATTCAGTTTTTTTTGCCTTCATGTTATGACTTGATATTTAAGAAAAATGCAAAATCTGTAAAAAGGAAGTTGAAATACAACAGTTAGATTTGCAGTGCTGTACTTCCCATTTATATAATAAAATAATTTACCTGTACAGTAATATATCTAACAGGACATGCCCATAGTTAGTGAATTGAATATTACCATTTTCTTATATTTTGCACCCCATATCTCAAAGTATTCAAGACAAAGTGTGCACAAACGTTAACTACAAAACTGAATGCTCACTGTTGAGCTTACATTTTGCAATTCTGCAACAGTTAATTATTAACTCAATATTCAAGGTAATATACATATAGGCTTTTTGAGTTTTCATATACTACATCTGAGACCACCTACTGACCATACAATCAGGACAAGAAAAGGCACTAGAAAACAAACAATATCAGTCAAAATTTCCACCCAGTGCTGATTTCATTCTTGCTATCATGTAAATCTTGGAGTCCACCATTATACGCAGACCTCATTTTTAAATACTTGAAAAACTGTTGTGTAGATTTTTTTTGCACTGCCACATTCATTTAACATAAATAACAAGAATGATTGCTATAAAACATTTTTGCACTTAAAGTTTCTTTTGCCACATTGGTTCCAAAATGCAGAGAGTTTGTTTGCAAACAGACCCCAATCCTTATTCATCAACCATCTTTAATATCTAAACATTTCTAAGAAAATGGCTTTTAAGCCCAGTCTTTGGGGCAAGGATTATTAAAGATGAATTTCTGATTGAAAAAAATACAATTTATCCCAGACATCTTTGCAGACATATGCTAAAGAAAACACTAGCAGACAGGACACAATTGCCACCGATGCAGTTAATATCAAATACAATTGAACGTGATTTTGTGTTTATGGCATATACCAAAGACAAAAAGACAATTAACAAAAGATTATACAGTGCATGTCAATCGTTTTTGTTCTACATAGTCCTTTGGAAAGATCACAGTGCTGACCAGTTAATTGGAACACTTCAGTAAAAGTGAATGTTGCAGGACATGAATTAGCAGAAAGTTCACTATGGCATCAGCTCAAGAGGAATTTTCAGCACTTTGCACAGTTCCTTAGATAGTCTGGTGTTATGTATCAGTTACTAATCTGCTGTATTTAACTTTTCTCCCAAAGAACTGTGATATGGATGACCAGGAAAGTGGCAAATGATATGTACGAGGTACAATGCCTTGAACGTTGCTTTCCAAAAAACGAAAGAATTTATACCACCACACTTGGGATAGAAAATTAGTCTTGGAAGGTTCCTTTAATACCTTAAAGGAAAGGAATATAAATATGTTAATTAGGTCATACTTGAGCAATTTACAAAAAGTAAATACATTAGTATAATTCAGGAGTTATACATACGAAGAGAATGCAGCAAGCCAACAAAATTGTTTTATACTGGGCAAGTGGTTTCCAATTTTCTTACTGCAGGAACTTTTTATATCAAGTACATTCTCCCAACGATATACTAGAGCTTCTAATATTTTACACCCAGTTAACCATCTTCTTGCTCACGCGCCAGAATATTTGTGTGAGGAAGTTTAAGCATGGGACATCTGAATTACATTTCTTTTAAACTTTAATTTTATCTCCTTGGTCACTAAAATCAGATCATGTTTACTTAAACTACTTTTCATTCCTACACCTAAAGTGCCATTAGATATACACGTACATGCAAGGTTGAAGTTTTTGGGACTCTCGATCATGTCAATTTCCATTGTCTAAGGCTGGGGGCGTGAGGTGGTGGAGGAAAGCAAGAGGGGAGACATTATGGAAGATAATAGATGTTCCGGGCTTTGTTAAAAAAAAAAATTATCCACAGAGCTCCAGGTGCTTTTACAGCAATTGAAGGAGGACCAGTGTTGGAACCATCCTCTTAGGTAGAGTCATTATGGCACAGGAGGCAACTATTAGGACCATTGGGTCTGCCATGAACCACCATGCCAGCTCTCTGTAGATTAATCAAGTTAATACCATTATACCATCCCCTGGTTCTAACCCTGTGGCCTTGCAAGATTATTTCCCTCAAGTTACCATCCAATTTCCTTTTGAAATCGTTCCACCACCCTGGTAGGCAATGAGTTCCAGGCCATTATCACTTGCTGTGTCAAAAGGTTCTTCTCCACATCCTTCCCTGTATCTCTTGCCCAAAAACCTTAAATCTGTGTCCCCAGTGCTTGTATCTTAAGCTAACAGAACAGCTTTTCTTTGTCAACGTTAACCAAATCTGTCATATTCTTGTACACATCTACCAGATCTCCCCTCAATTTCTTTTGCTCCAAGGAGAACCAGCCCCAGCTTCTCCAGCCTTGTAGCTAAATTCTCTCAACCTGGAATAATTCTAATAAATTTTCTCTGCGCCATCTCAAGGACCTTCACAGCCTTTCTAAAGTGTGACCAGAACTGGATGCAGTACTCTTGTTGTGGTCTAACCAGAGCTTTATAACAGTTCAGTATAACTTCCCTGCTTTGTACTCATTACCATTATGAAGCTCAGAATCCCACAAGCTTGGCTAATTACTCTCCCAATATATCTGCCACCTTTATAGATCTATGCACATGAATCCCAGGTCCCCCTGTCCCTGCATACTCTCTAGGACTGTGCCATTTGGTCTATATTTGTGTCAGGGAAGTAACGGGTTCCTGTGCCCTAAACTCGAGCTGGAACTATGAACCTACAACACTCCAACACTCTCGCTATACTGAAACCTGAAGGATGGCTAACTTGACAAAGAACTGGAGTGCCATAAACACCTTCAGAACCACTTCCCAGCGTATGTCAATGAAAACATGGTAGCAATAGAGTTTATGGTGGACAAAAGAGCCACACAGAAGGAGGAATCCAATTGCCTAAACCTACTCAACGCACCAAATCAGTAACTTTTGGATAACAATGAACCAACACTCAAATCTTTGTGAAACAAGCTGACATTCAAATCCTCATGGAACAAGCCAATATTCTCATCTTCATTTTGATTTTCCAAATATCTCCTGTGCCCCAACAGGCTGCATTCTCAATCACAACTAGGACATTTTGCAGAGATGAAATGTAGTGACATACTTTTGTGCAGATAGATGGAGTGGCATTTCAACCCAGCTGAAGTGGTGTTTTTCTCCCAAAAGGTGAGAGGCAAAGGGAAGAGCAACAGGAATTTACAATATTTCTTTACATATAAAAGGAAACTGACAAGCCTTAATTTAACTTTAAAATTATTAACCCTTTACATTGTAAGTTCAGCACAAATAGTTCAAAAGGAAAAAGACTAAATGGACGATAGTCCTCAAACATACAGTTGTTATGGCGAGGTAATTAGGGTCATCCACTGAAAGAACAATCCAGCACATTCTCACTCTACATCAAACACAATCTTCAAATTCTGGCCAACATCGAGTGGCTACATATTTTAATTTTCCACCAGAGACATCTTACTATACATAATCTTGTAATATACTAAAAGCTTAGGTTATTAAGGGAGGTTGAAAGGCAAATGCCATCTTAATTGTGAATCACTGCACTAAATGATATGGTAGACTACAGGGAGAGCAGGCTCACCTGCTCCTGGACTGGATGCCGCTCTATTCTGGACTCTCCACTGCTATTCACATCCCTCCAGGTCATACTCTCTTCTCTCTGGCTCTCACTCTCCCACTTCCCCTCCGTGTGTGCAGTGGTAGCAGCATGTGGAAGAGTCAGCACACATTAAAAATCAAAATTTCCCACTGTGGGAGCTAAGGTGACTGATCATGCATGTTATATGTTGGTAATAGAATTTTATTTTCAATTAAAGGATTCTTGGCTGAAACGTAAGACATCTTATACCAGATGCACAGCATTTATACTACAAGTTCAAAACCAGGACCGTTTCAATTTTGGGTCCATTCAGCTTATATCTGACAGTATAAACAAAGCAGACCATCCCATGGATTCTCAGAGATCTGTATAATTCAATTTAGCCAGAGCTGGGATGGAGCCTGAATCAGCCTTGATTGACCCACACAGATTAGCATTTCAAAAAGAACAATTTGTTTTATATACATACAAGGCTAAGCTTTTATTTAAACATTCCAAGAATAAACTAAGCTATCAATATATTGATTCCACATGCAGAAACTTACCTGTTGGTTGGCCATGGTATGGTACCACCAAAAAAGGCGTGTAGTGATATAATATGCTACCACTACATCCACAGTGTAGTGGTCATGTGCGAGAAGAATGCAGAAAACCCCAACAATACTGAGAATCCAGCAAGACCAGTGATACCACCACCATCGCTTTGGGGAATCTGGAAAGAAAAAACAAAATGGAAACTTACCATTTACTATAATGTTGGTGGTCTGAAATATAATAACTTGTATTTACATAGTGCCTTTAATGTAAAATATTGTCCCAAGGCACTTCATAGGGGAATTAAAAAACAAAATATATCACAAAGCCACAGAGGAAGATATTAAGGTAGATAACCCAAGTTTGGTCCAAGAAAAGAGAAAAGCATGGTAGAGACAGAGATTTAGAGAGGGAATTCCAGAACTTGGAGAGCTCTGGCAGCCAAAGTCACAGCCACCAATGATGGAGCCATTAAAATCAGGGATGCTCAAAAGGCCAGATGCCTATGGAAAATTTGCACCCTAGTACAGAATAAGAATAAATTTAATTAGCAATTATTGATCCAACTATATACATTACAGCCATTTAAACCGTAGATTCATAAAACTTGAAGATTACATAAAAATGTCAGTTCACAATGTAACTATTTATACTGAAACAATGCATCAGGTGTCACCAATATCTTATTACTTTTCACTTTTATAACCGTGCTTCTCTCATCACCACCTTATTGCAGCAAGCTGATTTTGTAAACATAATTATTTTAAGGATCTCTAGTGGGACTACTCATTGGTGGTGTTTCTCACTGATAGTTTGAAATTTAGGGAGCCAATTTGTAATAATTATCAGTGTTTCACACCAGCATAAAGGCAGCCCGCATTTTGCCTATTGCTGTATTACAAATTTACTGAACCAAACCATTACATGACTGACAATTTTATATACCTTATTGATACAGGAATAAACAGATCTTTTAAGATATAGGATTCATCCTATCCTCCTGTGACTTTAGAAAGATTAAGATGGAAGCACTTTGTACATTTTTTTCCAAAACTATGTCAGTAATTGCTTTATCTTGCTTCCAATGGTTATTTCCAGTATTCACTTCAAATATATTAATTCTTCACTTCTCCCTTTCCAAAATCTTTTTTTCCATTACTAACAATTACAGAAGACTTTTCTCTCACTTACTCCCCAGTGGATTTGTAATAAATCAGTTCAATCTGGTTTCTAATGCACCCACAACAGAGGCTGATCTAGTTAAAGTTGCCAATGCCATCCTATGTAACTATGCTTGTATCCCTGACAATCTTCACCTCTCTACCACATTCAGCACTAATGCTCACTCAACTCTTTGTTCTACTATTTGTCTACTTCCACAATTTGGCTCTCAAAGTCCCATTTCTACCAATACCAAAATAGTCACTACAACTCATAAGATCATAAGAAAGAGGAATAGTCCCTTGAGCCTGCTCTGCCATTCAAAAAGATGGCTGATCTGATTGTGGCCTCAACTCCACTTTGCTGTGACCCCTCAACCCTCAAAAGGCTCCTTTGTCGATCAAAAAATCTACCTAACTCAGTCCTGAATATATTCACTGCTCTCTGGGGAGGAGAACTCCTTTGACAGTTTGCCTATGCAGCAGAGTCCCTTCTCATGTATCCCAAGGCTTCACCATTCTTCATCGCCTGTCCATCATTTGCATCAAGCTTGGCTCAGTTCATAGTGCTACACTTGCTCCTACATAAACAATAAACGAGGATTTGAACTCAATCTAGGCTGGTAGTCCAGTGATTACTACATTGTTCGAGGTGCTGTCCTTCTGTTAACTGAAATGTTCAGGTGGACTTTGAAAATCCCATGATGCCAACATTACTTTTTCAATCAATAACAAAAATACAGACTGGCTGGTCTTTAATTGCATTGTGTGCGCCATTTTGCAGTTGCAGAACAGAGGCTGCATTTCCCACACAATGTACTTCAAAAAGTACATAATCGTGTGAAGTGCTTTGAGATATTCAATATAAAAAGGTACTGAGAAATGAAATTTTTATTACTCTAGTTTTCCCATTTCAAAAATTACCAATAAAATGTTCCAAGGTATTGAAAGTCTACAATAAATAATTGACCAATCTCATCTGCTACTACCTTGAATCTTTCCCTTTTCTTCATGCTTGTAACAACCAGCACCTGGGCAGCAATGTACTTCAGAGGAAAAAGGTAACTGACTGGTTCAAGAGGAGGAATGGAACATCAACAGAGGAATAGAAGAAAGGCAAGATAGTGGGAGATGAAGTTTGGTTAGCAGTGAGAGAAAGGGAAAAACAAGTGGGTCAGCAAGAAAGTCACAATAATTAAGAGGAACAAGTGCAGAAGGAGGAGAGAAAAAAAAAAGCAGGACGAGGAGAGAAAATATGGAGAGCAGAATGAGGCACAGTTGTCACTCTGATCCTTTGGTCCGAGACCACTCTCCCTATGGATTCCTAGGCAGTGAATGTTGAATAATCTTGATATAGTTGAACAGCCTAACAGGTTGGCTAAATCAAACTGTCCTCCAACTCCAACATCCACATATGCTCCATCCAAGAATGGTCACAGTTTAAAAAGAGAGTGGAAGCTTTGGCTGTTTTTTCTCCATTCTAACCTGAGCAGAGGCTAACTGTATTGCTCTCAATACTGCCTCTTCTGAATGAACCGTTTCCACGCAGAGCAGGATCAAAGTTGGGATTCTTTTTTACACTTGTGCATGTCTACATTATATCAGTTTGTATATTATATACTCAGCTATTGGTTTAAAATAATCTCTTCACTTATCTGGTAGATTCTCATACATGTATTTCCACAAAATACATGACAATTAGTAAAATAAAGGAAAGTTTGCATAACTTACAGGACAGGTGAACCAGAATCTCAAAATGGAACCTCACTGTCAAAAATGAAGTTAATGAAAATTTGCTTGGAGAAAATTAATGGTTTAAAAACACAAGGAGCACCAATAAAGGATAATATTGAGGTTCATTTTTCAACATCATAAATTAATCTACACATTACTGCGTTGCTATGCTACATGGATACTCGTGTAGTATGAGTATTTAGAGTTCTGCTATCAAATCAACATTGAATTGACGAGCTTTTTTTAAAAAACTATTTTTGAAAAAATGAAATTATCTGCAATATTACTAAAATACTATTTCAATGAAAACAAAAGATTTCAAATGTCTTTTATATCTACGGTCACATTAAATTATTCTTGGTGCTGGGGAACAACCAGCGATGGAAATGTTTGAAGAGGAACCATAAAATTATCCAATTAATAAAAAAGTAGCATGATTGAGGTACCTTATATAAAAAAATGCACAAGACACAAAAATGGCAAAACATTTGAAATGTTAGGAATGGCAAAAAACAATGCGGCAGAATATTCGACAAACGATGAGGTTCCTCAGCCTAATTTGCACTCAAATTATAAACCTCTTGGGCAACTTACATGAATTTAAATGGTGTGGTCTGAATGTAGAACCCACTGACACTCAATCTACACTATTAGACCACCTTCAAATTCGGCATATCTGGCACTAAGTTGCAAAGTTCATTAAGACAAGAATAAACTGCAGTAAATGGAACACTGGGGCTGGGGCAATAGGAATCATTCTTTCCCCCAAATTAGAATTTGTGGCACATTATAGATTTTGTAGCATTAGTATGCCAATGATCTCCTTTGAAATGTTCAGGGGAGAACCTATTCCACACTGAGATGCATCTAACTTGTTCAATGTGCAGAAGGTAGCAAGTAGCTAAATCAATATCAGCATAAACCTATTTGCAGTCTCCAGAGACCAAGACCTTGTACTGTTACACATACTTGGAGAAAGTTTGCACTGAATCCAAACTGCAATATCAAGAAATGCTCCCCATTGTCACTGAGTACAGGATATACAGCCTCCCTTATTTCAGCACACCTGGGATCTAGGTCAGTTATCAGCAAACACGAGTCACAACCACTTGAATCTACGATTCTGTGACCCTTCAGTACCTTAAAGCCATTACTTTGCTGCCCCTTAGCTTGGCATGAAGGGTCAGTGAACTGCATCTTGATAAAGTACAAATATGCTCAAAATTTGAAAAGAAAAATAGTCAACATAAATTTTTAAAAAGGAGGAAACTTACACTCTTTGATAAATAAGTAGGTGAGTGTTAGCATAACAGTGTGGCCACTGTACAGGTAGTCTCCACACATGGTGTGCGCTCCTGTGATTGATAGCCCACCTCCAGCTATCATCTTCATAATTCTCCTAATCTGTGCTTCCACATCTCCAAACAGCTGCAAAATGAGAAAGAAAAACAACGTCTTAAATCAAACTGAAATAAAATTACTAGGACTAATCATAATGTTAAACATGGAAAATGTGAAGTATCATGGTTCTTGCAAAAGGCTGCTCTGAACCAAAACAAACTATTTTCACTCTGCACAGCAACTTCGCTCCGATGAAATACACAGTTGGAGTGTTTAAAGGGACACTCTCTGGGATGATGAACAACTCCTGGACCATTAAGTGTTTATGATTATGCAGAAGTTAACTGTCTGCTTCAGCTTTATCCTTCCCCAGTAGCAGGTTCTCCATTTTGTTTATCCTCAAACAGGTTGGCTCAGCATGTGACCAGGTGTGCTATAGTAAATCTCAAAAACCATCTCAAAAGGCAGTTTCCTTGCAGTGTTTGATCTTTTCAGTTGCTGGTCTCAACAGAACATATGACATGATTTTTGCTAGAATAAATCAACTGATTTTTGTTCAATTTACAGACTGCAACACAGTACAGGTTAAAAAGACAATGTGCTCATGTATTTTCTAACAGCTTTCACATGCTCTTCAGATGTATTGGGACCTGAAACATCTAAACTATTTAAATCAATCTAATTTTTATATTTATGTGACGCTTGGCACCAAGTGATTTTGAGTATTGCTAATGTTGCTGGGACTGAGACCAAGAAACTTAAATTACAAAAATCATTGGTGAAAATGAAAGGAATGTCAGGATCAAATGTTTGGGTAGATCAGTGCAACTGATGTTACATCACCAAAAATAGGTTTGATTTCTTAAACGTACACCTCTTAATGGAGGGAAAATCCAACTTTGTGTTCAGCATATATTTAATAAACAATCAGCAATTCAATCAGGGTACAGATATTCATATGAAATATAAAGGGTAAGCCCTTGGTACAATGACAGATCGGTTGGATTAAAGCCCTCAACTAGATCTTAACTTTTGCTCCATTTCTCGCTGTAAAGTAGAATGTGAAAGAAGTGGTCCCTGCAATGTTGCCCTTTGCATGGTGCTGGAATAAAGGAAATATGTAGTGTTGTGCTTTAACAAGCAACTCAAAAGATGGAGTTTAAATCCCGCCACCAAAACGGACTTCCATAAATTGGGCAATTTGTAAACTAGCTCCAGAATAAGAAAAATGACCATGGATGCTGCTGAATGTCCTTCAGGGAAGGAAGCCTGATCTGGTTTATGTGATTAACTCCTTATGCCCTCTAAAATTGCCCAACAAGTCGCATAATTGTGAAAACAAACTCAAGGCGGCCAACAACCCTTTCTCGGGGCAACAGGGGTGGCTGCCAATAAGTACAGCCTTACCAGCCATTCAAAGAACAAACTAAAAGGAAACGCAAGGCCTCAGCATGACTCCAATTCCATGATCATCTATGTTAAAATGGATGTTCCCTTTGTGCAATCTCATTTCATTGCATCTTACCATCACTTTCTAGGAATCCAACTGACAATAGTGATCATATAACCTTTCAAATGCGTGTGATGCTTTTAAATACTTGCACTGGCCAAAAATGTGGCTATTCTGTTGGTCCTGCTTTTGAGCAAGCTCACTAGCTGCTAAGTTGGTGCCATTAAGGGTGTTCAATTTTCAACGCTCTCAAATGGATATAATCAAATTCTTTATTTGTGCTGATGACACACAGCTTTACCTTGCTAAATTGCCCCTCACTTCCAAGAATGGTTGCTGAACATCAAGTCTTGAACTTAATATAGGTAAAAGTGAAGCCATCATTTTGGTTCGCTGTTGGTTCTCACACTGTTTTTAATACCTCAGGTCAAGCCTAGTGGTGCAGAACCTAGCCATACTACTCAATTCTGAGCTGACTTTCCTAACCCTTACCTTCTTTATCAACACCACCTTTTCCACTATTAAAACATTTCCCATGTCAGTCCCAAATCTCCCCCATGGTCACCAAGGTTCTAAACCCCACACTGATTACAGGAAGCCCGATTTCTTAAATGCTTTCCAGCTAACTTCCCCACTTCCATCTGCATCAACTACCACTCAAAGAATGTTAAATTTGCATCTATGTAATGTCTTTCATCTAATCAAGATGTACCAAAGCACTTCACAACTACTGAAATGCTTTTGAAGTGTAATCACTGTTGGACTTTACAAAAAAATCAACAACCAATTTGCACGTAAAATCTCAAACAGCAACCAAATGACTAGACAATCTGTTTTGGTGGTGTTGGTTGAGGGATGTGTGTTAGTAAAATGACTTCTTCTGCAATTAGTGCTATTCGATCTTCTATCCACCTTTTCGCGCCTCATCTATAAAACACCTCACCACGTTTGCAACATTCCCACAGCACTTGGAAGTGTCAGCTTACATTATGTGCTTAAATCTCTGGATTGGGACTGTAACCAATAGCCTCCTGACTCAGAGAAAAGAATGCCATTATGCACTCTGTCACTGCTTGCAACCAAAGTCTCACATTCTGCTATACTAGTTCAGGTTAGCATCATGTGGAACCTACAAATCAATTTCAAAACGTTGACATTAACTTTGAAGTGCCTCAATGACCTTGCCCAAACTCATCTTAGCAACTTCCTTCGGCCTTAGCTCCACTTGCACGCTTACTCCTTGGATGATGGCCTGCCCGTTGTTCCCTAGCCTCTTCGCTCCATAACTGGTGGCCACTCTTTCAGCTACCACACCCTCAACCTGGAACTGCTTTTTGTCACCATTGTTCCTGCATTCAAAAATCTGGCACAGACTCTAACTGCTCTCTTAGCCCCATTTCTCTACTCCATTGTATTAATTATTTTCTTTGCGCATTTCATTCTTCGTTTCATATAATGCTCAGGGGTGCCTTTCCAATGATAGGAATGATGGCATTCCTTATTATGTTTTTATCCCTGTTCTAAAAATTGAACAACTTCATGAAAATGGGCATCACCAGCCTCTTGTAATGGTTTATTTCACAAGAAAGATTGTTGGTAGAGTATAACAAACAGGTGTTAAGTCTGGGAACATCTTTGGTAGGTCAAGATTTTCTGCTACAGGGAGCATCCCTGACCTTGCCCTCTTATTCCTTAGCTATGGCCAGTGGCATCTGGGCCTGCTTAGCAGTGCTAAGTAAATGAAAATGTTTTCGAAAACTACTTAAGTGCATATTATCACTCACCCTGTCATCAATTTATAGCTTTTTAGTTCTTCAGCTTGGCTCAGGATTCAGAATGTTGTGAGTGCAAGCCCATTCAAGGAATTTGAGCACTTATCCTAGGCTGACACTTTAGTTCAGTGCTGAGGGAGTGCTGCACTGTTAACACTACCATCTTTATTAAGGTGTTAATGCCCTATCTGCCTTATAAGGTGGATGAAAACCAGACTGGTCCAACCCATGGCCCGCGGCCCACAACTCAGCCCCCTATGACTCTGTTTGCAGCCCACGAAGAGAGAGTTTAAATTACAGGTAGATTTAATGAAAGATTCTGCAAGTAGCTGCTCCTCCAATCACTCCGTTTCTTTCCCACTGATAGGCTCACTAGTGAAGGAGAGAAACAGTCTTTGATTGGAGGAGCGTGAGCAGTGGGAGGGTGAGTGGTTTCTCCTGTTTTCACAATGTGCGCTCTCACAGTCTAAGGCCATGCATATGCACGCTCATCCCACGGAAATACATCAGGCCCCCTAAAGGAGCAAAGAGTTCAAGATGGCGGAGCACACTGGAGAGGCCATGAGGAACAGCAGAGTTGCAGCAACACCACCTACTCGCCCAGGGAAGATGGAGTCCCTGAGAGGACAGAGTGACAAACTGCGTCCTTTCACAGCATCCCAAATACCTCGTCGGCGGTAAGATGCCCAAACCTCTTGTGTTCAGGAGCGGGGCGGGGGGGCCAAAGGGTGCGGTAAATATACACAATATACCATTTATTACAGGGGTGAGTGAGCAGCAAGCAACGTGTATTTATGCAGTTCAGTAGGGTAGTAGTGGAGTCAGGATGATTTATTTATACACTGAATTATTCTCTCTATTTTTAATCCATGAGCAAATACCTACACTTTAATGCTGTAACCTACAAGGTCAAGAACAGGAAACTGGGATTAAGCCGGGTAGGGATTTTCAGCCAGCACAGACATGGGCCAAAAGGCCTCATTTGGTGCTGCAAATTTCTATGATTCTAAATCCATTGGCAGTTAATAAAAATCTCTCTAGAGGATTTTCAGTTGTTCCAGGTGAGTCCTCAGGAATCCATCTCATTAGCATTCTGCAATAGAACTTCCACACCTCTGGGAATACAAGAACTCAACTGACATTAAACCAAGCTCACATTTTGCCCAAAATTTTGCCCCTGTAACTTTCCCTCTGTAACGTAGTCTCCTCAGTCCATTTTGTCCACAAATGGAATGAGCAAATGCACGAAAAAAATTCTACTACATCTACATCTGGTTAATACGGATGTGTCTCTCCCAAGATAGTTAGCCGATAAATGGATCAGGTATAAAGTAGAATTTCCTTGTTAATGGAGTTAAATTCTCACTGAGTTAA
This sequence comes from Cetorhinus maximus, assembly GCF_964194155.1. Classification (NCBI taxonomy): domain Eukaryota; kingdom Metazoa; phylum Chordata; class Chondrichthyes; order Lamniformes; family Cetorhinidae; genus Cetorhinus; species Cetorhinus maximus. The sequence continues at coordinate 42,299,433 of NC_135898.1, forward strand.
TTAATTCCCTCTACTGCAAACTCAAATGTCAAATAAGTGAGTAAATTTAAAACTGCAAAGAAAATAATATGGATTGCAGTCACTGATTATAAACTACAGTGAAAAAGAGATCTATTGGTTTTTTTGAGGATGTAACTGGCAGGGTAGCTAAAAGGGAATCAACAGATATAGTAAATTTGAATTTTCAAATGGCATTTGATAAGGTGCCACAAAAAAAGGTTACTGTTCAAGACAGGGGCTCACAATGATTGGTGGTAATAGCACAGATTGAGGATTGGTTGAAGGACAGAAAAAAAAAGCAGGAATGAATGATTCATTTTCAGGTTGCTAGACTATTAACTAGTGAGGTTTCCAGAAGCATAAGTGCTGGGGTTCCAGCTACAGTCAATTTAACCTTGGTAGTTAAAATAATCCCAGATAATATTAACAGTCACCTGGACAAATGTGGATTAATTAAGGAAAACAAGTATGGATTTAAGGGCAGATCATGTTTAGCTAACTTGATTGAGATTCTTGAAGAGAGAGTAGAGGGGGTCAATGCGGTAATGCAGATGAGGTGGTGGAAATGGGCTTGCAAAGGCATGTGACAAAATGTCACGTAATGGGCTTGTTGGCAAAGTTAAAGCCCATGGAATAAAAAGGACAGAGGATGCATGCACACAAAGTTGGCTGAATGACAGGAAACAATACAGGTGAATGGTTGTATTTTTGGACTGGAGGAAATGATACTGCGGGGTTCTCCAGGGTTTGGTACTAGGGCCATGCCTTTTCTTGATCTATGTTAATGACCTAGATTTGGGTGTCAGGGCACAATTTCAAATTATGCGAATGGCACTAAACATGGAAGTATTATGACTGAAGGGGATAGTAACAGATAGGATGGTGGAATGGAGGTGGGTAGGAAATAAGTGGCAAATGAAATTTAATGCAGAGAACTGTGAAGTGATGCAGTTTGATAAGAGAAATAAGGTGGGGCAATGTAAAGGATTCAATTCTAAAAGGGGTGCAGGAGCAGAGAGATCTGGGGGTATATGTGCACAAATTATTGAAGGTGGCAGGGCAGATTGAGAAAGCCTTTAGTAAGGTATACGAGATCCTGGGCTTTATAAATACAGGCGCAAGTAAATAAGTAAAGAAGTTATATAGTGAATCCTTATAAAATACTGGTTCAGCCTCAACTGGAGTACTGCGTCCAATAATGGGCACCACACTTTAGGAAGGATGCAAAAGCAACAGAGAGGATGCAGGAAAGATTTATGACAATGATTCAAGGGATGAGGGACTTCTTACGTGAATAGATTGGGGAAGCTGCGGTTGGTCTCCTTAAGGGAAGAGAATGTTGAGAGGAGATTTGATAGAGGTGGTCAAAATCATGAGGGAAACTGGACAGGTTAGACAGGGAGAAACAGCTTCCATTGATGGAAGGGGCGAGAAGCAGAGGACACAGAGAATCAAGGGCAACATGAGGAAAAACCTTTATACTCGGTGAGTAGTTAGGATCTGGAATGCACTGCTTGACAGCATGGTGCTGGCAGATTCAATTGTGATTTTCCAGAGAGAATTGAATAACTATCTGAAGAAAAAAAAATGCAGAGCTGTAGAGAAAAGATGGGGAAATGGGATCAGCTGAACTGCTCTTGCAAAAGAACCAGCATGGACAAGACAGGCTGAATGGAATGGCCTCCTCCTATGCTGTAACCCTTCTATGATTTTATAATTTTGATTTTGTGTTTCAAACAAGAAAGCCCCCACCAATTATGTTTTATTTATAGTTTGTTTCCTTGCTCTACATTTCCAGTCTGAGGGACACAACCTTCTGTCCCCATTCCTCAGAACTCTCAGAAAACAACATCCCCAGGTGCACACACACAAACACAGGCAATCCCCAGTGAAAGCAGGGTTTGGGTAACTGAATTTGGAATTTAAATTTGATGAGAAAGATCCAATGCCCAATGTTACAGATCACTGGGAGTTAACTTCATCCTAAAAAAAAATCACCTCAACAGGAAACAGACAGCAATGTGTCAGGCTGCAGTTGATCTGATGGAGCTCACCCTCATGAAAGGTGATTAGATATCATGCAAACTGTTGAACTGTTTGGCTAACCCACTGGAAATGCCTTTAATCCAGGAATTTAAGCAACAATTCAAGACATTTTATTGTTCATGACAATGAAAATTTATGTAATTCACAAGGGTATAGGAATGCTATAATCAAGATTGCAAATTGTGAACCAGTGAATGAGCACAGCTATTTCTACCCAAAATAAATGGAGCACATAAGAGTGTATGACCGGAAACTTTGCAACTGAAGATGATGCAAATCAATAATGGTTATCCCTTTGTGGTTGATCCAAGTGACTGCACATTTTAAATGTGGCCACTTTTAACTGTTGGGGGATGGTACTAATTATAAATTATTGATGCTTTTCCCTCTAAATCTTTGTCCCCAGTCTCTTTTTTTATTTCTAAGAAACATAACCTAGTTATTTTTAACTAACTTTTTCAACTGAACAAATTATTTTCTGAGGTTCGTATGGATCGCCATCCATTTGAGGTGGAATTAAATTTGAAATTTTGAATTGGCTCTGAAGAAGTCATATGGGCTCGAAATGTTAACTCTGTCTTTCTCTCCACAGATGCTGTCAGGCCTGCTCAGCTTTTCCAGCATTTTTTGTTTTTGTTTCAGCTTTCCAGCATCCACAGTTTTTGCCTTTATCTTATTGAAAAAATGGCTTCTGGTTGGCTGAAATTTGCCCCATTAATTGATTTCCATGCTTTCAAAGCATGTTTTTGCTTTCAGGCAGCACTAACCTTTATTGTGCTGTTAACATATTCTGATATTTTTCTTTCAGTCAAAACTGACCTTTATTCTGATAAAAGCAAAAAACTGCGGATGCTGCAAATCCGAAACAAAAACAAAAATACCTGGAAAAACTCAGGTCTGACAGCATCTGCGGAGGTGAATACAGTTAATGTTTCGAGTCCATATGAAGAGAGGTGAACTATAAGCTGGTTTGGGGGGGCGCACGGCGGTGGTGGGGCAGATGGAGCTGGATAGAGGGCTAGTGATAGGTGGAGACTGCCAAAAGATGTAATAGACAAAAGGGCAAAAAGGTGTTGACGGTGGTGATATTATCTAAAAAATGTGCTAATGGTGACATTAAGGGTAGAAAGCAGGACCAGCAAGGGACAGATAGCCCTAGTGGGGGTGGGGTGGGGGGAAGGGACTGAAATAGGCTAAAAGGTAGAGATAAAACAATGGATGGAAATACATTTAAAAATAATGGAAATAGGTGGGAAAAGAAAAATCTATATAAATTATTGGAAAAAAGGGGGATCGGAAAGGGGGTGGGGACGGAGGAGAGAGCTCATGACCTAAAATTGTTGAACTCAATATTCAGTCCAGAAGGTTGTAAAGTGCCTAGTCAGAAGATGAGGTGCTGTTCCTCCAGTTTGCGTTGAGCTTCACTGGAACATTGCAGCAGGCCAAGGACGGACATGTGGGTATGAGAGCAGGGTGGTGTGTTCAAATGGCAAGCGACAGGGAGGTCTGGGTCATGCTTGCGGACAGACCGAAGGTGTTCTGCAAAGCGGTTACCCAGTCTGCGTTTGGTCTCTCCAATGTAGAGGAAACCACATTGGGAGCAGTGAATGCAGTAGACTAAATTGAGGGAAGCGCAAGTGAAATGCTGCTTCACTTGAAAGGAGTGTTTGGGCCCTTGGACTGTGAGGAGGGGGGTAGTAAAGGGGCAGGTGTTGCACCTTCTGCCGTTGCATGGGAAGGTGCCATGGGAGGGGGTTGAGGTGTAGGGGTGATGGAAGAGCAGACCAGGGTGTCCCGGAGGGAATGGTCCCTGCGGAATGCCGCCCGGGGGGGGGGGTGAAGGTGTATTTGGTGGTGGCATCATGCTGGAGTTGGCGGAAATGGCGGAGGATGATCCTTTGAATGCGGAGGCTGGTGGAGTGATAAGTGAGGACAAGGGGGACCCTATAATGGCTCTGTGAGGGAGAGGAAGGTGTGAGGGCGGATGTGCGGGAGACATGGTTGAGGGCCCTGTCAACCACCGTGGGTGGAAAACCTTGGTTAAGGAAGAAGGAAGACATGTCAGAGGAACTGTTTTTGAAAGTGGCATCATCAGAACAAATGCGACGGAGGTGAAGGAACTGAGAGAATGGAATGGAGTCCTTACAGGAAGCGGGGTGTGAGGAGCTGTAGTTGAGGTAGCTGTGGGAGTCGGTAGGCTTGTGATGAATATTGGTGGACAGTGACCTTTATTCTGTTATTTACACCTAGTCTGGACCAATCCCTTGTTTCTTTAATACTATCATTATCACTCCCTTTGCCAGAGGCTCCATGACATCTTTGTCATTTAATTTCCGCTGCCCTCTTATCTATCCCGGACCTTCCTTTTTGTTCTACCTGACCATCCCCATTTTTTCAACAGCATAACACCCATCACACTCTGACCTTTCTTCTGTTTGGAAGAGGAGTAATATTGGGCTCAAAATATTAACTTGTTTCTCCACACATGCTGCTAGACCTGCTGAGCTTTTCCAGGACTTTGTTTTTAATTCAAAGCACAGAGCTGATGACCAACACGTGCCTCCGACAGAGGCAGCTGGCGTTCAATGAGTTACCCAGTTTGGAGCACAACCGACAAAAAGAACACGCACTATACCTATTCAACTTCAAGTAGCAAAGCATGTTTATATAATCAACTTCAAAAGAGATTCAACATATTTGGGCAGCTACGAAATAACTTTAATTTAAATGCACAACACTGCATTTATTAACGAGGAGATTCCTATGTATTTTTTACTCACCATAAAGCAGAAATAGCTCAGTAGAATACAAAGGGGAAGAAGTGAATTCGAGAAGCATTTGTTCAGACAAAGGGTAGGGGAAACCTGGAACTCTTCCAAAACACTGTGGATGCTAAGTTAATTAAAATCTTTTCAGACTGAGATAGACAGGTTTTTGCTAGGTAAGGATGTCAAGGGATAGGGAGAAAATATGGGTAAATGCAGTTGAGGTACACGTCAGCCACAAGCTAACAGCAAGTAGAACAGGCTTGAGAGCCTGAATGGCCTGCTCCTGCTCTCATGTCCCTATGTTAAACAGTTTACGCAAAATTGTTCGCACAAAACATTTAGTGCCATAAACACCCTTTTCCTTTAGTCAGTATTTAAAATACTGAATTGCTTTTCAAGATTTTAAAAATCATGAGAAACAGATTAAATTTTCAGAATATGTCAGGTTTAAAAGTAATTGATAGCTGTTTAACTAATTAAGCAAATTGCTGGAACAAACCTTCAAAACTCCAATAAGCTGCAAGCTCATGGAATTTTACAAAAGGCAACAGGTAATTAGTGAACAAATGTGACCAACAAACTAGGCCAACAACCACACCTGTGAACTAGGTTCATGGACACATTTAATCTGTCAATAGGCTCTATGCATTGGAGTACATTTGTTTTGAAAATGAAGCACTGAACAAGTTACAGCTTTAAAGTTCATTGACAAATTTTCTACTTTGACAAGTAGAAAGTATTTGGGAACACTAAGCTCTCTATGCAAGTCGAGACAGAATTCCCGATTACAGCTGAAAGGTCAGTATGGTACCCATCAGCAAGATTAGACCTACTGTATTTTGAAGATACCTAAAAAATACACAATTTGGGTCCATGTTATCACCCAATTGTTTTTGCGAAAAAAAACTAAAGAGTAACATAATGCTAGTTGAAATTAGCAACGGACTATTTGTGTTTATTACCAATGTGAGAGTTCCCACTCATCCAAAACATGAGTGAATTTTTCTTTTGCTGGTTAACATCTTTACAAGTTAACAAACTGAAAGCATTCGGTACCTACTCTCAAACTGAAAATGAGAGTGACAGTGGGAGTTAATAGTAGATCATAAGGAAATGGCAGAAGATATGAACAAATACTTTGGTTCTGCGTTCACTATAGAGGATACAAAAAAACATTCCAGTAATAGCTGCAAATCAGGAGGTGAAAGCAAAGGAAGAGAGGAACTTGGTGAAATTGAAATCACTAGGGAAATGATACCGAGTAAATTGATAGAACTGCAGGCTGGCAAGTCTCCGGGTCCCGATGGACTATATCCTAGGGTCTTAAAAGAGATGGCTAATGTGGTAGTCGATGGGATGGTGGTAATTTTCCCAAACTTGCTAGATTCTGGAAAGATTCCATCAGACTGGAAAGTAGCAAATATAATCCCTCTATTCAAGAAGGGAGGCAGAAAACAGGAAACTATAGGCCAGTTAGCTTAACATCTGTTGTGGGCAACGTTGTTAGAATCGATCATTAAGGAGGTTATAGCTGGGCACTTAGAAGAGTTCAAGGCAATCGGGAAGAGTTTTGTGAAAGAAAAATCATGTTTATCCAATTTATTGGAGTTTTTTTTTGAAGGAGTAATGTGCACAGTGGATAAAGGGGAGCCTGTAGACATACTGTACTTGGATTTCCAAATGGCATTTGCTAAGGTGCGACATTAAAAGTTATTATGGAAAATAAAAGCGCATGGTCTGGGGGTAACATATTAGCATGGATAGAAGATTGGCTGGCTGGCAAAAAACAGAGTATGCATAAATGGGTCTTTGTCAGTTTAGCAGGATGTGATGAGTGAGGTCCCACAGGGCTCTGTGCTGGGGCCTCAACTTTTTACGCTTTACATCAATGACTTAGACGAGGGGAGTGAAGATATGGTAGCTAAATTTGCAGATGACACAAAGATAGGTAGGAACGTATGTTGTGAAGAGGACATGAGGAGGTTGCAGATGGATATACATAGGTTGAGTGAGTGGGCAAAGGTCTGGCAAATGGAGTTTAATGTGGGAAAATGTTGTTCACTTTGGCAGGAAGGACAAAAAAAGCAGAGTATTACTTAAATGGAGAATGGCTGCATAATTCTGAAGTGCAGAGGGATCTAGATGTTCTAGTACATGAGTCACAGTAAGTTAGTATGCAGACACAGCAAGTAATTAAGAAGGCTAATTGAATGCTTTCATTTATTACGAGAGGGATTGAAAATAAAAGTAAGGATGTTATGCTTCAGTTTTACAGGGCATTGGTGAGACCGCATCTCAAATACTGTGTGCAGTTTTGGTCTCCTTATTTAAGGAAGGATGTAAATCCATTTGAGGCGGTTCAGAGGGAGTTTACTAGATTGATACCTGGAATGAGTGGGTTGTCTTTTGAGGAAAGGTTGGAGAGACTGGGCTTGTTTCCACTGGAGTTTAGAAGAGTGAGGGGTGATTTGATTGAAGTATACAAGATCCTGAACAGCTTTGACAAGATGGATGTCGAAAGGATGTTTCCTCCTCATGTGGGTGAGTCCAGAACTAGGGGGCGCTGTTTTAAAATTAGGGGTCGCCCTTTTAGGACAGAGATGAGGAGAATTTTTTTCTCTCAGAGGGTTGAGACACTTTGGAACACTCCCTCAGAAGGGGGTGGAGGTGGGGTCATTGAATATTTTTAAGGTAGAAGTAGATAGATGCTTGTTAGGCAAGGGAATCAAAGGTTACCGGGAGTAAATGGGAATGTGGAAATCGAAAGACAAGATGATCAGCCATGATCTTACTGAATGGCGGAGCAGACTCGAGGGGCCGAATGGTTTACTCCTGTTCCTATTTCTTACGTTATGTTCCAATTGAGGTTTATAGGATTAGGTTTTAGGGATTATATATTTTGGTTTAAAAGAGTGCTATTATAGTTTTGGACTGTCTTTAAATTTAGGATAAACGAATGGGGTTATGTGACCTGTGCTGGAGTCTGCCTGACAGTAAGCCTGGGTGGCTTAATTGATGGAGATCAAAAGGCTCAGATCGTAATATTAAGGAGGTGGTGCAAGATATTTATGCTTGGAGACCATGCTAGCGGATACCAGTATACAATGTATAGACCCTAAGTTTCCCAAAGATTTTATAATTATTAAATTGACTCCCTGCGACCCTGAATTGAATGAAGCAATTCCGGAAAAGTGAGTGTGTTGTAAACAGTGCTATTGTAAACTATCCCTTTACTTCTAAGATGAAAAGAGTATTGTGATCAGTGATAACAGATTAGCATTTCTACTTGGGTACAAAGCCAATCTATTTCCCGTTGCCATGGAGGAGAGGGTAGTGGGAAGCCATTTTGAGATCAGATTACAGTTTCCCTATAAACCCATGAATATCACAGACAGGCTGGGTTGCAATTTAGACTTTAGACTGTAATCTGCATCCAACTGGGAGGTAGAGAGGAAGGAAAAAATAGAAGTAGCCAGGCCTGCACCTTAAAGAAAAAAGGCTGAATCAATCATTCACTACACAGAATGTTGGTGGGACCATGCGCTCAGTTAGAAGACAGAGCTCATGAGGAGTTGAGAGGGGCTGGAAGATTTGCCTAGCGTGGAGCTAGAGGAAGAAATCTATAGCGTAATCCTCACAGTGAGAGTCAGTTCTGGGATTAGAGGTCACCCAGTTAAAAGTAGAAAGGAGGCAACCCACAAGAAGCGGAGAACAGATGTGAACTGTTTGCAATGAGACTTGTAATCTTGGGGATAGTGATGAGCAACAAGAAACTGTTTATTTCTACAATTTAAAGTATAAAGTCAATGGTGCTTTCTTTATAGACATTTGATACAGTAAAAGTTTTTTTTAAAAAAAAGAATGAGAGATTGTAGCTGAAAGTTTGAATTTCTCTTTAGAAGTTCTAGGTCTCTATGAAGGTCAGAAAAGTGAAAATTTTACTGAAATCCAGGCCTTGAGCTCATGAGTCTTCAAAGTTGGGGAAGATTCAGCAAATAAAAGCAGAATTCTCTGCACATGGGCACTGGTGCAATAGTCAGTGGCACATTATTATGATGGAGCAGGAGCAGAGGGCAGCGCAAGACTGCAGAAGACAATGCAATCTTTAATAGTTACTGCCCAAGCAGTTGGTTTACTGAAACAGTCAAGCTAGCTAGGGTAGACAGAGGAACAGTGTTGGAGGTGGTGGTGGTCCACCAGGGAGCTGTGACTGAGGTATGCCATTGCAGCCACACAACCTGCAGGGACAACAATGTCATTCTTAAATAAAAAAAGAAAATGCTGGAAAAACTCAGCAGGTCTGGCAGCATCTATGGAGATAGAAACAGAGTTAACGTTTTGAGTCCGTATGACTCTTCTTCAGGCAATCTGTCATTCTTTACGAGCAGCAGAGAATTTCAGTGCCCTCAACTTTTGGGATTCTGTCACAGGAAACTTTTAGATATCCAAGCAACAATAAACTAAAGAGAATCGAGTCATTGAGCAACAACACAGAAGAGCATCAAGCTTGAGAAGTATTCTTTCCTGTTTTTGCCTCCTAGAAATATGCAATTATTTCTATTCAGTTAGAGGTCGAGATAATACAACAAAGGCAGAAAGCAATGCATGAAATATGAAATTCACCAACACAAACATTTATCTGTTAATAAATGCATAGTTACAAACAAATGGAAAGCATAAGAGGCTTTAACTAAGAGCAGCAAATGTCTGCATGTTGGAGAATGGACCAAGTTCAGAGAAGTTAAGCAAGGGTATAGCTGAAAAACAAAATATTTAGAAGTTTTTCGTCTTGCACTCATCAGGGCAATTCTCGAGAATACCACTATAAGGGGAAAACAACAATTTATCCTGTATGAGAAGAGGGTGCTGATTGCTTGCCAAGTAGACTCTGATTGGTAGAGGAGTTGCCATAGAGAATGCAGTAGTGATCGTGACAGAAGTTAACTGGTAAGCATTGTTTGAGCATGTTGTCAAGCTTCTTGAGTATAGTTTCAGCTGCACTTGTCCAGGCAGGTGGGGAGCATTCCATCACACTCCTGACTTGTGCCTTGTAGATGGTGGACAGGCTTTGAGAAATCAAGGGGTGAGTTACTCACCGCAGGATTCCAAGCCTCTGACCTGCTCTTGTAGTCACAGTATTTGTATGGCTACTGCAGTTCAGTTTCTGGTCAATGGTAACCCCCAGGATGTTGATAGTAGGAGATTTGGCAATGGTAATGCCATTGAACGTCAAGGACAAAGGTTAGATTCTCTTTTGTTGGAGATGGTCATTGCCTGGCACTTGTGTGGCACGCATGTTACTTGCCACTTGTCAGCCCAAGCATGGACATTGTCCAGGTCTTGCTGCATTTGGACATAGACTATTTCAGTATCTGAGGAGTCACGAATGGTGAACTTTGTGCAATCATCAGCGAACATGGTCACTTCTGACCTTATGATGGAAGGAAAGTCATTGATGAAGCAGCTGAAGATGGTTGGGCCTAGGACACTATCCTGAGGAACTCCTGCAGTGATGTCCTGGAACTGAGACAATTGACCTCCAACAAACACAACCATCTTCCTTTGTGCCAGGTATGACTCCAACCAGAGTTTTCCCCAATTCCCATTGACTCCAGTTTTGCTAAGGCTCCTTGACACCACACTCGGTCAAATGCGGCCCTGATGTCAAGGGTAGTCACCCTCACCTCACCTCTGGAGTTCAGTTCTTCTGCCCATGTTTGAACCAAGGCTGTAATGAAGTCAGGAGCTGAGTGGCCCTGGCTGAACCCAAATTGAGCATCAGTGAGCAAGTTATTGCTAGGCAAGTGTCGCTTAATGGCACTGTTGATGACCCTTCCATTACTTTACTGATGATCGAGAGTAGACAGGGTGATGGGGTGGTAAACTGCCAGGTTGGATTTGTCCTGCTTTTGTGTACAGGACATACCTGGGCAATTTTCCAAATTGCCGGTTAGATGCCAGTGTCGTAGCTGAACTGAACATCTTGGCTAGGGGCACAACAAGTTCTAGAGCACAAGTCTTCAGTACTATTGCTGGAATACTCTCAGGACCCATAGCCTTTGTAGTATCCAGTGCCTTCAGCCATTTCTTGATATCACGTGGAGTGAATCGAATCGGCTGAAGGCTGGATTCTGTGATGCTGGGCACCTCCGTAGGGGGCCAAGAGGATGATAAACTTGGCGCCTCTGGCTGAAGGTTGTTGCAAATGCTTCAGCCTTGTCTTTTGCACCGATGTGTTGGACTCCCCCATCATTTAGGATAAGGATAGTTGTGGAGCCTCCTCCTCCAGTGAGTTGTTTAATTGTCCACCACCATTCATGACTGGATGTGGCAGGACTGCAGAGCTTAGGTCTGATCTGTTGCTTGTGGAATCGCTTCGTTCTATCACTTGCTGCTTATGCTGTTTGGAATGCAAGCAGACCTTTGTTCGAGCTTCACTAGGTTGACACCTCATTTTTAGGTATGCCTGGTGCTGCTCCTGGCATGCCCTCCTGCACGCTTCATTGAGCAAGGGTTGCTACTCAGGCTTGCTGGTAATGGTAGATGGGGGGATAGGCCGGGCCATGCAGTTACAGATTGTGGTTAAGTACAAATCTGCTGCTGATGGCCCACGGCACTTCATGGATGCCCAGTTTTGAGTTGCTAAATCTGTTTGAAATCCATCCCACTTAGCCCACGGTGGTAGTGCCACACAACACGATGGAGGGTATTTTCAACATGAAGGCGGGACTTCGTTGCCACAAGGACTGTGCGGTGGTCACTCTTACCAATACTATCACGAACAGATGCAACTGTGCTAGGCAAGTTGGTGAGGATGAGGTCAAGTCTATCTTTGTTCCCTCACCACCTGCTGCAGACCCAGCTGTGTCCTTCAGGACTCAGCCAGCTCGGTACGTACTCGGTACTGGTGCTACCGAGCCATTTGGTGATGGACAGTGAAGTCCCCACCCAGAGTACATTATGCCACCCTTGGTGCTTCCTCCAAGTGGTGTTCAATATGGAGGAGTACTAATTAATCAGTTTAGGTGGGAACAGTACGTGGTAATCAGCAGAAGTGATCCTTGCCCATGTTTGGCCTGATGCCATGATACCTCATGTGGTCTGGAGTCAATGTTGAGGGCTCCAGGGCAAATCCCTCCCGACTGTATACCACTATATCGCCACCTCTGCTGGAGAGGGCATATTGAGGGTTGGTGATATCTGGGAGTTTATCTGTAAGGTATAATTCTGTGAGTATGATTATGCCAGGCTGCTGTTTGCCTAGTCTGTGAGGCAGCTCTCCCAATTCTGGCACAAGCCCTCAGATATTAGTGAGGAGGATCTTACAGGGTCGACAGGACTGAGTTTGCAGTTGTTTCCACTGCCTAGGCCAATGGGTGGTCCATCCGGTTTCATTCCTTTTAGACATTTTACCGGTTTGATACAACTGAGTTACTTGCTGGGCCATTTCAGAGGGCAGGTAAGAGTCAACCACATTGCTGTGGGTCTGGAGTCACATGTCCAGGTAAGGATAGTAGGTTTCCTTCCCAAATGGACATGAGTGAACCAGATGGACTTTTCCGACAATCGACAATGTTCTCATTGGTCATCATTCGACTTTTCATTCCAGATTTTTATTGAATTCAAGCCTGCCCTCGTGTGTTTTGAACCTGGGTCCCCAGAGGATGACCTTGGGTCTCTGGATTACTCATCTGGTGACAATACCACTGTGCCACCATCCTCCCCTCTGTCCATCACATCAAATTTCACATGTTACACTTTTCCATCACCCCAAAGGCAAATTTATTTCTAAGCAGCTTGACAAAAATCTTCCGCAATTCTAAAAACATGCACACACTTCAGATGTCACATACTTCAAATTTCTATGTCTCACTTGAAAGAATATAAGTGAAGGAAAACAATATTAAAATAATTTGTAATATATAAACTCTCCAGCAACAGAAAATACCTGAATCACAATGTTTGCAGCTTCCTGATTAACTATGTATGAACACAACCAATGTTTACTTATCAAATAGATGTTTAACCTTAACAAAATACCCAATGACACTAAAAGCAGAACATTGTGTTGTAATACTGATATACAGACCCTGTACTTACTTGCTGCGAACATGGATGATTGGTTAGCCTTTTTCAGAAAAGTAGAAATCCTGTCATCTGGAGTGCAGAGAAACTCCATCCCCTCTCCATAGAAACCCCACCCCACCAACACGCATCTCAACACTTTTTTATATATAGAGAGAGAGATAGAGATAGAGATAGAGATAGATAGATATATATATATATATATATATATATATATATACAGGGTATCTGTAACTATTGATTTGAAAAATTACCTGACCAATGCCACAAAAAAATGCACTTTCATCCTGGTTTCTGACTTGCATCCCAGAAAAGCAATTAAACTCTGATTGCACAGTTCCCTCTGCCAAATATTACATACATATGTAATAATTGGTGACTGAACAATGTGTTTAATATACTAGCAGAGAGTTTGTGACATAATCATTGGCCAATTAAGTTACGAATATAAAACATGGAGAACAAGATGGGTAACATACTTCAGAATCTCTTCCCATAGAGTCACCTACTGGCTAGAGCCTACAGTTACATTGTCATGGTTGTAGTAATTTACAAAAAAGGGAAATGTTAGAAAAACATGGCCAGAAATTGTTACAACAGGATGCAAGGCTTGCAGGCAAGAAGTGGACATCCAACATAATATTTTTAACATATAGATTACAGTTTACTGAGATTTTTACATCAAGTATTTACTTCTAGGGTCACATTCATTTCAAATCATTGTTTCCATTACCCTTAAACTTGCCTGTACTTGTATACCCACTTAGCATCCATAGGGTTCTCCCCTATTCTGGCCCTAAGGCAGGTATTCATGGGATAACATTCAGCATGGCACTATCTGCTTGAGGCCTGCAAAAACTGTCTCCTAGCCCTACACATGTTACCCCTTCTGCTGCCAAAGGTCACACCTAACCTGACCACTCAGACTTTCTCCTGCCCACAGAATCAATGAAATCCCAAAAGCCATCTTCCCACTCTGGCCAAGTAGTAGCTTCAAGTTAAGTCATTGCTATGCTTTAAACTATGGGATTTTCCTGAATGTGGTTGGGGAGGCAAAGATGAAATTCCTAAAAGGACAGGATAACTACAATAAGCACTTCAAGCAGCCTTCTGTAAAACTGAGGTGGACAGGAATTTATGAATGCTAACCTACAGTACTCGAGCAACTTCAGCTCAAAGCTGATGAGCTGGATTCTGAGCTTGGAGATGTTGCAGGACAACAGGGAGAAGGAGTGTTGTCTGGACACTTTGCCCCAGGAGGCAGTCACTTAGTTTAACACCACTCCTTGCTGTTAAATTTCAACAGGTATGTCCAATACCCAGTCCCTCCTTCACTGCTACCCATCTCTCAAAACAGAACTGCTATCATGGCATCTCCAATTGTGTTCCATTTGTACTAATACAGTATAAATTCACTAAGGACTTTAAAAGAACTTCCAAAGCCAGTTTCCAGTTTGTTTAGTACTCAAGGCCCTACAACTCCTTTCCACTCTTCTGGACTTTCAAGACTGTCTTCCCAGTTATTCCACACCCAGCAACACCTTCCCTGATGCTCCCACATGACATCTCAGTGCTCTCCCATGGGACTGCCAACCTCCTACTACTGCTACACTTACAAGCCCTGAATATGCCCTCAAGATACAAAGACTCTTGCCCAATACTCTTAAATCCCTACTGCGCTTTCTTCCTGTCTCCTCATTAGCACCTTCCCTCCCTATCATCATCTGCATTATGGACTTTTAAAAAAGGCAAGACATAAGATTGTATATACTGTCAAACACATAAGGTTGCTGATTTAATAATTTGAAAAGAATATTAACAATCACATAATCTGAGCATGAAAATATTAAGAATCACATTACTTGACAGCGTTGGGCAAAATTTTGTAAAGAGTGCCAAGGTTGGGAATTTGGTGCTAGTGGGAATTCGGTGCAGAGGGGAGGAGAGCTACAATTTATTCTTTTTACTTTACCTCCAGCAGCTGGTGAGTGCTTTGCCTTTGTCTTTAAGATTGGAAAATAATAGCAAGTTGTAGTTTCCTAAGTTAGTGACCAATTGACTAATCAAATAAATAAATTAATAAATTTAGGCAGACATGGCAAGGCAGGTGATGTGGCGCAAGTGTAATATTTAGGAGGTTGTGGAGTGCCTTGCAATCCTGGGCAGCCACATCTGTGGTAAATACCTGCAGCTTGGGCAACTTCAGCTCAAAGCTAATGAGCTGGGTTCTGAGCTGGAGATGTTGCAGGACATCAGGGAGGAGGAGAGTTACCCGGAGTTACTTTAACCCAGGAGGCAGTCACTTAGTTTAATTAGAACTTTAGAGTTGGTCAATTATCAGGGGCAGAAGGTGAGGGGTGTAGACTGGAGTCAGGTAGGTACGGGAGTTGGGTGGTGGGGCGGGGGAGATCCAATGTGTCGTGATGGAAAGGCCTCATCCCTTGGCTTGGGCCAACAGATATGAGGTACTTGCTACCTGTGTGGATATGAACAAGGACTGCAAGGTGGGTGGGCAAACTGACCACGGCACCGTGGTGGAGGACAGGTCATTTGGGGAAGTGAAAAGCAATGTGGTAATGATCAGGGGCAGTGTAGTCAAGGAAATGGATGCTGTTCTCTGCAGCTGTGACCAAGTGTTCTGAAGGTTATGCTGTCTTTCCAGTTCCAGGGTTAAAGACATGCCCTCACAGCTGGAGATTAACTTGGAGTGGGAGGGGGAGGATCCAGTTGTTGTGGTCCACCTAAAACCAATGACATAGGTAGAACGAAGAAAAAAACGATGCTCTGCTGCAACAGCGAGGAGTTTGGACCCAAAGTAAAAGGCAGAACCTCCGAAGTAGCAATCTCTGGATTGTTACCTGAACTACACACCAATTGGAGTAGGGTCAAGCAGGTTAATAATTAAACCCATGGTTCAAAGAGTGACGTGGGAAGAAAGAGTTTCAAGTGATGGGGCACTGGAACCAGTACTGAGGGAAACAGGGAGCTGTTCCATTGATTTGGGCTTCACTTAAACCCACCAGAGGTTCATGTCCTGGCGAATCATATAACCAGGGCTGTGCACAGGGTTTTAATCTAAAAGAGGAGAAAGTGAGGTTGGTGAAAGAAGATTCAGAAATCTACAAAGTGAAAAGTCGAGGCAATAGAACAGTGTAGCAATTTAGGTAAAGACAAGCAGAGTGGGGCAGAGTTTAATGGTAATCGTGCATGAGCAAATAAGGTCCACGCAAAGAACAGTGCTTAAAAAAAGTTAAAGGCCCTTTATTTGAATGCACAAAGTATTCGTAACAAGATAGACAAAACAGCGGCACGAATAGAGATCAACAGTTTAGATAAAATTGCCATTATAGAGACATGGTTACAAGGCGGCCAAAATTGGGAGATAAATATTACAAAGTACACAACATTTCAAAAAGACAGTCAGAATGAAAAAGAAGGAGAAGCCCTGATAATAAAGGATGACAAAGAGAGTAGTAAGAAAAATTCTTGGCTTAAAAGATCAGGAAGTGTGGATAGAGATTAAGGATAACATGGGTCAGAAAACATTGGTGGGATTAGTTTATCGCCTCCCCCTCCCTCCACAGCCAGTAGTTATGTTGCTGGACAAAGCATTAAGAAAGAAGTAATTGGTGCTTGTAACAAAGGTAATGCATTATGGGATTTATTGCCCTTCCCTAATTGCCCTTGAAATGACTAGCTTGCCAGGCCATACAGAGGGCAGTTGATCGCAATACATTTGAGACATATACAGATTAAGTTTGAGAGCAACATACTCAATTCCAACAAAAGAATCTTACACAAAGACAATTAAACAGTGATGAGGGGAGAGTTGGCCAAGGTTGATTGGGTAAATAGGCTAAAAGGTATGGTATAAAATGAACAGTGGGAAACTTTAAAGTAATGTTTCAAAATGTTCAACAAAGAATCGTTCTATTGGGAAACAAAAAATCAAACTCAATGAGAAAAATCTATCCATGGCTTACTCGAAAAGTTAAAGGTAGTATGAGATTAAAAGATGCTTATAATGTTGGAGAGATAGGAATAAGCCTGAGGATTGGGAGAGTTTCAGGAAATAGCAAAGGAAGACCAAAGTTGATAAAAAGGGGGAAACAAATCCAATGAGAGTAGCCAGGAGTATAAAAACAAATTTGAAGAGCTTTTATAGGTATATAAATAGGAGAGTAGCTAAGATAAGGTCCCTTAAAGGCAGAGAGGAAAAATTAAGACAGGGAGTGAAGAAACAGCAGTGTCTGTATAAAAAATATTTTGCAACCGTCCTCACAGTGGAAGACACAAATTACATACCAGAAATAGAGGGTAACCATGGGCTAATAAGAGCGAAGAACCGAAGGTAATTAATGGCAGCAGGGAAAAAGTAAACAAACTTCAGGGTCTAGTAGCCAACAAATCCCCAGGACCTAATGGTCTTAATCCTCGGGTTCTACAAGAGGCAGCTGTAGTGATAGTAGATGCACTGACTATGATTTTCCAAAAATTCCGAAATTCTCAAACAGGCCCAGTGAACTGGAAGCTGACAAATCTAATGCTGCTATTCAAGGGGGAAACTGGGAAAACAGGAAGCTACAGGCCAGTTAGGCTATCAGCTATTGGAAAAATACTGGAATCTATTAAGGATGTCTTAACAATGCTCTTAGAAAATCACAATGATCAGACAAAGTCAACATGGCTTTATAAAAGAAAAATCATATTTGGCAAATATATTAGAGCTTTTTGGGGATGTAACTAATTGGATGGATACAGGGGAGCCAGAAGATACAGTATTCTTTGATTTCCAAAAGGCATTCGGTAAGGTGTCACACAAAAAGTTAATATGCATGATAAGGGTTCATGGAGTTTGGGATAATACTTAGCTGGGTGGACGATTAGTTAATTGACAGGAAGCAGAGGGTAGAGACACATGGGGCATTTTCATTAAACAAGGGGAGTGTCGCAAGGATCAACGAATGCAATGGCCTCAAACATTTACAATTTACATTCAAGACTTAGACAAAGAGATAGAGTAATCTATCCAAGTCTGTTGATGATACAAAGCTAGGTGGGAATGTAAGCTATGAGGACGACACAAAGATATAGGCAAATAATGAGTGGGCAACAAGGTGGCAGATGGAATACACTGTGGCGAAGTGTGAGGTTATTCACTCTAGTACTAAGAATAAATACGCAGAATATTTCTTCAAAGGCATGAAACTTTTAAATGTTGATGTTCAGAGAAACTGTGTGTTCCTTGTACATGTACACCAAAGTTAGCATGCAATTAGAAAGACAAATGGCATGTTGGCTTTTAGTGCAAGGAGACTGGAATACAAGAACAAGGACGTCTTGCGGTAATTGTATAGGGCATTGGTGAGACTACCCTGCAGTAGTGTGCGCAGATTTGGTCTCATTGTCCAAGGAAAGATATACTTGCCAGGGAGGTGGTAGAGCAAAGATTGGTTCCTGGTATGAGGGATGTCTTATGATGTGAAGCTAAGTAAACTGTGCTTATACTCTCTCGAACATCAGAACATAGGACATAAAAGAGCAGGAGTAAGCCATTTGGCCCTTTGAGCATGTTTCACCATTCAATAAGATCATGGCTGATCTGGTTGTGGTCTCAACTCCACTTTCCTGTCTGTCCCCCATAACCCTTGACTCCCTTGTCTATCAAAAATCTATCTAATGTAACCTTGAATAAATTCAATGATACAGCCTCCACTTCTTTCTGGAGAAGTGAATTCCACATACTAACGACCCTGAAAGAAAAAAATCTTATCTCTATCTTAAAGGATGGATCTCATTCTTAAATTGTGTCCCTTGTTATAGTCACTCCCACAAGAGAAAACATCCTCCTGGTATCCACACTATCAAGTCCCCTCAGGATCTTATACATTTCAATAAGATCACCTCTCATTCTTCTAAATTCCAATGGGTTTAGGCCCAACCTGTTCAACCTTTCTTCACAAGATACGCCTTCATCTCTTCACTGAGTTTAGAAGAGGGGCAATCTCATTGAAACAAACAAGATTCTGAAGGGGCATGACAGGGCAACGTCTGAGGTGCTGCTTCCTCCAGCTGGGGAATCTAGAACACTAGGTCACAACTTCAGATTAAGGGATTGCGAATCTTTGGAATTCTCTACCCCAGGGAGTTATGGATGTTTGAGAGATAGATTTTTGAACTCTCAGGGGATCAAGGGGTTTGAGGAATGGGCATAAAAGTGGAGTTGAACAGAAAATCAACCATGATTGTATCAAATGGAAGAGCAGGCTCAAGAGGCCATTTGGTCTACTATTGCTCAAATTTGTTATGCTTTTATTTGTAAATAATTTATAAACTATTAAAACACAATTTGTTTTTGTAAACTACACTGTATATCAATGCTGCAGCTGCATTCTAATCCCATGATTTGGTTCACAGTAATTTACAATGGCCTGGCACTCTATCATCATCTTTTCAGTGAAAAAACACAGCAAATGTTAGGTGCAACACTGGGCTTATACCAAGTGGTCAGAAAACTGCAGCATTTGACCTCACCCTCACCGATCTACCTGCTGCAGATTCATCAACCGGTGGGCATGACCACCTTACAGTCCTTGCAAAGATGAGCCTTCACACTGAGGATATCATCCATTGTGTTGTATGGCACGACCACTGTGCTAATAGGGATAGATTCGGAACAGATCTAACAGCTCAAAACTGAGCATCCATGAATGCGCTGTGGGCCATCAGCAGCAGAATTATCTTCAATCACAATCTGTAACCTCGTGGCCTGGCATGTTCCTCACTTGACCATTACCATCATGCAGGGAACCAACCTGTATTCAATGAGAACTGCAGGAGAGAATGCCTGGAGCAGCACCAGGCATACCTAAACATTAAATGCCAACCTGATGATGTTACAATACAAAACTACATGTATGCTAAACAGAGGAAGCAGCAAGCAATAGACAAGGCTAAGCGATCCCCACAACCAATGAATCAGGTCAAAGCTGTGCAGAACTGCCATATCCAGTCGTGAATGGTGGTGGACAATTAAACAGCTAATCAGAGGAGGTGGCTGCATAAATATTCCCATCTCAATGGTGGCGGCCCAGCACATCAGTACAAAAGATGAAGCTGAAATGTTTTGCAACCATCTTCAGACAGAAATGTTGATTGGATGATGCATTTAGCCTCCTCCTGAGGTGCCCAGCATCTCAGATTCTAGTCTTCAGCCAATTTGATTCACTCTACATGATATCAAGAAATGGATGAATGCACTAGGTAAAGCAAAGATTATTGGCCCTGACAACAACCCGGTGGCTCCAGAACTAAGCTCACCCCTAACCAAGCTGTTCCAGTACAGCCATAACTCTGGCATTATGTGGAAAATTGCCCAGTTATGTCCTGTCCACAAAGAGCAGGACAAATCTGATCCGGTCTATTACCGCCCCATCAGTCTACTCTCGACCATCAGCAAAGTATTGGTAGCTTTCGTCAACACTGCTACCACCCAGTGATAACCTGTTCACCGATGCTTGGTTTGGATTCCACCAGGACTACTTGGCTCCAGACCTCATTACAGCCTTGGTCTAAACACGGACAAAAAAAGCTAACTCCAGAAGTGAGGTGAGAGCGACTGACCTTGACATCAAGGCAGCATTTGACTGAATGTGGCATCAAGAAGCCCTCGCAAAACTGGAGTCAATGGATATAAGGGGGAAAACTCTTCAATGGTTAGAGTCATACCTAGCACAAAGGAAGATGGTTGCGGTTGTTGCAGGCCAATCATCTGAGCCCCAGGATATCGCTGCAGGAGCTCCTCAGATTAGTGTCCTAGGCCCAACCATCTACATCTGTTTCATCAATGACCTTCCCTCCATTAAAAAGGAGAGAAGTGAGAAAGTTCACTGATGATTAGAGTGGTGAATGAGTACTATTCACAACTCCTCAGACACTAAAGCAGTTCACACCAGCATGCATCAAGACCTGGGCAACATTCAGGCTTGGGCTAAGTGGCAAATAACATCACGCCACACATCACCCCAAGCAACGACCGTCTCCAACAAGCAAGAATCTAACCACCTCCCCTTGATATTCAACAGCATTATCATTTTCGAATCCCCCATTGACCAGAAAAAGTTAACTAGACCAGCCATTTAGATATCTTGGCTACAAGAACAGGTCAGAGGCTGTGAATGTTGTGGTGAGTAACATACCTCCTGACTCCCCAAAGCCCATCCACCATCTACAAGGTACAAGGCAGGAGTGTGATGGCATACTCTCCACTTGCTTGGTTGAGTGGAACTCCAACAAGACTCAGGAAGCTCAAGTCAACTCAATATATGGTGGGGAAATGTAATGTGCTTAGAATTTTACTACTACATTTTAAACACACCACTGGCTCTATTTTGCATAGAAACTTGGTGTAGTTTGAGACCTGAACTAATGAATTCCCAGAATTTTGAAATGGGGAATCCTTAACATTTGTCCTTCCTGGTTTGAACTTGGGAGAAAAGATGGGACTTTCCCTCATTGTAGCTGTTCTTATAAATGATTATTCATTTGTTACCTATAGACTTCACTATTCCAATGCAATCCTGGCCGGTCTTCCACATTCTACCCTCTGTAAAGTTGAGGTCATCCAAAACTCTTCTGTCCATGTCTTAACTCGGACTAAGTCCCATTCCCCTCATTACTGCTGTGCCCACTGATCCACGTTGGCTTCTGATCAAGCAACGCCTTGATTTCAAAATTCTCAGCCTAGTTTTCAAATCCCTTCATGGTCTCACCCCTCCTTACCTCTGCATTATTCTCCAGCCCCATAACCCTCCGAGATGTCGGTGTTCATCTCATTCCAGCCTCTTAAGCATTCCCTGTTTTAATCGCTCCACTATTGGTGGCCATTTCTTCAGCTGCCTATGCCCCAAGCTCTAGAATTCCCATCCTACCTCTCTCCACCTCTCTACATCACTTTCTTCCTTTAAAACACAAAACCTTGGCCAAGTTTTTATTCATTTGGCCTAATGCGGCTCAGTGTCATGTTTTATTTTATAATGTTTTCGTTGGAGCACAGAAGACTGAGGGGCGACCTGATCGAGGTGTACAAGATTATGAGGGGCATGGACAGGGTGGATAGGGAGCAGCTGTTCCCCTTAGTTGAAGGGCCAGTCACAAGGGGGCATAAGTTCAAGGTGAGGGGCAGGAGGTTTAGGGGGGATGTGAGGAAAAACTTTTTTACCCAGAGGGTGGTGACAGTCTGGAATGCACTGCCTGGGAGGGTGGTGGAGGCGGGTTACCTCACACCTGAATGAGCACTTGGCACGTCATAACATTTAAGGCTATGGGCCAAGTGCTGGTAAACAGGATTAGGTAGGTAGGTCAGGTGTTTCTCACGTGTCGGTGCAGACTCGATGGGCCGAAGGGCCTCTTCTGCACTGCGATTCTGTGAATGCTCCTGTGAAGCACCTTGGGATGTTTTATTACATTAAAGACGGCATATAAATATAAATTGTTGTTGTAAATGATGCCTTATCCCTGTGTTTCATTAATGATATTTCTGCTATGTTGCTTATACTTGAGGAAATAACATAGATGTGAAGTTGCTAGAGCTTTAGTAGTTAATAAAGAACTGCTTAATATATAAAGGCATTGGGGGGGGTGTAAAAAAAGATTTACTAGAGTGATATCAGAATGGGAGGTTACAACTCTCAGAAAAGATTGAACATGCTAGGGTTATTTTCTCTAGAAAAGGAAAGGCTTAGAGGTGACCTGGTAGAGTCCTTTAAGGTAATGAAAGGGTATGATAGGGTGAGCACAAAGAAAATTCTTCAATGTGGAGCAGACACTAGAACTAAGGGCCATAAATATAAGATAGTCACTAATAAACCCAATAGGGAATTCAGGAGAAACATCTTTATCCAGAGAGTGATAAATGTGGAACTTGCTACCAAAGGGAGTGGCTGAGGTGCACAGCATTGATGTACTTAATGGGATGCTAGATTACCACAAAGAAATAGAAATATATGTTGAAGGGGTGACATGAAGAGTGGGATGAGGTTCATGTGGAAAATCAACACTGGCACAGACTATTTAGGTTGAATGTCCTTTTTGTGCTGTAAATGATACTACGTGAACACCCAAGACAAAGCAGCCCACTTGACTGGCACTCCGTCCACCACCTTAAACATTCACTCCCTCCACCACCGGCACACAGCGGCTGCAGTGCATATCATCTACAAAATGCACTGCAGCAACTCATCAAGTCTGCTTCAGCAGCACCTTTCAAACCTGTGACGTCTACCACCTAGAAGGATGAGGGCAGCAGACTATTGGGAACACCAACACCTGCCAAGTTCCCCTCCAAGTCACACACCACCCTGGCTTGGAACTCTACAGCTATCTGTTCCTTCACTGTCACTGGATCCTTCCTAACTGTGCAGTGAATGTGTCTACGCATGAACTGCAATAGTTCAAGAAGGCAGCTCAACACCATCTTCTCAAGGGCAATAAATGATGGCCACGCCACCTACGCTCAACATCCCATCAACCAATGAAATAAAGGGAATTAGTTGAAGCTCTCCAAAAACAGCATGCAAAAGTATGGGTATCTGTCACACATCACAGAACTTCAAATGCTCACAAGGTATTCTTGTGATTAAATGATTCACAGCAACAGAGTTCAGAACTATTTTTTCATCTTCCACATGACCAAGATAATCTTGAACTTTAACCAGCCTGGGGGTATATTCTACAATAAGATGAGCAGGCTCAATTTTGGAAAACAAAAACAAAGTTACTGTACAAATTCTATCTCACAGGAGTACTGTGAATACTGGAAATCTGAAATAAAAACAGAAAATGCAGTAAAGAATAAGTCTAGCAGTATTGGTGGAGAAAAAGAGTGTTAACATTTCAGGTTAACATAAGGTCACAGACCTGAAACATTATCTATTTTTCTCTCCACAAATTATATTTTTAGATTTATGAGCTAGCACTGGGTATCTAGTGCAACAAACTGTAACATAATCTACTTGTAACTGAGAATGTATAACTTACCTATCCCTGTCCTTTCTGTGAGTTTAACTGAGAATTGTCACCTTTCTATAAATTTACAAGTTAGCTGCTCTCTGCCCTACTGGAATTTGAGAAATATTTCATTAACTCACTGGTTCTTGGTATGTGGTCAAGAGTGATAGAACCTACAAACGTTCAATTTACTCAAAGTTGGTATAAATAGGACTGATACTCCTCCTGTTTAATCCTAGCAATTTAACATTTGCATGGTTTTTATTTAGAAAGACCAGCTGGGAGCATGCAGAGTAACAAAGGCTATAGGCACTGAATTAGTACCAGGGAGCAGCCTCGTTAGAAGCTGGCCCTCCTCAAATTCTCCTTCAATCAGAAAGTAGAGGTGTCAGCTGTGGCTCAGTTCATAGCACCCTCGCCTTTGAATCAGAGGGTTGTGGGTTCATGTCCCACTCCTGGAAACCAAGAACTGTGATTGTACTCGAAAGAGTTGCAATCTGTGACTGTTGGTAACTGGAAAGAGTTTCAATCAGAAAGTAGAGGTGTCAGCTGTGGCTCAGTTCATAGCACCCTCGCCTTTGAATCAGAAGGTTGTGGGTTAATGTCCCACTCCCGGAAAAACCAAGAACTGTGAATGTACTCGAAAGAGTTACATGCGATCTGTTGATAACTCGAAAGAAAATTGAGGTGTCAGCTGTGGCTCAGTCCATAGCACCCTCGCCTTTGAATCAGAAGGTTGTGGGTTCATGTCCCACTCCCAGAAACCAAGAACTGTGATTGTACTCAAAAGAGTTGCAATCTGTGACTGTTGATAAGTCGAAAGAATTTTTTCAATCAGAAAGTCTATAAACATAATCACTTCTAAAATAGGAAAATTGAATTCTGCCACTCACAGCAGCACTGTGTACCTACACCAATGGACTGCAAGGGTTTGAGAAGGTTGTTCACAACCAACTTCTCAAGGGCAATAAATGCTGGCTTTGCCAGCGACTCCACATCCCTAGAACAGAGGTATAAAAAAAAACTTCTGTTCCATGCAACAATCCACCAACACAAAGGACTCAAAACATTCAGACTTAACTTATAAACCAAATGGTGCTCAAAAAGCCTTTGAACTAAACAAAAAATTGAAGAATCTTCCAATTAAGTCACGTGCTTAAACAGGTCTATTTTGGTCTGTTCTTTAAATTCATTATATCCTTCAAGTGCTAGAGTCACATATTAAATTTCCTTGGTTGAATTCCTATGGATAAAAAAGTTATGACGTGCATTTCTTA
This sequence comes from Cetorhinus maximus, assembly GCF_964194155.1. Taxonomy (NCBI): domain Eukaryota; kingdom Metazoa; phylum Chordata; class Chondrichthyes; order Lamniformes; family Cetorhinidae; genus Cetorhinus; species Cetorhinus maximus. The sequence continues at coordinate 42,324,616 of NC_135898.1, forward strand.
TATTGAAATTGAAGTGGAAACTTGACCAGGTATGTTGTGTCCACAAAAATCAAGGCAAAGCCAACCTGACAAATTACCGCCCAATTAGTCCATTCATCATCTCATTCATCTGCAAAATGATGGAAGGCATAGTTGGAAGTGCTATCAAGTAGCACTTATTTAGCAATAACCTGCTCACCAATACTCCACTCAGGGAAAAGAGAAAAAACAAAGAAAAAAAATACTCCAGTCTCCAGACCTCATTAGAGCCTCAGTCCAAACATGGATAAAGAGCTGAATTCCAGAGGTAAGGTAACAGTGACTACCCTTGACATCAATCCAGTACATGGTCAAGTATAACATCAAGGAGCCCTGGTAAAATTGAAGTCAGTGGGAATCAAACTCTACTGGTTGGAATCATACCTAGCACAAAAGAGGTTGCGGTTGTTAAAGGCCAATCACCTCAGCGCCAGAACATTGTATCTCACGGCACTGCCCTAAGCCCAACCATCTTCAGCTGTCTCATCAATGAACTTCCCGTTATCATAAGGAGAGAAGTGATGATGTTAACTGATAACTTCACGGTGCCCAGTTTCATTCATAGCTCCTCAGATGAAGCAGTCCATACCCACATACAGCAAGACCTCGACAACTTTCAGGCTTGGCTGTTAAATGGTAAGTTACATCATGCCACACAAGTGCCAGGAGATGGCCATCTCCAACAAGCCTGATTCTAGGTACCTCTCCATGATATGCAACAGCATTACCATTGCTGAATTCCCCCAACATCATCCTGGGGACTACTAATGACCAGAAGATTAACTAGATTAGCCAAATAAGTACTGTGGCTATAAGGACAGGTCAGAGGCTGGGAATTCTCACTACCAGGTTCCTCAAAGCATCTCCACCACCTACAAGGCACAGGCCAGGAGAGTGATGGAAAACTCTCCACTTGCCTGGATGAGTACAATTCCAACAGTCAAAAACCTAAACGCCAAACATGACAAATCAGCCCACTTCATTGGCACTCCAACCACCAGCTTAAATATTCATTCTCTCCATCACTGGCATACTGTGACTGCAATATGCACCATCTTACAAGAAGCATTGTAACAACTCACCAAGGCTTCTTCAATAGTACCTGAAACCCACAGCTTCTACCAGCTAGAAAGACAAGTGCAGCAGGCGCAATTCCGCTCCAAGTCACATGCCATCTTGATTTGGAAATATATCTGTGTTAATTCATTGTCACTGGGTCACAATCCAGGAACTCCCTATCTAACAGCACTGTGGGTGCACTGATACCAAATCGACAGCAGCTGTTCCAGGCGGCTGTGGCTTACCATCTTATCAAGGGTAATTAGGGATGGGCAATAAATGGTGGCCTAGCCAGTGAAGCGCTCATACCATGAATGATTAAATAATTTTACATAATCTTTCCACTGTCTATGTTCTACTTTAATTAGGTACTGTACGAGTAAACCTGACCACCCATGAATTTTGTTCTCCGTAATGTATATTCACCGTAATGTATAATTTGCATGCATTTATTTGTAACAACTAGTTAGCATTTTGCAAAACCTCCCTAAGATAATTTAATCTCTATTTAGAATGCCGAACAGACTTAAATACATATACTGCAGCTACAAATTTCTTTAGAACATAGCAAAAAAAAAAAAAATCTTTTGTGAAATTAGAAAAAGAGGTTGTGCTATTTTCCACTTAATGTTACCAGTAAAAGACTTAGTTCTACACCTTTGGGGGTTTAGAACTTTTAATTTAGTTATCCTTTACTGTGGAGTCATAATCAAAACTTACCTTTGGAGAACAGCTGAAGTGCATGCCAGGCACTGGAAGTGTTGTTACATACATTGTAATGCATCTGTACAGGTAAAGCGTGCCAACTATGAAGAAGAATCTCCTGCCCACAATAGATCTGATATGGAGAGGGTGGGGGAGGGAGGAAGGGGAAAAAGAACTATTAAAATTTCAAACCAATATACCGCAGGTGCAATCAAATAAGGCAGCCTAAATAAAATTATTTAAATTGTTTCCAAGCCACTTCAAATATGAAAAGGTTTTCATATGCTCTAGTCTAAGACTGGTTTTTAAAAAAAAATCTTTTATATCTTCTCTCTGGAAGAGAGGAACCTAGGATAGGATGGAACTCCACAGGTATGCACTGGCGACTTACACAAGGCCTTACACAGCCAAGCTGAACCTGTCCTCAGCAGGAGTCTATCTGCCTATTTTGCAGGAAGCAGGGTATGAAGCATTACTGGACGATGATCATGAATAGTGTCTCCAGCTGAATTTCCCTTTCCCTAACAGAGACAATTGTGACACAGCTCTGGCTCAGAACAATTAACTCAGAGATAAAAACAAAAAGCTAAAAGCTACTGCGGATGCTGGAATTCCAAAACAAAAACAGAATTACCTGGAAAAACTCAGCAGGTCTGGCAGCATCGGTGGAGAAGAAATCAGTTAACGTTTCGAGTCTTCACGACCCTTCGGCAGAACTGAAGCATAGTTAGGAGAAAGGTGAGATATAAGGTGGGGGGGCGGGGGGAGAGAGAAGTTGAGGGTGTGGTGATTGTGGAGATAAGCAAGCAGTGATAGGAGCAGATAATCAAAAGATGTCACAGACAAAAGGATCAAAGAGCTATTGAAGGTGGTGATATTTGTCTAAGAAAAGTGCTAATTAAGAATGGAAGACAGGACACTCAAGGTACAGCTCTAGTGGGGGTGGGGTGTTTTAGTTTTAGATTTAAAAATAATGGAAATAGGTGGGAAAAGAAGAATCTATATAAATTATTGAACAAAAAGGGAGGGGGGAGAAACGGGGTGGGGATGGGGGGGAGGGGGAGTTTAAGATCTAAAGTTGTTGAATTCAATATTCAGCCCAGAAGGCTGTAAAGTGCCTAGTCGGAAGATGAGGTGCTGTTCCTCCAGTTTGCGTTGGGCTTCACTGGAACAATGCAGCAAGCCAAGGACAGACATGTGGGCAAGAGAACAGGGTGGAGTGTTAAAATGGCAAGCGACAGGGAGGTTTGGGTCTTTCTTGCGGACAGACCGCAGGTGTTCTGCAAAGCGGTCGCCCAGTTTGCGTTTGGTCTCTCCAATGTAGAGGAGACCGCATTGGGAGCAACGAATGCAGTAGACTAAGTTAGGGGAAATGCAAGTGAAATGCTGCTTCACTTGAAAGGAGTGTTTGGGCCCTTGGACGGTGAGGAGAGAGGAAGTGAAGGGGCAGGTGTTGCATCTTCTGCGTGGGCATGGGGAGGTGCCATAGGTGGGGGTTGAGGAGTAGGGGGTGATGGAGGAGTGGACCAGGGTGTCCCGGAGGGAACGATCCCTACGGAATACCGTCAGGGGGGGTGAAGGGAAGATGTGTTTGGTGGTGGCATCATGCTGGAGTTGGCGGAAATGGCGGAGGATGATCCTTTGAATGCGGAGGCTGGTGGAGTGATAAGTGAGGACAAGGGGGACCCTATCATGTTTCTGGGAAGGAGGAGAAGGCGTGAGGGAGGATGCGCGGGATATGGGCCGGACACGGTTGAGGGCCCTGTCAACGACCGTGGGTGGAAAACCTCGGTTAAGGAAGAAGGAGGACATGTCAGAGGAGCTGTTTTTGAAGGTAGCGTCATCAGAACAGATGCGACGGAGGTGAAGGAACTGAGAGAATGGGATGGAGTCCTTACAGGAAGTGGGGTGTGAGGAGCTGTAGTCGAGGTAGCTGTGGGAGTCGGTAGGCTTGTAATGGATATTGGTGGACAGTCTATCATCAGAAATTGAGACAGAGAGGTCAAGGAAGGGAAGAGAAGTGTCAGAGATGGACCATGTGAAAATGATGGAGGGGTGGAGATTGGAAGCAAAATTAATAAATTTTTCCAGGTCCCGACGAGAGCATGAAGCAGCACCGAAGTAATCATCAATGTACCGGAGAAAGAGTTGTGGGAGGGGGCCGGAGTAAGACTGGAACAAGGAATGTTCCACATACCCCATAAAGAGACAGGCATAGCTAGGGCCCATGCGGGTACCCATAGCCACACCTTTTATTTGGAGGAAGTGAGAGGCGTTAAAGGAGAAATTGTTCAGTGTGAGAACAAGTTCAGCCAGACGGAGGAGAGTACTGGTGGATGGGGATTGTTGGGGCCTCTGTTCAAGGAAGAAGCTAAGGGCCCTCAGACCATCCTGGTGGGGGTTGGAGGTGTAGAGGGATTGGACATCCATGGTGAAGAGGAAGCGGTTGGGGCCAGGGAACTGGAAATTGTTGATGTGATGTAAGGTGTCAGAGGAATCACGGATGTAGGTGGGAAGGGACTGGACAAGGGGAGAGAGAAGGGAGTCAAGATAACGAGAAATGAGTTCCGTGGGGCAGGAACAGGCTGACACGATCGGTCTGCCAGGACAGTTCTGTTTGTGGATTTTGGGTAGGAGGTAGAAGCGGGCCGTCCGAGGTTGGGCGACTATCAAGTTGGAAGCTGTGGGAGGAAGATCTCCAGAGGAGATGAGGTCAGTGACAGTCCTGGAAACAATGGCTTGATGTTCTGTGGTAGGGTCATGGTCCAGGGAGAGGTAGGAGGAAGTGTCTGCGAGTTGACGCTCAGCCTCCGCGAGGTAGAGGTCAATGTGCCAGACAACAACAGTACCACCCTTGTCAGCGGGTTTGATGACAATGTTGGGGTTGGACCTGAGAGAACGGAGTGCAGAGAGTTCAGAGAGAGACAGATTAGAATGGGTGAGAGGAGCAGAGAAATTGAGAGGGCTAATGTCACGCCGACAGTTCTCAATGAAAAGATCAAGAGAAGGTAAGAATCCAGAGGGAGGGGTCCAAGTGGAGGGAGAATATTGGAGGTGGGTAAAAGGATCCGTTGAACGGGGAGAGGACTCCTGCCCAAAGAAGTGAGCACGGAGACGAAGACGGCGGAAGAAGAGTTCAGCATCATGCCGAGCCCGAAATTCATTGAGATGAGGGCGTAAGGGTATGAAACTAAGTCCTTTGCTGAGCACTGAACGTTCAGCATCGGAGAGGGGAAGGTCAGGAGGTATAGTGAATATGCGGCTGGGGCTGGGATTGGAAGATGGGGTGGGGACGGAGGGACAAGCAGGGGTGGAGGGTCCCAGATGGGTGTTGGTGTCGATGAGTTGTTGGAGCTTGCGTTCCTTAGCACTTGAGAGAAAGAGAAAAAGTTTCTTGTTGAGGCGACGGATGAGGCGAAGAATAAAATGAAACTGGGGGCACGCGCAGCTTTGAAAAAGGGTGCGGCGGTGCTGCTGGAGGGAGAGGTCGAGTGTGTTCATATGGCGGCGCATGGCACTGAGTGTGGATCTCAGAATGCGACGGGAACAGCAGTCCGAGAAACGTTTTATGTCCCGGAGATACCTGCAATCCTGGGTGGGTTCGAAACAAGAGGGATGGAATTTCAGTTGAAATCCACGTGGGGTGAGTCGGAGACGGAGACAGTCACTGAGAAAGGAGATATGGCTGTGAAAGCGGGTTTTAGTAAACACCTTGTCAAACACCAGGAGAGAAATGGAAAGCAATGAAGGTGAGCAGGGCAGAAGAGACAGGCGGAAATCCTGTCGGAGAACAGAACCATACTTCTTCAGAGAGGGCATTTCTCAGCAATTAACAATTAACTCAGCACAGGTTAAGGACTAAAACTGGGATTTTCTTGGTCTGTGCTACTCAATATCATACTACCGAATGTACTGGTTCATTCAAATGTCAGCGAAACCCTTAATTTGCCCATCCTTAAAATCACATTCAAAACTCAAAGCATAAAGAAAATGAAACTGAAACCTTTGATAGGATATTAGGCTGGGTTTAATGTCCTTTTTCATACGTGCCTCCAAAAGCATTTTTTTTAAAACTTCTGTTCACATCTGACCCCCAAGGAAATTCAACAACCCTTCCACCTCTATCCCAGGAAACTACTATTCTGGTTACAACAAACATAGAATGTCATATAAGCAAATACTACTATACTATAGCTTTAAGTGTACAATCTACAAATAGAACTAGAAAGATATTCTATGGAGTAAAACTCACTTCCCCCAAGTCTGTAATGAGACAGGGTTAAGAATTCATCAACTCTTAATTTAATTGAAGAGTAAATTACCCAAGGTAAAATTTCTAAGAGAAAACAGAATTTCCCGTCTAACCTGACCCCAAAGGTCAGCTCAAATCCCAGACAACATTACAATCCAGTATTCATCTCAGAGGCTTAAGTCCCATTAGTGCTGGAACTATAATTCTTCATATATATGATTTAACTCTATATTTATTCCTATGCCTGCAGTCCCTTCTGTAATCCAACTCCTCTGTAATCAAAACAGCACCAATTCACTTCCATGCCATCTTATTCCATATTATCAATTCTGTTGTGAGGCTTGCAAATTTTACACTCTATTCCCTCTCCCATGCAATTAAATTATAATGCTTAAGTAAATGTACTAGCCTTAGAAATACTGGCATTGTAACTGCAGCATTAGACCATAATTGCCAAGAATGAAAATGAGTGCAGAAAATTCACAGCTATGATTACCCAGGTCATATTATGAGCTCCAAAACTCACCAATAGATTAAATTTTTGTGCATGCCTATATGCACATGCTGGCTCCATTATAACTGGTCATTTTTGAAAATGGTTGCTTCCTCTATCCAATATTCTGCCTAAGTTTACAAAGCAGCCAAGAGGTCCAGCAGGCTGCCTGCCCACTGCACTGCAGCTATGCAATATCAAGCCAAAGTGATAGGAGACCACCTTCTCAAAAGATGTCTTGCACCCCTGTTCCACAGTCAAAATGAAATGTGACAAAGTAATACAGTCACTTGTAAAGTATAATATCCCAAATTAAATTTATTTCATTCCTGGCTTCCACATTTCCAATATTATATTCTCTAATGAGAACAAATTCAATTAGGTTAGTCTATTATAATACAGGAGGTCAGGTATCTTCACAGAAGGCAGTAAATCAAAATTACAATTTTCTAACGTCACACAACAATGATTCTTTGCCTTAAAGCGTAAAACCAGAAAGTAATATTCGATTCTCTGATTTGTTCTAGCTTACTGACAGAGAACAATTTTTTTTATAAAGGAAAAATCGAGAAAAACTGACGTAATTTCAGTAATTCATATGCTTGCAAGAAACATTTGATGAGATGAGACTTCAAAAAGGAAATCTAATTCATCACTTATTTTACTTACTTGTATTTCATTAGCACCCACTGAACCAGCCATAATCCTACAAGTATCATGCCATTAATCTCACAGATGGAGAAGGCCCACTCCACCCTGTTAAAATAGTCAAAAAATTTGTCCGGTAAAGGCGGCTGCTCCTCTTTGGGAGGCACACGTTCGTGGACAACTGAGATCATCACTGTGGTAAGTAGAAAACAGGAAAGTGCATAAAGGAAAGCCACACCAGTCTTCCACCATTCCAGAGAGGATGGAAATTGCTCCAGTTCTGGCATGGGGATTTGAACCATTTCTTTTCGGTAACCATTTGCCAAGCCAGTTCTTTTGGTTTTATTATGGATGTCATTCTCGCTGCCAGCATTCATAGGACCCATGTTAAGATGACCATTGGCATGACCATTCTTGTGCACTTCAATGTGATGCTCCATTTTTAGTGTTTCTATTTTTTCTAGCAGTTGCTGACCATTGTCTGATGCAACCAGAGATAGAGGTGGTCTTTGGAAATCTTCCCGAGACAGTTTTAATAAGCCCTGGCCATCAAGCTTATTCTGAAATGCATCGGTGTACTCCTGCATGCCATGCTCGGTCAGCCAGGCTAGCACATCTTTGGATGACCATTCCACCACCTCCATTTCAGTAATAAACAAACTTCAGATGAGCCAAAAGCGGGCACTAGTTGGCAGCAGCATCTCCAAAACCGTTATTTGACCCTTCCCAGGTAAAAAAAAAACGTTCTTTCCATGGCTTGTTCATTCTGTCTGGAGAACATTAACAAAATTTGTTTTTCAAGAATCCAGTTTGGCACATGAAGCTTATCTGATGATTTGGTTTTCTCAGTTAGCACATCATGGCATCCTCATTGCTTTCATGTTTCAGGTGCAATTCATTTCCATTATGTGAGGTGGGAAGTGAACCTATTTGGGGGGTTTGGAGGGTGTTGGGGGGGCGGGGGGAAAGAGAAGAAGAAGAAACAAATTAGAAGTGTAGAAGTAAAGAGCCTTTCTGTAAAAAAGACAAAAACAAGCAAAACATTAGCACCAAAATGAAATCAGAAAACTAATTTCATACCTCTATCATTTAAGTTTAAATATAAATTGAAGCCACCACAGGTGTGTCTGCTCAGTGTTAGGGCTTTCCAGTGAAGGTAAACAAAAAATAACTCTGCTGAATTCTGAAGGGAAATGTAACTATACATTAAAGACCTTTAAAGAAACTTCACTTTGAAGTTTCCCACATACATGAACAGACCTATATATTCTATTCCAGATTGAACTGTGTGCTGAATTTAATTAAATTTACACAAGCAGTGAACAAAGATGAATAGTAATGATATCAAGTGCTAAAAGCAATTAAAATGTCCTCAAAACCCCATGACCGTGTTATTGACCATAACACGTGCCCCACCCATTTTAAGCACCTTATTTTAAAAATCAACTTTCACCCTCCTACTCTTTATTGTGCATTTTACAATTCAAAGCAGGCTGCTGAGTTTCATATCCTACTCTTTATTGTGCATTTTACAATTCAAAGCAGGCTGCTGAGTTTCATATTGCATCATACAAACTGCTTTACTAGAAAATGGGGTCTTCTGTATGTTTTACCACAAACTCACTTGTGTACAATACATGCAGGCATTCATGAGTGTCAATGCACTCTACAGCCTGATTGTGAAGACACAGACTATGATGCTTTGGTAGAGGCTGTTTATGGTTTGCCACACTTCTCCACTCTAACCCACCATCCCCTGTGCTGGCTGACTCTTCTTTATATATACACCCGACTCTAATTAACTAATCAATACCCAAACGCCTATTCACCTTAGTACCTTAAACTTCTGGGTATTTATTAGATACTGACAGATTTCCCTCTTTTCTTTAAATTAATTGATATGCATACTAAAGGTATTCATAAGAAATACAAAATGATAATACACGTTATCTTATTTATACAATCAATCTTTAACATACTCAATATTCCGCCCGTCTTGAAAACACAAAAGCATTCTAATAAGGTTGCAACATGAAAATTTCCATATTCTCCTACTCCATTATAACAAAATCCCACTTTGAGGATATCCAACAATTTCTTTGGACAAGCAGTTTTTTTTTGTGAAACAATCCAACAATTGGTGACTTGGGCAACCCATTTTAGTTTTCAAATCTCATTCCTTTACAACATCTCTTTTATACTCAGGAGATCAATCCTCAACCTCTTTTCCATGACACTCTTTGTCGAATGGACCTTGTCCCAGAGCGAATGGTTACCTATGTAGCACTCTGTAGGCACATTTTTCCCCAGTTACCCCTTATTATAGGAGCTCCTTTAAAATACTTGATAAATACATAGCCATATCTGTCACTTCTACCAGCACAAATGTCTCCACAGCAAAGGTGCTTTTAACTTCTCTCTATTTTCTTTAATTTCCATGGTAATGGACAACATTTAGCGTTTCTTCCCACTTAAAATATAATGAACCCTGATGTACTCGAATAACCACCGGGAAGGTTAGCATGCGAGATGTTACCTAAAACGACTAATTTCATCCCTTCTGGGTCACCAAGGTCTGGAAATCTGCTCGTACATTCTTCTAAACTTAATTCCTTTAATGTCTTATTTGCATTCAGCACTTCCCCAATAGCAGCATATTTCAGCATGGTGCTCAATTCAATTCATCATAGCATGTGGCCGGTCTAGTTTGTGTGCATAACGAGTTTTATTTGCCCAATTAAACTTCTTAATTGATCGCTCATCCTTCATTGTAGGGTCTTCCTTTTGTGAGAATCCAGCCGATTGGGACCCTATTAACATTCTCTCGGTAAGACTGTTGAGTCAGGGTTATTCTCAACTTCGTCTGGCTAATGGCCAACCCTATATACTTAAAAACTCCGTAAGCCTTAATGTGTCACTTCTTGTGTCACTCCTCACCTGTTCTTTGGTCCTTGCTCTTGTTAAACTATGTGCCCTACTAGATCTCCTGTCCCTATCTGGACTACTGCTACTTGACCTGTCCCTCCAGCGACTAGACTTCCTTTCACAAGTTCTTGATCTTTTCCTTAGGCTGTGATCACCATTAGGCCCACTGCCTGAACTTACACTACATTCACTGGCTTTCCACATTTTGACTTCCTTCTACCAATCCATAGATCTGATAGTCTGCCCCTTGTCTTGTACATTCCATCAGTTTTTGCATTTCCGTGTGGCATTTCCTGCCATTCCTACTAGGGTGGATTCCCTCCACTCACTAGCCCCTTCTGATATATATACCACCTGAGTTCCAACTTTTGGTAGTTGATCTTGGTAATAAATTGCCCTATCCTGATCTTCACTATCACTTGGTTTACTTTGTTAGCATGTTATCTCCCACAATCTGCTGCTTGTATGGGTCTGGCATGTATGTATGCAAGGTACATGGTGTACCTTCAGTTTCCATCATCTGTTCAGGTTCCATCAATTGTGTAATCAGTGCCAGTAAACCATGTGGAATGTACTCACATTTTGTTTACCATGTTGCAAGATTATCGTTTTGCCATCAGTGCCTGTAACTTTTCCTGGGCCTCTCCATTCTTTCTGTCTTTCTCTTTTAAAATGCGCCATGTCCCCGGGCTTAAAATTCATTTCTGATGGCCTGATTCGATAACTCAAAAGCTCTCCTGATTTTTTTCTGAAACCTCTGCCTTAATAAATGCTCTCCTCCTTGCGTACATGGCATTCAAATGTTCTGCAAAAATGGAGCTAATGGTAGTCCCCTCCAAAGCCTGGAGATGCTCCCACATTATTGAAGATAGCTTCAGATTCCTGCCATAAACTAATTGATAGGGGCTGCAGCCCTCAACCATCTGAAGTGTTTTTCACATGTACTGCCCATGCTAGAGTAGTTGTCAATTTACATTTCAGTTGGTCAGCTAAGACTTTTTGAAGCATTTTGTCAATCACAGCATGATTTCTCTCACATGTCCCATTGTTAAAAAAGGACTTTCTGTTGCTGTGTGCATTGCTACAATATTCAAATGTTCACACACACCTGTAAATTCATCATTGGCAAATTCTCTTCCATTGTCCATTTAGAATTTAGCTGTGCTTTCAGCCCTGTTCCTAACCATCTATCCGTTATCTTATTGATAACTAATAATGCAATGGGCGCAGGCAGCCTCGAGAGTTCTGTCTCCTAACACTGTTGACATCTAAACTTGCTCATTATAGCACAATTCAGATGTAAGCTTCTGACAGCCAGTTGGCAAAGGAAGACTAGAAGTCAAGCTTTACTCAGTTTTAGATTTATTCAGAAAGTGAAACATGACAAATGTATAGCCCCTAACCCCACAACCCACCACCAGTGTCAATAAGTGTCTCATTATACTGGAGTATAATTAAAACAAATTAATTAGCTAATGGGCCCTTAAAGAGGCACTAACAAAAATAAAACTTAAATTAAGGTAACATTTTGGGGAAGAGATTAATAATTGGTCCTGGGAGACCTCAACTGTACCAAAGTGTCTCTTCATATGTGCACAAGTAATATTCCAATGACTAGTGCCTCTCCCTCCACTCGTGTATACTTAACCTTAATTTATACAATTAACATGTTCTCTTTACATCTCTAAGAAATGATCTGTCTAACGCGGGAGTGTTTCGCTTAAATTAATGGTCACAGTACTGTAGCTTTTATTCTCTGTTTTAACTCCTGCACTGTTCTATGAAAAAGCTGCAAAAAGTGGAATTCTTTCAGTGTCCTTGCAAAATTTTATTCTCCAAGTGAGGTACTGGAGAGATGCTGAACACAACAACACCCGTAACAATGGGACACCATTTACCCACTAGTATTGACAAAGCAGCAAAAGGGAGGAGGAGGAGATGGTTATTTCCCACTTGACACCTCTCCAATCCCTAGATAGTCAGAGGAATTGAGTCTGCAATTAATTGAGAATTGAACACAAGAATACTTTGATAAAAACCAAAAGCTAAAAGCTACTGCGGATGCTGGAAATCCAAAACAAAAACAGAATTACCTGGAAAAACTCAGCAGGTCTGGCAGCATCGGTGGAGAAGAAATCAGTTAACGTTTCGAGTCTTCATGACCCTTTGGCAGAACTGAAGCATAGTTAGGAGAAAGGTGAAATATAAGCTGGTTTAAGGTGGGGGGGCGGGGGGAGAGAGAAGTTGAGGGTGTGGTGATTGTGGAGATAAGCTGAGGTTGAGGGTGTGGTGATTGTGGAGATAAGCAAGCAGTGATAGGAGCAGATAGCTTATCTCCACAATCACCACACCCTCAACTTCTCTCTCCCCCCACCACCTTATATTTCACCTTTCTCCTAACTATGCTTCAGTTCTGCCAAAGGGTCATGAAGACTCGAAACGTTAACTGATTTCTTCTCCACCGATGCTGCCAGACCTGCTGAGTTTTTCCAGGTAATTCTGTTTTTGTTTTACAAGAATACTTTGGCCTGTCACAGCATGCTCCATGACTCAAGGGGGAAGCATTGAGGAGAGACTAAGACAGTATAAATAGTAGTCAATCTTAAACTTTTCCTACATTTGATTACATTTCACTGATGCTACATTACTTCATTTTCTTGTTCCACTTCAATGGAAATGATGAAAACTAAAAGTGTGATCTTCCAAAAAAGTTGTAATAAATGTGAAGGAGTTCTAGATTTGATAAGAATATCTACTTTTGCTGAAGACCACTAAAACATATTACATATAGTAATTATTTGCAAAGCTACTGGTAGTCCTGCCTCAGAAACCAACTTATCTGATATACGTTGAATGGTGTCAATCCTTTTATTGTACTGTAGAAATTACATTTGAAAAATATAATGTATTGCAAAATGTTTGATAAAGCTGCACTTTAGTTCCTTGGAGACTGAACCAGGGATAGGTTATTATAAGAGTGACAACTTTGTTGTTTATCCAAATTAGAATGCAACTATTGTTGCGATTAAAACATGTGCTATTGAGCATTAGGGCTGCAGAACCAAGTGGTTTAAATTTACTGACAATTAAATACCATCAGGCAGTCAAAGGAATTTGTTTAGACTGATTGTTGAAAAGTTACATTTGCAGAAGTATTGGGAAAGTGTCCTTCTTTGCCACTAACTGGTGAAATGGTTTGCCTGATATTTTAACAAATTAACAAATATGAATTTAAATCTTTCAAAAGGAGGCATAAAGTCTCTGGAACTCATTATACTCAACCCTCCTGTGGTGAGGAATACTTGGTTTGGTTTGTTTTCCTCCTCTGAACTTGCAGTGGAAATAACTGCACTTCTGGAAGATGAGGATGAAAATTGAAAAACCATTATGTTCTTTCCTTTTGAATCTAACTCCACCCACATAAACCTTCACCATACTCCTCAGGCCTCTTTCCTAATACACCAGAACAAGGTAAAATTCCTTTTACTCAGAATAAGCACATGCCGAATGTACATCAAGTTCTGGTAATGTTTTATTAGCTATAATGTTGGCAGTTTTATACCCATAAACAGTGCTACCTGCATATAGTAACACGTATGAACACACAAGCTCAGTGTTAGTGATTTTCTTTGTTTAGATCTAACTGAGCTGCAGTTAATAAAGGACTAGCAAATGTCTTCATTCTTGTCTTTCCATTCATAAAGAATTAATGATGCCCATGGTTATGGTAATGGGGTGGCAAAGGAGGGAATCAGCATTGGTGCAGCATGGGGGCAGAGCTGGAGATATCGAAATGATCGACTCAATTGCTTCGCAAAGCACCATGAATGCATTGCAAGTCTCACTTTGGATGTGAAGACGACGAGCAGCAGCAAAGGATGGTAGGGAGGCCTTGGGTCGAAGGAGGAGGAAGACAGTGGCCACATGGTTACTGCAAGTGACAGTTACTTTCTCTTTGTTGAGTAGCTGCTTGTGAGAGGAGCTTGTCTCACCAAAGGGGCCGTTGATGAATTGCGTGATTGACTGAAGAAAACCTAGTCACAAGCAACGTTAGCATTTTGCTGTCAGTAATGGTGAAGTGACAATTGACATTGAAGCTTTTTGTGATATGCTTATTTCAGATAATAGTAGGAGACTTAGCTTAGCTACTTTGCGTTACAGGTGCCTTGTTCTGATATGGCTGGGATTATATTAAAATTCAGTATGGGTTGCAGCAAAGCTGGACCCATATAGATAATATCCACTGCAGGGATCAAAATAGATTTTCAAGGGCTACTTTTTGATTTTCAGGGGCTACTTATTTATTACTCACTAACTCCTTTATTAGGTGATGAGGTCACATAATCACCTTACATTCTGTATCTGTGTTGTTTTTTTCAGGGTTTCCTTCTGTTAGGGGAAAATTAAAAATGCTAAAAGATAACACTAAGAATTTACTGAAACACCCTAAAATCTCCAGGCAGACATGGATGCTAAACCTATTGACAGCTGAAGGTAGGCAGGTGGATATTGCACACAAAGGGGCTTTGAGTTTTATATGATTTACAAAGTTTCAAGAGATGAGCTAATATCTAGGCACAAGCAGAACCATTCAAGTGGTAAAATGGTGCGTTGAAGCCTTGAGAGCTGGACTGGAGATAAAACATAACGAAATTAGCTTAGGTATACTCCTCTCTCAGATAGGGAAAGGGCAAATGGTTTTAGCTTAGATATGGGAAAACATACAATGGACAGAGGGGTCTTTGATGAAACACCTGCAGTCTTGAGTTGTGAGAACTAAGGTTTCGCGTACGTGTTTTAATTTTGATTGGATAATATAATTATGTATACACCCTTTAGAATAATTGGTTAGCAGAATCACATGTTTATGTACTCAATAGGAAAGTTTTAACATGGGACCTGTGTGTCGGTTACCGATTGGATATATTCAAATATACTCAAATGTATTGCGATAAGAAAAAGTACAAAAGTAATGAAATGTAATCAATCTGGGAGCTGGGTCATTTTCAAGAATGATTGCGGCTCCCTTGCATATGCTTGAATAAAACCGGTTAAAGGAAGCCTGAGTCTCTCTGGTCACCATGTGACCGGGGTTATTGTAATTTCTCCTCTTCAACTGGTCTATGTGGAAGTTGCAGGATTGGAGGGAATGCCCTCTTCATTTCTTTAGTTTGATAAGATAGCACAAATACCAAATGGAAATACTCTAATATATTAACTCAACCAAATTCAAGCCAAGAATCAATTAGATCAAAATAGTATGCTCATCATTTGTCAATGCTAGATCATCATCTCGTGCATCTCCCTCGTCATCCAAGAATGCCTGTTTTGGTTCCCCTATCTTTCACCCTTATGGGAATTTACATAACCTGAACCACCTCTTAAATATCACCCATTATTCAGTTACAGTTTTTCCTGTCAGTCTTTGATTGTCTTTTACCCTGGCTAGATCCCACCTCATCGTATTGAAATTAGGCATCTTCCAATTTATATCTTCTACTTTAGATTATTCCTTGTTCTTCTGCATTACTCGTTTAAACCTTATGATACGATGATCACTTTTACCCAAGTATTTCCTCACAGACACTTGGTCTACCTCATTCCCCAGCATAATAGCCAGCAATGCCTCCTTTCTAGTTAGGCCAAGAACATATTGATCAAAGAAGTTCTCCTGAACACAGTTCAGAAATTCTTCACCCTCCTTACCCTTTACGCTAACATTATCCCATTCGATATTTAAATAATCAAAGTATCAAAGTCCCCCAACATCACCACTCCATAATTCTTGCACATCTGATTTTCCTGCAGATTTGCTTTCTGCTCCCCCCCGCCCTGTCCTCTCACTCCCCCTGCCCCACCCTCTCACTCCCTTCCAATGATAGAAGGATCAGTAACCAGAGGACACAATTTTAAAGTTGACTGGCAAAAGAATCACAGGCTACTTTTTTACAAATATCAGCACAGCCATGTGCTGTAATCCAAAATGTATTGTCTGAAAGGGTGATGAATGCATAATCTATAGTAACATTCAAGAGAATTGAGTTATTACTTGAAGGGAAGAAAATTATAGGTATTTGGGGAAAGGAGAAGAGTGGGGTTAATTGGATAGCTCTACCAAAAAGCCAGCACCCAGTAAGGGTGAATGGCTTCCTTCTGTGCTTCATTATCCTATGGATATTGCTGAAAAAGAAAAGGCACACTGTTGAAGCTTTTCCGCCTTGCTCTCATCAGGACAAATGCGGGGCCCTGTCCTCTGCAAACAGAAGGAATGTGTCCAGGCATTGCACCTTTCTCAATTAAAAAAAAGCAGCTGGGCCTGTTCCCTGGTGCATTCTCCATGGCAACATTTCGACAAATCAGAGTCCACTCGTCTCTTCTAAATTTAAACAAAATCTTGGGTATAACTATTCCCTGGTGGCAACACCTCAACCAATCACCCTATTTTCCCTCAGTTTAGTATTTTCCCTCACAGTGAAGTACAAACTGATGCTCCCCTTGGAATTTGGTGTTCTTGAGTCTGTCCTGAGTGCAAGACAAAAAGCTCCAACAGCATGTCTTTTTTCATCAATACTCAAGCTATATATTTGAATATTTCTTTAGATTATTGAGAAACCTAACCCAAAAAAGAGTTTTGCTTAAATTCTGCACGCAATATATTTTGTTTTGTAGGTTATTCATGTTTAGACTGTAACTTCTGGCATCAAATGCACAGCTTTTAAATAAGGTCCATGTACTAGTGAGTATATTGATCTTTGCTCTAATAAAATGGATAGTGAAATTCGCTTACCACAAATCAATAATGAAAATGCCTCCTACCCTGTTTTATAATCGGCGATTTATCTCCATTGAAATTCTTGAAATTTTACCAAATTTCATGCTCCCAGTTGATTAGCAATGCTATTAACGGTAGTACCTGCTGCTCTTACTTGTCCCAGAGGTGGTGCTGTTGCTGCTCCAACAAACAAATAAAAAGCATGCACTCCATCAAACCACTAGCATCCCTTGTAATTCTTGCATATGTATACTTAATTCTAGCCTCGTGTCACGATTGAGTTCTTTTAACTGAGTGCTTTGGTAAAGTAACAGCAGGGTGACAAGGGTAGTGCAGTTGATATTGTAAATGTGGATCTTCAAAAGATATTTGACAAAGTACCACATAATAGACTTGTAAACAAAAGGGACAGTGGCATACTGGTTTGACGTTGGGGCGGTGGGGGGGCGGGGTGCCGTGGCAATGGGAAAAAAATTGGCAACATTCCAACACATTATCCCCAGATGCAAGGTGCATGTACACGGGAAGGTCCAGACTGGGTTGGCTGTGTTGCTAAGATTGTCTGGGTAATAGATATCTACAGGCTAACACATGAAGGATGGCCATTCACAGCAGCAGACATCTGGAATTGCAGCACAGGTAAAAGTCCGTGCCAGTGGGCAATTGGGGCTGCAATTCACAGGAGTCCATGTCAAGGAGTAACTGTGCCTCAGCAAGAATCCGTGCCAGGGTGGGAATACTCGTGCGAAAATCTTCGCCAAGAAGAGGGGTGGGTAACTGTAGCCCTGCGAGAGTTCACGCCGGGGGACGGTGTGAGGAAGGGAGAAGGGGAAATTGCACCGCAACAAGTGTTTCTCACAGCCAAAGCCGACCAGGGGGAAGCAGAAGAAATGTTTCGTGTCACTCCAACCACCAAGGCCCCCAGGGAGCTCAACGGGACAAAGGAGGACACAGAGAGAGACAAGGTGGAGAAAGAGATTGAGGCAACAGAGAGCCAATCAACAGCACTACCCCCTGAACCTCCCAGTCCTCAGGACAGCGAATCAATGGAGGAGGAGGCAGCAGTGGAAAAGCAGCAGGGGGAGTGGCGGACGGTGAAGAACAAGAAAAGTAAGAGGGAGCGAAGAAGAAGCAAAGGCGTTTCCCAGAGAAGCGGCAAGAGGCGTCTCCCATCCGACACGGATGACAAGGGCAGCAGCTCTTCGGATGATGAAGTGCCAGGGCGGCACCGACAGAAGAGGCGGCAAAGCTCCAGGGCGTTGGAGGATGAGACACCCGAGCTCCAGAAAATTGGAGACAACAAGGAGACCAGCGCACCCCAACTTTGCCTGCAACCTGAGGAGGTCAGTGCACCACAGCCCCTGGAATCTGGGAGCAGTGAGGCAATCATCGCACCCCAGCTCCAGGAAGCCGGGAACAGCAACACCCCCGAGGGGGTGAGTTTTGGAGAAGCTTCTCCAGCAAAGGTCATCTCAAAACCCACTCTCTACGTGAACCTCCAGATGCCACCGGAGCAGAACACGGCCAAGGAGATCTACCTCAGCCCATCCAAAGTGAAGGAATTTGAGCTCACTACGGGTATGAAGGAGCAGACTAAAGGTCTGGGACTCTCAGAGACAGTGGGTTTGGTAGGAGAATAAATGCTTTAAAATGGGTTTAAAGATTGTATCCATAAATGTGCGTAGCATTAAATCTACTACGCGATGTGTTGCGACCTTGGACTACCTAGCCAAGGTCAAAGCTGACCTGTTGTTTCTGCAGGAGTGTGCGATACCGCACCTCAGCTCCTACAGGCAATGGTCACGATGGTGGTCCCACGGGCCATCGATCTGGTCGGGCGGAAACGACTCTCGTTCCTCCGGCCTGGGTATTCTGCTGCGGGGAGGCAACTTCACCGTCTCCGAGGTCAAGGAGGTGGTGGGCGGGCGACTCCTCGTAGCAGACGTAATGTACAAGAACGCTCCACTCCGGTTAATTAACGTGTATGGCCCGGCACAAGGGGCTGAGCGGCTGGAGGTTTTTCAGCAGCTCCCACTGCTGCTGGCGACCTCCAGGCCGGTCATTCTGGGCGGTGACTTCAACTGCATCATCGATGCGGCTGGACGATCCGGCAGGGCCGGCAGCAGATTGGACGCTACGTCCAGATCCCTGATGGAAACAGTTAAGGATGCCAAGCTGCACGACGTCTTCAGCAACCCTGCAGACGGAGCGCAGCGTAGATACACCTGGTCGCGGCCAGACGGGTCCATTCGTTCCAGGATAGACTTCCTGTTTGTGTCCCGTGCATTCACAGTCAGATCCACCGAGGTCAAGCCGGTGTTCTTCTCTGACCACTGCCTCCTACTGGCGGACTGCCACTTGGAGAAGGACCTGAGGGTGGGCAGGGGGACATGGAAGCTAAATGTGCAACTGCTGACCCCAGAGAACATTGAGGAGCTCAAGAGGGATTACAAAGGTTGGAGAACCGTGAAACCCCTCTTTGAGTCCCTGACACACTGGTGGGAAGCGATCAAGGGAAGCATCAAGAGGTTTTTCATCCTCAAAGGCACCCAGAAAGCTAGAAAGGAACAGAGGGAAATGTCCCGACTCCAGAAAAAGATGCAGAACCTGCTCCGGCTGCAGTCGATGGGGGTCGATGTCAAGGAGGAGCTCCAAGAGGTGAAGGGCCAGCAAGCCTCGCACTTTGCCTCGGAGGCCTCCAAGATCATCTTCCGTTCCAGAGTCCGCTCCGTGGAGCAGGATGAGACGTGCTCACGTTTCTTCTTCCAAAAGGTACACAGAGAGCGCTCTGTGATCAGCAGCCTGAAGGAAGAAGACGGCTCAGTAAAGTCATCACGGTCCGACATTCTGAGGATCAGCAAATCCTTTTATGCCGGATTGTATGACGTGAAGCCCACGGACAGCACGGCCTCCCAGTCCTTCCTGTCCTCTATCATGGAGGTCTTAGACGACAGTACGCGGGAGAGCCTGGACAAACCGCTAACTCCTGATGAACTGACTAAGGCCCTCGAGTCCTTCGAGAAGAGTAAAACCCCCGGAAGCGACGGCTTGCCGGCGGAGTTGTATTCGGCTCTGTGGGACTTGATCGGCCCAGACCTGCTAGGAGTGTACGAGAGTATGCTCCTGGCCGGTAGTATGTCAGAATCCATGAGGAAAGGCATCATCACCCTCATCTACAAGCACAAGGGGGAAAGGGAGGAAATTAGAAATTGGCGACCCATTTCACTGTTGAATGTGGACTATAAAATTCTGTCCAAGGTCATCGCCAACCGGGTCAAATCCGCTCTGGAATTGGTGATTCACCCTGACCAGACCTGCTCTGTGCCAGGCAGGAAGATCTCTGACAGCCTGGCGCTGCTCAGGGATACGATTGCCTATGTACAGGACAGGGGTGTGGATACCTGCCTCATCAGCTTGGATCAGGAGAAGGCCTTTGACAGAATATCGCACACCTACATGGGGGATGTGCTCTCCAAAATGGGGTTTGGGGAGGGAATTCGAAATTGGATCCAACTGCTCTACACTAACATCAGTAGCGCAGTCTCAATCAATGGGTGGGAAACAGATAGCTTTCCGATTAAATCTGGAGTCAGGCAGGGCTGTCCTCTCTCGCCTGTCCTTTTCGTGTGTTGCATAGAACCCTTTGCCGAGTCCATCAGGAAGGATCCGGGCATAAGAGGAGTGACGATCCCAGGCAGTGGAGGCACTCAGGTAAAAGCCTCCCTGTACATGGACGACGTCGCCGTCTTCTGCTCGGATCCGCTGTCGGTGCGCAGACTGATGCACATCTGCGACCAGTTCGAACTGGCCTCGGGAGCCAAGGTAACTCGTGGGAAGAGCGAGGCCATGTTCTTTGGGAACTGGGCTGACCGATCCTTTGTCCCCTTCACTGTCAGGGCTGACGGCCTGAAGGTGCTGGGGATATGGTTCGGAGGGACCGGGGCATGCGTTAGAAACTGGAAGGAGCGAGTGGCTATGGTGAAAAGGAAACTGGGCATGTGGGAGCGACGCTCCCTCTCCATTGCGGGAAAGAACCTGGTCATCAGGTGTGAGGTACTCTCGCTGTTGCTGTACGTGGCGCAGGTCTGGCCCATTCCAGACTCCTGCGCGATGGCGATCACTCGAGCCATCTTCCGCTTTATCTGGAGGTCGAAAATGGATCGTGTCCGCAGGGACGCGATGTACAAGCCTCTAGATAAAGGGGGAAAAAACGTGCCCAACATCGCCCTCATACTGATGGCCACCTTTGTGTGTGGCTGCATCAAGCGGTGCGTAGACCCTCAGTACGCAAACACCAAGTGTCACTACGTGCTGAGGTTCTACCTGTCCCCGGTGTTGCGAAGGATGGGTCTGGCCACGCTGCCGCGGAACGCTCCAAGTAGTTGGACCGTGCCGTACCACCTGTCCCTGGTGGAAAAATTTATGCAGAAAAACACCTTTGACCACAAGTCCATCAGGCAGTGGTCAGCACGTAACGTCCTAGAGGCCCTGAGGGAAAAGGAGAGGGTGGACCCTGTGGGATGGTTCCCCGAGCAGACTGTCAAAGTCATTTGGCAGAATGCCTCATCGCCAGAACTTTCCAACAAGCACCAAGACGTAGCTTGGCTGGTGGTGAGAAAGGCCCTCCCCGTCAGATCCTTCCTACACGCCAGGAGGCTCACCCCCTCTGCACGTTGCCCTCGAGGTGGCTGTGGTGGGGAAGAGACCGTTGTTCACCTCCTTGTGGATTGTGCCTTTGCAAAGAAAGTCTGGAGAGAGATGCAGTGGTTGCTGTCGAGGTTCATCCCGAGCAGTTCTGTGACACAGGACTCTGTGCTCTACGGGCTGTTCCCAGGGACACACACCGAGACAAACATCAACTGCAGCTGGAGGATCATCAACTCGGTGAAAGAGGCGCTTTGGTCTGCCCGAAACTTGTTGGTCTTCCAGCACAAAGAGTTGTCCCCGACCGATTGTTGCGGACTGGCACAATCCAAAGTCCAGGACTACGTGCTGAGGGACGCACTAAAGCTTGGGGCAGCTGCCGCAAAGGCGCAATGGGGAAGGGCCGCTGTCTAAGACCTTTCTACCACAGCGCACCGAGAGACTGGGAGCTGTTTAGAGCCCCTCGGGCTGTACAGATCAAAATGAAAGGCTGTAAATGACTGTAATATTGTTTGTACTGATGCACCTGGTGATACATTTTGTAAAAGTTTAACCTGGATTGTACCCTTGTAATGTTGTTTTTGAAATGGTTTTGAATGTGATTGAAGATAATTTATGAATAAAGTATATTTTTACAAAAAAAAAAAGTGTTTCTGCCACAGGCACAGAAGTGGCAGAGAGACTGCACCCTAGCAAGAGTCCATTTTGGGATGAAGGTCGAACTGTACCCCAGCAAGAGTCCATGCTTGGAGGTGAACTTTATCATACCTGAGCGGAATTCCATGCCGTGGGAATGGGGGGAGGGGGGGGGGGCGGGGGTGGTGTTCTTCAGTGAGTGTCTGTCGGGAAAGATGGGGGAAGGGAGGGAGGGAATGGGGGCACTGTACCCTGCCCCACATTGAGCTGGTTGAGCTAAATTGACTGTTTCTGCACCATATATCCTATGCAATCCTATGTTACATGGCCTAACATTCAATGTTATCATCTGATTGTGTGCAAACCCAGAGATCCTTGAGATTGAAAATACTGCAAAGGTGCTCATTTCCTGCAACACTTCCTCATCATGCCATTGTCACTTAGGATTTTGTTCATTTTCCTGACTCCAACTGGATAAGCTTCTCTAAAGTTGGATTCATTTTAACCAAATCAGTAAGAAACTTTTATTTCCAAACACTTGAAAAAATTTTTTTTAGCTGTTTTGTCAACAAGGGGCCAACCAGTTGTAAATATTGCAATACCATTTGCAAGACAGATCCTGAATACACTTCACTTATTTGGATGACATCATGCATTAAGCACAACCACTTCACTTATACCCCTAAAGGGCATGACCACAATCTGATTTCCTGCATCCTCATGATGCAACACAGGCATTTCTATACTCGTGCATGAGACACGAGTGGAACAGTTTGGACATGCATACTAAGCTTCAGAAAAACCTACCATGCACACATCACTTGCAGTCAGACTATCCGGAGCACAGAAGACGACCATTTGGCTCTCTGCAGGACAATCCAGTCAGTCCTCTTCCCTCACTCTATCCCTATAGCCCTACAGGTATATTACCCTCAAGTGCCCATCAAATTCCCCTTTGAAATGATTGATTCTCTCTGCTTCCACCAGCCTCATCCAGCATCCTTTCAAACCGTGAGCTCCGTCTTTACCAATCAGTGCGTTAAAATAAATTCCTCACATCCCCCTTGTAGTTCTTGCCTTCAACCTGAAACCTTAAATGTGTCCACTAGTCTTTGTACAGTTACTAGAAACAGTTTTCCTTGGTCTGTTTTGTCTAAACCTGCCCTAATCTTGCACACCTTCATGAAATCTCCCATGAACCTCCTCTGCTCCAAGGAGAACAACCCCAGCCTCTCCCACCCAGCGTTATAGCTAAATTCCTTCAATCCTGGAACCACTCTAGCAAATTGCCCCTGCACTTTCTCATTCCCACATGGATTTGCTCCAGCTATTTTGTGGATTTTGGGAAATAATGCAACTGAAGCTATACCATAATATAGTCAATGAAATTACATAGCTGCTGTCTTAAATATGCACTGAGCTGTTTCGTTTCAATGCAGCCTCCTACTACTACAAATTGACCCATTCCAAGACACCAAGGCTTGCCTTTTAGCTGCAGCAACACACAGACACTTAGAAAATGTTCAGCTGAACCACAATGCTGGCCACAGTTCTGTTCCAAAAAGCCAGTTGGTGAAGGATGGAACTAGAGCCAATATTTACATACTTTTATATTTATTTAGAGTTACACATTACAAGCATATGCCTCCTAATCCAACTACCAGTTTCAGCCTATGCTCAGTAGACCCCTAGTGGGCTCAAGTAAATGCACAGTTAATGCCCATCGCCTGCATACAGTTAAATAGGAATAATAATCAATTATCAGATTTCCTTCTTCCTTTAAATAATACACAACAAAAATTTCAAAACATTTTAGATCAACACTCCTCTGCTATTGCGTACAAAACAATATAATAATGAGGTGACCCTCCTCTAGGGCCCCTAACAATTCCTTTGTACAGACATTTCTTTTTGTAAAACAATCTGACAGTTGATGACTTGCATCCACCCATTTAATTTTAAAGATTTCCTTTCTTTCCTGCATTTGGTTCAAGCCATAAAAGGTCAATCGATAACCTTTTCTCACTCTTCAGTGTGCAACATCTCACAATGAGCAACCCTCTACTTAAGGTCAGTGGATGGACGATCTTATGTGTGCCCCTTGTACAGAATCTCACTTAAAATATTTGAAAAATAGAATCCCATCTCCACTGCCTCCGCAAGAAACAGGGATTCAGTAGCTGAGGCACTTTTAACAACCCATATTGTTTTCTTGGCTTCCCAAGCTAAAGGACATTTTCACCAGAATGCCCAGCAGAAAGATTAACATGTGAAGCACTGCTAAAAATGACTAGTTACATACTTTTGGGTCAACTAAGGACGTGCATTTAAGTATGTTTTCTTCCCGATTTAATGTTTTATTTGCCATTAAAACATTCTCTTTTTTAGGGCGTTTTATCAGTATTTAACCCCAACACATCAAAACTGGCATCTGGCCTAGTTTGCATGCCCAACTTGTTTTGAGTGGATAATTAAGCTTTGCAACTGTTCTCTTTTTAAAATATATCTTTCAATGATGATCTAGTATGATTAATCAAGATAGGAGCAACACACTCTAAAATACAAGTTGTAGCTGTCTGGCTCTTTTGAACAAAGTAAAGCTTAAACCAAAGATAGATCTCAGTTTTTGCAAAATTAACTCAAAATTAGAGTTGTTAAATGATCTTAAATAGAAAGGAATTTTTAAAAATTATTAAACAGTCAGTAAAAGGAAAATTGGTCCTAAAATGCCGAAGATCACTTGCCTTTTGGCTTCTAAGTCACGTCTGCATATTAGTAATTCACATCAACAAAGAGAAACATGCCCTTCTAACTGAGAAGTTTGTAAGTGGAAATAAAGCACAGCTGAATCAGTACTGACACTAATGTGGACTAGAACTATCTCCACCCGAGGAAGCCAAGTTAAAAGCAATCCTATTCAAAAAGCAGCAGGACGTGCCAGACAGGACAGCTAATGCTGGGCGTGTTGCAATAAGTTATTTTATGCAATGTTCTGGGTTCATACATTAAAACATGTATCAACTGTCAAATGATCACAATGTTTTTCTGTTAATTGGCATAACTGGTAATAGTTTATACACTTAAATCTGTTTTCTTGTTAAAAGGAGGTATTTCTTCACATCTAGCCACATTGTTAACCTATATTGTACAAATCTCTTTGCACCTTTGCTCAATCTTGGTGGCAGTTTCAGTGTTCAAACTTGCTTAAAATTTTATTAAGGTGAAATCAGATCAGAACAGTAGCCATCAGGGTTATCATCAGGATACTGGTAAAGCAGAATGGCAGGCATCTTTCGATAAAAAGACTCGTATTTATGATGCACCTTTCACAGCCTCAGGGCATCCCAAAGCGCTTTACAGCAAATGAAGTACTTCTTGAATTGCAGTCATTGCTGGAACACAGACAGACAATCTCGTGTGCAACCAATCTGATGTTGCTTTCAACTTTTTTGCAAAAACATGAAAACTTAAAAAAACCTTCTCCCTCTATCCTCCCCTCCAAAAATAGAAATACTACAGAAGCGCCAGAAACTTGAGGCAGAAAACAGGTGGGTAGAGCATATCCGCCACTCACCCATTGCTGCCAGCATGAGGCCCAAGCCATTTTTAAGTGCATGTCTCATTCATTTATCCTTCAAAATTGCAATTAATGTCCTATATCTATAAGACACCCAAGTTACATATATCATGCAGCCTCCTGCTTAAAAGCTGTAGATGTTTTGGCCACTCAGCTCAGGATCTTACCCAAAGTGCCAGTGTAAACAGGGCAGTAAGTGTCTAAATGCCATTTTCAGACTGCTATCACCCCATTTACACCAGACAGGAAGAATGAAACACAACCCTTTAGTGACTTGCTATTCAAATGTTCTTCCTTCACTAATGGGTTTTTCACTTCATGCCATGTATAATTTTGCAAAACTCAATGTCATGATTTTTCTTAAATAAATACCTCTAGTGTCTGGCTTGTTACATCCATGTCAAACACATATCTTACATATATCTTACCAATTCACACTGCTACTTCACAATAACATTCATGCATCATTGCTTTTCTAAGCCACGTGCTTTTTTGCAAACCTCCAACCGGGTCTGAGAGCTGTGGAGGGCAGTGCATATCTTGTCATGTTATTTTATGCTTCCCAAGAGGTTCTCCTCTCCCAAAGAGCATACTCACGTTAGCCCATTAGTGTATTTACAAGAACCAGTGGGGTAATCATCATCTAATCAGATTTATCACTGTTGTCATTCATTTCCTCCAAAAGAAATTGTGCGCTTAACAATTGTGCGGGTTAACAAACATGCTTTATTACAAACTTGGGAAGAGCTAAAGCATCAATATTGCAGATGCTCTCTCTTTAATTGCTGGCCCTGAAATTACTTTCATAAATCTCACTACAGATGCACATTTCAACAATTCCTGGGAGGCACATTAATTTATGAAAAACAGGTCTTCTGCAAATTTCTAACAAAAAGAGGCATCTTTATATATAAGCATTACCAACATTCACCCTCAAGTCTGTTCTACATTAATAGTCTTGGTTGTGCTTTTTAAAGCAAGGGAGCTTAATATGTAATATATATATATATATATATATATATATATATGAATGATTTTAGACATTCTATCAGTTAAGGGAGACCAAAGATATACCCCCAAAGATGACTTACTCCAAGTTGTGCCTCACTACGTGTTCTTTTTTTAGTAAGAACAGAAAATGCTGGAAACATTCAGCAGGTCAAGCTGATCAAATAGTGAGAAACAGTTAAAAATTCCCATCTTGCCTCGCAGTTCTGAGGAAAGATCAACCTGAAAACGTCAACTCTGCTTCTTTCCATGGATGATGCCTGACATGCCGAACATTTCCAGTGTTTTCTGTTTTTATTTCAGATTTCCAGCTTCTGCAGTCATTTGACTTTTGCTATTCTTTTTTTAAAACATGTTAGGAGAGCATGAGTCAGACTGAAGTTTCTCTCAGTGTTTGAAGGTCACATTCAACTGCTTGGATACTTTAAAAAGCAGCTTTGGAGCAGGCTGGAGTTGCAATGAATTTGGTAGAAAGCCAGGCATCAGTGAGACATCAGATCTCACATCTTCTAATTTCAGATTTCAAGAGTTAGCTCTCCAACCAAACTCCAGAGTTATACTCCCATAATAACCCTTAAAAACTGCTTCCCACCAATGCAAAAGAGCAATAATGGCATCCCAATGAATTGCAAGACACCCATAAAATTCAATGATAATTTGAAGGGGTTTTCAGTCATATTACCAGAAATTGTATTTGACCAGTTAGAGAACAGAATTTTATTTAGTAGATTAGTACAAGCACAACGTAGGAAGTAGACATCATAGGATAAAAAATTCATATTCATTAAACTTTACAAGTTCACCAGCAGCACAATACATAAGCTGTGATGCCAATTTCATATTCAATCGCAATCTGTTGTCATCAGCAGCCCAAGTGGACAATTCTAGAGCCCCCTTAGCTGAATGGGTCTTACTTTTCCACAAGTCTACTCACAAAATGGCCTTCAGCAGTAAAGTTCTGGAAAAAATCAAGTAATCTGCCTTTATTCACAATGCTATAACAGGAAAATAAATCATTGGGATTCACTGCCAGAGCACCCCTGCTGCCAAAAAGCATGAAATTAATTCAAGAGTACATATATTTATCTTAACACTCCACCACAATATTAATAAAAAAAAATCAGCACCAAGCTTTCTATTGTTTGCTTTTACTTCTTAATAAAGGCCAATGTATATGAAGTTAACGTGTAAACATATTTTTCAATAGAGCAGCCACTTGACACAATTGATCTGAGAATTAACATTGGACAATATTTTCAATGGCACAGTCAGCATCAAGTTTTATCAGTGCAAAGCCCATTAAGCAATAAAAAAAACTTTTCACTCAGAAGCCCTGTACTGTAGCTGCAGAAACACTCAGCACTTCAGCCATTATCTCAACAAGTCCACTCAAAGAATTAACCTCTTCAATTCAAACAAAACACAATTCTTAAGTACATTACTGCTGCAGTGTTACATAAAGGTACCCAAGCAAACTACATTATGGAAAAATGGTGGCCGTTAAACAAGCGGCACTAGTATTTCAAAACTGAATGGAGGGCAAGTGATGGCCTGGATGGGAACAGGTGAAAGTAGGGAAGAACAAGTTGATACTGTACACAAAAAGATGTGGCGCACAGCCAGCAGTGAAATGTTTTAGGAGGCTGCAACTTGTCAAGGCTTTAAGAAAGAAACCAATCCTGAATTAACTTATTGGAGCCAAATAACGATAAATTGGAATGATCATCAAATGGAAAGAATAAAAAGGCTCAAGATGAACATAAATGTCCAACCACTCTGACCCCAAGCAGTGCACAAGCCTATCATGCTGTTTGATGTAGACTAAGAATCCTCCAGCAAATACACATTTGCTTACTTTAGAATCATGGAATGGTTACAGCACAGGAAGCAGCTAGCCAGTCCATTTGAAAGAATCTGCCCCCAGCCCACTCTCAGAGAGTGCATTTTGGACCTTAAACACTTGTTACATTTAAAAACAGATTTTCTTTCATCGCTGCTGGTTGCTTTGCCAATCACCTTAAATCTGTGTCCTCTACTTCTCAACACCACCCAACCAAAAAGAACAGTTTTGATCTGCTCTGTCAAGACCCCTCATGATTTTGAACACCTCTAACAAATCTCCTCCCAACATTCTCTTCTCCAAGGAAAACGATCCCAGATTCTCCAACCTATCCTCGTAACGCAAATTCCTCATTATAGGAAACAT
This sequence comes from Cetorhinus maximus, assembly GCF_964194155.1. NCBI lineage: Eukaryota > Metazoa > Chordata > Chondrichthyes > Lamniformes > Cetorhinidae > Cetorhinus > Cetorhinus maximus. The sequence goes on from NC_135898.1 coordinate 42,353,559, forward strand.
TCTCGTAAATCTTTTTTGTACCCTCTCTAAAGCCATCACACCCTACCTTAAGTGCCCAAAATTGGACACACTATTCCAGTTGAGGCCGAAACAGTTTCATTATAACTTCCTTGCTTTTGTACTCTATGCCTCAATTTATGAAGCCCAGGACCCCGCATATCTTTTCACACATCTTCTCAACCTGTACCGCAACCTTCACCAATTTGTGCATGAATACCCCCAGGTCTCTTTGTTCCTGCGAGCTCTTTAGAATTACTTTATATTGCTTTTCCTCTATGTATTACTTCATGTTTTTCTGCATTAAATTTCATTTGCCATATATCTGTCTACCACCCTATCTCTATCTTCTTGAAATTCATCACTTTCCTTATAGTTCACAATACTTGCAAATTTTGAAATTGTGCCATGTGCGGTCAAGTCTAAGTCATTAATATACATCAAGAAAAGCAGTGGTTCGAATAATGACTGGGGAACATCGCTACTTACCTTTCTCCAGTCTTAAAACTAACTATTACCACTACACTCTGTATTCTGTCATTCAGCCAACTTTGTACCCATGCTGCCACTGTCCCTTTTATTCCATGGGCCTCAACTTTACTGACAATCCTATCATGTGGCACTTAATCAAACACCTCAATTGGAATAACATCACAGAATTATTACCGCACAGAAGCAGGCCATTCAGTCCATCACGTCAATGCTGGCTCTCCAAATGAGCAATTCACCTAGTACCATTCATCCACCTTCTCCCCATAACCTTGCATATTCTTCCATTTCAAACAATCCAATTCCCCTCCTGAATGCCTTGATTGAACCTGCTGCCACCACACTATCAGGCAGAGCATTCCAGGCCTTAACCAATCCCTGCAAGATGAAGTTTCTCCTCATGTCTCCATCGCTTCTTCTTGTTCTTGATCCTTCCATTAGTGGGAACAGTTTTTCTCTCTCCTGAGCTGTCCCGAGCCCTCACGATTTTGAGTACCTCCATCAAATCTCCTCTCAATCTTCACTTCTCCATGGTAAACAGTCCCAACTTCTCCAATATAACTGAAGTTCCTCATCTCTGGAACTACTCTCTCTAATGCCTTCATTTGTTTCCTAAAGTGTGGTGCCCAGAACTGGATGCAATACTCCAGTTGAGGCTCAACTCACTTATACAAGTTTAACATAACTTCCTTGCTCATGTTTTTTTTTTATTCGTTCATAGGATGTAGGAATCGCTGGCTAGGCCAACATTTATTGCCCAACCTTAATTGCCCTTGTTCAGAGGGCAGTTAAGAGTCAACCACATTGCTGTGGGTCTGGAGTCACATGTGGGCTAGACCAGGTAAGAACAGCAGATTTCCTTCCCTAAAAGACATTAGTGAATCGGGTGGGTTTTTACAACAATCGGCAATGGTTTCATGGTCATCATTAGACAAACAGGTTTTTATTGAATTCAAATTCCACCATGTGCCATGGTGGGATTCAAACACAGGTCCCAGAGCATTACCCTGGGTCTCTGGATTATTAGTCTAGCGACAATACCACTACGCCATCACCTCCCCTTATGTACTCTATGCCCCTATTAATAAAGTGTACAATACTGTATACTTTATTAACAGTTCTCTCAACCTGTCCTGCTACCTTCAATGGCTTACGCATATATACACCCAGGTCCCTCTGCTATGGAGCCGCCTTTAGAATTGGACCCTTTACGTTGCCCCTCCTTGTTCCTCCCATCAAAATGAATCACTTCGCACTTCTGTGCATCAAACTTCATCTGCCACTCCTCTGCTCATTCCAAATTGTTTATGTCCTTTTGAAGTTTTACACTATCCACCTCATAGTTAACAATAACTCCAGCTTTTGTATCATCTGCAAATTTTGAAATTGTGCCCTGTACACCAAAATTTAGGTCATTAATATATATCAGGAACAGCAAAGGTCCCAACACCAACCCCTGGGAGCTCCACTACTTTCCAGTCTGAAAAACATCTATTAACTATTACTCTTGTTTCCCGTCACTCAGCCAATTTCATATTCATATTACTACTGTTCCTTTTACTCCATGGGCTATAATTTTGCTCACAAGTCTGTTGTGCTGCACTGTAGCAAAAGCTATCTGGAAGTCCATGTACACCAAAACAGCAGCATTACCCTCATTATCCCACTCCGTTACTTCTTCCAAAACTCCAGCAAGTTAGATGAACATAATTTTGCCCTTGACGAATCTGTGTTGGCTTTCCTTAATTAACCTGCATTTGCCCAAGTGACCATCAACTTTGCCCTGAATTATTGTTAAACTTGAGGAAAAAAATAAAGCCAAAGCCTCTTTCATACAATTGGGAGTCAAAACATTTTTGACAAATGAACCAATCCACAAAACAAATGTCACAGGCCAAAACAACTGTGGGCTTTAAATTATTTATAGTGAATATGTTTAAAAAGTAACATATGCATTAAATGAAGATGCCAGATTTAGTGATTGGCAGGTTATAGATCAAGGTCAACTGACAATCTAGTTAGTTTAACAATCCTGTGCTCGGAATTTTCACTTTGGATAATAAACCTATTACGCTAGAGTATGGGTTACGTGCCGCTACTAATTAATGTGCTATGTCAATGGACTTGCTATTTAGAATTTGATTGTTATTCTTGACAGTGATTTTATATTGGCCATAACAGAGTTTTTGGCTTGTAATTCAGTCATGTAGTGTTCAATATAAAAACAGAATTACCTGGAAAAACTCAGCAGGTCTGGCAGCATCGATGGAGAAGAAATCAGTTAACGTTTCGAGTCTTCATGACCCTTCGGCAGAACTGAGTATAGTTAGGAGAAAGGTGAAATATAAGCTGGTCTAAGGTGGGGGGGGCGGGGGGAGAGAGAAGTTGAGGGTGTGGTGATTGTGGAGATAAGCAAGCAGTGATAGGAGCAGATAATCAAAAGATGTCACAGACAAAAGGATCAAAGGTTGGTTGAAGGTGATGATATTGTCTAAGAAAAGTGCTAATTAAGAATGGAAGACAGGATACTCAAGGTACAGCTCTAGTGGGGGTGGGGTGGAAAGACTAACAAAGTTTTAGTTTTAGATTTTAGTGTTCAATATGGTTTGCTTAAAGGGTTCTAAGCCTCCCGAATTCTCTAAATAAAATGAACTGCACTTCAACTGTGGAAAATAGACTGCAATAAAAGATTCATTTTAACTTAGTAATACATTTTTTTCCACAGGACACAATGGTTTATTAACTTAATCAAAACCATACAGCCAAATGGATCAAGTGTGAAGATAACCACAGGACCTATTGATTCTGTTTGTTCATGGTATAGCACTTCAACTGGTAGTAATAAATTCTACTTTGAGACAGAGTCACAAACCTCATTCCATATCCTCATGGAAGTATTCAAAGCAAGAGGCATCTCATATGAGAGGAAAGGAGAGATGCAGCTCACACCTACTGGGTATGCATCTTAATTATCCTCAGTGAAAAATAAAATCTTGCGATTTATTTCTAAGAAAAACTACAACTGCAATGATATGGAGAAACAAGCAGAGTGAACAGATCACATGAACAAGCAAAAGGTCAAATTGCGTGTAATGGAAATACAAGCATATATTTTATTGGAAGACTACTTGTACTTTACCTCTAAATTGAAATAAAACAAAGTTCATATTCAGGGTTTTTCAAAACTCTGTGCTTACCCACTGAAAACCCTTCACTTACAGAATTAAAACCAGCCCAATATATCTAACTTAACAAAAGGTCAGACATGAAGACCCAATAAAATAATCCATAATCAGTCAATGCATTAACAGTTGAAAGCCACTGTCTTATGCCAGGATATATCAATAACAGTGCAGTTTATTTTAATGTATGAGACAGAAGTTAAGACAATGGGTGCATTAACTTTAAACTTTAAGTCTAATTGGAAACCAGCGAGAGTTAATAGCCAATAAAATATTCACTTCTGTTAACTGGAAAGGTGATCTTTTGGTCCCTGCATTCTTACTGAACTAAGAAAAGCAGAAGGAAATTTGTGTGATTACAGATAAAGTATTTCAACCTACCAACTTGACAGGGTTTTTTTTTCCCAAGCTTAACGTGAAACCACAGTGGATTAAGGCTCAAGAGAGAGGGTTCTGTAAAACAAAGTTTTTCAAATCATTCAGTACATGAACTGAACACATGCAATTAAGCCAAGACAGTGTCTTTCATACAACAGAATTTTATAGATAATGGGAAAAGTTATATCTTTATAAGTTATATCTTCTGCAAGTCTAAAAATCCTATGGCATAAAAATACTTTCCCTTACCTCTTATTCATTTGCACTGATGCAAATGTTATCTTTAGCCAACTTAAACTCTGCATTATAACAAATCAGAAATCTCTGACATCCTCGCAGAAAGGTTTATTTATTAACAGAGGTGGTTAATAATAAACTAGTCTAGAGTTGTATCCCTGTTAACTCTTAACATGGGTTCAAAGTGAATCTTTGAATTTAAAAACATATTTCACATTTTTTCCCGTACTTTATGAGCATATAAATGAAGGTTAGATTTTGATGTACACAAATGGCTTCTTGCATTCCCTTGTGTTGCTACAGTGACTATACTTCAAGATTGTGAAATCCTTTGGGACATCCTGAGATCTTGAAGAGTGCGTGATAAATACAAATTGTTCCTTTCAACTCAGATATAGTTTATATTTTAGCATCAAAGTCACACTGCAACATGCACTGGGTGTTGAAAACAACAAATTTCAGGGATAAAAAGGACTGCGGTTCTTCTGGCTGATCCCAAAGGTCAATATTCTCAGCTAACACATCTTTTCAATTATCCAGTAGTATTTTTCCTACACAAACTGCCTCTACAGCCTTCCTGGCAGACCATTGTCTGCAAAAAGCCATTAGCCTGCATTTCAAATAATAGGCAGTAATCTAATAATTTTTTAAATTTATTTACGGGATGTGGGCATCACTGGCTAGGCCAGCATTTATTGCCCATTCTTAATTGCCCTCTAGAAAATGGTGGTGAACTGCCTTCTTGAACAGCTGCAGTCCAGGTGGTGTAGGTACATCCACAGTGCTGTTAGGGAGTTCCATGATTTTGACCAGTGACAGTGAAGGAACAGCGATATATTTCCAAATCAGGATGGTGAGTGGCTTGGGGGGGATCTTCCAGGTGGTGGTGTTCCCATCTAGTTGCTGCCCTTGTCCTCCTAGATGGTAGTGGTCGTGGGTTTGAAAGGTGTGACCTAAGAAGCCTTGGTGAGTTCCTGCAGTGCATCTTGCAGATGGTACACACTGCTGCCACTGTTCCTCGATGGTGGAAGGAGTGATGGTAGTGCAATCAGAAAGGCTAGGCCATTACATCCAAGCTGTGCATGCAATTTCCTGCTCTTAATCTTGAGGTTGTGTTTCTTCCAGCTTGTGCATTAATAGCATCCCACAATTTGATGGCAAAACCATACAAAACATCGAGTGGAGCAGCATATACATTTCCACTCTTTGTGAACATTTTTTCTCCATCAACCATCCACCTATTCCATTCAGCGCAAACATGATTATTGAATGGCTTGTTGAGGCACACATCCAAAGGTTTAAGTATGAACGTTAGAGCCCCTGTATAGCTGCAATTTGGGTGTTAGAACCCAGGTGCCTCTTAATCTCATCAATGATACTGGATATGAGCATGTCCCATTAAATAAGCTGCGTTCTTTGCCTAGGTTACCAAGACATCTATTCTACACATCCACAACTTCTGGCCATCCTCATCCTTGCAACTGTTGTCATGGACATGCACAGAACTTGATTTTTGACATGGTCTAAGTTTCAAAATTACCACAGGCTTTCATTTAGTTTCACTGGCCATGCAGGCAAGCACCACGAATCTTATGTCCTGTGGTTTTCACTATAACTGCTTTTTGAACCTTTCCACACCACAATTTGGTTGCTGGACATATGAAAATTCATGGGTGTTTCGTCCATGTACTCATTATGTCACATCAGCAACTTGCGTTTTTGCCACTGCCTGATGATGAATCACTGGAAGCTGGTAATTTTGGCATAAAGGTCTCTTGTAGTCTCATCGTGATCTTGGTCTTCTGTTGCAACATTAGACATTTTCATTTTATAAAGCAACTACATCAACTTGCAGTTGCTGTGAAATCTTTGCTGGACTCAGTTTGATTTGGCCCACTTAAGTGCATATATATGCACACTGCATTTCTGGTGACAAGTTAAAATGCTCAGAGCTGGTGCAGACATGGATGGGCCAAGTGGCCTCCTTCTACACTGTAACAATTCTGTAATTCTGTGATTCTGTAACCATTCTGACACTGAGGACTCATTCCAATACATGCTGCTCAAGGTCAGGCCAGCGGCTGGTCCCCAGTCTCATGCCGTACTTGGTCTTGGGTACCTTCTTCAGGGTGGATTGCTCCTTCTTCCAGTTTTTGACTAACACTGAATTCCCAAAAAATTGGAACCAGGCCACAAGAAATTAGGGCAGGTGTAAAAAAGCTTAATCAAAAAAGTAGGCTTTAAGAGATGCCTTAAAGAAGGAAAGGGAAGTAGTGGTTTAGGGAGGGAGTTCCAGGGCTTAGGGCGCTCAACAGGCCAGAATTAGAGGAATGCAGATATTAGATGGTCATAGGGCAGGAAGAGACTGGAGATAGGAAGAGACAAGGCCACAAAGGGGTTTGAAAACAAGGATGAGAATTTTTAAAAGTGAGGAATTACTTATCCAGGGGCCAATGTAGGTCAGCAAGCACAGGAGTGATGGGTGAACAAGACTTGGTGAGAGTTAGAATACAAAGTCATCCAAAACTCTAATGCCCAAGTTTACAGGACAGTAGAACACTGCAGCCCAGCCAGAAGTGCACTGAAGTATTCAATTCTAGAGGTAACAAACTCATGGATGAAGGTTTCAGTAGCAGAGGAAGTGAATCACAAACAAGAGTTGGGTGACATTACGGAGCTGGAAGTAGGCAGTCTTGTTGATGATGTGATTGTGGTCAGAAATTCATCACAGAGCCCCCTATACATTCAAGATCGAATTAACTTTCCATAATACTACTGTGCAACACACTTGGTCCACCCACAAGTACCCACAAAAACTCTTAGTTAGTTTATACACTCATTACCTTTGATTGGTTCACATGAAGTGTAACTAACATTCATCAATCCACCTTCCAAACTATCCTAGTCATTTATTAATTGGTCTTTCCCTTCCTCATTGATCATCTTGTCCTGCCCTAAGTATCATCTACAGCTTCAGGTTTGGTTCCCCTCCCAGCTACAACTGACCACAATACCTTGTAATAAGTGTTACCCCAGCACTGATTGCTGTGACAGCCCACTAGTGATTCCTTGCATTGTTGATGCAATTTACTTCAACTTTGCTTTCACTGGTTTAACAAACTTTCAATTCAGAAGCTTGCTTTCAATTCCCCATGTGCCTTCTAATTAATTTTAAGTTTAATATCAAGAATCTTACTAAAACCAAAATACTTTGCATCCATAGAATGCTCAAAACCAAAAGTTCCTCAAAAAGAACATGCCACAAACCCACGATAATTTCCCCTTAGCTTCTTAATATATCTATCCAGTGACAAAGTCATTTCTGGTTTCATTGGTCACTTATTTAAATGTCCATGTATTAAGCATGTACAAGCCGTTGTCTTCCCTTCCCTTAACTTTCTCAGTCCAGGGACTATATTTTCATTACGTCTTCATCTACTTCCCCTCCCCCAATTTTAACTATATTTAATGTGGAGAAATGGAATGCACAATTTTTCCAGTGCAGGAGGCGGCCATTCAGCCCATCGTGTCTGCACCAACTTTCCAAAAGAGCAATTCATTTAGTGCCATTCTCTGCCTTCTCCCTGTAACGCTGCAGGGTGTGGACGGGGTGCTGGCCTTCTCCCTGTAACGCTGCAGGGTGTGGACGGGGTGCTGGCCTTCTCCCTGTAACGCTGCAGGGTGTGGACGGGGTGCTGGCCTTCTCCCTGTAACGCTGCAGGGTGTGGACGGGGTGCTGGCCTTCTCCCTGTAACGCTGCAGGGTGTGGACGGGGTGCTGGGATAACGGTCTGATTCCATTTTGAATGCTTCAATTGAACCCGCCTCCACCATACTCTCAGGCAATGCATTCTAGACCATAACCATTCACTGCGCGAAAAGTTTTTCCTCATATCGCTTTTGCTTCTTTTGCCAACTACTTTGAATCTGCACCTTCTTTTTCTCAATCCTCACACAAGTGGGAACAGTTTCACCGCATCTACACTGTCTAGGCCCCTCACGATTTTGAATACCTTTATCAAATCTCTTCATAGCCTCCGTTGCCCCGAGGAAAACAGTCCCAACTTCTCCAGTCTATCTCCATAACTGAAGTTCCTCATCCCTGGAACCATTCTCATGAATCTTTTCTGCACTCTGTTCAATGCCTTTGCATCCTTCCTAAAGTGCTGTGCTAAGAACTGGACGCAATACTCCAGCTGAGGCCGAACTAGTGTCTTATACAAGTTCAACATAACCTTCCTTGCTCTTGTACTGTATGCCTCTATTAATAGAACCTAGGATACAGTATGTTTTATTAACTGCTCTCTCAAATTGTCCTGCCACCTCCCTTTAAAATTGTACCATTTATTTTATATTGTCTGTCCATGTTCTTCCTACCAAAATGCATCACTTCATATTTCTCCACATTGAACTTCATCTGCCACCTGTCTGCCCATTCCACCAACCTACGTCCTTTTGAAGTTCTACACTATCCTCCTCAGTTCACAAAGCTTCCAAGTTTTGCATCATCTGCAAATTTTGAAGTTGTGCCCCGTACACCAAGGTCTAGGTCATTAATATACATCAAGAAAATTAAGGGTCCCAACAATGTCCTCTAGGGAACTCCACTGCAAACCTTCCTCTGGCCTGAATTAACCACTACTGTTTCCTGTCACTCAGCCAATTTTGTGCCCATGTTGCTACTAGCTCTTTTATTCCATGAGCTATAACTTCTCAAGTCTGTTGTATGACACTGTATCAAATATCTTTTGGAAGTCCACGTACACCACCAAATTAACAGCATTTCTCTCAATAACCCTCATTGTTACCACTTCAAAAAGCCCAGCAAGTTAATTAAACTCAATTTTCCCTTAAGAAATAATAGTTGGCTTTCCTTAATTACTCCACATTTGTCCACGTGACTATTAACGTTGTCCAGGATTTGTTTGTAGAAGCTTTCTACTACCGAAGTTAAACTGACTGGCCTGTAGTTGCTGGGCCTTATATCTTTACACTCTTTTTTGAACATTCGCAATTCTTCAGTCCTCAGGCATCATCCCTGAGTCTAAGGAAGACTGAAAAATTATGGCCAATGCCTCTGCCATTTCAACTCTCATAGACTCAAACATTTACAGCACAGGAGGCCATTAAGCCCATCATGTTCACGCCGGTCAACAAAGATCTGACTACTCTAATCCCTTTTTCCAGCACTTGGCCCATAGCCCTGGAGGCTATGGCAATGCAAGTGAATATCTAAATACTTATTAAATGTTACGAGTTTCTGATTCAACCACCATTTCAGGCAGTGAGTTCTAGACTCCCACCACCCTCTGGGTGAAAAAATTTCAATTCCCTCAGTATCCTTGCATGCACCTCTTCTGGCCTTATCAACTTTTAAGTACAGACAACCTACCCAATACCACCTCCTTTTCAATTTTAAACCTTTCCAGTATCTGAATTACCTCCTCTATCACCATGGCTTGGGTAACATTTTCTTCCTGGTAAATACATGCAAAGTATTCATTTAATAACTCAAATTATGTCTTCTACCTTTTTTTTTTAATTCATTCACGGGATGTGGGCTTTGCTGACTGGGCCAGCATTTCTGTGTCTATCACTCGTTGCCCTTGAGGTGGTGGTGATGAGCTGCCTTCTTGAACCGCTGCAGTCCATTTGGTGTAGATACACCCACAGTGCTGTTGGAAAGGGAGTTCCAGGATTTTGACCCAGTGACAGTGAAGGAATAGCGATATATTTCCAAGTCAGGATGGTGAGTTACTTGGAGGGGAACCTCCAGGTGGTGGTGTTCCCATCTATCTGCTGCCCTTCTCCTTCTAGGTGGTAGTGGTCGTGGGTTTGAAAGGTGCTAAGGAGCCTTTGTGAGTTCCTGCAGTGCATCTTGTACATGGTACACACTGCTGCTACTGTGCGTCGGTGCGGAGGGAGTGAATGTTTGTGGTTGTGGTGCCAATCAAGCAGGCTGCTTTGTCCTGGATGGTGTCCAGCTTCTTGAGTATTGTGGGAGCTGCACTCATCCAGGGAAGTGGTGAGTATTCCACCACACTCCTGACTTGTGCCTTGTAGATGGTGGACAGGCTATGGGTAGTCCAGAGGGGAGTTACTCATCGCACGATTCCTAGCCTCTGACCTGTTCTTGTAGCCACAGTATTTATATGGCTAGTCCAGTTCAGTTTCTGGTCAATGGTAACCCCCAGGATGTTGATAGTGGGGGATTCAGTGATGGTGATGCCACTGAACATCAAGGGGCAATGGTTGGATTCTCTCTTGTTGGAGATGGTCATTGCCTGACACTTGTGTGGCGTGAATGTTACTTGCTGCTTGTCAACCCAAGCCTGGATGTTGTCCAGGTCTTGCTGCATTTGGACATGGACTACTTCCATGTGTAAATCCCCTTTATGGTCCCTAATGGGTCCTCCTACTCATTTTACGATTTATATGCCTATTGATGATTTTGTGATTCCCTCTTATGTTGGCTGCCAGTCTCTTTTCATACTTCTTTGCTTCTCTTATTTGCTTTATCTCCCCTTTGGACCTTCTATATTCAACCTGGTTCTCTAATGTATTCCCTACCTGACATCTGTCATAAGCATACTGCTTCTTCATCATAATTTCCGTGTTTTATCATCCAGGAAGCTCTGGATTGGTTTGCCCAATCTTTCCATTTCGAAGAAATACAGGTATACTTGGACTGTGCTAAAACTCTCTCTTTGAAGATAGATCATTGTTGAGCTACCATTTTTCCTGCCAATCTTTGACTCCAATTTATTCCGTCCAGATCCATTCTTATTGCATTGACATTGCTTGAACTAAATAGCAACTTTTATTACAAACTGAAGGTGCATGGAAATATATATTTGCAATGTCTAGTTAGTATAATCAGTTAAAGTATAATAAGGGTTAAGTTGCAACAGTAGAAAACAGAACTTCCATTTATATAACTTGTATTTCAGGATATCCCAAAGTGTAAAAAAGTACTTTTGAATTGTTATCACTGTTCAAGCATTGGGTGTATATTTTAGCAATTTCTGGAAGACTGACATTCACTTAGTAAAACTGTACAGTATATTTTTTGCAATTAACGGTTGTCAACATATTTTCAGACAATATCTAGAAGCAACTTAAAGGACAGCTGGACAGGCAAAGACGATACCAGGTTTTACAGTGCCGAGCTAGAGAGACAGCCTAAGGAAATTAAATTAATTCTCAGTGGAGGAGAGAGTAAACAACCTTTTTTTTAAAATATGTAAAATGCCAAGGTTAAGTAACATGGATGCTCACGCATGTACAAATAAAGAACACTGACAGGCATAAGTTAATTATAAGCCAGCAAACTAACACAGTAACGAGTAAATAGCAACTCACTAGAACATATTAAAACAATAAATTTTCAATTTTGAGAAAACCTGAAAAATGGTCATGCTTTGTTCTATCTTTCGTTGTATTTCAAAACTATCAGACAGGCTTGAATGGTCTTTTTTTCCTTCACCTACCCTGATTTTCTTTCAATTGTATTTTGTGCCCTTGCTCTTACTGCAAGGTCAGCCCCTTTATAATACTCTGTACATTTTCTGCACTAAAATGGATGTGTTCAATACTCTACCATTCTAAGTACAAGATAGTTTGACTTTGAGGTTATGATTGCCACAAAATCTAATGATAGTGAATGGTTATTAGGTTTATGTACTTCAATAAACTGAAGGAAGCCCAATGTTTATTTCATAGATATTCGAATTCATATAATCATAGTTCGTTTCTACGAATGTGACTGTTAAAATGCCCTCATTACTAAACAACCATTCTGCAGAGGGGGAGGGAGAGAGAGAGAGACACAGAGACAGAAAAAAGGAAGAAACTGGATAAAGTTAAAGGATATTATTCCACTGCTATAATTTAGTTATAAAAGAGCTAAATATTGCTAACATCTCCTGTAATATAGCTCTTGGTGAGTCAGAGGTTACCTAAGGATTGGGGGTAGCACAGAATGGTTGCTCGGTTCCACTGAAAAGCTTTGGAATGATGTGTGCAAAAGATCTCCTCAGAGAGGAGGCAACTTTTTTTTTAAATTAAATCAATTCCTGAAAAAAAGAAGTCTTTCTTGCACACTTCAGACAGATTTTTAAAATCAAGTAACAAATACATTTCTACACAAAAATGGAGCAACAGGTTTTTACTGCTGAACTTGGTTTATCTTCCCAGCATAAGGAAACTGGTAAACCAAGAAATTGCATCTTTCCTTCAAATACCTCTGCCACAGCAATTAGTGTTGCCAAGACATTCTTCTCAAAAATACATCTAAAGTTAGGAATTTTCTTCGTCTAAAGATATCCAATAAACTAGAAAAGATGCTGAAGAATGAATGCGCCAGAGGAAGACATAGCAAGTGGCCTCACCTGGAAAAACAATGTGGCAGGACAGTTAGTGAGCATCAACAAAATGGTCATGTTATCACCTGTGGAGCCATCCAGCACTATGCCTTCAGAAAAGTGAAGAAAGTATTTCGGATTCGAGGACAGTCCATGTGCACATGATTCATGAAAAGGCAAAACCGAGTTCTCCGTCAGGAAACAAAGATTTCACAGCATCTGCCACATGAACTCGATAATATAATCAATTCCACCATTTTGTCATTCGACATCCAGAGAACAATGTGTACTGATTCATCTGTGTTGGAAATACGAATGGAATACCGATGAACTTCAACATGCCAGCAAACAAAACCGTTACCAAGATTGGTGAAAAAAAAGTTGTCCTTTTGACTGGATATGAGAAGACATGGTCACAGTGATTCCATCTTGTATGGTGGTGGGTGGTACAAATTAAAATCAATAGTGATATTTAAGCGCAAAACTCTCCCTAAAGAGAAATCTCAAAGGCGTTGTCGTCCATGCTCATGAGAAATGCTGGATGAATGAAGGCTGTGGCAAGAAATAGAACAAAGGAGAGTGGAATTCAACATCAGGAGGTCGACAGAACGAAAAAGGTTCGTTCATCTGGCACATGTTCAAATCCCACCTCGTTGACAATGTAATCTGTGATGAGATCAGCCACCACCAATGTGGCAGCTAATCCCATCAGTCTTAGAGCATTGTTCAGCCCTTGGATGTACGCATAAATAAACCTCTCAAGGACAGTATCCAAAAGATGTCAATCAATTGGATGGTAGATGATGAAAAACATTAATGGCAGAGATATGCGAGCACCCTCACTAGCAACATTGTGTCAATGGGTCACACGTGGAATGTACTTGATCCCAACATAGTCAAAATAACCACTTCTAAAACCTGGAATATCAAATGCACTCAACGGTACTAAGGACAATTATTTATTGAATGCTGATGTCCAAGTCACTGATACTAGCGATGATGAAGGCAAGGATGATGTTGTACAACCAGGGTACTGGGGTGAATTGTTTGGCAATTCAGATGGTGATCAGTGATTTTGAAGGATTTCAACATGAATTGTTGTAGTTAATTTGTTATAGTATATATTTATATTGTATTGGATGAAATGCTTGTAATGTCATGGCATAAATCAAGGTCAATAATTAATATGGATGTATACAATTTGAAATATTAAATAAATACATGTTAGAAAATTAATATAAATTCTTTAGCATTGTTTTATTTTTACTTTATTCTATTGTGACGGTCTATTTTTGGATTTCACTTGGACCCAAATCAAGCACGCATTACCCACGTCAAAGTCGAGCCCATGACCTTTGGTCTAATAAAAAACTGATCTCAAAAATTTGAGTTTTACACAAGTATATGTATTTCCTCTGGTGATAGAACAACCTTAAAATAAGAGCTAAGGCATTCAGCACTGAAATCAGGAGGCATTTCTCCCTCCCCACACACAAAGGGTTGGAGGAATTTGGAACTCTCCTACCCCTTGAACTAAAAAAAACACTAGATTTAATGGGTATGGTTTAAAGGCGGATGAAAGTGTAATTTGCAGGTCTGATTGAATGGTAGAACAGACGAGGCTGGTGGAAGTGAAACAACGATTTAGAAAGGAAATTGGATGGGTACTTGAAGGAAATAACCTTGCAGGGCTATGGGGACCTAGCAGGGGAGTGGGACTGACTGGATTGCTCTGTGGGGAGCCAGCACAAACTTGATGGGCCGAATGGTCTCCTTCTGTGCCGTATATGACTGAATAGCCTATTTATGCTTCTATGTGCAATCAATACAAAGGCTTTCGTGTATTATAAATCTATTTCTAGTATTAAATCTTGAACTTAGTGGAGATAGCAACCAAAGAGATAGTGAAATATTTGAGTGAACTATTGGCTCACCTTGCCCCTTTTTCAAAAAACTATTCTGGACAATATTCACTCCTCAACAACATGCCACTAAAAACAGATTAATTCATTTTGTTGCTTGAGAGACTTTGTTGACCCAAAAGTGGCCGTTGTGCCTGTTTACAAAAATAGTAACTGCACTTCATTGGCTATAGGGTGCTTTGGAATGTCCTGAAGATGGGAAAGATTTTTTTGGAAATGCAAGACCTCTCTTTAGAGAGATATAAATCTACTTAGAAAAAAATATATAAATGTTTCCACTTTTGAATGAGCAAAGATTTTCCTCTAACTCCGTAGTGGGAAGACTGAAGCCACTGCCTCTGTTCCCTGCCACAAACTCCATTCCCCGAGCACAGTTTCCATTCCTTAATGTGGAAGACTGGCAGCATGGTGTTCTGTTTATCCTGATGAACTTCCGACCACATAACTGCACCATCACGAAGACCACCTCCATAACATTGCTTAGACTCCACCCACCTCAGCTGCTAGACCCTCATCTATGCCTTAGTTATTCTAGATTTGATTATTCAAACACCCTCCTATCCAGCCTCCTCCATTCTACCCTCCATAGGCTTGAGCTCATTCAAAAAAATCTGCTGCCAAACTGTGCCCTAACTCATACTATGCCCTGTTCACACATTGCCTCTGTGCTCAAGGAAGTACACTAGCTTCCAGTCATATCCCTCAATGGTTTTGCCTCTCCTTATCTCTGTAATCTCTTCCAGCCCCAAAACATTGAGCTATCTGCACTCCTCTAATTTTGGCTTCATGAGCATGTCTGATTTTAATTGCTTCACCATTGGCACCTTTCCCAGCAACTTTTCCTTGGTGACAGAACTTTCAGCCACCTCTAGGTCCTACCCGCCATGTCTTTAAAAGCCTCCTTTTGTAAACTATTTTTCTGACCATCATTTTTTTAAAACTAATTTGTCATCCTTTTTTCCTATGTGAAATGTATTGGGACATGTGATGTTAAACAGTGCTTTAGGGAAGTAAGTAGGGCAGACTCATCTAAATCTCTGATTTAGACTGACACTGCCTCATATCTATGGGGAAGAGCACTTCCTCTGAAACAAAATTTTGAATACAGACTTAGAAAAAATTAAAATCACAATGAATGTACAGGGATGGTCATCATATAGATGCTATGCCCTGCAGTAGCTAATTGCATACAATTCTCGAACCAAATACAATTACAAGACCAGTCACAGGATTTGTAGTTGGTTTCGGTTGCACAATTGCATAGAGCATCATTATCCTTGGGAGGACATGTACAAGTGTTGCAGCATTCTCACTTCCTCTCCTTTCAGGCTGATGATAATCAAGTAGGTGGTACTTGGAAATGTTAAGCCAAAATATCATCTTTTCAATTTTAAAAGTGAACCCTCTTCCTACATGGACTTATAGAAACATAGAAAATAGGAGTAGGCCATTCGGCCCTTCGAGCCTGCTCCACCATTCATTATGATCATGGCTGATCACCCAACTCAATAGCCTGCTCCCGCTTTCTCCCCGTATCCTTTGATCCTTTTCGCCCCAAGAGCTATATCTAACTCCTTCTTGAAAACATACAATGTTTTAGCCTCAATTCCTTTCTGTGGTAGCGAATTCCACAGGCTCACTGCTCTCTGGGTGAAGAAATTTCTCATCTCCTCATTATCAATTATGAGCAAGAATAGGAAAAGACTATTTGGCCAATTCAGGTTACTCCATCTAGAATCTACTTCAATGTTGAACATATATTTCATTCTACCTTCCCTTTGTTTCATTAACAAGTCTGTATCCTTTTATACTCCTACTAGTCAAAAACTTGCCCAGACTCACTTTTAAAAAGGCCAGGAGATTCCATGTATATCAGCCTCTTGCACGTCCTTGAAATGACATCACTGGATTGCTTGATACATTCATCTATTTTAGTCAAGGCCTCAAATCAATTTACACTAGAAGGCAGTGGTGGTGGGATCAATGAATATCTTTAAGGCAGAGGCAGATTGATTCCCTTGCCTAACAAGAATCTAAGGTTATCAGGGGTAGATGGGAATGTGGCATTAGAAATACAAACAGATCAGCCATGATCTGTTGAATGGCAGAGCAGGCTTGAGGGGCCGAAAGGCCAACTTCTGCTTCTATTTCGTATGTTTGTATAAGTCAATCCAAGGGGCCTTAGTGATAAGTAGGTTCATGCAATATGCAATGAAAATTTGGACATAATGAAAACTGTTAAATTTGTATTTTTATTATTGCATAAAAACACATAACATGCTGCAATATGTGAAGCAACAACTTTTCAAAATCAGAAATTATCTAAAACTAGGAAGTTAACTCAATATCTGACTACAAAAAAAAAATCAATGCAAATAATTTATAATTTCATTAAATCTAAAATTATTACTACTAACCAAAAGAAATCCCCTAAGTGTTTTCCAGATTTTTTTAAAAATCAGTACGGTTAAAATTGGCAAGCAGAATACTGTGGATGCTGGGAATCTGAAATAAGAACAGAAATGCTGGAAATACTCGGCAGGTCATGCAGCATCTGATGAAAGGTCATCAACCTGAAACATTAACTCTGTTTCTCTCTCCACAGTTGCTGCCTGGGCTGCTATTTCCAACATTTTCTGGGATTGAAATTGAGTTCCTTAAAAATTCAGGTAAATTCAAAGAAAATCAGTAAATAAAACTATTCTGATTTTGACTACTGCTAAAACTCACCATAAGTAGTAAGGAACTAAAATCTAGAGCCATGCTGAACAACCCACAATTAATTACACATCCAAAGAACACCGCTTTTTTATGGATCACCATCAAGCTATCAATTATTACATTTAATTTTAAAAAAACTAACAATCCTATGCTTACCATTGTAACTCCAGCCATCTACCTAACATTATTATGAGGGGGTAATAAAAATTACTGGAAAGTATGCACAAATCTGCAATCATATTTTAAGTAAGTAATGCCTCGATGGACAAATTAATTCAGCCTTTGATTAATTACTTCAGTCTTTTTAGTCTGCAGGGGTTAACTGTGCTAACTGACAATATGCTGCTGCCCTTGCTCCATACCCAACTAGAAATGAAAGACTGATTTTTGCTGCAGTACGAAGAATGAAGTCCTCACAGTAGTGCTTAGAAGTGATCAACTCATGTTCAATAAAAATCCAAATTGCAGTCTCTCGTTTCCTGCTCCAAAGATTTGTGTGCATATTATTAAACCCAGAAAGGCACGTACAGGAGTGTGTGCTAATGTCACGTAAAATGCATGTGATACTAATAGCTGATTTCAGAATTTCTCCTCCTAGTATTCAGTACAATATTTTTTATTAAAATAACTCACCACCCAAAAGAATCCAGGAATTTAGCAGTTGCCATTAGTGAAAAGCAATGTTAATGATGCTTAAGTAAATAAACTGACTCAAACAGGCTAGGTCATAGATTGCAACTTACAGAAAGAATTTGCGCTTAAATCACCATTCAATGTGTCCACAAGGCTATTTATGGCCAAAGACTTACTCTTTAAAGCAATTACTGTTGCTATACAGGCAGACGTGGCAACCAATTTGCACAAAGCAAGAAAAATAGCTGGCTTTTATATAGCTCCTTTCAGTATCTCAGATGTTCCCAAGTATCTTACAGCCGAAAAATAACTTTTGAATTGAAGTTACTGTTGTAATGTCGGGTAACACACAACAGTGAAGTAAATGATGAATTAGACAGTTTTAGTCCTGTTGGTTTGAGGTATAAATATTGCCCCGGCAGGACCTCGGTCCAGTATTCTATCTAAAAATGGAACTGCCAACACCATAGCACTCTTTCACCTGTATACTGAAATATCAATCTAAATGATAAATTTCAGTCTTGATAAATTTAAGTAGGTAATAGGGTTTGCTCAGTGTCAACTTTGACTGAGGTGACTGCTTCAAACTGTATAGAAGCATCTACTAGTGCAAATACATAGATCTTTGAAGAATTGATAGAACAATAAGGGGAATAGGGTTAATGTTATATTAGTGTAGGAACAGTGAATTCAAATGTGAAGAGAGGGTGGGCAATCTGCACAAGATATTTGTTAGGTCTTAGTTTGAGTACTATATGCATTCATTCAATAGCTCACTGCTTTATTATTAGGTTCAACAACATGCTTCACTCCCACACTCAGAAAAACACTCCACAAGTGTGACATTTCATACAGTTCCCAGACCAGCCTCTGTCGCCACCATCACACCCCACACCACCCTATATTGCCTCTTTGAGGCATGAAATTTGCGATGAAAAGTTAGTCTTTATTTACTCATTAATAAATGCATGTTATCCCATAAAGATCTACTGCTCTAAGCCTTTTACTAAGGATAAGCTGCAGTCACTCTTCTTAATTTAAAGAGAGTTAAGCACCAATTTTTTGCACTTGTCATTATTTACATTGTGTAATTTCGATAATTTTATTGCTAATTTAAAGCTTTCAGTGCAAAAACCAACTTTGAATTACCAGGAATACATAGCAAGGGCTGGCTGGATACAGTCTATGTACAAATTTGAAAACTAAATTTCAGCAATCCTTTGGAATAACTTTTCAGAAAATAAAGCTTAATTGCTGTAATAGGTTTGCCAGTAACTTAAACTTCATACTAAAGTAGTACACTCAAATGTTCCAGGATGACAGCTTTGGTTTTAGTGTTAATCTTCATAAAATGATGGCATTATCCACCAAGGAATATCTAATGGATCTCCACGATTGTTACACCTCACTGCATTTGATGGGCAGATTTCAATTCAATAAGTCAGTTACAATCAAAAAGAAACCAAACAAGTAAGACATTGCAGAACATCACTTCACAAAAAAATACGATAGAGAATGTTCATTACTGAATGTAATGCTTTATTTATTACAAGAATCTGCTGACCAGTGTAGTCATTTACAGACTTAGCCAAAAATAATGATAATTTCTAGCTGCAGGATGTGTAGCAAGAATTTCTCCATGTACCAGATCTACAGATGGATGGAAAGAACTTGTGTTTACATAGTACCTTTACCAAAGTAAAAGCAGCCCAAAGCATTTCAGAGGAGCATAACTAAATAAAATTTGACATTGAGTCGCATAAGGATAAATTAGGACTGGTGATCAAGAGACTAGTGATCAAAAAGGTAGGTGCAGGTGTTAAGGAGTGTCTTAAAAAGATAAGAGAGATTGAGAAGCAGGGAGGTTTAGGGAGCGAACTCCATAGCTTAGGGCCTACACAGCCACAAGTGCAGCAGCCGGTCAGGACAGCACTGGAATAGTAGAGTCTGGAGTAATGAAGGTGTGGATGAACTTAGATATAAATCTGATGGCAATTTAAAAAAAATACCTACACACATTGACACATAAAACATGAGCAACTTTTGGAAAGTGGAATTTGTGAAAGATTGAGTGTGAGGGGACACTAGAAGAAAATACAGTTTATAGATGGCAAAAGCACATACAAATGTTTCAGTGGCAGAAGTACTAAGGCATGGGTGCAGATGGTGGTTACAGAAGTTACAGGTGGTGGTTGAATACAATTCTGCTGACGGCCCACAGCGCCTCAGTTTTGAGTTGCTAGACCTGTTTTGAATCTAGCCCATTTAGCATGGTGGTAGTGTCACACAACACAATGGACAGTATCCTCAGTGTGAAGACTGGACTTCATCTCCACAAGGACTGTGCAGTGGTATTCCTACCAATACTGTCATTGAAGAGGTGGATTGTGAGGGTGAAGTCATGTAGGTTTTTTCCTCATTTGTTTCTCTCACCACTTGCTGCAGACTCAGTATGGCAGGTATGATTTTTAGGACTCAGCCAGCTCGGTCAGTCGTGATCATGGGCATTGAAGTCCCCCATGCAGTGTACATTCTGTGCCACTGATACCCTGAGTGCTTCTGCCAAGTCATGATTAACATGGAGGAGTACTAGTTCATCATCCATTTCCTTTCCCATGTTTGGCCTGATGCCATGAGGCTTTGTGGGATCCGGAATCAATGTTAAGGACTCCAAGGGCAACTGCCTCCTGGCTGTATAGCACTGTCATGCCATCTCTGCTGGATCTGGCCTACCAGTAGAACAGGATATATCCAGGGTTGGTGATGAATGCATCTGGGACACTGGCTGTAAGGTGGTTCAGTGTGCATGACTGGTCTGTGGGGCAGTTTTCCCAGTATTGGCACAAGCCCCTAGATGTTAGTAAGGAAGGCTTTGAAGGATCGACTGGGCTTGATGTGCCATGGTTGTTTCCAGTACTTAGATTGTTACTGTGTGGTCCATCTGGCCTTATTCCTTTTTAAAACATTTCTATAGCTGTCAGATACAACCAAGCGGCTTGCTAGGCCATTTCAGAGGGAGATAAGAGTCAACCACATTATGTGGATCTGGAGTCACATGCAGGCCAGGTCAGGTAGGTCAGCAGATTTCCTTCACTAAAGGACATTAGGTTAGAAATACAAGAATGAAAATAAACACTCGTATGATACTAGAGATTTCAAAGTAGAGCATTTTTTTGGTGATTAAACTGGTCTGGATACTAAAGTAATTTTTCAGCTTTTATACGCAATGACAAAGGGAAACATTAATATGAGAAAAATACAACAAACGTAACTACACTTTTGTTTACAAAGCATCTTTAACATGACAGACATTCCAAAAGCTTAATGAAAACAGAAATAGAAAAAGAAATTAGAATGCTCAGCTGAAGTTTTAAAAAGGTGAAAGAAGCAGAGATGTTTCAGAAGAGAATTCCCGAGTCTGACTAAAACATCTGAAATTTTCCCAACCAATGTTAGTGCAAACAAAGGAAGAGGCAGAAAATGTGCTGGAATCAGAGGAACAGATTATGGGTGTGGGGATTCAAGACTGGGAAACACTAGAGAGGTAGAATGGAGCGAGGCCAGAGAGAGCTTTAAAGGTTTGAAAATTCAATGTGCCGGTTGATGGGATACCAGTAGAGGTCAGCAAGAATAGGGATGTTGGGCAAACAAAACAAGTGGCAGGCAGCTGTTTTTTTTTGGCTTTACGCATTATTAGCAAGTGCACCTCAAAATAAATTTGAGATGATATGACTATGTTGTTCATATAGAAAACAAGACAGAAACATGCAAGAATTTGCATTTTTGTCACATTAGCCATTATAATAATGTTATTCTCAAGTAAATACTGTGTAATAATTGTCTGGAAGCAAGTACAAGGGGTATTCAACTGAATATTTGACTGAATTGCTGCCAGACATTTGATATTCTTCATATTTTGCCATGTTATGTTAATGATTGCCCATTTTGTGCAGTGAACAGCAGAAACAATTTGATGCAAGGAAAATAAGAACAGAAAAATATACTATAGGATGATATACACCTACAGCTTTTATATGACTGTTATCTTTTTTAGGAAAAGGGAAAGATTACAGGAAATACTCAAAATGAAGGTTAAAAAAAGCATTTTTAAAGAAAATAACTTTTGATCTCAGGATACGGGCAACATCAGCAAGGCACATTTATTGCCTATCCCCAATGGCTTCAAGGCATCATTCTAATAAGAAAGCGGTAGTAAGCCTTTTACTACGACTTCATGATTGTTTGTACAATTGAATATCTCAACAGAACTTGGCTTCTTAGATAGGAAAATTGATCTTTCCTACTTAGTCTGAGAAGCTTTACTTCTATTTATTTCCAGTTCTCAGCAAAGGACAATCTAACAAAATTGCCACACTTCCTTGTGATCTGGAGATGAGTAATTCTGAAACTAATGCCTTTCGACATTTCTTGCAACACACAAAAACAAAACCTATAGGGCTGGGAGAACAGGTTATAAACAAATGCAAATTAGAGTTTCAGGAAATCAAGACTGGGTAACTTAGTACCTCTTCAAAAGAGAATATTTAGTTTGAATAAAAATCAACTGCTGCAACTGAAAATTTCAGCTCGTAACAAATGAAAATCTACAATTCATAACAGATGTAGATTTTGACCACCAAAACTTCTACTGAAGTCAGCACAAATTAATAAGGCTATTCCAAAACACACATTTTTACTATCACTATTTAAGTTAAAATATTTTTTTTCCTCTACTATAGAAGGAATCCTAATTCGAAGAACATAACTCAAAAGCTAACTTTGGTGCACAACCATGACAATTCACAATGGCCTCAAGTTTCAACAGGGTGCTCCCAATCTCATGCCATATCTTCTTCAGGATTCTGCCAACTTACCACCAGAGAACCACCATGGAAATTAGGATTCCGTGTATAGTAGAAAAAAAATAATTTTTATTTTAACTTAAATAGTGATGGTAAAAATGTGTGTTTTGGAATAGCCTTATTAATTTGTGCTAGTTACCAAGAGCAGCAATATAGATTTTTATAGTTTTCTTTGCAGGCAGGTATTTGCCTCAAAGCATTTAACAGCAGGGCAGCAAAATAGTGCGCGCTGAGCAAAAGAGAAAAAAGAAAAAAGTGCAAAAAATAAAAGGATTAGGAGGGAGAATGAATGACAAGGCAAAATGGCATATTGGAAGCAGTTTTTAAAATGCAGGAGTGAGGTGAAAAGCAAACTGGAGAAAGGAGATCCAGAAATATAGGAGCGTAATGGTTAAAGGAGGAGCCACAAATAATTAAATGAAGGAAACACGGGTCAAGCAGAAGTTCAATGTCAGAGCAGCAAAGCATGCATGGAGGGGGTCAATAAGATCAACCTCCTGTTGACTGAAACTAATGACACAGGAGTTCAATCTCCGGCTCTCTCTCTCTACACCTTCCCTTCCCCATAAACCTATAGACTGTGATAAAATTATGGGCTATTATTACACTGATGTTTCAATATAACTGCTTGCAGCTGTGATATTAAAAATGCTCAGTGGTTCCTTGAGCACAGTTACAAATTTCTCCTGTAAATGGACCCCTCTTCCTTACAAGCAGGAGTTTACTTTTAATCACAAGATATCAACTCATATGATCCAAGGGTTGTAATAATGAAAATCCCTGGTTCTGAAACTGGATACTGCCACACAGAAATCATGTATTCCAAAAAGTGAAAGAATGAACACATTACATGACATGAGGCAATTTGTAGAACAACAGATCAATTTATTTTACATGTGGCATGTAAATGAGCAGAGTAGTGTTTAGTTAGATTTAATTGATCTTGTAATGCTCTTGACTTAAACATGTCACACTGTTAGGGAAATAAATATACATTTTTGATGAGTAGCTCCTCTAAAAATGGTTAGCAATACGCCTAACTGGGGAACTCTTTCTTGGTTCTCACTTTTCATTGGTTCGCTCCAGCTGTCAGCAGGGCAGCAAATCAAAGGGACAGCTGCTACACGCCCCCAGCATTCTGTGCCTGGTGATTGGTAAATTGAGCTGTCAATTCAACTAGCTATTACCTACTTAGGTGTAAGCGAACCCTGCTGTGCTCAACTGAAGCCATTCCAACATGTTACATACAATTTCCTTTCTGGATGTATTAATGAACTTCACTATCTCAGATAGACGCAAATGAGAAATATCATCTTGTTTTGACTGGATCTCGTATGCATCCCCAGAATGTGTATTCTGAAGATTTACTCTCTTGCGAGCTAGATAAAACTTCAAAAATTATCCTGTATTCCCTATATAATAGTTAATAATCCCCAAATACAATTTAGATGTTGAGAGCGTATTCTTCCACACACAGTAAATACTAAAATTGTAACCACTGGCAACAGATTGTGCACTTATTTAAGCACATATAAGAAGAGCTCTCTCCTAGACAGAAGAGTTCCAGCTGGCATTAGACAGGATAAGATAGACATTGTTTAGCTGGAACCTGTACTGCAGCTACCAATGGCAGTATGGTTCATGTTACCACATTCACTTCAAGAAAGTAGGCTGTGGGTTCAAGTCCCACGCCAATATTCCTTTTGTTCCCTCAATGAGCACCCCATCATCTTATGCACAAACTGGTAACTACATATGCTTACAAAACCAATGTGACTGCACTTCAAAAGTAATGCATTGGCTATGAAATGTTTCAATAAATCCACACAACATGAAATAAAGTTTTCTATACCAGACTTCACAAGCTGACATTTACTTTTTACACAGGGCTGATGTAAAACAATTTTTTTTGAAAAAAAGTACATCATCTGCCCTAACAACTGGAGCAAGCAAGAGGGGTAGCGTAGTTAGGGCAGACTAGGGTAGATCATGGGCAAAATAGGAAGGTGGAACAGGGGAAGAGAATGGTGGGAAGGGTGGGAGGAAGAGTGGAAAAGGGGGAGAAACACAAGCTTTATCTTAAGCATTTTGGCCACTGACATATTGACCTAGAAGTTGCCACTGTTAATGATGACAAAACTGTCAGCATTCACCATTGCTTTTAGAAATCATAATTTTTAATTTGGTTTTTAAAGTTTGATATTTCAGCTTCCACCTTAATTCCATGTGTACATCCTCATCTTTATTTTTCTTTCCGCAAAATGATTCAAGATGAATTATCAAGCCTGTTTTCGCTTCCTGCATTGCTGTGTGCGAGAATTCTTCAATCTGATCACCTGCCTGCTACCTGCTGCCAGATGCCACTGATAGCAACAAATTCAAAGTTACATCAAAAAAGACGACAACACTACTTTAGAGGCTGCTAAACCTTCGTGGACAGCTTTATTAGAAGATCAGCAGTGAGCAGTGTCGCTGACCACAAAATCCAAGCCCAAAAATCTAGTACCCCGTAAACCCTGTTTTTAAAGCAGAAAATATTGATTTCATACCTGGGGCAGTGTATATAATTGAAATTTGGTACCATTGTAGAAAAGTTTCATTCATGAAGTGCAACTTGAATCCAGCAAAAGTATTGGCAAACCTACAATAAAATTAAGATAGGATTTGAGTTTCAATCATTTCAGAGACATGTTGACTGATAATTCAAATTCAGATTACAATACCACCAAAATGCTTCCTCTATTTTGTTTCCCTGTGGCACACGACTCATTACATCCTGTCAACCATAAAAATACCCATTTATGGCTACTCCCTGCTTCCTGTTAGCTAGCCAATATTCTATCCATGCCAATATTTTACCCCCTACACCATGAGCTTTTATTTTGTTCAATAACCTCTGATGTGGCACTTTATCAAATGCCTTCTGGAAATCTAAGTACAGCAAATCTATCGGTTCCCCTTTACCACAGCACATGTTACTCCTTCAAAGAACTCCAATAAATTGGTTAAACATGATTTCCCTTTCAAAAAACAATGCTGACTCTGCCTGATTGCCTTGAATTTTTCTAAGTGCCCTGCTGTAATGTCTTTAAGAATAGCTTCTAAACCTTCCTAGCTTCTCAGATGTGTGAAAATATCAGGTGAAAATTCACAACTAAAAAAATCATCTGCTGCTGAGGGTGAAATAATCTATCCAATTCATATAGAACAGATATGAAAATATCAACAGGTGACCCTGTTAATTCTACATTGCACATTTATCTAGTGTCTTTAATATAGTAAAACTTCCCAACGTCTTACAGGGTCATCAAACAAAATCTGACAGAGCTACACAAGGTGACCATAAGTTCATCAAAGAGGTAGGAAACAGCATCTTAAGAGCAGGGAATAGGATTAAAAGACAGAAAGGAAGGAGGAATTTCTTTATGGAGGGAATTCCTAGAAGCTGAAGAGTTGGTATTGAAAACCATGAAAGGCTTCAAGAAGTAATAAATACATTGATTAGTTAGGGGGATATAGCATTATTTATTCTAAAATCATATTAAGGAAACTGGTGGACAGTTTGGAAAGGTTAGCTAGATAGGCCAATGGACTTCTTGGCAGATACAACTAAGACCAATCTTACGAACTGGCTCTGCAGTCCACTCAGCATATATCTCATCAATCTCAGCCATAAAGTCCTTTTAAACTGTCTTCCTCATGAAGAATTCCAGCTCTTCCTCTTCTAGAATTTACCCAGATCCCTAGCCGGCAACAGTGCACAACCGAGTTCCACAGGTATGGTCTTCACCAAAAATGGCACACAACTGCAGAGCCCCCTCAACTT
This sequence comes from Cetorhinus maximus, assembly GCF_964194155.1. Lineage (NCBI taxonomy): Eukaryota > Metazoa > Chordata > Chondrichthyes > Lamniformes > Cetorhinidae > Cetorhinus > Cetorhinus maximus. Next base: position 42,380,168 of record NC_135898.1, read on the forward strand.
TGCTTATGATGGTCTGGATAGTGCAGATTCACCAATGTTATCTTCAAGTAGCAGAAACAGCTCCAGCAACTGCATATTTGTCTATTCTCAGCTTCTGGATCTAGCCTGTCTTCTCCGGCCTGCCTGTACTGCACCACCGGAATCATCATGAGTGCTGATGACCATGTCCTTTTATAGGTTTCACCCAGTTTTAGTCGCTCCAGAAGTTTTAGATTCCATTCTTAGTTTCAGTCTTAGTTTCCTTAGAAACTGGGAGAGCGAGCTCCCTTTCTCAGTTTTCCTTTTCAATTTGGGTCTGTCTCAAAAAATACAAGCTTTGAAACCTCAGATTCCATCACACTAGCTTCAAGACAAAGTAGAGAGTCAGAATAAAGGGTAGTTATTCAGAGTGCCAGAAGGTGGTAAGTGGTGTTCCACAAGGATCAGTTCTGGGACCATTGTTGTTCACCATTTACATTAACAATTTGGATTTTGGAATCAAAACACACACATTTCTAAATTTGTGGATGACATCAAAATGGGGTGGCTAGTTAATACTGAGGAGGGCTGCAAAAAATTATTGGGAAGACATTAATAAACTTGCAGAATGGGCAAGTAATTGGCAAATGAAGTTTAACAAAGATAAATGTGTAGTCATTCATTTTGGTAGGACGAATAGGGAGGTCAGTAATCACTTGGAAGGTGCAAATTTAGGTGGGAAGAGGAACAAAGCGATCTCAGGATACAAATACACTAATCACTACAGAATAGGAAGGCTATGGATAAAAGCAAACCAAGCAGTTTGCTTTATTTCTAGTGGGATAGAAATGAAAAATAGGGAAGTTAGGCTAAACCTGTATTGAACCCTGATTAGGCCACACAGAGTAATTTGATCCCCATATTATAAAAAGGATATGGGGGCACTTAAAAGAGTGCAGAGAAGATTTACAAGGAGGATACCAGGTATGTCTGGGTATACGTATCAGGAAAAGGTTGACAAGCTGGGTCTCTCTTCTCTTCCAAAAAGGCTAGGGGGTGACATAGCAGAGATCTTAAAAATGATCAAAGGTTTTGATAGAGTAGACACGGAAGGAATGATTCTACACACGGGGAAGAACATAACTAGAGATTATCAACAAAAAATCCAATAGGGAATTCAGAAGAAACTTCTTTACTCAGACTGGTGTAAATGTGGAACTCACAACCACAGGGATAGAAGCAATTCAGGGAAAGTTAGACAAGCATATGAGGGAGAATGGAATAGAAGGTTATGCTGGTAGATTTAGAGGACGAAAGATAGGAGAGTGCAGCATAAACCGTTGGGCCAAATAGCCTGGTTCTGTGCTGTATATCTTATGTTACATGGCCTAACATGATTGTGTGTGAACAAGACACCTTTGAGATTGGAGGTATTACTGTGTAATTTGACAGTCAGTCAGAAATTAAAAAGGAGGGGAGGCAGAAACATCAATTTTCACACATATTAATGTTAAACATCAAATTTAGACAACGCCAGATCACCCAGCTTTTCACCTCATTTCATATATAGATTGGAGTTATACTCCATCTGGTGCAACACCAAAACCTCCTAAACGGTCCAGCACATTACTTGCCACAGTGCAGTAAGAGTCTAATTGTTGGCTCCCTCCCAAATTATACTGCCTTTTTTTTGCATCAGTACACACTCTAAACCACTTTCCACTGGTACAGAAGTGTCTATTGACCCCAGCACAGTTTCCACTGTTTCAAAATAATGGCAGTGAAATATTCAGTTCACCACATGATTAGTAAAACTATATATATATTTTTTAGATATCTGTCCACCTTCAAAGGTTTTGATAATCAAGAAAAACACCAGTAATGAAATATGATACATCCTAAACAATGAAAGTAGTTAAATCTGTGGTACCCTTTTTAAAATTCACTATGTGCAGCTTCTGTTATCAAACAATTTTAATCCCAAGAAGAACGGAAGAGAACTTGATGCTGATTGAAACAGGGCAGGTGTAAATGCACAGGAGCATAGCAATTAATTTGTATCATCCAAAATTAAAACCACCTGCTGCCTACAGAATTGCCAATCATCGGTGAAATAAATTCTGAAAGTTACTTAAACATTTAATTTTAATTTAATACACAAGCCCACTTTACATTCAAAGTGTGTTTGAGAAAATATTGTATTTCTTTCAACACTTAGAAGCTACAGCCATGAACACCAGTATTATGATCTAATAGAAAATATTATATTCAACCCCATTCAACACTGACAGATTACACCCGCAAGGTTACAGTCTTGGTACATCAAGGAATAGATATTAGAAAGAAAACACTGATTTTAGCTTCCAATAGGATTTTCATTTTTGAAATTACCAATATTCTGAATATAGCACCACTGACATTTTAAACAATTTAACAGGTTTCATACATTCTCCACAGAATGTACTTATTTCTTGTCACCAGTTTATTTCCTCTGCCTTTGGAACTTTTTAATGTTTCCTGCAACAAATTGAACCAAGAATAAGGAACTTCAGTTACGTGAATACACTGGAGGAGCCAGGACTATTCTCATTGAAGAGAAGATTAAGAGACTTGATAGAGGTATTCAAAATCATCAGGAGAAACTGCTCCTGTAGGTAGAAGGATCGAGAACCACAGGACACAGGTTGAAAGGTGGTTGGGTGGCAAAACAAGTAGTGGCAACATGAAGAAAAACATTTTTATGCAGCAAGCAGTCAGAATGTGGAAGACAGTGCCTGAAAGTGTAGTGGAGGTAGATTTGATCAAAGCCTTCAAAAGAGGATTAGATAATTAAACGAAAGGAAAAAATTTGCAGGGCTACAGGGAAAAGGCAGGGGAATGGGACTAGAAGAATTACTCTTGCAGAGAACGAACATGGGACCACATGCCCATTCTATGATTTCAATAGGCCCTTGCAGCATTTAAGGGCACACATACTTGTTCCCTTCTTTAAGGATTCCTAACACTGAAAACAAAATGTTGAGGCCAATGAAAATGTGTTACCAGCTTAATCAGGTTCCACCAGGGCAAAGCATTTACCGTATCAAGTAACAACACTACTACTAATTCTAAATTTGGCAACAGCATTAGTTATTACAAATATCCAAAGAACTTGTGACCCACATAATCTAAATTTGCAGCACACAACCCATGACGTAGCTTGGTATAGAGTGTTATGGTTCTCACAGGCACAACTGTGAAATTCCATTGCCAAAATACTGTTAGCAAAATCCCAGAAACCTATGTAATAAAAGTGAAATTCTACTATTTGTGGCCCTGTACAGTAAAATATCCTCAGGAGCTTATTTGAATGCTGAGTTCATTACAAGACACAACAAAAGTTCCTCCAGTTTCAATCAAAGCATCAATACTAAGTATTCTATGATGCATGTTGATGAGAATAATCACAACTTTGGAATCAAGCAACTGAACTCCCAAGCATATTAAGACAACGAGATGCAAAACTGTATCTCAACATCACGGGTTTCATACCAAATACAATACAGCAAAGTCACATTTAAGAAGTTCACATAAGAACTCGGAGCAGGAGTAGGCAATTCAGCCCCTCGAGCCTGCCCCGCCATTCATTACGATCATGGCTGATCTAATTTCGGCCTCAACTCCAATTTCCTGCCCTCTCCCCACAACTTTTCAACCCGTTACTAATTAAAAATCTGTCTCTCTCCTCAAATTTATTCAGCAACCCGGCATCCATTGCACTCTGAGGTAGTGAATTCCACAGATTCACGACCCTTTGAGAAAAGTAATTCCTCTTCATCTCTGATTTAAATCTGCCACCCCTTAGCCTAAAACTATGGTCTCTCGTTCTAGAATGCCCCACAGGGGGAAACATCCGCTCCATATCTACTTTGTCCATCCTCTTTAGCATCTTATATACCTCAATTAGATCTCCTCTCATCCTTCTAAACTCTAGCGAGTATAGGCCTAAACTGCTCAATCTCTTCTCATAAGACAAGCCCCGCATCTCTGGAATCAATCTAATGAACCCCCTCTGAACTGCCTCCAATGCAACTACATCCTTCTTCAAGTAAGGGGGCCAAAACTGTGCACAGCACTCCAGGTATTGTCTCACCAAAGCCTTATACAGTTGCAACAATTCCCTATTTTTATACTCTATTCCTTTAGCAAAAAATGCCAAAATTCCATTTGCCTTCCTTATTACCTGCTGTACCTGCATACTAGCTTTCAGCGATTCATGCACGAGGACACCCAGATCCCTCTGCACTGAAGCATTCTGAAGTTTCGCTCCATTTAAATAATAAGTTGCCTTTTTATTCTTCCGACCAAAATGGATAACGTCACACTTATCCACGTTAAACTCCATCTGCCAAATTTTGGCCCATTCACCTAACCTGTACATATCCATTTGTAAATTTCTTATTTCTTCATTGCCACTTACTTTCCCACCTATTTTGGTGTCATCTGCAAATTTAGCTATAGTACCTTCTATCCCTGAATCCAAGTCATTAATATAGGTTGTACAATGCCTTTTGAACTTCTTGGGATGTTTATTAATATTACACCTGTCACTTCATTCTTATGCGCAACAATCCCAATGGCCAATCTTCTTTGGCAGACCTTACTATCTAACATGGCTGCTGGGGCCATCCTTGACAATCTTCTTGTCAATACATCCAACTTTACCCATTTGAGCTCTGCCAAAGGATTTATTAATTACCACTCCTCCATATTCCCTGCAAATAACCTCGTCACTTTCTCCCTCCAATGCACTGCTCTGGAGCCTTTGCCCCTTCTAAGCATTCCAACCTTGTTCTCTTTCAAAAATTTAGTTCTCTACTGCCCCCCTCCGCCATAAGAACATTCTCACCAACATCCTCCCTCCTTTCCTCAATCTTGGTCATTTCCATCTTCCTCTCTGCTTTCCTTCCTCTCTCCTCTTAATTCACTGCTCTCCTAACCTCCTCACATCCATATAAACTCTACTATCCTCAGCCTTGTCATCTTCCAAGGCCTCTCCACTTCCCATGCTTTCAATCACTGACAAGGACAATACCAATCACTTCCTTACATCACCTTTGCAGTCCCATTTTCCTCCACAAGTGTCCTTTCAAAAAAAAATGTTTCTATGTCATTTACAACTTCATTTCAAACTTCTGAACGTCTTGCCTTTCGCCTTCCATTTACCAACATGGTTTTGCAGCTGCTGATTTGCAGAACAACTCTCACCTCCATTCTCGATACTCTTTACCCCCAGCAAAATCTTTACTCTCTCTCCTGGTCATCGCCTCATATAATCTTCATCTTCACTTCCTCAAAACAGTGGAGACAGGAGGGGGAGTCACAAATATACAACTGGTTAAGCCATCCATCAGAGGGACTGGGGATGAACACCATCAGGCTACCCTCTCATCTGCCAAAGTCACCCAGGACTTCAGAGGCCTCCTGCAGAGGAAAGACGACCACCAGCTTCTTTGCACCGAACGTCTCCAAAATACCCCACCCTTTCCCTTGTAATAAGATTCCAAAAAAAAAGTTGAGCTCTTGCATTTGTCGCTAACCTTGAGACCATGAATTTTCTTCCTTCTTCATTCCCTCATCTCAATCAACCAAGCCAAACCTCTCCCACAAGCTACCCACTGCCCTAGCCTTGCTCTCACTTGTGCTCTCTTTCGGTCTCCTCTCTCTTCGTACCCAGTCCAAGTTTATCTTGTTCCATTCCCACAAAACTAGTGACAGCCTTCCATCCCTGGCCTCCATGCTCACTGAAAAAGTAAACTATTCCCTCTCTTCAGGAACTGTACCAATACTTTCATAACCACTATCAACTCGCTCAATAAAATCCACCCTTAAACCTTTTATCCTTGCAGACTTGCACGCCATCTCCAATCTCTCTTTCATCTCCCAATTACTGGAAAAATTGGCACCTCTCAAATTGATGGCCATCTTTCCTGCAAATTCCCATTTGAAACTCAGTTTTCTACTCTACCACAGCACCAAAACATCTCCATCTAAAAGCACAGGCATATTTGTGATGGTGATTGCCATATTGTTCTTCCTTAACAATTCTGGACCCATTAACACTATTGACCACACCATCCTCCTCAAACATCTTTTTTCTGCTGTCCGGCTCAAAAAGACTGCCCACATGCGGTTCCATTCTTACCTACTGAATTGCATCCATAGCATTTCCAACAATGACAGCTCTTCCTGCCTCAGGAGCACCTCTCCCAAACCCAAGGATCTCTTTTTAGCATATTCTCTCTCTCCATCTAACATGATAACCATTGGCAGACAAAGGATTGACTTCCCCACATATGCTGGCAACTTCGACCAATCCATCATCTGTTTTGACCCCTCCACTGCCTTGTGTTATTAGACTGCATTACTAGCACTAGTCTTGGATGACCACAATTTCTTCCAACTAAATATTATCAAGATCAAAGCCATCATGTTTGGACCCTGCCATAAACTCAATACCCATGCCACCAAAACTATTCCCCCCTCTCCAGTCACTGTATCAAGCTGAACCAGACCATTTGCAACTTTGGCACCTTCTTTGATCAAACCAAGTTTCCAATCCTATAACATCTCCATCTCAAATATCATTTACTTCCAACTCCACAATATCTGCCTTTGTCTCACCAATCTGCCGCTTTTGTCTTTGAAACCTACAGAAAATCCAAATGCTCTCCACGCCAGCCTAGTGTCCACAGTCTGGCATAAAGTTCAGCTCCTTAAAAACTGTTGTTGCCTATCCCACATCAAATCACACTAATCCATTATCTCAGTCTTTGCTGATTTACATCGGCTTCTGATTCCCCAAAACATCCAATTCTCCTTGGAGATGGCAGGGGCTGAGAGATTTGGGGTTCAAAAGCATGAGGAGTCTGGACAGAGTAGATAGGGAGAAACTGTTCCTACTCATGAAAGGGTCGAGAATAAGAGGGCACAGGTTTAAAGTAATTGGCAAAAGAAGCAAAAGTGACATAAGGAAAAACATTTCACACAGCAAGTGGTTAAGGACTGGAATGCACTGCCTGAGAGTGTGGTGGAGGCAGATTCAATTGATGCATTCAAAAGAGAATTAGACTGTTATCTGAAAAAGAAGAATGTGCAGCGTTACGGGGAGAAGACAAGGGAATGGCACGAGGTGAATTGCTCAGACAGCCGGTGTAGACACAATGGGTCCAATGGCCTCCTTCTGCACTGTAACAATTCTGAGATTCTATGATTCTGAATTATAACCCTTATGTTTAAAGTCCTTTGTGGTCATGCCCCTCTTGCTCACCAAAACCACCTCCAGTCCTACAACTCTCAAAATTCTCCATTCCTCTGACTCTAGCCTCTCATGCATCACCTCACCATTGGCTACAAGATTCATCACCACTTTAGTCTCATGCTTTAGAATTCTCCACCTCAAAGCCCCCACTTCCCTCTCCTCATTTAAGATGAGCATTAAGAAAATTATTAAGGTTTGTTTAGGAGGAAAAAGAGGAAAGACTTTACAAGACTGCTAATAGGACACTGAAACAGAGGGTGAAGGGAAGGGGACAAGAGAAAAGAAAATGGCAAGTTCCAATATAACCCATTAGAAACATGCTGTTTATTGGTAGGGGTGATGATTCTGTCATTGAAAAGTCAGATCTTATGCAATCATCCTCGGAAAAGCCAAAATTTCCTAGAAAACAGAAATGGCTAAAATACACCCTTGATCTAATATATTATACCTGTTCACAGGAAAGCTGGAAACAGCTCAATCAAATATAGGGCAAGTAACTCAGCTGAACCAGGGATCAGAGAAAGATTCAGGCATTGCCAGCGTCTCCTTTCTCCAATCCCTGCTGCTTGCCAGGCTAAAGCTACAGTAGTCCATGAAAAGCATAAGATTTGTCATGCAAAAGAACACTAGTCTTATCCTTGAGATGCCATGGGACATGAATCCATCTCACACTCCTGGCTAAAGCAAATGGCCCCAACAAAAAAAAGCAAGGAAACTGAAATCAGAGGCAAGGAACTGTGATATAACTGAGGGGAAATATTTCAAAAGCAGAAAACAGTGAAAAAAAAATGCCACTTTAATCATCAAATGACATAACTGGATCTGGCTTCAAACTAATTGTAGCACAAGAGTTAATCAGTCAGTCACACAAAGCAGCAGAAGAATGTTGTCACTTACTGAACTTCAAAAAGATTTTCATTTACTCATTGCATCCTACAGTAGCAATACAAATTCTGTAATTAAATCAATTAATAATTTATCAAACTATGCTTTCTCAATTAGTCACTGTGGCCATTGTCTTGACACCAAAAAAGCAGCTAGATAGATTATAAAGTACTTAATACCATGGGCTCATTCATTGATCTGTTCTGTAATACCATACATTGCATTTACAAATATCACAAAACATCAGCATTTCACAAAGTATACAGAAAGCGATTTAACATTTACATAAAGGTAAATTACTTTCTGTCGCCACTGTTATTTCACATTGAAAATCAAATTACACTGTTCTTCTTGAATCAAAAGTTTACGTACTGGCTCATATGGAGCATAAACACTGGTGTGGACCAGTTAGCCCAAATGGCCTGTTTCAGTGCTGTTCATTCTATATAATCTACTGCCATCATAGCAATCCAGCTCCATAGGCAAAAGGTTAATCACAAGCAGGCCAGCACTGTATGGCAAGTCAGCTGCCATTACTGGGTTTCAGCACTACTTTGTTCCCCACTTTTGCATCCAGCCAGAGAGAGCAATATAGAGAAATGGTATTCCATCATTTACAGTATAGCAAAATTAAAACTGTCTTTACAATAATGGGACCATAGAATGAAGAGATCTTTCACTCAGGCAATGGATGATGGGAAAGTCATGGCCCCTAACAACAACCCTTTGTTTCCTTGACAGACACAAAAGAACAGGAGTAGAGAATAGAACATGGCCGGTCTCTACCTCAACTCCAGCCTCAGCTCCATATTCCTCAACATCCTTCGGGAATCTATTGATCTGTCTCCAACATTTCAATTGTCCTAGTACCACAGCGTTTTGCGTAAAAGTTCTAAATTTCTACTATCCTGTGTGTGAAGAAGTCTCCTGAATGACTCACCTCTAATATTTAGAAACCTGCATGGATATAGTGCCTTTCAGGACCACCAGACATCTCAAAGCGTTTACAGCCAACAAGGTACTTTTGAAATGTAGTCACTGTTGGAATGTAGGAAATGCAGCAATTTTGAGCACAGCAAGCTCCCACAAACAGCAATGTGATAATGACTAGATAATTTGTTTATTGTGATGGTGAGTGAAGGATAAATGCCACATTTCCTGCTCCTCTTAATGCAGGTACAGTGTCTCAAATCTGGCTGCCCAGAAACCAGAGATGTTCAAAAACTAGGCATTTTAATAAGCTGCCATGCATGAATTTTAATTCTTATTAAATGGGTAAAATAATTTACTGGCTTGCTTGGCTAGGTGCTGCATTAGCATGGTGGCGCACCAAGCTAGTTATCAGCTTTGCGCGCCAATTTATTCCTGCGCTTGAGTGGTCCAAGCAACCCATGACCCCATCTGACCTGGCCCAGCCCGATCTGCCCAACCCAAAAACCAGCAAGATGAGAAATCTGGCACAGACTCGCTCCTGAGAGTGCTGCTTTTGAGACATTGGACCGATAATGCCATGGGGCCTTCCATATCCACCTGAAAGCGCATATGAGACCTTGGTTTAACGCCTCATTCCAACAGTACAACACTCCCTCAGTAGTGCATTAGAATTTTTATGCTCAAGTGCTAAGTTGAACTTGAGTCCACAATCTTCTGGGTCAGAGGTGAGAGTGTCACCAACTGAGCAAAGTTTCTCTCTTTTTCTCTCTCCTCTCTACCCCAAACAATTTTTTGACATTTTGATCAGACCACCCTCAATGATATACAAATCAATTTTATGCAACCTTTCCACAAAATTTAATGGAGAACACAAGACAAACATGGACAGAGATAAAGAAAAAGGCAGCAATGAAACCCCATGTCAACAATTTACAAGCCAGGCCACCCTAGCAACGAAGTAGAAGCAAGGCAGGTAAATTGTTGATTTTCATACAGATTAAATTTGACTTGCCTGCAAATCAGACTCGCTGTATTCAACATTATATTTAAATAAGGTCCATAAGTGGGAAACATCCTGCAGGAAAAACTACAGGGTAACATTTTAAAAATTGAACATTAGTTCAGCCTGTGTGTGTGGTCTGCAGGTCCAGTCAACTCCAACATAGTTCCGAAATTCTGATCCAAAGTTGCTAGTCATTAAATAATCCAGCAGCAAAGAGTCAGATTATTAATAATTAGTTTTCTTCGAACATCAATCTTTCATACACCTACTGAATATGGAAACATGCCCAGCATATGACTATGCTTTAGAAAATCTACCAACCAAACATATTTGGACAGGACATCTCCTAAGGCATGCAACAGAGATGTTCAGCCACAACGATCCTGTGCAAATGGGAGCTGAATGAGGTATCATAGTACATTACAGAATCTGATAGTGCACACTGTTCTGTATCCACAGGAGAGGCAGATAGAGAAAATATATGCACAAACAGCATAGACATGGAGGCCAGAAGGTGAAACAGTCCAGCTAAAAGTGAATGGAATCCCAGAGATTCGATCACACAAATCCCCAGTGTCTGCTAAGGATTTTTGCTTATTTGGGTTTGAAGCCTTTGTTTCTGAAGATTATATTCTGGGTTCAGTCAAAGTTTCCTATACTACAAAGCCAAGAACACAAGAAATAGGAGTAGACCATACAGTCCTTCCAGATAAGATCACTACTGATGCTCAACTGCAAATCCACTTTTTCACCTAATCCCCATATCCCTCGATTCCTTCAGATTCTAACAATCTATGGTCTCAGCCTTGAATATACAACGACTGAGAATCCATAAGCCTCTGGTGTACAGAATTCCAAAGACTGACAACCCTAAATGAGGAAATTTCTTATCTCACACCAAAACAGCTATTCCGTTATCTCAAGACTATAGCCTCTAATTCTAGACTCCCTAGCCAGGAAAAACAGCTTTGCAGCATCTGCCCTGCCCAAGTTCTTATTGTATGCTTCAATGAGATCACGTCATTTTTTATCCCAGGAATCTATCTAGTGAACTTTCATTGCACTCTCCTTCAACCCCAACCTCTCAAAGCAATTACATCCTTCCTTAGGTAAGAGACCAAACCCATACACAGTACTCCAGGTGTGGACTCACCAAATCCGTCTACGATTGAAGACTTCCTTACTCTTACACTACAAACCCCTTGCAATCAAGGTTGACATACCTTTTGCCTTCCTGATTGCTTACTGTACCTGCATGCTAACTTTGTTCTGTTTTTGAAATTTATTTTTCCACAGGATGCGGCCGTTGCAAGCAAAGCCAGAATTTACTGCCCATCCCTAATTGCTCTCAAGAAGGTAGTGGTGAGCTGCCTGCTTGAACCAGGTATTAAGTTCTAGGAATTTAACCCTACGACAATCAAAGGACAGCAATATGATTTTCTTTGTTTCCTGTACAAGGACATCCAAATTCCTTTGAACACCAACATTCAATATAAAAAGGGAAAATGCTGGAAATAATCAATGAACGTGTCAGAAGACAAGGCAAGGCCAGCATTTGTTACCCATCCCAAACTGAAGGTGGTGGTGAACCATGTTCTTGAACAGCTGCAGTCCATGTGGTGTAAGTACATTCACATTGCTGTTTGCAAAGAAGTTCCAGGATTCTGACCCAGCAACAGTGAAGTAATGGCGATACAGTTCCAAGTCAGGATGATGCGTGAATTGGAGAGGAACCTGCAGGTGATGGCGTTTGTCTTTCTAGGTAGTAGAGGTCACAGGTTTGGAAGGTGCTGTCCAAGGGGGTTTGGAAAGATCGATAAGGAGTTAGGTCACATATTAGCCATGATCACAATGAATGGCAAACAGGCTCAAGGGGCTAAATGGTCAACTCCTGTTCCTACATGTCCCCTTCTTCCCCACTCAATACATTTGTACTTCAGAGTCTATGTCATTCTCTGAGACTATCGGGCAAAATTTAGTCAGAATTTCAGTAATTACCCTTTGCTACAATATATATTTTGTTATTTTCCTTGCATAGTCCCAATCAATTGAAAGATAAATGCTCCTTTTCTTCCTAGCATTACCCCATCCGTCTCATTTGTTTAGTAATTTTCCAATTTCTCACATGATCCTCTCCCAACCCAGGACTTGTCAACAAGATCCAGAAGGACAATAGAAATTGGAATTTCAGAATATAGAAACTTGCTGTCTGCAACCCATAGCAATAAGGTTGACTCTTAACTGTCCTCTGAAATAGCCTAACAAGCCATTCAGTTGTATTAAACCGCTATTAAAAAGTAGAAGAATAAAACCAGATATACCACCCGGCATCACACTAGACATTGTATTTGGACACCCAGTCCAGCTGACACTCAAGTTTTCCTCACTAACATCTGGGACTTTTGCCACAATTTGGAGAACTATCCATAGGTATGATCATAAAAAAGCAGCATGCAGGTACAACAAGTAATTAGGAAGGCAAATTTTGGCCTTTATTGCAAGGGGGATGGATTATAAAAATAGGCATAAATACCTGGAAAAACTCAGCAGGTCTGACAGCATCTGCGGAGAGGAATACAGTTAATGTTTTGAGTCTGATGAAGAGTCATTCGGACTCGAAATGTTAACTGTATTCCTCTCTGCAGATGCTGTCAGACCTGCTGAGTTTTTCCAGGTACTTTTGTTTTTGTTCTAGATTTCCAGCATCCGTTGTATTTTGCTTTTATAAAAGTAGGCATGTCTTGTTAAAATTGTGCAAGGCACTGGTGAGATCACACCTAGAGTACTGTGTACAGTTTTGGTCACCTTATTTAAGGAAGACATACTTGCATTGGAAGCAGTTCAGAGAAGGTTCACTAGACTGATTCCTGGGATGAAGGCTTTGTCTTACGAGGAGAGTTTAAGCAGGTTGGGCCTATATTCATTGGTGCTTACAAGAATAAGAGAAGATTGTATTAAATATACAAAATTCTGAGGGGGGGTTGACAGGGTAGATGCTGAAAGGATATTTCCTCTTCTGAGGGAATCTGGAACAAGGGGGCACAGTTTAGGAGTCTCCCATTTAAGAGGAAGAGGAAGAGGAATTTCTTCCCTCAGAGGATCCTTATTGTTTGGAATTCCCTTCCCCAACAAGCAGAGGCGGCTGAGTCACTGAATGTGTTCAAGGCCGAATTAGACAGATTTCTGATTGACAAAGGAGTCAAGGGATTTGGGGGTAGGCAGGAAAGAGTAATTAATGCCACAATCAGATCAGCCATTATTAAATGGCAGAGCAGGTTTCAAGAATGAGTGGCTTACTCCTGCTCCTATTTCTTATGTTCCTGTTTCAGGAAGAAACCAGATAATCTATTTATCTATGATCAGATAATCTATTTTAGAGATGTTGGTAGAGGGATAAACACTCGCAGGGCACCCGGAGAATTTGCCTGCTCTTCATCAAATAGCATCCACAGATGTTTCATGTTAATCAGCAGGGCTTCATTTTAATATTGCATCTGAAAGATGGCACCTCTGACAATGCAGCAGTCCTTCAGTATCGCACTGCAGAGTCAGTCTGCATTCCAAATTCAAGTATCTGAAGTAGGATTGGAATCTATAACCTTCTGAATCAGTGGAAAGAATCCCACCATTGGTCCAAATGCAACACCTGCTTACACCTTTCTATTTCACCTTTTGTAAAGTGGCTTTCAAAGAAACACACTGTCCAGGCAATCTCTTGGATTCGCTTCGAGTGTCGGGTTGGGAGGCAGGGGAGAGTGCAGAGGGAGGAAAATCAGTGAAGTATTTTCCAGAATACTCTTCCCTTTTTAGCCCCAGATTTTTCCCTTTTTCTTTAATGTGAAAATTGTTTTAAAGACATTACACGGCTACAGGGATTAGGGCAGTGTCCAGTTACGATGCGCCAGCCATCCACCAGTTTGTAGCAAACTTGGTGGGCCAGCTAGTATTTATCTGCCCATCAACTCTGTTATATTTCACCTGTGAATAAAATACCTGGTGTAAATAAAAGTCAGCATTTTTCCCCTTCCACTACTTCAGTGGACAACTTTTCCTTCCATCACTCCTACCTTCCTTCCTTTCCCACTCCAAGTATTGGAACATAGGGCTTGCTGCATTGTTCCAGTGAAGCTCAACGCAAACTGGAGGAACAGCACCTCATGTTCCAACTAGGCACTTTACAGCCTTCTGGACTGAATATTGAGTTCAACAATTTTAGTTCATGAACTCTCTCTCCTCCATCCCCACCCCCTTTCCGATTCCCACCCCCCCTTTTTTTTCCAATAATTTATATAGATTGTTCTTTTCCCACCTACTTCCATTATTTTTAAATGTATTTCCATCCATTGTTTTATCTCTACCTTTTAGCCTTTTTTGATTCCTTCACCCACCCCACCCCCACTAGGGCTATCTGTACCTTGCTTGTCCTGCTTTCTACCCTTAATTAGCACATTCCTTAGATAATATCACCACCTTCAACACCTCTTTGTCCTTTTGTCTGACATCTTTTGGTTATCTCCAGCTATCACTGGCCCTCTATCCAGCTCTACTTGTCCCACCCCCTCCTTAAACCAGTTTATATTTCACCTCTCTTCTATTTTTACTTAGTTCTGTTGAAGGGTCATTCGGACTCGAAACGTTAACTGCGCTCCTCTCCGCAGATGCTGCCAGACCTGCTGAGCTTTTCCAGGTATTTTTGTTTTTGTTTTAGATTTCCAGCATCTGCAGTTTTTTGCTTTTATCCAAGATACATTGGCTGACAGCTTTGCACCACCTAAGTTTTCACATTTCTGGTTTCTTATTGAAAGTGAGGCAGAGCACGACTGAATTGTTTTCCATTACACAACTCTTATTTGTCAAAGGATTTCCATTTAGTTTGTTGGTTGCTCTTTGTTTAATAGCAACAGATGTATGCTGGATTCATTAAGCTCTAAGTGGATCATTGTCTGCAACAAAGGAAGTAGATTACTGCAGCTTTAATGAACAACTCGTGCTTAAGTGTCTTGGATCAGTTCAGATTACCCCTGTAATACTTTGTTTTTCTACCCAAAGTATCTTCCAAATTCACTACGATAAAACCCTGTGGTATGTTGACAAGCAGATTAATAGATCTTCCATGAAGAAACAAATTTACCAAAGTCAGAGGCTGCGCTCACCTTTGTTGCAGTTCATGTATTTGTTTCCAATGGAAATAGAGCAGGGCAGGAAAATAAATCTTACAAAGGAAACAGGTTCACACGTGACAACACTGCATAAACAACTTCAATTTTAACTTTTCAAGTTTACATTTATGTATCCCTGCTGTACTGTAACACAAAATTCTTCAGCTGCACACTTTAAGTAGCCTGAACCAGCCAACTCCACAACCTGCAACCTGCTGCCAGTCTGATCAGAGAACAGAAGGAATGTTCAAGAGGTCAAACAGATGGCATGGGTTTTCTCTCCATTCTCTGGCCACCATCCCTGCATTCCATTGGTCGACCAGGATTCCTTCAAACATGTATGTATTACAGATTCAGACTGGGCATATGAGCCATAATTAACCGTTTGATTACTTCAGAATTAACAAGATGTATTTATGTACACCTTTAAAAGGTGGAAAAACACTCTTAGAAGACATAAGAGTAACAAATTTAAAAGAATAGAAAATACACACAGTAATACAATTGCAAGAGATTGTTACATTCTTGAATTTCTTTTGCTCTTTTTCTCAAATTGATTTTGGCTTCCAATGTTTCTGACTAGTCTTGTAGGCTGACCAGTTCCCCACGTCCCACAGAATGCACATTTGCAACGTTACGTAGATAAGATTTATAGTATCCCAGGAAACTACAGATTCAAGAAACTTCAGATCATCTCAGCAACTGGTTGTTCTATCTCATACCTTGACAAATGTTTAAAAAAAAACAGGCTAAACAATATCCTGGCACACAGAACCTTGCTCTTTTTTTTTAGAAGATATTAAATTCAAAAGAAACCAACTAAACATAGCTTTTAGCAAATCACACAAATGTTTGCAAGTGGCCAGGCCCAATCTCAGTTGGCTTTTATTTCCAGGAAAAAGTAACTGCAATAAAAATTAGCTGGAATGTTTTTTCTATGGTGAACAGGGACTTAATCCTTATGTACAATTACAGAATTAAAAAAGCCAGCAACAAAACTAAGCTTTTAATAGAAATGCTTTTTTCTGTCAGAAGTGACCAAAAGATGTTTAAGCAGAATTTTAAAGATGGAGAAAAAAAGCAGGGTGGTGAGAGGGATCCAGGAAAGTCTGAGTTGGCTAAAGGCAATGCAACCAATAACAGCAAAAGGGAGGAATGCACAGAAGGCCAGAATTTGAAGTAGGAGTAGTAGCTTGGAGCAATATTGTTGGGGCATGTGAGGATAAGGGTTTTGAATATAGTGTGCTGAGGGACAAGAAGCTGTTGATCAACAAGAAATGATTACTTGAATAGCAGGACAATTCACGCATTTCTGTATTCTGGACAAGCTGATGCTTATTGGAGAATAGAAGACCAAGAAAAGCAGTTGAGAAAGTGAGCCTAAAGGTAACTAGAAATTAAAATTTTGGCAGTGGCAGGGCTGAGGTAGGGACTCAAGTAGTCAATGTTATGCAGATCAGAGAAAACAATCTTGATCATCGTCAGGTCATGGGGTTTGAGCTTCAGAGCTGGGTTGAATAGAACACCAAAGTTTAGCATAGCCTGAGCATGTGGTTGGAGGTTTAAGTAAGTGATGTGTAGAGCTCATAGCAGGTCTGAATATTTTGGCATCTGTTTTCCTGATGTTCAATCGATGAAACCAACAAGCACAAAAACAGAAGTAGGCCATTCAGCCTATCGAACAAGTCTAACCATTCAATGGGCCAAATCTTCCGTCTCCGGACCGTCAGAGACCAGACATAGCACTGAAGACATGTGTCAGGACCCCGTGGAAGTCTCAACCTATGGACTTATGTGGGAATTGCCCAGGGAAGCTTAAATTTCTGACAGGCAATTCCCCTGTTCCCTGGGTCCCTCCACAAATGTCTCTGAGTCTGAGCTAGAGTCAGGGGCTTCGGACAGTTACCCAAGAAACGTTAGACAGATTAAAACCTCATCTCACACATGGGTACTTCCACAACCAACTCCCCATTCAACCCTCCAAACCACCACCTGACTGGACTACCACCACCCTCACCGATCTGACCTGACTACCCCCACCCCCTGACCAGACCCGATTACCTCCCCCGCCCCACCCCATCCTGACCACCACCCAATCTGACCCAACTACCTCGCTGACCAGATCCAACTACTCCTCAACACACGATTACCTAGCCATCCACCCAACCCACCCACGCTATGCACTCACTCATTCACTAACATTCAAAGACTGGACCTTTAAACCTAGTATACAGCAGCTAGGTGCCATATATAAAAAAGATGGCTCATCCTGTCTTCCGAAAGTGTTCCCCGATGGATGCCGCGCTGCGCATTTCTGAGACAGCCGGAATCAGAAGACCCCAGAAGGAGTGCGCAGCAGCATTGAGTTGGGGAAATCCGAGTACAGCGGCAGTCCACTCGTCATTGCCACTGCTTAGAGCCAACAAAATCATTGTTCGTCTGCAATCTAACGCCACATACCCAGCTTTGCCCCACATCCCTTAATACCTCTGGTTAACAAATCTCTATTATCATATTTAAGATTAACTATTAATCTAGCGTCAACTGCTGTTTGTGGAAGAGAATTCCAAACTTGTACCACCCTTTGTGCATAACAGAATTTCCTAATTTCACTCCGATAGGTCTTGCTCTAATTTATAGGTTATGCCCGAGTCCTAGACTCCCCAATGAGTGGAATTAGTTTCTCTCAATCTACTCCCCTTAATATACTGAAAGTTTTAACCAAATCACCTTTGACCATCTAAATTCCAGGGAATACAACCAAAATCTTTGCAATCCCTCTTCACAATTTAACCCTTGGAGTTCAGGTGTCATTCTGGTAAATCTACAATGTAACCCCTCCAAGGCCAATATAATTCTCAAGGTATTGTGCCCAGAAATGTTTGTGCGATGAGTTTGGGATCAAGGGAAGTATTACGTATGAAGATCGGAGTGCTGTCACTCTTACAGGTGGAAACTATTCTGTACCTGCATGAGATCCCTTGGGATGTAGCATGTAGATGAAGCCATGGATGAATCCTCAGCAGTGAATGCATGTAAAAGGAAAGCATAACCACCTTTGGGATGCTCTAGTTGCAGTGAGACAGGTAGGAGCAGAACCATGCAAATACAAGTTACACAGAACTGGATCAAGGACAAGGATGGCCTGGTTCACCAATAGGAGGTTGCAGTCAGAGGTCATCAACAGATGCTTCCAAGTCAATGCTGGTAACACAAATCAAGTCCCATTTAAAGGAAGAAAACAGAACCTGTTTGCAAACCAGAATGTGTTCACTTTCCCTGTGGAAAAGTACTGTCCCAAGGCGGCACAGGACTCTTCCTGAATGCAAGTATCCTCAGGGGTACAAGGCTTAGCAGCTGTGCCAAGAGCATGGAGTCAAAATGTTCTATTGCATTAAAAAGGGAGCCCTCCCTGTATCGTTATGCAGCAGGATTTCGATTTTGCCAGTCATCAAACTGGGGGATAGGTAAATTATGGATCCATCACTTACCCACAGACTTGTTGTACATTTACATTGGATTTCAATATTTTTCTGGGTACCACTCCCCCTCCTTCACCCACATCTTGGCAAAGGTTGAAACATATTTAAATTTATTAACATTGTGTGAAAGGTAGAGCCGTCATCATGGCGAGCTTGTCCAAATAGGCAGCAGCTCCAAGCCAGTCGAAATAACCAACAATGAGCAGCTCCAATAGGCAAAGTACAAGCAGCATTTAATCGCATTCTGGACAGAGCAGGAATAGATTGATTGCGACTGTAGATCCCACTTCTTTTGCTGCGCTATTAGAAAAGAAACTTTCCAACATTCAAGAATTCTCAAACCTCTTCACTTCACAACCTTTCCCTGTCAAAAGTTTGCTCTCCCCAAACCGAAGTTTACTTCTATCACCATGGCGTAAGTCACCCAAACCAGCTTCTCCACTACTACCGGTTCAATGTCCACTATATTCCTTAAAGCACCTTAGGATAGTTTATTACATAAACTGCTATATAAATGTCGTCCATAAATTAAGTGAACAGCAGATGTGAAATTTGAAATCAATAAAAATCTGGAATTAAAAGTCTGATGACCACGAAACCATTGCTGATTGTAGTAACTCATCTGGTTCATTAACGTCCTTTAGGGAAGGAAATCTGCTGCCCTTACCTAGTCTGGCCTACTTGTGACTCCAGACCAACAGCAATATGGTTGACTCTTAAATGCCCACATCCCATTAATGAATAAAAAATAAATAAATAAATATTGGCATACATATTCCCAGTTCAGGGTAAAGGGTTTATATTAAAATGCTGATAAATGCAGATCTGATCATTTTAGCATGGCTTCAAGTGATTTGTTTCTTGAAAACTATCAAAGTGCCTTTCCATTTGTTCAAAAATGTTCATGTTTTTGGAGGTATATTTTTAGTTCAAACATTCTGAAATCAATTCTCAGGAGTTTAATATCTATATGTTTTCGTAATCCTGTTTAGTTGGCAGCCAAAGAATTCTGAAGTGGTGATCCCACCAACCCCACCACAGCAACACACCTGCTATATGTAATGCAGAAGTAGCAGTATAACTCAGAATCGAATTGGGAATTCAACTTCACAGCATAGCTGGAGTGTGAAACCAGTTTCAAGTCATTTCCCAACTACCTTGCTGTGGACACACTAGTTAAATCCCAGCCTGAGACACCAACCTCTATTGACAGTAATCTCTTAGCTTGGATTAATTCATTCATTGTTCAGATATTAGGTGCCTATTAGACACAAGCTATCTGGAAGGTGTGGAAATGAATCTCAATTTCTGGACAATCTGGGCTATGTTTACAGGCATGAGAGAACATTAAAATTCTATAGACATATCCACTACAAAAAGAACATTTTATAAACGAACTGTGCACAACATCATTGTCCACAAGCAGAAAGGTCAGAGGACTAACAGGAAGATCAACATCCAGTTGTGATTTGCATTTATAGTGCCAGGACTATCCACCATGAATATTTTATTGACACTGACATGGCACAGAACCAAGCTAAGGCGTAAGTAATAAAGACAATGCTCCAACTGGGTCACAGATTAATTTAAGGGATTGTCATGCAGCAGAGATACAAAAATAAAACCAAGCAATTTTGAATCAAATTCTACCTATTCCAGGAACACATCAAATTATTAGCACAAACAGAGCAATTTGAGTAGGGCCACTGAATTTCTACTTTTATTAGAATTTTCCTATATATAATCAAACTTTGATCCATGCAGACAAATGAAAATTATGGCAAATGAAAGACAAGTTCAGCTGAAATCCAACCACAACACTGTAGGATTACTATAAGCACCATGAGGAATGCCCACTGTGGATAATAGGTGCCATGCTGTGCTAATTTGGTGAATTCGTGACCCAAATCCCCACCTTCTATGATTCAGTGCATTCATCTTCTGGGTTGCTACTGTTCTATCCTCTCAGTTGTCACTCCCATATTGTCTGTTGATTCTGACTGCCATTTCAGTTTTTTAAAAATATTCCACATCCACACAAGTAGTTATTAAATGTATTCTGTATGAATCAGTTCATTAAGAAAAAAGAAACTAACACTATTAGTAGAGCCAACAGTATAATAAACTCCACTCAAACAGATTCAATTGCTGAGGCCAGATTATAGGCTGAGTTTAAAATGAGTGTTATGCTGTCCCAAGGACAGAATGATAAGGCTGATCCTCATCCCAGACAAGCAGGGGATTATTATTTCCGTGTTTAATCTACCTTCCTATAAAACATCTCCTGTCAAAGACTTTAAGGACATTCACCCAAGTTTTATTTCAGATTTTAAAACGTAATATTGACTCTGGTTATATTTAAACATTTCAGAGTAACAAGTTACAAAAGGTAGCTGAAGCTGACAACCTTTCAGAGAAAAGTAACGACAACTCTATTAAATGGCCCTACTTTCTATTTGTAAGCACTTTTACTTGGCTTATCAGTGCCACATTCTACAGCTACTACTTCCAACGCAAAGAAAAATTACATATATAATTAGCTCCGTCTTACAAGCAGTTGAGGGTTTCTTATTGAAATTATTGCTCGCTAAATAAAGGAATGTTGGGGTCTGAGGTTTGAGCATTAAGGAATCACAACAACTTACATTTAACATACTAAGATATCAAGGCACTTCACAGCAGCGTTATTCTGACACAGGCCACAAGACGTTATTAGCACAGGACAAAGAGGTAGGTTTTAAGTATTAAGTTAAAGGAGAAGAGAGGCAGAGATGTTTACAGAGTTATTCCAGTGTTTAGTGCCTAAGCCAATGATGGCGCAATGAAAATCCAGATGTGCAGGAAGCCAGAATTGGAAAAATGCCGAAATCTTGGAGGGTGTAGGGTTGACAGAGGTTACAGATATAGGGAGGGGTGAGACCATAGAAAAACTAGAAAACAAGGTTGAAGAGATGATTTTTTAAAAATTCAGGCATTTCCAGACCAGTAACCAGCATAAATCAGCAAGCAAAGAGCAACGGGTAAAACAGGACTTAGTAAAAGTTAGGATACAGGCAGCTGCATTTTAGACAAGCTCAAGTTTATGGAGGGTGCAAGGTGGCAGGCCAGCCAGCAGAGCGTTGGAATGGTCACAGTAAACAGAGGCATGGATTATGCTTCAACAACAGATGAGCTGAGGTAGGGGTGGTGACAGGCGATGTTACAGAGATGGAAGTAGACAGCCGTGTATGGAGGATATGGGGTTAGTAGCTCACTTCAAGGTCAAACAGGAAGCCAAGTCCTGAACAGTCTGGTTCAGCCAAAGACAAATAGGCAAGGAGAGAGGGTGGTTATAGAATGGTGGTTGAGAATTATTACAATGGTTTCATAACCACAGGTTAGATTCACAAGTTATTCAACAACAACTTGCATTTAAATAATGCATTTAACATATTGAAACATCCCAAGACACTTCACTGGGGCATTATAAAAGCAAAATATGACTTCATTATGGTAATATCTCCATTTTCCTGCTCGAAACCACAATAGCTTGCACTTTTATAGTGCCTTTAACACAGAAAAATGTCCCAAATGTACTTCACAAAAGTGTAATGGAACAAAAAATTGTCACTCAGACAAAGGAGGAAATATTAAGAGGGGTGACTAAATGCCTGTTCAGAAGCAGGTTTTCTGGAAAATCGTAAATGAAAGAAGTGGAAAATTTAGGGATGAATTTCAGAATTTAAAATCCAGATGGCATAGTCATCAATCTAAAGGCAAAGGCTGTAGGGGTGCCTAAGAAACCAGAGTTGGAGGAACACAGTTCTGAGGCAGTCTCAAAGCTGGACAAAGTTAGAGATAGGGAGGGACAAGGCCAAGAAGATATTTGAACAGGGGTATGAGAATTTTAAATAAAAGGTGTGGCGGACTAATCACCAATAAGGGAACATAGAGATAATGAGAGAGTAGGACTTGATGTAGGATCGACATAGGCATCTGAGATTTGGATGAGCTGAAGTTTATAGAGGATAAAGAAATGTGAGGATAGGATGGAAATCTGATTATAAAATTACTTAACTGGTACCAACTTGCAGGCAGTTTACAGCTAGAGAGGAGAATGAGCAAGAGGGAAAATAATCGCATGCTGGCATCAATGCAAGTCATGCACACACTTCGCTCAAACAGTATTAGTAGAGACCTAGCAACCCATCAAAAGCAACCAACAATGCAACAGGATATAAAGACACTTCTAAAAGTGTACAGTAAATAAGCTTAGCTAACAGTCACAGCTTCTACAGTGTACTTAAACTGTCCATTATAATGCATGAGGAGGGTGAAGTACTCAGATCTTATGCCATTATTTAATTTTTTTCCCAAATTTATTGGCTTCAAGCACAAGTTGAAGTATGTTTCACATGCCACAGAGAGGGTGAAAAGCTCCAATCAGCCTGTAGTTTCCAAATGTAAATAATGCCGAAATTGTACACTTTGTGCAAAGCTGACGCCCCACCAGAAGCCCTTGTCATTTTTATCTTTGCATAACTGCCGGACAGTCCTGTGAATAGAGGTTTAACAGAATATAGCTTCACAAACATTTCTGAGATATGCTAAAAATGACACACTCAATTGAGAAGCAAACTGCATCTGAAGAAAAATCTTTGGAAAACTCAACAGTTACAGGTACACATTACAGATAAGAAAGACTAAAATCTTACAATGAAACCTGCTTCTAAGGGTCGAAGTCACGCAGAACTTCTGGAGTGCTTCACTCACAAACATACATGTATGGTGCAATAACATTTCCGATTACAAAGTCACAAGAAAGATAGTGTATTGGGCAACATAATTTCAAAGCAGAGTCTATCAATTTTGTATGAAATCACACGAAAAAAAATAATTCCACCAGTGACTTCTTGTTAGTCAAATGCATATTCTTCCTCAAGGAACACCAGGTTAGCCACTGGTTGCATAGTTTATCATCAAATGTTACAGCACTGAGCCTCTGTTAATCCATTTTTAATCCATTTTCTCCTCACACTTTCTAGTCACCAAGTAACCTGTTTCTGTTTCCACTGCCAGGCTAGCAAAACTGCCAGTGCTGACAATCTTCCAGATGTCTTCAAGCTTTCACCTTCTTTCACCCACAGAAACACAATGCATGTAAAGGTGGCAGGAGGCAGTGACCTCAAAAAGGGAACTTACATCCATCATAACCACCATCCAAAAAGACCCATCCACAAAGAGGAAACCGATTATGTGACCATAATTAAAGCATGAAAACCAAATATTTTTCATACAGTCCAAAATACTGTCCATTTTCACTGTTAAGTGGCAAGGCAAACCACAGCTGGCAATCAAACTGTGAAATAATTTTAAAAGTTTAACATGTGCAGAATGAGACTTGAAACTTAACACTTAAAGCTTCCATGTTTGTATATTAATCTCTTCTGCATTTCTCTTAAGCAGCCCTAGTCTCAGCCTATTTCAAGAGTAATAGAGTAATAGTAAGAGTACGGCCAAATGAATAGCTGTTGGGCCCATAAGAAAACCTTAATGAACCACACCCAGTCATGGTTCACATTATAACAGCAACTCCTGTTTCCGCACAAGCAAACATACCTCGTTTACAACGAGCAGAAAATATAACCTGCAAGAAGCAAAAGTGCCAACGCATCCAAGCATTTTCGTCATGTAAACCGTGCATACACTGACCAAAGTCACAGCATGATTACACCGACAAATCAATTGACCACAACATTTGTGCCTACACCACTCTTCACTAATTAGAGTGTACCCTGTGGTATCTGGGTCTTGACTCGGTTAAAGTTGATATCATTGGCAGAAATCTTCAGTTGCACAATCAAAGCATTGCATCAGAGCTGCTGACACCGACACTCTCAAATCCACGAGTTAACATACATCCCGACTTTTAAATGAAGGTCTTGATCTTCCAATTAATTTCTAAGCAGTGCATCTCTTCTGACTCGTGATAACATTGAGATGTGGACTGTCAGAGGCAGACACGCGTATGGTAGCTGACTTCTTTCTCAGTGAGCGCGAGCAGCTCTCAAACTCGTTGCACACACACAGCAAGATCCCATCCAGAAAGACACCTTCCCGGGATGATGAATATGATCAGCTGAGTTTGAACGATCTCTTGTAATAAATCCACACGCACACAAACACTTCTAGTTGTGAATTAACTGTGTTCACAGCCCCTCCTCTACTTTGATTCAGTGCGTCTGTCACTTGGAAAAAGCCTTCTTTCCGAGGCAGCAGCCGAGGATTTGATCCGAAAGAGAAACTCGAAGTTAAAGCTTTCGCAGAAACTTAGCCCCGGGGAGGGAGGAGGAGGGGGGGCTGCTGCCATTCCATTGTCGCCAGGGTTTTACCCCAATTCTCCCCCGACCCTCCTCCAGCCATTCCCACAGTTGGAGGAACAGTTACCTCCCCAGGGGCCTATCAAAACCGGGCTGGAGGCGAAGGCACCGAGCGGGGCCCAAACTTTCCGGCTGCCGGTAACGGGACCGGGAGTAGCCGCGCCCACCTGCCTGTCAGCGGCACCGCCCGAGCCGGGAGCCCGGGCCCCCTCACTCCTCTCCCCCCACCCAGCCGAGGCCAGGCGGCCATCCCGGGGCCTGCCGTGCCGGGGAGCTGGCATTGATTTATCTCTCCGCCGTCTGAAGCCGGGCTCCGGGCTGGGGGCAGAATTCCCCTCCCCCACTCACCCTGTTGCGCAGCCTATCCAGGTCTGAGCGGGTAACCGAACCGGTGATGAAACCCGGAGGGCGTGAGGGGGGTAGGGCGCCAATTAGCGGTGAGGTGGACCCTCTCTGACTGACTCCCCTCCCTCACACACACATTCTCTCACCTCAGAGTCGCCGCCGCCGCCTCAGGGCCGGCGCTGGAACACTGTGTCGGTGGCCGCGCGCTGCCTCCTCTCCAACTCTGGGCCACCGGGTCCTACCGCCCGCCCATCTCTCCGCCTCTGGGCCACCGGGTCCTACCGCCCGCCCCTGGGGCGCAGGGTCCCACCGCTCTCCCTCCCTGCTTCTGGGCGCCACAGGGTCCTACCTACTGCCCTGTCGCCTCTGGTTGCCGCCACGTCATACCACCCACCTTTAGACACTGCCAGGACCTCCTGCCCATCGCTCTGGCTCTGGGCACTGATTTCCTGCCTCCTTGTTTCCCACAATCCGCTCAGGACCAAGTCGGCTGGCAGCTGCCAAGTACACAAGGTTATCGGGCACTGACACAATAGCAAGTGCCTTTACCAAATACAAAGAATATGGCAAGCCAAACAGCATCACCACATTGATTTAATTGTGCCTGGTTCCCTGTAACCCTGCGCTGGTAAACCAAACAACTGTGACCAATCCGAGGAACATGCCTGCAATGAATGGGGGCATAGTTGCATAAACATATTGAGTAGTTGTCGCGATTCTGTGGGCATACATGTCACTAACACACCAAACAGCTTAGTCCAGCTCTAGATGCAGGCATGTAACTGACACACTGAACACCTGCATCTTACTCTAGGGACACGTGGCACTGACACACTGAACACCTGCATCTTACTCTAGGGACACGTGGCACTGACACACTGAACATCTGTATCTTACTCTAGGGACAGGTGACACTGACACACTGAACATCTGTATCTTACTCTAGGGACATGTGGCACTGACACATTGAACATCTGTATCTTACTCTAGGGAGACATGGCACTGACACAACATCTGTATCTTACTCTTGGGACATGTGACACCGACATACTGAACATCTGTATCTCACTCTAGGGACACAGTGCACTGACACATTGGACATCTGTATCTTAATCCAGGGACACGTGGCACTGACACACTGAACATCTGTATCTTAATCTCGGGACACGTGGCACTGACACAGTGAACAATTGTGCCTGGCTATGGACATATGCCTGGGTGTCGATTCAATGAGCATATGGATCCTTCATTGGCAGAATCAACTGTTGGACCACCAAAATGCAAGCCATCCAAATGTAGCAAATGCCAGCTCAGTGGAGATGGACAACATCGTGGACTGCCAAGGAAAGCTTTTAGCATACACCTGTGGCATTGGCACCTCAATTGGCATAGGCTGGTTCCAGTGACATGGTTCCACTGGCTGATTCCACTGACACACTAAATGGAATGACTGATCCCAGGAACACGTGTAACATGAGACATCAAATGGCAGAGGCCAACTGGTGACACACATTGCAGTGCCATGCTAAGTTGCTGACACTGACTCCAGGACATGAATGCCACTTGCATAGTAGCTGAAACCAGAAATAAACATGGAAATAGAACACTTACGTTGTATAACTCAAAAGTATTGATTGATCAAAGAGCAGAGCTATTGCTATTGTTACAGCTATTGCTGATTCACATGGACATCCAAGGGTCCTGGTGGATGTCATCTTCAGCCTGGGTACAGTTTTTGTGATTATATAGTGAAAGGTGCTTTTGGGCTTCCTTTTCTTTAATGGAAGGAAAATCAGTTGAGTTCCTTTACATGCATGTGGCCAATTTTCCTGCACAATTTTCCAATATTTGCTGTGCTCAAGCAATCTAAGAAAATCTCTCCTACCTATAAGCACCATGTAGCTCCCAAACTTGACCCGATTAGCTCATCAGATCCCTAAACTTGCCAGTAAAATAAAGGTGGATAGTAACAGTTTCTATAGATACTTAAATAAGAAAAGAGTTAACAAAGTGAGCGTTGGTCCTGTAGAGAGTGCATCTGGGGAATTGATAACGGAAAGTAGCGAGATGGTGGATAAATTAAACAGGTATTTTGCTTTGGTCTTCACTATAGAGGACACAAGTAACATCCCGGAAATAGCTGTAAATCAGGAAATGGGAGGGAGGCAAGAACTCGGGAAAATTACAATCACCAGGGAAGTGGTATTGAGCAAATTGTTGGAGCTCCAGGCTGACAAATCCTCGGGTCTGGATGGACTTCACCCTAAGGTCTTGAAAAATTTGACTAGTGAGATAGTTGATGCACTAGATTTAATTTTCCAAAATTCCCTAGATTCGGGGGAGGTTGTATTAGATTGGAAAATAGCAAATATAACTCCTTTATTCAAAAAGGGAGGGAGACAGAAAGCAGGAAACTGTAGGCTAGTTAGCCTAATATCTGTCATATGGAAAATGTTAGAAGCTATTATTAAAGATGTTATAGCAGGGCAGTTAGAAAAATTCAAGGCAATCAGGCAGAGTCAACATGGTTTTGTAAAAGGGAAATCATGTTTAACCAATTTATTGGTGTTCTTTGAAGGAGTCACATGTGCTGTGGATAAAAGGGAACTGGTGGATGTACTGTACTTGGATTTCCAGAAGGCATTTGATAAAGTGCCACATCAAAGGTTATTGCAGAAAATAAAAGCTCGTGGCGTAGGGGGTAACATATTGGCATGGATAGAAGATTGGCTAGCTAACAGGAAGCAGAAAGTAGGCATAAATGGGTATTTTTCTGATTGGCAGGATGTGAAAACTGGTGTGCCACAGGGATCAGTGCTGGGGCCTCAACTTTTTACAATTTATGTAAATGACTTGGATGATGGGGTCAAAGGAATGGTTGCTAAATTTGCTGATGATACAAAGATACATAGGAAAATAAATCTTGAAGAGGATGTAAGGAGGCTACAAAGTGACATAGATAGGGTAAGTGAGTGGGCAAAGATCTGGCAAATGGAGTATAATGTGGGCATATGTGAAATTGTTCATTTTGGCAGGAAGAATATAAAAGAAGCTTATTATCTAAATGGTGAGAGATTGCAGAGTTCTGAGCTTCAGAGGGATCTGGGTGCCCTGGTGTATGAATCACAAAAGGTTAGCATACAGGTACAGCAGGTAACTAGGAAAGCTATTAGAATGTTATCATTTATTGTGAGGGGAATTGAATACAAAAGTGTGGAGGTTATGCTTCAGTTGTACAGGGCATTGGTGAGACCACATCTGGAGTTTTGTGTACAGTACTGATATCCTTATTTAAAGAAAGATGTAAATGTGTAAAAACCAGTTGAGAAAAGGTTTACTAAGCTAATACCAGGAATGGGCGGGTTGTCTTATGAGGAAAGGGTGGACAGGTTAGGCTTGTATCCACTGGAATTTAGAAGAGCAAGAGGCAACTTAATTGTAAACTTTAAGATCCTGAGGGGTCTTGACAGGATGGATGTGGAAAGGATTTTCCTTTTGTGGGAGAATCTGGAACTAGGGGTCACTGTTTAAAAGTAAAGGGTCACTCATTTAAGACAGAGATGAGGAGAATCTTTTTCTCTCAGAGTGTTGTGAGTTTTTGGAACTCTCTTCCTCAAAAGGTGGTGGGAGCAGAGTCTTTGGATATCTTTAAGGCAGAGCTAGATAGATTCTTGATAAGCAAGGGAGTGAAAGGTAATCAGGGGGTAAGCAGGAATGTGGGGTTGAGGTTACATTCAGATCAGCCATGATCTTATTGACTGGTGGAGCTGGCCCGAAGGGCTGAGTGACCTACTCCTGCTCCTAATTCGTATGTTCGTATGTATGTCCATGGATTCAACCTATCAATGTGTGCACGTACTCAAATCAGGATTTGTTAGTATCATGCAAGTCCCCAGCTTGGTTTGCTTATATTCATGTTAAACAGCAGCAGAATTGGCTGAGGTCTAACTGCATAAAATCTTTCTGAGAATATGTCTAACACCAATAAAGTAATCGGCCAAACGGGGTTAGCCAATGCAGTAACAGACAATGCCAGCTTCACAGGCACTTAGCGCTGACAGGTTAAGAGGTATGGGTAGACGAACAATGGTATGTGTGGCAGTAACACACCCTGTTCAACAGTGGTGGCTGTCTTGAATCTCCCTTTACTGGGGAATTTAAGAATGATTATGGGTAAAATACAGTCCCAAACCATTGTATTGCACCTGTTGACAACAAACCTAGTTTTGCTGTTGTACACATCCATAAATCTATGATGTACCAATATATTAACATGAATAAACCAGGACCTTATTTTGAATCTAAAGGATGAATTAACTTAATTTATTCCATAAATTTGTTGCAAAGTTTGGATTTATTTCTCTCTTATATCATTCAGACCAGAAGAGTGTAGTACGAAATTACCACTCGATTTAATCCTATTTTAGCTTTAACGGAACATGCAAGCACTTATGTTTTGAGCAGAAACTTTATGAAGCTCTGTGTGAACAGATTATTGTTTCTACTAATGGAGTTAACTATAATTCACTCAGAATACTGGAACTTGTGCATCAGAACTGAAATATTTTGGAACAATTAACGGTTGATAGAATTACACAATTCAGATCTAATGGCACCTGTGGACCAATGGTGGCAGCATCATGGAAGTAAAAACTCAGGCTTTCAGATTCAAGAGTTGCAGGAGATCCTGAAGCAGAAGCCAACAGATGATGGAAATGTCAGTCTTTTTTAAATTTATGTAATGTAAATGCCAATAACTTAGGCACACTAAACAGTTGTGGTGAACCTTGCAAGTTAAAAATACAGAATTCTTGCATTCTATTTTGGCATCTCTCACCAATGTAGTCTAGGCTATAAAATCCAAAATAATTTTGGCTGCATGAAACAGCAAAATGAGGCCTCAGTAACCTATGTCAGCCATGGCTCAGTTGGTAGCATTCATGCCACTGAGTCAGAAGGCTGTAGGCTCAAGTTTCACTCCAGAGAACTGAACACAAGATCAATTTTGACTGTCGGATGCAGTCCTGTCAGAGATGCTATGTTTCAGATGAGACGATAAAATAAAGCCCTCTTAAGAGGATGTAATCGGCCTTCTGGCACTATTTGAAGTGCAGGGAATTTCCCCTAGTCAACATTTATCCCTCAATCAACATCACTAAAAACAGATTATGGGCGGGATTTTCCAGACCTGCCCGCCGCCACAATCTTCCAGTCCCGCCGCAAGTCAATGGACTTCTGGCTGGAGCGCCGCCTCACCCACAGTGGGTGCCTCCCGCAACGGCGCCAAAAATCCCGGCCTATATGGTCATCATCTCATTGCTGTTTGTGGAGCCTTGCTGTGCATAAATTGTTGCCACATTTCCTACATACAATAGTGGCTACACTTCAAAAAAGTACTTAATTGGCTGTAGAGCACTTTGGGATGCCCTGTGGTCATGAAAGGCACTATATAAATGCAAGTTTTTCTTCTTTTCTTTATGTTGCCAGACCTGCTGAGTTTTTCCAGCACTTTCTGTTTTTCATTATCCGCAGTACTTTGCCCTTGTGCTTATATGAGATTGTTTCCTTGAACCAGTTGGTAACTAGAGTATACAGATTTAAGGTAATTGGCAAAACAGCCAGAGATAACTTGGGGAAACAACATTTTGCAGGGAGTTGTTATGATCTGCAATATGCTACCTGAAAAGGTAGTAGAAACAACTCAATAATAACTTTCGAAAGGAAATTGGATAAATACTTGAGCGGGAAAGTTTTGCAGGGAAGAACAGGGT
The DNA here is from genome assembly GCF_964194155.1 of Cetorhinus maximus. Taxonomy (NCBI): domain Eukaryota; kingdom Metazoa; phylum Chordata; class Chondrichthyes; order Lamniformes; family Cetorhinidae; genus Cetorhinus; species Cetorhinus maximus. Next base: position 42,411,363 of record NC_135898.1, read on the forward strand.
AGTGTGGTTAATTGGATAGCTCCTTCAAAAAACTGGCATAGATAAGATGGGCAGAATAACCTCCTTCTATGCTGCATCATTCTGCGATTCTAAGATTCTATGGAGTGAGATCCAAACCCAGGCCTGTTGTTAGGGAGGTCTTGCCTCTACCATCTCCCGTATGGAAGGAATAAAATTAGTCTACAAATGGCTGTGTTACAGGAAAGGATGTGGAAAATCTGACACCATAGTTTTGACTCAAATTAGAAAATGGATAATCTCTGGAACAAGGCCTCTTCATGTCTTCACCTCTCTTTGTATGCTGCTGTACCACAATCCGTGCTTTCATCCTAATGGTTATCAGCTTCTGGAAAGTCCACCTTACTGGCTTCCTCTCTTCTGTCCATTACAAACTCCAACTCAAATGCTATGGCTCATTTCCTCTCCCACATTACATTGTACCTTCCCTTTCCATTTCCAACAATGAAGTTCCATTGACTCCCTGTCCCCCAGATTTCTGGGACCTTGTCTTCATTGTCGCCGCTGCACCTCTCTGTGTTTGAAGCATCTTTGTAATGTCCCAACACTTGGTTTCCCATTCGTTCCCCACTCTCTCACAGTCCTTCAGTGGATGATCTTTCAGCTCTTATATCCCACTCTTTCAAATCATGCTGTTATACTGAAAAGCCTTAAAAAATACTGTGCTTTTGGTGCCCCAAATTTCTCCTATCTCCTACATTTTTTCTCATAGTTACCTGCCCTGAGTGACTCTCCCATATGATCACCAATATACAAATGCAAGTTGTTGTTGTGTGATCCAACCAGTGTGGATCCTGCTCCCATGAAATAACATACTCAGAAGATTGCCTTAATTCTCCGGTTATTCATGTTAAAAGGTAATATAGGATAACTGTAAACTATACATAGATCCCACCGATCATTTGATGATTTGAACAGGCATTGCTTAATTGATTTACGTAGCATAAAACAACTCTTAAATGAAACTGAAGTGGGTTGATCAGCCGAGCTTTAAACATAAAGGGATGCTTAAATAATATTGTTACTCTGTGCAAATCATCCTTACTAAAATCACTCAGTTGTAATTTTATTTAAGCTATGTGGAAATTATTTGTATCAACCTAGGTGCTTTGTTGAAGCTCAATGGCAAATTATTAGACCCGCATTTTTACGAGTCCACTCTGCATTTGTATCTAAGCAGTACATTTGAGACTGGAACTAAAGCAATCTTTATTTTGCCCCTTCTCAAAACAAGGAGAATAGTAATTGTACAAGTAATCATCATAAGAAAAAATCATTCACTTTTGGAAAGACAACAGTACAGCATTACAACATTAACATTTGCATTTGTGTAGCACCTTTACTGGAGAAAATCAAGATAAAAAAATTAACATTGAACCAAAGACTATGAGGATAGATAACTAAAATCTTTAGGAGAACTCTCTTTCCGGTACATTGATGTATCAATGCCGTTTCCTGCTCTCACCCTGAATTGGCAAACTTCATCAACTTTGCTTCCAATGTTCATCCTTCTCTCATCCTCACAGGGTCTATCTCTGACTTTTTACTTCCCTTCTTCGACTATCAACATATATTCATTATAAGCCACTGACTCGTACAGTTACCTCGACTACACTTCCTCATACCCTACACCCTGTAAGGATTCAGTTCTATTCTTCCAGTTTCTCCATCTTCGACACATCTGATAATGCAATCTTCCACATAAGCACCTCTGATATGTCTTCCTTTTTCCTCAACTGAGGATCCCCTTCCCCCAACACGGTTAACACCTATGACCATGTCCAACATATTTCCTGCATTTCTCTCCCATACCTTCCCTTCCCTCCCAGAACGACAATAAGATTTCCCTTGTTCTCACCTTCCCCCCCACCAGCCTCTGTATTCAACAGATCATCCTCCACCATTTCCAACACCTCCAGCGTGATGCCACCACCAAACACATCTTCTTTTCCTCTCCCTTTTCAGCATTCCAAAGGGACCGTTCCTTCCGCATCACCCTGGTCCATTCCTCTATCACCCCCAACACTTCATATCCCCCCCCCTTACATGTAGGCACTGGAGATGTAATACCTGCCCTTTTACCTCCATTCTTCTCGCCATCCAAAGCCCCACCCTTCCAGGTGAAGCAGCAATTCATATGTACTTTTTTCAATTTAATATATTGTATTCGCTGCTCACAATGTGGTATTTTTCACATCGGGGAGACCAAACACAGATCGGGTGGCTGCTTTGCAGAGCAACACCGTTGAGTCCGCAAACATGAACCGGAGTTTCCAATAGCTTGCCAGTTTAATTCTCCACCTTGCTCTCATGCTGACATCTCTTTCCTCAGCCTACTGCAGTGTTCCAGTGAATCTCAACATGAGCTAGAGGAACCAAACCTCATCTTTCGATTAGGCACTTTACAATCTCTGTTCAACAACTGAGTTCAATGATTTCAGACCATAATCTCTGTCTTCATTTTGTCTCCTTTTCTTTGCAGGTTTCAGTCTTAACCCTTTTTCTTTTTGCTTTTGGATGGCAGCTGTTCATTACCCTGTTATTTATACCTCCTCTGGACCCATCATTTGTTTCCTTACTTGTCCCATTACTACTCCCTTTGGGCCTGCACAACCAACTCTTTTGTCATTTAATGACCCTCATCTTCCACCCTATCACAGCCCTTCCCTTTTGTTTTTGTTTCCACCCTCCCCCATTTCACCTCCTTAAAAACTATTACATTTTTAACATTTCCCAGCTCTGATGGAAGACCACAACCTGAAACATTAACTCTGTTTCTCTTTGCACAGATGCTGCAAGACCTGCTGAGTATTTCCAGCATTTTCTGTTTTCATTTTTGAAGAATTCTCATATTACGCAAAAAGCACTGATTATCATTCACATTTTAATCATTTCACAGGGAACGAAATAAAGATTGGGATATACTTGGGACTAAGGTGGAAGTGAAATATCATAAATATATTTTCTCAAAAATAATAATTAATATTTTTTTAAAAATCTATAGGATTTTATCATGGAATGGAGGGAATGACATTCCAGACTTCTAAAATTAGTATTTTCAGGGTCAGAGAGGTTGATCATCAGAAATTATGACTTATTACACCATTAAAAGCAGACCTTTTGGTGCAAAGGATAACATCTCTGCCTCTAAGCCAAAAGCTCTGGGTTTAAGTCCCACTCCAGGGCTTGATGGCTAAGGAATGTGCATTCATAATGTGGCCAAAAAGGTTGAGTATCACCTGACAAATCCTTCCAACACACACTAACAGCAGGGGGTAAGGGTGGGAGAAATTTCTGTTCAGCCATGTGATGGAAAGAGTGTTGGAGCCCCTACCATCACTATCCATAGCCCCACACTACAACATGTAGAACTGCATGCTGCCACAGAACCTCAGATTCCTTGAGTGAACCATAGCAAACCATCACCATATGAATAAAAACTCAGTTCCACCTTATTCAACAAGACTTAATGGTCTTTACAGTGAGAATCGTGTAATAGTAAAAGTTTGAAGGTCACGTCAAATCACTGATTCTGTGTCATCTGCGAAGGCTAAACAGTGAACCCCATGGAGGAGCAGGGTATCATTGACAGTAAGTTTTGGATTTGTGAGTTTAACTGTGAAAATGCAGATGCCAGAAGCTGCTGTCAAATCTACGCTTCAGTGAGAGCAAACGCTGACAGTTTTACCTTCACGTAACTGCAAATTCTGGGCCAATGCTTTGGTCTTCCCAATGTTTACTTGGAGGAAATTGCAGGTCAAAGATGTTCGCTGGGTTTAACTTTTAACAAACCATAGCAGTATCATTCAATGCCAAGTTGATGCAGTCCAATGTAAAAATACTTCTAAGCTGTATTTCTAGCTATTCTGTCTACATTGTTAAACTTTTAGATCTTAAATAGCTTCCAATTAAAAAATTCTCACGACTTTTTATCTAGATTTTAAGCAGCAACTAGATAAACTAGTGTTTAGGGTTAAATGGGGGAATTCAAAAACTGAGTGTAATAAAGTTGTCACTAAGTTTGTGTGAATTGTAGACTTATTATTCTGTTGAAAAACTCATAGGCTTAAAGCAACCAAGAACATTGGAAAAGGCCATTCAGCCCTTTAATTTCACCCTGAATTGGCTAACTTCATCAACTTTGCTTCCAATGTCCATCCTTCTCTCATCTTCACAGAGTCTATCTCTGACTCTTTACTCCCCTTCTTCGACAATCAATGTATATTCATTATAAGCCACTGACTCGCACAGTTACCTCAATTACACTTCCTCATACCCTACACCCTGTAAGGATTCAGTTCTACTTTTCCAGTTTCTCCATCTTCGACACATCTGATATCAGTGCCTCCAAATCCACCATTCAATTAGATCATGGCTGATCAGTACCTCAACTCCATTTTCCTTCTTTGTTCCTTTGATAGTCTTAACTGACAAAAAGCCTGTCGATCTCAATTTTTATAACTTCAATTGTTCCCCAGCATCCACAGACATTTTAGAGGAGAGAGTTCTAAATTTCTACCACCCTTGTGTGAAAAACTTCTTATTGATTTCACTCCTATTGGCTTGGTTCTAATTTTCCCCTTATTGTTGAAACCCCATGAGAGGAAATAATTTCTCTGTATCTATCTTATCAAATCCTTTTAACATTTTAAACACGTCAATCACATCACCCTCAAATCTTCTCTACTGAGGGGAATACAAGCTAAGGTGATGCAACCTGCCCTAATAATTTAACCCTCCAAGCTGTGGTTACATTCTGGTGAATCTGCACTGCATCCTTGCCAAGCCCAACATATGCTTCCTGAGGTGCAGTAGCTAAAACTGAACAAAGAATTTGTTGTTTAAAGTACCAGTGAATGAAACTCATTATTGGATGTAACATCACTGGTTATTTTGTGTTCAACAACTTGTTTTTCTCACAGGAAATTTAAACAGTGAACTTCAAACAAATTGAATAAGTAAAATTCCATGTTTATACATGGTATTGCAGGATTTATGCTTTGATGATCACATCCTACGATTTCATTCATTTTAAATAACGGAAAATTGCATGGACCACAAATCAGCCACCCTAATCTTGGTGCTTGAATTCCAAATATGCGCTCATTTTATGCAAAACTCTAGACTTGGAGCACTAAATCACAATAGTTATCCCGATATTATTGGTGGTTTTCATTAACCTTTAAAGCAGGGAGTGTCAGGAACTAGGTCCCATAGCCTGGAGCAACAAATGGAAGTTGCACATAGCCAACAATTCTAAATAAAACTCCCCTAGTATCACTGAAGGACATGTTGATTGAAAATGCCACACGTAAAAATGAGTTTTAACAATATAAAAATAAACTTCGCACCACCGTTTCAAGATTTTATACCAACAAAATTAGCTGTGTTCAAATCCACTAATATGTAGTAATTGAAATTCTAACCTTGATGGAGTGAGGTTGACTGGTCAGATTGCCTGAAGTAATCCTTTAATCCTGATAAATTACAGCATTTAAATGGAAGGATTTTCATTTAGATTTTTTTACAATGTAAGTACATGGATTTGGAAAGTATGAAGAACATTTTAATAAAATGCAGAATTATCAACAAGTACCATAAGGCTGTTGAAAAATAAACTGAAAATTGACTGTCATTTTAGTGTACGAACACTTTAACACAATAATATTACCGTGTCCTCTATGCTAATGGAGGTTTTAACCTGTTTAAATAAATGGGTTAATGTTTCTATTAAAGGAGCTAATTAGAAGAGAAATGTCATGTGAATGTGTGAAGTGTTCACCTGCCAGTAATTTCTAGTTTGTAATGTCACAGTAACAATACATGCAAGGTGATAGCCAGAAGTGAGAACAAGCAAATTGCCATTGAACCATGAAAGGGCTGACTGCAGATGATATCCTGAAGACTTAACCAAATAGTGAAACTAATGGCTTGCAAAGGAAGACAGAACTGTTTAAATATAGCAGATTAACTGTTATCTGATAAGAGTCCACATCCATCATACCAATAGCAGGAAGGCGACTATTTTCAACAGGCTGGTATGATTGCTTTCTGTTATATCGTTGGTTGTTTCCTTGAGATGTAAACTGCTAAGGGCTAACTTTGAGAAACACATACTGAATTTTACAGTTATGTGGTAAAAATGTTGACACCAGCTAAATGGTGACATTGTAATGCTGCACTGAAATGTTAAAGTATTGAGTTGAACCCAATTAGCCACGCTGTTGGAATTCTGAAACCAAATTATTGTTCTGTTTGTGAAGATTACTTTGACCATCAAATTATCATTGACTGTGCTGAAATCATGGGATAAAATAATCAGTTCTTAAGCTTGAAGGTGAATGACAAGTCAAGCGGTACTTTAAACAATGTTCTATCAAATCCATACTGATGGTGCATTGTAGTTCTTTTTAATGGAGTCAGTTTATGCAGGCATTGTGACGAAATAGTGATTCTTTCTATGCTTTTAAGAAGTTAGACCAGTTTCATATTGAAAATTGTATCAGCCAGATGGGTCCATATGAGTCGCAAAGATAGCCCACGAATGACCAATCCACTACATGAATAACCTCATCACTGTTAGGTTGATTAAATATCCATTTGAGCCACTTGTCTATTGAATTCAACAGTCACCTTGTCAACTGATTCATTGCGGGTGTCTAATCAAATGTATTTTCACTGTTTTATATCCCTGTCTGGCTGCCAAAGCACAGCACATTGTTTGTTACCATAGGATCCTCGACAAGGTGATTTTATGTGAACTCATCAGTCTACAAATCTAATTTCCAACTGTTGTCAGATTTTAAAATCAGACAAGTTGAAACATGTGAGTGGCATTGAAAGGAGATATTGGCAGCATCTATTGTTTAGAGAGATATTAGTCTCCTCAGGTGCTGCTTGCTAAAGGCAATCTTCAAAGGGGCTATTTCTATTGCAACAGGATCCAATAAATAAACAAAAACAGAATTACCTGGAAAAACTCAGCAGGTCTGGCAGCATCGGCGGAGAAGAAAAGAGTTGACGTTTCGAGTCCTCATGACCCTTCAGCAGAACTGAGTATAGTTAAGAGAGGGGTGAAATATAAGCTGGTTTAAGGTGGGGGGGGGGGGGGGCGGGAGAGAAGTTGAGGAGGGGGTGGTTATAGGGACAAGCAAGCAGTGATAGGAGCAGATAATCAAAAGATGTCACAGACAAAAGGATCAAAGAGGTGTTGAAGGTGGTGATATTATCTAAGAAAATGTGCTAATTAAGAATGGATGGCAGGACACTAAAGGTACAGCTCTAGTGGGGGTGGGGTGGAAAGACTGACAAGGTATTAGTTGTAGATTTAAAAATAATGGAAATAGGTGGGAAAAGAAAAATCTATATAAATTATTGGAAAAAACAAAAGGGAGGGGGAAGAAACGGAGTGGGGATGGGGGGAAGGAGTTTAAGATCTAAAGTTGTTGAATTCAATATTCAGTCCGGAAGGCTGTAAAGTGCCTAGTCGGAAGATGAGGTGCTGTTCCTCCAGTTTACGTTGGGCTTCACTGGAACAATGCAGCAAGCCAAGGACAGACATGTGGGCAAGAGGGCAGGATGGAGTGTTACAATGGCAAGCGACAGGGAGGTTTGGGTCTTTCTTGCGGACAGACCGCAGGTGTTCTGCAAAGCGGTCGCCCAGTTTGCGTTTGGTCTCTCCAATGTAGAGGAGACCACATTGGGAGCGACGAATGCAGTAGACTAAGTTAGGGGAAATGCAAGTGAAATGCTGCTTCACTTGAAAGGAGTGTTTGGGCCCTTGGACGGTGAGGAGAGAGGAAGTGAAGGGGCAGGTGTTGCATCTTCTGCGTGGGCATGGGGAGGTGCCATAGGTGGGGGTTGAGGAGTAGGGGGTGATGGAGGAGTGGACCAGGGTGTCCCGGAGGCAACGATCCCTACGGAATGCCGCCAGGCGGGGTGAAGGGAAGATGTGTTTGGTGGTGGCATCATGCTGGAGTTGGCGGAAATGGCGGAGGATGGTCCTTTGAATGCGGAGGCTGGTGGGGTGATAAGTGAGGACAAGGGGGACCCTATCATGTTTCTGGGAGGGAGGAGAAGGCGTGAGGGTGGATGCGCGGGAGATGGGCCGGACACGGTTGAGGGCCCTGTCAATGACCGTGGGTGGAAAACTTCGGTTAAGGAAGAAGGAGGACATGTCAGAGGAACTGTTTTTGAAGGTAGCGTCATCAGAACAGATGCGATGGAGGCGAAGGAACTGAGAGAATGGGATGGAGTCCTTACATGTTTTTATCCAATAAATAAACGCCAGGCGTTATAGCCATTCATTAGTTCTGTTTGCTGACTGCAACATGTGTTGGAGGGTGACAGAATTTTGTTCGGAGCACTCATCTATGTTCCTCTAGACATTGACTTTTCAAGAATCTTCCAAGAGAAACTGGAAGAACTACATAATCTTTTTGAACAGTAAACTCAGTTTTACGTAAAGTAAATTATTGATTATGCAGTACAACACAAGTGTTTGCATTGAGAGTTATTTTCTATGGAAAGAAATGCTAAACAATTGTTTATCCTTCATAAATTCGTCCAACAATATAATATTTTCTATTGTCCAAATAGGCAGGAGATACAGTGGGCATGCCATATGTTCTCTAATAAGCATTTTATTGTGATTAACATTAATTATTAAACCTGGTCGATGCTAACTTAGTGCAACAACAACAACTTGTACTGATATAGCACCTTTAAAGTAATAAAATGTCCCAAGCTGCTTTACAGAAGCATTAAGGCAGTCTTCAAAGGGGCTGCTTCTACAGCAAGAGGGTTCAATATATGAATATAGTGCAGTAGAGAATAAAAGACAGGAATATTCACAATGAAGATGTTCAACTACAATAAACTGTTATCAAATTACTTATATAAGGAAAGAATGTTGGAAAGAAGTCAGCATTTTTTGAGATCACAAGTAAAACCTTGGACACAAATGTTCAATCTGAATTCATTTTTATTACATTTTGTTGACTTAAACGGAGAAACATAGAAAATAGAAGCAGGAGTAAGTCATTCGGCCCTTCAAGCCTGCTCCACCATTCAATATGGTCATGGCTGATCCTCTACCGCAATGCCATACTTCCGCTCTCTCCCCATACCCTTTGATGCCTTTAGAGTCTAGAAATCTATTTCCTTCTTATATACATTCAGTGACTTGGCCTCCACAGCCCTCTGTGGTCGAGAGTTCTACAGGTTCTCTTCATCTCAGTCCTAAATGGTCTACCCTGTATTCTGAGATTGTGACCCCTTGTTCTAGATCCCCAGCCAGAGGAAACAGCATCCCTGCATCCAGTCTGTCCAGCCCTGTCAGAATTTTATATGTTTCAATGAGACCCCCTCTCATTCTTCTAAACTCCAGTGAATACAGGCCTAGTCGGCCCAATCTCTCCTCATACGACAATCCAGCCATCCCAGGAATCAGTCCAGTGAACCTTCGCTGCACTCCCTCTAAGGCAAGCATATCCTTTCTTAATCATTGATATATATTGTGAATAGCTGGGGCTCAAGCACTGATCCCTGCAATACCCCACTAGTCTCTGCCTGCCATTCTGAAAAAGACCCATTTATTCCTACTCTCTGTTTTCTGTCTGCTAACCAATTCTCAACCCATGCCAATATATTGCTCCCAATCCCATGTGCTTTAATTTATGAGGTACCTCATCAAAAGCTTTCAGAAAATCTAAATACACCACATCCACTGGTTTGCCCTTATATATTCTGTTAGTTACATCCTCAAAAAATTCCAGTAGATTTGTCAAACATGATTTCCCTTTCATAAATCAATGTTGACATTGTCTAATCCCACTGATATTTCCTAAGATGTTGGGCTAACTGGTCTATAATTCATTGTTTTCTCCCTCCCTCCTTTTGTAAATAGTGGGGTTACATTTGCTACCCTCCAATCTGCAGGACTGTTCCAGAATCTACAGAATTTTGGAAGATGACAACCAATGCATCCACTATTTCCATGGCCACCTCCTTTAGTACCCTGGGATGTAGGTTATCAGGCCCTGGGGATTTATCGGCTTTCAGTCCCATTAATTTCTCCAGCACTGTTTTTTTAGTAATACTAATTTCCTTCAATTCCTCCTTCTTACTAGACCCTTGGTTCCCTAGCATTTCTGGGAAGTTATTTGGGTCTTCCTCTGTGAAGACAGAACTAAAGTAGTTGTTTAATTGCTCTGCCATTTCCTTGTTCTCTATTGTAAATTCTCCTGTTTCGGACTGTAAGGGACCTACATTTGTCTTCACTAATATTTTTCTTCTTACATACTTATAGAAGCTTTTAAAGTCCTCTTCGGTGTTCCTTGCAAGTTAACTCTCATACTGCCAGGGATTCATCCGCCACAGTTTTATTGTTAATTTGGTTTAACCAGTCTATATGTAGATTAAAGCCACCCATGATTACTTTAGCGCCCTTGTTACATTCATCTCTAATTTCCTGTTTAATACTGTCCCCTACCTTATCCCTACTGTTTGGAGGCCTACGGACAACTCCGATTAATGTTTTCTGCCCCTTGTTGCTCCTTAGCTCCAACCAGACTGATTCTACATCTAGATTTTCTGAGCCAATATCCTCTCTCACAATTCCACTGGTTTCATCCTTAACTAACAACTCCACCCCATATCCATTTCCTTTTTGCCTGTCCTTCCTAAATATCGAATACTCTTGGATATTCAGTTCCTAGCCTTGGTCACCCTGCGGCCATGTCTCTGCAATTGCAATCATATTGTACCTGTTTGCATCTATTTGTGCTGTTAATTCATCTACCTTATTGTGAATGACCCATGCATTCAGATACAGTGCCTTTAAGACATGTCTTTTTAACATTTTTACACATTTTTTTTGTACTATGGCCCTATTTGCTGACAGCCCCTGTTTCCTCTGCCTTCCACTTTTGCTTTTTACTTTCCTGCCTTTCATTTCTATCTTTGTTTCCCTCTCTTGTGTCTCCCCACTCAGGTTCCCATCCCCTGCCACTCTAGTTTAAACCAGTACTAGCTCACCTTCTCCCAACCAAAAGAGCAACTTTTAGTCAATTGCTTAATTAAAGAAAGACTAGATTGTAGATAGAAATTAGCCCTTAAATTACATTAACCCTTAAAACTCCCTCACCCAATTAATTCCAACTGAAGCACTCAAATGCAGCCCAAGACAGCACTCAGTGCAGACCATTAAAAATGGTTTAGACAGAACATATCACTGATAAGGTCATTACACAGCTAAAACAATGTTGCCCAATGTAAAATGTTGGCTAGCTATAAGACATTGCTCAGCCACATCCATTAATTTTTGCACAAAGTGACTTACACACAAAGGGCAGAATTTAATGTGGGAAGCAGGGGGCCCATTTTCAACAGCAAAATCCGGTGGCATGCCTGCCAACTTGATGTCCAGGACTTCCGATGGACCTAATTAGCCATGGGGGCTCTGCCGCTGGGATTCCCAGCTCTTCTGGGTTCATAAAATCACTACACACCTACTGTGGGATGGATAGAGAGCTGTCGGCCTCTTTAGTAGTGGGGATGGCAGCCTACCTTGAGGATTGGCAATGCATCCTCTGGGGACAGGACAGGGGCGGGATGGGGATCCCAAGGAAGGGGGGGCACCGAACTGTAATGGGGGGGAGAGGTGCCAACAGCAAGAGCAGGGTAATGGCTTCCTGCGGGAACACCCCACACCCGCACCCTTCTCTTCTCTACCACCGGCACTTCCTGATATCAGGTCTCTTGATTGGGCAGAGTACCTTTGAACGAGGGATCCACCCATCCCCCCACAGAAGGGTGTGGGATAATGCAACAGGATTCGTTGGGTGGTCTCCCTGTTAATGTTGGAAGCATGCTGCAATGCAGTTCATGTTTTATGTTTGTAATTGAGAACAGATACCACCAATTGGAGAAAGATTAGGGAATTATGGCAGTTCACACTGGGTGTGGGGGAGGAACAAAGGAGTCTGTGCCTGTAATCCGTAGTCTTGTGAATAGAGATTCATCCTTTCTTCAATGTATGAACAATGACTTTAACATCCCTGCATGGCTAGTCCCCTGCCCACTGCTGGTGGAATATGAGTGGTGGCTGGATGAGGCTGTTAGTGACCATTAAGTCTCCACTTAAAGGCTTCAATTGGCCTACAGGTTGGGAGGCCACCACAAGCCTTCCTACCTTGGATTAATCGGGGGAGATGGGAAAGTGACAGGATCTCCACTCCACACTCTCCCACTCCCCAAACCCGCTTCAAGGGGCATTAAATTCAGCCCAGTATACATTCATGTACTGAATGGACATTTTATTTACAAACATCTATCACCATTTAATGTGAAACTTTGTAGTCTTTCCCTTTCCCCCCAAGTTTAGGGTTCTGGCATAAATTTATCAGACACACCCCATCTTCAAGCAGCTTCTAGGTTTTTGTCTGGCAGTTACGTGCAGCACTTTCATTTTATCAGAGTGATTGCTGAGAATATTGACTCACACACCAAGATCAGTGAGATACAATCTTGCTCTCGATCTAGAATGTGACTTGTTGTTGCTTTGCCTTACCAATGACTTGCACTGTTGGAGATGCTCATTGCTTTGACTCAACTTGCTTTCTTCTCCTGGCCTGGTGAGATTGTCTCAATTGATGGAAGTCACCACTATGATAGACCCCCACCCTAAGCAATGTTACTCAGGTTTCCAAGGTGCATTTTTACCCATATTCGGCACCTTTTTAGCACACAAACATTAAGCAGTAACTGAGGAAGTTAGTGCACACACTACAATTAAAAGAGATTCACAAATGCTTTTTTGTCTTACCACTTTACAAACAAATGCAGAAAAAGGTCAAAGTCCACATGCAGACATCATGCAAATGTGAGTTTTGAGATCTCATGCTCAACGACAGTAACGATTGCTCATTTTTCATTTGCAAATCTGAAATGTGATACCCACATCAGGGATGTAAAATTCATCACTCTAGCACTGATGGAATCGCTGACTGCAACCAAAGTAAAATCTTTACACCACTGTGTTTATTCTGGGTTCATTATCTGCAGTTCTGGTCTGAAACCATCAAGTTCCAGAATTAGACAGTCAGGTGTCAAGATTACTTGATCTGCCACTGACCCTGGTTACACAATGGGGATGAAATCAGTCCATGCTGGCAGCATTAAAGGGTGTCATAAAGAATTGGCCGCTCTTTTACACCATGCTTGATTTACTTCTCTATTTAAATCAATTGAAACAAGATGGAGGGTGGTGTAAAATGGTCTGCCGATTTGCCCCAACCCTGCTTCATGGTACTAATGTAGACTAATTTCACCCCCATTGCCCTGAGTGTCACTGCAAAATGGAAATACAGCAGCACCAAGGGTGCTGTGTGAATGCACTATTAGCGACTTCAGATGGTTCAAATTGCATTAGTAAACAGCAATTCCAAGTTTGGAGATGTAAACTGGATGGATTTAAGTTTGAAATTCTGTCTCCTGTGGTTTTGTACTTGTTATAATTAAGTCAATAGCATTGTTTTCATTCTGTGTATGATGTATTAAAACTTGGGGCTGGTTTCAAAAACACATAGGCCCCGGCCTGGTGGCGTTGGGCATGTTCAGTGCCGTGAGCTGACAATATGCCAAGAAGGCCAAAAATTGGTTTCACAATGTCGTGAAACCAGTTTGCGATTGTCTGCTCCGCCCACCGGTGGTGGGCCACATTACCCACCATCGGACATCAGGAACCTCATTGTAAGACATCAGCATATCATCATAAGGCCAGCCTGTTGGACTCATTCTCCTCAATGGATCGTCTGCCCACATCAGCGGGAAAACACGCTGGTGCAAAACTCGTCTTGACAAGTGTGACCTGCAGAAGTTGGGACTTACCGCCAGGGCCTTACTCACATGGCAGACATCCGTGGAGCAGAAGATGCCGGAGCCCGATGGCAACGGGATCCTGGAAGAACATCCATGGCACGCTGGGTGGATTGAAGCAGCTCACAGAATTTGGATAGTCACTGTTGATGCTCAAAAACCATGATGGTTGAGGGGGTGGGAGAGGAAGGTCTAGGATTGACTGGGAGAGGAAGAGGTGTCGGCGGTGTGTGAGGTTGGGAGGGGGGGAATGAAGGCGTTGGGGCAGTGAGGTTGAGAGTGGGGGAATGAAGGTGTCGGTGGGTGAGGCTAGGGGGAATGAAGGTGGCGGTGAGTGAGTTTGGGAGGGGGGAATGATGGTGGTGGGGGGTGAGGTTGGGGAGGAAGGAGTATGGGGGAGGAGGGGTTAACAGGGGAGGAAATGGCAACTGGCGAGGTAGGTGTAAGGCAGGTGGAAGTTGTCAGGGAAGGCGTTTGGAGGGGGGTTGGAATGTGGAGAAGGGGAGGGAGTCCAGGGGGAGGAAGGAGTGCGGAGAGGGGAAGGAGTCCAGTGGGGAAAAGGAGTGCGGAGAGGTGACGGAGTCCGGGGGAGGAAGGAGTGCAGAGAGGGAAGGGTGTAAGACGCATAGAAACATAGGGCTGAATTTTGCTATCAGTGAGCAGGGGGCGGGGCCTGCTTGCCGATGTGTAAAATGACGCGGGATGACGTCGGGGGAAACCCCCCACATAATCCCGCCCCATTTAAATTTTTGGGAAGGCGGGGGCACAGCAAAATCAGCTGTCCGCCCGCCGACCTGTCAATGGCCAATTGAGGCCATTGACAGGATCATTGAAACAATTAAAGGACCTGCCCGTCCAACCTTAAGGTTGGTGGGCAGGCCAGGAGCCCCGGCGGGAATTAGAAAAAACATTAAACCTCATCCACCGGCGGGATGAGGTTCCACGTAGGGATTTAAAAAGTTTAATAAAATTTTAGTGTAATTTATGAACATGTTCCATCTCATGTGACACACATGAGGGGGACATGTTAAGGATTTTTTTTTCTCTATTTTTAACGTTTTTAAAACTGTCAGCGATCTCCCTGAGGCAGCACTTAGCCTCAGGGAGATGTGTGCTCTCTCATGAGCATGTGTGCTTCCCAGTGGACGTCACGCTGGGCGGGTCTTAATTGGCCCGCCCATGTAAAATGGCGGCGGAGCCCGCTTCTCCGGCAGGGCCATCAGCCCCCCGCCCGCCGGAGATTGGGTCAGGCCTGCAGCCCGGTAGGCAGAAAATTCTGCCCATAGAAACTAGGAGCAGGAGCAGGCCATTCAGCCCTTCTAGCCTGCTCCGCCATTTGATAAGATCATGGCTGATCCTCTATCTCAACCCCATATTCCCACTTTCTCTCCATACCCCTTGATGCCCCTAATGTCCAAAAAATTATCAATTTCTTTCTTAAATATACTCAGTGAAATGGCCTCCACAGCCCTCTGTGGTAGAGAATTCCACAGGTTGACCACCCTCTGAGTGAAGAAATTTTTCCTCATCTCAGTCCTAAATGGCCTGCCCCGTACCCTGAGACTGTGGTCCCTGGTTCTAGACTTCCCAACCAGGGGAAACATCCTCCCTGCATCTAGTCCATCTAGCCCTGTTAGAATTTTATATATTTCAATCAGATCCCCTCTCATTCTTCTAAACTCTAGTGAATACAGGCCCCGTCGAACCAATCTCTCCTCATACAACAGTCCTACCATCCCCAGTATCAGCCTAGTGAAGCTTTGCTGCACTCCCTCTATGGCAAGGATATCCTTTCTTAGGTAGGGAAACCAAAACTGCATGCAATACTCCAGGTGTGGTCTCACCTAGGCCCTGTATAACTGCAGTAAGACATTCCTACTTCTGAACTCAAATCCTCTTGCAATGAAGGCCAACATACCATTTGCCTTCCTAATTGCTTGCTGCACCTCCCTGTTTACTTTCATTGACTGGTGTACAAGGACACCCAGATCCCTTTGTACATCCACATTTCCCAATATATCACCACTTAAATAATACTCTACCTTTCTGTTTTTCACACCGAAGTGTATAACTTCATATTTATCCACGTTATACAAATACGTGTTTGCCCACACACACAACTTGTCTAAATCGCCCTGAAGCCTCCTTGCATCCTCCTCACAACTCCGCCCAGTTTTGTGCCGTCAGCAAACTTGGAAATATTGCATTTGGTTTCCTCATCCAAGTCATTTATAAATATCATGAATAGCTGGGGCCCAAGCACTGATCCCTGCAGTACAACACGAGTCACCACCTGCCATCTGGAAAAAGACCCACTTATTCCCATTCTCTGTTTCTGGCCTGTCAACCAATTCTCAATCCATGCCAGTATATTACCCCTAATTCCATGTGCTTTAACTTTGCCCACTAGCCTCTTATGTGGGACCTTATCAAAAGCCTTTGTGAAATCCAAATACCCCACATCCACTGGTTCTCCCTTACCTATTCTACTAGTTGCATCTTCAAAAAACTCCAGGAGATTAGTTAAGCATGATTTCCCTTTCATAAACCCAGGCTGACTTTGTCTAATCCCGTTAACGCTTTCCAAGTGTTCTGTTACCATGTCTTTTATAATAGACTAGCATTTTCCCCACTACTGATGTTAGGCTAATTGGACTGTAATTCTCTGTTTTTTTCTCTCCCTCCCTTTTTAAATAGCGGGGTTATACTTGCCACCCTCCAATCAGTAGGAACTGCTCCAGAGTCTATAGAATTTTGGAAGATGACCACGAATGCATCCAATATTTCCAGGGCCACGTCCTTTCATACTCTGTAGGTTATCAGGCCCTGGGGATTTTTCAGCCTTTAACCTCATTAATTTCTCTAGCATCATTTTTTTACTAATACTGATTATCTTCAATTCCTCCCTCTCACAAGACCCTTAGTTCCCTAACATTTCTGGGAAATTATTTGTGCCCTCTTTTGTGAAGACAGAACCAAAATGTGTTCAATTCTTCTGCCATTTCTTTGTTCCCCATTATAATTTCTCCTGTTTCTGACTGTAAGGGACCTACATTTGGCTTTGCTAATCTTTTTCTCTTCACATATTTATAGAAGCTTTTACAGACAGCTTTTATGTTCCCTACAAGTTGACCCTCATACTCCATTTTCCACTTCTTGATCAATCTTTTTGTCCACTTTTGCTGAATTCTAAACTGTTCCCAATCCTCAGGCTTGCTGCTTTTCCTGGCAATTTTGTATGTCTCCTCTTTAGATCTAATACAATCCCTAATTTCTTTTGTAACTCATGGTGGAGCCACCTTTCCTGTTTTATTTTTGCTATGGACAGGAATGAATAATTGTTGTAATCCATGCATACGTTCTTTAAATATTAGCCATTACCTATCTACCGTCAACCCTTTTAGTAAAGTTTCCCAATCCATCATTGCTAATCGCGCCTCATACCCTCATAGTTCCCTTTATTTAGATTCAGGGACCCTAGTTTCAGATTCGACTTCTTCACTCTCCATCTTAGTGAACAATTCTATCATTTTATGGTCGCTCTTCCCCAAGGGACACCGCACAGCAAGATTGTTAATTAATCCATTCTCATTGCACAATACCCAGTCTGGGATAGCTTGCTCGCTAGTTAGTTCCTCAACGTATTGGTCTAAAAAACCGTCACGTACACACTCTAAGAAATCCTCCTCCACATATTATTGCTAGTTTGGTTTGTCCAATCTAAATGTAGATTAAAGTCACCCATGATTACAGTTGTACCCTTATTGCATGTGTCTCTAATTTCCTGTTTAATGCCTTCCCTTACATCTCTGTTACTGTTTGGGGGCCTATAGACAACCCCCACCAATGTTTTCTGCCCCTTGGTGTTTCTTACCTCCACCCAAACAGATTCCACATCATGATTTTCCGAGCCAATATCCTTCCTCACTATTGCATTGATTTCCTCCTTTACTAACAGTGTTACCCCACCTCCTTTCCCCATATGTCTCTCCTTCCTAAATATTGAATACCCTTGGGTGTTCATTTCCCATCCTTGGTCATCCTGCAGCCATGTCTCCATAACTGCGACTATATCATAACCGTTTATATCAATTTGCACTGTTAATTCATCTACCTTATTGCGAATGCTCCATGCATTAATATACAATGCCTTTAGGCTTGTCTTTTTAATCTTGTTAGTCATCTTAGCTTTATTTCCTACTATGACCCCATTTGTTTCTCACCCTTGTTTTTTCTGCCTTCCACTTTTGCTTCTTACTTTTCTGTCTTTTATTTCTATCCTTGTTTCCCCTTCCTCTGTCTCCCTGCTCAGGTTCCACCCCCCTGCCGTTCTAGTTTAAACCCTCCCTGCTGACACTAGCAAACACCCCACCAAGGACACTGGGCCCGGTCTTGCCCAGATGCAACCCATCCTGCTTGTATTAGTCCCACCTTCCCCAGAACTGGTCCCAATGTCCCAGGAATCTGAATCCCTCCCCTCTACACCATCTCTTCAGTCACATATTCACCCGATATATCCAGCTATTTCTACTCTTACTAGCACATGGCACTGGTAGGAATCCTGAGATTACTACCTTTGAGATCCCGCTTTTTAATTTACGTCCTAACTCCCTATATTCAGCTTGTAGGACCTCATCTCTTTTTTAACCCATATCGTTTGTACCAATATGTACCATGGTGACTGGCTGTTTGCCCTCCCTCTTCAGAATGCCCTGCAGCCTCTCCGAGACATCCTTGATCCTGGCACCAGGGAGGCAACATACCATACAGGAGTCTCTTTTGCGGCTGCAGAAACGCCAGTCTGTTCCCCTTACTATTGAATCACTTATCACTATAGCCCTACCACTCTTCTTCCTCCTCTCTTGTGCAGCAGAGCCACCTGTGGTGCCATGGAATTGGCTTCTGCTGCTTTCCCCTTAGAAGTGATCTCCCCCAACATATCCAAAACGGTATATCTGTTAGAGAGAGGGATGGCCACAGGGGACTTCTGCACTACCTGCCTTCCTCTATTCTGCCTGGTGGTCACCCATCCCCTTTCTGCCTGCTCAGTTTTTACCTGTGGTGTGACCACCTCACTGAACATGTTGTCTATGACAATCTCAGCATCGCGGATGCTCCACAGTGAATCCACCCACAGCTCCAGCTCCGAAATGCAGTTCGCCAGTAGCTGCAGCTGGACACACTCCCTGCACGCATGGTCGCCAGGAACACTGGAAGCATCCATGACTTCCCACATAGTACAGGAGGAGCATATCACAGGTGCGAGCTCTGCTGCCATGACTTCCCTTTAGATTAAGCTCATTAGTTACTCCCTTTAGAGAATACTAACTATGTTAGGGGCCTTATTCCACTACAAACGCGCCCACTACAGTCCAAAGTCCTCACCTTATTTTGTTTAAGCTAATGGACTGTCACAGTTTAATTAGTAGAAAAAGTAGAAGCAGAAGTACTCACCTGACCCTACTTACCAATCAGCTGCCTCCCTTGTGTCGTGTCAATTTTTGAATCACTACCTCACTTCGAACTCCACCACCTGAAGGTCCTGAGGATATGCCTTTCCTCTCTGGTCTCAGCCTCTGTTTTTCGCATATAGGAAGGAGGAAGGGTGGAGGAATATGTCAGCAAGGGGGAAGGAGTAAATCTGGAGGACGAAGCGAGAGTGTCTGAGGCAGTCAGGAAGGGGAAATGAGTAAGGCTGGAGGAAGAAGTGAGACTGGAGGAAGAGATAAGGCTGGAGGAAGGAGTCGGGAGGGGGAAGGATTAAGGATGGCGGAAGAAGTAAGAGTGTCTGAGGGAGTCAGGAAGAGGGAGGGACCAAGCGAGTGGAGTGTCCAGGGGGTTGGGAGGACTAAGGCAGGGGAAGGGGTTCTCGGGGGAGGGTTTCCAGGGAGGGAAGGGGTTCCGGGGGAAAGGGTCTGGATAGGGGGATGTCCAGGTGAACGTGCGAGGGAGGGGTCTGATGGGTCCATAACTGCCTCCTGGTGACTGAACTCAGGGTGGGCATGGTACAAGGGAATGGTGAGAATGACCAAGGACAAAGTGAGGCGGGAGGGTAGGAGAGTGAGGGTCCAATAGTATCAGTAGAAGGGATGGCAAGGGTGGTTGTTGGGGACTCGGAGGCAGACACGGATCCTGGAGGTAGGAAGGAGGAGGTCGGAGAGGTGAATGTGGATGGGGTGGGGATTTTCGGGAAGGAAAGGAACGTGCACATTCACCTGGTCATCCCTGAAGTAAAATGGTTGTGGCTGGTAGCTGGAAGGTGATGCCGGTGGGTTCAACTGTGATGGGGGAAAGGAAATAGGTGAATATGGGAGGGGAAAAGATGAGGGAGCACACAAAAAACCGAATCAAGACCATGGTGGCCAAATTGAATGTGAAAAGACAGTCGTGGTGTGTGATATCAGGTGCTGCATGGGAGCATGATCATTGGATGGGTGGAGATGCAGGTCAGCTCAGATGGACAATTGAAAGCGAACCCCAGCAGGCAGCATTGAAAATGCTCATGACATTGAGTTGAGTATGATACGTGAAGGATCTGCACGCATGGGAGAGTGCTTGCACCAGGCTCCAAAAGGCCCTGCCACACACACACTTCTCCCTCCAGAATCAGTTGTTCACCAGCTGCTCCCCCCTGCAGTGACAGAGGACGAGGTTGAGGGGCTCACAGGCAAAGGAGTCTCGGAGGGAAAGGACAGCCTCTGAAATTCCTGAGTGGATGACCCAGGGGTGTCCAGTTGTCGCTCCTCCTCTATTAGGGTGCTCGGGAGCCCAGACTGACTCCTTGAGGGGAAGGAACACCTGGAGGGACGTTGAGGTGTCCTGTTTCCATCTCATGTTGTCACTGCAGGAGCTTACCCATGGCTCCAGCGATGGAGTGCAGGTCTGCACACATCTCTGTGTTCTGCTGGATCAGGGTCTCCATCATCCCCCCCATGGGGACCTCCATACACGCACATGTGGGCACTGCTTCATCAGAGAGTAGGTGGATGCACCCTTCCGACTCATGTTCCACACTGCTGAGGGCTTCCAACAGCTCTGTGTGACATTCCCACGCCTTCTGCTGACTCTCCAGGATGAGTTGGAAGGCCAGATCTAGAGGTTCATCATCTGACTCGGACCTCACAGATGCCTGACCCCAGCAGTCCTCCAAGTGCCAGGGAGCTCACATGAACTTACCTCCTGCTGCTGCGGACATGAGTGCGCGTAATGACCATTAAGTTGTGAACCCAAGCCTGCTCTAGATCTAGGTCCCACCGAGGTGTGTGTCTCTGCACTGGTGGAGGGTGTGGGTAAGCACTGTGACAGGTCTTCCAGGCTGCTTATTTCCAGCTCTTCAAAGGAGGAGTTATCCTCTTGGCTGGAGGTGAGGACGTGGATGGAGCTGAGGGACTGGCTGGCTGAGGGTGTCAGTTGCTTGGCAGAGCTCCCTGTGAACCAAAGTAGAGATAATTAGTGCATGGCAGCAGAGTCAAAAGCAGGAGAGAGAGAGAGCACTTACATTTGCATTGAGAGCGCGATGATGTGATGCAGGATCCTTAAGAGGCTGTTTGCCGCCGACCTCACCGTCACCCCAGGCACACTCCAGGTCTTTACCATTCAGTGCGATGGCACACTCCTCAAATTGAGTGAGGGACCTAATGTGGGCCACTGCACCCCTGGTCTGCGACCTCTACTTGCTGATGTGAGCAGTCTTCTCCTGCATGAAAGCAGATGGAGAGAGTGTGAGCAGGACACATGGCACTGCCTGGAATGTTTGTGTGATGAGTGGATGGGGACATGAGCTTGACAGGGTATAAGCCTGATGGAGATTTGAGGGTGTGTGTGAGAGTTAGTGACGTTGTCCTTTAAGGTGTGAGATCCCTGTGGATGTGTGATGGGTTTGAGAGTGTGTGCGTTGAGAGTGATGAGAAGAGTGAATTGTCTTGGTGAAAAGGATGAGATCATTCATCCCTTTTGGTACTGGGTGGCTGTCCTCCTTTACAGGGCATTGGCGCTGACTACAGCTGCCACCACCTCTCCAGCCAGATTAGTGAGGCTGCTACCCACCCTGTGGCCAGAGCAGGAGTAGAGGACATCACGGCGAGCCTCCACTGCGCCAAAAAGGCACTGGAGTGGTGTGTCATTGAACCTGGGAGCTGTAGTCTTTTTGCCTTTCAGGGCCATGATTTCTTTGCAGCAGTCATAGGCTGGAAGCATTGAGAGGCGTGCGCATGGCTGGATTTTAAATGTGGCATCTGGCGTGATGAAGGGGCGAGGTGATGCCTTAGCAGGCAAATGAGAATGCCATGCCATGGAAATGGCGTGTTTCCCGGGAATGCATAATTAATGCTGCGGGTTTGAGACAATACAGTGTGAAAAGCCACCACTGCAGCCAGCGGGTAAATTTACCTGCCCCCTACTGCACTTAGTACAAATCCAGGACGATGCCACCCATAGGCATTGCCACAACAATGAGGGTATGTGAACAGATAAAAGCAGATATAGTTTAATCAAATGGGAGGAGAGGATTTATTCTTGTTCCTATGCATTAAGAGGAAGCCTAAATGAAGCAGGAAGGTTTTCCTCCATTTCCATCGCTATTTCTTTCTTTTAGAATACAGCTTGACAGGAAATAACATGAGAAATCTTCCTACAATGACACAATGTCAGAACAATCAAGGAAATCTCCCCATGTAGAAACTTTTCCGAAAATGTATAGCTTGACTGCCAGGTTATGAAAAGTAACTGACTGTTCCTTCACTTCACCTTCTTCCCATAATATTAATTGTTTTAGTCCTGCATTTAATTTTGTTGATTTGATATTTTACATTATTCTGCTCACAGGCTGTTTTTATACTATTCTGAGTCCTGGGGAAGTCAGATTTCAGTCTCTCCTTTCGAGAGAAGGGATTGTGAAGTCACTTTTCCTGGAATTTTGCCTTTTTAATATTTTGAGTGGATCAATTGAGTGGATCTCAAGATACCACTTATGCAAGTACTTGCATTTATTTCTTTGCATTCTCAATTTGCAGCAACAAAATCCTAACAGAAAACTGTTTGTAATAAAGAAAAAAATGATAAGCATTAAAAGATCAGGTTAAATAGGTGAGAACCTTGCCACATTCAACTGCAATATATTACTGCCATAAAGACAAACATATGACAGATAAAGAGACACAAGATAATAAAAGGAATAGGTTGCTTGCTTGCACATACATCATTTCCTTGCAGAAGCAGCAGGGTACATATTCTGTCACAAACATTCCACTGTTTGTTATTTGAAATAATGATGGAAGAGGAGCTGATGAATGATAACAAAAGGAAGAGAGAGCTTTTAGCACTTATGTGCTGCCAACATGATCTGTAAATCCAACTAGGTCTCAAAGTTGTTCGATTTTTCCAATATTCTATCAATAAGTTCAACAGCTGAAACATGCCCTCAATACAATGTTGCATCCATTTGTTTCCCTGACTTGTGCAGATTAAACTATTGGGCCATAATTAGCTGTCAAAATAAGAGTTTGGCTAATGATGCTTACTGTTAGTTATGTGCAAATGGTGCAGCAACTTCAAGCAAGCAGCAGATTCTCCATATCTCATTACATCTCATTCATAGGCAAAACAGCTGAATTCTAGTGGTGAATTAGGAGGGAGGGCACTTGACAATAAGGCAGTATTTGACAGAGTGTGGCACTAAGGAGCCCTAGTTAAAATTGGAATCAATGGGAATCAGGGAGAAAATTCTGCACTAGCTGGAGTCATACCAAGCACAAGGGAAGGTTGTTGGTGGCAAATCATCTCAGCCCCAGCAATGGCTGCAAGAGTTCCTCAGGCCAGTGTCCTAGGGCCAATCACCTTCTGTCCCTTGATCAATGACCTTTCCTCCATCATAAGGCCAGAAGTGGAGATGTTCGCTGATGATTCAGTGTTCGATGCCATTCGTAACTCCTCAGGTACTGAAGCAGTCCATGCCACTTGCAGTAAAACCTGGACGCCATTCAGTTTGTGACAAGTAACATTCATGTCACATAAGTGCCAGGCAATAACCATCTCCAACAAAATGAATTTAACCATCTCCACTTGACCTTCAGCAGCATTACCAATGCTAAATTCCTCCACCATCAAGATCCTGGAGGTTACTATTGACAATAAATTTAACTGGACCAGCCATAAAAATACAGTGGTTACAAGAGCAAGTCAGAGGCTGGGAATAGTACAGCAATAACCTTCCTCCTGACTCCCTGAAGCTTTTTCACAATCTGCAAGGCGTAACAAATTGGAATACCCTCCATTTGCCTGGATGGGTGCTGCTCCAAAAGCACGTAAGAAGCACAACACCATCCAGGACGAAGCAACCCGATTGATTGGTATGTCATCCGCCCTTAAACTTTCACCCTCTCCAACACCAATGCACCTTAGCAGTAGCGTGTACCATTTACAAATGTTAAGAATGCTGGATTTTACAAGATGGTTTTGTTTTAAAATGTCTCCTTTAACTTAAAGTAAAATTGGGAATTCTGGAGGCATCCCAACTTGAAGATATGCCTATGTTGTCAGGTTGCCATGGGAGTAAAACTCAAAAAGAAACCTTTTAGTTTCCGTACCTTGACACAGTACCTCACCATAATGGGACAGCTGCTTTTGTGAGACACAGAGGCAGAAAGAGTCAAAGCAAACACAGCTGTGTGGAGGAACAATGCAGCTACTGCTGTGTAAGAATTCATTTTTTGTTTGAAAGGAAGGGAATAGAATGGATGGGGATTTTGGAGGTTTAAGGAACAAGGAGTTGCCGAGGTGGGACTTGCTGGCAGAAGTTCAACCTGGAAGTGACTCAGGCTGAGTGGAATGACTTTCAAAGGACACTGGAAGTTACAAAACAAAAACAGAATTACCTGGAAAAACTCAGCAGGTCTGGCAGCATCGGTGGAGAAGAAAAGAGTTGACGTTTCGAGTCCAACATGACCCTTCAACAGAACTGAAGTATAGTTAGGAGAGGGGTGAAATATAAGGTGGGGCAGTCTAGTGTGACGGAGAGAAGCGAGCCTTGTTCTTTTAATGCTACACAACTGCCAAAAGTGTGGTGCACAGCAAAACGGGTTGTAAAACGTATCGTGATTGCATTAGTTAGTGTGAAATACCTTTTCTCTAGTTTGGTGTATTAGTTGTCGATTAAGTAATGTTTGATTTATTTTGATTTTAGTTTGTTTGTCACAGTAAATGTCTTAAAACGTGAAATCTTGTTCTTCAGTTATTTCCGTGGGTTGTTTGGGAAATTCATCTCTTTTTAAAAGTTATCAGTCTCTACCAGGATCGGAACACCAAGTAACAACAGTCACCAAGGCTCTTCTGACACATCTTCCAAATCTGTAAACTCTATCATCGAAAAGGACAAGGGAAGCAGGCACATGGAAATACCAGCACCTGCAAGTTCCCTTCCAAGTTACACACCATCCTGACTTGGAAATATATTGCCATTCCTAATGTCACTGGATTAAAATACTATAACTCCCCCCCTCACCGTACTGCAAGTGTACCTATACCACAAACACTGCAGTTCAAGAAGGTGGCTCATCACCACCTTTTAAAGGGCAACTGGAGAAGGGCAAAGAAACACTCGCGCACAACCCGTGAAAGAATAAAAGAAAAACCTCACGGATTGCTGGTCAAGTTGTGCTACTCCACTGTTAGCTTCACGAAACGACACCTCACTGTCTGGCTCACCATTGAAATGCGTTGATTGGCTTGATGTTGCAACAATTGCATGGCAGATATGAACAAACCCAGGCTCAGAACGTTAAGCCTTGTACCTTTAAGTCTATGTACACTTTTTATATGTGGGGCTGGATTTTCAAAGAGCCACGGGGTTGGGAAGCAGTGCAGGCGAGAATTGAAAATTGCAGTCCTGGAGCTCAGTACAGAATCCTGACATCTCCTGGACAGTTTCATACTTTCAAAAGGCCAGGGGTGGTGGGTAGGAGGCGGGGTGTGGGTGGAGGGTCTGGGAAACATGGTTGCTGCCGATTAACAGCCCTTTAAACTCATTAAGGAGCTTGTTATGAGGTCTGTCTGTTCACTATTGGAATTTTAAAGCCCAATTCAGCGTAGCCAAACAGTCTGGTGTACAATAATGCACAGCTACCAGGTTTGCTGCAGAGTCACCAGAAACGCTCTCCACATTGATTTGTAAAAGAAAGAAAAAGATTTGCTACTGACCTCTCCTGGATCTCCTTGTGCTGGTTCCAATGCTACTCCATAATCTCACCTGCACACCCCCATTGCATTGTCATAGTTGCTGCCCTCTGAAGAGCCGCCTGCTCTCTCTGCCAAGGAAGCAGCAGCCTCCAACATGGCTGTCGGCTGCCTTTCCTGTTGGTGCTAGGAAGATAGCTCCCGCTTCCTAGAAGTGCCCTGCACCTCTAATTTGGTGCCGAGCCTGCCTCCTGGCTAATTAAGCCATTTACATTTGAATATATCATCACAAGAGTGACACCACATGGTCGCAGGATTGGGAATCGGAATTCATCCAGATGTCAGGTTCCTGACCCGTCATTAAATATCCAGCCCAGGCTGTGCAATTACAATAACAACAACATTTTATATTTACTTAGTGCCTTTAACATAATGAAACATCCCAAGGCGTTTCACAGGAGCATTATAAAAGAAAGCACTGCCTTAAAGGAAGAAAGCGAGCTAAAGAGGTGGAGAGGTGTGGGGAGGGAATTCCAGAGTTTAGGGCTTAGGCAACTGAAGGCAGGGCCACCAATGGTCACAGAATCACAGTGCAGAAGAGGCCCTTCGGCCCATCGAGTCTGCACTGACACGTGAGAAACACCTGACCTACCTATAATCCCATTTACCAGCACCTGGCCGATAACCTTGAATGTTATGATGTGCCAAGTGCTCATCCAGGTACTTTTTAAAGGATGTGAGGCAACCCGCCTCCACCACCCTCCCAGGCAGTCCAGACCGTCACCACCCTCTGGGTAAAAAAGTTTTTCCTCACATCCCCCCTAAACCTCCTGCCCCTCACCTTGAACTTATGCCCCCTTGTGACTGACCCTTCTACTAAGGGGAACAGCTGCTCCCTATCCACCCTGTCCATGCCCCTCATAATCTTGTACACCTCGATCAGGTCGCCCCTCAGTCTTCTCTGCTCCAACGAAAACAACCCAAGTCTATCCAACCTCTCTTCATAACTTAAATGTTTCATCCCAGGCAACATCCTGGTGAATCTCCTTTGCACCCCCTCCTCTGTAATCACATCCTTCCTATAATGTGGCGACCAGAACTGCACACAGTACTCCAGCTGTGGCCTCACCAAGGTTCTATACAACTCCAACATGACCTCCCTACTTTTGTAATCTATGCCTTGATTAATGAAGGCAAGTGTCCCATATGCCTTTTTCACCACCCCACTAACATGCCCCTCTGCCTTCAGAGATCTATGGACACACACGCCAAGGTCCCTTTGTTCCTCAGAACTTCCTGGTGTCATGCCGTTCATTGAATACTTCCTTGTCAAATTATCCCTTCCAAAGTGTACCACCTCACACTTTTCAGGGTTAAATTCCATCTGCCACTTATCTGCCCATTTGACCATCCTGTCTATATCTTCCTGTAGCCCAAGACACTCAACCTCATTGTTAACCACCCGGCCAATCTTTGTGTCATCTGCAAACTTACTAATCCTACCCCCCACATAGTCATCTATGTCATTTATATAAATGACAAATAATAGGGGACCGAGCACAGACCCCTGTGGTATGCTACTGGACACTGGCTTCCGGTCACTAAAGCATCCTTCTGTCATCACCCTCTGCCTCCTACAACTAAGCCAATTTTGAATCCACCTTATCAAATTAACCTGTATCCCATGTGCATTTGCCTTCTTTATAAGTCTCCCATGTGGGACCTTGTCAAAGGCTTTGCTGAAATCCATATAAACTACATCAACTGCACTCCCCTCATCTACACACCTGGTCACCTCCTCAAAAAATGCAATCAAATTTGATAGGCATGACCTCCCTCTGACAAAGCCATGCTGACTATCCCTGATCAAACCTTGCCTCTCCAAGTGGAGATAGATACTCTCCTTCAGAACTTTCTCCAATAGTTTTCCTACCACTGATATGAGACTCACTGGCCTGTAGTTCCTTGGCTTATCTCTACAACCCTTCTTAAATAGCAGAACCACATTAGCTGTTCTCCAGTCCTCTGGTACCTTCCCGGAGGCCAGAGAGAAATTAAAAATTTAAAAAAAGAGCCCCTGCGATCTCACCACTTGCGTCCCTCAGCAGTCTGGGACACAAATCATCCTGACCAGGAGATTTGTCCACTTTTAAGCCTGCCAACACCTCCAATACCTTGTAACTCCCTATATCAATTTGCTCCAGAACCTCGCAGTCTCTCTCCCCAAGTTCCATACCTTCATCCTTATTCTCTTGGTTGAAAACTGATGTGAAGTATTAGTTCAACGCTCTACCGATGACCTCTGGCTCCACCCATAGATTGCCCCCTTGGTCCCTAATAGGCCCTACTCTTTCCCTGGTTATCCTCTTCCCATTGATATACTTATAGAATATCTTGGGATTTTCCCTACTTTTACCAGCCAGAGCTTTCTTATATCCCCTCTTTGCTCTCCTAATTGCTTTCTTAAGCTCCACCCTGCACTTTCTGTACTCCACTAATGCCTCTGCTGATTTGCTTCCCTTGTACCTGCTAAAAGCCCCTCTTTTCCTTCTCATCGTAACCTGAATATCTCTGGTCATCCATGGTTCTCTGGGCTTGTTACTCCTTCCTATCACCCTCGAGGGAACATGTTGAGCCTGTACCCTCCCCATTTCCTTTTTGAGCACCCCCCACTGTTCCTCTGTAGATTTCCCCACAAGTAACTGTTCCCAGTCTACCTTGGCCAGATCCTGCCTTATTTTACTAAAATCCACTCTCCCTCAATCCAAAACATTTTTTTGCAACTTGTCGATTTCTTTGTCCATAACAAGCTTAAATTGTACCATGTTGTGGTCGCTATAGCTAAAATGCTCCCCCACCATCACCTCAGCCACCTGTCTGGCTTCATTCCCCAGAATTAGGTCCAGCACTGCGCCGTCCCTTGTTGGACCCTCTACATATTGACCTAAAAAGTTCTCCTGTACACATTTCAAGAAATCCACTCCATCCAAGCCCTTAACATTATCTCTATCCCAATTAATGTTGGGAAAGTTGAAATCACCTAATATAATTACCCTATTCTTATTGTGCACATATTTGCTCCTCAATTTCCCGCTGACGATCTGGGGGTCTTAAATAAACACCTAACAATGTGACTGCCCCTTTTTTATTCCTAAGCTCAACCCACAAAACTTCATTTGATGCCCTCTCCAAGATATCATCTCTCCTTACTGCAGTAACTGACTCCTTAACTAATAATGCAATGCCTCCTCCTCTTTTACCCCCTCCTCCTCTCACCTGAAGATTCTATATCACGGAATGTTGAGCTGCCAATCCTGCCCTTCCCTCAACACGTCTCAGTGATGGCTACTATATTACAATTCCCCCTGTCAATCCTCACCCTTAACTCATCTGTTTTACCTGTAATACTCCTGGCATTAAAGTAGAGGCCATCCAGCCTTGCCTTACTCCCTTGAAGCTTAATGCAGCTGTACTCCCTCTGACTTGATTGTTTTACTGTATTATGATGTGACCCTATTCTGCTAACATTCTGTGTCCCTTCCCCCTGCTGAATTAGTTTAAACTCCTCCCAACAGCACTAGCAAACCCGCCCGCAAGGATGTTAGTCCCGCTCTGGTTCAGATGTAGACTGTCCCACTTGTACAGGTCCCACCTTCCCCAGAAATGGTCCCAGTGAACCAGGAATCTAAAACCCTCCTTCCTGCACCAACTCTTAAGCCACGTATTCATCTGCGCTATTCTCCTATTTCTGAGCTCGTGGCACTGGGAGTAATCCAGAGGTTACAACCCGAGAGGTCTTGCTTGTTAGTCTACTGCCTAACTCCCTGAATTCTTGATGCAAGACCTCATCCCTCTTTCTACCTATGTCATTGGTACCAACATGTACCATGACCTCTGCCTTATCACCCTCCCCCTTCAGGGTACCTTGCAGCCATTCAGTGACATCCCGGACCCTGGCACCAGGGAGGCAACATACCATCCTGGAGTCACGTTGACGGCCACAGTAGTGCCTATCTGTTCCCCTGACTATAGAATCCCCTATTACTATTGCTCTTCCTCCCTTCCTCCCCTCCTGTACAGACAGGCTGCTTGTGGTGCCAGAAGCTTGGCTCTGTCCGCACTCCTTGGAGGAACCAGTGCCCTCATCAGCCTCCAAAATGGAATACTGATTTGCAAGCAGGACCCCAGGGGACTCCTGAACTACCTGCCTGTTTCTCTTGGACTGCCTGGTGGTCATCCATTCCCTTCCTCCCTCAAGTCCCTTCATCTTCGGTCTGACCACCTCTCTAACCGTGCTATCCACAATGTTCTCAGGCTCGTGGATGCTCCACAGTGTCCCCAGCCACCATTCCAGCTCTGAAACCCAAGCTTCCAGGAGCTGCAGCTGGACACACTTCCTGCACACATGCTGGTCCTGGGCACTGGAAATGTCCCCAGCTTCCCACATGGAGCACGAGGAGCACACCATGGCTTTGAGCGCTCCTGCCATGACTTATCCCTTTAAATTAAATCTTTTAAGTCAATTACTCTAGATCCCTTCTTTCCTGATCCTCATTACTTTAGAATATACAAACTGTAAACCACAAAAAGACCTTAAACTATAAGCGGTTAAAGTAGTAAATACCTTACCCACTACTTACCAGTGATTCCTTTCCATTGTAGCCTCTACTGCTGCAGCATGCTCTGAAGATTTAAGAAGTTGGAAAGCAAGGAAAAAATGCAAAGAGCACCTCGTCCCCTCTGCACCAAATTCCTGCTTTGCACCAAATTGCCAATACCCACTCTGGCTGTGCCCCACTCTGGATGTCCTCTCTCCCCTGTTCGTGTGCAAGCACACAATGGTGCAGCAATTAAACTTGTGGATGCACAAGAGGCCAGAACTACAGGAGCGCAGGTATTTTGGTAGGTTATGAGACTGGAAGAGATTACAGAGAGGGGCAAGGCAAGGATTTGAAAACAAGAATAACAATTACTGCCAAGCATCCTCTCTGGCATTGTAAATTAATTATTACAAGCGTGGAGTTTTATTCCTTCAGATATTAATTATTATTGGGGATATTAAAAATGTAAAATTTTAAACTTCCAACCTTTCTTGCCCTCCTTATTTCTCTTTCTGGTATCTGATTCTACGTTGAATTCATCCACTCTAACTTATATTTCCTTCTCTGTCCTTGTGCTGATAATTTCACAATTCTTCAACCTGATTGGTTAAGGAGATGCATGATTGCCGGCCTTGTTTATTGCATCCCAGGTGCCTGGTTTCCCTCACTGCCCTGATAACAGCTCATACTTTCAGCAGCTTGCCATGCAGAATTAAAAACGTAAATGTGCACTGGCACATGTCGCTATACCACGCCTTGCTGCAGCAAATTATGGTCCAATTGAGAGAACAAGAGAAAAAAGACCAGGAATGATACAGTCACAATTTACTGGAGACCCAACAAACATGATATTCTGTTGAGCTCTGCTTGTTCTGCTTTCAGTAACAACAACTTGCATTTATGTAGCAACTTTAACATATCAAACCATAACGCGTTTAGCAAGAGCAATACCACTAAAAATATTTTTGACACTGTGTCACAGATATCAAGACAGATGGCCAAAAGTTCTGTCAGAAGTATGTTTTTAGGAGCTTCTTAGAGGATGAAAGAGAGGTGGAGAGGTTTAAGGAGGATATTCCCTGGCTTACGGCCCAGGCACTTGAAGGCCTGGTCATAATAGTAGAGCGATACAAATTGAGGATACACAAGAGGCTAGGATAGAGGAGAAAAGAGATCGCAAAGGCTTTTGGGGCTGGAGCAGGTTACAAAGATTGGGAAGGGTCAGGCCATGGAGGAATTTGAAAATGAGAAGGACCTTGGAATTGAGGTCTTGTCAGAACAGGAGCTAGTCTAAGTCAGCAAGCATGGGGGTAACAGGTGAACAAAACTTGGCACAAGCTTAGATAAAGGCTGCAGAGTTTTGAATGAGCATACATTTCTGTAGGGTGGAAGATGATACGCTGGCCATGAGAGGATTGGAATGGTCAAGTCTGCAGGTAACAAAGACATGGAGGAGAGTTTCAGCAGAAATTAAGCTGAGGCAGGTTCAGAGTCGGGCAATATTTTCTTGGTGCAGGAGCAGATCTGTGGTCAGGAGCTCATCTTGGGGTCAAACACAGCACCAAAGTTGTGAATGGTCTGGGTCAGCTTAAGACAATTGCTAGAGATGGAAACGGTGGTCAGGAAATTTAGTTTGTGGTGGAGATCCAACACAGTGGCTTCAATCATCCCAATATTTAGTTGGAGGAAATTTCTGCTCATCAAAATTCAGGAATTGAAATGATCTTTGCCTCAGCTTTACTTGCTTTGTAATTAATAAGCACTCAAGTACATATAATTGCATTTGGATCACATATCAGTGCTGCCAAGAATTATTAAGAATAATACAGACCATGAGGCCAGGTGATGGCATTAAGTTATGTTTCGTTAAGACAGAATGCTAGGTTTGTTGCATGCAAAAATAATTGGAGGAAGATCTAACACTCAATAGTACAATTGAGCACACACAAAGTGTATTTTGGCTGGTAATTCTTTGGTATAACGTTTCCTATGGTTTTTATGACAAAGTATCAAAACAAGTCAAAAGTTGCTTGACATTTCAGAGAAGTGCCTACCTCCCATAGAAAAGTAAGTAAAAAGTGAAAACAAATGTTTAACTCTGCATAAAAGTGAACAAGGGTTGGAAGATATATCCCCTCGATGCTACAACAGAGAAGCACTATTGAATTTAATTTTTTAAGGAGTTGTCAAGTTTCGAACTTTAAACTCACAAGGAAACACATTTCACATGTAAGAATAAAAATAAAACCAGCAACATTAAGAGGAATGCTACCTTGTATAAACATATTTTACTTGCATTGCAACTGTGATGACAATTCAAAAGTGCTTCATTGGCTGTAAAGCACATTCGGACATCCTGAGGTCATTGAAAGCCCTAAAACTGGAGAAAAAATAGAATGTTCGTCTCCAGTAAGTCTGGTGGTGAAGAATAAAACAGAAGCCAAGCTTTACACACTTTTTTAAGTATTTATTCATAGGGTTATAACATGCATCTCCTAAATTTAAACCCCAGTTCCAGACTGCTCCTATATAAAGGAATACAAGTGAATTACTAGTTAATGCCCACTACCTGCATCCAATTCAACACAATTAATATATAACTAACATAACTATAACTAACGTGGAAAAAGTAAAAATGTGAATCAGAGAAAGAGATTGTGACAGTCCCAAAACAAAAAAATGAGAAGTAATAAAAAATAGTGTCGTGCCTTTGTTTTTTTCACTCTCCATTTGCCACGGCTCCGCCCACCTGATAACCCATTGAAATTTTCCTGCAGTCTACAGCTGCCCTTCTTTCAGCCATGTCTCAGTAATAGCTATAATATCATATTCCCACCTGTCAGTCTGTGCCCTCAGCTCATCTGCATTATCCCCCAGAGTCCGCCAAACTCCCTTGTTGTCTATTTTCTAGCTTTTGTTTCCTCTGTCTTCCAAACACACTTACTAATTTTTTGCCTTCCATTTCCACCTGTTCTTCTCTCCCTTATGAATCTCATCATGGGTTCCCATAACCTTGTTAAACTAGTTTGAACCCTCTTCAACAGCACAAGCAAAATCCCCTGCAAGAATATTGGTCTCGGCCCTACTGAGGCACAAGCCATCTAGCTCGAATAGGCCCCATCTCCCCAGAAGCAGTCCCAATGCCTCAGCAACCTAAAACCCTCCCTCCTACACCATTTCTCTACCCAGGTTTTCATCAGTTCTATCTTCCTATTTCTGTTCTCACTAATGTATCAGTCCAGTTGTGATCTGGAAATTAGTACCTTTGAGGTCCTGTTTTTCAATCTCTCTCCTAGTTCCTTAAACTCTGCGTGCAGGACCTCATCTCTCTTCCTGGCTATGTCATTGGTGTCAATAAGGACCATGGACTCTGGTATTTCACCCTCTCCTCTCAGAATGCCTTGTAGCTGCTCAGTAACATCCTTAACCCTAGCAGCAGGGAAACAATATACCACCCTAAGTTCATTCCTGTGCCAGCAGCTCATGCCTGTCCACCTCAATATTGAATCTCCTACCACTATTGCTATTACACTCTTCTTTTGCTGTCACTGTGTAATCAAACCACTCAAGGTGCCATGGGCTTGGCTCTGCCTGTACTTCCCAGAGGAACCATCACTCTCACCAGTATTCAGAACTGAAGAGCGAGATGCACTCAAGGCATCCCGGCCCTTGCTACCTGATTCTCCTTGAAATTCTGATAATCACCCATCCCTCACTGCCTGCATATTTTTAAGCTGCTGGATAGCCACCTCTAGAAATATGCTATCCATGAAGCTCTCAGCCTCCTGAATGGCCTGTAGTGACCCCAGCCACTGCTCAAACTCCAACCCAGGGATTGAGCTGATCCAGCCAGCGGCACTTCCTGCACATGTGGTCATTTAGGCCAATGAGAACCATCCAGGGTTTCTCACGTAGCACAGGATGTGCATTCCATGGGGCTGAGATTCCCTGTCAAGCCTTTACTTCCTGGACTATTAGCTAGAAGCACTTACCAGCTACTCACCAATCAGTTCCTACCTTGGTTATGGTTTACAAATGTTGCTCTCTTTCCTGCTTTAACTCCTCGATCACTGTGCTCAGTCTGCACCAAGTCCATCGCCATCCTGCTGCCGATTGCCATCGCCCACCTATTACTGTTTGTCATCCAGGCACAGGCAACTGAAATCATGAATGCAGATCTCATTGCTCGACATGACATGCAGACTGTTGCAGCAGTCCAGCACCTGTGCTCCAGCAGGTTAAGAGGATTGTTGAGGTGCTGCCACATGGGGGTGACAGTGGCATTGTGGAACCTCCCACCTCTCATGATGACAGCATTTGTGCTCCCACCACTGCCATACCACCAGTGCCGTAGATGTTATTTCTCAGCCAGTCAGCCCAGGCTGCTGCCACCCATGCTGAGTTGGTGCAGTCAGGCCCTCAGGTCCCAGAGCTGCTTAAGGGCATCCTCTAAGGCCATCTGCAGTCTCTCCCAGTGAAAGTCAGCAGCCTTCCAACAGCCATGCTGCAGCCACAGGAATAGTTGGCATAAGAGCAGAAGAGGCACCTGCAAGACAGACACTAAGGAAATGCACAGGTGGTTCAATCAGAAAATGGGGCATTTTAAACTCTTGTAAATACTGAGGGCCCGAGAATTTTACAGCCCCTCTCGCCAGTGGATTTTCCAGTCCCGCCAAAGTCAATGGACTTTTGAGTAGCTCATTGCATTTTACAGCCCCACCCCCGCTGCGATGGAGGCTGTAAAATTCTGCCCTGGTTGTCAGATGCGCTGCACAGCTTTTCACAATCAGAGCTGCTACCTAACACCCAGCCATTTAGTGGCAGTTAGCTGTTAACTGGCAGGTGACCTACAACTCAGTGTCTTGAAACAGATGGTGTCTGTCAAACCCAAGCTGATAACGACTGATTTGCAGGTTGTGAAATCAAACTCAATGCAACTCAGAAGGAGCAATGTTCAACCGTCAGCCATTTATTTCTCATCCAAAATACTGGGCGGTCCAGTATTGATAATCGGGGGGAGTCCTTGATCTTCCCAATAACACCCGAGGCCCACTTACTGCAATTTTAAGGCAGGCTTGGCAATAGGTGAACAATCTGCCTACTTGGAAAAGGCAGAAAGCTGCTTAATTTGGGGTGCACTGTTGGTTGTAGTACTCTGTTGCAATTTTCACCTACACATGGGCACAAATGACTTCATATACTCTGCTCATTTTTATTAGGCATTGAGTGAGAGTGCTTCTTCATAATCTCCAAAAAGCTTAGCAACAGGAGAAGGCCATTAAGCCCCTTCAGCCTGTTGTGCTATTCAATGAATGTCGGGGGTGGCCCAGTTGATAGCACCCTCACCTCAGGATCAGAAGGTAGTGGGTTCAATTACAAAAGCACAAAAATCCAGGGTTGACACTACAGTGCAGTACTGAGGGAGTGCTACACTTTTGGAGGTGCCATCTTTCGAATGAGACCTTGAACTAAGGCCCTATCTGCTCTCTCAGATGGACATAAAAGATCCCTCAGCACTGAGGAGCATGAGAACTATCCCCAGTGCTCTGGTCAATATTTATTCCTCAATCAACCTCATTATCACATTGCTGTTTGTGGGAACTTACTGTGCACATATTGGCTCTCTTTTTTCTTACATTACAACAGTGACTACACTTTAAAGATGCTTTCATTGCCTGTAAAGTGCTTTTGGACATCCTGTGATCTTGAAAGGGGCTTTATATTTGCAAGTCTTTCTTTTAGATCATGGTTCATCTATATCTCAGTTCTACTTATCCATCATCTCTCCATATGCTTTGACAGACTTACCACCTTAAATAAAAATAAGCTTCAGTCCAGTCCGAGTTTGCCTTCCCTGCCCCCAAAGTTTTGCAAAGAGTTCTGAAAAGAATTGTGACAAAGTCTAGATACTGTTGATGACATCAGAAGAAAAACATTCATATGACAGGAAGGTTTATTTTAAGAGAGTTAACGTTTCCGCTAAAATAATGGGCTGTTGGATGGCTCACAAGGGGACGTCCCAGTTTGACTTTACTACTGTTAGGACACATCTAGATTCACTGGTACTTACAGCATGTCTAATTCTTACGTCCTTCACACTTTTGGGGAACCAATATAACTATCCATCTCTGGTGTAATACCTTCTACACCATCAGACTCGCAAGTATCAATTCTGCAACTTGGGCTGAAGGTGCATTTACACTATAAGTTCAGCATACTTGTTTTTACCCAGGCACTAAGCTTGCAGTGTACAGTACAATATGGGGGAGAAGAGGCTTTCTTCAAGGCATTAAGAGTTTCACACTCTTTCACCTCGGAATGGATGCCAATATGCTGACCATTCGAGGCTAAAACATGATCAGGGCTCTGAAGTTTTTTTGAACTGCTGACTTATAAATGAAGTGTTTTCTGTTCAAGCTCTTGAAACGTTTTAATTTTAACTGCCAGAGGAAGAGTTCTGTGTTACCACACCTGCCTACAGATCACTCCTGAACAGACCGATTGGTGTTTGAGACACACAGGAGCCAAGTCGTGTAAACAGGATTCTGTTGGGCCGGAACTCATACTTCAGAGCCAGAAACGTTTACTGGTACCACTCCAATGCACACTTACTCCTAGTCTAATGAAGCACTTTGACCAATCTCCCATATCTACACAGTATCCTGATGCTGCCTCCTACAATTACCTCTGGGCAGGATAATGGCACAAGAGCTGTATTCTTAAATGAATTAAAGCTCCATAACTTCTCCCATCAGAATCACATGCCATGTTATCAGATCTATCATGAACAAGAGCCATTAACATTTATAGAAACCACCTGATTATTTACATCCAGAAAACAATGTAACTATGCAAACCACTGCAATGCAAAATTGTGCAAAACTGAGTATATTTATTGACTTTAATTATAGTTGGCAATGTGATTTAA
Source organism: Cetorhinus maximus (assembly GCF_964194155.1). NCBI lineage: Eukaryota > Metazoa > Chordata > Chondrichthyes > Lamniformes > Cetorhinidae > Cetorhinus > Cetorhinus maximus. The sequence continues at coordinate 42,448,956 of NC_135898.1, forward strand.
TAGATAAAGAATTTTATCAAGAATTCAAGATTTATATTTGCTTTTCTTCATAATAATTTATAGCCTGTTGATATCCAGCAGTGCACACTGAAGCTATCAGTACATTTTACCTGTTGATTTCTCAATACAATAATAGGTGCTTTGTTCTGTAGTCTAATGAGCACAAACACAACCCAATAATTTACCTTACATACCAGGTACACACCTTAGTACCATGGAAAGATACAGGACTCACAAGTATAAGTGCGGAAATCTTCTGTCAGAATCCTTGTGCATCATTTGCATAAGGGATTTTTGCTCAGCCCAACAGTCCACCCCTGATCCTGATGATTTTTTGTTGTTAAAGTCACTACTGTATGTTACTGCTCTATTGACTTTCTGTTTGACAGGCAGACTTACACCTCTTCATTCCCAGATTGATGTTCAAATTCTGCCGAAGGCTACACTTGCTTTGGCAATTCTTGCATGTGTCACAGCATCAATATAGACAGCTTGAGAGAGTGCGCTGCTGAAATAAGTGAACTTATCCACTGCTGACAGGTTCTCATCATGGACTGAAATCTTGGGCTCAAGATAGAGTTTTCTTGGAGCAGCCTGGTACATTACTTCAGTTTTCTTCGTGCTGGTTGTAAGGTCAAAGTTGTCGCAGGCATTGGAGAAAAAGTCCATGCTACAGTGCATGTCCAGCTCTGAACCACCAGCTGGTGCACAGTCATTGGCAAACAGGAAACTGCAAAGTATGTCCTTGGAGATCTTGGTCTTTGCCTGGAGTCACCTCAGGTTTAGCAGCTTTCTGTCCATGTGATATCTGATTTCGATTCCAGGATCACCATCATGGAAAACATCAGAAGAGCAAGGCCGAGGAAAACATGCTGTAGGGGGTTGGCACTAGCACACAGCCCTATTTAATCCCATTAGTGACTGGGAATAAGTCAGAAGATCACCATTATCCAGGATACACACGAGCATGCCATTATGGAATTGTCAAACCATTGTGATGAATTTCTCAGGGCAGCCGAATTTCTCCATTATCTTCCATAGGCCCTCACAGCTGACTCTGTCAAAGGCTTTGCTCAGGAAAACAAACATGGTCTAGAGGTCCATATTCTGTTCTTGGCATTTCTCCTGGAGCTGTCCAACGGCAAATACCATATGAGTGGTTCCTCGACCTTTACCGAAACTGCACTGGCTCACTGACAGCAGATTCTGGTTGAGATATTGCACTAAGTGATTCAGAAGGATTCTGGTGACGACTTTGCTGGCGATGGAGAGGAGTAAGATTCTTCTATGATTGTTGCAGGATTGGCAAGTCACTTTCCGTCTGTACAGGTGGACATTGGCAGCATTTCTGTATTCTCGCAAAATGGTTCCTTGCTCCGATAATGACTGAAAGAGTTCAATGAGCTTCTTGGCCAGGCTTTGACCTCCAGTCTTGTAGATTTTGGCTAGGGTACAATCAGTTCCTGGAGCTTTGCCACTAGGCAGAAATTTTTCATCACTTTTATCAGCATGGGAAAGACATGAAGAGAGCAGTTGATGGCAACCTGTGGCAGGCTGTTGATTGTTTCTTCACTGATGGATAAAGGCCAATTCACAATGGGGTCAAAGTGCTCTGCACATCTTTATAGAATTTGGGCTTTCTCTCTGAGCATTATTGACTTGAAGATTGGTGATGAACTATTAGATTTTAGAGCATTGTAGAATCTCTTCCCTTCTTTGTGGTCTGCATGTCACTGAAGTTCGTCAGCTTTCTGATTCAGCCAAGTGTTTTGCATCTCTTCGAACTTGCGGATGCTTTGGTAAACATCATGCTTGGGTAGTGATGACTTGTTATTGAGGCAACCCTGTGGAGGTGATGTTTCACTTCCAGTAGTTTCTGGATTACCTCATGCAAGAATTGCCAAGTGTGGCCTTTGGCAGACTTTGAACATCAGTCTAGAAACAAAGAAAGTATATAGAGCAATATTCCTGCCCACGCTGCTCTATACATGTGAGATTTGGACTGTGTACCAGTGTCACGCCAAGAAACTCAATTTTCATTGAGCTGCCTTCAGAAGCTTCTGAAGTTCAGATGGCAGGACAAAAGATCAGACACTGAGGACCTCACCTGAGCTGGCATGTCAAGCATCCACACCGTATTGAGATAGTCGCAACTGAGTTGGGCTGGTCATGTAGCTAGAATGCCTGACACTTGCTTACCAAAACAAATCTTCTGTGGACAGCTTGAGTCTAGGGTATGCTCTCATGACGGTCAAAGGAAGCGTAAAATGGATACCCTGAAGGCTTCACTCAGGAGTTTTGATATTGATGTGGAGTCCTGGGAGAGGCTCACCAGGATTACTGCACCTAGCGCAACCAAATAAAAAGCAATGCAGCCTCCTTTGAAAGCAAGCGCATATCAGAGATGGAGACAAAATGCAACGAGAGGAAATCCCGAGCCAGCAATACATGCATAACTCAATTATCCCTGGTATCCTGTCCTATTTGCAGCAGAACCTTCTGAGCCCAGACAGGCCTTAGCAGTCACCTACGTACACACCAGAACCCTATAAACCCCCCAGGTAATGAACATGGTCATTGTTACCTCGAAAGATGAGCAAGAGAGAGGCAAGAAACCATAGATTGGAAGAATTTCTGGTGGAATTCCTGCATCAGTGAACCTACTTACGGGGCCGGAGCAGTGTGAACTGAGACTTTTCCCACTATGAAATCTTCAAATGAGCAGCATTAAAATAAGTAGCCAGTTACCATGATTCAAGAGCGACTCATATCGTCACAGCGTCCATGATTCATGATTCATAGATATTTTCTCCTGGTCTTAGGACAAACAATCTCCATCAGTGACACAAATATTTCATTCTGAACAACACATTTATATATGAATTTGTATTGAATGGCTTAAAATGATAACAGAATGCTATAAATTGTAATATTTTCACTTTAAATGTTTTCTTCCTGTCTCTTGTATATTCCAGTTATTATTTATAGATTTTTAGCCAGAGCCTACTTTGAGGTAGTCCAGTTTTACATAAGCAGTGAGTAAAAAGCAATTACCATGATGCATCCCTTTCCCACACAGAGTAATTTTCCATTGACTTAATGTGAAAAAAATTGGGTTCACTGTAAAATAGGCTGATGCTCACCATCACCCGTTTTTCACCTGATGATAAAAATTAAAATGACTGCCACACATTTGTCCACAGCAATTGGAAATCCCCAACTTCCAGACATAGGTATAACTTCTAACTCAAGGAATAGGCTCCATCCAGGTGGGCAGTTTGGTGAGGGAAAGTTCTTGTTGGCTGTATGGTCAATGGTTTGATTATGTTATTCTGTGTCTGATCCATGTAACAGTACTTGATTGTTTAAGCCTATGGGTTGAGCTAGAGAGCCAATTTTACAGAGAATGTGCTATAGAAAAAGCTTTGGTTCTGGCTGACGCCATGGGCAGAAGCTTCTGCTCCTGTCAACAGTGGGAGTTGTGGCAGGAAGGGGAGCAAGATTTGGCGGGAGGCTAAAAATCAATTTCCTGATAATGGGAAATTAGTTTGGAATCTTGTTCTCCTGACTTTCATGGTGGCTTAAAGGTGGGTCAAGTGTCCCACAGAGCTATGTCGGGAACCACAATTGCATCTCATGAATGCTCATTAAAAAGTCAACACACCAGAATTTTGTTCCCCCTCCAAATTAAGCTCCCTGCCAGTGAGAATGGGAGACAGGCAAAGGGTACAGGTGGGGTAGAGGGTGGAAGGGTGGAGCGGAGGTTGGGCAGAGGAGGCAGATGAAGGGTGCGAGAGGGGCAGTGGAGGGTGGAAGGGTGGAAGGGTGGAGCGGAGGGTGGAAACGAATGGTAGGTGAAGGGTGCAAGGGGGCTGGAAGAGTGGAGCAGTGGTTCACTATGTCCTTTATGGAAGGAAATCTCCCGTCCTTACCCGGTCTGGCCTACATGTGACTCCAGACCCACAGCAACGTGTTTGACTTTTAAATGCTCTCTGAAATCACAGAAGCATAGAATCTTTACAGGAGGAGGCTATTTGGCCCATCGAGTCTGCACTGGCTCTCTGAAACAGCATTCTACCTAGTCCCATTCCCTTGCCTTATCCCCATAACTGTGTACGTCTTTTCATTTCAGATAGCAATCCAATTCCCTTTTGAATACCTCGATTGAACCTGCCTCCACCACCCTCTCAGAAAGTTCATTCCAGAGTCTAACCACCCTTTGGGTGAAAACTTTTTTCCTCACATCACTTTTACTTCTTTTGCCAATTATTTTGAATCTGTGCCCTCTAGTTCTTGATGTTGTCTTGAGTGGGAACAGTTTCTCACTATTTTCCCTGTCCATACCCCTCAGGATCTTGAATACCTCTATCAAGTCTCCTCTCAGCCTTCTTTTTTCCAAGGAAAACAGTCCCAACCTCTCCAATCTATTCTCATAGCTACAGTTCTTTATCCCTGGAATCATTCTTGTGAATTTTCACTGTGCTCTCTTCAATGCCTTCACATCCTTCCTTAACTATGATGCCCAGAACTGGGCACAGTACTCCAGATGAGTCCTCAATAGTGTCTTATACACATTCAACATGACCTCCTTACTCTTGCACTCAATGCCCCTATCAATAAAGCCTAAGATACTATATGCTTTATTAACTGCTCTCCCAACATGTCCTGCCATCTTCAATGACTTATGTACATATACACCGAGGTACCCTGTTCCTGCATCTCCTTTCGAGTTTCTCGTTTATTTTATACAGTCTCTCCATATTCTTCCTGCCAAACTGAATCCCCCACACTCCTCTGCATTGAACTTCATCTGCCATTTGTTTGCCCAATCCACCAACATGCCGATGTCCTTTTGAAGTTCAAGACTATCCTCATCTTGCAAAAGACAAGGCTGAAGAATTTGCAACCATCTTCAGCCAGAAGTGCCAAATGGATGATCCATCTTGGCCTCCTCCAGAGGTCCCCAGCATCACAGATACCAGTCTCCAGCCAATTTAATTCACTCCATGTGATATCAGGGAATGGCTGAAGCCACTGGATACTGCAAAAGCTATGGGCCCTGACAATATTCCAGCAATAGTACTAAAGACTTGTGCTCCAGGACTAGCTGTGCACCTAGCCAAGCTGTTCCAGTATAGCTACAACACCGGCATCAACCCAGCAATATGGAAAACTGTCCACAGTGTGTCCTGTCCACAAGAAGCAAGACAAATCCCACCCAGCCAATTACTGCCCCATCAGTCTACTCGATCATCAGTAAAGTGATGGAAAGTGACGTTGACAGTGAGTGCCACTTCCTCAGCAATAGCCTGCTCACTGATGCTCAGTTTGGGTTCTGCCAGGGCCACTCAGCTCCTGACCTCATTACACCCTTAGTCCAAATATGGACAAAAGAGCTGAACTCAAGAGGTGAGGTGAGAGTGACTGCCCATGACATCAAGACAGCATTTGACTGAGTGTAGCATCAGGGAGCCATAGCAAAACTGGAGTCAATGGGAATCAGGGGGAAAACTCTCCACTGGTTAGAGTCACACCTAGCACAAAGGAAGATGATTATGGTTGTTGGAGATAAATCATCTCAGTCCCAGCACACCACTGCAGGAATTCCTTAGGGTAGTGTCCTAGGCCCAACCATCTTCAGCTGCTTTGTCAATGACCTTCCCTCCATCATAAGGTCAGAAGTGGGGATGCTCGCTAATGATTGCACAATGTTCAGCAGAATTCACAACTCCTCAAATACTGAAGCAGTCCATGCCCATATGCAGCAAGACCTGGACAACATTCAGGCTTGGGCTGCTAAGTGGCAAGTAACATTCATGCCACACAGGTGCTAGGCAATGGCCATCTTCAACAAGAGAGAATGCAACCATCTCCCCATGATATTCAATGGCATAACCATCACTGAATCCTCACTAATAACATCCTGGAGGTTACCATTGACCAGGAACTGAACTGGACTAGTCATACAAATACTGTAGCTACAAGATCAGGTCAGGGGCTGGAATTCTGCAGAGATTAACTCACCTCTTGACTCCCCAAAGCCTGTCAACCATCGACAAGGCATATGTCAGGAGTGTGATGGAATACTTTCCACTTGCCTGGATGAGTACAGCTCCAACAAAACTCAAGAAGCTTGACGCCATCCAGGACAAAGCAGCTTGATTGGCAACCCATTCACCATGTTCAAAATACACTCCCTCTACCATTGAAACATAGTGGCAGCAGTGTGTACCATCTACAAGATGCACTGCAGTAACTCACAAAGGCTCATTTGAAAGCACCTTCCAAAAACATGACCTCTATCAGCTAGAAGGACAAGGACAGCAGACACACGGGAAAATCAGCACTTGCAAGTTCTCCTCCAAGCCACTCACCATCCTGACTTGGAATTATATTGTCATTCCTTCATTGTCGCTGAGTCAAAATCCTGGAACTCCCTCCTTAACAGTACTGTGGGCATACCTACACCACAAGGACTGCAGCGGTTCACCACCACCTTTTCAAAGGCAATTAGGGATGGGCAATAAATGCTGGCCTAGCCAGCAATGCCACATTTAGTGAAAGAATTTTTTTAAAGTCTGGAAACGGGAGGCAGGTTACACGGGGAAATTGTTACGATTACAGTTGAATGTTACAACTGGACAAGCCTGATCCCAGAGTGGAACCCAGCTTGTTAGATCCTAACTTTTAATTGTTTGTTAGATACGTGGAGAGTAGCTACTGAACAGAGGCACCGGAGTCAGCTAATGAACTTTTAACAAAAGCATAAAACATTTATTATACAAGAAAAGATGAACTATATTACAATACTCATTCACCCACAACTATACCTTTGCAGATATATACAGATTTGTAAGAATAACACAAGTTTCAGAAGCTATCTTATACTCTAATGTTCACAGTTAGTACAGTCCATGTAATCCAATTAGCGACCGGTGGTCAGACACACCTCTGAAACCAAGTGACAGATGTCACCCCAGACAGATGCTATGGATCTCTCCTCAACTCCCCCAGACGCTTTTTACACCATAAGCCAACCAGTCTCACTGAATTCCGTCTTTCACATGAGGGTTTCCAATCTCTACTTTCCAAGAACCTGCCTTGGAATCTTCTCCCAAACTGACGCTTTCTCTCAGATGCCTTCCGTAAGGATTCACCAGGGTTTCAACTCTCCTTCTGATATTCCTCTTCTCTGGGTCACCACATGCAATCAAGCTTTCTTCCATGCGCTCTCTCTCACCGACACAGTTGTCAACAGTACACCACTGCTTCACATGTCCATAGCAAAGAATTACAGAGCTTCAGTTGCCTCTTTGGACCTTCTGGCTTCTCAAAA